>NC_137148.1:20928649-22217836 GCF_951394435.1 Stenella coeruleoalba
CCCAGGAATTGTCATACTAAGGGAGTTGCCTCCTTTAATATATCTTCTCTCCTCTTGTGAAAGCTGCATTCAATTACCTATGATGCTGTGTGTAAAGACTTGGCCTCCCTGCCTTCAACTTGAAGATTCATCTCTATTCCAGTGTTCTTAATAATATTAGTTAAGGTTTTGTTGTGACTTCATTAGAGTTCAGATTTTTCCTCTGCCCAAACCTGCTTCCATCATTCACTCAAAGATTTGTCTCTGAGAACTTTTATCAATAAACTGCATTCAGGCAATTTTCTTCTTATAGCATGTTTCCCAGGAACCTAATCTGAGTCACTTTCCCATAGAAAACATGTTCAGTTGCATTCCAGGAACCTCTGAATTATCTTTCAATTGAGGCATCAGGTTCAAAGTTCATAATCTTGTGAACTGCATTAGGTCCAGGTACACATGAAGCCCAACTGAGTGCAAGTTCTTAAGTGCATTACCTCTTGATCTAACACAGTGAACTTAAAAAAAAAAAATCATTCATGTTCCAAACACCCAGCATGCAAAATTGAGACAGGCAATAGATAATTGCAATAGATACTTTTGATCAGAATAAGGAAGTACAAAAAGCATTTATGAAATCCAGCTGAGCATGTGTTCTCTTTTCTGGGATTTGTTTCCTAGTTTCTTGTTCTCTTTGGTTTTTGGCTTTACTCTCAGATGAAATTTTGACTCTGCCCTCTCAAGATGACATTCCTTTTTTATAAGAATAGTCAATGACTAAAGTTGGATAACACTTAATCCAACTCCCTTTTCATAGAAATCTGTGGCCCAGATCCCATTTTGCAATTTAAATAATCTCAATACCATTTAATCCAAGTTATATGCATCAGTACAACTCTCCTAAAGAATTAGTGTTTTCTATGAATAGTATTTGGGTCCACTCCTGTTTCAAAAGACACATCCACACAATTTTATGAAATTGAGTTCTCTCTAACTTGAACCATATGGCTGATAACTACAGGCCAATCCCTTCAGGTTTCTTAAAAGCTTTTTGGTCTAGCTAAGCTTGTCTGCTCTGCACATCTTAAATCTTTCAGAGGTCTCAACAAAGTGTGTTACATTCGTCATTAGTTGTTTAATGAGCTACATTTTTTTCTTTGAAAACTTTGCTTACTAGAGAGTCTAAAGATAAAAACAAACATATAATTTCATTCTTTTACATATAGCTGTCCAGTTTTCCAGCACCACTTATTGAAGATGCTTTTTTCCATTGTATGTTCTTGCCTCCTTTGTCGTAAATTAGGTGACCATATATGCGTGGGTTTATCTCTGGGCTTTCTATCCTGTACCATTGATCTATATTTCTGTTTTTGTGTCAGTACCATACTGTCTTGATTACTGTAGCTTTGTAGTATAGTTTGAAGTCAGGGAGCCTGATTCCTCCAGCTCCATTTTCTTTCTCAAGATTGCTTTGGCTATTCAGGGTCTTCTGTGTTTCCATACAAACTGAAAACTTTTTTATTCTAATTCTGTGAAGAATGCCATTGGTAGTTTGATAGGGATTGTACTGAATCTGTAGATTGCTTTGGGTAGTATAGTAATTTTCACAATATTGATTCTTCCAATCCAACAACATGGTATATCTCTCCATCTGTTTATGTCATCTTTGATTTCTTTCATCAGTGCCTTATAGTTTTCTGCATGCAGGTCTTTTGTCTCCTTAGGTAGGTTTATTCCTAGGTATTTTATTTTTTTGTTGCAATGGTAAAAGGGGTTGTTTCCTTAATTTCTCTTTCTGATTGTTCGTTGTTAGTGTATAGGAATGCCAGAGATTTCTGTACATTAATTTTGTATCCTGCAACTTTACCAAATTCATTGATTAGTTCTAGTAGATTTCTGGTGGCATCTTTAGGATTTTCTATGTATAGTATCATGTCATCTGCAAACAGTGACAGTTTTACTTCTTCTTTTCCAGCTTGTATTCCTTTTATTACATCATAAACAAAAATAAACTCCAAATGGATTAAAGACATAAATGTAAGACCAGACACTATAAAACTCTTAGAGGAAAACATAGGAAAAACACTCTTTCACATACCACAGCAAGATCTTTGACCCACCCCCTAGAGTAATGGAAATAAAAACAAAAATAAACAAATGGGACCTAATTAAACTTCAAAGTTTTTGCACAGCAAAGGAAACCATAAACAAGAAGAAAAGACAACCCTCAGAATGGGATAAAATATTTGGAAATGAAACAATGGACAAAGCATTAATCTCCAAAACATACAAACAGTTCATGGAGCTCAATATTAAAAAAAAGAAACAATTCAATTAAAAAATAGGCAGAAGGGGCTTCCCTGGTGGCACAGTGTTTGAGAGTCTGCCTGTCGATGCAGGGGATGCGGGTTCGTGCCCCGGTCTGGGAGGATCCCACATGCCGCAGAGCGGCTGGGCGCGTGAGCCATGGCCGCTGAGCCTGCACGTCCGGAGCCTGTGCTCCACAACGGGAGAGGCCACAGCAGTGAGAGGCCCGTGTACCGCAAAAAAAAAAAAAAAAAAAAAAAAAAGGCAGAAGACCTAAATAGACATTTCACCAAAGAAGACATAAAGATGGCCAAGAGGCACATGAAAAGATGCTCTACATCACTAATTATTAGAGAAACGCAAATCAAAACTACAATGAGGTATTTTTTTTCTAGATCAAAAAATCTAGAAACAATAAATGCTGGAGAGGGTGTGGAGAAAAGGGAATCCTCTTGCACTGTTGGTGGGAATGTAAATTGATACAGCCACTATGGAGAACAGTATGGAGGTTCCTTAAAAAGCTAAAAATAGAACTACCATATGACCCAGCAATCCCACTACTGGGGATATACCCTGAGAAAACCATAATTCAAAAAGAGGCATGTACCACAGTTTTCATTGCAACACTACTTACAATAGCCAGGACATGGAACCAACCTAAATGTTAACAGATGAATGGATAAAGAAGATGTGGCACCTATATACAATGGAATATTACTCAGCCATAGAAAGAAATGAAATTGAGTTATTTGTAGTGAGGTGGATGGACATAGAATCTGTCATACAGAGTGAAGTAAGTCAGAGAAAAAAAATTACTGTAGGTTAACGCATATATATGGAATCTAAAAAAAAAACAAATTGGTACTGAGATGAACCTAGTGGCAGGGCAGGAATAAAGACGTAGACATAGAGAATGGACTTGAGGACACATGGTGGGAGAGGGAAGATGGAGTGAAGTGAGAGTAGCATCGACATATATACATTACTGGATGTAAAATAGCTAGTGTGAAGCAGCAGCATAGCACAGGGAGATCAGTTCGGTGCTTTGCAATGACCTAGAGACGCGGGATAGGGAGGGTGGGAGGGAAGCTCAAGAGGGAGGGGATTTGGGGATATATGTATGCATATGGCTGATTCACTTTGTTTTACAGCAGAAACGAACACAGTATTGTGAAGCAATTATACTCCAATAAAGATCTATTAAAAAATATATATATATGGCAAATCCTGAGCCATATATAGTTCATATAAATTCTGCTTTCAAACTGAACAGTTCTTTCCTTAGCTCAATACTCTCATGCAGTAACTTATCATACCTATACTGGAAAAGTGAAGTAACACTTTTAATATGAAAGGTTTCTAGGTATATATTTCATCTTCTATGATATTGTAAGCAATATTTTTGCCATATATTTTACTATAACTTAAACGTGTCCTTTTTTTCAGCCTTTTTTATCTATTTCCTCACTACTTTTTTAGTTTTGGCTAACATTTTGTTTGCCATTTTTCTAGTCTTTTTTAATAGATTCCTTGCCTAATAGTTTCCACTTGATGCCTGGTATCAAAATCAGTGACACATATTTTAGGTTTTGTTGAGGGAGAAAAAAAAAGTTACCTCAAAACATATTTGTTTAAAACAGCAATGTTTATTATTTCTCACAATGCTTATGGTTCTCTGAGCAGATCTTCTCTGGGCCAGCTGCTTACAAGCTGACAACATAGCATGGCCTCACTGATGTGTATGGGGCCTCAGAGGGAACACCAGGGAATGACTGGGTCTAATTCTCCATGTGGTGCTTAGAAGGAACTTCCTGGATTATTCATGTGGTGGCTCAGGAATTCCAGCAGAGAGAGATGGCAAGTCATACTTCAAAACCTTGTTTAGAGTCTCCAGTTTTATCATATCTGCTAATGGTCTATTGGCCTATGCAAATCACATGGCGAATTCTGAATCTGAGGGGTAGAGAGAAAGAGTCCATGTTCTGAAGAAAGTAGGAGCAAGCTCATATTGCAAAATATATGCATACAGGAGTGGATGGGACTTTTGGTCACTTTTTTTTTTTTATATCTACTGCAATATGGTATTGGGAACCCCCACCCAGCAATATTAAATTGTATATTCTCAGTAACACCACACTCAGTCATCACTCAGTGCCTATCTTCTCTTTGTTCACAAGCAGCAAGTATAATGTGTTATTCATGTGTTTTACATTTTAGGAGCTATAGTCATATTCTGCATGAGCCAGATTGAATTTATTATTTAATTCCAAATCTTCCCTAATCTTGTATTCCTTATTGCCTTTAATGGTTTCATAATCCTTCAAGTCATCTAGGCTCTAAGTCTTCAAGTTATCATTGCATATCTCATTTTGATCCCATCAATCAGTTTCAAAGCAATGCTGACTCTATAATATGCCTTTTATTATATTTTTCCTTTCTATCCCCAATGCAAATGCTTTAGGGGGGGATTTTCTTATCTCAGTACCAATACTAACAGAGCAGATTTTTCTTTCTTAAATCTTCCCGCAAGAAAGTGCTATCAAAATTTTCCTAAAAAAAAAAAAATATTCAAAGGCACAGTGAAGTTAAAGACACACGTTAGTAACTCACAACTCAGTAAATTTTCCACAACTTTAACCAGACCATCAAGGTCACCAAAGACCTGACACAACCTGTTTTTTATTTTTTTTTTTGCCTTGATCCGTATACTAAGGCCAAATATATAAAGTGTTGATTTCCTGTACATTATGCTTCCACACTATTTGATCCATTCTCATTTCTTTCCTTGCAGCCTAAAATACTTGTTATTACCTTTTATTTCCAAATGGAAAAATTCATTTCAGTCCCCAGCAAATAAAACAAATAAAAGCCTCTGTAAACTGACCTTTTCAGATTAAAAAATCATATTATTAGTCCCACCACCATCATCACTTTCACCAACAAATGGAAAGCACTTCTTCCTCTGAACTCACAAAATTATTTAGGACCTTTCTTGCAGTATTTGAATTTTCAAGCTAGTAATAAAAATACCTGTTTACTTGTCTAGTTGTTCTATGATAGGAATAATGTCTAACATACTTTATATCCAGAAATATCTTGTACAAGGCCTTTAAAGATGAACTCAACAAATAATGGCAGAACAGAATCCTTTAGCTATGGAACAATAGATTTTGATATAAGTACAATAAACTTCATAAAATAATAAAATAATTTATATTTAATTTCTACTGCATTTTTCCAAGGTCAATCTCTTGCCCTTAAAACAATAATTCTGCAAATCCCCCAAGGGCAAGATGTTAAAAGTAGAGATAAAAGAATCTGAAAGGAAGACTGGGGTTTTTTGACATTTTCACAGTGCTAAGGGAATAAAAATTTGAGTTCATTAGTTGCCAAGGAGAAGAAACCAAATTATAAAAGCAATATTAATATCTGTTATTCTTATATAATTAGGATGGTACCAGAGAATCCAGACAATCATACAAAGATTATTACACTCCCGCCAGTCAGTATGATATAATCTTCTTTTAATCTTGTTGCCTATCAGATTATAGGGTTAACTTACTCTTGATGATAAAAGCATCATTGAAAGCATTTATTATTTTTCATACATAGGCCTATGCTGCTCATATCTCTGTACCTCTCTTTACTCTGGGATGTTGACCGCATCATATTCTGGTTACCTCAGTGGCCCCAAATACTAAAACTGTGTCTTCCCATCCCAGTGAAGATTGATGAAATCCCTTCCAACTTCTCTGCCTCTGGGCATTGCTGCCCAGATTTTCAAATTCTCCCTCCATATAAAGAATAGTTAACCCCTAAGAAGAAAACTGGAGCAAGTGAATATTGGCTCATTCTTCTTTGGTTTCTTTCTATCTAGGATCTTGTTTCATCAAATCTTGATTGCCACGGCAGCTTTCCAATATACATATTATTCGGTTAAATTCCCCTTCCTTTTCTTCTTCTCCTTCTCCTCCTTCTTATTATTTTATTTGGCTTTCCTATATGTTCTGGGTAGGACTTTTGGTCTCACAAAATTACTCCATCCTAGCTGGGATTAGAAATCTCTATTAAGTTATTTGCCACACAAATTAAAATCAGAGACTATTTCGAGAAGAAGCAAATGGTCAGTAGTTCCAATGGAACCTGAAATGTTAACAAGCTGACTAAAGAGCATCAATTAAATAATGTGTCACAGAAGTCACTGTCTTTAGCCAAAACTGATAATGTCAAGTGTGGAGTGTTTGGGAAAAAGCCAATGTCAGAGTGTGTTGTTGAATGATTGACAGTTGCTCTAATAATGTATGGAATGCATCATGCATTTTAGTTACTGAATGAAAGACAGCACATACAGAGAATGAAGGTGAGTATTGTGGGGATAAGTACATAAGTAGCTTCTTTTTCTGTTCTTCACTTATTTCCCCCTAGGTCTTCATGAATGACTAAGTCTAATAAATGAATTTGGAAGAAAAAAATAAGCATAAGCTAACAAATATACAGTAAATGTCAACTAGCTACAGTAATTGTAAAATAGCAATGTATATGCATGTACATCAATTTTGGATAAGGTAAAATGTGAAATGATGTGGGTCTTAGAATCAATAAAAGTATGTATGCCAATTCCCTCAATGTGAGCTTCATCAGGATTCAAGGCCTTATTTAATCTTCCATTCCACTTACTTTTTTGTCTTATTTCTCAACTGTTTCAGAACTTGAATAGAGAAGTGGTGTTACTTATTTTTTTTCTTTCAAATCCTAGTAGCTGTATTAAGGATTGTATCCTTTCAAGTAAACAGAGTTGTGAGTCAATAAGATCAGATTTGTAAGTTCCTTCTGTCCTAGAGCAAGAGAAGAAATGAAAAAAAAGGGGTAATGGGATTCAGATCCCCTTTAGAGTAATTGTTGATCTAAAAGTGCTACATTCATTTTGAAGATAATAAATTGGGCTAATGAAATTAACTTTATTAGGAGTTACAGAAGGGAAGCAGTAAGCAGTATACTGTTTAAGATTTTGTAAAGCAGGAAGACTGTATGAAATTACAAAACATGACATTCTAAAATATTAGCATATGTGGCATATAAATTAAATACCATTGCCCTTTTCTGACTCAGAGTTTTGAAATTTAGCAAAAGCAGTAGTTTGTAAATCATAGAATGAATTCAAGCAACCTAACTTGTTTTGGGCATATTTTACAGATCCTATTTTATCCTGTTACCCAAGAAATCACTTGCATCTATCATGTTACTCTGGACCATTTTCCTCTTTAAAGAATTCACATTTAGCCTTCTGTACCCCAAAACTACGTATTGCTACCTCAGGGACATGTTGCCTAGATTCTATCAATGCTTCCTATAAATTTCCCCTATAATGACAATATTGGCTAAATAATAACAAATGCCAAAAGCACTCTGTAGCTTATGTTCAGTGTTGTTTGGCCAGATTCCTCAGGCTGTTGATACCGCTCTACTGTAATCTATTCAGCCAGAATGATCTTTTTGAATTTACAAGCCATCAAGGGACAGGAATCATACTAAACTCTGGCTTATGCCACATTTCTAAATGTGCTAGTCCTTGATCTTTATATGACTCTGAACCAGTCAGCACTTACGATCAAGGCGTTTTTACCCATACCTTTCTCTCTGAAAATATTGACTTAGTTGAATATCTGCCAAGCCCTCTTCCCTGTCACATCCATCATCTTCCTGGAATCTCTATCCATATAGCATATAGAAAGATTTTTAGTTATAAAAATGACACAGGGCTTCCCTGGTGGCGCAGTGGTTGAGAGTCCGCCTGCCGATGCAGGGAACACGGGTTCGTGCCCCGGTCCGGAGAGATCCCACATGCCGCGGAGCGGCTGGGCCCGTGAGCCATGGCCGCTGAGCCTGCGCGTCCGGAGCCTGTGCTCCGCAACGGGAGAGGCCACAACAGTGAGAGGCCCACGTACCGAAAAAAAAAAAAAAAAAAAAAGACACAAAGTTCAAAGGAAATAATAATGCAAGTTTCTGCATTTGTGTCTGTTCTCTACATATTTAATAATTTTGATGCCTAACATAAAGACTTGCATACAGTAACTGTTTGCTAAACTTTTATAGAATGGATGATTAACAGTTTACCTCCAATAAAATATAGATGACCATAAAATGTTTTGCCTATTAATCATATTAAATGGGTGAAGATCAAGAAGTTGGTAGACGATGAACATAAGACATGAAAGCACATGATATAATGTGAACTACAATGAAATCTCCCTAAGATTTTTTTTCTTTAAAATGTACATGTTAAAACATATATGGTTGGGCTTCCCTGGTGGCGCCGTGGTTGAGAGTCCGCCTACCGATGCAGGGGACGCGGGTTCGTGCCCCGGTCCAGGAAGATCCCACATGCAGCAGAGCGGCTAGGCCTGTGAGCCATGGCCACTGAGCCTGCGCATCCGGAGCCTGTGCTCCACAACGGGAGAGGCCACAACAGTGAGAGGCCCTCGTACCGCAAAAAAAAAACACACACACACACACACAAAAAAGAAGAAAACATATATGGTTTAAACTCTGTGTTCCTATGTCTGAATTTTTTTGTGAGTTTCTGTACATTTAAGCTCATGAGTTACTATTTGGGATGCAGAAGGGCTCTGATTTTGAGAAATTTATAAAATAAATTTGAAAACTTCTTTTCTGTCTCAATGATGGTTTTTATCATTGAGCTTTGTATATGATTTATTTTTGAGATACAATTCATGCTTATAAAGAGATATTCACGGTAGCAACAAGTTGTCTTTGTTTTAAGTAATTAAGTTGGAATGAGTTACCTATACATTCATAGAAAAAAAAAACCTCTAAGTATGGCTTTTAAGAATACTGTTGCTTTCACTTCTCTGTGCTAAAATATAAGTCTCAAGTTTTTCATAGCCATTCTCACACAGAGAGTAGGAGTAGCAGGCCACCCATTTACTTTCAGCTTTTAATTAATGTGAAAGAATAGACTACCCTGAAACACATGCCCAATAAAAACATCTAAATAAATAATGAAAAAGGGATCAGACCATTTGCTATATATGATTCGGTAGAGGAAGCGTTTGGTCAATCAGAATTTCAGCTAGAGTTGTCTTAGGACCTCTGATGAAATTAGAAAAATAGTAGAAATAAATTGTCAAGGGAACTGATGTAAGTGTTATCTAATGATCCAGCACAAAAAATTAGCAATTCAGGAGACTCAAGTGTGCATAGGTTGAAAGATCATTAACTCTGAAACAGGATTTTTCTTTTCATTTGGCATTGATATCATTTCCATCTCATACTCTGGGGTGAGCCTGTCCAGTGAAAAACACTGCCCCTGAGTGCTTCATGCTTGAGCACTGAGGGCTTTATTCCTCCATTAGAGGGCATGCTTTATTCTGCTATTTGAATTAATCAAGAAAATTTACTGCTAGTTTACAATTTGCATAGCACTACTGACACCAAGTAAGAGCCTTTCATTTCTCTAAAAGCAATATTTGTTGTTTGCTTTACGGTTTCTTTATTCATGGGATTTTACTTCCACTGCCTCCTTGAATGTTTGTTTCTAAATCTGTTGCCTAAGCACTTAGCTTGCTTCTAATCCTTTGCATCACTAATAACTCAGCCTTTCCAAGCCAGTGGGTCACTAAATTGCACTTATTTTTCTTTCTGAATAAAAAATATATAGTATTTTATACTTTTTCATCAGTTATTGCTTGTTCATCCTTGCTTCAAATGTATATTAGCATAATTATATTTTTCAAAATCTTAACTTTTCTTCTCAAAGATAAAGACATGAGTCTGTGAGACTACATAGTACTTGGTGAATTTTAAGTGTCGTAAAGATAATCATCAGATAGAGTATCAGGGAAAAAATTAACTTCTATTCCAAAATATCTTTGTTAGGTTTAAATGTGGCCTATGGTATAAGTCACTCTGTTTAGTGGTACTCAGGAAGAACAGTGATGTATGTTTAATTTTTATAAATAGAAGTATATTTTCTAAAATGACCATGAATTTTTACATCTACTTGCAGTACATGAGAATAATGTTTTATTTACACTCTCATTTATTACTAAATGTTCTTAATAATTTACCTTTTGTAAACTGATACATAAAAAATATAACAATATATTAATTTTAATATGTTTGTTAGTGACATAAACAATATTTCTGGTCATTTGTCTTTATCTTCTGTCGTTATTTGTTTATACCCTATTCTCATACTTTTTTATTAGTTTGTAGAAACTCTAGGAACACAAATCTCTTATTATAAGGGATATTTTCTCTCAATCTTATATTTGTACATCCTCTATGGTGTCTTCAAATATAAACAGACATTCACAAACAAATCCATATAGTAAAATCTGTCAGTTTTTGTCTTCACATCTGGATCTTTTCATTGATTAAAAATTAGTTGTAAAAACAAGCCACTGTAAATATACTCTTCCATATGCTCAATTGTATTTTTGAAGGTTTTTTTTTCATTTTTCGATTGCAGCTTTTTAATCCATTTGAAACACATTTATGGTGGTTTGAGGTCAGGACCAAGCTTCATCTTTCAATATGGATAAACAACTATTTCAAGGCTGTTTAATTACTTGAAATGGCAAGCTTTTCATGAATCATATGCCCATACATGCATATATCTATCTCTACATTTTAAATTCTGGCTCATCAATATCTTTGTTTATTTTTCAATTTGTTTTACTGAGATTTTTTTTTTAATTTAAGTCTATAGACATTTTATCCAATGCTAAGAAAGTATGGAATAAAGTTCAATAATTTCTTGGTTTCTCTCCTATAATTCCTTTCTTTCTTTTACTTGAAAAATATTTATCGACGTGTCTACTGTAGGTCAGAAATACCCAATAGTAAACAGGAAAAAGGTAACACTAGGAAGAAAGAAAAAGCAGTAGTATAAACAGATAAATGCAACTGAAAATTGTGTAAGTACTGTTAAATGATTTTCCTATCCAAGAGGATTTTATTGCAGAAAGATAGTTACTAATGTTTTTAGTTTGTTTAATGTTTAAATTATTAATTGTAATTACATTTATTCTAAAGATCTTAAAAAACACACGATATATCTTTTTTTTACTTTTATAATAATAGTTATCTTGAAAAGTAATTTCATATTTCCTTATACTAATTTTACTATTTAAACAAATCATTTTGTTGACTACTTCTAAGTGCTTCAAATACTATAACAATACAGAAATCATTAACTATAAAAGTTTATTTCTTCTCCTATACTATTTAAAGGAATTGCATTATGTAATTTATTCATTTTCTCATTTTCTTCATACTTTTTCCCATACTTTTCAAGGATAGAATCATAATCTCAGAACTAGAAATAAAATAGCATAATATCTCTGCCTAGGTTATGGGTTGTGATTTGCCAACAATTGACTTCTACTTCAACTATGAGGCCTGATTGTACCTACTAAGGTGTCTCAATAATCTTTATTTAAACATTGTTCTAGGCCACTTTTAAACATCATATTAATTTTCTAAGTCACATAACCCTCTAAACTTGTGCATTTCCTTGTAATCTGAAGCTTTTTCAGTGTGTAACCATGTCTACCAAGTTTAATTTTCTTTATCTCCCATGTTCCTTAAATATTTAGAAACATCAAGTGGCATCACATACTATATTTTACAGGGTGGTCCAGAGTTTATATATCCTAGGAATTCAGAGATTGGGTATGCAGTCTGGTTTTCTCTAAGCAGTAGATCAAGCTACTATCCTTCATTAGATTTGGGGAATGCTTTCTACCTGACCATTCCGTAAAAACTGGAACTGATAAGCATTTCTGTTTCTAGTGTATGTCCTACTTTTACCAGAATAGTTTGGCTTATTCACAGTTCCCTTTATTTATCCTTCTCTATTTTTGAGTGGGAAAAAATTAGTAAACCACAGTTTTTATACAGACAAATGCTTAATATTATGGAATAATCATATATATATATATATAAACCAATAATGGTTATTACTATATAATAATAATATATAAAACCAATAATTTGAATTTTTATTCTCTCTTGTTGTCCATTACCACTGCCTAGTCAATAGGCTTCCTATTAACATTAACTCCTTTAACATTTAGATACTTCTATTTTTGAAAGCCTTTTTGCTTTCTGGAACAAAGTGTTCTGGCGCTATCTTCAGTGCAGGCATATCTGTTTGAATATAATGCACACATTCCTGAAAGATCTTGCATTCTGTAAAATCACCACTAACAATCACAGGGCTTATGGAGAAAATGGCACTGGCTAAATCATATGAAGCTATGTAAACAGAGTACTAACAAAAACAGTAATTGGCATCTTGGGAAATAACTGGGGCAGATCAGGCAAACAGCACAGGTTTTCTGGAAGTTGCCTTGGGAGATATTAAAATTGCACAAAAATAATAGGGATGAAACTTTGGCTTGTGGGAGGTAAAGAATCAATGCAGAGGGAAGTGACGCTCTAGGCAAGTAAAACCTACCTTGAGCCTAGAACGCTTTAGTGGTGGGATTATAGCTCTCCGGAGTAAACTCAGGGCAGAGACCCATTTTCAATTTTCCAAAAATAGAGATGAAGGGACTCTTGCCTACGAAATAACCAAGCTTACTACCTTTTGTTGAGGGTTACAATTAGCCATTATTTTGGCTCACTTCCTTCAGTAAATCAGACATGAATCCACACAGCCTTTTTTTTTTTTTTTTTGCGGTACGCGGGCCTCTCACTGTTGTGGCCTCTCTCATTGCGGAGCACAGGCTCCACGCAGGCTCAGCGGCCATGGCTCACGGGCCCAGCCGCTCCGCGGCATGTGGGATCTTCCCAGACCGGGGCACGAACCCGTGTCGCCTGCATCGGCAGGCGGACTCTCAACCACGGCGCCACCAGGGAAGCCCCCACACAACTGTTTTTTAACTTACACTCAACTCTCCCCTCGTTATTAATGATGTAGGAATAAAAATGGTTAATGGAAGGATGTTATCGCAGAAGGAAATTTCTTGCAACAGCATGGAAGCAGCTTCTTTGAAACAGTTTGTAATTTTTTTTTAAATTTAGAAATAATGTTGGAGATAAAAATCTGTGAGCTCATATTTAAATTTTAAAAAATCTCGGGACTCATAGAAAATAGTTTGAGAGAACAAATATAAAACATCCATCATTCACATTTTGACAACACATATAACATTTTCTTCTTTTTGGTCCTGAGTTTACATTGATACTTCTGATTTTCACTTACATTTCCAAATGCTTTAATCTTTTATAAATAAAACCTAATTTTCTCTATATCAATGCATATTTATATCTTTCACTTTTAACCTAAACTGGGATTATATCTCATTTACTTTTATAACTCTCCAAGTGTTTATTGAACAAGTCAAAATTTTTCTAAGACACAGAAAAAATAATAAATAATGCTGATAGATTTTTCTAATGATAGATTACCCTACTTTCGTGGAATAAACCCTGTTTGTCCTGATTCATTTTGATTTAAGTACTACTGAATGGCTTGATATTCTAAGATTTTATTTATATTTTGTCATTTCTTCAAAATAAAATTTATAATGTTTTTGTGCTGTTATAACCTGGTAAGATGATTGGATAAGATTTTTTATATTTTCTATGTTATGGAACATTTTAAATAAAATCGAAACTGTCCCTTGTCAATTTTGTTAATTTATGCTTCACTATAAAAACATCCATTTGCTTATTTTTTTTTTTTAGATATTTGAAATACAACTTTATTCTGATTCTAAATGGAAAGAAATGGGAATGACAGTAACAAACAAGATTCCACCACTGAATATTGTGATGTGACTATAGCAGTCTTATACGTGAAACTCAAGGAGGAAATAACTGTGTCCCAAAATACATAAATATGCAGGTACAAAAAAAATGAAGGTTTTTTTTTTTTTTTAACTGCCACATTCACTCCGAAGCCCATTCATCTCTTTCAGCATCCCAAAGATTAATCACATGCTCTGCTTAGCTATATAATAAAGAGGCAAACATGTTGTATCACTGACATCACAGGTCAGTTGCCTATAAAACTAGACTTCTGACGCTGGGCTCCAGCTTCACTTTCTCACGGGTCATCATCTTCATCCAGGAGGGCAGTTGTCTGAGCAACCTCTAGATCGTGCTTGTACTGCACTGCCAACGCTGGGTCCATGACCACCTCTGGCGGGGCAAAAGCAGGCATGGCGACAAACTCTAAGTTAGGGTCTCCGATCAGTTTTCTAGCAAGCCAGAGGAAGCTTTTCAAAGTTGTAGTTACTTTTGGCAGAAATGTCATAGTACTGATGATTCTTCTTTCGGTGGAAGACAATTGACTTTGCCTTAACCTTTCTGTCCTTAATGTCCACTTTGTTGCCACACAACACGATGGGGATGTGATCTCTATGCCAGGTCTCTATGCCAGTTATGCACATTCTTGTAAGTAACTCTCGATGTTACATCAAACATTATAATGGCACACTGAGCTTGGATATAATAGCCATCTCTCAATCCACCAAATTTCTCCTGACCAGCTGTATCCCATACATTGAACTTAACAGGTCATCTGTTGGTATGGAACACAAGGGGATGGACCTCAACACCCAAGGTAGCTACATACTTCTAAAATTCACCAGTCAGATGACATCTCACAAATGTAGTTTTACCAGTACCACCATCCCCAATCAATACCAATTTGAACTGAAATTGGGGTTCTACTTGGGCAGCCATGGTGATGCTACTTCCAGAAGCGTCTCTGCGCTCGTCTGACTGAGGGCTCCATTTGCTTAGTTTTTAGAATGCATTTGTCCAAAGTTGCACATCATATTATTTTACATGATTTTATTACCTTTCATATCTGTGGCTATATGTTACATTATTTCATCTTTTCAGTCATAGACAGGCACTGGTATCATACATTAAAAAGAGACAAATATTTATTTGTCAGGTTATATTTTCATTGTTATATTAATTTTATATATTCGAATGTAGTGGATATTTTAATATCCAAAAAGGAGAAAAATATCTAAATGAAAATGTGAACTCCAAGTAAACAGCATTTATCTAACACAAACAACAAATAGTATATAAACAAAGAAAAGAAACCTAGGTTCTAAACCTAGATATCTATGACCTTGAGTAATTTACTTAATTTTCTACGTGACTTACATAATGCTTGTTATTACAAATTGGATCTCAGTAATATCACTCTAAATAGGAAAGTGTTCCCTGGGTAGGGGTGTGTGTGTGTGTGTGTGTGTGTGTGTGTGTGTGTGTGTGTGTGGTGTGAGCACACGTGCATGCACATGTGCGTGTGCGTGCACATATGCACATATTTTACAAACTACAAACTACTCAGAACAAACAATAATGCAAAATGGAGAATTAAGCTTTTCATCTATTATAGCCACTGGTTTTGTCAAATGTATACCAAAATCTTTCAGAGATGTAACACATTTTTCCCCCTTAATAAGAGGTTTTTATACCCAAGTATCCAAATCTCATTAACTCTATCAATATGACCATGGGTACATCCTCACTGGGAAAACCTTCCTAGAATTTTCTCATTTGACTAACACTGTACATTGTCTTATTTGATTAAATAATTTAAATTGAATGAAGGATTCCAAGGAGCTCTTTTTTTGCAAAGAAAAAATATTTAACCCTGTAATGAGTGGCAGATACCAATCTTTGTTAAACTTTGAATTTAATTTCTCAAATATAATTCTCTTTGAATGGCACTGTACTTATGAAGTGTCCAAACCCTTCTTGCAAATTATAGATTAATCACAAGGATGCATTTTTATTGTTCAATTTCCTCTAATACAGAAAAAATCATTCAAATAAAAATGTAAAATAAATGGATACAATTAAGTAATCTTATCTTTCTGTAATACTCTAGGTATACTGTATTCTATAGGACCATTGATACAGAGATATTGATAATATCTCAATCACTATTTATTGCTGCCTGAAACAATCACTATTTGTTACGGTCCAAATCAGTCCTGATCTAGTTTATAATAAATCGAAATAGGACCAAGGCATACAAGATATCGCCAAATGTTATTTTATCTACAAAATGAGGATAATTTTAACAAAATGAACATTCTTAAAGGCTTTTTGGAAATAGTTCATACACATTATAAGCATGTGATGCCTAATAGGTTTCTTTATGCTTTACACTATTCATTATTATTATATTAAAATGAATGGGCATAGCAAGAATGGTTATTGTTCAGTCTGAAATGATAGAACACATTTTTTAATCTTTTTCTTTAACTCATATTATTTATTTATTTATTATTATTTTTTAACATCTTTATTGGAGTATAATTGCTTTACAATGGCGTGTTAGTTTCTGCTATATAACAAAGTGAATCAGCTATAGGTATACATATATCCCCATATGCCCTCTCTCTTGCATCTCCCTCCCACCCTCCCTATCCCACCCCTCAAGGTGGTCACAAAGCACCGAGCTGATCTCCCTGTGCTATGTGGATGCTTCCCACTAGCTATCTATTTTACATTTGGTAGTGTATATATGTCCATGCCACTCTCTCACTTCGTCCCAGCTTACCCTTCCAACTCCCCGTGTCCTCAAATCCATTCACTACATATGTGTTTTTATTCCTGTCCTGCCTGTAGGTTCTTCAGAACCTTTTTTTTTTTTTAGATTTCATATATATGTGTTAGCAGATGCTATTTGTCTTTCTCTTTCTGATTTACTTCACTCTGTACAACAGACTCTAGGTCCATCCACCTCACTGCAAATAATTCAATTTCGTTTCTTTTTATGGCTGAGGAATATTCCATTGTATATATGTGCCACATCTTCTTTATCCATTCATTTGTCGATGGACACGTAGGTTGCTTCCATGTCCTGGCTATTGTAAATAGAGCTGCAATGAACATTGCGGTACATGACTCTTTTTGAATTATGGTTTTCTCAGGGTGTATGCCTAGTAGTGGGATTGCTGGGTCATATGGTAGGTCTATTTTTAGTTTTTTAAGGAAAAAACACATTCACATTAGAAAATTGCTTTTATTTGAATATTGATATTTAATAATTGTATCACTTCAAAATGTCTAAATCATACAGATATATAGATATAAGGATAGATACACAAGGATAGATACATAGGTAGATTCCTTATGGTGGTATACTTAACTGAATTTGGGATTAGGAACTATACTGATAGATATACTAAGAGCAGATATTATTTCTATGAATATTTTAAAAGAAAAAATTATTTAAGTTTTATGTTTAACATTTGATATATAAAATATTCACAGTTTAAAAAGTAAATGAAATATTTTACAATAAAGTTGTCAGTTAACCTTTATAAATTGTTGGCTTTTTTAAAGAGAATAATGAAATAAATTTTATTTGTTGAAATGTCTATAATATTTAATGCCATCTCCTCTTCAAAATTCCTGATATTTGTCATACAAAGTGTATTTAGTGTTTTTCCATCCTGAAATAAATTTGTGCAGCTTTAAAGCGTGACAGTTACAATTATAGAAGATTTCTGCTGATTTCTTGGATGGATGTTTTTTACTCTCTGATTCCCATGTAAAATAGCATAGAATATGTTCATACTATGAATTCCAGCATGTCTGAGATGGAAAGAAGTGAAAGTGATCAGAATGTTATTAATGGTATTACACTGTGAACATGTACACAGAGGCAATACAACTGGTTCAGGAAGTACTGATCCAGGGATTGCAAATAGTGTTAGCAAGTGATTGAGATTCAGGACAGGAAGTGTTAATTGCACCATGTTAGAGTGAGCTTAGATGATTTTTTTTTTAAAGAGCAATTTACTTAAAAGGGGTATGCATTCTTTTTAAAATGAATATCTTATTTGCAAATTGAAGATTAAACAGCTTTTGCTCTATAAATAATTGTGGGGGGTGGTAGATGAATGCTTTATTTAAATATTAATTCTTAGCTGTGTATATTTTTTTCAGACATTCACTGAGAAAATTGATTTTGTTATTTAGTACATTCACCAAGCAAAATATCTGTTTAGTCTTAAAGACATCAATCAGGAAACGATATGCATTTTAATCCAACAAATGTATTAGTTTAGACAGTAAATTTTAAATTTGAACCTAAGAAATGTTTTAACATAGCCTAGTAAATCTGCATTTTTATTTAAAGCTTAATTAACTTTACTATAACATAACAAACAATTGAGCAAAGGACTTTGGAAGAGACATATCTCCAAAGACATGCAAATGGCCAACAGGTATATGAAAATATAAAAAGATGTTCAACATCACTAATCATTAAGGATATTCAAATCAAAACCACAATAAGATATTATCATGGACAAGTACTGCATGATTCCACTTGCTAATCAAACTCATAAAAGGATAAAATATAGTAGTGGTAACCAGGGCTTGGGTGGTAAGGGAAATGAGTTGTTATTCAATGGATATATAGTTTCAGTTATGGTAGATGAATAAATTCTATGTGTTTGCTGTATAACATAATGTCTATAGTTAACAATATAGCATTGTGTACTTCAGTAGTTGTTAAAAGGGCAGGTCTCATGTTAAGTATTCCTACTAAACAGAAAAAGAAAAAAGAAGGACACAGAAAACTTTTGGAGGTGATGAATATGTTTATTAACTTGATTGTGCTGTGGCATCATGGGTGTTTGCAAATGCCCAACTCATTAAATTGTACACATTAAATATGTGCATTTCTTTAGATATCAATTAAATCTTGATAAAAGTTAAAAAAAATCATTAGTATTCAGGTAATATAGAAAAACTGAACAGATAAAAAATACAAATATACCAAGTTCTAAAAAGTAAAACTGACAAGCCACAGAAAAAGGGATTGAAAAAGGTGAATAAATATATAAAATAATAAATTACACTGATAATCAATGTAAAATAAACATTTATATTCTTAATAATTCATTAAAAATTACAAATCTATCTATGCTGAGTTGACAAGAAATGGAAGAAATGTGATTTTTTTATATGGTATTAATGAGGTTAAAATATGGAGCAATCACATATATTGGTCTACAGTTTTCTTTTCCAGTAGTGTCCTTATCTGGCTTTGATGTTGAGATAATGCTGGCCTCATAAAATGAGTCTGGATCTTTTTCCTCCTTGTTAATTTTTTGGAACAGCTTGAGATGGACTGGCATTAATTCTTCTTTAAATGTTTGGTAGAATTCACCAGTGAAGCCATCTGATCCTGGGCTTTTCTGTGTTGGGAAGTTTTTGATTAGTGATTCAATCTCCTTATTTGTTACTGGTCTGTTCAGATTTTCTGTCTCTTCCTGATTCAGTCTTGGGTGATTGTATATTTCTAAAAATTCATCTATTCCTTCTAACTTTTCCAACTTTTTTGGTGTAGAATTTTTCATAGTAGTCTCTTATGATCCTGTGCATTTCTGTCCTATCAGTTGTAATGTTTTCTCTTTCATTTCTCATTTTATTTATTACAGTTTTCTCTTTTTTTTTCTTAGTTATTCTACTTAAAGTTTTGTCAGTTTTATCTTTATAAGAAACAAGCTCTTAGTTTCAGTGATTTTTTTTGGTCCAAATTTCACTTATTTCTGCTCTGATCTTTGTTATTTCCTTCTTTTACCACCATTGGGCTTAGTTTGTTCTTTTTCTAGTTCCTTGAGGAGGTATAAAGTTATGTTGTTTATTTGACACTTTTCTAATTTCTTAATAAATGTATTTATCACTACAAACTTCCCTCTCAGAACTGCTTTGGCAGCATCCCATAGGTTTGGGTATGCTGTATTTCCATTTTCATTTGTTTTGAGGTATTTTTTATTTCTTTTAAGGTTTCTTCTTCTTAAGGAGTATGTTGTTTAATTTAAACATGATTTAAAATTTTCCAGGTTTCCTCTTCTTGATTTTTAGTTTCTTACTATTGTGGCTGGAAATGATACTTGGTATTATTTCACTTTTCCTGCATTTGATAAGATTTGCTTCATAGCCTATCATATCCCTGATGAATATAGATGCAAAAATTCTCAACAAAATATTAGCAAACCTAATTCATCAGTACATTAAAAGGATCATATACCATGACCAAGTGAGGTTTATTCCTGGGATGAAAAGTTGGTTCAATATACACAAAGCAATAAATGTGACATATCATATTAATAGAATGAAAGAAAATGTGACATACCGTATTAATAGAATGAAAGAAAATCATATGATCTTCTCAATAGATGCAGAAGAGGCATTTGACACAATAGACCATTTTCTCATAATAAAAATCCCCAACAAATCTGGTATATAAGGAACAAACTTCAACATAATAAAGGCCATATGCAACAAACCCACAACTGTCATCATATCCTACAATGAAAGACTGAAAGCTTTTCCTCTAAGATCAGGAAGAAGACAAGGGTGTCTAGTGTCACCATTCATTCATAGTAATGGAAGTCCTAACTAGAGCAATTAGGCAAGGAAAAGAAATAAAAGGTATCCAAACTGAAAAAAGAAGAAGTAAAATTGTTGTTATTCACTGATGATCTTATATATAGGAAGTTCTAAAGACTGAACCAAAAAATGTTGAAACTAATCAATGAATTCAGTAAAGATGCAGGGAAAAAATATACAGTTGCATTTCTACACAATAACAACAAAACATCTGAAAAAGAGATGAAGAAAACTATCCATTCATGATAGCATCAAAAACAATAAAATACTTAGAGATAAATTTATCCAAGGATGTGAAAGATCTGTACAATGAAAACTACAAGATTTTGATGAAAGAAATTGAAGTAGATTCAAACAAATGGAAAGATATCTCTGTGGACCAGAACTAATATTGTTAAAATATCCATGCTAATAAAGGTCACCTATAGATTCAATGCAATCCCTTTCAAAATTCCAAAGGGATTCTTCATGGAAATATAAATAAATTCTAAAATATGTATAGAACTACAAAATACTCTGAATAGACAAAGCAATCATTAGAAAAAAGAACAAAACAGGAGACATCACACATCCTGGTTTCAAACCATATTGTAAAGCTATAGTAATCAAAATAGTATGGTACTGACATAATAGCAATAATATAGATCAGTGGAAAAAAATTTAGAGTCCAGAAATAAACTGCTGCATATATAATCAACTAATGTTTGATGAGAGCCAAGAACACTCAATGGGTAAAAGATAGATTCTTTAGCAAAGGATGCGATGAAGCCTGGATAATCAGATGGAAATAATAATATTTGACCCCTATTTTACACCACTCACAAAAATTAACTCAACATGGATGAGAGAGTTAAACATAAGACAGACCTGGTACTATACTCCTAAAAAACATAGAGAAGAAGCTCCTTGACTTTGATCTGGGCAATAATTTTTTGAATATAACACCAAAAGCACAAACAACAGAAGCAAAAGTAAATAAGAGGGACTACATCAAACTTAAAAGCCTCTGCACAGCAAAAGACAATCATCAAAATGAAAAGGCCACCAATAGAATGGGAGAAAATATTTGCAAACTATTTATTGGATAAGGGATTGATATAAAAAATAGAAATCATACAACTAAATAGCAAAAAAAAAAAAAGAAAAAAATCTAATTAAAAATGGACAGAGGAATTGAATAGAAATTTTTCCAAGAAAACATCCAAATAATCACCAGGTACAGGAAAAGATGCTTAATATTACTAATTATCAGGGAAATTCAAATTAAAACTACAATGAGATATTATTCACACCTGTTAGAATGGTTATCATCAAAGATAGAAGAAATAAGAAGTGTTGGCAAGGATGTGGAGAAAATGGAATGCTTGTGCACCACTGGTGGGAATATAAATTGGTTCCACCACTATAAAAAACAGTGTGAAAAGTTATTCAAAAAAATGAAAAATAGAACTACTATAGGATCCAGCAATTCCACTTCTGGTTCTATATCCGATGGAATGAAATCAGGATCTATAAGAGACATCTACACTCCCATGTTCACTGCAATATTTTTCACAATAGTCGAGATATGGACGCATCCTAAGTGTCTGTCAATGGATGAATGGATAATGAAGATATGATCTATCTATCTATCTATCTATCTATAGAGAGAAAGAGAGGGAGGGAGGGTGGGAGGGGAGAGAGAGAGAGAGACATGAGAAAGAGGGAAATAGTGCCATTTGCTATAGCATGGATAGACATTGAGGGCATTAAATAAGATAAATAAGGTCGACAGGGGAAGACAAATACTGTATGATATTTATAAGTGGAATCTAAAAAAGCTGAACCTATAAAAACAGAGAATAGAATGGTGGTTACCAGGAGCTGGGAGCTGGAAAAATGTCTAAGGGTACAAACTTGTAATTAATATATAAATAAGTTCCAGATATCTCATGCAGAGCAGTGATTATAGTTGAGAATACTGTATTATAATCTTCAAATTTGAGAGACTAGACCTTAATCATTCCCACTGCAAAAAATAAATGATAATTATGTGTTATGAAAGAAGTGTTAGCTTATGTTGTGTTGGTAATTGAAATATATAAATGTATCAAATCAACATGTTGCACACCTAAACTTACAGAATGTTATATGCTGATTATATCTCAATAATTTAAAAATTTGGATCAATCACTTTGAAAGTACTTTGCTAATAGCCCAAGCAGTAATTAGCTTCTGAAATAGTTACCAATGAGCTCATCCCTTGGTATTCATTCCGTTGTGTAATCTCTTTTACCTGAGTATGTGCTGACTTAGTCGCTTGCTTCTAACATGTGGACTGTGGCAAAAGTTGATAGGCTGTCACTTCTGAGATTAGATTACAGAGGTTAGGATCTCTTTCTTCCTCTGTTTGATGAAGTCAGCTGCCTTATTGTGAAATGATCTGTGGAGAGGATTGAGGCTGGATTTCCATCAATAGCCAGTGAGGAATCTGGGCTCTTAGTTTAACATGTGATGTATTGGATCCTGCCAACAACTACATGGGCGAGTGTGAAAGCAAATCCACCCTCAGTTGTACTTTGAGAGGACTATGGCTTTGTGAGATATCTAAGGCAGCTCAGGCATGCCTGGATTCCTCACCCACAGAAACTGTGAAAAAAAATAAATATTTATTCCTTTAAGTAGGTATGTTTTGGAGAAATGTTTAACACTGTGATTGGTAACTAGTACAGCTGTTAAATATGAATAATCTCAAGTCATAAGACTCAACAAATTCATTCTAGATATGTGCTGTGTAAAAAATATTATGGCTCATGTGAACCGGGAAATGAAATAAATAAATGGGTTATTCATAAAATGAACTTTTAAAAAATTTATAAACATAGGTTAACCTGGAACACAAAATTATGAGTAAAACCAATAAGTTACAAAAATAACATGTATAGATGATTTTATACTTGTATATTAAAGCAGAAAAATATTATATATTGTATATAATTATATTAATATGTAGTAAAGATATAATATTAATCCATGGTCCAGGCATTGAGATCAGAATATTGCCTCAGTGAAGGATGATTGAGAGGTCAAAGAAAGCATCACATCATTTATAATGCTTTATATTTTTCAAATAATATGTCAGATGCAAATGTGGCAAAATGCTATAACTTATACTACGTTTTGGTAGAGTATGCATAGATATATTTTATATTATGCTCTACTTTTTCTTGTTTGAAATATTTCATAATTTTTGAAATAATATTTAATAAGGGGAAATGGAAACATAAATGTGATACATTAATATGAAATTGATAAAAGTGTCATTAATATAAAATATAATGGAGATAAAAGCACCTTTATTTGGTTCAGATAAGCTAAAAGAAAACCAAATTAGACACAGATCTTGTTTATTGTAGTACTCCAATGACAACAGGATCAGCAACCATAATATATCAAATCATTTCCAAGATATTAAGCAAACAAATAATTTATATAGAGTAATGTAAACAAATCATTTATACATCTATTGCACACAGTGCATCTCTAATCTATGCCTCAGAGACATCTAGTAAATAGTATGAAGTAGCATAAATCTATCGTATTTTGTTTTTGTTGGGAAAAAAACTTTATAAAAATGACATATAATCTACTAAAAATGGAAAAATACATTATTCAACCACGTAAATCTGACATCTAGAAATATTAATAATATGCTAATTAGAGAGCAATAATTATTCAAAGTTTTAGTCACTTGATATGCAATATATTATATCAAAGATGGGCAGTCTTAGAGATTTGTTTATGATTCAATTTGTTGTGCCATATAGATAAATTTCCAGATTAACTTTTTTAAACTAATATATTTCCTTTGACTTACAAATTATTAAAAGGTATATAGTACCAAAATATTTATTTGTTTTGTATATATTTTGTCACTGTTACAAAAACAGTTATAATAATTAAAATAATGTCTATTATTTTCATCATTATTTGCTTAATAAATAGGACCAAAAAAACTTGACTTCAAGATATTATTCATGGCTGTTTACAAATAATAATTTGTTTACAACAAAAGGGAATGAAGAATGGTTAATAAGACTACAGTAATTCCCAAACCCTTCATAACTCATTAGCTGATTTCTGAACATTCACTTTCATACATTTACATAAACACTTTTAACTATTAACATGGAATTCATTCTGTGGGAAATATAATGTGAATTTTTGTGAATTATTTATACTTGAATACTTAAATATATTTTTGGTAATATGTATAGAAAGAAAAAGTATACATATGATATTGAAATAAAAAGCAGATGGAGATGAGAAAGGACAAAAAGAACTTGTAAGACTAATTTGACACTGTTTACAGACTTTGCTTAGATTTCATTAACGGCCCAATTTCCTCACCACTTCTATCTGTGCATTTTTCTGTGTAAGTTCGCAATGCTTTCCCACTGTGGGTAAGTTTAATTCTCTGTGCCTGGGCTTAGTTTGTGACTTGCTTATGTCAATATGACCTGACATCAGCAGTGTCTTGAAAAGCATTTGCAAGATGAGACTCACTAGCTCTTGAGCTTCTGATGTCAACATGATAAGAACGTGGTAAGTCTGATGGTCCTTAAAAAGGGATGAATGACAACTAAAGCAGAGAAGTATCAGCTGAGATGTCCCAGGAAAGCCCAGTTGAGAATAGAGCCCTGACCAAATTTCAGATCCAGTCAACCACTGATACCTGAGCAAACTCAACATAAACTGGGCCCAAACTAGATTAGCCAAGCCATGGCAAGCCATGGGAAATTCAACTTATAATAAACAGTAGTTGATTTTAAGCTACAGGACGTTGGATTTCTTTTTACACAATGATAATTAAATGATGTAGGCCAATTATTTTACAGAGCATTTTATGAAATGGAATGCATATAATGTATAAGTTTTCCATATTGTGGAAAAGAAATTTGTAATAAATATTAAAAATTCAGCTTAAATTTTTCTTCCTTTAGATGATAATGTTTTGTCCAAAGTAGAAAATTCTAATATATACAATTATGCTAATGCATGGAAGAGGTCCTTCCAAGTTATACTATGACAGACATCAAAAATATTTCATGAAATTGAATCATTACGTTGTATACCTGAAACTAACATGTTATATAATATAATGTTGCATGTCCATTATACCTCAATAAAAAATAAAAATAAAGAAAATATTTAAAAACTCAAGATAAATATTAAGCATGGATTACTATAAGCCAGAGAACATGGAATGTGCAGGCATGGATTTAAAAAAAATAATTTCACTCTTTTTCTCTATTCATTAACACTAATACTCATTTTATTTAAAGATGTAGATTGCTATATTGATATAGATTAGAATAATATAAATCATAAAGTCTCACAAGGTAAATGACCATTTCCTAATTATCTCTTTGTTGTTGTTCATATGGAAAAATTGCTTTTACCTGAATGGTTTTAAGGTACATATTTTAAAAGAACACTTCTAAAATTTACATATAAAACGACAAACCAAACATTGTACTATTATATATTATTGGTGTCCTCGAGCATTTTTCAATATTTTATCTTTTATGAATTCAGGGTTATTCCTGGAACTAATATGTAAATATAATTTTAAAACATGTGTTTTTTGTTTTTTTTGGGTCTTTTTTGCAGTACGCAGGCCACTCACTGTTGTGGCCTCTCCCATTGCGGAGCACAGGCTCCGGACGAGCAGGCTCAGCAGCCATGGCTCACAGGCCTAGCCACTCTGCAGCATGTGGGATCCTCCCGGACTGGGGCAGGAACCTGTGTCCCCTGCATCAGCAGGCGAACTCTCAACCACTGCGCCACCAGGGAAGCCCTAAAGCATGTGAATAAATTATGCATTTATATCATACATCTTAGAATCAAGCAAATTCAGGAAATCAAACCTGATAGTTTAGGTAAATATATCTGCTTATTTATTTGCTCAACAAATAGAAGAGACAGGCAAAGAGTTTTAATTAAATGAGGAGAACCTGAAGTAGTCAGCTCTAATAATTTAGATTTGCATTTCTCTAATGATTAGTGATGTTGAGCATCCTTTCATGTGTTTGTTGCCAATTTGTATATCTTCTTTGGAGAAATGTCTATTTATATCTTCTGCCCATTTTTGGGTTGGGTTGTTTGTTTTTGGATACTGAGCTGCATAAGCAGCTTGTATATTTTGGAGATTGATCTTTTGTCAGTTGCTTCATTTGCAAGTATTTTCTCCCATTCTGATTGTTGTCTTTTCATCTTGTATATGGTTTCCTTTGCTGTGCAAAAGCTTTTAAGTTTCATTAGGTCCCATTTGTTTATTTTTGGTTTTATTTCCATTTCTATAGGAGGTGGGTCAAAAAGGATCTTGCTGTGATTTATGTCATAGAGTGTTCTGCCTGTTTTCCTCTAAGACTTTTACACGGTCTGGGCTTACATTTAGGTCTTTAATCCAGTTTGAGTTTATTTTTGTGTATGGTGTTAGGGACTGTTCTAATTTCATTCTTTTACATGTAGCTGTCCAGTTCTCCCAGCACCACTTATTGAAGAGACTGTCTTTTCTCCATTGTATATTCTTGCCTCCTTTAACAAAAATAAGGTGACCATATGTGTGTGGGTTTATCTCTGGGCTTTCTATCCTGTTCCATTGATCTATATTTCTGTTTTTGTGCCAATACCATGCTGTCTTGATTACTATAGCATTGTAGAATAGTCTGAAGTCCGAGAGCTTGATTCCTCTGGCTCCGTTTTTCTTTCTCAGGATTGCTTTGGCTATTCAGGGTCTTTTGTGCTTCCATACAAATTGTGGAATTTTTCATTTTAGTTCTGTGGAAAATGCCATTGGTAGTTTGATAGGGATTTCACTGAATCTGTGGATTGCTTTGGGTACTATAGTCATTTTCACAATGTTGATTCTTCCAATTCAAGAATATGGTATATCTCTCCATCTATTTATATCATCTTTAATTTCTTTCATCAGTGTCTTATAGCTTTCTGCATACAGATCTTTTGTCTCCTTAGGTAGGTTTATTCCTGGGTATTTTATTCTTTTTGTTGTAATGGTAAATGGGAGTGTTTCCTTAATTTCTCTTTCAGAATTTTCTTCATTAGTGTATAGGAATGCAAGAGATTTCTGTGCATTAATTTTGTATCCTGCTACTTTACCAAATTCATTGACTAGCTCTAGTAGTTTTCTGGTAGAGTCTTTAGGATTCTCTATGTATAGTATCATGTCATCTGCAAACAGTGACAGCTTTATGTCTTCTTTTCTGATTTGGATTCCTTTTATTTCTTTTTCATTTCTAATTGCTGTGGATAAAACTTCCAAACCTATGTTGAATAACAGTGGTGAGAGTGGACAACTTTGTCTTGCTCCTGATCTTAGAGGAAATGGTTTCAGTTTTTTACCATTGAGAACGATGTTAGCTGTGGGTTTGTCATATATGGCCTTTATTATGTTGAGGTAAGTTCCCTCTATGCCTACTTTCTGGAGGGTTTTTATCATAAATTGGTGTTGAATATTATCAAAAGCTTTTTCTGCATCTATTGAGATGACCATATGGTTTTTCTCCTTCAATTTGTTAATATGGTTTATCACATTGATTGATTTACATATATTGAAGGACCCTTGCGTCCCTTGGATAAACCCCACTTGATCATGGTGTATGATCCTTTTAATGTGCTGTTGGATTCTATTTGATAGTATTTTGTTCAGGATTTTTGCATCTATGTTCATCAGTGATATTGGCCCATGGTTTTCTTTCTTTGTGACATCTTTGTCTGAAAACCACCACTTGTTAAGCTCACAGATTTTGTGGGTTGGGAATCTAGGCAGGGCAAGACTAGATTGGTTTATCCACAGCTTAAAGTTTGTGGAACGAAATCATCTGCAAGTGTCTTTAAATACATACTTTCCTTTCAGTTGGGACCTCAGATGGGATTTTCAAGAGGACCTGCAGGTCATTTCCCCACATGCTCTGGACTTGCTCTGAGAATAGGGATAGCAGGATAATCAGACTTCTTATAAGGAGGAACAGAACTCAAAAAGCTAGTGTCCTGATGGACAAAGTGAAATCCTTATTGTGGCTCTGACTGCAAAACCACATAATCTCATTTCTAATGTATTATTTTGTTTAAAGTAGTCTCAGATTCACCAAGATTCATGAGGATGTGGTCTAGACACCATCTTTTGAAGGCAAGGTGGTATAACATCACACTGTAAAACAGCATGTAAGATGAGTGATATAGTTGTAGCTATAATTGAAAAATACCACCTGCCACAAACATATACTCTTCTGGCTTAATTTTCTCATCATCTCTTGTCACTAACATTCAATATATCTTACCTTTTATTTATATATATCTTTCTATTAGAATGTAAGTTTTTGTCTGTTTTGTTTCATTGTTTTCTATAACACATCGAAGAGCACTTGAAACAAGTAATTGTTTAATAAATATTTTTTGGATGAATGAATGAGTGGTTTTAAATTATTTTTAAAAGATGAGAGAATGCAAAATAAGCTTAATATGAATAAAATATGTATATAGAACATAGAATAAGTTAAAACAATATGTTTTTAAGGCTACACATATTACTATATGCTCAACTTTACTTGTACATGTTAAAGTCTGATGATCACAAAATTTCTTGGTCTCTTTTATATCTAACATTTTTATATCATGTCTTTTTCTAAGCCAGATTAGCATATATTGTGTGATTTATGTTTACTTCTCCTATAAATCAATGAAATTATGAGTTTAAACTGAGATAAATTCATCTATTCACTTGCCATGAGAAGCTACATTGCTCCAAGAAAATTTTTAGGCTGTGGATATACATGTTCTATAGCCATATTAGATGCATAAATGAGCATAATGAGCATGCAAATCTCATGTAAGTTTGAGGGAAAGAATTAGTGTTTTGTTAAGTATATGTGATGAGGTTAATAACACTAATAATCATGCCCCTAAATATGTATGCTGGAGTTAATGATAGTGACAAGAATATATCAAATTTATGAGTGAAAAACTAGAGAAAGAGGAAAGGTGATGGGTATAAGAAATTAAAATGGTCATTGTTTTCCAGCCAGGGGTGAACATTCAGATAAGGGAAGGGAAAGTACCTGCTTTTTGAATAGTGTAAGGAAAAGAGGAGTCGCTAGAATAGAGATTTTAGTTTGGGATGATTATAAAGTAGATACAGTGAATGTGGATGGTTGAAGTAGAATGAAAATACTAATTCATAAAGTAGAGTAGGTACAAAATGAAGAATATTTATGATTATGTTAGTATTTAGGATCCCTTTTCATACATCCCAAAAGTAAAATATAGTTTATAGATGAATTCACTCATCATATGCATGAATGTTGATATGGTGCTTTCACTAATATACAGTGAAATTTTTCCCTATGAATCATTTTCCTCAACTTCTACTAGGTACTTAAATCAAGTTAATTCTAGGAAAAAGAGACAATGGGTGTATTTTCCTGGTCCAAGCCATTTTCTCCATTTTGCCTTCAACAGCAGTAAAATATGAATTGTGCTCTTATTCTCAATAGGCCATGCTGCCCAATTTTCACTGGATCAGAAACAGATGGAGAAGTAGTATCATCATAAACTCTCTCTTTCTCTCTCTGTCTCCTACTTTCTCTGCCTTTCTCTTTTTCTCTTCCCTTCTCTTTCTCTTTTCTCTTTCTTTCTCGTATTTACATGTATATGTGTAATTGAATAAATATACAAATTTTAAGTGACCTCTTAAGTTGCAATTCTTCATGGATGTTTTCCTTGGCACCTACACAAATTCAAACTCTTAGTTTATATTTCTCATAGCATCTTCTACTTCTATTTCTTGAACTTAATACAATTTAAAGTAAGGAAACGTTTGGGGGATTGTTTATTTTATCTTGCTTCATGAGGTTAGAATGGGTCAACTTTATTACTGCTATGGTTATCACTTCATCGCATTCTCTAGCACAGATTAGAACTCAATAAATACATTTTGAAAGAGTAGTTACTTACACTCATTGAGTTCCATACTCCTCAGTTTTAAACTGGAATTATAACACTACACAATATACAAAACATGTAATGTCTCAAATCTTTTTTAGCCTATTCACTTTTATAGGTAATGTTAATTTTTATTTCCTCAGAACTGATTTCTCTTTCTCAGTGCTAACTACAAAAATCCCATTGCTTTACTTAGATTTGAAGCTGCAAGTCCCCTTGACAGTTTTCAAATAAGTTTCAGGAAGATAAAAAATGTTCTCTTTTCCTTGCAGTTGAAAAAAGCAAATAATCATCCGTATTATACAACTGTTGGCATAGCTTTGGCATATAAGTTTTACCTTCTAATAGAAATAAAATTTTGATTAGCTGTTTAATATTTGTGGGCCTTTAAATAATATCTACTTTTCCATATTATGATGGCTATAAATTTCATTTTGTTAGCCATAAGTTTATTGCATTTGTCATTTCCCTCTTCTCCCACATGCAGTACACTTGGAACATAAACAACAACAATAACAATACACTAAGTTATCTACTAGACATATTTGATTTCTTATTTTAAAAGGTTTGAGTTTTGATCACTCATTTAAACTGACACTACCCTCTAGCTTTGGTTTGAGGATTGCATATAAATCACCAGGCAACCAGCAGAGTGACAAACTTTGAATTAAATGCTCAATTAAATTTGGTGATGCTACATAATGAAAAGTACTTCATAAGATGGACGGGTCATTAGCATTTGGGGGCAATTGTTAAGTCTGATTTTGTTTGTTCATATATGGATAACAAAACACACAGTGTCACAGTGAAATGAGAAACCTAATATGAGATTTTTCCATGAATAATCTTCCTCCAGATTAGAGAGAATTTTTAAATAATTACTTTAAACTGATTAAAAATATAAAGGAAAAACAATAAAAGGAAGTCTTCAGATAAAAAAGAAAAAATAACTAATCATTGGATAAATTTTCAGAGTAAACAATCTCCACGAATACAAATTGGACCTCATATTCCCAGTTTGTTTCCAGAACAAAGTCAAAGTGTCATATTATATTAGGTGAATAATAAGACTGCACAGCTCATTAAAGCATAAATTCATTTCTTTGCTTCTCTTGTGGTGTAATGTGTTTGCATTTGCCCTGAGGACAGATACTAACATTTATCTGTGATTAAAGATTCACAGACCATTAACAGTATAGCAATTTCCATGCAGTTAAGGCAGGGAAATAAGATGTTTTAAAAATTATTTCCCATCCCATGTGCAAGTTAGTCTCCCTGTCTTCAGTTTAGATTTTTTCCACTGGACGAACCCATTCCTAGATTGGCTTTCTCTACAGTTAATGTAGAAGTGTTCAATAATCCACCACCTTCTTTTTTTCTCAGTAATCATTTAAGCATTTTCTGTGATTCTGTCCTCTGTGAGGACTGCCTCAATTGATTAGGGAAGTGAGTGTTAACTCTAAAATTGTCTGTCTGTATTCTGAAGGTTATCTGCTGGAATAAAAGAAGGTGAAGATAAGGAAACTTAATCGACAGATACAAGGCTGAACAGCTAATTATCAGAAGGGGGCATGGGGGAACCCTATTGATATAAAATTGAATATCTACAAAATGTTTTCCAAGTAATAAAGTATTGCAGTGTGCCTGGGCAATGCCTTACTAATGATATTAAAATGCCAGCAACTGGCAACAAGGAACAAAGGGTTTTATGTCAAATATCTGGGTAAAACTATCTGTTCCACATTTAATCATTTATTAAAAGTATAGAACAGATGATTTTGGGTGAATTTTATCTATTCTGCAGTCATTTGTTTAAGAAATATGCACCAAACACTTGCATTAAATTGCACGCTTGAAAAATAGTATAGTGGGTAGGAGCACAGATGATGAGGATAAATTTCATGGATTAAACTTCTCTTTCTGTCATTTTCTAGCTGTGTGATCTTGAATAAGTTGTTAGTTAAGCTCTCTCTTCCTTGATTTCCTTCCTAAAAAAGGGTGTGACAACAACTGCCAGTACTCATCACTATCCAGGTTTTCTGTTTGTTCATAGACACAGAGTCCAAATATATTCCCCATCTCACGTACATTTACATCAGTTCAAGTGAACCTCTTCCAGCCAGTGAATTGAGAGCAGAAGTGACTGCAACTAGTCCAGCCTGGCCCATAAAACGTATTTGTGCATAATTTTGTTCTTCTTCCCCAACAATATGTAAAAAATAAAGAACTCTGATGATGTTCATGACCTAAGCCACAGAATGGAAGATGGCAATGTCCCTGAATCACTGCTTGGAGAAGAAGCTTTCCTGCTCCACATGCAATCTACTGTGATATGAGAGAGAAATATATTTTTATCACGTAAATCTATGAATACTTGATACTTTGGGGTTTTTTTGTCCCTTGCTTTTTAGGTTGGTGCTCTATGATTGGACTTGGGCCAATGGAATGTGGGCAGAACTGATGTAAGACACTGCCATGCCTGACTTTTAATGTATTCTGTGCGCACACCTCTATATGACTCTCTCCTTGTCAAGGAATTGTAAAGGCACATGATGAAGATGATGTTATAAAAAAATATAAGAAGTTTAGAGCCCTGAGTTACCATAGGACTCTGATAAATCAACCTTTATACTGGTTAGCACTGAGATTTTGGCATCCATTTCTACCCAGTAAAACCTGTCCATCCCTAACAATGAAGTTGATGAGGAAGTCTGTCATGGATTAGAACATATGAAGTAGTTTTTGTGTTCTTGGAAATTTCACAATGTACTTAGGGAAATTATATATATATATATATATATATATATATATATATATATATGTTAACTATATGAAAGGTGTAAGAAATACATGATAGCTACATTACTACTTTTAGGAGTAATGGAATTTTGCAATTTTTCACATCAGTTAGGAGAGTGACATGAAAAAACACAAGGATTTATATTTGATGATTCTTAAGGCAACTATTTAGTTTAAGTATATAAGTACTAAACAGATACTTTATTTTAGTTATTTTAAAATGAATTTTCTCCCATCAAAAAAGTAGTTACTGTCTATCAAAGTATACAGTTCACATAAAAATGTTTTAATAGAAAATTACATTTTTGAAAAAGGTAAACTCTTTGAATTTCCTTCTGTCAGCTTTTACTCAAGTGGCCTTTGAAGATCTAAATCTGCTGAGCTCCTGTTAACTCCATTAAGATTCTGTACCATGCTGGCTTTGAGCCTGCAAATTCCTACTGGCCTTTTCATAATTTACAATAGATGATTAGGCTTTTATTTACTTTTGTTTTTTGTTAGGTGTGCTCTATAAATTTGTTCTTCAGATAGACAACCTAGAGATGAAGTTATAGAACTTATAAAGTAATTAAAATTATATCAATAAATAATATTTTCACACAAAAAAACATTTCTTCCATCATATCACATCCTTCACAGTCATTTAAAAGATATAATTTCAGGTTTCCTTCTCCTCTAGAATATTATAGTTATGAATTACAGATTTCTCTTGCCCTGGTTGGAAATGTTATTCTTCCAATTGATTTTTAACAGTGAAAAATAGCTTTAGAAATGTAAATGATTCCTATTTTCAAGCCAGTATTTAGGAATGCATGACCATCCAAAGAAAAAAATAGATGTGTTTGTAGTTCTATCATCCTCCCATGTCATATGTCAATCTTTGGACATTTCTGTTATTACACTTTATATAACATTTAACAGGTAATCAGCAATATGAGATTTTCTCTGAAAAAGTAATTTTCTAATAAGGAATCTGAGACTTTAAGATACAAATATCTAATTTAACATTTCTCATAAGAGGTAAAGTCAAAATTAAAAGAACCTATCCTGAGTCTTTGTTTTTAACCACTAGGGTATGCTATTTTCATTGCTTCTTAATTAAAATAATTTAACAAAATTTCATTATAAGTAGATAATATATAAGAACATGTTTTTTCCCCTCATGATACCATCATCTATCTAACAATGTGGAGTTACTAATGAAATCAGAAACAACATCAGAGGACATTTATATTTTGTTTTCTTTCTGAATTGTTTCACATGATTAAATCATCAATTATTAAAATTCTTGCAAAACCAAACAAATGGGACCTAATTAAACTTAAAAGCTTTTGCACAGCAAAAGAAACCATAAACAAAATGAAAAAACAACCTACTGAATGGGAGAAAATATTTGCAAATAATATGACCCATTTGAACTGTAAAGGGTTAATATACAAAATATATAAACAGCTCATACAACTCAACAACAGAAAACAAACAATACGATTAAAGAATGGGCAGAAGACCTGAATAGACATTTTTCCAAAGAAGATATACAGATGGCTAAAAGGTACATGAAGATATGCTCAACATTTTTAATCATCAGAAAAATGAAAATTAAAACCACAATGAGATATCACCACACACTTGGCAGAATAGCTATCATTAAAATGTCTACAAATAACAAATACTGGTGAATTTGTAGAGAAAAGGGAACCCTTGTACACTGTTGATGGGAATGTAAATTGGTGCAGCCACTATGGAAAACAGTATGGAGTTTCCTCAAAATACTAAACATAAAACTACCATATGATCCAGCAAATCCACTCATAGGTATATATCTGAAGAAAACAAAAACACTAATTTGAAAAGATTGCTCCCCGTTGTTCATAGCAGCATTATTTACTGTAGCCAAGATATGGAAGCAACCTAAGTGTCCCTCAACAGATGAATGGATAAAGAATATGTGATATTTATATATACAATGTAATATTACTGAGCCATAAAAAAGAATGAAATCTTACCATTTGCAACAGCATGGATGGACCTGGAGGGTATTATGGTTAGTGAAATAAGTCAGACAAAGAAAGACAAGTTGTGTATGTTATCACTTATATATGTATAAATGTATATAACCAAACAGGAACAGACTCACAGATATAGGGAAAAAACTACTGGTTACCAGTGGGGAGAGGGAAGAGGGAGAGGAAGATATGGGTGGGGGATGAAGAGGTACAAATTATTATGTATAAAAGACATAAGCTACAAGGATGTGTTGTACAATACAGGGAATATAGTCAACATTTTATAATAACTATGAAATGCGTATAACCTTTAAAAATTGTGAAGAACTATGTTGTACACCTGCAACTTATATAATATTTTACATTAACTATACTTCAACTAAAAAAAGGCAAAAAATTAATTTCAAGATATACCTTATCCAATAAAGAAAAACAATGGACATATAAACAGAAAGATGGGTTCAACACAACTAAAGAGGAGTATTACTATGGATCTGATTTAAAGATACGGACCGAGGTTGCACGAGTAATATAATAAAATATAAATATATTTTTAAATTGCTAGGAAACATACAGTGTACATAAACAAAATTCCTCACTTAGCAGAATCAGTGAATTAAAACAAAACAGAAACATAGGATTTTTGATAAGTAGAACTGTCTCCAAATCAGTTTTGTCACTTTCCAATTATGTTAAATTGTACAAATCACTGAACCTCACTGAGACAAAGAGATGGTTATAAGAGCCCCAAGTACCTGATAAGAGGATTGAATATATTAAAAAAAAATTCTTAGTAGAATGCTTTGTTATACCTATGGTATAAATAGATAACTCCTATTAAATAATACATTAAATTGTATTAAAACACACATTTTATTGATGTCATATTAAAATACAAAACTTTAATTTTACTTTTTTATTCACTAGGTGAATTAAGGTATTCAGGTTAACTAAAAGTTAAATAATTGATTCTCTGAATTCTCATATATCCCCAAATGTTAAAATGTGTCTCACTAGTTATGGTGATAAAATTCAATTTGTTAGTAAAGGTGTACGTTTGGAAGGTTTCAAAAGAAAGATTTTACTTTTTCCCTTTCTCAAAGTATAAGGAATGGCTAGCTTTCAAATTTGTTTTATTAAAATTCTGTTTATCACACCTCTTTTATTCCAATAATTTCATAATCTATTTTTATTTTTTACTACAATCATTCCCTCCATCCTATTTTTTCTGCTTTCTTTTTTTAGTGTACTCTCTTTTTATCTGCCTCCTTTTATTGTCAGAGGTCTGTACTGTTTGAAGTAGCAAAACAATCAAGTATTTACTGCCTACAAGGTAACAAGGCTTAAAATACCTGCCAAATGATTTAATATTTTCTCTGAAACAGTAGGGAATACTAAAGACTTTTTTGGAAGCTCCACCAGAAGAGGTAGTCACTAGAATCTTTTGGAATGAAAGCTATTTCCTACCATAAAGGAAAATACACAAAATTGGGAGGAACACAAATGAAGTAATAAAGCAAGAGGGAACACAGAAAACAATCAAATTGAGGCATTCAAACTTAGCTAGCCATGCCATGAGAGACCTCAGGGTTGTCATGCTCTCATGTTTGTTTTTTTTTTTAATTTAAAAAACTTTTTTAAAATTTTATATTAGAGCATACTTGACTTACAATGTTGTGTTAGTTTCAGGTGTATGGCAAAGTGATTTAGTTATACATATACATATGTCTCTTCTATTTCCGATTCTTTTCCTATATAGGTTATTACAGAGTATTGATTAGAGGTCCCTGTGCTATACAGTAGGTCCTTGTCAGTTATCTATTTTCTATATAGTCAGGCGTATATGTTAATCTAAACCTCCTAATTTATCTCTCCCTCCCCCACCTTTCCCCTTTGGTAATCATAAGTTTGTTTTTGAAGTCTGTGAGTCTGTTTCTGTTTTGTAAATAAGTTCACTTGTATCATTTTTTTGATTCCACATATGTGATAACATAGAATATTCGTCTTTTTCTGTCTTACTTCACTTAGTATGATAATCTCTAGGTCCATAATGCTGCGAATGGCATTATTTCATTCTTTTTTAATGGCTGAGTAATATTTCTTTGTATATATGAACCACATCTTCTTATCCATTCATCTATTGATGGACATTTAGGTTGCTTCCATGACTGGCTATTGCAAATAGTGCTGCGGTGAACATTGGGGTGCATGTATCTTTTCAAAGTATGGTTTTCTTCAGATATATACCCAGGAGTGGGACTGCAGGATCATATGGTAACTCAATTTTTAGTTCTGTAAGGAACCTCCGTACTGCTCTCAGTAGTGGCTGTACCAATTTACATGCCCACTAGCAGAATAGGAGGATTCCCTTTGCTCCACACCTCTCCAGCATTAATTGTTTGTAGACTTTTTGATGTTGGCCATTCTGACTGGTGAGAGGTGATACTTCATTGTAGTTTTGATTTGCATTTCTCTAATAATTAGCAAGGTTGAGCATCTTTTCATGTGCTTTTTGGCCATCTGTACGTCTTCTCTGGAGAAATGTCTATTTAGATCTGCTCATTTTTTATTGTTTTTTTTTCTTGTTTTTCATTTTTTATATTGAGCTGCATGATCTGTTTTTATATTTTGGAGATTAATCCCTTGACAATTGCATGGTTTGCAAATATTTTCTCCCATTCTGTGGGTTGTCTTTTTGGGTTTTTTTTATGGTTTCCTTTGATGTGTAAAAGTTTAATTAGGTCCTCTTTGTTTATTTTTGTTTTTATTTCCATTACTCTAGGAGGTAGATCTAAAAAGATATAGATCTAAAAAGATATGTCAGAGTGTTCTGCCCATGTTTTCCTCTAAGAGTTTTATAGTATCTAGTCTTCCATTTAGCTCTTTAATCCATTTTGAGCTTATTTTTGTGTGTGGTGTTAAAGAATGTTCTAATTCATTTTTTTACATGTGGCTGTCCAATTTTCCCAGCACCACTTATTGAAGAGACTGTTTTTCCTCCATTGTACATTCTTGCCTCCTTTGTTGTAGATTAATTGACCATAGGTACCTGGGTTTATTTCTGGGATTTCTATCCTGTTCCATTGATCTATAAGTCAGTCTTTATGCCAGTACCTTACTGTTTTGATGACTGTAGCTTTATAGTATACTCTGAAGTCACAAAGCCTGATTCCTCCAGCTCCATTTTTCTTTCTCAAGATTGCTTTGGCTATTCAGGGTCTTTTGTGTTTCCATACAAATTTTAAGATTTTCTGTTCTAGATCTGAAAAAAATGCCATTGGTAATTTGATAGGGATTGCATTGAATCTATAGATTGCCTTGGGTAGTATAGTCATTTTGACAATATTGATTCTTATGATCCAAGAACATGATATATCTTTCCATCTGCTTGTGTCATCTTCAATTTCTTTCATCAGCATCTTATAGTTTTTGGAGTACAGGTCTTCTGCCTACTTAGGTAAGTTTATTCCTAGATATTTTATTCTTTTTGATGCAATGGTAAATGGGATTGTTTCCTTAATTTCTCTTTCAGATTTTTTGTTGTTAGTGTATAGGAATGCAGGAGATTTCTGTGTATTAATTTTGTATCCTGCAACTTAACCAAATTCATTAATGAGCTCTGGTAGTTTTCTGGTAGCATCTTTAGGATTTTCTATGTATAGTACCATGTCATTTGCAAACAGTGTCAGTTTCACTTCTTCTTTTCCAATTTGGATTTCTTTTATTTCTTTTTCTTCTCTGATTGCTGTAGCTAGGACTTACAAAACTATGTTGAATAAAAGTGGCAAGAGGGAATATCCTTGTCTCTTTCCTGATCTTAGAGGAAATGCTTTCAACTTTTCCCCATTGAGTATGATGTTAGCTGTGGGTTTTTCATAAATGGCCTTTATTATAGTGAGGTAGGTTCCCTCTATGCTCACTTTCTGGAGAGATTTTATCCTAAATGGGTGTTGAATTTTGTCAAAACCTTTTTCTGCATCTATTGAGATGATCATATGGTTTTTATTCTTCAGTTTGTTAATGTGGTGTATCACTTTGATTGATTTGAGTATATTGAAGAAACTGTGTATCCCTGGGATAGATCCCACCTGATCATGGTGTATGATGCTTTTAATGTGTTGTAGGATTCTATTTGCCAGTATTTTGTTGAGGATTTTTGCATCTATGCTCATGAGTGATATTGGCCTTTAATTTTCTTTTTTGTTGTTGTTGTTATATCTTTGCCTAGTTTTGGTATCAGGGTGATGGTGGCCTCGTAGAATGAGTTGGGTAGTGTTCCTTCCTATGCAATTTTTTTGAAGAGTTTCAGCAGGATAGGTGTTAACTCTTCTCTAAATGTTTGATAGAATTCACCTGTGAAGCCATTTGGTCCTGGTCTTTTGTTTGATGGGAGTTTTTAAATCACAGTTTCAATTTCAGTGCTTGTGATTGGTCTGTTCATATCTTCTATTTTTTCCTGGTTCAATTTTGGGAGATTGTACCTTTCTAAGAATTTGTCCATTCCTTCTAGGTTGTCCATTTTATTGGCATATAGTTGCTTGTATTAGTCCCTTATGATCCTTTGTATTCCTGTGGTGTCCATTGTAACTTCTCCTTTTTCATTTCTAATTTTATTGATTTGAGCCCTCTCCCCATTTTTTTTTTTGATGAGTCTGGTTTTGTTTATCTTTTTGAATAACCAGCTTTTAGTTTCATTGATCTTTTCTATTGTTTTCTTTGTCTCTGTTTCATTTATTTCTTTCTGTTCTGATCTTTTATGATTTCTTTCCTTCTGCTAACTTTCAGTATTGTTTGTTCTTCTGTCTTTAGTTGCTTTAGGTATTAGGGGTTTTTCTTGTTTCCTGAGGTAAGATTATATTGCTATAAACTTCCCTCTTAGAACTGCTTCTGCTGCATAACATAGGTTTTGGGACATATTTTTGTTTTCATTTATCTCTAGGTATTTTTTATTTCCTCTCTTATTTCTTCAGTGATGCATTGGGTGTTTAGTATTATTTAGCCTCCAGGTGCTTCTGTTTTTCACAGTTTTTTTTTTCTTGTAGCTGATTTCTAATCTCATAGGTTTGTGGTCAGAAAAGATGGTTTATGATTTCAACTTTCTAAATTTATTGAGGCTTGCTTTATGGCCCAGCATGTAATCTATCCTGGAGAATGTTCCATGTGCACTTGAAAAGAATGTGTATTCTCCTGATTTCAGATGGAATGCTCTATAAATATCAATTAAGTCCATCTGGTATAATGTGTCATTTAAGAGCTGTGTTTATTGATTTTCTGCCTGGATGATCTGTCCATTGATGTAAGTAGGGTGTTAAAGTCCCCCAATAATATGTTATTGTTGATGTGATACTGTTGATTTCTACTTTTATGGCTGTTCGCATTTGTCTTACATACTGAAGTGCTCCTATGTTGAGTGCATATATATTTGCAATTGTTATATCTTCTTCTTGGATTGATCCCTTGATCATTATGAAGTGTCCTCCTTTGTCTCTTATGAGTCTTTATTTTAAAGTCTATTTTGAGTACTGCTACTTCAGCTTTATTCTGATTTCCATTTGCATGGAATATCTTTTTCCATCCCTTCACTTTCAGTCTGCATGTGTTCCTAGATCTGAAGTCAGTCTGTTGTTGACAGCATATATATGGGTCTTGTTTTTGTATCCATTCAGTCAGTCTATGTTTTTTGGTTGGAGCAGTTAACCCATTTACATTTAAGGTAATTACTGATATGTATATTCTTTTTTATTTTTTCTTTTTTTTTTGGCGGTACGCGGCCCTCTCACTGCCACAGCCTCTCCCACTGTGGAGCACAGGCTCTGGACGCACAGGCTCAACGGCCATGGCTCACGGGCCCAGACACTCCGCGGCACATAGGATCCTCCCAGACTGGGGCATGAACCCGTATCCCCTGCATCGGCAGGCGGACTCTCAACCACTGCGCCACCAGGGAAGCCCCAGATATGTATATTCTTATTGCCATTTTATTAATTGTTTTGGATTTGTATGTCTTTTTTCTTCCCTTTTTTGTTCTCTTATCTTGTGATTTGATGACTATCATTAACGTTGTGTTTGGATTGCTTTTTCTTTTTTATGTATGTATTTATTGTAGATTTTTGGTAACCTCACAGTTACTGTGAGGTTTGCTATAGCAGTCTATACGTATACAAGATTGTTTTAAGTTGTTGCAATATCCTGCATTTGTACTCTCCTCTTCTCATGATTGCTGGTTTTGATATCACATTTGTGTGTGGATGATTTCCTACCTTTACTGTATTTTTGCCTTTACCAGTGAGCTTTCCCATTCATAACTTTCTTATTTCTAGTTGTGGGTTTTTCTTTTCCACCTAGAGAAGTTCCTTTAGCATTAGTTGTAAAGTTGTTTTGGTGGTGCTGAATTATTTTTGCTTTTGCTTGTCTGTAAAGCTTTTGATTTTTCCTTTGAATCTGATGAGAGCCTTACTGGGTAGAGTATTCTTGGTTGTAGGTTTTTCCCTTTCATCACTTTAAATATGTCATGTCAATCCTTTCTGGACTGCAGAGTTTCTGCTGAAAAATCAGCTGATAACCTTATGAGGATTTCCTTGTATGTTATTTGTTGCTTTTCCCTTGTTGATCTTAATATTTTCTCTTTGTCTTTAATTTTTATCAATTTGATTAATAGTGTCTCAGTGTGTTCCTCCTTGGATTTATCCTGTCTGGTACTCTCTGAGCTTCCTGGACTTGGGTGGCTCTTTCATTTTCCATGTTAGGGAAGTTTTCCACTATTATCTCCTCAAATGTCTCAGGCCCTTCCTCTCTCTCTTTTTCCTTCTGGGGCCCCTATAGTGCAAATGTTGGTGCATTTAGTGTTGTCCCCCAGTTCTCCTAAATTATCCTCATTTCTTTTCATTCTTTTTTCTTTATTCTGTTCCATGGCAGTGATTTCCACCACTCTGTCCAGCTCACTTATCCATTCTTCTGCCTTATTTATTCTTCTATTGATTCCTTCTAGTGTATTTTTCATTTCAGTTATTGTATTGTTCAACTCTGTTTGTTCTTTATATCTTCTAGTTCTTTGTTAAACATTTCTTGTACCTTCTTGGTCTGTGCCTCCATTATTTTTCTGAGATCTTGGATATATTTACTCTCATTACTTTGAATTCTTTTTCAGATCGATTGCCTATCTCCACTTCACTTAGCTGTTCTTCTGGGTTTTTTTCATGTTCTTTCATCTGGAACATAGTCGTCTGCTGTATAAATTTGTCTATCTTTCTGTGTTTGCAGTCCTGCAGGCTGCAGAACTATAGTACCTCTCACTTCTGTTCTCTGACCCCTGGTGGATGAGGCTTGTCTAAGAGGCTCATCCAGGCTTCCTGGTGTCAGGAACTGGTGCCTGCCCACTGGTGGGTGGAACTGGGTCTTGTCCCTCTGATGTGCAGGGCTGTGTCAAGGCATGTGTTTACAGGCAGCTGTGGGCTCAGGAAGACTTTAAGCAGCCTGTCTGCTGTTGGGTTGGGCTGTGTTCCTGCCCTGTTGGTTTGACCTCAGGCATTCCAGCACTGGAGCCTACAGGTTGTTGGATGGGGCAGGTCTTAGTGTCAAAATGGCAGCCTCTAGGACAGCTCACTCCACTAAGTACTCCCCAGTACCTCCACCACCAGTGTCCTTGTCTCTTCAGTGACCAACAGCCACCCCCTGCCTCCACAGGAGACCCTTCAAGACCAGAAAGTAGGTCTGGCCCAGGTTCCTATGAAGTCACTGCTTTTCCCCTGCATCCCAGTGCACACAGGACATTGTGTGCACCCTCCAAGAGTGGAGTTTCTGTTTCCCCCAGTCCTGTGGAGTTCCTATGATCAAGCCCACTGGCTTTCAAAGCCAAATGCTCTGGGGGCTCCTCCTCCTGATACAAGACCTGAAGACTGGGGGCCTGATGTGGGGCTCAAAACTTTCATTCCTGTGGGAGAACTTCTGCAATATAATTATCTGCCAGTTTGTGGGTCACACACCCAGTAGGTATGGGATTTGACTGTATTGCAAATGAGCCCCTCCTACTGTCTTGTTGTGGCTTCTTTGTCTTTGGAAGTAGAATATCTTTTTGCTAGATTCCAGTCTTCTTGTTGGTTCAGCAGTACCTGTGATTTTGTTGTTTTCATGAGAGGAGGTGAAGGGAGGTCTTTCCACTCTGCCCTCTTGTTCTCACACTTGCTCTCGTGTTCAAGAAGGAAGTTGATCTTGAATCAGGAACTTACAACGAAATTTGGCATTTTCTTAGTGGACAGAAATAATCTTAAAAATTAAACAATGAAAAATTTAGAAACCTGAAATATAGGTACTAAAAAAGTATTCTTCAAGTTGTATCGTATAAGTGTAAAAAATATTAAATATATTATTTCGGTTAGCTTCAGAAAATAAAATGGTAATGACAAGCATTTGGAGATAAAACGTAATCAGGAAAACAGCAGCTTTCTGCACATGGTTACGTATCAACTTTCTGTAATTCTTGTTTAATACACCAAGTGTGAAAGTAATAATAAAGCACTTCTTTGATTACTGAATTTTTAGAACTGCATGGTGGACATGTCCTTTACTTTCATCTTAATATGTTAATTTCCACTCATCTATACTTTAAAATTTGTCTTAATTAACATGCACATTTTTTAATGTTAGTGCTAGAGTTATTTAATTTAGATTGCAATGCTTATTTTGAACTTTCTAATGATTTTCTTTTTATTTATATATCCATTCATTCTTTTTTTTTTTTTTTTTTACATATTCAGTACTTATAAATCACTCTTCTGTTTGTTTAGGAATGGAATGAAGAAAAATGATAGCATTGAATGGTGAGCCCTATTTAGTGTTAGAAACTAATACAGAAAATTGTGCTTTAATAAGTTTCTAGAAGATAAATCAAAACAACCAGAAAGCAGAGTAAAGTTGAAGTAATGCAACTGTGGAGACTTAAAGTCAGAATGAGAAACACCAGAGAAAGTCATTTCTAGTTGTTTCTTTTTCTTTTTTTTTTTTTTTTGTCTTTTTCTTTTAATTCAACTGAGACAGAAGACTGTAAGTTCAGGCATATATATATGGAACATTTATATCTCCAAAGGGCAGAGCTAGTACTTTTTGAGGTTTACTAGAACATATTTTCTTTCAGGTACTTGATCAAATATTAATGTCCAATCACATGCATTTACTCATTACTGCAGAGTAGCTTTCAGTTTCTTTAGATTATTCCATTTGTAAGTAATTCACAAAGTTTAACTGTTTTCGAAAATAATTTTTAGAACTTGTTCATTTTATATTTCAAGTCATATCAGTTCTTGTAGATTTCATGGAATCAAATTCAGACTCACATGATGCCCTGAGACATCTGCCACACACATTAAGTCCCTTAACAACTGTCACTCCTCTCAACTCACATGTCACTCAATTTATATTTAATTTTCTGAAATATATGACTGGCTTTCCAAAAATCCCCAAATCTCACAAACGTAGATAAAGTGAGCATGAAAGACAGACAAAACAATCACCTACAATATATTTCATGTTTTCCTGTTGTGTGATTGACTAAAAGAATTTCCCTATGAGAGAATACAATGAAGAACTTGCAGTTTTCTGTTTTCTTCTCTGCCATCTGCCTGTTTATTTCTTTTAGGTGATAATGAGTGTGAAGAACAAGGAGATCGGCAGCAATGAATTTAAAATATTCCAATCTGTGGATCATTTCACTAGAGACTCCTGGGGATGCCTCAATCTCTTTCTACAGTAAATGTCTTTTAAATAATGATTTATATAATTTTTTTCTCCTAAAAATATACTCATTAATTTAAATTCCTTGAAAGTAAGTAGTATTACCTCAGTTTTTCTAATATATTACATAAGCCAGATTCACAGTAGACATTTGATAAATACTGTGTTTTTACTCCAGGTGTAAGAATTTGGAATTACTGAATCATGTGCAGAATGCAATGTTAATTTTTGAATGACTTCCAGAAGTGTGTCATCTACATATCACATAAACAAAAGACAAGGTGTGTACATCTTCTTTGTTTATTAATCTGTTAATTAGGGAAATAATGGTACTAATGGTATAGTGATGTTGAAAGAACAGTATATATAAACCATGCATGAGACATTATAAGTGCTGTATAAGTTACTACATCAATTGTTTTGTATTAGGGCACCTGTCCAGACACAGATAATAGAAGTTACTGACTTTAAATGAATACTTCTTTTCATACTTCTTGGTGATATACAATTTCCTTTAGTAGCGAGCTGAATGGGATAATGCAGAAACTAAAAATGCTTTTTTTTCTCTTCTTTCTTCTCTAGAATAGGCTATTCTTAGACAACAAATGGAATATTTAATGTACCACTGCAAGAGACATGAGTCCCTTGACTGCCCCCCACTGAAATCCACCCCCAGATCAGACTTTTGAAAGAGAATTGAAGGAATATATTTTATAGTAAGTTCATAAATAAATTTGTAATTGTTCACATCAAAGATCTCCCTCCTTGAATTTGGCATGTTATGAGGCAGAACTTTTGTATCATAAAGGGTTTTTGTCTTGTTAACACACTCACACCTATTCTTTTTCATATAAACTAAAATGAATTTCATAGTAAAATCTACACTTTTACTGTAATCAGTACTGTCAGGAAGATCAGTAAAGAAAGAAATATCCAACACAAACTTTCACAAGGCTGGTTTTTCAACTCTATTTCAAACTTATCTATTTTCATTTAGGATCAATCAGATAAGTCATACTCTAAGACTTTCAAAAATTTGTTGAATATATATTCCAGAAGCCACAAAAATAGTCTGAGCAATGCAAGAATAAGCATCTTGAACAAAATCACTTCTTACATGATTTCCTATTAATATTATATTTTTCAATCAAACTTACAGGGTTATTCAAAGTAATGAAGTTATAGAAATATTGTACATTAATGAAAATATTGTTTCACATGTTCCTCTTCTGTATAATATTGAACACTTTAATATCTAAATTTTATAACAAAATAATACAACTATAGGGTTCCTAGATATGATTCAGAAACCTTAATATTTATGTACAAAAATCATTTATTGTCCACTTTCTTACTATCCACTCTAATCAAGGTGTTCACACAATGTATGCCTAGATGTCCAAGTAATCAGTTACAGTTTGAATATTAATTGAAGAATATCCATTAATAAAATAAAAATGGTAATCAAAACTTCCCACTTATGCATATCATAAAAACAAATATATCACAAATGTTTTCTATAAGTGAGTTTAACCAAAATTTAAAAACAGACAATCCTCTCCTCCTAGAAATTTTCCCCATGAATATAAGCACTTTTGCTCAATTTAATACTGCATATTGCCAAAGAAAATCTACCTTGAGCAGAGTTAAACAGGCAAGGAAAATCTCACTCAAGACCATGACAAAAATTATTGAATGCTGGGGTAAGCTAATAAAAAAGTACTAGAGGACACATTGGGTTGGAAGGGTGGGGGCTGCTCAAGGTGATTAAGCCATCTGTATTTGCTGACCTTAGGCTCATAGAGGTTGGGAGATAGAAATTCTATCTTTCTTGATTGCACTGCAAAAGAATAGTTCTCAGATCCTTGAGAAAGACCTTCCTGAGTTATAAAATTGTCAAGAGGATTTTAAAAATATTTACCTCTCTAAGAGACAGAGAAAAAGTTTGCAAATTTTCTAAGCCTCTAAGAAAAGTGAGGTCAGGACAGTATAGTCAGGAAGAAACTTATCTAAAGTTTAGTCAACCTGAGGGGAACTGTAGTCACTTTAGCCATTATCTTAACTACTGTAAAAAAACAAAACAAAACAAAGGCAATGAGTAAAAGATTGGGAAAAAATGTAGAGTATTATAATAAGTCATAGGTAGATAGATATAGTTATATACAATCTAACAAATAAATTCAGTATTTTCTCCCAATAACAGCAAAAGCCAACTAAAAATACAATAGAAAATGAGATAGTATTCAAATGACAGATAAAGATATATTGGGAAGTGAATCTAATAGAAAGCATAAATCCTTTACAGAAAAAACATAACATTCTATTTAAAGCACATGCAAATATATTTCATAAATGGCATACGTATTTGAATAACTGTAGACATGCATAGTAAAAGTCAATTTTCTCCAAGTTAATGAAAGTCCACCAGTAATTAAATCAATTTTAGAAAACCTTATTGTTTTTAACAACTCATCATGATCCAAAAATAAAACAGGAAATTTGAATATATTATATATATTTATATAATATATATATTATATAATTTTTTTCTAAATTAAAAAAATGTTGACAAATGTTAACTAAATTTAATGTGGTGATCATTTTGCAATATACACAAATATTGAATCATTATGTCATACATCTGAAAATAATATAATGTTGCATGTCAATTCTACCTCAATTAAAAAGTAAAATAAAATAAAAATAAATTTTAAAAGAAATAAAATAAAAATAACAGTTTTTGCATTTAAATATTTAATCAAAAGAAAATTTATTTATAACATAAAATATGAAATTGAAATATATATAAAATTAATTGAATATTATAGGAATGTGAAATTTCTCTATTTTAAATAGAAAATAATTACCCAAGCACTATTCACTGAACCATCTCTCCTCTTACTCATCTGTACTACCAAAATGGAATTTTTTATTATATGAATGAATTTCTGTATTATCTCTCACTGCTCTTATTTATTTAATGCTGGGCCAAGGTTGCAGTTACTTATGTTTCATAACTGTAAAATAGGCACTAATATCTAGGAAGACACTCTTTTCCACAGTTTGCATTTCTCCTGTTACAAGTTTTTAAAAATTTTTTGATGCAATATTTCTATATGAATTAAGATGCATTGTCATTAATGTAAAAAAATAATTAATTCAGATCTATGCTCAAAAGTCACCTCCTGCACACCTTACCCTGTTTTACTCTTCTACATGGGCTTGAAACACATTGCATGGTGTATTGTACATACCACATAAAAATAAATTTCACAGTCCCTATCATATATTAAATATGCATTTTATATTTGTCTGCCTCCTTTATTAAAATATAAGCTCTTTGAAGGCATTGATTTTGTTAATTTGGATCATTGTTGTATATGTAGCATGTACAACATTCCTTACCTTGCAGTAAGCTCTAAATAAATTCATTTTACATAGATGAAAGAATGAATGACATCTACCTCCACCCACTCACCCCCTCCAAATACTTGTTTCAGGAATGCACACTTCAAGTCTCATGCAGCATTCTCCTTAGGACTATTATTGATCCAGGTACTACTGGTCTGTTCAAACTGAAAGAAAATACTTCATTCCCTTAATAGGGAAGTGATTTCCCCAATCTCTCACTGATGGAAAGGATAAAGTGTGTGACTTCAGATTGCTGACACACTGCTAATATATTTTTTGTGAATATGAGGGATGTTACTATGAAGACAAAATGAGAATTCAAAGGCAGGCTGGGCAGAGTTACTAGCAGGGATAATAAAAAAGAAATTGCCTCTGACCTCAGGATGCATAATGCTTGGCTACTGCCTTACCTTTGAGCATGTTGCTATTTTTTAGATTGCATATTTTAATTAAACATTTTAATTCAATATATATATTTAAATAAAAATTGAACTTGAGTTTAATATTACTTGCAGTTGGAAACACTTACTAGAGTGGGATCCAGAAGTTCCCTTCAGAAGAATTTGTCACCTCCATCAGGAATTGCTAGTTTTCTCTAAGCATGCCAATTTAGTAAATATCCAGTCAAAGATGGGAAAAATTCTGTCAAATGCTGGTGATCTTCCTGCATGAAATAAAAGAAATAGCAACAAGTTAATCATCATCAACACAATGTCAATTCCCGAAATGCAGCATAGCATTGTAATTAAGGTTGAATGCTCCAGATTCAGACAAAACTTCTAAATTAACATTTCAACTTATATTAATTATGAACACTGTGCTTTTGAGCAAGTTTCTAAGATTCAGTTTCTTTGGAAATATTTTGAAACTGCAAAACTAGTTAATTATTAATGATAAATAATAAATTTTGGGAAGGAAGGGTTACAGGCTATTAATTATATGGTATTTGTGTGGGAAGGTATTTATGTGGTGTAAACTTGAAAATCCATAGCAGTGGTCAAATAGTGACTTCAGTTTGATAAAGGGAATAAAGCTAATAGGCAAAATATATGATGAGAAAAAACAAAATATTTTGTTGTTTTTATTGTTACCTTTTCTATAAAAATTGTTTTGAAGATCTCAATGTAACTTTTAAATTACTGGTAGTATTTTTAAAAAGGTGATTTAGGGCTTCCCTGGTGGCGCAGTGGTTGAGAGTCCGCCTGCCGATGTAGGGGACACGGGTTCGTGCCCCGGTCCGGGAAGATCCCACATGCTGCGGAGGGGCCCGTGAGCCATGGCCGCTGAGTCTGCGTGTCCGGAGCTTGTGCTCCGCAACGGGAGAGGCCACAATAGTGAGAGGCCCATGTACCGCAAAAAAAAAAAAAAAAAGGTGATTTAAATGTTGAACTTGGGTCATATGTTTTTTAAATACCATCTGGTTGCTTTAAAGGACTATTTCGTGTTCCACATTTTGAGATGAGAAAACTTAGGCCCTGCAGAAATGGATTGTAAGTGGCAGAGAAATCATGAAGCTAGTTTTCTTTTCTGTTAATCACATTGAATTTCTACCACAGAAACCTGTCAATTAAAATGGGCTTTTGTTACATTCTTAAGGAGAAACGAAGTCATTATGGGCTAGTGAGAAGGAATGACACAATATAACTCACAATAGTGACAGTATTAAAAAAATCACTCTGTCTGCTGTGCCCAGAATAGAAAAGGGGGAGGGAGATGTGTATGGAAGCAGGAGGATAGGTTAAGAGATTATGAAGATGGATGATCATGAAGTGAATGTCTGTGGAAGTAAGGAGAAATATTCTGATTCTGGATATTGTTTGAAAGTAGAACCAACAATATTTGTTAATTGATTGGCTATTGGGATATGGCAGAAAAAGATCAAGATGACGTCAAGGTTCTGGACCTGAGAACACAGAGAGAGGGTATTGAAGTTTACTGACATAGGAAATAGAAATGAGTACTAAGCGTGTGGGAAAGAGGTGAAAAGTAAGTTTTGAAATTTCTTTTCATGTCCAAGTATAGGTTTTCATCCAGGAAGGAGTTAAATACAAGAACCTGGAATTACAGAAACAATGTGAAGTAGGATCATAAAGTGGGGAATTTTTAGGATATATATGATATTTAATGCTATAGAACCACAGAAAAGGGCAAAGAAACTGGCTGGAAAGCTAGAGGATGTCACAAGTACTAGTTGTAATGCAATTACTTTTGTCTGAGTCCAAAGACAGCTATTGTTTCATGCCTAAAGTATAAGAAATGTATAAATCTTGCTTGTAGGCTTCCCCAGGGCTCTGACTCTGTCATTTTATATTATTGAGAGGAAAGCAGGGGAGAGGAAAAAAAAATAGAAAAGGCAAGGAAAGGGAGGGAGATGTGGTAAAAAAAGTTGCATCTTTAAGAAAAGTGTAAAATAGTTAAGAGCTGTATTAAGGTCCCATAAAAGAACTAAAAACGGAAATTTTTAGACAATTCAGACAATTTTTAGACAAATTCAGACAATTTAGTGAAATATTGTATAGGCTATATACCTATCAGCTTGCTTCATTCTGATGACTGTAGTAGACATTCATATTGTACTGTTCACATTCCCTTTTCATACAAGTGTAACTATTTGCAGGCTGAAGATACTAGCTTAAATTTATAAGCTTATACAGAGAATTGTACTTGGCTGACAAAAGCCATCTAATAAGATACCTGGCACAACTTTTAGAGTCAGTCATAGGCCAACAGATACATGGGTACAAAAGCCTGGATTTTTTGCCTCAAGACACCAGAATTCTGTAGCACAATTTTCAATTCAGGTTCCCTGATGGATCAAGCCAAGTCTAGATTTACCTGGCATCCAATCATAGCTTGGCTCTTTCTGCTTTCTTATTCTGCTTACCTCAGCTTCTTATAGGTTTCTACATAAGAGCACTCCCTCAAAAAATCATGTACACCAGATTTTTTAATCTCAGGTTCTGTTTCCAGGAAAGATTACCTAAGGCAGATTTTGGATATATTTTGAAGATAAAGTTGTCAGGATTAGCTGATCATTTAGTTCTCAGAAATGAGTATAAAATATAAGTCAAATTTGACATTAGGAAGGAAATTCTAAAGATAGGTTAATGTATTTAGCTCATTCATCAGCTAAAGAACGAAATGGAACTGAAGACACCTTCACTAAGGTAAGTTAACTATTGATATTCCATGGCATGCTGTAGCTGTACAAAAGTTAGGATTTGCACCAATATCGAGTTAAGATAAGATAGACATAGAAAGGAATGCACTGACTCATACAATATTTCTGGAGTTGAGATAGATGGGGAATAGTTGCTATTAGAACTCTAGAATCAAGTGACTGTTGCTGAGGACCAATAATATTTTGGAAGGAAAAACTGTTAGGCTCAATGGAATCTATCATGTATGCAAAGAAAAATATAGCATCTAGAACTTTTCCTATTCAACAAAAATCTTCATCTACTGTGTCAGAGGGTTACTCATGCTGAGCACTAGACTTAGGACCTAATTTTGAGTAGGAGATCATCAGTAAAGGTTAAATTTTCAGGTTTGCAATTCTACTGTGCCAAAGTCTGGGCCCTGTCAGAGAAGGAGCAGACTTTGGGGCACGTCAAGGCAGATGATTGAGAAGAATGAAGACCCAGCATCCCCTGAAACCTGTGGATCTGCAGGAGTAGCCCATTCTTTCTTGTTAAGTGAGAATGCCCCTTCTTCCCTTGCTTGAAGACTGTGCAGAAGTCTCAAATAATGCAGCAGGGAAACTAATAACATTGAGAAGATTAGTAATGACTGATCTCTATAGACAAGGGCGTACAGAAAATAAAGATGTTATCAAACTGGAATCCTCAATAGCAAAAGGGATGATAGGAAGCTGAAATATCAGTGGCCAATGGCAACACTTAACCATCAGTTATAAGGTTGGTGTAATAACCATAATCAACAGTGTGTTAAAAAGGTTGTCAAAGAGTGGCCTTCTCCTCAGGTACTTATGGAAGTGGCTAATAGAAAATACACTTTCAAAAGACAAAATAGATGGACAGCCAACAAAGGAATTGCTTAACATAATATAAATAAAAGATACCTACAATGTATGAGCAGAAGGCTAAAGGCAATCAATCCAATGGAAAGCTATGATTCGCCCACTGGTTTCAAGAACTGAACTAGTACTCAGAATCAGCACCCTTTGACTGAAGCAAGGGATGGTCCTCATGAAGAAGGACTATGCAACCATGTAGTATGTGGACTCAGTGGTAGTTATTCTGCTCCCCCCCAAAGGGATCTATAGTCATTTACATAAGTAACCATGCCGCAGTGAAAGGGAAATAGCCCATATTTCCAGAAGTATTAGATTCAGGGTCCATGTTAACATTGATACTCAAGGGCCAAAATTGTTGGTTAAAGTAGAATAGTATATAGTGATTAGATGTAAAAATTGATCACTAACCGGTTCGATTTCATAGTAAATTCATTGATTTTATTGCCCAAACTGGTGATCACTTCCCCATTCCCAAATATACAATTCAATTTAACATATTTAGAAGTGGGATCTTTGACCTATAGAATAAGAATTATTATAGTAAAAAACAAGCAAAAAATGGAAATCTTGAAAACTTCCTATCATGCCCAGTCAAGATAGTCAATAAAAAACAGTAGGCCAGGGGGGCTTCCCTGGTGGCGCAGTGGTTTGGAGTCCGCCTGCCGATGCAGGTGACGCGGGTTCGTGCCCGGGTCCGGGAGGATCCCGCGTGCCGTGGAGCGGCTGGGCCTGTGGGTCGTGGCCGCTGGGCCTGCGCGTCTGGAGCCTGTGCTCCGCAGCGGGAGGGGCCACGTACCGCAAAAGAAAAAAAAAAAAAAAAAAAAAAAACCCAGTAGGCCAGATTACTGCCTCTCTCAAAAACTTAACTAATATAGAGATGATATTCCCCATTATTCCCATGTTTTATTCCAACATAAAACCTTTGGAAAAACTAGGAAAATCATGACAGATGATAATAGACTAGCAAAAATGTAACTAAGTTTGAGTCACAATTTTAACACTTTTACTAATTGTGGTACTTTTAGTATAGAGTAGTACAGCCTTGGTAAGGGTTATATAGATATTGGTCTGGCAAATGTGTTTTATTTCTCTCAATACCCACCACTAAAGAAGATATGCAGTTTTAATTCACATGATATGACTATCAGTATACATTCATAGTGCTGTCAAAGATATCTTTAATTCTACACTCTGATGCTATATAGTCTAAAAAAAACATTTGGGGCTTCCCTGGTGGTGCAGTGGTTGAGAGTCCGCCTGCCGATGCAGGGGACACGGATTCGTGTCCCGGTCCGGGAAGATCCCACATGCCGCAGAGTAGCTGGGCCAGTGAGCCATGGCCGCTGAGCCTGCGCATCCGGAGCCTGTGCTCCGCAACGGGAGAGGCTACAAGAGTGAGAGGCCCGCGTACCGCAAAAAAACCCCACAAAAAAACAAAAAAAAAACATTTGGAGGTGTCATACTGATTCATTATATTTGTGATATTGATTAAATTGTATCCAGCTAGCAATAAGTAGCAAGCACTCTGGATTCCTTACTGAGACATAAACATAAAAATTGTAAAGAAATTGTTACTTTGGTGAAGATTTTAGGTATGCAGGGGTTTGGGACAGGCCAGGACATCTTCTCCAAAGAAAAGGACAAGTATTTGTAACTCTCCTACTCTACCACTAAGAAAAAACAACCCTTGGTAGACCTCTTCACATTTTAGAAGTAGCATTTTCTCCAAGGGGTGGTGGGGATATAGCTGTAACCCATTTACTGAGTAAGGAGGGAGGCTCTGGGTTCTTAATTGGTCCCAGAACAATAATGAATCCTGAAATGAGTACAATGTGTGAAACAAGCAGTCTTGCTGGATTGGGTCATATGATTCAGTAGACCACCCAGATATTAGAGGTATCCAGGGGTAGAAGATAATATAATTTATTGTCATAGGGATGGATACTTACCATGCCATATGTAGTTGAAAGTTATAGTCCATTTGAAAATATACTTCCTGGCATAATACTAGTTCTTGGTAGAACTAGAGTAAATGATCATGAGATCATTCACATGAGATAATGTGAATCCTGAACTTCCCCTCATAAGTTAGATAGTTTTGACCAATGATCATAAAGTTAGTTGAGACCAGCAGCTATCCAACCTAAGTTAAAAGTGATATATCTATGACTGGGTCTGAGAAATATTAGCGGGCACAAGCTAGGCACATGAACTCATAATCCAGAACTCCATTTTACCCACCTCTTCTACACTTCTGCTATTCCCTCAACTCACACAAATTGCAGTATTGAGGTATTCTATATGAAAGCTGGTGAAAGAGGGGAAAAATGGAGCTTGGGTTACAGATGTGTCACCATGCATGTTGGTTTGAGTTGAAATGACTGTCGGGTGCACTATGCCTTCATTCGGAGTGATAATGCTAAAAGACACGGATGAAGGTAACTCCTCCCAAGAGACAGACTTTTAAGCAATGTACTAGTTATTTAATTTGTGTGGAGAAAGAAATGTTCTTGGGTTAAAGAAATACCTGGACTCATCAACAGTAATGAATGGCTTAGCTTATTTTTTAAGGGACCTGAGGAATAAGAAGATCTAGCACAAGGAGTTATCTGGTAGAGAAATGTGGATGGACTTATGGAAACAGGCACAAATGGTGAAGATATTACACGTTAATTCCCACAGTGGACTTCTACTGCAGAAAAAACACTAATGAACAAATGGAGAGTACAATTTAGCCAGTGGCTGTCAGTCTCAAGTACTTTTGCAATTGTGGCAGAAATGAGAGTAAGGCAAGAGCCCAAGAGCATGAGTTTTCACTCAGCACAGCTGATCTAACATGTACTGCTACAAAATCTTAGACCTGCCTGCAGCAGAGACAGTAAGCTCCCACTGTAGTACCAAGGAAGAAACCAACTATGCACTTAGTGGCAAGTTGTTTATACTGCAACCATTCCATTTTCATAAAAGGCAATGTTTTATCCTGATATGGAGTGATACATTTTCTGGATATGGATTTGCCTTTCATGCAACCCTTTCAGCCTATCTCTGAGGGCTCAGATAATATTGATCCACCAACACTGAATCCCTCATGTTATTTTCTCAGGACAAGGAATCTTCTTTAAAGCAAACTATATGCAGAAGTGGGAGAATGACTATAGGATCTCTTACATAGTTCACCATCCAGAAGCTGCAGCCTGATTGAGCAGTAGAAGGTCCATATCCTGAAAAGGTAAACTACCAAGGTACAGAAAACAAGGAGTGGAAACAGGAGTGACTCTATTCACAATTACTCTCAGCTGTCCACTTGGTGAATATGTGCTTCCTCTTTCTGCAAATTTAGGCTTTGCAGGACTGGGGATCTTGGTTCCTAGATTGGACACACAGGAGGAACCTCACTACTCTTAAAACTATGGCCACTTCTTGGCCACTTTGAGTAACTTGTGTAGGCAAAATAGTACCATATTGTTGGTAGAGCTGCTGCTACATATGGGGTAGGGAAAAATATGTTTCAGATTTAGTTGACTCTGTGGGCATTTTTGGATACTCATATGCCTGGTTCAACTGTAAATATTCAAGTACAACAATCACTATTATAAAGGCATGGTAAATAGGAAGATCATCACCTTCAAGGACCAAGTCATATATTACTCCAGACAAATGAACACACACACACACACACACACACACACACACACACACACACAGAGACATATATATATATAAACAAAAAAATCCAATTTAATAACTCCTTTTAACTATATATTTTGCTAGTCAAGTTAAATATTTTCATTCTATTTCTCTACTTCTGGTGTAAATTTTCTCAATTGTTATAGTTTATTTGATACATTATCTTTTTGGTAGGACTTTTTTCTTCCAGCTTTTCCTATATTTAGATAGAGAACAAATCTGTATATCATAGGTATTATATCTATATTTCAAATGTAAGTGAATTTTTCAAGCCAAAATGAGTTTTTGAACACAACTCATCATTGAAAATCTGAACATAATGAAATCTAAATACACTGAAATATCTATTATTGCTTGCATGAAAAGTTTAAATTGGATTATGTATATATGAGTGCAATCATTGATACTGACAATTATGTAAAGGGACAATTTCATTAATATGTGTCTCTGCCTTTCTCCCTCAAATCTATAATTTCAAAAATAGAAAAACAAATACCATGTCTACTAATTTTCTTCCTCAGTACAGTTTCCAAAGAATTGTGCCCTTGTCACTAAGTGTCAGAAGCAGCAGAAGAGCTGGAAGAAAGGAGAAGAGACAAAGAAAGTGAAACACAGTAATAAGCAACATGGCCTCTATTTGTGTTCCTTACCTCCCCTACCCAAGCTCTTCTTCATTGAAATATCTAGTTCCAAACTACAAATTACTTTCTACAGGTAAAAACTCATTAGTCTCTTTCCTATTAGTCATTTAAAAGATCATTCAAATTCAAATGAGTGAATATTAGCTCTACACATGCTTTTGTCCATGAATATCTATAGTCACTGGAAGGTGTGGTTTTATTGTGTGTGATTTTGTAAGCTAATAAATTACATTTATACTAAGTTTTGAAGAAAAACTCTAAAAGGAGGTACTTAACTCCCTTCATGGAGAGTAGGAAAGTCAGAAAAATAATTGGACTGTTTATAAATTTCTGTCCCTGAAAGAAAGGATATGCATATGTTTTAATAGAGAAGGAGACTTTATTAGGTTGAAGGGATTTTCATTATTTGTGTTTCTAGTATATGCTGATATTAGTTAAGGCAGTCCTGGATTGAAAACACAGATACTAATATCAAAAAGTGAGATATTAATTTCACCTTTGGTAGACCTATATACTATCAGTTTGGTTTATGTGTCAGTCTTTTAGTGAACATGAATCTTATCATGAAAGTCATATCAACAGAGATCATTCTGACAGTAGTATCTAATTGAAACCACCAAATGTGAGAAGCACACTCATTAGTAACCATACTTATGGAGGCAGCAAGCTATTTCCACTATAACACCTCTATATAGGTTTCCCATAAACATGTTCAGGCAGGACTTTGGAATAAAAAGTATTTTAAGAATAGTACACTTATAAATCCTATATTCAGATGTATATTCTACTGTGCCACCCTATTACATATAACCCACAATCTGCCCTCCCTGATTATCACTTCAGTTAAAATTAATTAAAATACCATAAAAATTTCAGTTTTGAGGTAAAGTTTATATAGCCTAATCTCTGAAGTTCATGTTGGTAGCTTTCGATAATTGTTTCTCTTTCATTTTTTTTTTTAACATCTCTGTTGGAGTATAATTGCTTTACAATGGCGTGTTAGTTTCTGCTGTAAAACAAGGTGAATCAGCTATACACATACATACATCCCCACATCTCTCTTCTCCTGTGTCTCCCTCCCACCCTCCCTATCCCACCCCTGTAAGTGGACACAAAGCACCGAGCTGATCTCCCTGTGCTATGCGGCTGTTTCTCACTAGCTATCTGTTTTACATTTGGTAGTGTATATATGTCCATGCCACTCTCTCACTTTGCCTCAGCTTACCCTTCTCCCTCCCCATGTCCTAAAGTCCATTCTCTATGTCTGAGTCTTTATTCCTGTCCTGCCCCTAGGTTCTTCAGAACCTTTTTTTTTAGATTCCATATATATGTGTTAGCATACGGTGTTTGTTTTTCTCTTTCTGACTTACTTCACTCTGTATGACAGTCTGTAGGTCCATCTACCTCGCTACAAATAACTCAATTTTGTTTCCTTTTATGGCTGACTAATATTCCATTGTATATATGTGCCATATCTTCTTTATCCATTCCTATGTCGATGGACACTTACGTTGCTTCCATGTCCTGGCTATTGTAAATAGTGCTGCAATGAACATTGTGGTACATGACTCTTTTTGAATTCTGGTTTTCTCAGGGTGTATGCCCAGTAGTGGGATTGCTGGGTCATATGGTAGTTCTATTTTTAGTTTTTTGAGGAATATCCATACTGTTCTCCATAGTGGCTGTGTCAATTTACATTCCCACAAACAGTGCTAGAGGGTTCCCTTTTCTCCACACCCTCTCCAGTATATATTATTTGTAGATTTCTTGATAATGGCCATTCTGACCAGTGTGACATGATACCTCATTGTAGTTCTGATTTGCATTTCTCTAATGATTAGGGATGTCGAGCATCCTTTCTTGTGTTTGGTGGCAATCTGTATATCTTCTTTGGAGAAATGTCTATTTAGATCTTCTGCCCATTTTTGGACTACTGAGTACTTGAAGTGTAATTAATGTGATCATGAACTCGTGGAAGGAATATTTGCTACTTTCATGTCTGGTTACAAACCATATGGAAATTTGCCTCTTCAATTATTTTCTTTTATTCTTCAACAATCTCAATTTTAATGCATGGAATAACTAAAGGTCAACTGAGAATATTATGTACTTTTCTAAAAATTGCCACCAATTCTACATCCAACCCTATTTAAAACCATTCAAACTATCTCTATCTTTATCTATATTTATCCATCTATCTGGATTTTTATATACATGTATGTAATGCACACAAATATGTATACACACATTCATATACACATACACATACATATACATATACATATATAGTGGTATCGGAATAATGGCTCAGCCAAAATTTCCCATGCCCTAATTCCCAGAACCTGTGAATATGCAGCCTTAAAAAGTGACTTTCCAGATGTGATTAAAATTAGGAACCTTAGAATGGGGACATTATTCTGGATTGTCCCAGGGGATCCAACGTAATCCCTTGAGTCTTTACAAATAGTAAAAATAGGCAGAACAGACAGTCTAGGAGATGCAGTACCAAGAGGAAGAAGAGAGGCTGCAAAATGAGAAGGCCTGGAGGTATGGCCATTCGCTCTGAGTTGGAGTGGCCCACATGCAAGGTCCTGATAGAGTCCTCTGGGAGGTAAGGATGGTCTCCAGCTGACAGTCAGCAAGGAAATGGGAGCCTCAGTCCTACAAATGAATGGAATTGCATTCTACCAACAATTTAAATGAGCTGGGAAGCAAAATATACCCCAGAGCCCACTCTAAGAAAAGTGGCCGTGCCAACACCTTTATTTTGGCCTTGTGAGACACAAGAGCTGAGAAACCACCTAAGCCGTTGCATGCCTAGACTTATGACCTATGAAAACTGTGAGGTCACAAGTGGGTTTTAAGCCACTCATTTTGTGGTAATTTTTTATGGTGGCTATAGAAGTTTAATTCACACATTTACTTTTTTTTTCCCCTTTCCCCAATAATATTAAGCCATGGAAGACTCAGGTGTGCTATTTTTTGGAAAAACAGTCAAAGTGTCCAGCCCGGGGGAACTTTAGCTTAAGTTTCATGCTCATATTTTCTCCTCTGGATTCTTTGTTTTTTATCCCCTCATTTTATAATGTATCTGTTCACATTTTGGGAACAGTATTCTTCTGTTGGAGCATTTTATTCTTTCATTCCTCCTCCTGAATCATGGGTATTTCTCTACTTTGCTTACTTTTGTCTTTAGTTATATTTCTATACCTAAACATTAAAGTCCAAAATATATGTATTTTAGTAAATTTATTATATGTATATATTTGACTTTTACAGCTGAAGAAAACTGATTTTTTTCAAAATCAGAAAGAGAGAAAGAGGGAAGTATATGTAAGAGACTATGATTGCTGTTTCATAATTGCTATTTTTTTAAACTTGGAACTTGTGAATTACTTTTTAATTTAAACTTCTTATATAGAAAAAGCAAATCAGGTCCAGAGATGTAAGGCAATTATAAGCTTGAGGTCACACAACTAAAGAAATTGCCAATGTGAAATTCAATTTATTACAATATGACTTCAAAAGGTCTTCTCTTTCACCCAGTCCATAATGCCTCACTCAGGAACATTAAACTGTGCCTTCAACTTTACTGCTATCATTGTATCATGGAGCCTAGCAAAGTTCTGGACATAGAAAAAGTATTTGATTTACATGCATTTCACTGACTTAGCCAGAAGAAAAAGACAGATGTCTTTTGTTTAAGACCAAAATAGATTAAAACAGAAGAAATTAAAACAGGGCATCACCTAACTTTCTGTATAGCTATCATCTACCCAGAGAAACCTTCTCAGAGTTTTTTAAGGAATGATTTATAATTTATATCTTTCTGCTATTTATATGAATTGTATCTATACTTACTGTGGTAAAGTAGGGTAGGATAATGATTGAGAGCACACTTTTTTTTTTTTTTGGCTCCGAACACACAGGCTCAGCGGCCATGGCTCACAGGCCTAGCCGCTCCACGGCATGTGGTATCTTCCCGGACCGGGGCACGAACCCATGTCCCCTGCATTGGCAGGCGGACTTTCAACCACTGTGCTACCAGGGAAGCCCGAGACCACACTTTTAAATCAGACTGTCTTGAATCTTGGCTCTGCTATTTAACCAACTAAACCCCATCCTTATTTGTCTACTATTTCTTCTTCTAATTCAGGGGTTGGCAAACCATAACCTGTGGGCTAAATCTAACCCGTGGGCTGTTTTAATACAGTCCATGAATTGAGAATGGTTTGTAGATTTGAAAAGGGTTTTAAATGAAAACAGGATAATATGTGACAAAGATCATACATGACCCTTAAAGCCTAAACTGCTTACGAACTGGCTATCCACAGAAAAAGTTTATCAATCCCCACTCCAACTCTTCTGTGCCTTATGATTTTGTTTTTCTGCTCTGATTTCTGGAATATTTCTCCATGTTTTCACACAGTTGGCTCCATTTTTCATTCAGATTTTACCTTGAAAATCACATCTTTAGACAAACTTCCCTATTAATTTTCTTCCATATCATTTCACGTGATTTTTACAATATCACTTTTCATACCTATTTATGATAGGATTTATCATAGCGTTATCAGTTTATAATAGTATTTATCATTTATCATTTTATGATTGTATTTAACACACACACATATATATAGTCTGATTATTGTTTTTCCCTCACTTCTGTAATCAAAGAGGGCGACACTTCTGCCTTTCCATCAATGTATCATCATGATCTATCATGTGAATATATTTTATAAATTTACTGAAAAAACAAATATGTGTACAAATAAACATCTTACCCTGTGTAAATTCTCATATAACATACTTATCTCTAAGTATCATTATAGAATGAATGTAGTGATCAGCAATTTGGAGGATAAAATTATTTTTGGAGTTACAGCCCTGTTTGAATGACTGTACTGCTATTACCTCAGAAAAGGCAATAGCTCTGTTCTGGTCTCATGAAGTGGATATGCTTTTTTTTCTTTAAGGTTCGCTTTTCTTCAGCAATTTTTAGAAAAAAAATACTGTCACTCAAATATATTCATTTCCAAAATTTCTACTTCCATTAAATAAGAATAATTGACAGAGAGCTCTGTAGAAAAGTGAGGCATTGAATTGTGATAATCACCCAGGAAATTGCCTCAATCCTCTGTTTTCTTTCTGGTTTAGAAGGAAGAGCCTATATTTTTGAACTTAGGCAGTTGGTTTAAGTGGGACAAAAGAAACTTGGTGTGATTCTGTTTGAGACAAAGTGTCTTCACTATAGCAGTGTTTCATTTCAATATGATTTGGGAGTTCATTTCTATTTACAGCACACTTAGGACTTTCAATGCTTTCTTGCCAAAGAACAGTGATGTTTTGCACATGGACTCCAGTTTAAAAAGGCTTGAATTTTATGAGGCATCACTATAAAAATTAGGAGAACTAGCTAAACTTTCTTAATTTATTGTTTACTAAAACATGAATGTGTTATTGCTATCCAAAGCTACTAATAGGATAATAATCTAATTCTCTAAAAATGTGTATTCACTTCTGCCCCACCGGTCCCAGTCTCTTGCTCTCTTTTTTTCTCTCTCTTTCTACACACACAAACATACACACATTTGCATATTTATGTACGTTTTGTGGCTTGTATAGGTTTCTATTCTTTTTGAATGATCTCTTCTTTGGTAAGAAAAGGTACAATTGTATGTTTTTACCTATTTAATGAAAAATAATGTGTCAAGTGTCTTAGCACTTCACAGAAAGTCTTGCATGCAGTAAGTTTATAAATATTTGCTGAATTGAATTCACTTTGTTCTTTGTATTAATCTGCTTGGGCAGCCATATCAAAAGACTATAGACTGGGTGGCTTAAACAACAGTTGATTCTCATAGCAGGATTTGGTTTTGGTGAGGCTTGCACATGACCGCCTTCTCACTGTGTCTCTCTCTTCCTCTTCTTCTAAGTCCACAGTCCTGTCAGATTAGGGGCCCAGCCTTATGAGTTCGTATACCCTTAATTACCTCCTAAAGACCATATTTCCAAAGAACAAAAGGAACATTGGGAGTTAGAGCTTCAACAAAAGGGAGGCCACAGTTCAGGCCATAACACTCTTCTTTGAATAATTTTCTATTTCTTTGTTTTTGTGTTTATTTTTTTTAGTTTAGTTTTAAAAATAAAGTTCATGGGATTTAATTTACTTAATTAATAGCCTGCATTGAACAATCATCTTATTTAGACCATAAAAACAATGCCCATTTTTCATCTGAAAATATTTATATTGATCTTTTCATATCTTCATATTTAGAGTTATGAATATTAATACTTATCTCATATTTTTTCATGATTGGCATGTGGTTATTCCTAGAATAGCCTGCTTTAAACTTCAAGGGTTGGAAATTTGCTCTGGAAAACAAATAATTCCTGTAGCATTTTTTAAAGCACCTTAGAGTTATAAAACTGAAAGTTGAAAATCCTTTCCTCTGAGTTTACAAGCTTTCTATTTAAAGTGACACATTTTTCCGTTTCATCATGTGGGAAGTCTCAATCACTCATCTTTTTTTTCAACAAGTGGTGGCTATAATACCATTTCTGCATAGGAGTTTTATTAAGTTGTTTTATTAAATTCAAGTTGTATTAAATAGTTTAATATTAGATTTTACTATCTAGTAAATTACATAGAGAAATCAATTTTATCTTTTTCATTACATCATAATAAAACACCACTTGATTTTTTTTTACAGAAAATACTAGAAAATGCTTCCACTGTTTGAACCCATTCATCATAAACCACTAAATTTCTTCTTTTGTAAGCACTTCAATTCTCTATTATGTGGCAAAACCTCTAGATTCTCCTCCATTCTCACTATCCTTTGTACATACCTTCTAGCCTTAGAAAAAATTATGGTAACCAAAACTAAATACATATTGGTGTAATCTGGTCAGAGGAAATACAAATAGCTCCCTAAATTAAGTCCATAATAAAGTATTTACAACAAATGCAACTGAGGCTAAGAAATGGTGAAGAACTTACCCAGAGTTTTAGAACTTTATTCAGAGTTACCTGACTCCAAAGTCAACAACCATATGTGCATTTCTTCCTGAACTTTAGGGAACAGATAAGACATTTTTGATACTGAGATAGGTGCATCACCTAAAACCATATTTATATATGTAAATTTTTTGTGAAAGAGTTTGACAAATATATTAAAAGATACAGCATGGGTAACTATCAACATTAAATAACTGAATGTGTTGTCTATTAGAATTGATACTTGGGGATAGATTTTAAAATCACATATGAGAAAGTGGGGGCCTATCTCAGATATTGTATCCTGGGCAGTAAGTGCTAACGTTCTAAATCCATGAAGTTGGAAGATTTTCCAACTGATCCTAGTCAAGCTTTTCTGCGACCCATTTTTTCTTTACATAACAAACAGAAAATATAATTGTTACTGGCTTTAAAATTTTAGTTCTCAGAAATAAGCATGAAATCAGAAGATTAGGTTAAAATATTTTTTAATTGAAATGGAATAGAATCAAAACAATTTTGCTTGATGACAATGTTAGCAGGCTGTAAGAGACTTCTGACTATAAGTCTATAGGCAACCTTTGGGACAACCTCCACAGTATAGACAGTACATATATCTCTGAAAAGCCTCCTAAATATCCTGCTTTACATAAATTAACCACTTTTTCACTCACTGATTTTTGGGTTTTTTTAGTTTTAATTTTTGTTGAAGAGAAGTCTCACCTAGCATTCTCTTGATTTCCACCATCTTTACCTCATTAGAGGAAAAGATAATTAATTGAAAGAGTTTTAATACAAGCAGCCTTGACTAGTTGAGTTGGGATTCCTTTTAATAAACATAGTGCATGAGAATACACCTCATCCCCAAGATACACACACACACACACACACACACACACACACACACACACACACAAGCACATCTGTCGTAATTTCTAGAGCAAGGCTTTGAGTAGGACTCGCAAAGTTTATCCTTTTTCCCAGCAGTTCCCCCTTTTCCAGTATGACTTCTACCCCTACAGGAACCTTAAGCATTACAGATGGGAGTGAACTTAAGTGTCACCTTCTGTAAATGGACTAGGTTGCCTTTTTTGCTTCCTGCACTGTTTCAGACATCTTACAGATATATTGTCTAATTGTATTGTCAAATTTGTTTAACATTTATTAAAATGTTTTGATATCTAATAATTGACATTATCCTTTAAATATGATACTGGGTAGAAGGATTAGTGATTTGAGGCAAATTATAAGCCTTCTCAATACCTGTTTCCTGATGTATAAAATCAAGAAAACAGACACATTACATTGTAGATACATCATGGGATGGATTAATAATTATCAGTTATTTCATTTATCATATTGATATTGATAAAAGAAGTATACCATAGAGCACTATTAGGCTTAATAAAGACTTCCAATATTTCACATTCAATAGCTGACATATCCTTTATTCTTTAGTCAAGGGTAAGTAAGGAGTGCTGATAATTAGTCTAATTTGTGGGTTGATATGTTCAGTTTTAAATTTCCTACTTTTAATTAACCTACTTTTAAAAGTTGGTATGATCTACTGTGCTTGGTTAATGGGTATCACCATATTTGATTCTCAAGGAAACACTGTGTTTTAAGTATTCTCCTATATGTTTTACAAATGAGGCTCCAAGAGGTTATGTAATGTTCAGAAGCAAATGATAAAAAGATTCTCTGTGCAAAAGGATCTCTCAATATAGCTAAGGAATGAAGGTATACATAACTTCCATATCAACTAAATTAAAAAATAAGCTATAATTTTTAGAAAGATGCAATGCCTAGCCATATGAGTTATCTAAATACTATGCTATGTTTTTTCAATTTATGCATTGACCTGAAAAATTATATTTGAATTATGCACAATGTCTTTTGTTTGAAAGTTGCCCTGAACAATAAAGGTTATAATTAAAGAGAAAGTAAATATGCACTCAATTTAACCTTCAAGATGGGAAAGAGACCATTTGGTTTATTTCAATGCCTTTACTGTGCAAATATTACTATAGTTGTTTATACACTATTGTTGAGACCACTTTTAAATCTGCTTTTATGGATCATTTCTTACAGTGTCTCCCTAGGGGAGACATATAAGAGGTGGCAGGGAGGTTTATAACTATGTTTCAACAATAATTAGTGATAGTGGTAACTTTTAGAAGACCTTTAAAACAGCAAATGAACTAAGTTAGCTTATCCTCCCTAATTTAATAGGCTTATGTTTAAAACAACAAAACACACTAATCTAAGTACATTCTGATGTCTTTAAAATAACAAGAGATGTGTTGTAAGCTTCTAAGTGAAATGTGCTCTTAACATGTACACTTATAAAAATATGTTCAAAATTTAAGGTTGCATTAAATTTTTCATGACTTTTTTGAGTGTTTTAAATGCAGCAGTTAATCTTGAAATGAACTTCATTTCCATAAAGCAGTAATAAACTACAGAATTTTAACTATACTGGCAAAGGACTGGATTTATTTTAGGAAGAAGTAAGATATTCATACATATATGTAGCCAAAAGTGTGAAAAAATACAATCTGCTTTATAGTATCTCCTGTTATTCGATACAGATATTCAAACTAAATGATTGCTGTAAGCATGTGAAAAAAAAAAAAGGTGCAAACCTTAAAATATTGTCTGAGAAGCAAATTTCATGAGAGGGCAATGTGTGAGCTCTCTTGGATTTTTGTCATAATACAAAAATGAAATAACGTCTTTTTTTAAAGTATTCTGGTTTCTTACAGCAAAATGGCGTGCACATATAAAAATAGGCAGAGAAGAAATTGTGGCTTAGAACAATTTACAAGAAAATACAACTGCTAGAAATATATTCTTTCAATGTTATTTTGGATGATTACTGTCATTGTTCATCTATGGATTTTAGCTTTATAATGTTGCTTAGTTATATTAAAATCTCACTTAAAGGCATTCAGAACATTAAGGCTATTTTCTGGGAAATAATAATATGAACCAGAATATAAATAATATTTTAAAAACCTCTTTACCCTAGATGCACATTCAGTGTGCATCTATTTTTTTGTGTGATCAGCAGCCCAAGCTCACCAATCCGTTATTGAGAAATTTTCTCCAGCCAGTAAAAATACTGTTTTCTTGGCTTCACAAAACCCCAGGACTCAGACCTGACCATTGTACTTCTGACCACAAAAATTGTTCTGAAGTAAGCATGGAACATGAACCAAACCAGAATCTTTTCCTAGATGATATGTGACTGACATGGGGAAATAGAAAATATCTTTTTCTTTTTTCCTTAGATTTGCTAGACACAACGGTATCCATGACTACACTTAGTTGCTATTGTTACCATTTATAGTTGTTACTTAATTTTTATAACTTGGGTAATTATTGTCATAACATGGATTATTTTAGATAATTTCATTTTCTTAATCAAATATAAGAATGCTGGCTTAATTGGAATAGTTATATTGCAATTTGATTTGAAATAAAGTAAATACATCATGAATAAATATTTATTTTTCATTGATTTTGATTAAAAAATAGAGACTTTAAGAAAAATGTTGCCAGCTTGAAATAAGGTATAATCTTGTGAAAATTTCCTATTTAGTTGAAGAATCAATTTTCAGTAATTGCTTATTCAGACACAAATCAATATTTTTTGGAAAGTTATTCAGAGCTGAAAATAAAGTTCTAAAAATAGAAATATACTATGATACCAGAAATTTAAAACAACCAAACATATGTCTCATTCTGGTTAAAACTTTTTCAACAATTTTAATATATCATATTACAAGTTCAAAAGGAAATTTTTGGATATGTAGTTATGTTTATTATCATGAGTGCATGCATATGTAGAAAATTATCAAATTGTATACATTAAATATGTGCATTTTTGTGTATCAATTTTACATCAATAAAGCTATAAAATACATTTTATGGAAATAACTTTTAGAAAACCACCTTAATAGGTTTGCATTATATATATGAGCTATATTCATGTTATTAGCTGTATAAATGAGTGTACTAGCTGTGAGTAGTTCATCTTTATTTTGATATGAACATTTTGTACATATGTTTAGGGCAAACTAGTCTGATTGATACTATAATGACGTATACACCTCATTATACATTTTTCAAAACCCATAGACTGTACATTAGAATGAGTCAGCGTATGAGTGACAATCATGTAGTATAATCATCAATATATGCCCATCAATTGTAATAAATTTACCACTGTGGTATGGGATGTCATTATTTGAGGGGGCTATGCATGTGTGAGGGCAGCAATTATATGGGAAATCTTGTACCTTGTGTTCTATTTGCTGTGAACCTAAAACTGCTCTAAAAAATAAAATTATTTAAAAAATTAGTAACAAAACTACATGTCTTAGCATACAACTATATATATATATATATAGTTGTATGCATATAGTCATACATAGATATATAGTCACCATTGAAATACACTTATTTCTGTCATTTATGTGTGTATGTGTATATTAGGAAATTTGATGAATTAACATAAAATATTAACATGAGTACTATTTTATTTTCTTTCTAAATCACTATCTTCTACTTTTCATAAAACATGTACATTAATTAAGAATGACTGAGGAAAATAAAAACAAGGTCATCCTTTCTTAGGTTTATGCAACTCAAAATTAAGCTCATTGTGTTACAAGAGAAAAAAAAGATCAAGGCAAATAAAAGTTGTATGAGAAAGGAATATTTTTGGCTGCAATAACAGAAAATGTGAATAAGATAGCTTAAACGCTAAGAATATTTACTGTATGTTTAAAGAATAGTCAAGAGTTTTGGATTTTGTTATTCCCTAATGAGTAGTCAGTAGTCAAAGGGTCTGTGGTTGCTGTTCTTGGATTCAGGCCTTTTTCTCTCCTCCTTTGCTACCCTTGGGAAATTAGCCTTATTTCTAAGGCTTTCACTCTACAATTCTGAGATAGTTATCGTAGATCCAGGGTTTATATCCTGGCTAGAGAGCCCCCCAGATTGGACAGGAAGGGAGTAAGAGAAAAAAAAAAATTCATAGTTAGACCAGTCATTGGCACAAAAGAATAAAAAATGTCATAATTGGCTTGGAACAATTACAAATTATTCCCTGTTTGCTTGCATGTAAATTTCACCAATTTATATTATCTGTTTGTTAATAAGGATGAATTGCAATGGTTATTGACTTGTCAACCAGCAGCGTCCTCTCCAACATCTTAGAGAAATCTAGGCAAGAGTTGGCTTAAGGTATAAGATTTTAGATAACACATCTTCGATTATATTTCACTGATATAATATCAGAGTGGAGGTTCTATGTAATATATTTATATCTAACTTTTAAGAATACACCCATGGGAAATGTGAAACAAAGATTTTCAGAGCATGTATAACTGCATCATAAATAGAGCTAGATGTTAAAAATACTCAAATGCAAGTGACAGGAATGAGTTCCACGAATGTAAAGGTATACTCATAAGAGCTATATTTTGTGAAACTCCTTTCTCTGGAGGTCAAAATATAATGAATTTTTCTATAATAATCGAGTTTTAGGACTTGAACTGGATTAAGGGAACACACAAGAGAACCTCTCAGGGTGGCTTTAATTGCTATGATTTGTGGTATGTTTTTACTATAACACTACTCTGCGTTGTTCAGATCACTTGAAGTCTTTATTATGCATCCAAAAATGCCCAAATTATACTTAGATCGAGCTTAGAAATTAGCTCATTTACTTCTCTTGAATTGAAAAATTATGTGCCATCTTTTAAATTTGTGGCTAATGATATTTTCTTCAAAATTAACATTTAATTTATTTAATGATTCAATCAAGTCAGTTATAAATATAACTTAATTGATGACCCATATTTTATCATATTGGCCTATCCATGCTTTTCAGTATTGTCTGTTCTACACAGCTGCTTTTAATTAAAGAATCGTGCATAAAATTACAAGAATATATACAATATAGTCATTAAATCATTTTATATTATTTTTTAGATAAATGTACATCAAGTTGCTCTGCCCTTCGAGTACCTAGCGAGCAACATCAAATCTAGCAGCACGTAGGATACTCAATTTCAGGGCATTTATCTATCACACTGTGGAAAAAATATAAAAACTCAGGTTTTCAATATGCATAATGCCAGTTGGTCTTTCTTACTGTCATGCAAACACTTTTACTAAGGAGAGGTTCAGAAATGTTATCAAGTATCCACCATTCTGAGAAAAAAAAATTACAATTTTAAGAAATCCAGGCAGCTTTATTAACATAATTTAAAGTACTATACAAAATTAAGTATTTTAATGTAATGATCACCATGTTCCAAAATATACGTATTTTGATGGACAAGTATTTTAATACTTGTGAATGAAAACACTATCCATAACTTCTCAACAGATCTTTAGGATACAGCAACACTGGTTTTTGCACCCTAAAATTATTCTGTAATAAAAAGGGAATATAGTCTATGTACCTTGTTGCTTATCTGTCCATTTTATACTCCTGTTATTAATTTCAATCACTATGACCTTTGATTCAAGCTGATATTGATGAGGACCTGTTTAATGTTTCATGATACATTAGGTTGTTTAAAAAGACTTTATTTTTTTCGAATGTTTTCTTATTTGTAACTTCAATCTTTTTCCAGTGATTGACTAAAATTTTGTATAAAGTATTCATCTTTTCAACAACCAGCTTCTGACTTATTCATTAAGCATATCTTTATAATTTGTGCTGTCATGGTTATTCTACCATTTATCTCTATAAATGAGGTCAGTAAAATTTGTACAACTAGGACACAGAAAAGAAGGACTTTAATGCTGAAATGGGAAATACTAAGATGTTCATAATATCGATAAAGGTCTCTAATTTTTATTTTCAATTTAAATATCCAAGAGACTCCATGTAATCCTATTTCTTTTATAGCAATTTGTCTAGCCAACCTTTTAAACTGTCTTCCAGGAAAGCTTCCAATCCTGATTCAAATAAATCTGGTTTTTGAAGAAGGATCACGTTGAATCACTATAAGTTTATGGATGGTTCTCTGGATGGGCAGCTGTGTTTCTAAGAGAACCACGTGAGTTTTGCACCTTATCTTTATTTTGATGTGATACTTGCTGGTATGAGTGGCAATGCTCATGCTAATGCTTTGGTGATTTGTGTGTGTGTGTATCTTTACTTTTGTGCTATCTTTATGTAAGATATGTATGTGCTATCAATCCAAAATTAAATTTAATCAGTTATTTTTTAAAAGGGTATTATTAATTAAACATATGCTAGAAATCTAGAGACATTCAAACAAATGACATACTAAAGTCCAACTTTTGCCACATGCTCTATAACTCAATGTGCCCATCCTTGTCTGAGAGTAAAAATCTTGGTATTGATGTCAGTATTAATAATGTGTAAAGGCTGAAATGTCGTTCCTGCATGGTTTTGTTCCCCTTACTGCTTTCCATGTTCATTGTATTGCTGAGTGAAATCATCTCCAAGTAACTACATGTTTTTTATGGTCTGGACTTAAACAGCATATCAGACCTTTATTCTAGTAAATGGTAGAACAGAGTTATGTAAAGTCTGGCTTATTAATAAAACTGTGGTTAAATAAAATACCTTCCTTTTTTCCCACAACAGAAATTATTCTTGCTTGGAAATCAAATACTGATGGCTTTTCCTTAAAACAACAAAGAGTTTTCCTTTAAGTGTTTTTCCCCCCAATGACAATATGTCTTGCTATTTCTCATTCTCCTTTTCATAATACTTATATTTTTAAGGGTGTTTCAGGACAATAATCTGTGAAATATGAGTAATTAACATTTATCTGATACTTTATTACTCATTTAAATATATAGCAGAGACAAAAAGGTACCAATAGAAAAATGAGAAATGTTTTTTAAATTTATTTTAATCGAAAAATACTGGTTTAGATTATGTTACCAAATTAATTAGCCTTATTGCTCAATATTTTAAAAAGAAGACATCACTAAATTTAATTTCTATTTTCTTTTTGGATATATCTTACGTGCTTCATATTTCTTCTGATATTTGATCAAAGATTTCAAATACATTTGACATATTTTAGAAACAAAATCAGATGGTAAAAATATCTAAAACATATGCCTTTATATAATGTTAACAGTCTTCATTAACATGGCTTTTCTTACATTATTTAATCCTCTGAAATTTATCTGTAATATGTTCAGGTGGATTAAAATACAGGCTTATGTTCCTCCATCAATAAAATTTAATTACCTCTGGTAGAAAAGCAGCTTTTAGAAATGCTTTAAAATTTTACATTCATAATATTGTTCTCATGACAAAAAGTGCATTATTATGTTCATTACATATATATTAATGAAAAATAAAAACAATCTAAATGATTAATAAATGCAAGATAATTAAACATGATTTAACTAACTTTTAAGTGCATAATATTATAAGTATTCCCTATAAAAATGTGTTAAAAAATCAGGGTAAAAATTAAATATATAAACTATGATTGGACTAATGTTAATGAAAAAATGCATGTAAAAGGAACACAAAGCTACATGGACATGAAAGAATTCAGGAGCAATACTGAGAGTGATTGTCTTTAGGTGGATGTTGCAATTTTCCCTATAATTTTAAAGTTTTATATGAAGAACATAAATTTCCATAAAGACAAAAATAAAACATAAAATCAATATGTGTGCGTATGAAAAACTGAATTTCTCACCATTATTATTCTCTAACTCTTTCCTAAGTAAATAACTTTTTAAAGAGAAGGAAGAGTTTGTTTCATTAGCAATATTTTTAAGGCTCTCACAGACTTTCTATAGAAATCTTTCTTTTAATGTGTAAATTCTGTGTACAGCCTCAAATTTTCTAAACACTCTCAAATTTATTTTATTTACTCAGCTGCAACATCATAATTTTTGTAAAAAGTATTTGAATAATTTTGTATGTTTTTCTATAAATATGAAATCTAGAATTCACGAAATGATGAAATATTTTAGCTGAGGAAAGAAGATATTCTAGGATTGAAAAGGAGGGTACTCTGAGCATTTGATGTTGTGTCACAAACATCATCTGTGGTAGACAGAATAGTGCCCAGGCTGTTATCACTAGAACCTGTGAAAACGTTACCTTACATAGCAGAAGGGACATTGCAGATGTGCTTTAATTAAAAACCATGAGATGAGGAGATTATTCTGATTTGTCTGGGAAGACCCAGTCTAATTACAAGGGTCACTGTAAGAGGATCAGAGTCAAGAAGAGGTGTGATGATTTTAAGAGGAAAGCAGAGTTCAGAGTCACAAGCCAGGGAGGCAACAATCTCTGGAAAAGGCAAGAGAAAGAAATTTTCCCTGTGGGCATCCAGATTAAACACAGCCCTCCTGACAGCTTGATTTTTAGCCCAGCAAGATCCATTTGGACTTCTGACCTGCAGACAATTAATTTGTGTTGTTTTAAGCTATTAAGTGTATGGTAATTTGTTACAGCAGCAAGGAGAATCTAAGACATCATCTTACATTACAGCCTTACTAAAAATAAATTAATATGGGTTGTGTTTTTAAAAGCATTAATTGGTAAAACTAGAACCTAGAACATTGTGTGTGTGTGTATATTTGTGTGTGTGACGTTTAATTTCTCTATCCCATACTGCCTATGTTATTTGACTACTGTAAGTTACTCTAGTTCACAAAAAAAGCCAACACTTAATTGATAGAATCCAAAAGGAAATGCTCAAAAGCTTCACCAGTAAAGAAAAAAAAAATGTAATTGACAGTTTTTAACACATTTTCATTTTAGGATGAATTCAAACCTCACAGCATATGGTAATTGGTTTGTCTCAAAGTGATTTTTTAAAATATGTGCTTTTCTAAAAAGTGTAACTTCTTGAGCTGTCTGTTGTTTTAAATAAATTCACACTTTTCAAGCATATTTGTTTCCACCTACTGTATCTGATTATGGTGTCTTATCCCCCTGTCTACATTTGCATAGTCTATGTGGGCTCAGCTATGGACAGGGACATGTTGTTTTAAATTGGTGATGGGCCCAGAGAAGAGTTGTTCTTATATTCTTCTTTTCTATATCAAACTTGTGTAGTTCTCACCAGGGAGGCCCAGCTCCTGTATTAAAATATATTTTTGGTGTGACCTTGACTACAACTGACATCATCCAAATTTTCAACTTCTACACGGCTAAAATTCATCTCTCTATATTCAAAAAGAAAAATTCTAGAAAGCTTTTCCATTTCATATGAAGAGAATGCAGAACATATAGAAACAAAGAATTTTGAATAAAAATTCTTACTGAAGAAAGGTTAATTAAATAAAAGCTAAATTTATATAAGCTTGTTAGGAATGGCATTTTGACAGATATGTTTAAAAATGTAACTAAACAGAAGGCTACCAAAGAAACAATGATAAAATTGGGAAGAAAACTATTACTTTTGAGGGAGTATTGGCAGCACCTATTACAAGCATATTTTGAAAAATACAGGGTTGTTTTCAAAATGTTATTGAGGGATGCTGGGATAATTTTGCTGAATAAATGTTTGCAGTCTGTGAGTGTTTCTTCATTTAAAAAAATAAAATCATGAAATGGCAACATAATGAAAGGTCTGGAAAAGGCAGACAAGTTTTTAAAAAGTTATCAAAGTATAAGACTGATCAAAAGGTGATTTGGGGCTGGGTAAATATTGAGGTCAAGATATATGCAGGAATGTATACCACCTACGAGTTGCCATTATAATTTAACATGTTTCCCAACATTTTTATAGTGCAGCTTAATAATAACTCAATTGATGCTTTCTATTACTTTCTAAAAATTATGAGGTCTTGATCTTTTAAAATGCCATATATTTATTCAATAAAATGAAAACAAAGGATTGTCAGAGACCAAAATTTAAAATTACTCAAATCCAGTTGCCCAAATAGTTATGTTGTCATGATGTGTTCATTATTATAGATATTTTTATTTCATGTGCTTTAGCTTGCCTTTGATAAATGCTTCCACTCTTCTTTTTCATCTTTTTTCTTATTGAAGTAAGAACTTTAGTAATCTTCCTGGGGTGTGATCTTTGAGAATTTAAATTCTGATTCCACTCCTTTGTATTACCTGGGCTCTTTAGATAGTATATAACAGAAAACCCACTGGAGAGGGCTTTAACATCTAGAACATTTACTATCTCGAATTACAAGAAGCACATGAAAAATGCACTTCCAGGACTGCTTAATTCAGTAAGTCAGTGATATCAACAAGAACCTAGCATTGTTCCTTCTTTCTGCCATGCCATCCACAGTTCCATGAAGCTGAGTTTAGTATTGTGCCTTCATTCTCTATTAAAAAACAACTGTATCAGCTTCAAGGATGATGTTCTTACACAATAATACCCAGAACTGAAACAGGAATTGAGACTATATTAATAAAATATTTCTTGAATATCCACAGAAAGCCTCTCTTTATGACATGTGTCTCAGAATACGTCATATCTTGCTAATACTACAACCACTTGAAAAAGGGAGAGTGGTTTTGATACTATTGCCTTAGGTGATTCAATACCCATCACTTGGAGTTAAGGGATTGACTTCCCAATGTCCCTGGAAGAAGCGGATCATTAAATGCCATCTATAGATTCAATGCAATCTCTATCAACATTCCAACAGCATTTTTCACAGAAATAGAAGAAATTATTCTAAAATTTGTATAAAATAAAAAATGACATCTAATAGATAAAGCAATTTTGCAAAAGAAGAACAATACTGGAGTTATCAGACTTCCTGATTTCAAACTACATTACAAAGCAGTCAAAACAGCATGGTACTGGCATTACTACAGATACATAGACCAATGGAACAAAACAGAGAGCCCAGAAATGAGCCTATACACATATGGTCAACTAATCTTTGACAACGATGCCAAGATTATGCAATGGGGAAAGTAAAGTCTCTTCAACAAATGACGCTGGAAAAATTGAATATCCATATGAAAAAGATGAAAATGGACCCTTATCTTACACCTACACAAAAATTAACTCAAAATGGATTTAAGACTTAAATGTAAGACTCTTAGAAGAAAACATTGGATATAACCTTCTTGACATCAGTTTGGCAACGATATTTTTGATATGACATCAAAACACAGGCAACAAAAGCAAAAATAAACAAATGGGGCTACGTCAAACTAAAAAGCTTCTGCACAGAAAAAAAAAAAATCAACAGACTGAAAAGGCAACTTATGGAAAAGGAGAAAATAGTTGTAAATCATATATCTGATAAGGTGTTAATATCCAAAATATGTTAATATGTTAATATAAAGGATGACTCCAGCTCAGTAGCAAAAAAAAAAAAAAAAATCATTAAAAAATGGGCAAAGGACTTGAATAGACATTTCTCAAAAAAGACATACAAACGGCCAGCAGGTATACTAAAAGGTGTTTGACATCACTAATCATCTGGAATTGTGAGTGAAAACTACAATGAAGCATCACCTAATACCGTTAGGATGGCCATTACCAAAAAGACAAGAGATAATGAGTATTGATGAGGGTGTGGAAGAACGGGAACCCTGGTACACTATTGATGGGAATGGAAATTGGCACAGTCAGTATAGAAAATATTACAGAAGCTCTCCAAAAAATTAAAAATAGAACTACCCTATGATCCAGCGATCCCACTTCTGGGTATATATCAGAAAGAAATGTAAATTAGGATTTCAAAGAGGTATTTTCACTACTGTGTTCATTGCAGGACTGTTTACAATAGCCAAGAAATAGAAACAAACTTAATGTCCATCTACAAGTGAATAGATAAAGAAAGAGTGGTATATATACAATGGAATACTATTCATCCGTGAGAAAGAAGGAAACCTTGCCTTTGAAGCAACACAGACCTTGAGGGCATTTATGCTAAGTGAAATAAGTCAGATACAGAAAGACAAGTAGTGTATGATCTCACTTATATGGAGAATCCAAAAAAGCTGAATTATACAGAGAGTACAAAGGTGGTTTCCAGGGGTTGGGGGTGGGTGGGGAAAATGGGAAAGATATTGGTCAGAGGGTACAAACTTCCAGTTATAAGATAAATACATTCTGTGGCTCCAATGTACAGCATAATGACTATAGTTAACAATATTTTATTGTATATTTTAAAGTTATAAATAGAGTAGAATTTAAATGTCTTTTCCACATATAACCACAAAACGGTAATTATGTAAAGTGATGGAAGTGTTACCTAAGCTTACTGTGGCAATGATTTTGCGATACATAAATGTATCAAGCCATCAGGCCATACACCTTAAACTTACACAATGTTATGTGTCAATTACATGTCAATAAAGTTGGAAAAAAATAAATAGATAATAGAGTTTGTAAAAGCAACCCTAAGCATATGCCAGATTATTAAATGCTATTTTAGCTGAATATTTCTCTTATACTTAGATTGTCTTATTTCATTGTCCTCTGCTGTGTTTTGCTTCTACAAGAGAATGCTACTGATCTAATTGTAACTGTCATCTCATTGCAGGTTATTTAGCTTTCCTGTAATAGCTTAAGAAGATTTTCTTTAGCTTTGGTATTTTGCTGTGTACAGCATCTTTGGGTGTGGCTTTTTTCCTGATGCATGTTTCATCAATGGGGTTTTCAATCTATAGATTAATTTCTTTCCTCTTTTTTGGATGATAACTGCAAATTTTTTTCTCATAAGTCTTCTCACCTTTATCTACTGCTGTTTCATATAAGCTGGCACTTTATTATTAATTACCGATGTTTCTGAAATATTTTTTCCACATATTGCATCTCTTTATTAATCTCTATGAAATTCTGGGATATTTCCTTAGAGCTATCTTTTGATTTAAACTGTTTTTCTCAGTAATGCCCAATCTACTCTTTTGACTGTGGAGTGGTAGGTATGTTTTCATTTTCAATATGTCTGTTATCTTTCTTCATTTATACCTGTGTTATTTGTCCCATTCATATTTTCCTCTCCCAAATTTCCATGTGCATTTCAAATGTGCTTATTTTCAATTCTTTTCTAATTGCTCTATAGAGTTCTCCAGTTGCTTGGATATGAATTCTTCTATTTTTGGAGTCCATTTAGTGCTTGTAATGGTGCTCTGCTTTCTGTGTACCTCTGATTAAAATGGTTTTAATGTTCCCCTCTGCTAGACTGAACTTTAGACAGGCTTCCTCCTGACTCTACGTTCTTTATCTCCCTTTTCTTAAGAGCATTTACTTTAGAAAATTTATAATTGTAAATTCTTTCTTTGCCCCTCTGAGATATAAATATTTTTTCAAACCTATTGAAAGTGGGGAGAGGGAAGAAGGAGGAGCAATATAGGAGTAAGGGGAAAAAAGGTTATTATATAAAATCATGTGTGTGAAAAATTTGAAAACTGTAAAGCACTGTAGAATTTAAAGTATCTTCCGTTCAATAAAAAATAAAATAAAGGAAAAAAAAAACCTGTCGCTGTTTTCACAGCCCAGGTTTTTTCTCTCAAGGACCTGGGAACCATTCTTTGAAATGCAATCATCAAGTAAGTTAGTGCCTCTATCTCTCAGGATCTATAGGAGGATAGGAGGCTTCAGTGCTGTACCTTGCTTCAAGTTGTAAAATTACCTCCTGTTATGAAGAGAGCAAGGTTACTTTTTCTTTGAATAGGTCAGTTAGCAAACACAGGTTGCCCGTGATCCTCCCACCTCAGCTCTTAAAACCTCTCCAGAGCTCAGACTGAGTTCTGGCCTCTTCCCTATTGTGATTATCTTGAATAAAATCTTCCTTGCCTGTTTAAATTTTATGGTGGACTTTTTTTTGAAATCTCCTAAATCTGTATGAATCCTTATTGTCCATGATTGCATCTTTTCCTCTGCATATTTTTCTAGGAAGTAGTTTTGTGGTCAACTTCCCAACTGCTAGAATGCAATGTATGTTTTTCACCAGTTCGTCTCTTTATGGTTCAGTGTAGGGATCTTGTCCAAAAAATTTGCCAAATTCAGGACCTATATTCATGAACACTATAAATTTGAATTCTCTTCTGGTCAGGACAACTCTGCTCCCTCCTTAGCCTTAAACAGCTTGCTTTTGGCTCCACTGGATGGTTTATATCTGGATTTATCACCATGAGTGCTACACATTATCAGATACCAATTGTCACTGTGGATTCTGGTTAATGGGGGTATGCTTTTAAAATTTACTTTAGTCCCCTCCCTTCCCCCCCACCCCAGGCTGAAAGAACTGGTTCGAGCATGTGCTCCATCCAATATTTTGGCAAGAATAGCTGACTCTGGTAGATGTGTGTCTGATATCAGTCATGTTCCTCTTCTTATTCATAAGGTCCCATTTTTGTTTAGGATAACAATGTGCCCAGCTACAAATATTCACCAAATATTCAGTTGTCTACGTTTCCATGTGGACAATGTTCTCCATGGGACAGAATTCTAACCAACACAGTTGTGATGATAGGCTTTGTGTAACACAACTCTTCATAAATGAAAAGGTAAAATTTAGAAAGCTATGTCTCCCTCGACTCTTTAGCCTTTTACCTTTACGTGCTTGAAATTTAGTTCTAATCACTGGATATGGGGCAAACATCTTACAACCAAGAAGACAAAAATCACATGATATGGGTAGCTGAACAGTAAGAGGGAAAGAGTATGGGTCATCAATAACTTCCTTGAGCACAAACGCTATACTGTCCCAGGAAAGGGCAATCTTCTTGACGTCGATTTACAATGTGTGTAATGACTATGCATGATTTTCCCAGAGGCAGATCCATGAAATTTTGAAATAAAATGGACCATGGAGATTCTCCTAGAGAAATGAACTAGTGGTAGCATGAATGACTAACCAAGTGATATCCTCCACTAACAGGAGTATATACTTTTCCTAATTCCTAACCAGAAGAATTTGATACATGTCATGGACCAGTGATTGCTGTTGGTTTCGTATTCTCTATTAGTTTTTAACTTTCTCTCTCTTTATCATCACAGTTATTAATTCTTTCTCCTTTACTGTATGCTAGTTTGTTGGAAGCAGGCAACATATTTTTAATGCTTTTATTTGTAAGGTCATGAGGAACAACATCAGGATCAATGGAAATTGAGAGGCATAGTCTAGGGCCTTCCCTGGTGACGCAGGGGTTGAGAGTCCGCCTGCCGATGCAGGGGACACAGGTTCGTGCCCCGATCTGGGAGGATCCCACATGCCGCGGAGCGGCTGGGCCCGTGAGCCATGGCCACTGAGCCTGCGTGTCCGGAGCCTGTGCTCCGCGATGGGAGAGGCCACAGCAGTGAGAGGCCTGCGTACCGCAAAAAAAAAAAAAAAGAAAGAAAAAAAAGAAAAAGAAAAAAAAGAAAAGCATAGTCTAAAGAATTTGGTCCACAAGCTCAAAGCAGTCACTTAATATGATTTGGAGTTTCTCCCTTAGTGAGTGTCTAAGTGCCTCTCTGTTAAGAGGAGTGTGTGAATATATGTTAGTTAGCCAAAGAGATAAAGTGTTATACACATGCTTTCATTTGCTAACCCAATGGGCAGTCCTGTTTTTTTCCCTAATAAAATTAGTCTAATTATGTTAGAGGTAGCAATGTGCCCGGCTAAAACTACTCACATTGCTTACTCCCTTACACTTAGTAGTATTCATATGGCACGATTCTAACCAACAAAAGCAAATATAAACAAGTGGGACTGCATCAAACTAAAATACTTCTCCATAGCAAAGGAAACCATCAATGAAATGAAAAGGCAATCTACTGAATGGGAGAAGACATTTGCAAATCATATATCTGATAAGAGGATAATACCCGAAATATAAAAAGAACTCACATATCTTAATAGCAAATAAATCAATTAAAAATGGGCAGAAGATCTGAATAGACATTTTTTTTTCCAAAGAAGACATACAAATGTCCAACAGGTACATGAAAATGCTCAATATAATTAATAATCAAGGAAATGCATATCAAAACCATGATGAGATATCACCTCACATGTGTTAGAACGGCTATTGTCAAAAAGACAAGAAATAATAAGCCTTGGCAAGGATGTGGAAAAAAGGGACCCCTTGTTCACTGCTGGTGAGAATGCAAATTGGTATAGCTACGATGGAAAACATTACGGAGGTTCCTCAAAAAATTTAAAGTAGAACTACCATATGATTCAGCAATTTTACTTCTCAATATTTATCCAAAAATAAATGAAAACCAGAACTCAAAAAGATATATGCCCTCCAATGTTCAGTGCAGTATTGTTTACAATAGCCAACATATGGAAACAACTTAAGTGTCCATCAGTGGATGAATGTATAAAGGAATTGCAATGTGTATACATATATGAATATTTTTCAGCCATAACAGAAAATGAAATCTTGCCATTTGCGACAACATGGGTGGAATTCAAAGGCATTATGCTAAGTGAAGTCAGTCAGACAGAGAAAGACAAATATCATACAATCCCTCTTATATGTGGAATCTAAACAAACAAACAAAAACCCCTTAAAAACAACAACAACAAACAAGCTCAAGCTTATAGATACATACAGAGAACAGACTGGCAGTTGCCAGAGAGAAGAGGTAAAGGGTTGGGAGGAATAAGTGAACTGCTTTTCTTTTTTAGTTTAAATAATTTGAATTTTTAAAAATGACATAGTTCTGCCAATGAACTGCCTCTATATTTGTTAGATCTCAATTAGGGAAACAGATTATGAGTATTAAGCAACAAGGAATTTTTCTGTAGAAACTAGATCATACACACTGTGGGAAAAACTAGGGAATTAAATGTTCAAAAATAATTAGAAAAATGTCCATAAGCAGTAATACGTGACATATCAATAACATTGCCCATTGCTGTTGGCACATCTCCTCTTTGACTCGTGTCATGTTTTAGGAAATCCACTCTACTAGTGAGATTGAGACAACTCTTACATTTATAAATAGCATGTTTTCAGAAAACAGGATGTAATTTCCCAAATAATACAATGGCTCTCTCATTTTGTATTATTAATGCTCACATTATACATAGCTAAAATGAATTGAAGTGTTGCTGTCTACCAGGCACTCTAAGAAGAACTTCCTATACCATCGCTAGGATGCTAGGGAAAGAAGTATCAGCCACTACAACATGTGCCCTTCATCAGCTGACTTTGAAATAACTCTTTAGATATTGGTGCCAGCAAAGAAAGATATTTAAGATTTGCTAAGTTTTCTGTCTTTTAAAAAATTATATGCTCATTGTATTCATATATATTTTTTAATATGGCCTCTAAACATGTGTAATTCACACTTAGGTCCTATACTCAATGCTGGGTTAAATACTTGCTAAACAACTTCCCAGACAACCATTGGTAAAGCCTGGCAAAAAGCATGATCCTTTCAAAATTTGTCTCTTCTACTCAAAGTTTTATTTTTTGGTTTTGTTGCTCTCCCTTCTCTTCATCAAACCTCAGGATACCAATGCCCTCTCACTTTCTCTTTTTTCTCTATTAAATTGTCAAGTTCTATATTTGGAATAAGGCCTAAACAGAAGCATTTACATTTTATGGAAATTGTGGATATGAAACACAATGCTGAATTTCTGGCCAAAATCAGGTTTAAGACAAGGTTAAAGGCTTTTGAATACATGACTATAGGCATTTACTAACTCTGCAAAGATAATCCCTACCTCCACCTCCAGGTAATACCTGCTTTTTATCTATTACAGAATAACAGAATTCCTGTGGCAGAACAGATATACAAAAAAGTACATCAGTAAAATTTGAATTCTGAGCCACAGAAGGCTCGTGTACTTCTATAGCACCATTCCTATATACTAACTCATATTTTCATTTCCTCAGAGATTCAAACGTTTAGCTAAATAAATGTCATGTCTTGGCCCTGGAAGAAAACCAAAACTATCAGATCTCGGGATGTCAATAAAATATTTTTTTGATTAGGGTTATTGGAAGAGAGGAAGAAAACACTTTAGACGCCAGTAGGTGAAATATAAATCCTGGTTCTATTATTAATAGAAAGAGATTCTACTTGAAATAGAAATGATAAGTTACAATATTCTATATATATTCAAGGTATTTTAAGAAATATTTTCCCAAACAGAAAAGTGATTACATAGTAGATAGTAGATTGATTTAATAACATACTTTTTGTTTAATCATTAATAAGATACAATACTATATATAATTCTGGGAACTGGATTTTTTTTTCATTATGACAACTAATAGGGCTTGGCAAATGTTTCCCATTACCACTATGCACTACAAAGTATTGAAGGAGACATTTCAGAATATCTGTACATTGACTATAATTTATTTTGAGGGGATATTAATATATAAGTAGGAACTTACTCTTTATTTACTACAACCCAAAGGTATCTGCAGGTAGGTGTGTTCAGTAGGCAGAGTCTTACTTCAACTTATTAGTCAGTGACAAGTAAAAAATTATTTTTATCATAGTTTGTCTAAATATTTTATTCAGCTTGACAAGTTCACTTATGACTCAGCTATCATATGAGCATGTTCATGCATAGGTTCAAATTATTTTAATTTGTAAGCAATGAACATATCTACTAAGACATCTTGTGGGATGAATTTAGGTGGAAAACTGAAAAGTGCATAGCAAAGTAAAATATTTGGTGTTTTTCTCCTAAAGGAGCAAAACAACAGGGGTGAACTCCCTTTGAAGTCCTGCTTTGTGCTGACAGTTGAACTATACCTCTATTTCATAAACCATAGCACTCCCAAGTTACTGAAAATAAATCGATTTTCTGGAAATATGCGACACGTAGGTTCTCAATATGGATCTTGAGCAGTCTGTCCCTAAAGTAGTTATTTGCATTTACACCCCTGACCCGCCAGTATCTTTGGTGCTACTGTAGTTTTTCACGTACTTCAAAAGCTACAGATCTGTTTCCATCTCTCTTAATCTAATATAAACTGCACATGCTTCTATCAGTAAAGACCTTCATTTTTATCCTTCTTCGATTTCATGACACCAGTGGTTCTATACTTCACAGCAAAGGGAGCAGAATGAAATTACATATCACTCAGATTTCAGCAATATCTGGTTTATGTGATTCAGGACCTCCACACAAAGAAGAGGTCATTCTCAATATTTTAGAAGATGGCTTTTCTGGGGATTTTATATGATAAACCTGTCAATGTGCTTGACTGGAGGTGGTAAAAATATGTTTATTTGGGTGAAAATGGAAACAGTTTAAAACAATCAAGGCCTAAAATGGCAACTGTCAATATAAACACAGATAATTAATAAATAAGTTGGTCAAAATGATGGGCTATATTGAAGTCTATACAAGAGAGAAACTGAGGAAGCAAAGCTGTCGAATTATTCTAAATTTAGTACAGACATCACCAGTGAAGTTAAAAGCAAAATGCAAAAAGCAACAAAAAAATTAACTCCCTGCCCCTCAAAAAAAAAAGAAAACTGGAAATGAGAAAATATGTCATATTACTTAAGAACAATGGTTTCATTATGCTTAGAGATAAAAAAACATAAGCAAGTACATTTGACTAAAATGTTTGTTTTTAATTAATTTAAATATTTTCCCCAGAGCTTAAAAAATATACAAAAAATCAAAAGGATAAAAACAAATTAAAGAGATAAAAAGAAAAAAACGTAGAATGGAAGTGTTGCTGAAGGAAAAAACTCATAGAGTGATTTAAAGCTTAAATGCAACAAAAAATAGATTAGCTGGGAGATCAATTTTTACTAAAGGTGGAATGATCTAACTGCAGTCTTCTTTTAAGGTACGTGGGGATGAGGGATAGTTAAGAGAGAGAGAGGCAGGGATCAAATGTCCAAAGTACAAAGGTATTACAGAATTGATTTGTGTCAATGTATATATATAAGTAATTTCAATCCTTGCATTGGGAATGGTAGAAATAGTTCAGATGTTTCACTCTGTTGACCTGAAGCATTGTTCTATATTAACAATCTTCCACAGACCTGCCAGAAACTAGAGAGAATATTAAGGTCTCAGCCACACAGACAAAGATCCAGTCCTGGTGTGAAAGCAGAACTTTAAATATGGATTTTGACTAGAAGAGGATTTGCATATGCTGTAATCCATGGGGCCAACCAGGGGTATATTCCATGGATATAACTGGGTAATTGACTGGAGTAGGTTGTTTGAATAGATGTAAGCTGATTTGAAAGGATGGAGAAGGAAACGCTACTGGGAACCTATTGGAGGATCTGAATGAATGCAAGGGCTTATGCCAGAAAGCAGGAATTAAGCCTCCTGACAACCAGGGATGTGTGACCACGTACCAGGAGTGAATCCAGATGCAGAAGCCAAAACAAGATGAACAAGAAACACCTGTCACTACAGTAAATTCAGGTAGGAGAAAAGGAGCCAGAAAACAAAATGAAGTCAGAATAAGGAACACTGGTGGTAGTATTATGTGGCACCCAAATAATGTTCCATAAAATAGTCAAGAGAATTTTATATACTTCTATATTTATGCCCTTTCATTCAACATGTTTATGCTAATTACCTACTTAGAGTTATGGTTTGAGCCAATGTATCGCTCTACCTATAGTGATTTCTGGTAGAGGCAACCTGATTTAGAGCCCACATTCATCAGAACTGGTTCAGACACACAGTAGGGTTTATCTTGCAGGTTAATATCATCAGGTTCCACAACTGGAAGACATTGGGAAATCAGACAAATTATAGTACAAATATACAACAAAATTATTTTGAAATGTGTGTCATATTAGTACTTTCCTACCTTGAAATAAATAGGCAATGCTCCTGTTTGCAAAGACTGTTTTAACAGTGGTGATATACACTTGTGTTGTGAGTTAGAAATTTGCACAAGTCAAGAAAAAACTATGTGATCAAATGTTTTGAAAAATAGACTTTCCTCTCTTGATAGAAATGAGAAAATTCTCTTTTTGTGCTATAAATCACCCAGGCAACTGAATCCTCTTTCATTCCGCTATCAAATTCTCTTCTCCATATTGGCAGCGAGCTTATATCTTTTGGCCCACAGAATATATCTCATAATAGTGAATTTAATCACATTCGAATGCAGCATCTTATATGGGATGGAATTCTAAAAAATCTTATAAAACATAAACCTTAGATTATAATAATGTGGACTCTGAATTTAAAATGAATGGTTTTGAAACCAGCCACACCACTTGATGTGTGGCCTTTGTCAAGTTATTTAACCTCTCTTTGCTTTAGTTTTCTTTTTGGTAAAATAGGCATCATAATAATAACATCCACCTTGCGTGATTTCTGTGAGGGTCATGAGACAATGCATATAACAGTATATGACACATGCTAAGCCAGTAATAAATGTTAGCCAGTAGTAGTAGTAGAAGTAGTAGCTGCAGTAGTAGTAGGGTTGCCAGATTTAGCAAATAAAGAGCGAACATCCAATTAAATTTAAATTTCTGATAAACAAGAGATTTTATTTTTTAGTATAAATATATCCCAAATATTGGTGGTTGGTTATAATACCAGTGACATACTTTTACTTTTACTAAAAATTATATACTAAGAAATTATTTACTGGTTATCTGAATTTCAAATTTAATTAGGTATCCTCTATTATACATAATAACTAGGTAGCAGTAAAGAACACCCGGTCTAACTGCTTAATTTTACTGATTTCAAAGGAGCCCAGAAAAGAAGCCCATTTCGTGAGTTAATTGGATATTACATAATTCCTAGGAGAGGAAAAGTAGTTTAAGGACAATTAATGCTTGGAAGTTATAACAACTGATCAGAGAATAAATTTTATTACCATGTTAACTTTTTCCTGAAGTTTGGCTTACTTTGATTTAAATGATACTATTTATTAGACATAAACGTTCTACTCATAATGGACTGTGCTAGGCTCTGCTACTTCCTTTCAAAACTTTCTTCATTGAAAGTCAAAAAGTTTTGAGGTCAAGTATTCCCCTGGTGTATTATCACACATGTTTGAACATTATAACTTTGTGCCTCTTTCTGCAGAGTAGTTGGTAGCTTTTTTTTTACACAGTATTAAAACTCTGAGTGTAACCAAAACAACTCGATAGTGGCTGTAGTCAATAGTGAGATACCCTCAAATGAAAGGGCTGATTAGGAGCCAGAGACAGAACCTCATGGTGGAATCACCTTGTGGCTTTGTTTTAACTCTTTGTAGAATTTGTTCAATACTGATTTCTAGTTCATATTCACCAGGAATAGTGACATTACCATTATATGGGTGATTACTTTGTAAAATAGGTGCTAATCTATTTTTATACTTAAAAGGAGAAGGACTGCTGTTCTCTGATCTTGAAATGACATTTGAGATCCACAAGTATTTCAAGGCAATTTGGCTTATGCTGAGAATTTAAATGGATGGAAATAAAGTCAAGAATTAAGACTTTACATAAGAAACAAAAAGTCTCATTCTTATTAATAACTTTCCACAAGATATTTAGAAACAAAATATAAATCAGCTTCTATTAGGTTGTTAAAGAATCTAGATTGACACCATATTTTATAAGCTAGACAATTAAAATATAGAGGCCAGGTTCATAAGCGAATATTAGTTTAAATTGTATGAAATAAAATCTACAAAGTATTTGTATATTTGTGAGATTCAACATAAAGTATTCTGAAGCCAATTTCAAGTAAATAAAATGAAAGTACAATTCAACACTTTTTAAAATGTGAAGGCTGATATATTGAATATCATATCAATATATTTAGGCTCAGACATACACATAAGCTTAATTTTCATGTAAATATTTTATTTTAACAAGTATGTCCAAAATATAATTATATATATGTGTGTGTGTATGCATGTATATGCTCTCTATGTGTATATATATGCTTAATGTATATTTAATGTGTCTTATATAATCAGTTATATACATATTTTATAAATATTTGTATAATTTATTACCACTTTCAGTATCATTTATGTATAATGCATAGTTAATAAAAATATAAAATAGTGTGAACAATAATCAGAATACTTTTAATATTTTCCCAGATATTGCTTTTTCCAAATAAATGATTCATGCACAGGATGATGAAATACATATTTTGTACCATAAATTAAAAGATCCATTCTTTCTTCTTAAGGAGAAGAATAAAATCCATTAATAAATTTTGTGTAGGTTATTCTTTTGCACATTTACTTTTTCATAAGAATTTTAAAATGGGCTTGCCAAATTCTCCAAATAATCTTGTTGCTATTTTCATTAGGCTACATTGAATTTAAAGATAAAGCTTGAGTATTGATATTTACACAATATTGTCTTCTGAACCAAGAGACATAAGCTCTCTCACACTCAAATTTTCTCATATGCTTTTTTACATTTTGGTGTATGCAGCTTAATGTCTTGCACATTCTTATAGCATTATTTTAAAGTACTTGATAGTTTTAATGTAGTTGTTTTTATTAATGTGAATGTTTTGCCATATTATATTTTTAAACTGGTAATCTCTAGGATATATGCAGGAAAGGCATACTTTTTAATTGACCTTTATCTGTCTACTTGAATGAACTCCTTTGCTTTAAATTCTATATATATATATTTGATTCTCCTGAATTTTCCTAGTAGGGAATCTTATTAACTATAAATAGTATCAGTTTGTTTTTTTCACATTACAAAGCAAATGGTTATTTTATATCTCCCATAATACATAAAAAGACGGATCTATTCTATTAGATAACGAAATAAAGAGTGTGAATTTCAGTTTTACTTTTAAATATAGAATTTATTTCAATAGATTTTATGTAGCTTTTTGATGTCTTAAATTATTCTCAAAGTCTCTATAGAATTTTCTTATGACACATGTCAAATACAAAAGTGTCCAACTGTATTCCCTAACCTAATTCCAACGTGACTTGAGCAGGTGTCAGAAAGGAGTCTAGAGAACTTTATGAATAGCTATAATGTTTTCAAAAAGACAATTTAAGCCATTTTGTATTAAGTTAGTTGAATATCACATGAATGATGGCAGAAGACACAATGTACCATTAACTTTTTCAAGAGCCATTTATATAGTGCATTTATCTTTAATCTAGTATGCTTTCATAGACAAATAATTGCCATAAAATCACAGCCTTCAAATGACCTTATCTTGCTTAGGCATCATTAAAATATATTGCTACTTACCCCAAACAGAAAAGGATATCCATATTTCTATGCACATTTATTTTTACTCAACTAGGTTTACATTCAAAAGAAGTATAATGTGTTTTTTTTCATATATAGGAAGGAACTCATACCTCAGAATAATTTTGCAAAATAATTGCTCTAGGTATTAGAACAGGTGAAGGTTGTGAATGGTTTTACAGTCTTTTGCATCAGTTATTTTATACAATGTCTTTTCAGGATCTAAATTCATACAGGAAAATTACTCCAATCCACACTGGCCTATGCACTCCATCAGTATTGATTGCTTTCTTGGCAAAGGAAAGAGAGTGTGTCCTATAACCTGAACGTTCTGAAAATCAGTTCTACAAAAAGAAAAAAAGAAAAACCTTGCAGAACATTTGAAAGGGCATTGTTGGCATAAGGACCGTTTTTAAGCATATTTTTACTTTCAAGGAAGTATTATCAATTTCCAAATGAAATCTGGCTTAGTCAGTTAGGGCTGCTGTAGTAAAAAATCATAGACTAGGTAGTTTAAACAACAAACATTGATTTCTCAATTTTTGAGGCTGGGAAGTCCAAGTTCAAGGTGCAGGCAGATTTGATTCCTGGTGAGAGGCCTCCTTCTGGATTATAGGCACGTGGCTGTCTTCTGTCTTCTTACCTGATGGAGTGAGCTGTGGTCTCTTCCATCTCTTATAAGGACACTATTTCTATCATGGTGTTCCTACCCTTACGATCCCACCTAAGCTTAATTACTTTCTGAACACCCCACTTTCAAATAACATTGCACTGGGGATTAGGGCTTCAACATAAGAATTTGGGAGGGAAGAAATTCTACCATGGCAAATGCTAAAAGGATTTTTAAAAATTTTTGGAATGTTAAATACCATGTAATATTTTAGTTATTTTGATATTGATAATTTTGAAGTGATCAAAAATCATTGCTAAAAAATGAATAATTTTCTTTTTTTATTAAAAAATCAATATTTATTGTTGAATATATAGACAAGCAAAAAGAATAAATTAGAATCACCTGAAAATAAATGAGCTGCAATATCTTGCTTTATTTTTATACCTTCTAATAAGATAATTTCTGGCTTCTTTATAATCTAATCTTCATGTAATATATGACATTAAATACTTTAAAACATATTGCTTCTGATGAGTTTATGATATAATATTATTCAGAGGTGTCACTGTTTATGAAATCAGTGCCTGATTATATATATTTCCCCTGTTTTACATAAATAACCTCCATAGTTTTTTCCATGGTAGTGGAACCAATTTATTGATACATTCTCATCAAAAATGTACAAGGATTCTCTTTTCTCCACACCCTTATCAACACTTGTTATCTCTTGTGTTTTTGATAGTAGCCATCCTAACAGGTATAAAGTAATGTCTCATTGTGGTTTTGACTTGCATTGTTCTGATGATTAGTGATGTTGAGCACATTTTCATATCCTGTAGGCCACTGTATGTCTTCTTTGGAGAAATGTCTACTCAAAATTTTAACCATTTTTTTATCTGTAGTATTTGTTTTTTGCTCTTGAGTTGGAGTCATCCTTTATGTATTTTGGATATTAACCTTTTATCAGATAGATGATCTGCAAATATTTTTACCCATTCTGTAGGTTGCCTTTTCTGTTGATTATTTCTTTTGCTGTGTAAAAACTTTTAAAATTGATATAATCCTACATTTTTACTTTTTATTTTTGCTTTTGTTACCTATGCTTTTGATGTTTTATCAAAAAACCATTTCCAAGGGCTTCCCTGGTGGCGCAGTGGTTGAGAGTCCGCCTGCCGATGCAGGGGACACGGGTTTGTGCCCCGGTCTGGGAGGATCCCACATGCCGTGGAGCGGCTGGGCCCATGAGCCGTGGCCACTGAGCCTGCACATCTGGAGCCTGTGCTCCGCAACAGGAGAGGCCACAGCAGTGAGCGGCCCACGTATCACAAAAAAAACAAAAAACAAACAAACAAAAAACATTGCCAAAACCAATGACAAGGAGTTTGTCCCTTAGGCTTTTTTCGTAGAAATTTTATGGTTTCAGGTCTCACATTTAAGTTTTTAATCCATTTTGTGCTTGGTGTAAAATAAGGATCCAGTTACATTCTTTTGTTTTTGGCTATCCAATTTTACTAACACCATTTACTGAAGAGACTATCCTTTCCCCATTGTGTATTTTTGGTGCCTTGTCAAAGATTAGTTGACCATACATGCATGCATTTCTGGGCCCTTTACTGTGTCCCATCAGTCTATGTGTCTGTTCTAATGCTAGTACCATGCTGTTTTGACTACTACAGCTATGTAATGCAGTTTGAAATCAGGAAGTGTGATATCTATAGTATTATTCTTTCTCAAGATTGCTTTGGCTCTTCAGGGTCTCCTGTGGTTCCATATGAATTTAGCATTGCTTTTTATATTTCTGTGAAAAATGCCATTGGGATTTTGATAGGGATTTCATTTAGTCGGTAGATAACCTTGGGTAGCATGGACATTATAAAAATATTCACTCTTCCAATTCATGAACATAGAGTATCATTCCATTTATTTGTATCTTCTTCAATTTCTTCATTAGTACTCACAGATTTCAGTATACAGATTTTTCACCTTATTGATTAAATTTATACCTGTTTTCTCTTTCTTTTAATGCTATCTATTGTAAATGGGATTGTTTTATTAATTTATTTTTCAGGTAACTAATTGTCAGTGAATTAGAACAATAGTGAACAGAACTACAATATTTTTTTTTTTTTTTTTGCATGGAAACACAAAAGACCCCAAATAGCCAAAACAATCTTGAGAAAGAAGAATGGAGCTGGAGGAATCATGCTCCCTGTCTTCAGACCATACTACAAAGCTACATTCATTAAAATAAGTATGGTACTGGCACAAAAACAGACATATAGATCAATGGAATAGGATAGAAAGGCCAACAATAAACTCATGCACTTATGGTCAATTACTCTATGACAAAGTATATACAGTGGAGAAAAGACAGTCTCTTCAATAAATGGTGCTGGGAAAAGTGGAGAGCTATATGTAAAACAATAAAATTAGAACATTTTCCAACACCATATACAAAATTAAACTCAAAATGAATTAAAGACCTAAATGTAAGACTGGATAGTACAAAACTCGTAGAGAAAACATAGCAGAACACTCTTTCAACATAAATCGCAGCAATATTTTTTTGGATCCCTCTCCCAGAGTAATGGAAATAAAAATGGAAATAAGCGGAGCAGCTGGGCCTGTGAGCCATGGTGGCTGAGCATGCGCATCCGGAGCCTGTGCTCTGCAATGGGAGAGGCCACAACAGTGAGAGGCCCACGTACCGAAAAAAAAAAAAAAAAAAAAAAGAAAATAAACAAATGGAACCTAATTAAACATAAAAACTTTTGCACAGCAAAGTGAACCATCAACAAAACAAAAAGACACAGACTGGGGAAAATATTTTCAAACGATGCTACTGACAAGGGATTAATTTCCAAAATATATCAATACAAACGGCTCATACAGCTTAATGTAAAAAAAAAAAAAACAACAATCAGAAAATGGGCAGAAGATCTAAATAAACATTTCTCCAAAGAAGACATACAAATGGCCAAAAAGTACATGAAAAAATGCTCAATATCACTAATTATTAGAGAAATGCAAATCAAAACTATAATGAGGAATCTCTCACACCAATTAGAATGGCCATCATTAAAAAGTCTACAAATAGGGCTTCCTTGGTGGCTCAGTGGTTGAGAATCTGCCTCCTAATGCAGGGGACACGGGTTTGAGCCCTGGTCTGGGAGGATCCCATATGCCACAGAGCAACTAGGCCCGTGAGCCACAACTACTGAGCCTGTGAGTCTGGAGCCTGTGCTCCACAACAAGAGAGGCCGTGACAGTGAGAAGCCCGTGCACCACGATGAAGAGTGGCCCCCGCTTGCCACAACTAGAGAAAGCCCTCGCATAAGAAACGAAGGCCCAACACAGCAAAAATAAATAAATAAATTAGTAAACTCCTAACCCCAACATCTAAAAAAAAAAAAAAAAAAAGTCTAAAAATAATAAATTCTGGAGAGGGTGTGGAGAAAAAAGGGACCATCCAATACTGTTGGTGGAATGTAAATTGGTGCAGCCCCTATGGAGAACAGTATAGAGGTTTCTTATGAAACTAGAAAAACTGAGTTATCATATGATCCTGCAATCCCATTCCTGGGCATATACCCAGAGAAAATTTTAATTTGAAAAGATACATGAGCCCCAATGATCATAGCAGCACTATTTACAATAGCCAAGACATGTAAGCAACCTAAATGTCCATCGAAAGATGAATGGGTAAAGAAGATGTGGTATGTATGTATGTATGTATGTATGTGTATATATATATATATATATATATATATATATATATATATACACACACACAGACATAATACTCAGCCACAAAAAGATTGAAATAATTCCACAGCAACATGGATAGACCTAGAGATTATCATACTAAGTGAAGTCAGACAGAGAAAGACAAACATCATATGATATCATTTATATGTGCAATCTAAATAAAATTACAAATGAACTTATTTACAAAACAGAAATAGACTCTCAGACATAGAAAATAAACATGGTTATCAAAGCAGGGGGTGAGGGGAGAGATAAATTAGGAGTTTGGGATTAACATATACACACTAACATATATAAAATAGATAAACAATGAGGACCTACTGTATAGCACAAGGAACTATATTCAATATCTTGTAATAAACTATAATGGAAAAGAACGTGAAAAAGAACACACACACACACACACACATACACACCCCTGAATAGCTTTACTCTACACTTGAAACTAACCCAACATTGTAAATTAACTATACTTCCATAAAAAATGGTTATAAAAAATAAAATAGTTACTGATCACTCTCAAAAACATCTGAAGCAATACAGCAGAGGTACCAAATAAATGGAATGAGAAGGAGATGATATTTATATTTAATCTCTACATGATCCTTTGAGAGTGTAGCAACATGGACTCATTTGAGGTCAGATTTAACTTCACCTTTGCTTTGTTTGTTTTTAGACCCAAGCAGCAAGGATACCTTTAGATCTGTTGTTGATTTAAATCAGACTATTTTATCCTATGTCTAAATGCATGATTTTCCACTTAACATGATTCTGAATTAACTACTCATTTTTGCTAACTGCTGAAGTGATATGCCTCCTAGGTTAATACCCATATCCTTTAGTGTGACTGATTATAAACATATATACACAGAGTCATGTGTGTTTATTATAACAGGTTAATTTATTAGGAAACTGAGGAACAATTATTTTAAACAAATTGCCCAATTTCATATTTAAATGAGAAATCCAGATTGCAAACTCAAATGTTCTTATCTCAAACTCATTAAAAACTTTAATTTCCTATGAAGTTTAAAATTGATGATTTAAGTATATTGATTTCAAAATAACCCTTCCTGGTATTTTAAATTTAATGTTTTAGTAAAATAATTAGTTTTACACGGAAACAGTTGCATCACATACATTAGACTTTAAAAGGTTAACAAGATATCTTCAGAAATAGTTTCCCCTGACCTATCATTAGATGTCAACAAACAAACAAAAATAACACCAAGATCATAATTTGATGCTTTGGTACAGAGACCTTCTTACTAAGAGAGGAGTTAGCAAAAATAGACATGAAATTAATTCACTCAGCAAACATTAATTGAATGAATATAAGCCCTGGCAGTTTAAGACATTCTGAATGAGGAAAACTTAAGATCTGCTGTGATTGCAAATTAGTTGATGCATCGTAAAAATACAAACAGTACCTATTATGTTGTGCTATTGGGAATAAAGAAATATATTAGAAAAGAATCATCTCAGCTGCAAGTGAGTTTTCAAAAGCTGAACACCCTAGGGATATTGAAAAATAAACCCAGTGCAATGATTATGAAGTATACAAAACATGACTACTGATTTTAGTCCTAATACGGAATGCTTCTACAGAATTTTAATGAAGGCTGAAAGGACTTCATGTAACAATACCCTTTTAGTTAACAATGGGAAAATCTGAAAGAATTAAATGAGAGTTACCATAAAACTTTTGGTACTTTTATTCTAACCTTTACAATAAACTGGTTAAATCAAAGAATATCAGAGCAAACATAAATATTATTATTATTTTTTTAGAAGATGTTGGGGGTAGGAATTTATTAATTTATTTATTTTATTATTTTTGCTGTGTTGGGTCTTCATTTCTGTTGCGAGGGCTTTCTTTAGTTGTGGCAAGCAGGGGCCACTCTTCATCGCAGTGCGTAGGCCTCTCACTATCACGGCCTCTCTTTTTGTGGAGCACAGGCTCCAGATGCACAGGCTCAGTAGTTGTGGCTCACGGGCCTAGCTGCTCTGCAGCATGTGGGATCCTCCCAGATCAGGGCTAGAACCCGTGTCCCCTGCATTAGGAGGCAGATTCTCAACCACTGCGCCACCAGGGAAGCCTCAATATTATTTTTTTAAATGATTTGGAACAGCATGCTGATCTATATATTTATTTCAAATGAATTTAAAACCAAGTAGGATAGTAAAATAATAAATATACTTCAAACTGAATGTAAAATCTTCTGTTTTGGGCTGAAAACTCTGAAAGCAAATCCAAATAATATAAATGTAGTGTTTGTGATGTTAATCCATAAAGTGTTCGATCATTATTAGTAATAAACCAGGAAATGATATTAAATATTTCATTATTATATACACATTTTATTATATAGGTATATTCAACATGCTAGCTAATTATATTAAATATATCCAAGTTGTTGATCAAATAGCTTTTTTTTATGATGAATATATTTTGACAAAATGTCTTTTAAGTATCTTGAAAATCACTGCACATTTTAGTAAAATTTTTAATTATTTTCAATTTTTTGTCTATCCAAAACATAAAAAATGTAGAAACTTTATCATAAAATGTAAGTTAAGTTATAAGTATATGTCTAGTACTAAAAATATTGTTTGCTTAAAATATGTGGGTATTTAACATTTCTCACCTATTATATAACAAATTTAAACACATTAATTCTTTATTCTCACAGTTGTATATATCTATAGCATAAAATAGCTCTAAGTTAATGATGTATCTTTTTTTAAGTTAAATTTTATTGGAGTACTATGTTATTAACACAGTGTTGTGTTAGTTTCTACTGTATAGCAAAATGAAGCAGTTATACATACATATACATACATCCCCCTTTTTTCGGATTTCCTTCCCATTTAGGTCACCAAAGAGCATTGAGTTAAGTTCCCTGTGCTATACAGTAGGTTCTCATTGTTATCTAATTTACACGTAGTATCAATAGTGTATATATGTCAATCCCAATCTCCCAATTCATCCCACACTCCCTTTCCCCCTTGGTAACCATACGTTTGATCTCTACAACTGTGTTTCTATTTCTGCTTTGCAGATAAGATCATCTGTACCATTTTTCTAGATTCCACGTATATGTGTTAATATACTATATTTGTTTTTGTCTTTCTGACTTACTTCACTCTGTATGACAGTCTCTAGGTCCATCCACATCTCTACAAATGACCCAGTTTTGCTCCTTTTTATGGCTGAGTAAAATTCCACTGTATATATGTACCACATCTTCTTTACCCATTCCTCTGTTGATGGACATTTAGGTTCCTTCCATGTCCTGGCTATTGTAAATAGTGCTGCAATGAACATTGGGGTGCATGTGTCTTTTTCAATTATGTTTTTCTCTGGGTATATGCCCAGTAGTGGGGTTGCTGTGTCATATGGTAGTTCTATTTGTAGTTTTTTAAGGAACCTCCATACTGTTCTCCATAGTGGCTGTATCAATTACATTCCCACCAACAGTGCAGGAGGGTTCCCTTTTCTCCACGCCCTCTCCGGCATTTATTATTTGTAGACTTTTCAATAATGGCCACTCTGACAGGTGTGAGGTGATACCTCATTACAGTTATGATTTGCATTTCTCTAATAATTAGTGATGTTGAGTATCTTTTCATGTGCCTCTTGGACATCTGTATGTCTTCTTTGGAGAAATGTCAATTTAGGTCTTCCACCCATTTTTTGATTGGTTTGTTTGTTTTTTGATATTGAGCTCCATGAGCTGTTTTCATATTTTGGAGATTAATCCTCTGTCAGTTGCTTCGTTTGGAAATATTTTTCCCCATTCCAAGGGTTGTCTTTTCATCTTGTTTATGGTTCCCTTTGCTGTGCAAAAGCTTTTAAGTTTAATTAGGTCCCAATTGTTCATTTTTGTTTTTACTTTCATTATTCTGGGAGGTGGGTCAAATAAGATCTTGCTGTGATTTATGTCAAAGAGTGTTCTGCCTAAGTTTTCCTCTAAGAGTTTTGTAGTTTCTGGCCTTACATTTAGGTCTTTAACCCATTTTGAGTTTATTTTTGTGTATGGTGTTAGGGAGTGTTCTAATTTCATTCTTTTACATGTAGCTGTGCAGTTTTCCCAGCACCACGTATTGAACAGGCTGTCTTTTCTCCACTGTATATTCTTGCCTACTTTGTCATAGATTAGGTGACCATAGATGTGTGGGATTACTACTGGGTTTTCTATCATAGTCCATTGATTTATATTTCTGTTTTTGTGTCAGTACCATACCATCTTGATTACTATAGCTTTGTAGTATAGTCTGAAGTCAGGGAGCCTGATTCTTCTGGCTCCATTTTTCTTTCTCAAGATTGCTTTGGCTATTTGGGGTCTTTTGTGTTTCCATACAAATTCTAAAATTTTTTGTTTTAGTTCTGTGAAAAATGTCAGTGGTAGTTTGATAGGGATTGCATTGAATCTGTAGATTTCTTTGGGCAGTACAGTCATTTTCACAATATTGATTCTTCCAATCTAAGAACATGGTATACCTCTCCATCTGTTTGTATCATCTTTGATTTCCTTCATCACTATCTTATAGTTTTCTGCATACAGGTCTTTTGTCTCCTTATGTAGGTTTATTCCTAGGTATTTCACTCTTTTTGATGTGATGGTAAATGGGACTGCCTCCTTGATTTCTCTTTCTGATCTTTCATTGTTAGTGTATAGGAATGCAAGAGATTTCTGTCTATTAATTTTGTATCCTGCAATTTTACCAAATTCATTGATGAGCTCTAGTAGTTTTCTGGTGGTATCTTTAGGATTTTCTATGTATAGAATCATGTCATCTGCAAGCAGTGACAGTTTTGCTTCTCTTCTAATTTGGATTCATTTTATTTCTTTTTCTTCTCTGATTGCTGTGGCTAGGAGTTGCAAACTATGTTTAATAATAGTGGTGAGAGGGGATACCCTTGTCTTGCTCCTGATCTTAGAGGAAATGCTTACAGTTTTTCACCATTGAAAATAATGCTTTCTGTTGGCTTGTCATACATGGGCTTTATTATGTTGAGGTAGGTTCCCTCTATGCCCACTTTCTGGAAAGTTTTTTATCATAAATCGGTGTTGAATTTTGTCAAAAGCTTTTTCTGCATCTATTGAGAGGATCATATGGTTTTTACTCTTCAATTTGTTAATATGGTGTATCACATTGAATTGCGTATATTGAAGAATCCTTGCATCCCTGGGATAAATCCCCCTTGATCATGGTGTATGATCCTTTTAGTGTGCTGTTGAATTCTGTTTGCTAGTATTTTGTTGAGGATTTTTGCATCTATGTTCATCAGTGATATTGGTAATTTTCTTTTCTTTTTTTTTTTTTTGTTGTATCTTTGTCTGGTTTTGGTATCAGGGTGATGGTGGCTTCGTAGAATAAGTTTGGGTGCTTTCCTTCCTCTGCAATTTTTTGGAAGATTTTGGAAGGATAGGTGTTAGCTCTTCTTTAAATATTTGTTAGAATTCACCTGTGAAGCCATCTGGTCCTGGACTTTTGTTTTTTGGGAGTTTTTAAACCACAGTTTCAATTTCAGTGCTTGTGATTGGTCTGTTCATATTTTCTACTTTTTCCTGGTTCAGTATTGGAAGGTTGTACTTTGCTAAGAATTTGTCCATTTCTTCCAGGTTGTCAATTTTATTAGCATATAGTGCTTGTAGTATTTTATGATACTTAGTATTTCTGTGGTGACCATTTTAAGTTCTTTTCCATTTCTAATTTTATTTATTTAAATCCTGTCCCTTTTTCTCTTAATGAGTCTGGCTAAAAGTTTATCAATGTTGTTTATCTTCTCAAAGAACCAGCTTTCAGTTTTATCGATCTTTGCTACTGTTTTTTTTGTTTCTATTTCATTTATTTCTTCTTTGATCTTTATGATTTCTTTCCTCTATTAACATTTTTGTTCTTCTTCTTCTTTCTTCTTTAGCTGCTTTAGGTGTAAGGTTAGGTTGTTTATTTGACTTTTTTCTTGTTTTGTGAGGTAGGATTGTATTGCTATAAACTTCCCTCTTAGAACCACTTTTACTGCATCTCATAGGTTTTGGGTCATTGTGTTTTTGTTGTCATTTTTTCCTAGGTATTTTCTGATTTCGTCATTGGTTTCTTCAGTGATCTCTTGGTTATTTAGTAGCATATTGCTTAGCCTCCATGTGTTTTTGTTTTTTACATTTTTTTCCCTGTAATTGATTTCTAACCTCAAAGCATTGTGGTCAGAGAAGATGCTTAATACGATTTCAATTTTCATAAATTTACTGAGGCTTCATTTGTGACCCAGGAGGTGATCTCTCCTGGAGAAGGTTCTGTGTGCACTTGAGAAGAACGTGTATTCTGCTGCTTTCGGATGGAATATCCTATAAATATCAATTAAGTCTATCTTGTCTAATGTGTCTTTTAAAGCTTCTGTTTACTTATTAATTTTCTGTCTGGATGATCTAGCCACTGTTGTAAGTGGGGTGTTAAAGTCCCCCACTATTACTGTGTTATTGTTAAGTTTGCCTTTTATGGCTGTTAGCATTTGCCTTATGTGTTGAGGTGCTCCTATGTTGGATGCATAAATATTTACAATTGTTCTACCTTCTTCTTGGGTTGATCCCTTGATCATTATGTAGTGTCCTTCCTTGTCTCTTGTAATAGTCTTCATTAATAGTCTATTTTGTCTGATGTGAGTATTGCTACTCCAGCTTTCTTTTGATTTCCATTTGCATGGGATATCTTTTTCCATCCCATCACTTTCAGTGTGTATGTGTCCCTAGGTCTGAAGTGAATCTCTTGTAGACAGCATATATACTGGTCTTGTTTTGTATCCACTCAGCCAGTTTGTTTTCTTTTGTTTGGAGCATTTAATCCATTTACATTTAAGGTAATTATCAATATGTTTGTTTCTATATTACTATTTGCTTAATTGTTTTGCATATGGTTTTGTAGGTCTTTTTCTTCTCTTGTGTTTCCTGCCTAGAGAAGTTCCTTTAGCATTTGTTGTAAAGCTGGCTTGGTGGTGCTGAATTAACTCAGCCTTTGCTTGTTTGTAAAGCTTTTGATTTCTCTGTTGAATCTGAATGAGATCCTTGCTGGGTAGAATAATTTTGGTTGTAGGTTCTTCCCTTTCATCACTTTAAATATGTCCTGCCACTCCCTTCTGGCCTGCAGAGTTTCTGCTGATAAATCAGCTGATAACCATATAGGGGTTCCCTTGAATGTTATTTGCTGCTTTTCTTTGTATTTAATTTTTGTTAGTTTGATTAATATGTGTCTCAGCATGTTTCTCCTTGGGTTTATCCTCTATGGGACTCTCTGTGCTTACTGGATTTGATTATTTCCTTTCCCATGTTAGGGAAGTTTTCAACTATAATCTCTTCAAATATTTTCTAAGGCACTTTCCCTTTCTCTTCTTCTTCTCTGACCCCTGTAATTCGAATGCTGGGGCATTTACTGTTGTCCCAGAGATCTCTGAGACTCTCTTCATTTCTTTTCATTCTTTTTTCTTTATTCTGCTCCACGGCAGTTATTTCCACCATTGTATCTTCCAGCTCACTTATCCGTTTTTCCACCTCAGTTATTTTGCTATTGATTCCTTCTAGTGTATTTTTCACTTAAGTTATTGTGTTTTTCATCACTGATTGTTTGTCCTTTAGTTCTGTTTGTTCTCTATGTCCTTGTTAAACATTTCTTGTATCTTGTTGATCTGTGCCTCCATTCTATTTCTGAAATCTTGGGTCATCTTTCCTATCAATACTCTGAATTTTTTTTCAGGTAGATTGTCTATTTCCTCATTTGTTTTGGTTTTGAGGGTTTTTACCTTGCTCCTTCATCTGCAACATATTTCTCTGTTGTCTCATTTTGTCTAATTTAGTATGTTTGTGGTTTTCTTTCCACAGGCTACAAGGTTGTAGTTCCTCTTGATTCTGCTGTATGAGGAACAGAAGCCTGGTGGATGAGGTTGGTCCAGGGGCGTGTGTAGGCTCCCTGGTGGGAGGGACTGTTGCCTGTGCTTTGGTGGGTGGAGCTGAGTCTTTTCCCTCTGATGGGCAGTGTTGCATCAGGTGGTATGTTTTGAGCTGTCTGTGAGCTTAGTATGACTTTAGGCAACTTGTCTGCTGATGGTGGGGCTGTGTTCCTGTCTTCCTTGTTGTTTGGCGTGAAGTGTCCAGCACTGGAGCCTGAAGGGAGGTTGGTGGAGCCTCCTCCTGGTGTTGAGATGGATATCACTGGGAGAACATACACTGATTAATATTCCCTGGGCCCAGGAATTCTCTGGTGGTCCAGCATCCTGGACTTGATGCTCCCACCCTGGAGGCCAAGGCCTGACCTCTGGCAGGGGAACCAAGAGCCCGCAAGCTGCATTGTGTGGCCAGAGAAAAAAGAAAAGAAAAAGAAAAGGAAAAACAAAACCCAAGACAAATAGCAAAAACTAACAAACAGCAACAACAACACAACACACACATGTACAAAAAGAAGAAAACAGACCCACCAAATCCAAGATAAATGATAGCAACAAAACCAAACTAACAGAAACAAAGTAGCAGACAGACAAAAAAGAGGAAAAAAAGAAAAAAAGAGAACGAACAAACAAAAGAATTAAAAAATGAGAACAATCAATATGGACTAAACTAACAAAAAATGAGAAATAAAACAGAAACAGAAAGCAAAAAAAAAAGCAAAGAAAGCATAAAATAAATGCATAGAAACAATCAAAAAAAGAAAATAATAATAAAATACAAAGAAACAAAGAAAAAAACAAAACCAGACAACAAGAAAATGTAAAGTCAAAATAGAAAAATAAAAAATATATATATTAAAAAATATAAACGACAACACCATCCACTGAACAAAACAAAACAAAAAGAATAATAGTAATAATATTTTCCTGGGTCCTATTCTGTCAGTGTCCTTGTTCCCATAATGAGCCACAGCCAATCCTGTCTCCCCAGGAGGCCCTCCAATACCTCTAGGTAGCTCTCTGAACCTGCTGTGGGCACTTTGGGGCCAGCTAAGACTAACTTGGCCCAACTCCTACATGTACTTGGCCCCAAAGTCCACTACTGCTAAGGCTACACCAGTAACAGTTGTAGGAACACTTGTCTATTCAGGTGTTCCACAGATGCAAGATTTATCAAGCCAGTCATGGAGATGTAATCCACGGCTTGTGCAGCTGCAGGAAAGATTCCCATTCCTCTTCCTTAGTCCCACTGCCGCTGGGGCTCAGCTTTGGTTTTGGCCCCACCCTTGTGTGTGCACTGCCCTCAGGCGTCTGTTTCTGGCCCAGGCAAGAGGGAGCAAAAGCAGCGTCTGATTGAGGCAGACATTCCCTCAGGCCAGGGAAGGGTATGGCAGCCACAACTAGGGTGTGCGTGAATTGCCTGCAGTGGCGGGGACTGACAGGCAGTTGCTATGGTCTGGGGCACACTCTCTCTACTGGGAGCTCCTCCCAGTGCCTGCGAAGGCCAAAGAAGCTGGCAAGTGGGGAAAAGGGTTGTATTGGTGGCCCTACCCTTTGTGTGCCATCAACAATGACATCTTGCTTCTATGGTATCCCAGGCTTTTTCTGCAAACTTTCCCGGTTGTGGAGCTCCTTACTCCTGTCCCTTCGGGCTGTCTTTTCACAGCCAAGAGCTGTCCCCTCCCTGGGTCTATGCTCCAAACCCCACTTTCCAGCACCAAGACCCCTTCCAAAACAAGAGACTCACAACTCAGGGTGGGTTGCTCAGAGCTGTGGTGCAGACCATGCACACAGTTCTTACTTTTTTCCTGTCTTCCACAGGCCATCCCCTGAATTCTCCTTTGATCTGCTGTGTTCTTCTTTGATCCCCCAAAGGTCTCTTCCTATCCCAGCTGACTCCCAATGAGGGAGTTTTTCTGAGTGCGAGGACCTCCCCTCACTTTCAGCTTCCTGCCAGGGCTGCTGGTCCCTTTTTTGATTCCTCCTCATTTTTTTTCTTTCTTTCATCCTACCTGGTTGTGAGGGGATTTTTCTTGTGCTTTTAGGAGTCTGAGGTCTTCCACTAATGTCCAGCAGGTGCTCAAGAATTGTTCCATTTGTAGATGTATTCTTGACATACTTGTGAGGAGCAACGAATTCTATGTCCTCCTATTCCGCCATCATCAATGATGTATCTTTTCAACATAAGTACACCTTTCTCTCTTTGTATATTTCTTTATAGCAGATGCTGACAATCCCCCAACTTTATTTCCTCATTTGTAGTACTTCAGTGCATGCTGTACTAATTTATGACTGCAAACATCTGGACTCTTTGCCTGAAGTTGCTCTGGTTTTAGTAGCCTGCTTTGCCAACCATAGTTAGACTGGAAGTGCCAGGAAAATACTTTCCCCAGGGAGTAGCCTTCAACCAATGGCTGATGGTAGTTGTTGTATAAATACCTTGAGGCAGGGAGCAACTCTGAGATGGACATTCTAAAGTAACTTCCAGCATATTCTCAACAAGTTTAAACTTCAGTCACACACAATGGTAGCTGTATTCATAATAACACCTTTATTAACCATTATTTTTCTGTCTCTTCTCTCCCTATTCCTACTCTCAAAGTATTATTTATTTCACCTTCCAAACAAACAAATTTCCCACATACCTTTGTCTCACGTTTTACTTTTGGAGGAATCCAAACTTAGATATATCCTCTGCCTATATTCTGACTTACAATATTACTACTATCTGTAATGTTATTATCTGAGGCAAAGTCTAGACCTCTCAAAGGAATTCCAATAGTGTGTATCTGGGGGTAATTATTCCTGAGCTTGAATCTCAAAACACACAGGAATGTCACATTAATAAGATAGATAAATATCTTGAGTATTTGAATTCTAACATTTATTACAACTCAGACTCAAGTTTAGTTTATCATTCTATTGTCAGTAAAATAAATCTATTCCAATTTTCCTCTAACTATTTTTAGAATCTGTAGTTTTCAAGCACATTTATTTCAAAAACCTGCAAATCACCATAGACTTTCATATAAAGAGTATTTAGTACTGGTGGAGGATTACAAATAGGCAGTCATATTTTGACACTCTTCCTCTAGAGGTGAGGTCATGTCACTTCCCCTTGAATTTAAGACAGGCCTAGGACAGTTTTGAGTAATAGAGTATGACAAAAGTTACTCTCTGCTAGCTGGCAGACTCAGTTCTCTCTTGTAACCCAGCTACTATGCTGTGAGCACACAACCACATTTAGAGGAACCTTGCCCTAGGCCTACTGGGATGGTCAATCCAGCATACAGTTACCAGCCACATAGATTAATAAACTTGAAAGTAAATCCTTGAGCCCCAGTAGAGCTGTCCTGTTGACAACATGTACAAAAGATAAGATGCCCGGCTGAGTGGAAATGATGGCCCACAAAACTATGAGTAAAATATCTGTTTAAAGCCACTAAGTTATAATAAAACAGTTTCTGAAGCAGCAATAGACAACTGTAAATGTAGCATTCAGGCCTTGAAGGGAATGATCTATTGACACATGTGCTTTTGAAAGCAAAGAACATTTTAAAAGTTTCCTGGTAGCTATTAGTAAAGGATTTTGACCACGTTTTCACACACAAAAACAAATTCAGTATAATTTACAAGTTTAAGTTTAAGAGACATCTCTTAATTCAGTTCGTAAAAAAAATTTTGTGATGTATGAATACTACTGACTTGATGAATCTATTTAAACTCTTTATCCTGTCAATTTATTGTGTCCTATATAAAATCAAGAATATAGTTTAAATGCACTTGGCATCCTATACCTTTATAGCACTTTGGTAACATTTAATGACATATCACTAACTATGCATGATTTCACCTGGGATGTTCAAATGGCCTTATATATTTTTGGCAACTTCTTAAGAAATATGCACCATGAAGACCAAAATGACTTAAGTGGTTACACCCTGTAGTTTAAATGCTTATTTATGAATCAAATAGGTAATATGTAGTTAAATAACAGAACTATGAAATAATATGTCTTACAGTTTTATTAAAAATATGAAGAAATACAATGGAATAAAGTGATAATGTGTCTGCAACTATTTCTTTTTTTTTATGGTTAGGCACAGGAAGTAATTATACCAATCTTGGATTAAGGCTGCATTGGGAAATTATTTGATTCTTAAAAGTGATAAAATAATAATAGCTGATGACATATATTAAGCAATTATTAGGTAATTTGAATTTTCCTTAAAATATATCTAATTGTTAAATCAAATACGCTAAATAGATAATGTTTTATTTTAAATGAAAAAAACCCACAATTTCAATGTGGTAATTTGCTCTAAATTCACAAAGGAAATAAATAAAATGCATAACATTTTATCTGAAATTTATCTGACCACAAATGAGTACTTTCTTATGTTTCACATTGCTTCTTTAACTTTACATATGTTGCTCATTAAAAGAATAACTTTTTTTCATATCACTTAACCCTGTGCATGGTGTCTGTGTATTGTTATTTTTTTCACTCTGTAAGAACTTTACACTCAGGACAACTTTTCATATGTTTTTTTCCCCAGCAGCTAGAAGAGATGCCTGATGAAATTACAACTGATAATATATAGTATATATTATGTATGTTTAAGTACATATATACATATTTAATATTATAACATTTTATTTAAATTTTTATTATATTCAGTCCTATAGGTAGTTTTTCCTGATTTTTTACACCAGACTAGTTCTGCCATTAGAGTCTCAGCCAAGGGCCTCATTTCCCAACTTGTAGAACAATCTATCCTGTCTGGTGTTCCACTATATTCTGAGCACCTAACAGTGCAAGGCAAATAGTAGAGACTCAATGTCAAATAAAATTTAACAAGGTTGATCCTAATAAAAATTTCTGTCAACTATGGGCTTTTCCACTGATATTTCCTATATTTCAAAATTGAATTTTCTGAAATTTGAAGACAAAATTTTGTAATGATTTTAAATTGCTTCATTTATTTTTTCTAATGGACGTGATCATTTTTTAATAAAAGCAACACTTATTTTTCAAGTACAAATCCAATCAGATTAATTTTATGTTGGTGAACAAGGTTTCCATAGTCCCACTAGCTGAACGTTTAAAATTAGTTTGTATTAAGTTCATAGTTCTTAATTTCATTGACACTTGTCCTCACTTTGTATTGCAAAATCTTCATTTCCACTGAAACACACCAACACACACACACACACACACACACACACACACACAGACAATTGTTTGGTGTATCCTTAGAAGGTCCCATGCCTGTTCTTAATGAAGTCTTTTTTGCTATTTTGTGACATCCTCCATGTTAGTTTTCTGCCTCTCTCAAACAACTTGAATCACTTGCACAATTGCCAACATTGATTATTCTGAGGACAGTTTAGAGTACTAACTTCAAAATTACCAGGCTTGCTATTATTGAGATTTTATAAAATATCAAGGCATTGCTGAAATCATCATGTTCTACGCCTTGCAAATAGGTGAATAATGACTTTCTCCTCAAGTTTGGGTTATAATAGATTACCTGGACCTGAGCTGCTGTTCTTGTTTCCTAATGCTGGGGAGACAGGTCCACCAATTTATCCCAAAGTCTAGTCTACTGGGTTGGGCCAGGGGATCAATACAGAACTCTGTCTATTCTCATAATTCCTTTTCTTTCCATCACACACACTCATCTAATAAATTTTTCCATGCTTTTCTCTTTACCAAATATTTAAATTTAAATGTAAAAATAATACATTCAATTGCAGTAACTGGGACATTAAAAACTATATAAGTTCAATTTCTAAACTCATAAAAATTTGGTACAATCTCTCTTATAAATATATGCAAGTCCTACACAGAAAGATAGCTAATTAGTTTTATTTTTCCTCGAATGGGTCTGCACTTATTTTTAATAAATTATTTTTATATAATGGACATATTTTAATAGGTCATGAAAATTCATGTTTTGATTAGTAACTTAATCATCTCTCTCCATAGACACTCATATTATTTAAACTGGGTTATATCTGGTACCATAATAAATAATATTATATTAAAAACTACAACCATCTACATGTATCTGTGAGTGTCTAAGGAAGACCCAATAAAAAATGTTTTATTATACACTGTCTCCTTGTTTCTACTATTTGTTAGAAAAAAAAATGATATTCTCAAAAATGTTTTTTCTGTCCCACATGTTCCCAAACCCAAAATTACTTATCCAAGTGGGTCTTCTGCAATGAAATAAACAGATTGCCCTGGAAAAATCTGTTTTATTTATGAAACATAAAGATAAGCCATATGAGAAGGGGGAGAGAAACAGAATTTATAGTGATTTTACATGTGAGGAGGAATTGAGGTTTATGGGCAAAGGGACTGGAAGGTTTATAAACATTGAGAAGGGCTTCCCTGGTGGCACAGTGGTTGAGAGTCCGCCTGTCGATGCAGGGGACACAGGTTTGTGCCCCAGTCCAGAAAGATCCCACATGCTGTGGAGCGGCTAGGCCGTGAGCCATGGCCACTGAGCCTGCGCATCCGGAAGCCTGTGCTCCGCAACAGGAGAGGCCACAACAGTGAGAGGACCGCGTACCACCAAAAAAAAAAAAAAAAAAAAACCAAGAAAAACATTGAGAAGAAGAAAATTTCAAAAATATTTCCTATGATTATTTATGAATTGGAAACCTTTTAATGTACTTTTAGAAGAAATACATTAAGTTATTTTAATAAACTTGTGGGTTTTTTATGATACTGTCTTAATTTTGATTTTTTTTAAGATTCCAGGATATATACATTTCCTGTATTATAATTTCCTTGTGTTTCTACATAAGTGAGTGGCTAAAATGGGATTCCCAACCCAACATGAGTGTTACTTAGGTTCACTTCAATGTCATGATACATATTTAACATAAATTTACTTACTAACGCCATATCCCTTCAGAAACGTATGCTAAGTTGTAGGATCAGCCCTGATAAAATGGATATACATAATAACATGGCATACTTATAATTTAATAATCAAAAAATTTTAATGTAATATTCAGTAATGACAATAATTCATTGACAAGCGATAAGCCATTGATTAAAAAAAGAAGTTACTTTTACTGGATTATAATTTCAATAGACTTTTTACATTTTACAAATGAAAACTAATATAGTTTATAAAAATGGCATAATTTTTTTGCACTATCAAGGACTGAGAATTAAGTACATTTCTGTTATGAAAATACGCTGAGGTACTTATAGCTTAATCTTTAAAGTATATTTTACTATAGAAGATTATTTCTGTCAATACTGAGAGCTACCCAATATTTCAGTTCCCAAATACAATTGAAAAATCCAATAAATTTTAAACCAATAGTGTTTATCCTAGAACAATAAATTACTATACAAATTTGTGTTATATATTACTTCTAAATTCTAAGGCTGGTTAGTAATTTCCTGTTCCAAGTAACAAAAAACAAATAAAAGAAGGAGAAATCAATGATTTCTTATCTTAAATAAATCTGAGGTCCCTCCAACGTGTTATCAGAGGTTTATAGAATTTTAAGCTATATATCTGGCTGCTGTCTTAAATGTCTGCTAAGCTAAATCCCTCACTCTATACATGAAGACAGTAGTCTCTAAGAAAGGAAAGTGGTGTCATGCAAAAGAGATCTTACCTTCTAGTTTTGTTTTATTAACTGATTTATTTCAGTAGAAACAACTAGTAAGTCAGAGTCATAGTCATACCTTTGTCTTCTAATTCTGAGTTTTTTGTTGTTTTCATTTACTGGGTCATATCCGAAAAATATTATATTAAGTCATAGCATGGTTGGTTAATTTGGAAGCAGTTGTGACAGGCACACACACACAAAAGAGTAACATAGTAAAAGAAATGTCTATTTCATAAAGCTTATGTAGAAAAAAGGCTTATGAAGATGATATACCTTCCCTAGCAAAAGGATAGAAAAAATTACATTGAATGTCTTTAAATATTGAGCTCTATGTAGCAATACCAATTAGTTCAAGCTCATAAATAAAATAGTACTATGGAAAAAATAAAAAAGCTTCACTATCAAGATTAATTTTTCTTTAATTATTAGATTCTAGTTTTTTTGTTTGTTTGTTTTTGTTTTTGCTGTACGCAGGCCTCTCACTGTTGTGGCCTCTCCCGTTGTGGAGCACAGGCTCCGGATGCGCAGGCTCAGTGGCCATGGCTCATGGGCCCAGCCGCTCCGCGGCATGTGGGATCTTCCCGGACCGGGGAACGAACGCGTGTCCCCTGCATCGGCAGGCGGACTCTAAACCACTGCGCCACCAGGGAAGCCCAGATTCTAGTTATGATAAGATTTATAGCGATATTTACCATGTCTACCATGAAATAACATTCTCTGAATTTCTGCTTTGTTTTCAATGTTGTCAGCAATCTCTGACAGAACTAAAATTTACTAACACTGAGTTAACCATAATAAAAGGATTTATAAGCAGAAAAAAAATCACAGGACACATTAAGAGACCAAAGTTTACAAAGAAGGGTACCCTTGTAAGGAGTCAGAACAGGGGCTCTAGTGCTCTGCAGTTGCTGTCAGCCACCAACCTCCTTGGTGTTTCCTTTCATTCATTAGGACTCTGGATCTGGTTCAGTCACTTGAAGTGCCTAGACCAGAACATCGTCTTACATGGGATAATCACCCAAATATTTGTTAAATGAATCAATGAGTACAGATCATATCCTCTGGGTGCTAGCTAGTATAGCCTTGAAAACATATTAGTGACAATCCCAGTAACCTTAACCTCTTTGGAGAACATCGTGGCACATACAATTTGATCAGACACAGTGTATAACAATCAAACCCTGTTTTTGATGTTTGCTGACAGTTTTTAAGCCTCATCTCTCCCACTTCCCCTTTATCTCACATCTGGGCAACCTGATAATAAAACCTGGATGCTCCTTGCTTTGACACAAGTGGTAGTTTCAAACCACACATGCCCCTTCCATAGCATAGGAATCCTTAGCACAGCCTTACCCATTAAACACTATAGAAACCTCAAACCAGTCTCCTGTCCTTGCACTCTTAAGCTATTTTAAGACCAGCTTAGATCTGCTCTTATCAGGAGCCTCAATATGTGTGTAATAAAATAAAACTTTTCATACCTTCTTGGTTTGTGTGTAGTGTCATCTGTCTTGATATCTGAAACAAATTTTGAGTGGGGGAGTCTATTCTTCCCTATAGCATGGTCACAACAGAGTATAGACCAGAAGATACATCTGTAACCTGCTGCTTCTTGGTGCATACACTGAACTCACCCTAGTGTCTGCCCTTTCATTAGGACTGCTTGCTCAATTATGCTTTAAATTCCCACTAAATTCAAATATTCTTTCAAGAAATTCTTTTGTTCACTTAAGTTAGCCACAGTCTGAATTTTTTACTTATATTCTATATCTCAATTGATTTATATGCAATTTGTTCTTTGTTCTTTTTTGTGGTTTTCATATTCTAAAAGGTTTATTTATTATTCTGTAATCAAAAGTCAAACACACATATATTCTAATATGCTTATTTTAAATTCATTATGTGTAACTGTGATGGTTAATGTTATTTGTCAATTTGATAGGGCCACAGAGTGCTCAGGTATTTGGGTGACACATTATTCTGCATGTGTCTGTGAGGGTGTTTTAGATGAGATTAGCATTTGAATCAGACTGAGTAAAGCAGGTTACCCTCCCTAAGGTGGATGGGACTCATTCATCAGCTGCAGGCCTGATCAAAACAAAAAGGCTGATCCTTTTGCACGTAAGAGGGAACTCCTGTCTGACTGCTTTTATCTGAAACTGTTTTTCTCCTGCCTTTGAATTCCAACTGAAACACTGGTTTTTCCTGGGTTTCAAGCTTACTGACGACCTTTGACTGGAAGTTATACGATCAGCTCTCCTGGATCTTCAGCTTGCTGACTGCAGATCTTGGAATTTGCCAGCCTCCCTATCGTGAATATATATATATATATATATATATATATAGAGAGAGAGAGAGAGAGAGAGAGAGAGAGGGAGGGAGAGAGAGAGAAAGAGAGAGAGAGAGAGAGTGTTTCTTTGGAGAACCCTGAGTAATTCAGTACTTTTCATATTTTTCCTATTTTCCTGTTTACTATATTTCATGTTTACTAAGTCATTTGTAAAACTTAAGAGAATTAAACATTGATGAAAAAAGTACAGCTATAGAATTGTCTGCTGAGATAAAGTTATTTAAATGTCAAAATCAAGAGAGCTGAAATCTAGAGACTGGAGTTGAGAAGCAATATACTGCAGGATTCTACATCTGATATTTAAAAAACATTTTTATGATGCTTGAATTTGAACAACATTTCACATAAGTGTGTATAATATTTGAAAGCCTATTCCCTCAAAAGTCCACTGAATGCTAGTGTACTAATAGCATATAGCTACTTCAGAGGAATGAAGTCACTAGGGTTAGGTGTCCTCCAAATGTAATGTTCCAAGGATTGCTTATATAAAAACTATTGCATATTTCCCTACTGGTTTGTTATTTTATTTACTTACAAGGAATACCATGTGATGTTCTATACAATTAAAGCCCAATTTTAATTAAAACCTAATATTAAGCTTGAATATACGATACTGCTATACTCATAGTTCTCATTAAAATGTATATATTTTAACTAAAATTTTCACTCATCCCACTCCTTATGATCTGCCAAGTCATGTGCTGTCACTGTTACCTCAGTCATTGAGATGTTAATAACTGACCTCAATTTTAGGAATTACTCCGAAATTTGTTTTAGTACTGTGCCTATAATGAAAGTACCATAGAAAATATATTTTTCAAGTTTTGCAACTCATTGGGCATATATTATCAATAAACTTCAGCTATTTGCATATTTTACAAGTAGACCATTTTCTCCACCGGAATATAGTGCTGGATTCTTTACTTGGAATTATCAAAGTAATTACTGTGTTATTATCAATATTCATGAACTCACTCATGAATCAAAATATACTTCTTATGTTAACTCACTTGTAACATAAGCTGCTATTTAGTTTTAAATCCATTAGAAAATGAAGATAAATGCATTCATTTTGCATTAGAGAGAAGCACATTTTAAAAATGCACAGAGTAGATGCACATGGTTTACCCTTATGTAAAGAGACAGATCAATTGAGAATAGTCACAAGACAAAATGATAATCTATGTACTTTACTCAAAGCTTCATTTTGTCTTGTGACTCTTATTTAATGTTTCCTCCAAAATTTGCTATCCAAACTCTGTACAGTGTACTTCAACACTTAGTTATGGATACTGACAACATAAAAAATAAATAGTAAGAAATCTCAATATGTAACCTCCACAATCAAACATAGCTCATAAACTGCTGGATATTAATGTCATCAGAAGTGGCTTTCCTCACTTACCAGCTTAAGTTTCAAGAGCTAGACTGTGGTTTTCCTTGTCTCTGCAATATTGAAAGCATATGTCAAGAGGGAGTATCCATCAGTGACAAAAAGTTGAAGCAGAGTGCCCTTGCTAACTCACAATAGACATGTGGCTGCTGAGATATGCAGGTTGTTTATTACAACAACAGAATCTGTCCAATACTGGTTTATGTACCTTTCTGGATGTTTTATATGTAATTCTCAAAATAACACTGTGAGGTAGAACCTGTAAATGAAGAAAACCAACTTCCTGCTTTGAAAGAGATTAAATATAGAATCAATTTTCATTTGTAGAATTGATCTATTCTGTAACACAGTATACAGTATAATAGAGCTATGTCAAGAGAGCTGAGTGAAAGAATAGCAGGGATGAGGGGGACCTTCAAGATGGCAGAGGAGTAAGATGTGAAAATCACCTTCCTCCCCACAAATACACCAAAAATGCATCTACATGTGGAACAACTCCTACAGAACACCTACTGAACGCTGGCAGAAGACCTCAGACTTCCCAAAAGGCAAAAAACTCCCCACGTACCTGGGACAGCAAAAGAAAAAAGAGACAAAAGAATAGGGATGGGACCTGCACCTCTGGGAAGGAGCTGTGAAGGAGGAAAAGTTTCCACACACTGGGAAGCCCCTTCGCTGGCGGAGATGGGGGGTGGTGGAGGAAATCTTTGGAGCCATGGAGGAGAGCACAGCACCAGGGGTGCAGAGGGCAAAGTGGAGAGATTCCCACACAGAGGATAGGTGCCTACCAGCACTCACCAGCCTGGGTCTGCTGGGCTTGTCTGCTCATCCCCAGGGGCAGGTGAGGGCTGGGAGCTGAGGTTTAGGCTTCAGAGGTCAAATCCCAGGGAGAAGACTGGGGTTGGCTGCATGAACAGAGCCTGAGGGGGCTAGTGCACCACAGGTAGCCTGGAGGGAGTCCGGGAAACACTCTGGACCCACCTAAGAGGCAAGAGACCATTGTTATGGGGTGTGCAAGGAGAGGGGATTCCTTCCCTATCTGCCCACAGAAGGCAGAGCACTGCCGAAATGAGCTCCAGAGACAGGAGCAAGCTGCGGATATCAGCTTGGACACCAGAGACGGGCGTGAAATGCTAACACTGCTGCTGAAGCCACCAAAGATCCTGTGTGCAAGCACAGATCACTATCACATGCACCCGCCCTCACCCCAGGAGCCTGTGCAGTCCGCCACTGCCGAGGTTCCATGATGCAGGGACAACTTCCTCAGAAGAACACAGCGTGCATCAGGCTGTTGCAACGTCATGCTGGCCTCTGCTGCCAGCTGCCATAGGCTTGCCTCGCATTCCAATTATAACTACCGTACCCCTCCCTACCCCCAGCAAGAGTGAGCCAGAGCACCCTAACCAGCTGCTGCTTTAACCCCATCCTGTCTGGGTGGAAACAGAAGCCTGAGGGAAGAGGTGGGGCTAAAACCAAAGCTGAACCCCAGGAGCTGTACAAACAAAGAAGAGAAAGTGAAATTTCCCTGTGCAGAATCAGGAGCAGCAGATTAAATCACCACAATCAATTTGAGGTAATCTGCATCTGTGGAATACCTGAATAGACAACAAACCAACCCAAAACTGAGGTGGTAGACTTTGGGACCAAACGTAGACTTGGGGTTTACTGTCTGTGACTGAATTGTTTCTGATTTTTATGCATCTCTTAGTATTGTTTTTAGCACTTGTTATCATTGGTGCATTTGTTTATTGGTTTGGTTGCTCTCTCCTTTTTCTAAATTACTTTTTTAAAATTTCAATAATTTATTTTAAAAAATTAATTTTAATTATATCTTATTTATTTATGTATTTATTATATATTTTATTTTCTTTCTTTCTTTTTTTTCCTCCCTTTTATTCTGAGCCGTGTGGGTGACAGGGTCTTGGTGCTCTGGCCTGGCGTCAGGCCTCAGTGTCTGATGTGGGACAGCCGAGTTCAGGACATTGGACCACCAGACACCTCCCAGCCCCATGTAATATCAATCAGCTCTCCCAGAGATCTCCGTCTCAACGATAAGATCCAGCTCAACCAAACAGCCAGCAAGCTCCAGTGCTGGATGGCCCATGCCAAACAACTAGCAAGACAGGAACACAATCCCACCCATAGCACAGAGGCTGTCTAAAATCATACTAAGTTCACAGACACCCCAAAACACACCACTAGACACAGCCCTGCCCACCAGAAAGACAAGATCCAGCCCCACCCACAAGAACACAGGCAGAAGTCCCCCTCACCAGGGAGCCTACACAACCCACTGAACAAACTTCAGTCACTGGGAGCAGACACCAAAAACAATGGGAAATACGAACATGCAGGATGCGAAAAGAAGACCCCAGAGACACTAAGTTATGGAGAATGGGAAGACAGAGAAATATGCAGCACATGAAGGAGCAAGGTAAAAACCCACCAGACCAAACAAATGAAGAGGAAATAGACAGTCTACCTGAAAAACAATTCAGAGCAATGATAGTAAAGATGATCCAAAATCTTGGAAGTAGAATGGAGACATTACAAGAAACATTTAGCAAGGATCTAGAAGAACTAAAGAGCAAACAATGATGAACAACACAGTAAATGAAATTAAAAATTCTCTAGAAGAAATCAATAGCAGAATAACTGATGCAGAAGAACACATAAGTGACCTGGAAGATAAAATACTGGAAATAACTACCACAGAGCAGAATAAACAAAAAAGAATGAAAAGAATTGACGACAGTCTCAGAGACCTCTGGGACAATATTAAACAAATGAACATTTGAATTATAGAAGTTCCAGAAGAAGAAGAGAAAAACAAATGGACTGAGAAAATATTTGGAAAGATTACAGTTGAAAACTTCCTTAACATGGGAAAGGAAATAGTCAATCAAGTCCAGGAAGTGCAGAGAGTTCGATACAGGATAAATCCAAGGAGAAACATGCCAAGATGCATATTAATCAAACTATCAAAATATTAAATACAAAGAAAAAATATTAAAAGCAGCAAGCGAAAAGCAACAAATAATATACAAGGGAATGTCTGTAAGGTTAACAGCTGATATTTCAGCAGAAACTCTGAAAGCCAGAAGGGAGTAGCAGGACATATTTAACATGATGAAAGGCAAAAAACTACAACCAAGATTACTCTACCCAGCAAGTATCACATTTGGATTTGAAAGAGAAATTAAAACATTTACAGACAAGCGAAAGCTAAGAGAATTCAGCATCCCCAAACCAGCTTTACAACAAATGCTAAAGGAATTTCTCTAGGCAGGAAACACAAGAGAAGGAAAACACCTACAATAACAAACACAAAACAATTAAGAAAATGGTAATAGGAACATACATATTGATAATGACCTTAAATGTAAATAGATTAAATGCTCCCACCAAAAGACATAGACTGGCTGAATGGATACAAAAACAAGGCCAGTAAATGTGCTGTCTACAAGAGACCCACTTCAGACCTAGGGACACATACAGACTGAAAGAGAGGGGATGGAAAAGATATTCCATGGAAATGGAAATCAAAAGAAACATGGAGTAACAAATCTCCTATCACACAAAATAGACTTTAAAAGAAAGACTATTACAAGAGACAAAGAAGGACACTACATAATGATAAAGGGATCAATCCAAAAGAAGATATAACAATTGTAAATATTTATGCACCCAATATAGGAGCACCTCAATACATAAGGCAAATGGTAACAGCCATAAAAGGGGAAATCTCGGCAGTAACACAATAATAGTAGGGGACTTTAACACCTCACTTTCACCAATGGACAGATCATCCAAAAAGAAAATAATGAAGGAAACACAAGTTTTAAATGACATGTTAAACATGACAGACTTAATTGACATTTATAGGACATTCCATCCAAAAAAACAGAATACACTTTCCTATCAAGTGCTCATGGAACATTCCCCAGGATATATCATATCTTTGGTCACAAATCAAGCCTTGGTAAATTTAAGAAAATTGAAATTATATCAAGCATCTTTTCCAACCACAATGCTATGAGACTATATAACAATTACAGAAAAAAATCTGTAAAAAACACAAACACATGGAGGCTAAACAATACAATACTAAATTACCAAGATATCACTGAAGAAAACAAAGAGGAAATTAAAAAATACCTAGAACGAAATGACAATGAAAACACGACAACCCAAAACCTATGGGATGCAGCAAAAGCAGTTCTAAGAGGGAAGTTTATAGCAATACAATCCTACCTCAAGAAACAAGAAATATCTTAAATAAACAACCTAACCTTACACCTAAAGCAATTAGAGAAAGAAGAAAAAGAAAACCCCAATGTTAGTAGAAGGAAAGAAATCAAAACGATCAGATCAGAAATAAATGAAAAAGAAATGAGGGAAATGATAGCAATGATCAATAAAACTAAAAGCTGGTTCTTTAAGAAGATAAACAAAATTGATAAAACATTAGCCAGAATCATCAGGAAAAAAGGGAGAAGATTCAAATCAACAGAATTACAAATGAAACAGGAGAAGTAACAACTAACACTGCAGAAATACAAAGAATCATGAGGGATTACTATAAGCAACTATATGCTAATAAAATGGACAACCTGGAAGAAATGGACAAATCCTTAGAAAAGCACAACCTGCCAAGACTGAATCAGGAAGACATAGAAAAAATAAACAGAAAAATCACAAGCAATGAAATTGAAACTGTGATTAAAATTCTTCCAACAAACAAAAGCCTAGGACCAGATGGCTTCACAGGTGAATTCTATCAAACATTTAGAGAAGAGCTAACACATATCCTTCTCAAACTCTTCCAAAATGTAGTAGAAGGAGGAACACTCCCACACTCATTCCAGAAGGCCACCATCACCTTGATACCAAAACCATAAATGGTGGCACAAAAAAGAAAACTACAGACTAATATCACTGGTGGATAGAAATGCAAAAATCCTCACCATAACTGTAGCAAACAGAATTCAACAGCACATGAAAAGGATCATACAACATGATCAAGTGGGGTTTATCCCAGGAATGCAAAGATTCTTCAGTATATGCAAAATAATCAATGTGATACACCATATTAACAAACTGAAGGAAAAAATCAGTATGATAACCTCATTAGATGCAGAAAAAGCTTTCAAAAAATTTCAACACTCATTTATGATAAAAACTCACCAAAAAGAAGGCACAGAGGGAACTTACCCCAACATAATAAAGGCAATATATGACAAACCCACAGCCAACATCATTCTTCATGGTGAAAAACTGAAACCATTTCCTCTAAGAGCAGGAAAGACAAGATTCTCCACTCTCCCCACTATTATTCAACATAGTTATGGAAGTTTTAGCCACAGCAATCAGAGAAGAAAAAGAAATAAAAGAATCCAAATCAAAAAAGAAGAAAAGCTGTCACGGTTTGCAGATGACATGATACTATACATACAGAATCCTAAAGACTCTATCAGAAAACTACTAGAGCTAATCAATGGATTTGGTAAAGTAGCAGGATACAAAATTAATGCACAGAAATCTCTTTCATTCCTATACACTAATGATGAAGAATCTGAGAGAAATTAAGGAACCACTCCCATTTACAATTGCAACAAAAAGAATAAAATACCTAGGAATAAACCTACCTAAGGAGACAAAAGACCTATATGCAGAAAACTATAAGACACTGATGAAAGAAATTAAAGATGATACAAACAGATGGAGAGATATACCATGTTCCTGGATTGGAAGAATCAACATTGTGAAAATGACTATACTACCCAAAGCAATCTACAGATTCAATGCAATCCCTATGAAATTACCAATGGCACTTTCCACAGAACTAGAACAAAAAATTTCACAATTTGTATGGAAACACAAAAGACCCCAAGTAACCAAAGCAATCTTGAGAAAGAAAAATGGAGCTGGAGGAATCAGGCTCCGGGACTTCAAACTACACTACAAAGCTACAGTAATCAAGACAGTATGGTGTTGGCACAAAAACAGAAATATTGGTCAATGGAACAGGCCAGAAAGCCCAGAGATAAACCCATGCACATATGGTCACCTTATCTTTGATAAAGAAGGCAGGAATATACAATGGAAAAAAGACAGTCTCTTCAATAAATGGTGGTGGGAAAACTGGACAGCTACATGTAAAAGAATGAAATTAGAACACTCCCTAACACCATACACAAAAATAAACTCAAAATGGACTAAAGACCTAAATGTAAGGCCAGACACTATAAAACTCTTAGAGAAAAACATAGGAAGAACACTCTTTGACATAAATCACAGCAAAATCCTTTTTGGCCCACCTCCTAGAGAAATGGAAAGAAAAACAAAAATAAACAAATGGGACCTAATGAAATTTAAAAGGTTTTGCACAGTAAAGGAAACCATAAACAAGACAAAAAGACAAGGCTCAGAATGGGAGAAAATATTTGCAAATGAAGTAAATGACAAAGGATTAATCTCCAAAATATACAAGCTGCTCATGCAGCTCAATATCCAAAAAAAAAACAACCTAACCCAAAAATGGGCAGAAGATCTAAATAGACATTTCTCCAAAGAAGATATAGAGATTGCCAACAAACACATGAAAGGATGCTCAACATCACTAATCATTAGAGAAATGCAAATCTAAACTACAATGAGGTATCACCTCACACCGGTCAGAATGGCCATCATCAAAAATCTACAAACAATAAATGCTGGAGAGGGTGTGGAGAAAAAGGAACCCTCTTGCACTGTTGTTGGGAATGTAAATTGATACAGCCACTATGGAGAACAGTATGGAGGTTCCTTGAAAATCTAAAAGTAGAACTACCATATGACCCAGCAATCCCCCTACTGGGCATATACCCTGAGAAAACCATAATTCAAAAAGAGTCATGTACCACAATGTTCATTGTAGCACTATTTACGATGGCCAGGACATGGAAGCTACCTAAGTGTCCGTCGACAGTTGACTGGATAAAAAGTTGTGGCACATATATACAATGGAATATTACTTAGCCATAAAAGGAAACGAAATGAGTTATTTGTAGTGAGATGGATGGACCTAGAGTCTGTCATACAGAGTGAAGTAAGTCAGAAAGAGAAAAACAAACACTATATGCTAACATATATATATGGAATCAAAAAAAATCGTTTTGATAAACCTAAGGGCAGGACAGGAATAAAGATGCAGACATAGATAATGGACTTGAGGATATGAGGAGGGGGCGGTGTAAGCTGGGACGAACTGAGAGAGTCGCATGGGCATATATACACTACAAAATGTAATATAGATAGCTAGTGGGCAGCAGCTGCATCGCGCAGGGAGATCAGCTTGGTGCTTTGTAATCACCTAGAGGAGTGGGATAGTGAGCATCGGAGGGAGATGCAAGAGAGAGGGGATATGGGGATATATGTATACATATAGCTGATTCACTTTGTTATACAGCAGAAACTAACACAACATTCTAATGCAATTATACTCCAATAAAGATGTTGAAAAAATAAAATAAAATAAATGATAATTTATTAGTGACAAAAAGAAAAATGAATAGCAGAGATGGCTTCAAAGCAGAAGCAATATTTGAACTGGACCTATAAAGATCAGCAGAAGTATTTTCAGATGAAGTATAGGAGAACATTCTTGGCAATAACAATAATATAAGCACAATACCATCAACGAAGAGTGTGTGTTCATTTCATAAAATGCATATTGATGAGGACAAAGTGTATGCTGTATGGGTTGTGGTGATACATGAGGTTGGGTTTACCTTACAAAACTTATAAACTATAATCAAATAGGATTATAGATTGTTCCACTAATTATTATACATCAGATATTTTATGGGGATGAAAGAAAATGTAAGGATATCAGCTAATTCTACATAGATATTGCTGAGTTTTAGTATTATTAGATTCAAAAGATGGTAGAGTAAGTTAGAAGTATGAGAACCATAATCTATTATTAGACACAGAATCCTTTAAGAGCTTAATAAGTTTTTTCTCTTTTGAAAGTTCCCTTTTTCCCTAATTTTTCCTTTCTTGCATTCCATCCTAACATCTTTAAAATTCTGAATTTATAATGAATAATAAAGTTAAGAAAGGGTTTGTTTTCTTTAATATGTAGCATATTTATTTTTATTCATTTCCAGCCCAACTTCCACTCCTATTATAAGTCCTTGTTTTTATGGTCTGAAATTTAATAATGAGCCTCTTCCAAACAGCCTTCTTATTTACAAACTTTCATATCTGAACAAATTTTACCCAAAGAAACTAGATTCCTTAAACTAAAATACTGCTGTGTTTAAGTGGTTTCTCTGCCTGAAATATTAAAATAGGTCAGTAACTATTGACTTAAGACTGGATCACTTTATTTATAGCCAAAGTTCTATATAAATTAGCTCAACACACTACTTCCTTTTAGGTCACTTAGCTTTAGTAAAATTATTATTTGTTTTTCCCTTTGTAGTTTCATGATTTTCCAAATCTGTTCCCATGTGTTATATTACCTGTATCACTAGAGTTAGTTACCACTATCTTTAAGTTGTAATTCTTACAACCCTCAAAGCCAACCAATTTTCCTCAGTAGTATCCTTATGAAGAAATGATTTCTCAAGGAGTCTACCATATAGTGGTGTTGGTGTAATAAAAAAAACAAACCTGACTCCACATTGAATCTATTCCTTTAGCTCTAACATTTGTGCTCTGTTGCTTGTGCTTAGTCATGCTGGCTCTGCACATTTTGTAAAAGATTGTTGTTCATAGCCTGAAATATACAAGATAGCCTATTCTCAAGGCTGTGACCTCTAAAGGTATAACACTTTTCTGTTCACATAGAGATAAAAAGTTGCAGAACACTTTTCTTCTCTAGGCAGAAAAGAAAAGGCCACAACTAGAAATAAGAAAATTACAAAATGGAAAAGCTCACTGATAAAGGTAAACATACAACAAAAGTAGGAAATCATTCACACACAAAGCTTGTAGGGAGGTTAAAGACAAAAGTAGTAAAATCATTTGTATCCACAATAAGCAGTTAAGAGATACACAAAACAATTAGATGTAAAATATAATATCTAAAACCGTAATTGTGAGAGGAGAGTACAAATGCAGAGTATCTAAAATGCATTTGAAATTAATATATCAGAAACTTAAAAAAAGCATGTATAAATACAGATTCCTATGCAAAAACCTCATGGTAACCACAAAACAAAAATCTATAATAGATATACACACAAAAAAGAAAATGGAATCCAAACATAACACTAAAGATAGTCATCAAATCACAAGAGAAGAGAACAAAAGAAGAAAGAGGGATAAAAGACCTACAAAAACAAATCCAAAACAATTAACAAAAGAAGAAAGAGGGAAAAAAGATCTACAAAAACAAATCCAAAACAATTAACAAAATGGAATAAGAACACACATATGGATATATATAATTTAACATACATTAAATTACCTTTAATGTAAATGAATTAAATGCTCCAACCAAAAGACACAGACTGAATGGATACAAAAACAAGACCAGTATATTTCTTGCCTGCAAGAGGTTCACTTCAGATCTAAATAAAATAAGTGATAATTGTCTTTTTCAGAGGTAGGCAAACTATGGTCCATGGGACTGACATCTGTTTTTGTAAATAAAATTTTATTGGAACACATACACATCTATTCATTTCTGTATGGTCTGTGGCTAATTTTGAAATACAACAGCACAGTTGAATAGATGTGGCAGAAACTATATGGCACATGAACTTAATATATTTTATATCTGGTCCTTCAAGAAAAACTTTCCAAGCACTGGTCTATTGAATTTGGCAATTTGGAGATGATTGCTATTTCAATTATATGGAGAAAACATGGCTGAGACTGCAGTATATCTGTCCATTTTGGCTTTTTATAACTATTATTCTCAGAACAGTAAAAATATGATGGACAAAAGATTTTATTAAATTCTAATACTTAATATTTTTGCTCATGTTAAATTAGAATCTTCACAATTTTTATTCATGTTCAAGTATCCTATATCTTTCAAACAATGAAAATAAAACAAAATGGTAAAGAAATGAATTTAGTTTCAGCAAGAACATATTGAATATAAAGCATGCCAAAGATGGATTAATGCAGGGAATCTCAACCTTGCTTACCCGATCAAGGAATTTAAAGACATCAGTACTGAGTTAGACCTAAAATCATATGATGTAATAGTCTGAGTACAGCTTGAAGATTAGGGTTTTTGAACCTCTATTCATGCAATTTCAAAGTGCAGCAAGATTGATAAATGTAAATTTAAAGATAGTAAAAAGCAACTAAGACAATTATGATAAAAATTAATAACATGAGTTATTGTACTAACATAACTTCCAGTGTGCTTTAATGATTCAATAAATAAATCTATGTGGCAATGGCACAAAAATGGGGGACAGATTGTTGAATATTATAAATAGCTCATAAAGAGACCAAACGAGTGCCCCCCAGAATCTTAGGTAGAGTTCAAGTGTATCAAAATATTGTTTTTAGGATTTAAAACACCTCAAAATCTCCAAAAAATGAATGTATTTGTCTCATCAAGAGGATCTTCATTAAATAATTATATTATTAATGTTTTACAGACATATAGGATTAAATTACTTCATATAATTACTTTTTAAATTAATGGGATAATATCTAGTATATACTTGGAGTTTCTAAGAGTTAATAAATATGCAATGTTTCTCTGTATGTGTTTACATATTACTAGACCCCACAGACAAACTCCTACCCTCTAAAACTCTTCTATTGCTTTGTTCTACAGGCTTAGATATCACAGCACATTGTGTTTTCTAGCTTGCCAATATCCTTCACTAAACCAATATTTCCTAAAAGCAGCATTTATACGGAGATTATTTTATCTCCAAGCACATGCCTTATATACATATACATACATATATATATAGATATATATATAGATATATATATAGTTTTTTTTTGTGGTACACAGGCCTCTCACTGTTGTGGCCTCTCCCATTGTGGAGCCCAGGCTCCGGACGCACAGGCTCAGCGGCCATGGCTCACAGGCCCAGTCACTCCACGGCATGTGGAATCTTCCAGGACTGGGGCACGAACCCGTGTCCCCTGCATTGGCAGGCAGACTCTCAACCACTGCGCCACCAGGGAAGCCCTATATATATTCTAAAGCATCATATCTTTTTTCTTCCAGCTTATTGAGACATAATTGACATACAGCACTGTATAAGTTTAAAGTATATAACATAATGATTTGACTTACATACCTCATGAAATGATTACCACAATAAGTTTACTAAACAAATACCATCTCATATAAACACAAAATAAAAGAAAAATTTTTCCTTCTGATGAAAACTCTTAGGATTTACTCTCTTAAAAACTTCCATTTATAATATATGGGAATGTTAATTACATTAATCTTATTATTGTATATTATATCCCTAGGACTTATTTAACTTATAACTGGAAATTGGTACCTTTTGACCACTTTCATCCAAATTCCCCTCTATCCAACCCCCACTTCTGGTAACCACAAATCTGATCTCTTTTTCTATGAGCTTATTTGTGTCTTTGTTTGTGTGTTTGTTTTTGAAGTATAATTGACCTACAACACTATGTTAGTTCCTAATGCACAGAATTATATTTTATACATATCATTATATCTTATATATACTAATCTGTTAGATATAACATTATTTCATGTACCACTAAGAAAGAGAAAAAGCTGGATATGAAGCTATGACATAATGTATTCTTATGGATTGCAAAACATTTCCATTTCAGATATGTTTAGTATGGAAATATATGTATTTATAATCAATGAAATATTTGAATTTAAATAAGAATATAGCACATAAATATTATATTAGCATGTTAGGGAATAGACGTTTTCTACCATGAGATAAACACTGAAATGAAAATTGACAGAAAAAAATTTAAATGGTTTGATCTCTAACATTTTGTATCACTCTACATGGCTGATTTAGCACACCGTGGCAGCAATTTTCTGAATTGTATGTAGTGACCTGAAAAGTTAATGAATCTGGTAAGGTATTTTCTATCTTTCTCCTTGGATGAGTCATAAATACTTATAGACTCTGATTATTTGTCTTTTGAGGTTTATATGCCACAATGAAGAGGGTTTTTTTATATCCTAGGAACCATTAATTTTTTCTCCAAAACAGATAAAATGATTTCACGTCACTGTTTTTCAAGTTATTTTAATATTGCCTAAAAAATGGGGCAATAAAATATAAATGGAGCTTCATATTCAGACATTAAAATAAAATGTCTAAATAGGCTCAATCAGATATGATAGGGAGCTTTTATATGATGATTCAAAATGCATTAACTATTACTTTGGTAACAGACTGGTATAGTATTAAATTAATGACATGTTCTAAATGCTTTCATTGACCTCATGTACCTCTAAAATGTTCAATGTCTGCACTTCATAAGTGACTTTGATCTCATCTCTTATTGAACTCCATGACAGATGAGAAAAATGGAGACAGTCTCTGACAGTGGAAACAAGCAGCCTGTCATAATTTTACTCTATAGAGCTGGTCACATTTCCAGTATGCTACTTTCTTCCATGAGTGAAAACAATGATTTAATTCCTGGAACTCTAGGAAAGTACTTTGCTGTAACAGGCACAGGAACTATGTCTGATGTACGAAGTTCTAAGTGGAAGTTCCACCTAAACAATTTGTTAAATAAATAATGTTGAGATTGTCATAAATTTTTTCACTTTGTTTCTTACACATTAAAAAGAATTGAAACTTACAACATTTTGACATACATGTTGTGCATACCAAATGGAATTCTGTGAAAATATTTCTTCACACTCTACGTGACAAGGGAAGCTAGATGTGGTTGAACTACTATTGTAACTGTTACTGATATATTAGCAGCAGGAGCAGTGGAAAGGTACACAGTTGTTAGCAGGAAGAATAAACTAGATGTAGAAACAGTTGTATTATCCTATTTATTACTTTTTCAAAGCTGAGTTTTGAAGTTTTGTAATAGCTGACATCTGCAATTAATGTAAAATTTTATGGAAATACAAAATAAGGATACCCTTAACAATATTTTATTGCAAAACATTGTCACCAATCTTTGAGTATTTAAACAAAGAGGTAGAATGTGCATTTGACCCAAGTGTTCGTCGTATCATTTAGATTGCTCAGGAAGGTCATTAAACTCATTAGTTGCACTTGAGATCTTCAAAGAACTGACTGGTTTACTAAAAATTAAAACCTTTTGAACTTCCTTTTTAAAACAAATGAATTCAGAATAGTCATTGCAGTGATTTAAAGAGAGATTTATGAGAAAGATAGAAATGAGATTTAAAAATGTTTTATATATTTCCCACAGTGAATACTGTCCAGATTTATTTTCATATTATTGTGATAAAATAATCCATAAGAATAAAGTCTTATTGTGGATTTCAAAATGTTTAAAGATAGAGTTAGTGTTATTAAATTTTCTAACTTTTTACTTGAAAAAAATTTTTGAAACACACACTGATGTCAGAATCTAGATTTATATATGTATTATTATTTGTGGGTCTTTAGAGACCCTCTTATATTGCTCTGTGTCTCATAAATCTTTAGGCAATTGAGTTTCTTCAACAAAAAGCTACATATATTAATCTTCTCACAGAAAATAGACCTGATAAAATTACTGTTTGTTTCATTCTTACTTTTCTCATGAATGTGCTGCCCCTTAAAAAGAATTTATCTTATTAAAATAATGAAAAAAAAATTTCAAAGAAACCAAATATTATTTAAAATGTTTCATTATCACTCATTTATGAAGGTTATTTTCCCTAATTATTTTCAAGAAACATTATTTCAAAAGAGCATTTGGATTAGATTTTATAACTTTCCTGCCAGTTCCTAAATCTGTGGTAGAATATACATACTTCCTAAACTCTGAGTCTCCAGACTTAGTAATACATCAGAAGTTAAATAAAATAAAAGATAATGGGGTAAATTTCCCAAATCCTTTTATGATGAATATGTGACAAAAAATAGAGCTGTTAACTCTTTGAGAAAATTTGACATTGTCTCTCCTGGCTTTACAATCAAATCCCTGCAATCAGTTCAAACTTTTAAGTTTATATATTCCTTTTTATAAGTTGAAAAAAGTAGTATCTCACCTTAATTTAACTCTTAGATGCTGGAAAAGTCTAAATTCTTCCTAGAATATTAAAATCATAGATATTGAATTTCTAGAAGATACATATCAAAGAGAATTTGTTGCTGTACCATACCATTTTAGAACCATCAGCTGTAATCTTGGCATCCATGTTTGAAGAAATAAAAGAGAATACCTTATGGTTATTAGGCATGGTTCTCTGGTTTTGTGAATAAAGTAGATAAATCTAGAGCTCTGCCAATCTATCACAATTCCCATGTACTCTTCCACCTCAGGAAGTAAGCTTAATGCCTGTCATTGGTAAGAAGCTATATAAATTATAGTCAAGAGACTCATTCAAAGAGGAAACATTAAGTTACACTGAACTCAGAAGAAAATAAGATTTTATACCTGAGAGAGCAAAAGCACACACTCACACACACAGCAGCTGAGGTAATTTAATTATTTCTTATACCATGAATTTTTAAAGACATCATATTTGATAGTGGTCAAACTGTCAACCAGAATGAACCATCATTCTTTGACACGTTTCTTGAAATAATATATAAAAATTAGGAAATGTCTAGCTACATAAACTTGTAAAATTTGGATATGTGTAAATAATAAAAATAAAACTTGCACACATAAAAGTGGAAAGCACATGGGTATTTATAGTTATTGGCCACAAATTATTTGATTGTATATTTTGAAGTTATTTTCCTCACAGGGAAATTATTTGCTCTTTAAAAATAGAAAGCAATAGAGAAATTTTTATTGAAATAAAATTCCATGTAAAAATCCATGTCATTTTTTTTGGTTGAGTTGTTCTAAACTTTCTGTAATATTAAGCCTTCTTATGTACCTTAAAATAAATCTAACAACTACCCAGCTCTCATTTATTATCACACTAGAAATATCAATTTTTTTTCTTATGAGGATGGTATAGTAAAAATGGAAAGAATAAAGATCTCTTAAACTGTATATAATAATCAAGCATTAGAGTGGAAGAAATTTTCACAGTCACAGAATTTTTATTCTGTGATACATTCCCATGTATATTTTAAGTTCAGACACTTCTCTCAATGAAAGTCAAAATTAAACTACTCTTGAAGCAATCTTGAAATAATTCCAAAAACAATTCATCAACGTTGTAAATCAAAAACCAAATAAACTTCTAGATTTTGGTTCATAAAATACCTTTGGAATAAAATGCAACATGTTTAACATATTTTAAATTTAAAAAGTATATAGTTTTCAGAAATTCAGAAAAATAGTGATATGTTGTATGAGTGACATGGTAAATAATAAATAAAAGAGGAAAACAGAACCCTCCTACACTGCTGGTGGGAATGTAAATTGGTGCAGCCAGTTGGAAACAGTATGGAGTTTCCTTATAAAGCTAAAAATAAAGTTACCAAATGATCCAGCAATCCCACTCCTGGGCATATATCCGGAAATGACGAAAACTCTAATTTGAAAACATACATGAACTCCAATGTTCATTGCAGCACTATTTACAATAACCAAGACATGGAAGCAACCTAAGTTTCCATCAACAGATGAAGGGATAAAGATGTGGTATGTACATATATCTAGGGGTTATCGTACTAAATGAAGTCAGACAAATACAAATATTATATGATATCACTTATATACGGAAACTAAAAAATAATATAAATGAACTTATTTACAAAACAGAAACAGACTCACAGACATAGAAAACAAACTAACTTTGGTTACCAAAGGGGAAGGGAGGAGAAGGATGAATTAGGAGTATGGATTTAACAGATACACACTACTATGTATAAAATAGATAAACAAGAAGGATTTGCTGTATAGCACAAGGAACTATATTCACCATCTTGTAATAACCTGTAATGAAAAAGAATCTAAAAAAGAATATATATGTATATACATATATGTATAACTGAATTACTTTGCTGTACATCTGAAACTAACACAATAATGTGAATCAGCTATAATTAAAAAAAAAATCAGACTGCTACTAGATATTTTGTGAGTTTTTAAAGTTTGAGCTGAATGTCCAGGCTGAACAGAGTTAATAAATCTTAGCAATGAAGCTTAAAAACAGTGAATATTTATTTTATAAGCATGTTCTTCAGTATATGTTAAATTTAGTATAATTTTATAATATAAAAAATTAAATTACCTAATATATAAATAACTACTAATTATCACTATTATGTAATAAGCAGTCTTCTAATATATAAATGATTTCTTCAATAATACCCTGTAGAATAGGTAACAGAATAATTTACTTATATTTGCAGATATTATTCAAATCATGACATTCTTTTAAAAAGTTACCTCAAGAAGTATGAATTTGAGATTAAGAACTTTACTAAAAGTCTCTTTTACAAGGATGGCATTTGACAGAGTATTATAAATTTTTCATTGTGAAATAAAATGCACATAGAGGAAATCAAAAACATTGCAGTACTATTCACAATAGCCAGGTCATGGAATTAACCTAAATTTTCATTGAGGGATGAATGGTTAAAGAAAATGTGGTACATACATACAATGGAATATTATTCAGCTTTACAAAAGAAGGAAATCCTGCCGTTTGCAGCAATATGGATAAAACTAGAGGACATTGTGCTAAGTGAAATGTCAGATACAAAAGACAAATTCTACATTACATCACTTATATGAGGAATCTAAAATAGTCAAACTCATAGAAACAGACAGTAGAATGGTGATTGCCAGAGCTTGGGGGCAGGGAGAAAAAGGGAGGTATTAGTAAAAATGTACAAAGTTTCAGTTATACAAGATGAGTAAGTCCTAGAGATCTACTATACACCATAGTGCCTGCAGTTAACAGTACTGTACTGGATACTAAAAAAATTGCTGAGAGGGTAAACTTTATATTAATTGTTCTTAGAACAAATAATAATAATAATGATAATCATAATAATAAGTAAAGAAGTTAGGAGCAAACATTTGGAGGTGATGCATTTGTTTATGGAGTAGATTGTGGTGACGATTTTATGGATATAAACTTATCTCCACATTCATCAAGTGGCATACATTAGCATGTACAGCTTTTTGAATGTCAATCCTACTTCAATAAAATGGTTTAAAAAAAAATCACAAAACAAAGTTGTGCATTTCAATGTAGCCACATTTAGAAATAAAAGACTGCCAGCATTAACACTTAGCCACAACAGCTTAAAGCAATGGGATCAATTATGCAGATCTATAAGGTAGATGAAGAAGAGCATTGAAAATATTCATTTTTAACACTAATGTTTGGAGAGGAAATTAATGCTTGTGAATTTCCTGGTTTATATATCATATGTCTTAGTACATTCAAGCTGCAATCACAAAATACCACAGACTCGGGAGCTTATAAATAGCAGAAGTTTATTGCTCATGTTCTGGAGGCCAGTAGTCTGAGATCAGGGTGCCAGCATCGTAAGATAAGGACTCTCTTCTGGGTTGCAGGCTTCTCTTTGTATCTTTACATGGTGCAATGGGCTAGGGATTTCTCTGGTGCCTCTTTTATAAGGCACTAATTCCATTTATGGAAATGGATGGAATTAGTGTGGGTCAAGAATTCAGGAGACGGTTGGCTGAGTGGTTCTTCTGCTCCATGTGGCATCAGCCCATGACAATCCCTTAGTTGTCTTCTGTTAACAGCTGAACTGGAAAATGCATGAACACCTTATTTACACATATGGTCTCTCAGAACTCTCTCTGTTGACGTGCTGTCTCAGCATTTGCCTTCAAGGTTTAAAAACCTCCCAAAGGTTCCACCTAGTAATATCATCTAGGGCATTATGATTTTAACATATTAATTTGGGGGGGACAAAAACACTCAGAAATAACATCATGCTAATAAATTAAAACAGCACTGCCAAAACTCTCACCATCCCAACATTTACCATGGGTAAATCATTTTGACTTGATTCAATCTTTAATTTGATATAGATATTTTAATTCTCAAGTTGAATTTCTACACACTAATCATATTATTAACGTTTACTTTTCAAAAATTCCCCAGTGATCACTTTGTAAAGGATTGAAATCTTTAAAATAATGTCTTGCAATATACATACCTATTTATGTAGATCCTTTTCAACTTATCCTAATAATGCTTTATTGTTTTCTCTGAGAAACTGTTGTGCATCCTTTATTTAGTTTTATTATATTATTTTTATATATTTTTTAACATCTTTATTGGAGTATAATTGCTTTACAATGGTGTGTTAGTTTCTGCTTTATAACAAAGTGAATCAGCTATACATATACATATATCCCTATATCTCCTCCCTCTTGCGTCTCCCTCCCACCCTCCCTACCCCACCCCTCTAGGTGGTCACAAAGCACCGAGCTTATCTTCCTGTACTATGTTGCTGCTTCCCACTAGCTATTTTACATTTGGTAGTGTATATATGTCCATGCCACTCTCTCACTTCGTCCCAGCTTAACCTTCCCAACTCCCCGTGTCCTCAAGTCCATTCTCTACGTCTGTGTCTTTATTCCTTTTCTGCACCTAGGTTCTTCAGAACGATTTTTTTTTTTTTTTAGATTCCATATATATGTGTTAGCATATGGTATTTGTTTTTCTCTTTCTGTCTTACTTCACTCTGTATGACAGACTCTAGGTCCATCCACTTCACTACAAATAACTCAATTTCATTTCCTTTTATGGCTAAGTAATATTCCATTATATATATGTGCCACATCTTTATCTATTCATCTGTCGATGGATACTTAGGTTGCTTCCATGTCTGGGCTATTGTAAATAGTGCTGCAGTGAACATTGTGGTACATGCCTCTTCTTGAACTGTGGCTTTCTCAGGGTATATGCCCAGTAGTGGGATTGCTGTGTCATATGGTAGTCTTATTAATTTTAGTTTTTTAAGGAACCTCCATACTGTTCTTCATAGTGGCTGTATCCATTTACATTCCCACCAACAGTGCAAGAGAGTTCCCTTTCCTCCACACCCTCTCCAGAATTACTGTTAGTAGATTTTTTGATGATAGCCATTCTGATGGGTGTGAGGTGATACCTCACTGTAGTTTTGATTTGCCTTTTTCTAATAATTAGTGATGTTGAGCATCTCTTCATGTGTTTTCTGCCTAGAGAAGTTCCTGTAGCATTTGTTGTAAAACTGGTTTGGTGGTGCTGAATTCTCTTAGCTTTTGCTTGTCTGTGAAGGTTTTAATTTCTCTGTTGAATCTGAATGAGATCCTTGCTGGGTAGAGTAATCTTGGTTGCAGGTTTTTCTCCTTCATCACTTTCAGTATGTCCTGCCACTCCCTTCTGGCTTGCAGAGTTTCTGCTGCAAGATCAGCTGTTAACCTTATGGGGATTCCCTTGTATATTATTTATTATTTCTCCCTTGCTGCGTTTAATATTTTTTCTTTGTATTTAATTTTTTGATAGCTTGATTAATATGTGTCTTTGTGGGTTTCTCCTTCAATTTATCCTGTATGGGACTCTCTGCACTTCCTGGACTTGATTGACTATTTCCTTTCCCATATTAAGGAAATTTTCAACTATAATCTCTTCAAATATTTTCTCAGTCCCTTTCTTTTTCTCTTCTTCTTCTGGGACCCCTATAATTCGAATGTTGGTGCATTTAATGTTGTCCCAGAGGACTCTGAAACTGTCCTCAATTCTTTTCATTCTTTTTTCTTTATTCTGCTCTGCAGTAGTTATTTCCAGTATTTTATCTTTCAGGTCACTTAACCATTCTTCTGCCTCAATTATTCTGCTATTGATTCCTTCTAGAGAATTTTTAATTTCATTTATTGTGTTGTTCATCATTGTTTGTTTGCTTTTTAGTTCTAGATCCTTGTTAAACGTTTCTTGTATTTTCTCCATTCTATTTCCAAAATTTTGGATCATCTTTACTATCATTATTCTGAATTCTTTTTCAGGTAGACTGCTTATTTCCTCTTCATTTGTTTGGTGTGTTGGGTTTTTACCTTGTTCCTTCATCCTCTGTGTATATCTCTGTCTTCTCATTTTGCTTAACTTACTGTGTTTGGGGTCACCTTTTCGCAGGCTGCTGGTTTGTAGTTCCCGTTGTTTCTGGTGTCTGCCCCCAGTGGCTAAGGTTGGTTCAGTGGGTCATGTAGGCTTCCTGGTGGAGGGGACTGGTGCCTGTGTTCTGGTGGATGAGGCTGGATCTTGTCTTTCTGGTGGGTAGGACCATGTCCGGTGGCGTGTTTTGGGGTGTCTGTGACCTTATTATGATTTTAGGCAGCCTCTCTGTTAATGGGTGGGGTTGTGTTCCTGTCTTGCTAGTTGTTTGGCATAGGGTGTCCAGCACTGTAGCTTGCTGGTCATTGAGTGGAGCTGGGTCTTAGCATTGAGATGGAGATCTCTGGGAGAGCTTTTGCCATTTGATATTACATGGGACTGGGAGATCTCTGGTGGACCAATGTCCTGAACTCAGCTCTCCTACCTCTGAGGCACAGGCCTATCACCCGGCTGGGGCACCAAGACCCTGCCAGTCACATGGCTCAGAAGAAAAGGGAGAAAAAAAGAAAGAAAGAAAGAAAAAAAAAACTAAGTTATTAAAAACAAAAAAATTAAAAAGTAAAGAAAAAAGAAAGAAAGAAGAGCACAACCAAACAAAAAAACACAAATCCACCAATGACAACAAGTGCTAAAAACTATACTAAAGAAAAACAACAACATAAAAAGGAACAGACAGAACCATAGGACAAATGGTAAAAGCAAAGCTATACAGACAAAATCACACAAAGAAGCATACACATACACACACAAAGAGAAAAAGGAAAAAAAATATATATATATATATAAAAGAAAGCAACCAAATCAGTAAACAAATCTACCAATGATAATAAACTCTAAATACTAAACTAAGATAAACATAAAACCAGAAACAAATTAGATGCAGAAAGCAAACCCCAAGTCTACAGTTGCTCCAAAAGTCCACCGCCTCAATTTTGGGATGATTCGTTGTCTATTTAGCTATTCCAGAGATGCAGGGCACATCAAGTTGATTGTGTAGATTTAATTTGCTGCTCCTGAGGCTCCTGGGAGAGATTTCCCTTTCTCTTCTTTGTTTGCACAGCTCCTGGGATTCAGCTTTGGATTTGGCCCCGGTATCTGTATTCTGGGGCTCTGGCTCACTCAGGCCAGGGGAGGGAGGGGTAAGAAATGAGGGGCCAGCCTGTAGTGGTAGAGGCCAGCATGACGTTGCACCAGCCTGAAGCGCGCCATGAGCTCTCCTGGGGAAGTTGTCCCTGGATCACGTGACCCTGGCAGTGGCAGGCTGCACAGGCTCCCGGGAGGGGAGGTGTGGATAGTGACCTGTGCTTGCACACAGCCTTCTTGGTGGCTGCAGCAGCAGCCTTAGCTTCTCATGGCCATCTCTGTTGTCCACACTGATAGTCGCAGTTTGCGCCCATCTCTGGAGCTCATTTAGGTGGTGCTCTGAATCCCCTCTCCTCGTGCACCCCGAAACAACGGTCTCTCATCTCTTAGGCAGTTCCAGACTTTTTACTGGACTCCCTCCCAGCTACCTGTGGAGGACTAGTCCCCTTCAGGCTGTGTTCACGCCGCCAACCCCAGTCCTCTCCCTGGGAACTGACCTCCAAAGCTGGAGCCTCAGCTCCCAGCCCCCACCCGCCCCAGCAGGTGAGCAGACAAGCTTCTCAGGCTGGTGAGGGCTGGTTGGCACTGGTCCTCTGTGCAAGAATCTCTCCGCTTTGCCCTCTGCACCCTTGTTGTTGCACTTTCTTCGGAGGCTCCAATGCTTCCCCCCGACTACTCCCTGTCTCCACCAGTGCAGGGGCTTCCTAGCGTGTGGAAACTTTTCCTCCTTCACAGCTCCCTTCCAGAGGGGCAGGTCCCATCCCTATTCGTTTGTCTCTGTGTTTTCTTTTTTCTTTTGCCCTACCCAGGTACGTGGGGAGTCTCTTGCCTTTTGGGAAGCCTGAGGTCTTCTGCCAGCGATCAGTAGGTGTTCTGTAGGAGTTGTTCCACATGTAGATGTATTTTTGATATAGTTGTGGGGAGGAAGGTGATCTCCACATCTTACTCCTCTGTCATCTTGAAGGTCTCCTCTATTTTGATATTTCGAAGGTATTGTAAGTAGTCTCTTTTATTAAACATTATTTTTTTAAAGGCTTGACTTTTTATAGGTAATTTTGATTTTGCATTATAGTTTTGCAATATGTTACCTTTGGGGAAACTGGGGCAAAGATTCCTGGAATCGTACTTTATTATTTCCTACAACATGGAAGAATTTAAAGTTTTTCCATGTATTAGGTCACAAACAAACTTTTTAAAAAGTCAGTTCTGTTCATACACATTCAAGACACAAACTATTAATAAATAATTATGAATAGATAATAAAAGAGGAAATATGAGAAATTTTAAAAGCCTTCAACTAAAAATGTGGTTAAATTCACAATATAATCTTGAATATGGTTGTTTTTAAACAATGTTAGCACACTAAGTATTAAAATGTTGGGAAATAATTTTTGCAGAAGAAAATTAATATTTTTAAATACTTATATTAGAAATGATGGCAGATAAATTATAAGGTTGATGTACAATGAATAACAGTAGTAAAAAAGGCATAAAAGACAATTAAAGAAATAGCACAAAGTAAACATCAAGAGTAGCTTATGTAAAAGAATAATGAAACAAAGTAATTTATGATAATGCTAGTGGACACAAAGTAAAAAACACAAGTAATGATATGAAAAATTTAAGCAGAACATGACAACAGATAAGTTGTTTATAGAAGAAAGATAATTCTATGACTAACTGTATTCCATTGAATTTGTAAACTTGTTCATTTAACCATAAATCTAAAACAATTCATGCCTACTCTTACCAGATGTATGCATTGTAACAGATGTGTAGCCAGCCAGTAAATAAATAGATAGATGGTAGATAGGTAGGTAGGTAGTTGATAATAGAACTTGTAGTCTGTAGTTTTTTGTTAGTTCAGGATCATGATTAGTGTTGTTCAGATCTCTGTGTTCATTGATATTTTTCTTCAGTTCCAACTGTTCCATCAATTGCTATTAGTGGTGTGTTAAATCCTCAACTATTGTTATGGAACTGCCTATTTCTCCATTCAATTCTGTTAGTATTTGCTTCTTTTTCGGGCTCTGTCTTTAGGTGTACACACATTAATTCTTATTATTTCTTCCTGATGTATTGATCCTTTCTCATTATGTCATTTTTTTTATAGCTATGGTAACACACTTTTCCAGTCTCATTTATAGTAATATACCTACTCTCTCCTTCTTAGGTTTACAGTTTGCATTACTTATCTTTTTTCCATCCATTCACCATCAAACTATCTGTGTTGTTATATGTAAACTTAGTTGTTTGTAGATTGCATAATAGTTTAATCTTATTATTTTATCCAATCTAAGAATCTTTAACTTGTACTTACAATTTTTTGTCAATTAACATAAAAATAACCATTGATATGGTTGGGTTTAGGTATATAGTTGCAATATTTGTTTTATATTCCTCTTCTCTGATCCGTTTTATTAATTTACTTTTTAATTCCAAAGTAATCTTAATATTGGTGCTAAAAGTTACAACCATATAAAGCTAAATGGTAACTTCAGGCATTAAAAAGTAGGCTTTTACTTTTTTACAGTTTTATTGAAGTTGATGTTATAATATTTCACACAAAATGTACATTTATCACCTTATATCTATTTTGCTCATGTATACATGTAAATAAACTCCCTATGTCATTGTATTTTGTTTTAAACAACTGTAAGTTAAAAATTTTATGAAAATGTTTTTATCTTTTATTCATGAAGGATATCGTCACTAATACAGAACTCATCATTGATATTTAACCCTTCTTTAGCACTTTAATATACTGTAATCTAGAGTTCATCATTTCTGCTTTTTTTTTGCTGCATTGGGTCTTCGTTGCTGCGAGTGGGGGCTACTCTTTGTTGCAGTACACGGGCTTCTCATTGCGGTGTCTTCTTTTGTTGTGGAGCACAGGCTCTATGCAGGTGGGCTTCAGTAGTTGAAGCATGTGGGCTCAGTAGTTGCAGCACGTGGGCCCTAGAACATGCGGGCTTCAGTAGTTGAAACACATGTGCTCAGTAGTTGTGGCACATGGGCCCTAGAATGTGCAGGCTTCAGTAGTTGTGGCTCATGGGCTCAGTAGTTGGGGTGCACAGGTTTGCTCCGCGGCATGTGGGATCTTCCCAGACCAGAGATTGAACTCGTGTCACCTGCATTGGCAAGAGGATTCTTAACCACTGTACCACCAGGGAAGTCTGAGTTCATCATTTCTGATGAGAAGTCAGCGTTTTTTAAATTGTTCTCACTCTTTATGCAATGTGTTCCTCCTTCCATATACCTTCAAGGTTTTATCTTTATAATTCTTAAGCAATTTTGACTATAACAACGTTGTGTGTGTGTGTGTGTGTGTGTGTGTGTGTGTGTGTGTGTGTGTTTATTCAGGGCTCTCTGAGCTTTATAAACACATAAATTTGAGTTTTACCAAATTGAGGAAAATATCAAGCATTATTTATTTTTTTCTCTCCTTCTGCAACTTTAATTTCAAACATTTTGTACCATCTGATACTTCCTATTCAACTCTGTTTTTCACAATTTTTTTTTTAACTCACTTCTTCAAATGGATAATTTCTCTTGGTTTATCTATAATTAACTGGCTTTTCTTTAACTTCCATTCTGTACTTAAGTTTAAACTGTATTTCTTTTTCAACTTCGGATATTATTTTTTTCCAGTTTGGTTATTTTATAATTCTAGTTTTCTGCAAATATTTCCTGTATATTTATTTGTTACCAGCATAATTTACTTTATTGACCATATTCATAATGATAATTTTAATATCCTTTCCACCGATTCTTATGTCTAGCTCTACTTGATTGTATTTTCTCTTGACAATAGGTTGTGTTTTCCTTTCTTTTTACGTTTAGTAATTTTTATTATATCAAACACGTGAGTGATTTATTGTAGGTACTCTATATTCTGTGTTTTTCCAAGGAATAATAATTTTGTATAAATAGTTAACATTTCTGAAATTAAATTGTTTCCCTTGCAGTGTATAGTACTGAAGTATGAATTAAATTACTTTTGTTTAAATCTGCCCTCTTAAAATACATCTGGGAGTCAAATGGAGATTTGGACAGAATTTACAGTAGATTTTAGGCTTTCCTTGACTAAATATTTCCATTCTGGTATTCTTCCCTCATATTCTTTCAGCAGTGGTTGTGCTGTAGGGAAATGGAGTTTTAAAAGTAATTTTAATGTTTTAATTTCCTATATATTTGAAATATTTTATAATAAAAAAAGAAAACATGTTTACCTATATTGAGTCTTAAGATAATCTTAAAATAATTAAAATAAACAACAACTTGGTCAAACAAAATACATTTGTTACACTAATCTTTTCTTTGAAACTCTACCAAAATAATGCATGGCTCTATAATTGACATGCAGTCTAAGGCTTTGCTGAGCTGAAATAAATAGGCAGCCAGATATTTTTCCAGCAAAGATGGGCTTATTCAGGATCAGCAGAGAACTGCAATTCAGGTCTGCAACCATGGTAAGCTAGGTGCAAGTCCCCACAGGGTAAGGGAAGGAAAACGCTTTTATACAGAGAGGAAAAGAGATTTGGGAGGACTATAGTAAACAAAGAGTCCATGGCTTTTCATGGGCTGAGTCTTTCTTTGTCAGGAAAGAAGAGGAGTCTTTCTTCTTCTCATTGGGCTCTGTTGAGACAGGGCATGAGAGCTCTCCTTTCTGGTCTCCCAATTGTATTTAATTGAGGTTTCTATTTATTATTATTATTTTTTTACAACTTGATAGTATATATGCAGTGCAATTGACCAAATGTACAATGGACTAAATTTTCTGAGTGTGAAAGCAAATATGAATATGAAGTGATTCATTTACGAAAAACAAACATTTCCTCATTGTTCTGCTTTAGTTGCTTTTGGGTAACTGAAGAATGGAACCCCACCATTCAAATGCTGCCTATCAGGACTTGCTATTCTTTTTTTTTTTTTTCGGTAAGTGGGCCTCTCACTATTGTGGCCTCTCCCGTTGCGGAGCACAGCCTCCGGACGCGCAGGCTCAGTGGCCATGGCTCACGGGCCCAGCTGCTCCACAGCATGTGGGATCTTCCCGGACCGGGGCACAAACCCATGTCCCCTGCATCGGCAGGCGGACTCTCAACCACTGTGCCACCAGGGAAGCCCAGGACTTGCAATTCTTAACAACAAAAATATTTACTCAAATCTTCTCCAGAATCATGCACTCTGCAGCTTCTCTCAAAAGCCAAGTGCTCTTATTACCAGCTCTTTGATCATTTTCCTCTGGAGAGATTTCTGCTCTTTTCAGAATTTTAAGTAGCATATGTATGGCTTGCCTCACTTCCCTTGACCCTGTGTTCTTTCATTCCTTAAACACTGCTACATCATTGAAAAGGTATGTCTGATTTTATACGAGGGAGACTTTAAGTAGACCCTGGGGCTAAAACATTGAATAAAGTATAAACAGTTTACAATCTGTAGGTGAAAATTGTTACTATATTCAGAGTAGTGTTTTACTTGTTTATTGTTTGTTTTGTTTTGTTTATTCAAGCCACAATTATTGGTTCTGTTTTTGGAATAATTTGGCAATTATTACTTTAAAATATGTTAATCAGATCATTATCCTTTTTTGACAAATGAAGAAGATGAGGCTCAGAGAGATAATGAGAGACTGAAGGTTATTTATATATATATATATATATATATATATGTGTGTGTGTGTGTGTATATATATACACACACACATATATATTTCCTTGGAAAACACATTCTCTTAAAAGTAGAAACTGAAAACTTAAATCAGCTTTATCATTCCCGCAGTACAGAGTCAGTTTCAGGGAACTTATTTTGGAGCTTATATATCACTGTGATAACATAATCTTTTTTAAAAAAGTATTATAAATTAACTTGAACTGTCAGTGCATTTGTAAAAGGTTAGCTTTTAAATTCAAAGAAACATGCCTGTCTTCTTAAATTAAGATATCTAAACAAACAAAAGAAATATGTATGCACTACTGCAATTGCTGTAGAGAAATCTATGGCTAATATTTTTAATCCTTCTCTATACATTTATCAGGATTGCACTTGTCAGACTGTTACAAATTATATTCATGATAATAGCTAAATCCATTTTTTGGTTATTTATTTTTCACCTAAACTTTGTTATCACTTTTTTTTTTTTTTTTGCAGTACACGGGCCTCTCACTGGTGTGGCCTCTCCCATTGCAGAGCACAGGCTCCGGACGTGCAGGCTCAGCGGCTGTGGCTCACGGGTCCAGCCGCTCTGTGGCTTCCCAGACTGGGGCACGAACCCGTGTCCCCTGCATCGGCAGGTGGACTCTCAACCACTGCACCACCAGGGAAGCCCCTTTGTTATCACTTTTACATCTCTCAGTGCATAATTTTATGATTTCTATTTAAATAATTTCAATAGAGTTTGTTTTATAGTTATTTATTTGTTGTCTATAAATAACTTCCAGTTTTATTAAGGCATACCTACTGAGAATTAGAATCATATGCTATTTTATTTCTTACTTCGTTTTTTACCCTACATTTCTAGCTATTTATAAAATAAAATAATTTAGAATCAGGAAAAATGAAGAAATTCTTTTAAAACAAGAAAATAAAATTTGCCCTAATTTGAAAATTCCTTTTATGTAAGGCATATGACAGTTTTTGTTCTTAAATAGTAACAATACTGTGTTTGGTCACAAACACCAACTCAAGATTTTAATTTTTTTTCTAGAAATTAAAGCTTGCACTTTTGCTGCACCTTAAAAGAAATACAATATGAATAAGAGGTTTTTCATGCAATTTTTGCTACATATATGTATATACATATATGTTGTGGTAAATGACTATTTTAAACTTCAATTATATTTTAAATGATAGATATTTACTGTCAACACTAAGAAAAATATCTACCAATTGGTGAATAGAGGAAGTAAAATTTAAAATGGAACTGCTGCTGCTTGAATGATATACATATTTAGATTTTTTTAAATTAAAAGTGGAAAAGCTGAAGTATCAAAAAAGGAATATCCACTTAAATTTAATTAATTTTAAGACAGAAAATTAATTTTAAGACAGAAAATTAATTTTAAGACAGAGATACTTTTATATCTCTATTCATATTGACCAGAGATTTCCACTGATGCATGTAAGTTATTATAGGCTTATGAATTTAACCTCGTAATTAAGAACAATGAAGTGGAACACTGCAAATTAGAAATGATCAGATATTGTTCAAATTAAGATAAGGGATTTTTTGTGTGTGTGTGAAACTCCTTTTTAAGGTGTATGGAATATATGTCATAAGAAGGAGAGAAAAACAATAAAGATGTATCCTGGTTCTTGGTACACACTACAATATTGTATGTCCATGTATATGGGCATACCTCGGAGATACTGAAGGTGGGGTGCCAGACCACCGCAAGAAAGCAAATATCACAATTAAGCGAGTCATGTGACTTTTTTGGTTTTGTATGTACATATATATATATGTATATATACACACATATATATTAACTTTTAAGTATATGATGTACTACTCAACACGATTATTTCTATTTTACATATCTACCAGTTTTTAAGATTTATGTATGCTTATGGAAACACCTGTCATAGCTATAGTCAATGTGATCAATAAATCATATACATATATGTCTCTATATAATTTTTCATTTAACACCAGCTGAATGCCACTTTAGATTTTTAAAAATCTTATTATATATTGTGATTTGGAGCTTGTAGCAAAGACACCTGGTCACAATAGAGATTGTTCCTTGAACAGTTAACGCTTAAGTAGAACAGCATATGTTCTTAGAAAGAAAAATATTTTCCCCATTTCCCAGTTTCCTGCCAAAACTGCTCCCCCAGGCACAATCCAGGTCCTCTCTGCTCCCTTATTCTGTACACACAAGGGGAGAAGAAGTCACTAATGATTTGAAAATTTGGGATTGAGTCACCTGGCACGTTAACTCTGTCTAGACTTTGGTCTTCTTAGGCCTTAATTGCTTCAGGCTCTAGGGGAGGGAGGTCTACCTGCATCAGCTCCGTGCTGGACTGAAGTATACAAGGATAGTCTTCTTAATTCTGGGCAAAAAAATCACAACTTATCCTTAGCATTGATAATAGTGATTTTAGTTCATCAACAGACACTCTCTTATTTTATTCCTCAATTCATTCAGAATCCTAGTGAGGAAGAGGAAACTTTTTTATTGGGTGCTTCTTAAAACCAAACATATAGTGAGACCTCCAGGCAATTAGTGGTTCCTATAGTGGCAGCTTAGGGTAGGGAGATGCCAGAAGAACAGTGTAAAACCTGAGAATTCACAGCCATAGAGGTCTGCATGAGCATTCCAAGTTGAGGCAAACATCAGAGAGAAGGTAGCAGGGGCTGCAGGAAGTCTCAGGGCCACAGACTGCAGGAGTAGCAGGTTCAGAGGCAAGGGGAAACACAATCTTTATTGGACTTTCAAGCATGCATAGTTTGGCAAAACAGCATTTGATGTTTTTAAACTGTTAAGACCACTGAATTCCCATGTATTATAAAATATGAAGAGTTTCCAGTCTTAAATCATGTATGCCCAGTTTAAAAGGGCAGCACAGATCTACTATTCTGTATTCCATCCTGTACTCAAGACTAAGGAAAGAACTGTGGAAGCACAGCCTTATGATCTACTTTTGCCCACAAACTCAAGATCATTTCCCTGCCTGTGGAATGTCATTTTGATGTTTGTTATTTGTGCTTTATTTCAGACTTAGGATTTTACATATTGAACTTTTAATAGTGAAAATGCAAAAATTAGGCAGAAAGTGTATGCAACGGAAAGACACAGGAATTTCAGAGAATGGAACAGAAGAATGCAGCCACCAACACAGTCATGATCCTGATATATGGTCAGTCTGAAGAAAAAGACACTACTTGTTTCATTGTCTCTAGACCCACACCTACTCTACCTAGCATAGCATCCTCCTTGCATCATTCTTTCAAAGCTCAAAGAAACAAATCTGAAAGCTAAAACTGATCCTACCACATCATAGGTGTTAGGAAGAAAAGTAAAGGAAATGTATGCTTCTCCCCATAGTTTTCCACAGAGAGGGGCGGGGCCTGCTTTATAGCAATAAGTGCATAACAGAGGTGTTGTCCCGAGTAGGAAGGAATTCCTGACGCTCAGTTAGCCAAAATATAAAATTGCCCGTTCAGGGCCTTTTGTTGATTGTTCAGCATCTAAATAACATGTCTTATTTTATTAAACTGAAGGAAAGAATGCTTCTGGTTAACTAGTGTAACCGTCCTTCCACTTCTGCTGTTCAGGTTTCAGTGATCTCTGTCATGCAGTGAATCCTAACTATCCCTGCTTCTTTCTTTTACACCTGTTTTTTATTTTTATTTTTGACTTTTAAGACTAGATTTTAGATACACACAAACCTAATTAAGCATAACATATATTCAAATTTTTAAGCATCAACTTTTTACTGAAGATCTTAAAATAAAACACAAGTTTCCTGTTCTACTTATCTTTTTACTTGGCCTTGTTTTACACAAGGGTTCTAATATAGACAATTTGACAAAATCCCTAAATAACTCATCTATTACATTTTAGCTGAGATTGATGGGCTTCCTAGAATTACAATGCTTTAAACAGTTAAACCTTTGTTTTTCTCTAATATTAAAGTCTAGCAAGGCAGTACAATGGCTGATAAATGCTCCATGTATAACAGGTGAAGTCTTTTATCTGGTGTCTCCAATAAAAATGAACTCAATCAAGATGGTGCTACCTACCTTCCTATCTAAGTATGTGTCTAACTTGTATTTTCCCATGTAGAGTACTCCTGCTACCATACTCCAAAGTAGACAGCAGGAAAGTCCTTTCAATTAATTAATTCATATCAAATCCAGCACATCTGGGTAATCTGCAATATGATCCAAAGGTCTGAATATAGTTTCCCATGGCCAAGTGATCCCCAATCTAAAAGAACAAAATATCTATTATTACTACTTCTAAGTAATTCTGATAATAATATTCTTTATGAACTCATCATTATGCAACCAACAGTTTGCTAAGCTCTTTACCTTTATTATAGATAATACTTTCATTACTCAATCCAAAGATCCTGTATTTCCATTTTAAGGATGAGAAACTGAGGAACAGAGAAATGAAATAACTTAGGATTGTACATCTAACTAGTTCAGAATCACCATTTAAAACCAGGTTGTATGACCATGCTCTTTCTTATCTCTGTACCATACTTTCTCCTATGTAAGTTGCCATTATTCTATTGATGAGACAGTCTGAACTCATCTTAGGCATAAAATATCTAGAAGGTCTACTATTATACTAAACTGTATGTTCCTTGGTGTAGCAAATCATATTAACCTGAATATCTCTCTTCCTTAACAAAATTCTTGAAATACAGTAGATGCTTAATTGATGTTTTATAAAGGAATTAATTTTAAACTTAATGTACATAGGAATATTGCATATTTAAAATGAAAATTACTTTAAAACAAAATAAATTATATTCACTTTTTGAAAAATTTATGTAATCTCACCACAATGCCCGATGTCCAATATGCATACTGGAATGGAAACAAGATGACTAGTATCAAACATATTTAGAGACAGGATTGGGGTGCAGAATGGAGAAAACAGCAATCACTATCTAGTGCAACTAGTGCAATTATCAAACCAAACCTGTGCCCTGGAACCTGGTTAAGTTCCTTGGTTAGAACTTCTAGACAGGTCTGGTTAGGCTGCCTTGAAAAAGATCCTTATAGATATAGTGCTTCAGTTTCCATTTCTGGTCTTTTTCTGGCTGGTTTCTCGTGCCTCCCTCATTTTGCCCTCTTCACCTCATATAACAATAGCTACCTAGTCATCTGTATTAGTTTTCTATCTCTGTTGTAACAAATCACCACAAAATCAGTGGCTTAAAACAATACTCATTTATTACCTCACAGTTCTATAGGTCAGAAGTACAGGTTATCTTAGCTAAATGCTCTATCTCAAGTTTCACAGAGTAGAAATCAAGGTGTTGGCTTGTTGGGCTCTTACCCAGAGACCTAGGGATAAATCTGCTTCTAAGCTCATTGAGGTTGTTAGAGGAATCTAGTCCCTACAGGTAGTAGGACTAAGATTCTAGATTCCTTGCTGGTTGTCAGCTGGGAGCTACTCTTATTTCATCTATCACACCATCTGAGAATAAAACATAATTTGAATGGAAAGAAACATATTTATTCCCATATCTGAAAGCAGATTTACAACAAAAGGACAAAGTCTTACAGCTATTTAAATTTCAGGGACAAAAACGATTTGCTTATTCTGCTTTACAAAGTTGAGTGAATCCAGTGGGTGGATATTATGTCTCTGTTTATGGATGGACTAGCTCTACTTTCAGCTCTCCTCTCATATGATTTTACTGAGAACAGAAAGAAATTATCAATACACAACCATTCATTTTTTTCTATAGGTTATCACGATGCTAGCCTTAGTTGAGATATAGATTGATTTGCATAATATTGTAAATAAAAGTTCCACTAAACATTGTATCTATGCATTAAAGAAATAAACATCAGAGTTTTCCATCAGCAAAATCTATCTTCTTACCACCTGCCAAGCCAACGTGACTGTTTAAACTTTAGATTAAACAGAAAGAAAATTTTGTATTAGTAAGGATTAAATTTAGCTGTGAATGATGAAAATTTTAAGAGTGACATTTAGACACTATTTCTCCCACAGGTAAATTTCTAGGTAGGCAATCTAGGTCTAATGAGGAGCTCCTGGTACCAAGATGTCAGGTCCTTTCATCACCCTGCTCTTCTTTCTATATCCTCAGCCTAATACTTTAGTATATTAACTTCCTTCTTCTAGGACTTAGGCAAAGGAAAGGATTTAGAAAGATATATTTTTGCTTTCTCTTAAGAAGCTTCCTAGAAGCTGTGATAAAATATTTATACTTACAAACCATTGGTTGGAATGTAGTCATATACATCTAAAAAAAAAATGTCATATACATCTAAAACAAAAAAGTGTAGTTGGGAATGAGGGCCTTTAATCTGGGCATTCCTGTGATTTAAATTTTTATGTTATAATGTTGAAAAAGCAGAATTGATGTGAAATATCCAGCTCCCCAAACCTTTCTACCCAGGATTTGAGAACCCTGAGATTTTCTTCCCCAACTGGGAGAAAATAAAACAGGCACGCAGAGAAATCAACAGGAGGAAGTGCGCCAAAGAAAGTCAACAGGTTTGGAAAACCCATCCTATCCAGAGGCATTGGGATGGGGAGACTGGAATGAAGAGGAAAGAAGCCACAAAAAGGAGCCCACAAGGCTTATTTGATCCTTTGGACCTAAGATTCACTTTGCTGCCCTGAGGCATAGAGACGTCAGGGGAGCATCAGTAGGGGATCCCTACATACCCTGCCCCCACTGAGATAATACCAACAGCTATATCTTGGGAAATCTGTTCTGCTCCCTCAGACTACATCAGCAAATACCAAAGGGAGGCCCAGCAGCACTACACAGCAAAGGTTCTGACAAACTGCCATTTGAACCACAGTCCACAAAAGTAGGCCAAGGCATGTATGCTAAACCTAAACAGGGTGACTTCCTCTTTAAATCAAAGCTTTAGATTGAACCCAGATTCCCAAACATAATAGACAAAATATCCAGGATGCAATCTAATATCATCTATTATAAGAACCAAAAAAAATTATAACTTTAATGAAAAAAGACAATCAACTGATGCTACCACTGAGATGAATCAGATATTGAAATTATCTGAAAAGGATTTTAAAGCAGTCATCAAAAACTGATTAGAGAATCAACTAAAAATTATCTTAAAATTGAGGAAAAATAGGGCTTCCCTGGTGGCACAGTGGTTGAGAGTCTGCCTGCCGATGCGGGGGACAAGGGTGCGTGCCCCGGTCTGGGAAGATCCCACATGCCGCGGAGCGGCTGGGCGCGTGAGCCACGGCCGCTGAGCCTGCGCGTCCAGAGCCTGTGCTCCGCAACGGGAGAGGCCACAACAGTGAGAGGCCCGCGTACCGCAAAAAAAAAAAAAAAAAAAACATTGAGGAAAAATAGAAAATCTTAGCAAACAAACTGGTTACAAAAAAGAACAAATTAGAAGTTACAGAATTTAAAAAATAAAATAACAGAAATATAGCAACTCATTGGGTGTGCTCAATAGTAGAGTGGAAATAACAGAGGACAGAAATGGTGAACTTGAGAACAGATTAATGCCCTTCACTCAATATGAACAAGAGAGGAAATAGAATGAAAATAATTGAACAGAGCCCTAGGAGCTTGTGAAATAACAGCAAATACCCAATATTTATATTATTGGAGTCCCAGATAATATGAGAAGCACAAAAGAGTTGGGCTGAAAGAGCATTTGAAGAAATAATGTCTGAAATCTCCCCAAATTTGATAAAAGATAGAAATCACATATCCACAATGATGAGCGTGATTAGAAACCAGCTATTTTGAATTACTGCATAGGCATTTTATAGTATGAATACCCTGCTCACACCTAGAGTCTGGACATTTAGATAAGGACCTGAGCTTAGGATTCCCACCAAAAGTTCCCATTTTGCTTTTCCTGGGGCACCTTTTACATAAGCACTTAAAGTTGAGCCTGTGAAAAGTTAATGACCTCCACCCCAATCCCCTTATTAATAGCAGGTGCTTGTTACCCTGCTCTCTATCTCCTGCTTGCTTGTGACCTGGGACAAATGACTGTCCTCCCCCAGCATCATTTCACTGCACTCCACTTCTGGGATCTGTTAAGTAATGAATCTTGTGACTTTAATTCCTTTGTGTGAGTGTACTGAAACTGCTCCTTCAATCAAAATGACCCTGGGGGTTTTTACCTCCCCAAAGTGAGAGCTCTCATGCTAAGGGAACTAGTTGTGTGGTGTGGGTGGCTTGTGCAGCAGGACATAAATCTACAAATGTGTAATTTAATACACCAGTTACAGGTCCCCCAACACACTGAGAGGAACTTATTATCCGTAAACCCAAAGATATTCATGTCAAGACACATCATAATTAAACTTTTGAAACCCAAAGATAAAGAAAAAAGTATATTACATTACACTTAATAGTGAAAGACAATGTTTTTGTTTCACCCAAAGAGTGGGGACAAAGCAAGGATTTCCACTCTTACTCAATATAGTGACAAATGTTCTAGCCACTGCAATTATGAAAGAAAAAAAAAGGCATACAGATTGGAAAGCAGAACATAAAACTGACTCCATTGTCAAATGGCATGATTTTTTACAAAGAAAACCTAAAAGACTCTACAAAAACAAAGCAAGACAAAAACAAACAAACAAATCCCTCCTAGAAGTAATGAGTTCAGCAAGGTCAGAGGATATAAGATCAACTTGCAAAAACCAATCTTATCTCTATGTACTAAAAGTGATCATATGAAAACTGGAAACCAAAATTAAAAACACAATGTCATTTACAATTTCTCCCTAAAAAAAGAAATAATTGCATACATACTTAATAAAACATGTACAGGTTTTGTAGGCTGAAAATTACAAAATGCTGATGAAAGAAATCAATGAAGGCCAAAATAATTGGAAAGACATTTTGTGTCATGGATTGGAAGACTCAACATAGTAAAGTTGTCATTTATTCTTAAATTGATTTATAGGTTTAATTAATTTCTATCAACATTCCATTGAAAAGCAAAATTGATTCTATCAATATAAACTTCTTCTAAAGCATGCTTCTTCTAAAAGCTAAATGGAAAGGCAAAAGGACTGAAAGATAAAATTATTGTGAAAAGAAGAATACAATCTGAGGAATCACTCTATCCAACATTAAGATTTACTATGTAGCTACAATACACAAAACAATGAAATATTGGAGGAGGGATAGAAACACAGATCAATGGAACAGTACAGAGAACCCAGAAATAAACCTGAAAAAATATGCTCAACTAATTTTAACAAAGGTGTAGAAGCAACTCAATGTAAGGATACATTTCAAGAAGTGCTGGAGAAGTTGGAAAGCCATATGGGAGAAAACAACAGCAACAAAAAAAATCTAAACAAAAATAACTTCACATGTTCTAGTAAAATTCATTAAAATTGACCATGAATTTCAACATGTAACATAAAATGATAAATATCCTAAAACAAAGCACAGGAGAAAATTTTCAAGATCCAGGGCTAGGCAACGAGGTCTTAGACTTGATTCCAAAACTATAGTTCTTAATAGGAAAGACCAATAAATTAGATTTCATCAATATGAAAAACTTTCTCCAGGAAAGTTCTTGTTAAGAAGACTGAAGGATAAGCTAGAGAACGAACTTATGGTTACCTGGGGGGAAGGGTAGAGGGTAGGGATAGTTAGGGAATTTGGGATTTACATATACACACTGCTATATTTAAAATGGATAACCAACAAGAACCTACTGTATAGCACAGGGAACTCTGCTCAGTGTTATGTGGCAGCCTAGATAAGAGGGGAGTTTGAGGGAGAATGGATACATGCATATGTATAGCTGAGTCGCTTTGCTGTGCATCTGAAACTATCACAACATTGTTAATCGGCTATACTCCAATATAAAATAAAAAGTTAAGAAAAAAAGAAAGATAAGCTAGAGACTGAGGAAAATATTTCGAAAAGATATACTTGACAGAAGACTAGAATTGAAAATATATAAGTAACTTTCAAAACTCAAGAGTTAAAAAACAAAATTAGAAAGTGGGCAAAAAACATGAACAGACATTTCACTGAAGAACATTTTCAACTTAAAAGAAACTGGCATATGAAAAATACAGGATTTATGATGTTCTCTTCCTCTGGAGGGAGTTTACTTGGGCTTCAAGAGAGTAGTTGTGGTGACAGCACTAGAATAATTTACAGCTGCATTTCAGTCCCTCAGCTCTTTCTGCTTCTTCCTACTCGAAAGATATCTAATCTTAGCCTTTCAAGTGAAGTGTTTCTGTTGGATTTAAAGTTTCTCTTTTGTGCTCCCTGAACCACAGTTTTTGTCCAGTGCTCTCTTTGGCTTCTCAGCTTCTCAGCCATGAATTTTTAATTACCAGAGGCCTCATAGGGAGAAGTTGTATCAAATGCTGGCTTCACATCCTGTACCTGCCTTACCCCTTGCACTTGACCCCACACATCCTCACTGCCTTGGGAAATCTTTGATGCTTTCAGTGTTTTTTTGTTTTTTTTTTCCTAATAGGTTTCATAATTTCTATTTTCAGTGGGAAACTTGGCCTAGAATAAGCTAATCTACCATAACTACAAGTTGAGCTCCCCAATAAGCTCTTGATGATGAAGATACATATGTATTATAGGGAAGAACTTAAAGAAACTCTTCTATTAAATTTCTCAGTTTAATTGATATTTTCCCAATTACCTCCAAGCAACTGACATCCTTATAAAGTTTTACTACATAGACTGAAAACATAAAACAACATAAGTAACATTTTCTTCCCTAAGGATTTATTGCATCATGATATGTGACAGCATTTTTTAAAATGTAGAATTAGTATTTAGAATAAAATAAAGGTCAATATAAAACTATATGTGTTTAAGTCACCAAATCTGAATGTGTGTGAATTTATATATTTAATTAGGACTATTGTTTACTAAAATATTTCATATATATTATGGTAGTCATAACTATAAAATAACCCCCCTCAAGATTTCCTGCCCCATGTTGATTTACACATCCTACATGTGAGTTAGGGATTGTGATTTAGGTAGATTTTTCTCAAGAGATTAGACCATGTTATGTAACACAGCTGACCTTAAGAAAAGGAGATTAATTTATTGGACCTTAATAACATGAGACACTTAAAATCAGATATTGAAAGCAATCAAAGAATTTGACATGCCCATTCCATTTCTGGTTTAAAGATAGAGAAATCACATGTCAAAAAATGTGGGCACTCTCCAGGAGCCATAGCCAACAAGAAAACAGGGACTTCAATCCTTCTGCCACAGGACCTGACCTGGATTCTTCCAAGAATCCGAAGAATTTTTCCTTTAGACTCTGGATGAGAACTTGGCCTTAATTTCAACCTTGTAGTACAGCAATAACAGAACCCAGGCACACTGTGCCAAACTTTTGAGCTACAGAACTGTCAACTAATAAATTGAAGTCATTAAGTTTGTGGTAATTTGTTAAAGTGCAGTAGAAGACTAAACCATACATAATGTCATTTGATGCTCTTATAAAACTTGCAGTAATACTATGACAAGTGCTGTTGCCTTAGATAGGAAGAGAAATTAAATATGTAATCTGAAGAATCCTTACCTGTTTCTTTTCTACTAATGGCTGAGTCTATATGTCTAGGGCTAAAACCTAGTGATATAGAGATTAGCTTTTATGGATTATGCCTTCTGTTTTCTATCTGAATTGATTTCTCTAGTCTGATATGCACACTTTCTGATCTAATGAATTGTAATTTGAGGCACTGTTCAGACTAACACTCAATTTTGAATTTGCATTATATTTTGGTTTCATTACTGGGCACTATCTATCACCAAGTTTACAACTCTATGTATTGAGACCCATGGGGGCTATGTCCAGGGTCAGAAACTATAGTATTGTAACAGTGTTATCAACATGATTCATGATCACAAAAAGAAAAGATGCAGAACTAGAAGAAAAAATTGTGAGTTCAAACTGAGACTCTCATTCCAAGGCAATGCTTGTGCAATTCAAATACATAAACATAGATCCATGAAGAATCTAAAATACTACATGAAATTTTTATAAGCGCATTGAATCAATTCTGAAGTCATTAGAGATATCAGGACTTTGAATATTGTTTTGGGAACATTTTCAAAATAAAGTTTTGAAACTACTTTTAAAAAGTAATATATGAATAAGATTTTAGGATATACATTTTTGGAATATATCAATACATGATGTAAAGCATTTATCTTCTTATTTTAGCATGGTACAGCAATTTTCTCTTTTACCTGGTCACAGTCCCTAAATCAATTCAACTAATATATTCCGTTTCTACTACAGATAAAGAATTAATGTGTATTTTGATAACAGCACTTAGTGAGTTTGTCTGTACTTTTTATTCAAGTATATTTTATAGTTATATTTATTTTTTATTGAAATATAGTTGACATACAATATTATATTAGTTTCAGGGTATACAACATAGTGATTTGACATTTATATACATCACAAATTGATCAACACAATATGTTTAGTAACTAACTGTCACCATAAAAAGCTATTGCAGTACTATTGACTATATTACCTATGCTGTACGTTACATCCTTGTGGCTTATTTATTTTATAACTGGTAGTTTGTACATCTCAATCCTCTTCACTTATTTTGCTCAACCCCCACCTTCCCTCTGGCAGCAACCAATTTGTTCTCTGTATCTATTTGTTTTTGTTTTGGTTTGTTTGTTCATTTTTTGTGTTTCTTAGAGTACACATATGAGTGAAATCATGTTATTTGTCTTTGCCTGACTTATTTCAGTTAGCATAATACCCTCAAGGACCATACATGTTATCACAAATGGCAAGATTTCATTATTTTTTATGGATCAGTAATATTCTACTAAACATACAATATTACTATTATTAATATGTTAACACACATATATCATTAATCTATAATATATAATAAATTCTGTTATATACATATACCTATATATATATCTGCATTCATCTACTGATGAACATTTAGCTTTCTTCCATTTCTTGGTTACTATAAATAATTCTTCAATTAACCTAAGGGTTCATATATCTTTTTGAATTAGTGTTCTTGTTTTTGTTTTGGATAAATACCCAGAAGTGGAGTCGCTAGAACATATAGTAGTTCTATTTTTAACATTTTGAGGAGTCTCCATACGGCTTTCCATAGAGGCTATACCAATTTACATTATCACCAACAGTGCATAAGAATTCTCTTTTCTCCACATCCTCACCAACACTTGTTATTTCTTGTCTATTTGATAATAGCCATTCAACAGGTGTGAGGTGATATCTCATTGTGGTTTTGATTTACATTCCCCTGCAAATTAGTGATGATGAGCACATTTTCATGTGTCATTGGCCATCATTATGTCTTTGGAACAATGCCTGCTCAGGTCCTCCATCCATTTTTAATTGGACTTTTAAAATTAAGTTTGTGAGTTCTTTATATAGTTTTGATATTAACCCCTTATCCAACATATCATTTGCAAATATCTTCTCCGATTCAGGTCAACTTTTAATTTTGTTGATGGCTTTCTTTGCCGTATAAAAACTTTTTAGTTTGATGTAGTCGCATTTGTTTATTTTCCTTTCTGCCGTCCTTGCCTGAGGGGACAGACCCCCCACGGCCAAAAAAAAAACAAACACTGCTAAAACTGATGTCAAAGAGCATACTGCCTATATTTTCGTCTAGGAGTCTTATGGTTTCAGGTCTTACATTTAATCATAATCTATTTTGAGTTTATTTTTGCATATGATGTAAGAAAGTGTTCCAGATTTATTCTTTTGCATGTAGCTATTCGGTTTTCCCAGCACAATTTATTGAAGAGACTGTCTTTCCCCCAATGTATATTCTTGGCTTCTTTGTCATAAGTTAATTGACCATATAAGTGTGGGTTTATTTCTGGACTCTCTTTGCTGTTCCATTGATCTATTTGTCTGTTTTTGTGCCAGAATCATACAGTTTTACTACAATAGCTTTGCAGTATAGTTTGAAATCAGGAAGTGTGGTACCTTCAGCTTTATTCTTTTATCATAAGATTGTGTTGGTTATTTGGAACCTATTGTAGTTCCATGCAAATTTTAAGATTGTTTATTCCAATTCTGTGAAAAATGCCATTGATATTTTGATAGGGAATGCACTGATTCTGTGGATTGCTTTGAGTAGTATGGACATTTTAAGTGTTAATTCTTCCAATCCACTAGCATGGTATATCTTTCCATTAATTTGTGTCATCTTCAATTTTTTTCATCAATATCTTACAGTTTTCAGTTTATAGGTCTTTCATGTCATTGGTTAAATTTCTTCCTGTGTATTTATTCTTCTTGATGCAACTGTAAATGGGATTGTTTTCTTAATTTTTCCTTCTGATAGTTTTTAGTAGTGTATAGAAACACACAGTTTTCTGTATATTGATTTTGTATCCTGAAACTTTACTGAATTAATTTATTAGTTCTAATAGTTTTCTGGTGGAGTCTTTAGGGTTTTCTATATATAGTATTAAGTCATAGGCCATAGGGGTAGTTTTGCTTCTTCCATTTTTAACTTGTATGCATTCTATCCCTTTTTCTAGTCTGATGGTTGTGGCTATGATTTCCAATACTATGTTGAATAAAAGTGGTGAGAGTGGGCATCCTTGTCTCGTTCCTGATCTGACAGGAAATGCTCTTAGTTTTTCACCATTGAGTATGATGTTAGCTGTGGGCTTGTCATATATGGTCTTTATTATGTTAAGGTGTGTTCCCTCTATACCAACTTCTTCTGGAGAGATTTTATCATAAGCGGATGTTTGATTTTGTCAAAAGCTTTTTCTGCATCTATTTAGATGTTCATATGGTTTTTATCCTTTAATTTGTAAATGTGGTGTATCACATTGATAGATTTGCAGATATTGAACCATCCTTGCATCCCTGGACTAAATCCCACTTGAAAATGGTACATGATCTTTTTAATGTATTGTTGAATTTACTTTGCTAATATTTTGTTAAAGATTTTCTAATCCATGTTCATCGGGACATTGGCCTGTAATTTTCTCTTTTATATAGTGTCTTCATCTGGTTTGGTATCAAGTTGATGCCAGCCTCATAGTATGAACTTAAAAGTGTTTCTTCCTTTTCAATTTTTGGGAATAGTTTGAGGAAGATAGGTACGAACTCTTCTTTAATTTTTTTTTTTTTTTTTTTTGTAGAATTCACCTCTGAAGCTGCCTGGTCCTGGACTTTCATTCATTGGGAGTTTTTCGATTATTCGTTCATTTTCATTACTAGTCATTGGTCTGTTCAGATTTTCTATTCCTTCCTAATTCAGTCTTGAAGATTTTACCTTCCAGGAATTTATCCATTTCTTCCAGGTTGTCCATAAAATATATTTTTAAAATAATTTGTATTTTATTTAAAATATTAACTTTCATATGATTACTGTGATGTTGGCAGTTGGAACATTCCAAAATATTAATGAAGCAGACTATAACTTTAAACTTCTCTTTCCAGAGAGGTAAACATACACTTAAAATATCAAACTTATATAATTCATTGACATGTATATTGAAAGAAATTGGTGTCTTTGTTTTTCTAAGAAACTATCATATTTAATAGCTAGAATTCATTGCTTTTACTCTTCTGCATGACATTTTACACTGTATGCATCTGACAATAGATTGACATGTTTAAATATTAAATATTTCAGAATTAAATTCTGACAGAAAGAGTATTCTTTTATTTGAATAACATGAGTGAATTTACCAGTTAGACTATCAAACATATGGTTTGATATGTAAAATAATTTTTAAAATATGGAATTTTAACAGCATTGACTGTGAATATGTACCACTTAACTGCCTATTTAACTCATGCTATATCTAGAAGAAAACATAGCATATTAATGTTTTGTGGGCTTTAGAGTTTATCTTTCCCAACTTTTATTCTTGAAATGGTAAAGAAATGCACATAAATAATAAGTAGATTCCTAATGGGAAAAATTAAGTTATTGTGTAGATGCAAATATTTGAAAACATATTCAAGAATATCATAGAGCCATTAGAAGTTTTCCAAATAAGAATATAAAATATATAGTTTCAGCTCAATTACAAATTTCTTAAGTCAAGGTAAGGAGTAATGGGAGAAATGTACTTCTTAGAGTATTTACTTAATTTACCTTTAAGATTGGCATACTGTTTGATTCAATATTTTCGCCATTCCTAAGATAATTCTAACTAAAAGTCAGCTTTAAAAGGTTTACTTATTGTTAGCTATTTATCAGCAATAATATTAACATTGGCATTTTCATCACATAATACTGAGTGAATGATACAACAAACAGATGTTTTGATCTAAATTATTGCTGATAATTTTTCCATCAGTCAAAATGCTATTCATTGGTTAGGGGTACAGATTGTGGCAGTTAGGCAAATTTTTAGTGTTGCTCAAAACAAAATATTTGAACTTAGTCAACTTAGTCCAAAGCAACCATGAGATACAATAATTGGAGGGAAGAAAATGTAACGGGCTGAAATAATTTTTTATCACAGATGCGAGAAGTAACATTCAGCAATAGAAGAAAGTCCTGGAGGTTAGTATGCCAAAAGAGGAACCCCAAAACAAATAACTATTGTTTTTATTAGTTTCCAGATGCTGAGAAAACACTAGATTGATTTCCCTGGGGAAATCAGGGAATTGAAAGGTAAATGTCTGGATTTGGACAAATGGATATTTCTAGAAAAGATACTCCTTTAGAAACCAGTTTGTGGGTTCAATGGAGGAAATATTCATGAAAATGACAATTTCAGCTGATCATTAAGATAACCTTGGGGAAGTTACCTAAACTTACTGAGTGAGCTTTCTTATGTATAACATGGAGAAACTATTAACTATATAAAGGCATAGAAGATAAAATATATATATATATTTTTAAATGCCCTTGCTATATAAGTCCAATTTAAACCAGATGTGAATATAATTACTCTGTATTACAGTAAACATCAAATGTATAGTTGAGAAATAACTAATCTAATTATTCAGAAATGAATAAATCATTTTTAGAAACAACTTTCAAAACACACACACATTTATTCTTGTGTTTAATTTTTGTTCTAGTGTCATTCATTCAGCAAAAAGGAGACAATTCTTTGTTTGTGAAGCTGCCATTTTTCCTTCAGCTCCATATGCCAAACATTTTGCTACATCTATGGCCTGGACTTAGTGAGCCAAGTAATATTAATGTAAAATCTGCTGTTAATATTAAATGTAATTGGATGCATCTACTTTTATTTTTTCTTTTAATTCTACTGTTCAGTCAACATAATTTTATCTGGAAGTCAGGAGAATTAATCAGACTATCTTAAAGCAAAGGGACATTTATTGTCTGTGCATACTGGAAATCTTAATACAAATGCATTTCTGGCATGAACGACCTCTACCAAAGTTATGGATTTCTGAGATTTTCCATATTTGGGTAATTTCTCCTCTGAGATTTGTCTATCTATTGTCCATCTATTTTCTTAATTTTTTTTCTTTATTTTTAGTCTTGAGAGAGTTAGGGAACATGGTTTCAGAAATACAAAGCTTTCAGCAGTCTCATTACTTGAGATTTCAGACGATGTCCCCAGTGTTTTACATCAAAACCTATGGAAAACATTTCTGCATTTGTTTTGTGTTATATGGCCATCCCTGAACCATCACTGTCCCACTATAGGCACTGGGAAGTGTGGCTACTCCTTATAAATACTTCCTCCGACTAAATGGCTTGAGATAGAGAGGATTTTACAAACATCATGCAAGGTGGTTTTTACCATAATGAAATTGACAACTACTGCTGAGCAGCAAAAATGCCGAATATCCATTTGCATGTTCATGTTGACTATGAAACATACACATCCACCATTTTCCCAGATATGTAATTTGAAAAGGAAACTACCATGATCACATATACCCAGTCAAAAATTTTAGTAACTGTAGGGCATGGGTCCTGACCAATCAGAAAGATGTCATTCATAAGCAACGACTGCAGTTGTAAGGACTATTGACAAACTGACAAATAAATATCAAATAATATCATTGACTTCCTGAAAAGAAAATAACCCAGAGCTTTACCAAGATTTGGTATTCTGGTTCAAGTCCAAACTTTCAGAGTTTGTCCATTTGCCTTGGTTAATTTCAGTAACCTATGAATAAAGTGCAAATTATACCATTACATCAAAATACCTGCTATGCAATGTTACAGCAAAAAAATTAGGATATTACTATAAAAATTCCAATTTGGAAAATTATAGGTTCAATATTTACATAGCAGATTTTAGCTCAAAGCATACACCATATCATAGCGCACAAAGATAGCAAGTATGAGTTGATTTGGCAGTGAATTAATTTCCTTGACCAGACCATCTTTCGATGCTCAGGGTTTTGTTCTCAGAAATTCTCTTTGATCTTTCTATCTCATTGGCATATGTACTCAATATGTTTCATTTGCCCTTCTTGATCCACTCCACATTTGCCATTCTGCTGTACTAAGTTCAGAGTTATGATATTACCTCTTGTAGTACCTATATACCGGTTGTAGGTTGACTTGTACCCCTATAAAGATATTGCAATCCTAATGCCTGGCGCTTGTGAATGTGATTTTGTTTGGAAATATCTTTACGTTAAGATGAACTCATATTATATTAGTGTGGGCTCTAAATCCAATGACTGTTGTCCTTATAAGGAAAAACAGATTTGGAGACACACAGAGACACAGAAGAGACATAGGAAATAAAGGTCACATGGTGACTGAGGCAAAGATTGGAGTGATGCAGCTCTAAGTCAAGGAACATCAAGGATTGCCAGCAACCATGAGAAGATAGGGCACAGGCATGGGACAGATTCTCCTGCAGAGCATCAAGAAGGAACTAACTCTGTTGCTATCCTGACTTTGGACTTCTAGCCTCCAAAAGTGTAAGAGAGAAATTTCTGTTTTTTTATGTCATCCAGTTTGTGGTAATTTGTTATGGCAGGCTAAGAAGACTAATACTGCACCCAAACTTTTAGAAACTACACTTAGATTTCTTCCAGTGTGGAGGAGGCAAGGTGCCTTTGAGGAAGAACTCACCATTGGGGCCGCCTATAAATCCTGACACTATTTTATGAAGCCTTCACCAGAGAGATTTTCAGCCATTTGCTAATGCCATTCTCAGATATAAATTGAAGATATGATATAATTGCTCTCAGTTTTTGTTGATCTTCAGAGACTTAACATGTCATAGTGGTCTACCAGTCAGAGTAGTTGTAGATTAAGTATTAACCCAAGTCCTTCTAACAGTGGGTCCAATACAACTACAGATATATCTCATTGTTTTTTCCCCTATCCCAGAAGATGTAGTCAGAATAGACATACTTAGTGTATGGCAGAGTTCCCACATTGTTGCACTAACCTTTGGAGCAATATTATAGACAGGAGTCATAACTAGAAAAGGCTAGTTAGAAGCTCCTTAAACTGCCCACATCCTACAAAGACAGTGAGCCATAGCAGTGTTACATACTAGGTTGAATTGTAGAGAATTATTATTAGTACAAAAGGTTTGAGGAATGCATAGTTGATTATTTACTACTTTATCCTCTTTTAAATATTTTGATCAGTGCTAAATCCAGGTTAGTCATTAAGAATTACAATGATTCCATGATGCCATTCTTAGGTGGTGATGCTAATCATAAATACTGTCAAGATGTGGTATCTTTATTGAAAGAATGTGAACATTAACACAAGTTATGCTACAATTTCCATCAGTAAGGAAAAATAATAATTTATGTTAGTCTAAGATTTTATCTGATGTCTTTGACACAGGGCTATGTAAATTTTCTTTATCTGTATAATACCACAGTTTAGAAGGAATTTGATCATCTAAGACACCTTACACAGAGGAATGATGGGGTACTTTTTTAAAATAAGAGGCTTCCTATACTATTCATCATGAAAAAAAGTCCCAAATCTTAGTGTATCTCCCTGGATTTGGGAGCAAATGTATACTACATTTGGCTATTCTGCTTTAACCTATTTATCAGGCAACCCATAAAGCTATCAGTTTTGAGTGGGTCATGGAGCAAAATAGATCTCTTCATCAGGTGCAAATGGTCCTATTTTATGATTCAGCACATCAAATGGTATCTGTGGCAATGCTAAAATCTGAATGGAGTCTCCAGTGAGTTGTCTTTGGAGGATCGCAACACAGACCATTAGGTATTTTGGAGGAATGCCAGGTTCTAGCTTGCTAAATAGCCCTGGTAGGAGCTAAACTCCCGACTGGGAGACATCAAGTCACTATGAGTCTCTAATCGCACCCTATAAATGCAGTATATAAGATACATTAAACAGGGCTTCCCTGGTGGCGCAGTGGTTGAGAGTCTGCCTGCCGATGCAGGAGACGCGGGTGCGTGCCCCGGTCTGGGAAGATCCCACATGCCGCAGAGCGGCTGGGCCGATGAGCCATGGCCACTGAGCCTGTACGTCCAGAGCCTGTGCTCCGCAACGGGAGAGGCCACAACAGTGAGAGGCCCGCGTACCGCAAAAAAAAAAAAAAAAAAAAAAGATACATTAAAAAAAAATTAGATGGCATAGTAGCACTCAAGTTTAAAGTAGAAAAATAAAATATATGTATTTTTCCCATGTAGGTTTTGTGCAAATAATCTGCATAAGAAGGTGGAAAAGACATCCATGGTACTTGCTCTAACTACTTTGCCAGCTCTCTCAACCCATACCTGGGTCTCGTGGGGAGTTGCCTATAGTCTATCCTTACTTACAGATGGATCTGCATCGCATTCCAATTCTAGCTTAATATGTGTGGCTATTTAACACTACTTGGGTTTTCCTGAATGACTCTAGGGACAGGAAATCCTTTCAGTAAACATATAATTTGGTGAAATACCTTATCTACTTTGTGTGGAAATATAAATGAACTGAGATACCGATATAACCATTATGAATCCTAGGCAGGGACGAATAAGTTGGCCAGCTTAACAAAATTCAGAAAAAATAAAATTGAAAAATTAATGTGGCAAGTAAATCTGAAAAGATAAGAATGTGGGTAGTACTTTCTGTATGGATGGGCATATTATGTAGAGCAATTGATGTCCAATGAATATGCCCACCAGAAGGCAACTACAGTGAAAGCTCATGAGTTCAGATACGTAGACTTCTCACCAAGATTTCTCCCCATAATACTACTGCCGAGTACAAAACAAGGTAACATTAGAGGACAATGCTGCAACACTGATATGACACAATTACCATGGAACAACCAGCTGGCTACATAGTGATAGGTTGATTACATCTTTTTGTCATGACTGGATATATATTTTTTTTTTCTCATAGGAATAGACACATATTCTGGGTATGGATTTGCCTTCCCTTACAATAGAATTTCTATCAGCACTACTAGCTCTGGACTTGAAACAATTTTTATCACCATTTTGCTCTACTCAATATTGTTCCTGCTCATGAGATACATTTACAGTTTAAGAAATGCAGAACTTCCACTTCTGATCAAGTTGGAGCAACAGAGACCAGATTTATCTTCTATCCTTCAGTAAAAACAAAACAAAAAAACAGACAAAATATAGGAAAACACAGATTAGTGGTTACCTGTTGGGTATGGAATGAAAGGGACATAAAGAAGAAATTACAGTGAGGTGCAAGACAACATACATGGTGGTGACTGAATATATTCACTATCTTTGCTGTGATGATTATGTCATGGTGTATACATATATCAAACTTACCAAGATGTGTAGCTTAGACTTTCTGGCCAAGATGGTGGATTAGAAAAATCCTGAGCTCACCTCCAATATGCACACCAATAAAGTCACAAATATTTACAGAGCAACTATTGATGAGAAAGACCAGAATCTAGTAGAAAAGATCTTCCACAAGAAAGATGTAAAGAAAGAACCACAACAAGATGGGTAGGAGAGGGAGGGATGCAGTATAGTCAAGACCATACCCCCAGGTTGGTGATCAACAAATGAGAGGAAAATGACAATTGCAGAGGTTCTCTCCAAGGAGTGAGGGGGCCAAGCCCCACATTGGGCTCCTTAGGCCCACTGTCCTGAACCAGAGAGACAGGCCCCCAGAATGTTTGGCTTTGAAGGCCAGTAGGGATTACTTTTGGGAGAGCTAGAGGTCTGTGGCAAACAGAGACTCCACTCTTAAAAGATGCACACAAAATCTCACATGTTCTGGGACCCAGAGCAGAAGCAGTGATTTGAAAGGAGCCTGCTGATCTTAGAGAGCTTCCAAAAAGACATGAGGCAACTGGAGCTCAACCTGGCGACACAGACACTGGCAGCAGCCAATTTGGGAGCTCATTTTACCACAAGGACACTGATGCTGACAGGTACCATTTTGGAATCCTCCTTCTAGTTTATTAGTGCAGGGACTCCCCCCACCCCCCACCTCGCCCAATAACCAATCAATACTTTACTGACTGGCCTCAGGCCAATTCAAGCAACTATCCAGTGGGGGACACAGCCCACCCACCAGCAAGTAGGCTGCTTTAAGACCCCTGAGCCCAAAGCTGCCCTGACACACAGCCCTTTTCATCAGAAGGCCTAGGACCTGGCCCCACCCAACAGCAGAGCTGCACCAACTCTGAGACACCTTGGACCCTTCAGCCAGCCTTCTCAAGATCCAGCCTCACTCACCAGTGGGCTGACACAAGATCTAGAATATGTCAAACCCCACAGTCAGCCATGTCAGGAATCAGCCCTGCAAACCATCAGGCCAACACTACATCCAAAGACAGTGCCACCTATCCCAGAACCTGGCTCTGCCACCACTAACTCCAGGATCCCCCTGGGCTCTGGAGCCAGGCATCTCATGGCCCAGTCTCATCCAGCTGTGGCTGGCAGCCTCCACACAAGGCAGGGCTTGGCAACCAACACAACTGAGGGCCAAGCACAAGTACCAAACCACCTACAGTAGTCAGAGCAACACAGCAGAAGGACCCATGCAACCCACATAGGGGGTATCCCTGGAGCATATAGCTCTGGCAACCAGAGGGCAGTGAGCTATTGAGATACATAGAATGTCTTCTACAAAAGGTCACTTCTCCAAGGTTGGAAAATGAAACCAACCTACCAAATATATAGAAACATGAGCAGCAAATGAAAAAAATGAGGAGATAGAAGAACATAATTCTTAGCAATATTTTTGGGATCTATCACCTAAGACAGAGGAAATAAATGCAAAAATAAACAAATGGGACTTAATTAAACTTACAAAGCTTTTTCACAGCAAAGGAAACCACTGACAAAACTAAAAGTCAACTTACTGAGAAAATATTTGTAAATGATATGACAAATAAGGGGTTAATATCCAAAAATCGTTGAACAGCTTACACAACTCAATATCAAAAAACTAACAACCTGATTTAAAAATGGGCAGAATATATGAATAGAAATTTTTCCAAAGAAGCCATACATATGGCCAACAGGCACATGAAAATATGCTCAACAATACTAATTATTAGAGAAGTGCAAATCCAAACCACGAGATATCACGTCACATCAGAATGGCTATCATCAAAAAGACCACATATAACAAATGTTGTTGAGGAAGTGGAGAAAAGAGAACCCTCATACACTGTTAGTGAGAATGTAAATTGGTGCAGCCATTGTGGAAAACAGCATGGTAGTTCCACAAAAACTAAAAATAGAATGACCACATAATCCAGAAATTCCACTCCTGGCTATAAGGAAGTAAAAACACTAATTTGAAAAGATACATACACCCCAATGTTCATAGCAGCATTATCTACAACAGTCAAGACATAGAAGCAAACTAAGTGTCTAACAACACATGAATAAATAAAGAAGATGTGGTATTTATTTACAATGAAATACTACTCAGCCATTAAAAAGAATGAAATTTTGCTATTTGCGACAGCATGAATGGACCTGGAGGGTATTATGCTTAGTGTAATAAGTCAGCCAGAGAAAGACAAATACTGTATGTCATCATTTATATGTGGAATTTACAAAATAAAACAAACGAGTAAACACAACAAAGAAACAGATTCACAGGTATAGAGAACCTAGTGGTTACCAGTGGGGACAGGGAAAGTGAAGGGGCAAGTTGGGGGTAGTGGATTAAGAGCTACAAATTACTATGTATAAATTGAATAAGCTAAAAGGATATATTTTACAGAATAGGGAATATAGCAGTATTTTATAACACTATAAATGTAGCCTCTGTCTAAAAATTGTGAATCACAATGTTGTACACCTGAAAGTTATGTAATATTGTAAATCAACTATACCTGCATAAATAAAAAACTGGGACACGTTAAAAAAGAGCTATATAATGTATATAAATCTATACATATAATACATTTATAAATATACATACACACACAAAGGTTTCAAATTATTTGCAGTCAATAAAAAATTCTATAGATAACATTTTGCTCAACCTCCACATGAAAATTAGATATTTAGTTCCTAATAAACATATTCTATTTGTTACTCAATAAAATGTATATAGATATATACATAATGGAATATTCCTTAGCTCTAAATAGAATGAATTCTTGCCATTTGTGACAACGTGGATGGACCTAGAGGTTATCATACTAAGTGAAGTTAAGTCAGAGAAATACAAATACTGTATGATTTCACTTATAAGTGGAATCTAAGAAAACAAAACAAAAAACGCAGAAACAAAATTACAGATACAGAGAACAAACAGGTAGATGCCAGAGGGGAGGATGCTGGCGGAAGAAAAGGGTGAGGGAGATGAAAATGTACAAATTTTCAGTTTCAATATAAATGATTTGCAGATATGAAATGTTCACTGTGGGGAATACAGCCAATAACTATGTAGTATCTTTGACATATCTTAACCAGATTTATCATGGTGATCATCTTGAAATGTACAGAAATATTGAATCACTGTGTTGTGTAACAGGAACTAACATAGTGCTGTAGGTCGATTATACTTCAAAAACAAACAAACAAGCTCATAGAAAAAGAGATTATATTTATGGTTAACAGAAGTGGGGGGTGGGGGGAGGAGGATTGGATGAAGGCAGTCAAAAGGTCCAAAATTCCAGTTATAAGATAAATAAGTATTAGGGATGTAATGTACAACATAATAAATATAATTAACACTGCTCTATGTTATATATGAAATTTGTTAGAGTAAATCCAAAATGTTTTCATTACAGGAAAGTTTTTCTCTATTTCTTTAATTTTGTATCTATATGAGATGATGGATTTTCACTAAACTTATTATATAAACATTTCATGATAATTTTGTGATAATTCAAAACATTCTGTATACCTAGTAAACTGATACAGTGCTGTATGTCAATTATAATCTCAACAAAACTGGAAGAAAAAAAAAGATGTGTAGCTCAAACATGAACAGCTCATCATAAGTCAATCATACCTCAATAAAACTATTTTTAAAAAGGAATGTTTGTGCCCACTGAAATTACTAATATGCCCCCATCAGTCAAAAGCAGTGACCTGGTAGAAATATAGAATGTCCTATTGAAGGCTAAATTATGGCACCAACTGGGAGATAAAATCCTACAAATGTCATGACCAGTCTATATTACATGGTATATATTTTAAACCAGTGACAAATATATAATGCCCTCTACCCCAGAGACAGGAATCATTGCCTTGAGAAGCACTGGGTAAAATTGAGAACAGCCCTTTCAATATGACTTTAATAATAATCATGTTTTGCCTTCTGTCTCTGGAAAAGACTGGAGAACCAAGTGACCAACAGATGAATGCATCCACCAGGAAAAGTACAGGTTCAGATGAAATGGAATTTAAGACTGCTTTCTACTCACTTAGCTGGGAGATTAATTGATTCCAACTGAGGGAAAAACTGGTTTCTGCTATTTAATGGGGGCAAAGAGGATTATCTTTGGGACCCAGTTAATCCAATGAAATATTTCCTAGTACTCCTTCATACTGTACTATTGATCAGTGGAAAATGATATCTACCAACTAGGGCAAGATCACCAAGGACTCATATTCTACAAGAATAAAAGTTCATGTTGCCTGAAAAAGAACCCAGTCCAGCTGTGCTGGTGGCAGAGAAAGGAGAGAGTAAAATGGATGTTGGTAGAATGAAGCTGTATTTTGCAATTTAGGCTTTAAGATTAGTGGCAGAGGTGAATGTCATAGCTGTTATGATTTATGGTTTATGTTTAATAAATGCTTATTTTCTAAATTTCTCCTTTATACCTCCCATATATCTTTTTCTTAATTAATTAATTATTTACTTATATTTGGCTGCATTGGGTCTTCGTTGCTGTGCGCAGGCTTTCTCTAGTTGCAGCCAGCGGGGGCTACTCTTCGTTGTGGTGTGTGGGCTTCTCATTGCAGTGGCTTCTCTCGTTGCGGAGCACAGGCTCTAGGTGTGTGGGCTTCAGTAGTTGCCACATGCGGGCTCAGTAATTGTGGTTTGCAGGCTCTAGAGCGCAGGCTCAGTAGTTGTGGTGCATGGGCTTAGTTGCTCCACGGCACGTGGGATCTTCCCGGACCAGGGTTCAAATCCGTGTCCTCTGCATTGGCAGGTGGATTCTTAACCACTGTGCCACCAAGGAAGCCCCTCCCATATATCTTACAGGAAACTATTTTCTATGAAAATATTTTGTGATGGCTAGTATTTAAGGTTTTAAGAATTGATATTACCTGGTGATAAAACACGAAATGATGGGACCTCATGGTACCCTGTGCTGAAATCATGAAATCTCTACTTTATACTTGTGGTTTTCCTATACTAACAACTTGAAGATAATATCTTTGAATTATTTATATTGAAATTACGTAGTATACTATAAATATATATATACATTAGATATTTGTAGTTTCTTTTCCATCATGGGCAATGTATACATGTCATGAATGAATTAGCATCATAGGTCAAGCCAATTAAAATAGTCATTTAAATGGTAAACGTGAATTTGGATTATTGACTTATTTACTTTATTTATATAACAATTCCTCTTTTTGCATTTGTCTGAATAGATTTTTGTCCAACTATTTATGAAATTAGCCTGTTAATTTATCACTAATGATAAAATAATCAATCTATGTGTGCATTGTACAAATTATACTACTTTTAGTTGTATTGATTTGGACAGCTATTTGTGTAGAACCAATTATAAATGAAACACAAAAGTTATCTTTTATTTTGGAATAAATTTATCACGTAAAAATTTATTTAAAAATCTGTGAACTATAATTAGACATACCTGTAAAATGTTAAATTTACTACACAGCCATGTATTTCAAAAATTTCTATCAGTTAATGCTTTTTTTGTTTTGTTTTGTTTTTTGGGTTTTTTTTGGCGGTACGCGGGCATCTCACTGTTGTGGCCTCTCCCGTTGTGGAGCACAGGCTCCGGACGCGCAGGCTCAGTGGCCATGGCTCACGGGCCCAGCCGCTCCGCGGCATGTGGGATCCTCCCGGACCGGGGCACGAACCCGCGTCCCCGGCATCGGCAGGCAGACTCTCAACCACTGCGCCACCAGGGAAGCCCAGTTGATGCTTTTTTTAACCTTTTTTTTTTTTTTTCTTTCAAATTCTGAGAGCAACTGCTTTCCTTTCATTGCAATTTTAGCATGCATTTCATCCCCTAAAGACTATGCAGGTTGCTTAGCAAAGGAAGATTTGCGCTGCCAGTCCTTTACCATAGAATAAGTGATCATGTCTATCTTTACATGTAAACAGTGGAAAAGCTAATCCTGCCTTGGTGTATCAAAGCATTTCAGTTCTGTTTCTAAATGATAAGTGGCCTTGAACAAAGGAAGTTATCTAAACCTAAGAAAGTTAAGAAACACATTCTGCATAAATAAGAAATGTCATTTAGTTGGAAACAGCTGCATGAAAGTGGGGCTCCTGGTTGAAGAGATTATGGTGTGATTTGTCCTATAGGTGAGAGTCAGTAGGATTTTTACCAAATCTGATCTTCCATGTCAACTGCCTCTGGTATATTCAAATTTTTCTTTTTTGAAAATCAAATGAGCCTACCACATTGATACTACTGAAGAGCACCTATGAAATATGTTGAAGAGTTAAGCAAAATCACAAATATTTTAAATGTGTTTTGGATATTTTTTCAATGTTTAGGAACTTCTTTCAGCAATCAGCAGCTGAATGTTAGGGAATATAATCATATATATATGATTATATATACATATATATGTGTGTGTGTGTGTGTGTGTATATATATATATATATATATATATATATATATATATATATATATACTTTTTTCCTGTTGGAGAAATCCACTGCAACTCAGTGTTTTCACCTTGATTTAGAATGTTACCTCATTCCTAAGAGAAAATAAAAATGAACCTCAAACTATAGCCTTGTTATATCTCGCATTTCAGAAAAGCTTCTCAAAAGCCCCAGCTGTAAGGAATTGTGATCCAGCCCTGATGTGAGTCACTGAGGTCAACAAATTCACCTGAAAAGGATTATAAGTGCCCCCCGCTTTCCTTGTTATCACTTTGTTTGATGAACAATTTATTATCTTCCAAACTAGTGTAAAGACTTAGCTTAACAAGTGCTGCCCTAAATTGACATTGACATATTAGATTTTTAGAGATAAATTTTTAACAAATATAAGGGATATCATATTGACAATTCATAGAGAAAAGCCTTAGAGATACGGCAAGTGGGAAAAGACAAAAGGTACATTTTTAATCTTGACCCATTAAAGAAAACTAGCTAGAACCTGAAAAGAGAACTAGCTGTAAAAAAGAATTAGCTACAACACTAAAATCCTTTGTAAACTATAACATAAATGCAACAGATGATGTAACAGAATACATGAATGAACTTGAACATTTGTTTTTCTACAAATCATGGTAACACTATCACATGGAGTGTTCATATTCTAAATTTAATCTCACACATATAAGCTCTACATGTGTATTTATCCAGAAATTGGACTATTTTTTATTGTTTCAGAAACTGTGATATAGAATTTCTTGTCGTATTTCCTAAAAAGCGAAGAAAAATGGAATTACTTCACACCGTTTTAATGAAAAATTCATGCTTTCACTTGTGTCAGCTTAATTGTAAAGATTTAGAATTTTTAGAAAAGTCATAAAACCAATGTACTATGAAAGTTCTTAACTGTTGGAGCTAGTGATGAAGTCAATTTCAGCGCCCTGTTCATTGAAGATGCTGTGATTATATTAGAATCATTTAAATGAGGATGTCCATTTCTAGTTGTCTCAAAATTAAAAAATGAAAAACACAATCAGTCTCTCATGATGTTCTTAAAGTTTCAGGGAAGAAAATGAATAAAATATGAAATGCATCTAGCAACTGTGTGAAAAGGTTAAGATAGCATTTATCACAATTTATATAACTAGAGAGAATCTGGCCCCATACACTTTTTTCCCCTTGAACTGTATCCTATTTGTGAAAACTTTGCTGTAACTATTTCACAACTGTAACTTCTGTTTTCAAATTCTTTTTCACCAACATTTACATTTAAAGCCATTATATCTGAATGAGAAGTAATAAAACTGTAAGTCTGCTTTGCTAGACATATTCTTAAATGGGATAAATATCCATTGTAAATATTTAATTTTCCATCAATCTCATTTTTCCCTATAACATGAAATATCACATTAGATAATTTTTTAAAACCAAATTCACTCAAATTCAATTATGCAATCAGAAAATATTACATATTTTCTCATTCACATGGCTTTAACTAATTGCACAAGAATAGGGAAAATTCATAGGCCAAAAATAGCTTTAGGAGCAATAAGCAGTTAAAGTTGGGCAATAACTGTTAGTAGCAATTACTTCCCCTCTTCAGTAAAAGAAACCAAGAACATGGTTTTTTTTTTATGATGATGATGGTTCTTCAGATTTTCTCATTAACTATAACTTTATGGCTTAGAAACATGGCCATTGCACACTGAAGTGCAAAGTGCTAGTGTATATGGAGTAGAGGCTAGGAGTGATATGCAAAAAATCAGTGGCTAGGTGTTGTTCAAACATATCTCAATTTAAACCAGCTGACATCCAACATATGCTATGCATACCATTCAAGAATGTAGACTTAAATATTCAACTATTTAATTCCCCCCAGTGAAAACATTACTTTCTAAAAATTTAGCATTAACAATAAACCACAATAATATAATTATTGTTGCAAATTTATTTATAATAATGTAAACATTCATTTACAGACTGGTAATTATGTGTCAGGCATTATACTAGCTATTTTAGAAGAGTATCAGAGTTCAGAGATAAGGAGTTAAATTTGGAAAGGTTGAATAACTTATACATAACAACACGGCCTGCACATGGCAGAATCTGTATTGATTGTGCCATGGCTATAAGAATTTTATTTGAGTGAAGTTTGGATTTAACAACTAACAAATTACTTAAATTTTCCTGGTACTCTAATGGCTATATCTATATTCATCTTTACATCTATATAGAGAGGTTCTCAGAGTCATTGTTTTGATAGTGAACATTTTGGATCTTACTAATATTTCTGTTAATGCATTTAAAAAAACAGACTCAGGATTATTTTCACTGACTGAATCAGAATATCTTTACTCTTACTCATGTGTTCATTATTTTATATTTGATAATTAACTAGTTGATAGACTATAACCAGTTAAGGATAATAACATAATGCATGTATGACTATACTATGATCATATCTAAGGAAATCTTCTTCATTCATGTTTTCAAATCACATCTCATTACCATACAGCTTTATATTTTTTTGATCCAAAAAGTAAAACTCAATTTGAAATATTATTTAACTTGAAATGTATTGTGTGAGACATGATTTTAGTAACCCCCTCAAAGTCTCAATAAATCAAGTAGGAGAGGTTTTATGATGGCTAATACTCCATTATTTTTTATAGCTCACATAATCCCCCTATCAGGTTTATAAAAGCCCTGACGTGTTCCTTCCTCAATCATAATCCTTCTCGTCAAACAGAGCATCTTGTAGCTGCTTAGCTCTTTCTCTCATCTGTTGGGACAAGCATCATTACTGCTAAGAAATTTATAAGTCATTCTTCATTTTTTTAAAATAACAATGTAGGTTCAGGACTGCAAAAATTGTCATTCACTGGGGATTCTCTGGTAAAGTACCGAATAAAAGGTGGTTGCTGTCACTTAGCCATTCCATCAGGAATTGTGTTTATTCTATCTGACAAGTACAAAGACTTCTAATTTCTGAGAACAATTTCTGTCTGGTTCACTCTAATCACTAAGGACTCTGCTTCATTTTAAAAATGAGAAATATAATTCAGTGTTTTGAGCAATTTCAAGTTCAATTCTGAAAAGCAAGCTCAGTGTTTTGTTGTGTTTTTGTTATAGTTTCAAAATACCCTCACAGTCTGTTAGCTACATAGCCTCTAAGTTTTTTATTGCATAGGTTTCATATGTTTGTTCTGTTAAAATCAAAAAAATTTCAGCACGCCAGTTCATAAAATAATTTCAATATACTACCTATCACTTAAATTTTGATATTTATTTCATTATTATAGTGGCCAGTTCAGAGATAGGCCAAAAAAAAGTGTCACCTCAGGAACACTTAAAACCTATACCATCTGGTTTTCAGGTCCCCCAACATATTCCCAAATACAACAGGCCAAAAGAAAACTTGTAATTTTTTTACAGTATTTTCCCAAAGCTACTAGGTGAGTGTAATGCAGAGCCTTTTTTTTTTTTTTTTTAAATATTGGTATAGTACATGGGAACAAATTTAAGGCAACCATGTAAAGTGGTTATATGGAAGCTCATCTCATTCCCATAGCTACCATGTGCAAATTAAAGTATAGACTGTTAAAATGTAAAAGAATGAGGAGGAAAGAGCACAAGTAATTGATTCTGGCCAAAAAAGAATGGCACAGAATGTGAGCAATTTTTGCTGTTGTTTGCCTATTGAAAAGCATACTTTACATGATGCTATACATAGCAGGATCTAAATACATTGTACTTGTGACCTATTTGGGTCCAGGAACAGCATAAAAAATGAGAGCAAAATAAATACATTTTCAGATAAAGAATAGCTGAGAGAATTTATGCTTACAATTTGCATTTTTATGTCAGCCTTTTTGTGTTTTAGATTTAAAATAGGTATATCTTTCAGGCAACATATTATCCAGTGTTAATTTCTTATCCAGTTTAACAATTTTGGTCAATTAATCAAACTGTTCATTTATATTTAAGGCATGATTTCCGTCTGCTCTCTTGCTATCTGATTTCCATTTGTCCTATTTTTCTTTACCTCTCTTACTTCCTTTCTGACTTCTTTTGAGTTAATCAACTTTTTTTTTAACTATTCAATTTGATTTATTCGATTGACATCTTAGATTACCTTCCTTTTATTATTCTGTTCCTAGGGGTTCTAGGGCTGGAACAGAGAAGAACAAACCTGACTCCATATTGGATCTATTCCTTTAGCTCTAACCTTCGTGCTGTTGTCTATGCTTAGCCATGCTGGCTTTGCACCTTTGTCTCCTCAAACAGTAAAAGAATATTGCCTATAGCCTGAAATACAGAGATAAAAAGTTGCAGAACAGAAAATAACATTTGTCTTGTTGAAGGTTTACAGGGACATTGAGACCAGACCTACATGAACAGCTGCAAGAGCAAAGGATATTACCTCAGGAGCCCTAGCTAGCACCAAGAAGTCTGTAACAACCAGACACAACCCCTCTACTTTTAGTATAAAAGAAGGCTGAAGTCTAACTCAGGGAAGTTGGTTCTTTGGGCCACTAGTCCACCATCTTCTCAGTATGCTGGCTTTCTGAATAAAGTCGCTAATTCTTGCCACGACACTTTGTCTCTCCATTTTTTGCCCTGTTGTACAGTGCACAGGAGGAGCTTGGACTCACAGTAACAGGGCTATCAGTGTGCACACTTATCAAAGAATTTAGAGTTGATATTGATAACTATTTAAGATATTAAGACAGACTCAGTGCTGGGAGACTCACACTTCTCTAATGAGGGATGTTTGTTTGAATACTTCTTAATCTAGTTTTATGGCTATTTATCATGGAAGGGCTAATCTGGAATACATTATTCTATCCTTGGTAGATACAGAAGTTTTCCGTTTGGTAATTGAAAGAGTGATATAGATGTTTCAGTGTTGTCCAGAGACAAAGAAGAGGAGGAGGGAAGTTCCCTTTGTGTTCGAGGTGCATATTTGTGATTTAAAAAAAATTATAACATAACAAGTCCAAACTCAGGTGAAAGGTCAGAATGGATATGTACGGATATCATGCTATGGATCTTTTAATCATAGGGCTGCATAAAATTTGCTGGGAAGTGAATATAGAGAAGATAAAATGTCTAAGCACTGAACTACAGAGCATTTTGATATCTATATGTCAGAAAGATACAGAATAATCAACTAAGGATTCAGACAAGTAATGGAAACTGAGGTGGGGGTTTCTTGATACCCTAGAAAATAAGGAAAGAAATCATATTAAGCAAGAGGGAACATGGGAGTTACGAAAATATACCTCTCAAATCTCCTACTACATAATTGACTGCTAGGCCTAGCTGCTGTGCTCTGAAATCCACCTCCACATTAACACTAGAACCATACCTTACACATGCTGTTCTGAGCCAATGACAGTACACATTTCCCTGATAGATGAAATTTGTTTGAAGATTCACCATGAGCCTGCTGATAATTTCTCAGACCTGTACAAGCAGATTGCGCTCCTTCCCTTTATTCTTCTTTCTTTTCCTTCTTTCCGTTCCTTCCTTCTTTCCCTTTTTTCTTCTATTCTTTTTAAGACTGAAAATTACATCATGATCTGATGACTCTCAAGCCTTTTTTTTTTTTTTTTAGATCCCTCTCTATTTTCCTTCACAGGAATTTTCAGTCAGTGTTGTTCCTATTCATCCTTTCTGCTTCTCTGTAATTGACATTGTGCAATAATCTTTATAGGAAAGCAAAGAAACAATATTCTAAAGAGATAGTTATGTTTTGTTAGAGTGATGGGATAAAGTAAACTTCCAAAGAAGACTTTTAATTTATTGGGAATTTGCTGACTAAAGTATAGTACGTACACCAGTATAGTTTGATAGAGATGGAAGACTAAGTGAGATGAGAAGTATAGAGCCACAGTGAGAAGCTATTCTAGGTGAGGAGAGAGGATCTGTGAGTCCATGGTTTCATGAAGTAACAGAGATTTTAAATATATACACATACACATCTGTGTATGCTTACATACATTTATACACATATATACATACATACATATATATACCTATGTACCTGTACATATATACGTGTGTGTGTGTGTGTGTGTGTGTGTGTGTGTGTGTAATGAGATTAAACCAGGTATTCTCTTGGGAGAAGTAAATCATCAATGCATGCCTGGTTTGGCCCTTCAGAAAGTTTTTAGAGATAGGGATGAGGAGGATTGAGGGAAGGAAGTTAAGATTGCCAGAAGCACTGAGATTTATTTGCTTTTATATAGTCTTGGAGAGAATAACAAAGGAAAAGAGCCAATTCAAAGAGTGCCCCCTTGTGAAAAATATATATATATTTTGGTTTTGACATTTTGACAGACATTAAAATCAAGGTTCCTCTTACTTTTATGAAGAAAAATAAGATGTCAAGATGAAACAAGATTTAGTATTCATACAGAGCAGAAAATAATTTTAAATTCTACAAATAAAACATTCCACATTTATGTAATGTACTTACCAAGAAATAATTACATATTTATTTCTCTTAAGTAACAAGAATAATTGTAAATTTTTGATAACCAGAAAATGTTGAAAGAATAAAGATAATTTTGCTCTTCAGTATACTAATTTGTAGAATGTTTAATTATTTATATGTAAAATATAACTATATATTTATATGTAAAACATATAACAAATAGGAGAATACAACAAAAGCGGTTATAATTTCTATTTGAACGTAAAAGTTTAAAGTAAAATTTACATAATCTACTTTAAATTCAATCTGCAGACCTGGACCACAGACACTACCACATCTACATTTTAGAGAGGTACTCTGAAACTCTTTTAGCTTCACCCATCCATGTGAAACAAAGTATCTTCAGGGTTAAAGGATTATGCCCACCCTAGCTCATGTCTGCCTCCCTGCCTCCATTTTCTGAATGTTTTGGTTGAAACACATCTCCTCAAAATTCATATGTTGAAGTCCTAGCACCCTGTACCTCAGAATGTGACTTTATTTGGAGATAGGGTCATTACAGAAAGAATCAAATTAAAAAGCGTTCATTAGGTTGGCCTCTAATCACGTATGACTGGTGTTCTTACATAAAGGGGAAATTTTGGGACAAATATGTACAAACACGGGGAAACACCATGTGACCATCAAGGCAGAGATCGGCACTACATATACCTATAAGCCAAGGAAAGCCAAAGATTGCCTGTAAACTACTAGATACTAAGATAGTGGCATGGAACATATTCTTCCTCACAGCCCTCAGAAAGAATTAAACTCACCGACACTTTGATCTTGGACTTCTAGCCGACAGATCCGTGAGACAATACATTTCTGCTACTCAAGCTACCCAGTTTAGTGGTATTTTTAGGAGCCCTAGTAAACCGATATACAAGACAATGCTTCACTTATCTGTGATTCCAGAGTTCTCTGCCCGAAGGGCACCAGCCTTAATTATTGGGAATCTGACTCTGGAAGAATGGCCCATGTCTCTATTTTGTGCACACAGACTTGAGCAATGTTCAGTTGGTGACTTTGCTGAGAGACGGGGCTACTGCAGATGGAGTGTAGACATGTAGATTGAGATGTCACATGTACATATTTGGGTGCTAAATCCACAAATTGGAAGCAAAGGGTGGTAGACCAGGGGCAATGAGCCCACTCTCTGTGTGCTAACACACTGTGTAGTAGGACTCCAAGGAGCCTAGGAATTCTAAATCCAAACCTATTCTTGTAAGTCATTTTCAAGTTATATTTGTCAATATAAGAGACAGAATATATTTATACATAATTCAAATAATTAGGTTGATTTATGATTTTAAAAGTGTAGATATGGTATTTGGACTTACATTTGTATTTGGCTCTGGCCATGTTAGAGTCATGCCTGTCTAGGTTAAAGTTAATTCTCTCTGCTGTAATTACACAGAAAAACAAATACTACGAAGACAGTCTCCTTATTTTACAGGCATGTTCTTCTTGCTGTTACTTTAATAAATGTATTGAACTATTACTAGAAGAAAAATAGGAATAGATATGACTCTTGAAAGTAGTTCACTAGAATACTTCAGATATAAAAGTAAGAAGTATATCGAACACATCAGCCTTCTATATCACAAATGTTGACAACCACCTGTATTCATGTGATTAAATGAACCTGAATTCTCTACTCGACCAAATGAAGTCCCATAAATGGATTTTTACTGTCAAGAATCATCTGAATCATGAAGAATCAATTCAGTGTTGATATACTTAAAATTTGGAAGAGCATAATGATGCTTACTCTTATTTCCAAAATTTGGCAAAATAAATTCTTTTTTTCCACTTCTTTAAAGGTTCTCTTCTATTTGGGACTATAAAATCTTTTAAGATTATTTCAATATATAATCATATATTTAATTAATATCAGTCTTTTAAACATGTATTTTTCTGTAATCAACACATTAATTTTTCTAAACAATTATATTTTAAGTCCAATAAGAATATTGCTGATATTTTTTGTTTATTCTTCTTTATATTAGTATATTTATTATCATACAACTTTTAAAATATCCTCATTTACTAGGCCTACACAAAAAAGGGCATATCAATAGCTCAATAAATTTCAGTCATTATTTGATCAAAATATTATTTGAAATAAAAGTTGGGCACCCAATAAATTACACATTTATTCCATATATAGTTATAAATGTATGATATTAATGTTTTTATTAACATGTTTAACATATGTATATAACCATATACACAGATAGTTAAAAAATAGCACTTGCTTTCTATATCATGTGAAAAAGAATTTGGAAATTGAAAATTCATTCTATATTACTGGAATTTGTAAAGTGAAGTGCATTTTAAATATTTATTGTCAATGTTTGTTTAACATAAATAAAGTTATCTGTCAGCACAAACAAATTTGGGATGTAGTGCTTCACTTAAAATCCACTACCTAATAGATAAATTGACTAAACTACTCAATGAGCACTGAAGAACTGAGACTAATCTACTATTTCATACTATCCGCCCTTCCATAAAATGATCACAAATCCAATATTGAATATGTCACTTCTTGAGAGATGTGCTTGAACATTCACTCATGGAACCTAGACAGTGAAATGTTGAAATCAGTCAATGAGCCAGAGATGAAGAAGGAAGCAAATGACAAAATGAGCTTTTCTTTCAGAAAGGAGATACAGTTTCAGTACTATATTAATCATTAGTATAAGTTTTTAAAAAGTCCTCAGTGGTACAATATTCCAAAAACATATTATATGTACTTGATTATTGTTTTCAACTACATGTGGTTGCTTTGTTGATGCAGTAAAACTTAAATGAAACCAGAAAAACTTTATGGCAAAAAACATAAATAATATTGTTTTCCTTTTTCACGAGTTAAACAAAATGTTTCTTTGTGGCCCACTATTGACTATATTAGAAAGCTATCTGTATTTGCTATTATTTTCAAAGTAAAAATTGACTTCTCTTTAGATAACTTCTTGTTAATATTGGAAGTCCTTTTTTTTTCTTTTTTGCTAAAAAAGATTGCTACAGAAACCTAAAAGCATAATTTCCTCCCTTCACTTATGTAAGTATAGTTATACATGAAATCTTTGAATAGTTCCTTGTTTTAAAATGGTTTTCCCTCTTTTTAGTGGATGATTGCTATTTCACATAGATTATAATTTGAAATGTCTATTGATATTTATATTTTTCTTTTTATATAGTACTTTTTCTTTAAAATTAATGATATATATCACACTGTAAATCATATCTAAAAGAATTGGTTAATTTTAGTGTTGTCTGGAAAATACATTGTTCTATCGAATGGCTCTTAAATCAGTAATTTATATTACTTCCAGTACATTACATCCTACCACCACCTGGGAAGTACAGTTTTCTAGAGCATTGGCTTTCATTTCATTCTAAATGCTTGATTGATGAAATTAAGCATGTAAACATTTAATAAGCTGAATTAAGAGATTCGTGAATAGAATAAACATTCTTTTACTGTGTCCCTTAAGATTTGTTTCAAGATGAAGCATAAAATCTAAAATAAACATTTATAACTGCTGAATTTTGGGCTTAAAATATATCCACATTGCAGGAATTCATATACATACTTGTCTAAATTTAGAATCAGAAGAAACCTAAAAGTTCATCTAGTTATACAAATCAAAGTATTTTATTTTACTTCTAAAGTAACTAACATTTAAAATGGTTAAGATTCCTGCCTAAGTTGACAAAGATAGATAATGACAATTTTATTAATACTCATAGTGTTTCTGACTATAAACCAAAGCATTCTCCCATAAAATATATCTAGTAGACTTTATACAAATATTCCTCTTTTTACCACAGGCAAAATGTGTTGATTTTCATAACAAAAGCTATTTGACAGACTGTGAGCAATTCTTGGTATTATAATTCTTTGTTTGCAATAGACAAGTCAAATATTTTAAGATGGACAAAATAATTACTTTATTTTAGACTTTAAAAGTATTTGAAAAGAAATGGTAACTGATATATACATTTTTTAAACATAAAATAACTTGAATGATTAGAAAACTCTGTTCTAAATAAGAATAGGATCAGTTTCAGATTCATTTTTGTATCCTTAAAATTTAAGACAGTCATAGTATAGTATGGTGATCAATAAGTATAGAACTTTATTAAATTGAAAATATGATGGACACTGGAATGAAAATCTCTGTCTAGGAAATTGGGCAACAGTGATATGCAGAGACTGATAATGTTTTAATAATGAGAGGTTTTCAAAAGAAAAAAAAGACATAGCAGGGGACTTGGTTGATTTCAATTGTTCCTGAATTTTAAAACATATTCCAGGGTAGATATGTGCATTTACCTTGGGAATAATGGAGAGAAAAATCTCTGTTGGAATTATAGAGATCAAAGCTGCAATGAAAAACTTGAAAAATGAACTTATGTGAAAATAAGGAAGTGACACATTCTAATTTTCAGGAATGGAAGGTAAATTGCAAATTGAAAGGTCACAGCCTTTAGTGAAAATTTACTAAAAAGAAAAAAAAAGAAATTAGGACTAACTACCAGTGTTCAAAGTTCAAATATCCTCTTTTGATACATATTTGGATTGGCTTTTTCAATCTTCATTTCACTTTTTTTTCTCTTTTCTATTTGGAAAAAATATATACAACTCAAACCATTTTCCAGATTCCTTTCGGCTGTAATCATTGATGTCAATTAAGTTCTAACAGTTCAGTGCACTCAAGTGTGAATTTAAGGGATGAAGTGGTAAATGCCTAATAATGTAGACAGACAAGGATCCTGCAACGTGGTCACAAATGTGTAACTACAAATATGTCCCTAAAGATACCTATAGCCATGTTATGTGGTGACTAGGAAAGCGACTTGATCCAACTTCTGGGGAAATACTATTAATAGTCCATGAAATAATGTGAATCCCTGCAGCAATAAGCTACCATGTCATAGTAATTTGGGTGGTGGTTGTGTTTTGGTCTGAGTTATCACACAGTGAGACCAAGGCATAAATGGTCCAGACTTGTACTCATTTCCTCAGATCTGCAATGCATAGTCAGAATAGTCTTAAGTTATTAACTAGCAGAATCTCTTTCTTCTCCACCCCCAACACCATCAGCTCATTGACATGAGAGTGTGGGATTACTTACTGGAAAGGCCTTATGAAGCCTCCTAACAAAATAGCAAACTTGGTAGGAACAGCCAGAAATGAATTTTGTTTATCTACTGCTGCATAAGAAAGTATCAACAAAAATTAGATGCATAAACAACCATTTTATTATATCTCACAGCTTAGGAAGGCAAGAATCAGACTAGGGCTTGGTAGCGTAACTCTTCTGATCAAGGTAGCACTGATTGTGGTGTATTAGACATATTCATCACATGGCTTGCCTGTGATGGAGGTAAACCTAGATGGTCTCACTCACATACTTAGAGCCTTGGCATGGATGGCTGGGCCTCTCTCCCACTTCTTGTAGTCTTGGAACCTCTCCACATGATCTCTCCAACAAGGTTATTACACTTCTAAAAGGAGACTTAGGACTTCTACAGACCACCATGGAACCTACTAGTCCTTTTATAGACCAGAACCCACATACTGTCAGCTTACCAATATTGCACAAGTCAAAACATCCACACACCAGCCCTCTATGAGACAAGTTTCAAAAACTGTAGCCATTTGATTGTCCACAACCACATACTCTAAAATGATCACAGTAATCAATGGTGAAACTTATTCTTTGATTATCCCAGTTTGTGTTATAAAAGACACAGTAAAAGATAAAGAAGGGGTATCTTTTTAAAGGATATCATTTATTCATGAGAAAAATGCCTTTGACACATCCCTGCTTTGGGGTATCAGTAAAGTGATAGGATGTGAACAGGATTCTTTATTAAGTTTTCCTTTTTTTTTTTTTTTCTCGTATAGGAGAAGCAGGAAAAGAAATATCAAATTTGTTCTAAAGCACTATAGTGGTGAGTTTCTTATGAATGATAAGCATAGGTCTTCAAGGGTTACATGTGCATGAGAAGAATGAGACTAGTGTCAGGCTACTGTTTGGACAAGCTAAAGTAAGGAGACACTAGAACAGAATTTGTAGGTTAAGACTGGAGAAAGACGGTAGCAGTGGACATAGCCTGGGGTCCCATCATATTTAGAGGATCAAAGGGAAATGTGTTTTTCTTTTGGCCACTTGGCTAACAGTAAATATTTAATATCTGTTTTACATTGCTTCCTACCATCTTTGGCACCATACGTTAATTCCATGAGGGATATTATATGATTCTTAAAATCTCAGTTTAATTTGCAAGCAATAATGTACTAGGTATTTTTCCTTGAGATATTGAATTAATATGCTTCAACTGTATTCTTTTAAAGAAGTCATTAATAATTAACTATGTATAAAGATTATGATATAAATTAAATAAAATAGATAAAATGTTCTCTGAAGTATTACATTAATTTAATGTAAGTAATTCTGCTTAAATATTCATGAATAACTATAAATTTAAATAAAAATAATGCCAATTATTTACTTAAAATGAATACAGGGTGTAAAGGCTTATATATTCTTTAAATAGACTATTGTTTAGAATAGTTTGGTGTTCATAGCAAAATTGAGTGGAAAGATACAGATATTTTCCATATACTACCTATCCTCACATTGGCATAGCCCCCCATTATAAGTATCTCCCACCAGATTCATAGATTTATTTCAACTGATAAATCTACATTGGCACATCATAATCATCCAAAGTGAATAGTTTACATTAGAGTTCACTTTTAGTTTTGTACATTCGATGGATCTGGACAAATGTATGACAAGTATCCATCACTATAGTATCATACAGATAAAAATCCATAAAAATCCTCTGCGCTTCTCCTATTCAACTCTCTCCCCCTAACTCCCGGCAACACTGTTCCTTTTGTTGTCTTACATAGTTCTGCTTTTACAAAATGTCATGTAGTTGAAATCATGCAGCATGTAGCCTTTTCAGATGGGCTTATTTTACTTAGCAATATGCATTTAAAGTCCCTCCATGTCTTGTAATGGCCTGATAGCTCATTTATTTTTAGTGCTGAATAAAATTCCACTGTCTAGATGTACCACCGTTTCAATTCACCTACTGAAGGACATCTTGGTTACTTCCAAGAACTGGCGATAATGAATAAAGCTACAATATACATTAGTGTGCAGGTTTTTGTGTGGACATAAGTTTTCAACTCCTTTGGGTAAATACTGGGGTGCACCATTGCTGAATCATATGGTAAGAGTATGTTTAATTTTGCAGGGAACTGCCAAACTATCTTCAACAGTGGCAGTAAATTTGCATTCCCACCAGCAATGAATGAGAGTTCCTGTTGATACACAACTTTACCAGCATTTGGTGTTGTTAATTTTTTAGAATTCTGGCCATTCTTTCAGTTGTGTAAGGTATCTCAATGTTGTTTTAGTTTGGAATACTCTAATGACGTATGATGTGAAACATCTTTTCATGTGCTTATTTTCCATCTGTATGCCTTCTTTGGTGAGGTGTCTGTTCAGATACTTTGCCCATTTTTAATTAAGTTGTTCGTTTTCTTCTTGATGAGTTTTAAGAGTTCTTTGTATATTTTCGATAATAGTTCTTTATCAGGTATGTCTTTTTGCAAATAGTTTCTCAGAGTCTGTAGCTTGTTTTCTAATTCTCTTGACATTTTCTTTTCAGAAGTTTTTACTTTTAGTAGCATCCAGCTTATCAATTATTTCTTTCATCAATGATCATCCATCCCCATATCTCAAGGTCATCTAGATCTTTCCCTGTTATCTTCTAGGAGTTTTATAAGTTTACATTTAGGTCTGTGACCCATTAGGAGTTAATTTCTGTGACTGTCTTTTATTTAAGGTCTACGTTTACATTTTTTTCTTCTGGATATCCAGCTGTTTCAACATCATTTGCTTAAAAGACTATCTTTGATTCTGTCTATTACCTATGCTCTGTTGTCAAAGATCAGTTAACTATATATGTGGGCCTATTTTTGAGTTGCCAGTTTTGTTCCATTAATCCATTTATCTGTTCTTTCACCAACTCCATACTGTTTGGATTAATGTAGCTTTAGAGTAAGTCCTGAAGTTGGGTAGCATCAGTCCTCCAACTTTGTTCTCCTTTAATTGGATATTCTGGGGCTTTTGTATCTTTATACAACCTTTAATATCAGTTTGTTGATATCCAAAATATCTCAAAATATTTCAAAATAACTTTCTGAGGTTTTTATCTGATTGCATTGGGTCTATAGATCAAGTTGGCAAGAACTGACGTCTTGAAAATATTGAATATTCCTACTTATGACCATCGAATATCTCTCCATTTATTTATTCTACTTTGATTTAATTCATCAGGGTTTTGTAGTTTTCCTTACATAGGTCTTTTACATAATTTGTCAGAATTATACCAAAGTATTTCATATCTGGGAGTAAATATAAATGGCATTTTGTTTTTAATTTCAAATTCTACTTGATCATTGCAAATATACAGGAAATAGATTGACTTTTGTGTATTAACCTTGTATACTTCATCTAAAATCACTTACAGGAGGTTTTAGTTATTTATTTACTATTAGTATTATTTTGGCCAACTTTTTATCACAATTTCATAGACAATCATGTCATCTGTGAACAAAGGCAAGTTTGTTTTGCACTTCTCCATCAGTATAATATTATTTCCTTGTTTTATTGCACAAGCTAGTACTTCTAGTACAATGTTGAAAAGGAATGTTTAGAGAGGACATCATTGATTTGTTCCTGAACTTAGAAGGAAAGCTTATACTTTCTAACCACCGAATGTACTGTTAGCTGTACATTTTTGTGAATATTCTTTATCATGTTGAGAAAATAACCCTCTATTCCTAGTTTACTAAGAGTTTTTATCATGAATGGGTGTTGGATTTTGTCAAATGCTTTTTCTGCCTCTATTAATTTAATCATATGATTTTTCTCTTTAAGCCTGTTGATGTGATATTGATTTTAAAATGTTGAACCTGGTATAAATCCCACTTGGTCATATTGTATAATCCTTCTTATAAATTGTTGTATTTGATTTGCTAATATTTTGTTGAGGATTTTTGTATCTGTGTTCATGAGAAATATTTGTCTGTATTTTTCTTTTCCTGTAATGACCTGATCTGTTATTGGTATTAAGGTGAGGCAGACCTCACAGAATGTCAGGAAGTATTTCCTGTGTTTCTATCTTCTGTAAGAAATTTTACAGGGCTGGTATAATTTCTTCTTTAAATGTTTGGTAGAATTCCCCATTGATCTCATCTGGGCTTGATGTTTTCAGTTTTGGGAAGTGATTAATTATTTGTTAAACTTCTTGAATAGATATAGCCTTATTCATACCATCTATTTCTCCTCGTATGGGTTTTGGCAGACTGTGTCTTTCCAAAAATTGGTCCTTTTTTATTTAGATATTCAAATTTGTTGGCACAGAATTTTTCCTAGTGTTTATTATCCTTTTAATGCTCATGTGATCTGTGGTTATGTTCTCTCTTTCATTTCTGATATTAGTAATTTGTGCCCTCTTTTTTCTTGGTTAGCCTGGTTAGAGTCTCATAGATTTTATTGATCTTTTTTAAGGAACCAGCTTTTGGTTTTGTTGATTTTTTCTGCTGACTTCTTATTTTCAATTACATTAATTTTTGTACAAATTTTAAAATTTCTTTCTCCTGATTATTTTGTGATTTTTATTTTCTTTTTCTGGTTTCCTTAGAAGCTTAATTATTGAGTTTAGATCTTTCTTCTTTTCTAAAATATGCATTCAATGCTATAAATTCTGCTCCAAATTCTGCTTTCCTTATATTTCATAAATTTTGATAAGTTGTGTTTTCATTTTCATTTAGTTCAAAATATTTTAAAATTTCTCTTGAGATTCTCCCTTGACCAATAAATTATTTAAAATTCTTTGGTTTAGTCTCCAAGTATTTTGGAATTTCTCAGCACTATTTTTATTATTAATTTCTAGCTTAATTTCACTGTTGTCTGAGAGCAGACATTATATGTGTCTTTTAAATGTGTTAAGGTAGGGGTCCCCAACCCCTGGGCCACAGACCAGTACCAGTCCATGGCCTGTTAGGAACTGAGCTGGACATCAGACAGTGAGGGGCAGGTGAGAGAGCAAAGCTTCATCTGTATTTACAGCCGCTTCCCATTGCTCACATTACTGCCTGAGCTCCACCTCCTGTCAAATCAGCAGTGGCATTAGATTCTCACAGGAGTGAGAACCCTACTGTGCATGCAAGGGATCTAGGTTGCACACTCCTTATGAGAATCTAATGCCTGATTATATGAGGTGGAGCTGAGGCAGTGATGTTAACACTGGGGAGCAGCTGCAAATACAGATTATCATTAGCAGAGAGGTTTGACTGCACAGGGACCGTAATAAATCAATCGCTTGCCGACTCATATCAAACCCCTATCAGTGAGTGGCAAGTGACAATTAAGGTGCATCTGGTGGCAGGCTTTATAGTGGCAAGTGAGTTGATGTACTTCAGTTGTAGAGCTGCATCTGGTGGCAGGCTTTAAGTTAGAATCCGACACTTATTTTAGTCTGCGTGTGGCCCACCCATTATTTTATTTACCATTTCTGTCTGTACCTCTTTCCTGCACTGAGCACTTGTCTCAGTCACAGTTTTGGTAAGCCCACAAGTTAACCTTAGCCAAAACGAGTAAAAAACAAACATTGCTGGGAAGCTTCTTTGAAAAGGGGGAAAGACCCAATGATGAGACAGCAGAAGACTCTAAGACTGCTAGCAAAAAGAAAGCTGCATTTTAAAGAAAATAGCAACAGTCCTACCTAAATTACGGGTTCATTGCAACAGGTGATTCACATTCTCCAAGCCAGCTTTGTATAACATGTGGCGAGCGGCTACCCAACGAAGCCATGAAACCTTCAAAACTGCTTTGCCTTATGGAGACCAAGCACCCTGCATTAAAGGACAAGCCTCTGGAGTTTTTCTAAAGAAAAAAATGTGAACACAAATAACAAAAGCAGTTATTGAAGGCCACCACTTCATCAACTGTCTCTGCAATGAGAGCATCATTCTTAGTGGCTAACCACATTGCTAAAGCTAAGACGCCTTTTACTATTGGTGAAGAGTTGATCTTGCCTGCTGCTAAGGACATTTGTCATGAACTTTTAGGAGAGAATGTGGTTCAAAAGGTGGCACGTGTTCCTCTTTCAGCTAGCACCATAACTAGACAAATTATGAAATAGCAGAGGATACTGAGGCACAATTGTTAGAGAGGATTAATGAGTCACTGTGGTATGCAGTCCAGGTTGACGAGCCTACCGATGTTGACAAGGCAACAATGCTTGCTTTTATGCAATATAGTTTTCAGGAGGATGTGCATGAGGATATGTTATGTGCACTTATGTTGCCAACCAACACCACAGCTGCAGAACTATTCAAGTCTTTGAATGATTACATATCAGGAAAACTGAATTGGTCACTTTGTGTTGGTATATGTACAGACGGAGCGGCTGCCGTGACTGGACGGCTTTCTGGTTTCACTACTCGGGTCAAAGAGGTCACTTCTTCACTTCTGAATGTGAGTCTACACACATGTCATCCATAGAGAAATGCTGGCTAGCTGAAAAATGTCACCTGAACTTAACAATGTTTTACAGGATGTGATTAAAATTATCAACCACATTAAAGTACATGCCCTTAACTCACGTCTGTTCATGCAGCTCTGTGAGGAGATGGACGCAGAGCACACACGTCTTCTCTTATAGAGAAGTGAGAAGACTTTCTAAAGGTAGATCACTGGCCAGAGTTTTTGAGTTATGAAAGCCACTCCAGAGATTTCTTTTAGAAAAACAGTCAACACTGGCGGCACATTTCAGTGACACAGAATGCGTTGCAAAACTTCCTTACTTGTGTGACATATTCAACTTGCTCAACAAACTCAATCTGTCACTTCAGGGGAGAACGACAACAGTGTTCCAGTCAGCAGATAAAGTGGCTGCATTCAAAACCAAACTGGAAACTGGAATTATGGGGGCAACAAGTGAACATTGGGATTTTTGACATGTTTCGAACATTAGCAGAGATTTTAAAAGAGACTGAGCCAGGGCCTTCTTTCTCCCAGCTGGTGCATGATCACCTACCTCAGCCTTCAAGAGAGTTTGAGCATTACTTCCCAACCACAAAAGACCCCCGAACTGGGAAGGAATGGATCTGCGACCCATTTGTGAATAAGCCAGGTGAATCAATTTTGTCTGTGCTAGCAGAGGATCAACTGCTTGAGATTGCAAATGACAGTGGTCTTAAAAGTACGTTTCAGACACCTTCAAATCTCCATACATTCTGGATTAAAGTCAAGGCGGAATATCCTGATATTTCCACAAAAGCACTGAAAAACCTGCTTCCATTTCCAACATCCTATCTTTGTGAAGCAGGGTTTTCTGCAGTGACAGCAACCAAAACAAGATTATGGAGTAGACTGGACATAAGCAACACACTTCGGGTGTCACTCTCTCCCATCACCCCCAGACGGGACCATCCAGTTGCAGGACAACAAGCTCAGGGCTTCCACTGATTCTGCATTATGGTGAGTTGTATAGTTATTTTATTGCATATTACAATGTAATAATAATAGAAATAAAGTGCACAATAAATGTAATGTGAATCATCCCAAAACCACCCCCTCCCCAGTCCATGGAAAAATTGTCTTCCACAAAACCGGTCCCTGGTGCCAAATAGGTTGGGGACTGCTGTGTTAAGGTGTGTCTTATGGCCCAGAATATGGTATAGCTTGGTCAATGTTTCATGTGAGCATGAGAAGAATCTGTATTGTTGTTGGATGAAGTAATCAACAGATATCAGTTATATCCAGTCAAGTGAGGTGCTGTTGACTTCAATTATGTCTATACTGATTTTCTCCCTGCTAGATAAGTTCATTTCTGATAGTGGGGTGTTAAGGTCTCTAACAGTGGATTCATCTATTTCTCCTTGTAGTTCTATTAGTTTTTGACTCATGTATTTTGTTGTTATTAGTCACATATACATTAATGATTGTTACGTCTTCTTGGAGAGTTGACCCCTTTATCATTTTGTAATACCCTCTCTATCCCAGATAAACTTCCTTAACCTGAAGTATGCTCTGTGTGAAATTAATATAGCTATTCCCATTTTCTTTTGATTATTGTTAGTATGGTACAACTTTTTCTATCCACTTACTTTTTTTTTTTTTGTGGTACGCGGGCATCTCACCACTGTTGCCTCTCCTGTTGTGGAGCACAGGCTCCGATGCGCAGGCAAAGCGGCCATGGCTCATGGGCCCAGCCGCTCCACAGCATGTGGGATCCTTCCGGACCGGGGCACGAACCCGTGTCCCCTGCATCGGCAGGCGGACCCTCAACCACTGTGCCACCAGGGAAGCCCCGTATCCATTTACTTTTAACTCTATATGTGTCTTTATATTTAAAGTGGATTTCTTGCAAATAACATATAATTGGGTAATTTTTTTGACCCACTTTCTTTTAATTAGTGTATACAGACGACTGACTTTTAAAGTGATTGTTGATATGGTTGGATTTGTTACTGTACCAGATTTGTTACTGTTTTCTATTTGTTTCTCTTGTTCTTTCTCTTTATTTTTTGTCAGTTATACCACCTTTTTTTCAATTTTTAGTTGCTCAAGATTATGCATTTACAAGTAATCCAAGTTCAATTTCAAATGACACTGTACCACTTCACAGGTAGTGAGCAAACTAACAATATAATCTTATACCAATAATCTTAACTTGTCCTCCCCTTCTTTGTAACATTTATGTAATTCACTTCTCTCTCTCTCTCTCTCTCTCTCTCTCTCTCTCTCTCTCTCTCGTGTCTCTCTGTCTCTCTGTCTCTCTCTACACACACACACACACATATATATATATATATATATATATATATATATATATATACACATATGGTAGTAGTTTTCCCTGTGACATCATTTCCTTAACATATTTATGAAGAGTTGATTTTTCAGTTTCTCAGTTTTTTACTTGTCTTGTTTTCAGGACAGAGTGATAACTTCCAAGTTCCTTACAGGCTAGACCAGAATCAAGAAGTCCAAGAATTATATCTAAACCATGAAAAGTATGATGAACTATGCCTCCTCCCGTCACTGTACCTAATTCAATATTAGGGATTTAGCAATTATCTTCCTGTCAAATGAACTGATCATCCAACTGTGTACAAACTTTTCTTTTTGTGTTTCTTTTTGATTAGATCAGTATCTCAAAAATATGTTATCCATACACTCCCATTAGTAAAATAAAAATTGGAACACTGACTCTCAATATGTCTATATTTATTTATGCTTTTAAAAAACTGTCTGTATAATACCTTACCAATATCTATTTTAACATTATAATGAATAGACAGAAAAATTATGATATTAATATGTATGTATATATATATGTATGTAAATATATATATATTTCTAATGTATGATTCCTGCAACATAGTTACAGTGAATTACTATATTTTGAAAACTCCCTGGGTTTAATTCCTCCAATCTTCAGATCATGCTCTAGGTAATTATTTTAAGAGCTTCAAGATAATCTCTCATAATATTCTTGCATATAGCCACTTGTGTATCTAATTTAAAGAAAATGAATTTCATGGTATATAAATGTTAGATTAATTTTGATCTAACAAATACATTCTATTTGTTATGGACATGATACAGACTATTAGAATCCAAAAAGACATGAATATTCCTAACAGGGTTCCTTGGGAAGAACTGTTTTATGTGATTTGTACTCAACTGGGAAAAGCTTGAGAAATCAAGTTGCTCTCTCCAGAGTTTTTTTCTCTTCAACAGATAATAAATTCCACAAGTTGTTACAAATTCCCTTTGTCATTACTTTCTTTTTTCTCTTATCCTGGTGCCTCAGGAGTCTAGAATTGCTAGGGGGAATACTTCAAGTACTAAAACACATTTTATATCACACCACAAAAATTATCTTATAGAAAACACTATATATGTTGTGTATGTGTGACATACACACATATTTATATATAATCAAAGTAAAAATAGTGGTTATCCTTATATGTTTATATTACACATATTATAGAACTACTAGATTTTTAAAGCAGATAAGCTATATAATAAAGAAACCAATAAAATCAGCACAGATTTTTTTTCTTATGTGAAAGTACTTATTGCTTATATTTCTAACACTATCCCAATTAACATATGAATCTGTAAAACTTATTCTTTGTATACGACAATGTAGAATTTTCTTTACAAAATGCCATTTAATAGTAGGAATTATTCTTGGGATGTGCACTCACTTTGTATACGTATGTATTTTTTTAAAATATCACTAGTATGACAATTTGACATACTGCCAGCTGAAAACAACAGTTCAAATGATTTACCTTTGAGGACACAGACTGAGTATATTTGAAATAGTAGAAAGAAGCAGAATGATAATCGATAATAATGTGAGAAAACATCTAGCAAAATTATTCCTGTCATTGCTGAAACATGGGCTGCCATGGTTGCAGATATATGGTTAGAAATGAGTCAAAACTAGTTTTGTTTTCTTTTATTTTGTTTCGGTGGGGGGAACCTTGAATAACAGATAATATATGTCAGCAAATGCAAATATTCTGCTCTGAGAGTCAAGTATTTCAAGGAATAGGGATCATCAGAAAAATCAAGAAGTTCTCTTTCAAGAGAACAGTCTTACATACTATTTCAAAACAGACACACAAATACAGTGATTTAACTAATCAAAGTTTGCTTGTATTTAAACATTAGCTAAATTTAAAACTTTGGGCAAAGTCACTTCTTATTTTAAATAGATACTTACAGAATCATTTATTCAGTCAGTCAGTCATTCCTCCATTTAGTCACTTATATGAAACTATTTATTTTAGACCACCATGTTAGCCCCCTAAAATAGCAATTATCATGCAAAACATGACCTTAGCCCTCAAAGAGATTACAGTTTGTTCTGGGAAAACAATGGTAATGAAATAACCATATGTCATCATGGAAGTTATGATGGATTAAAGTACAGGACACTATGAGATCAAGAAGAAAAGGGGTGATAAAACATCAGAATGAATGAATATTTTAGACTACTCTCAAATTTGAATATTTTTTATTTTAAAGTATTTTGCCAAATACAGATCTCTAAAGTAACAGCCAGGTAAGTGATCAGGGATATTACCAATACAACTTGCAGGAAACACAGTTAAAACACAAAGCTGTATCTGAGGGTCAATATTGAATAAATACAGAAGAAGGATAAATATATGCCATCTAACTGTACATCCTTATAAAGCAGAAATTTTTTTTTAAACGACAAATACTGGCTGAAGCATCAGCATGCTTAGGGTGAAGGAAGGATAAATTTGGTAGTGGATAGGGCAACTGTGCCATCATTAAAACAGAAATATCATGTTGCCCTTTCTCAAAACTAGGATGATTCAGTTTTCTCCATTTGAAAAAGCAACTGTGTTTTAAAAATAGATATTCTATATGAGATAGATATAAAAGTTTCTTACAATAGTTTTATATAATTTTTTTTTAAAGTATATATCATCTAGGTAGTTGGCCCAGTGAAGCTTTCACTAATAAGAAATGTCCAGAGGCATAGCTGGCAGCACAATTCCCTGACAGTTTCTTTCTGGGATGAACTCGCCTCAGGAGTTTGATATCTTATTTCTCTGGTTGCCAAGTGAAAAAGAGATGCTAAACACCTGATCCAAGTTATACCAATGCCTGTGTTTGTAGGGCATGCTTGGGCTTGGGGGTTTAGGGGTTTAGGATGCTTGCATACTCAGTTTTGTATGTGTAATATTATTTCATTACACAAATTATTATCAATACAAATTTTCAAAGAACATTATGAAAGGCATTGGTTTAGGTTTTGTTTTTTTTTTCTCTGCGTTGGGTCTTTGTTGCTGTGTGGGCTTTCTCTAGTTGCGGTGAGTGGGGGCTACTCTTTCGTTGTGGTGCGCAGGCATTTCATTTGCAGTGGGGTGCCTTCTCTTGTTGCCGAGCACAGGCTCTAGGTGCACAGGCTTCAGCGGTTGTAGCACACGGGCTAAGTAGTTGCTGTGCATGGGTTTAATTGTAACTAAAATCTAAAAATTCTATAGAGACTAAAACCTATCCTCAAAATCATAGCATAGAAAAAAAATTTTTTTAAATCTCTGTTTCATTGATGTGAATAGTAAACCTGGTGCTTAGAATACAGCATTTGAGCTATCACTATTATAAGTAGTTCGTAGAAGTCGTAGTCACAGTAGTCGTAGGAATACTATTGAAAGTGTTGTCTCAGTGTGGTGATAAGTACCTATGAAATGTCTGAGATAGTTCCAAGGCACTTAAAATTTATACACAAAATATATAGCATAAATTTGTACAGTGATAAACGTGTACTGGATAATTCAGATTGAAAATGATTTCCACATTAAGTAGCTACTTAGAAAATACATTGGATTTTATTCAGGGGGGAGTCAGACCAAAATATCAATATAAAGACACATTTTAATATTGCTCTAAGTTTCCATCTTACTTAAGATACCTAGAAATTGACAGAGTATTACTGGGAGTGGGAGGTTGAGAATTAAATATGAACAGTAGTAAAGCTATATTTATAATGCTAAATGCCATATTTTAATTGAAAAGTAATTCTGCCTGAATATTTTGAAATTCCACATTGTTAACCTGGAATGATATGTCAAACATTCTTGCAGATAATGGTTTAACATATTTCATACAAATAAAAATATAAGATATGTATTAAACATTAAATGGGTAAAGGAGGATATGAAATCCAATAGTGATCCTACAGCGGTAGAATCAACCACAATAATAACAAAACACAGATAAAGAACAAAAGCTGCATGATTTAATGCAATTCAAAATTATTAACAAACTTCCTGAATAAAGAAATGCCTAATTGTATATATCGTATGATATATGTGTACACACACAAACATATTTAGAAAGTTTTAATGAGAAAATATCAGCAACTCCCACACATTCCGTGTGTGTGTGTGTGTGTGTGTCTGTGAGAGAGAGAGAGAGAGAGAGAGAGAGAGAAAGAGAGAGATTTACAATTTCTGAAGAACTGGGGATAGAAGTCAAAATAGCCCCTGGTCATTTAACTGGTCAGTTTAAAATGTCATGAAAGTGTCATCCTAATCACCTGAGAGGAATGGAAAGGGTGGTGAGGTCAGTTACTGACTTGGCTTTAAAGAGAAGAAATGTTCAGTGAGAAAAAGCTGCTCTTACAACCTTGGTCACTGCAGAAATGCAAGCAAATAGAGGTATTATAGTTATAGTTATCTTCCCTTCAAAGGAGAGAGGAAGCTGCTGGAAAAATACACCTCAGTTATTTATCTCTTGCTCAGACATATCCTCAAAAACTCTTTGAAAGAGTTTGTAAAATGAATTCATATTGTGACAGCCTTTTCAAAAGTCCTGCATTATATAAACACCAAAGGGGGTGGGGACTTTATCTTAATGTACCACTATGTACCACTCTATTTTTGAATCCTTTTTATTCTGCCCCTCTCTTCTCTTTAAAAATAATACTTTACTTTTCATTTTCCATTGGCTTTATTATATTATTCTAACCAAAGCACCTCTGAGAGTAGCTGAAGCTTTTGTAAAATTGATGGCCTCACCTGTAGCTATACCCCATTCTCCTTTTGACCTCACCACAGCACAAGACAGTAAAAGTTCCATTTAGTAAAGCAAAAAAAAAAAAAAGTTATAGAAAATTAAGATATTTAATCATTATAATAGTTTATACTTACATAGTATTTCATATTTTTACTATTTATATACTACCACAGTACTATCAGAATGATTTAGCATTTATGTTTCTAAGGGTCTGAGGAAACAAATATGAAGAAGTTAAAATCCCTCACTCAAAACAGCTCAAACCTTAATGTGTAAGAAGTAGGGAAGAGCAAGTATCCACAGGACATCTGTATATCACTTATGGGAGTCTGGAAGAGGGTTTATTATCTCAGTTTGGCTCCCTGATTCAGAATATCTCAGGACTTGATTCAGCTTAGGACTAAATTTTAATGAAAGAGCTGGGACTTTCAAAGTAGAAAAATAGACAAATCTCAGAAAGAAAGAATGGAAGGCCAGCAAGAGCATGGTGCAAGAAGTTTGCTCTTGTTGACTGCTAAGAGGAATGCTAAGATGGATGCGAAATGAAGCTGAAGAGAGAGGAATGGAATAAATCATGGGTTACCTTCTATGCCACATTATAAAGTCTACACTACAATATTATTCAAAGGTGATTAAGAGCTTCACAGAAGATTTTTAAGAAGAGGAGTGATATAACCTATTTACAATTCCTATTTCACAGATATAGAGAAGAAGTATAGCATTGAGAGTGATTAAATTAACTGGAGTTTTGAAACCAGATTGCTTCTGCTTAAATCCCAGCTCTGCCACATGTTAGCCATGTGTACTTGGGTAACTAAGTTAGCATCTGTGTGCCTCAATTTCATAATCTCTAACATATGATCATCATGTGAATTAAAGTGAATTAATATAGAGTATTTAGAGCAATGCTTAATGTGTAAGTTCTATAGAGCAGTTAGCTATTTATATACATAATAAAAATTGCTATTACTATTATCACAGTTATTTTTTATTTTGTTAGAAGGTATAATAATACTGCATAGAGAAAGGTCATATTTGAAGAGTATAGTATTTTAAGAAAGAGAGAATTGAGTGTCTGTTATTAGTCACTTGGGTAGAGGAAAAGATAAATTTAAAAAAATAATAAAGATGGAAAATTAGTATGTGATGTTTATTGAAAGTCATTTGCTTATTTTACTTTTTATTTATTTTTATTAAAGTATAGTTAATTTATAATACTATACTAGTTTCAGGTGTACAACATAGTGATTCCATATTCTTATAGATTATAATCCATTTAAAGTTATTGTAAAATATTGGCTATATTCTCTGTGTGGTACAGTATGCTCTTATTTATTTTATATAGAGCAGTTGGTAGCTCTTAAAATAAATGCTCTTATTTATTTTATATAGAGCAGTTGGTAGCCCCTCCCCCATCCCTCTCCCCACTGGTAACCACTAGTTTGTTTTATATATCTGTGAATCTGTTTCTGTTTTGTTACATTCATTCCTTTGTTTTATTTTTAAGTTTCCACATATAAGTGGTAGCATATAGTATTGGTCTTTCCTGTCTGACCTCTTTCACTAAGCATATATATATATATATATATATATATATACACACACACACACACATATAAAACATCATCTTTATCCATTCTTCTGTTGATGGATATTTAGGTTGCATCCATGTCTTGGCTATTGGAAATAATGCTGCTGTGAACTCTGGGATGCATGCATCTTTTCTAATTAGTGTTTTCCTTTTCTTTGGATATATATCCAGGAGTGGAATGGTAGTTCTATTTTTAGTTTATTGAGAAACCTCCATACTGTTGTCCATAGTGGCTGCACCAATTTACATTCCCACCAACAGTGTAGGAGGGTTCCCTTTTCTCCACATCCTCGCCAACATGTGTTTGATGATAAGACATTCTGACAGGTGTGAGGTGATAGCTCATTATGATTTTGGTTTATATTTTCTTGATAATTAATGACGCTGCTTCTTTTAAAAGATAAACTGAAGCATATTACAAGTTTTAAGAGCCCATTTGAGCAGAAATTGATTAGAATCTGGCAGTGCCAAACCGGAAGTGGTTAGGGGCACTCCACTGATAGGAGCTCTGGGAGAGAGGGTATAGAGAAAAGGCGGAAGCAAAGTAAGGAATAATTGATTGTCTATAGCCTACAGCTTGGTTGTCTATTTGTGACTGATTATCCCTAGGTTTTGATTTCACAACCTTGAGGCACTTAGATTTCAGTTTGCCTACATAGGTTCCCACGGCATTAGAGCCTTCACGGCTTCCTTATTTAATTAATGTAACTTCTCAGGTATCTAGTTTGAGTAATTGGTTGAGTACTATCTTACATAATGAATACAAAAGGTATACATTCATAAGATTTTTTAAATTCTCTTTTAGAAAATATCAGGGATTTAAGAGACTATGGTTATAACAAATAGCAATAGTAGCCAATAATTATATTTATGTAGAAATTTCCCCTACAGTTGTGAATTGGGATTTCTTAAATTTCTCTCAGTATTTTTCTTGTGATTGTACTGGTAAGAAGAGAGGAATGCAGGGATGTTTTTGTTAATGTATTACTAAAATTTGATGTCTTGGGTAGGACTATTATGGTATGCAGTTTGCTTACACAGATAATCTATTAAGATCTTAGATTAGTATTCATTGCTTCCATATTATTTTTATTGCGATAATAATGCATAACAAACAAGTTCCAAATTTCAACAATTTAAAATGTATTTTTTGCACACTTATATACGGGTCAGCTATGGCTCTGATGGTTTGCCCATGTTGAGATTTGGGTTCAAGTCTGTTCCATTTATTTCCTCATTCTGGGACCAATGGCTATTTTTCTTTCACAGTGGATTAGAGAAACATAAAAGGGCAAACCAAAGCTTACAAGTACATTTAAAATTTCTGCTCTCATCAAATTCATTTTGAAATGAATGTGAAGAAACAACTTACCTGGCTAAACCAACTATCAAGGTGGCAGGAAAATATATTTCCATCTGTTCTAGTGAGAGATAATATTTGAAAATAGACATGGCCAAGGGTATGAATGTACATTTCTACTACAGGAAAGAAATGAAGGGTTGCAAGCATAATCCATTCTATCATATTTACTCTTAGATTTCTTTTTGAATTAATAAATAGATATGAAGTCAGCTTTATTTTAATCTATTCCAACTTGTTTATTGTAAACAAAGTCTGAAAAACCCATGTGAGAAGGTATTAATATTTGCTCCTCCTTTAATTATTAAAGCTAGCTTGTAAGATAACAGCCCCAGATGTAAACTAAACCAAGACAAATTGATGATTCTTCTCGAAAGGTTGTATGTAGTAAAAAAGCCATCTCAAGAGCTCCAACATTTAAGGAGTGGATGGGATAAGAGAAGATCCTGATGGATACTGAAAATGACAGGCTAGAAACCCAGAGAGAATCAGAAGAGTTGGAAGAGAAGAGAGAGCTCGAAAAGAGAGGAGGAAAGTGTGATTAAAGATGAAAATAAGAGTAACTTGAAGACTGACAATTATCTATTAGATGTGACAATTAGGAGTTCAGTAATGTCCTAAGAAATGAGGTTAATAAAATCATTTATTGCTTTACAATTTCCGACGTTAAGTAAATAATAAAAGCCAGAATGTTTTACTAGATGGAGATAATTAAAAATTGATTAGACAAATTAATATTCTTGACAGCCTAGGATGACTGGAGTGTAGTGGAAAACATAATTCAACCCCTTAATTTATGATGATGGGTGAGAAAAACAATACTTTTTATTTTTTGATAAAAAGATTAAATCAGAGATCGATAGTTGCTTTAAAATGCTTAGTGGCTTCAAATTTTGTAAAGAAATGCCATAGTGCTAACTATAATCATTGCTCTTATACTTCTACAGATGAAAATAAAACTAAGCAACACATTTCTAATATAAAACTTTCTATACCTCACTCCAAATATAATTGTTTCCCAGACAATACTTCAGTGTTGTTGCTTTCTATAACTTTAGAAACATCTGACATAGTTGAAAACATATGATGCATAAGTATAATCTATAAACAATGTGTTATTGTTTTCTTCCCTGCTTAGGTTTATTTATAATAATAATTACCTTTATATAAAGCCTGTAACATTCGTTCAGAGTGCTTTTACTCATTTATTTCTTTTCATGTGTTTTGTTTCCAAGGTTACCTTGAAAAATATAATTTCATTACTAAGAACTGGTGAACACTGGTCTATAATTGATTTTAAAATATTTAATTTTCCTTGAACTATATATATATATAATATACAGAAAAATATTTAATTATATTAATGTCAAATATGTTTCTGTGTGTATGCGATACATATAACCAACAGCTTGTTTATAATTACATCACCATTAGTTAAAATAACGAAAATAGAGATGACTTTCCATTAGTAGTTTTGAAACAAAGATACAAATCTTGATAAAGTAATGTTTTAAATTTTAGATGTGCATAATATAATTGAAATAAGGTATATCTATTCTTGAGAAACAAATATATATATTTTAGAATATCTGAATCTTTAGGGGACATATTTAACTTAGACATCCAAAGAGAACCCCCAAAGTGTCACTGCACATATTTTCTTTTTAATCAACTGGGAAGTATAATGCATACTGGTAAAAGCTTTAAAAACTCTAATGTAATGTATGTTTACATTTCTTTCTCACTACAAAAAAAAGCTTAATATATATAGTATATGCACTTCTATTAGAAATATGAAGGTGAACATTTTCTCAACAAAATTTTAAAGATTCTCAGTTAGAGGACTTCCGGGAAGATGGCGGAAGAGTAAGACGCGGAGATCACCTTCCTCCCCACAGATACACCAGAAATACATCTACGCGTGGAACAACTCCTACGGAGCACCTACTGAACGCTGGCAGAAGACCTCAGACCTCCCAAAAGGCAAGGAACCCCCCACGTACCTGGTTAGGGCAAAAGAAAAAACTAAACAGAGACAAAAGGATAGGGACGGGTCCTGTACCAGCGGGAGAGAGCTGTGAAGGAGGAAAAGTGTCCACACACTAGGAAGCCCCTTCGCGGGTGGAGACTTCGGGAGGCGGAGTGGGGGAGCTTGGGAGCCGCGGAGGAGAGCACAGCAACAGGGGTGCGGAGGGCAAAGCGGACAGATTCCAGCGCAGAGGATCGGGCCGACCGGCACTCACCAGCCGAGAGGCTTGTCTGCTGGCCCACCGGGGTGGGCAGGACTGGGAGCTGAGGCTCCGGCTTTTGTCGGAGCGCCTGGAGAGGACTGAGGTTGGCGGCGTGAACGCAGCCTGCAGGGCGTTAGTGCACCGCGGCTAGCTGGGAGAGAGTCCGGGGAAAAGTCTGGACCTGCCGAAGAGGCAAGAGACTTTTACGTCCCTCTTTGTTTCCTGGTGCACGAGGAGAGGGGATTAAGAACGCTGCTTGAGAGAGCTCCAGAGACGGGCGCTAGCCGTGGCTAAAAGTGCGGAGCCCAGAGAGAGACAAGAGACGCTAAGACCGCTGCTGCCGCCACCAGGAGGCCTGTGTGCGAACACAGGTCACTAGCCACACGCCCTTCCGGGGAGCCTGTGCAGCCCGCCACTGCCAGGGTCCCGGGATCCAGGGACAACTCCCCCGGGAAAACGCACGGCGCGCCTCAGGCTGCAACGTCACGCCCGCCTCTGCCGCCGCAGGCCCGCCCCACACTCCGTGACCCACCCTACCCCCCCGGCCTGAGTGAGCCAGAGCCTCCGAATCAGCGGCTCCTTTAACCCCGTCCTGTCTGAGCAAAGAACAGACGCCCTCCGGCGACCTACACGCACAGGCGGGGCCATATCCAAAGCTGAGCCCCTGGGAACTGTGAGAACAAAGAAGAGAAAGGGAAATCTCTCCCAGCAACCTCAGAAGCAGCGGATTAAAGCTCCACAATCAACTTGATATACCCTGCATCTGTGGAATACCTGAATAGACAAGGAATCATCCCAAATTAAGGAGCCCTGTGGATGAAAGGCTCTTGGTGCTGCAGCCAGGAGTCAGTGCTGTGCCTCTGAGGTGGGAGAGCCAACTTCAGGACACTGGTCCACAAGAGGCCTCCCAGCTGCACATAATATCAAACAGCAAAAATCTCCGAGAGATCTCCATCTCAACGCCAGCACCCAGCTTCACTCAACGACCAGCAAGCTACAGTGCTGGACATCCTATGCCAAACAACTAGCAAGACAGGAACACAACCCCACCCATTAGCAGAGAGGCTGCCCAAAATCATAATAAGTCTACAGACACCCCAAAACACACCACCAGACGTGGACCTGCCCACCAGAAAGACAAGATCCAGCCTCATCCACCACAACACAGGCACTAGTCCCCTCCACCAGGAAGCCTACACAACCCACTGAACCAACCTTAGCCACTGGGGACAGACACAAAAAACAACAGGGACTACGAACCTTCAGCCTGCAAAAAAGGAGACCCCAAACACAGTAAGATAAGCAAAATGAAAAGACAGAAAAACACACAGCAGATGAAGGAGCAAGATAAAAACCCACCAGACCTAACAAATGAAGAGGAAATAGGCAGTCTACCTGAAAAAGAATTCAGAATAATGATAGTAAGGTTGATCCGAAATCTTGGAGATAGAATGGACAATAGAATGGACAAAATGCAAGAATCAGTTAACAAGGACCTAGAAGAACTAAACATGAAACAAGCAACGATGAACAACACAATAAATGAAATTAAAAGTACTCTAGATGGGATCAATAGCAGAATAACTGAGGCAGAAGAACGGATAAGTGACCTGGAAGATAAAATACTGGAAATAACTACTGCAGAGCAGAATAAAGAAAAAAGAATGAAAAGAACTGAGGACAGTCTCAGAGACCTCTGGGACAACATTAAACACACCAACATTCGAATTATAGGGGTTCCAGAAGAAGAAGAAAAAAAGAAAGGGACTGAGAAAATATTTCAAGAGATTATAGTTGAAAACTTCCCTAATATGGGAAAGGAAATAGTTAATCAAGTCCAGGAAGCACAGAGAGTCCCATACAGGATAAATCCAAGGAGAAATACGCCAAGACACATATTAATCAAACTGTCAAAAGTTAAATACAAAGAAAACATATTAAAAGCAGCAAGGGAAAAACAACAAATAACACACAAGTGAATCCCCATAAGGTTAACAGCTGATCTTTCAACAGAAACTCTGCAAGCCAGAAGGGAGTGGCAGGACATATTGAAAGTGTTGAAGGAGAAAAACCTGCAACCAAGATTACTCTACCCAGCAAGGATCTCATTCAGATTTGATGGAGAAATTAAAACCTTTACAGACAAGCAAAAGCTGAGAGAGTTCAGCACCACCAAACCAGCTCTACAACAACTGCTAAAGGAACTTCTCTAGGCAAGAAACACAAAACAAGGAAAAGACCTACAATAACGAACCCAAAACAATTAAGAAAATGGGAATGGGAACACACATATCGATAATTACCTTAAATGTAAATGGACTAAATGCTCCCACCAAAAGACACAGATTGGCTGAATGGATACAAAAACAAGACCCATATATTTGCTGTCTACAAGAGACCCACTTCACCTAGAGACACATACAGACTGAAAGTAAGGGGATGGAAAAAGGTATTTCATGCAAATGGAAACCAAAAGAAAGCTGGAGTAGCAATTCTCATATCAGACAAAATAGACTTTAAAACAAAGACTATTAGAAGAGACAAAGAAGGACACTACATAATGATCAAGGGATCGATCCAAGAGGAAGATATAACAACTGTAAATATTTATGCACCCAACATAGGTGCACCTCAATACATAAGGCAAATACTGACAACCATAAAAGGGGAAATCGACAGTAACACATTCATAGTAGGGGACTTTAACTCCCCACTTTCACCAATGGACAGATCATCCAAAATGAAAATAAATAAGGAAACACAAGCTTTAAATGATACATTAAACGAGATGGAGTTAATTGATATTTATAGGAAATTCCATCCAAAAACAACAGAATACACATTTTTCTCAAGTGCTCATGGAACATTCTCCAGGATAGATCATATCTTGGGTCACAAATCAAGCCTTGGTAAATTTAAGAAAATTGAAATTGTATCAAGTATCTTTTCCGACCACAACGCTATGAGACTCGATATCAATTACAGGAGAAGATCTGTAAAAAATACAAACACATGGAGGCTAAACAATACACTACTTAATAACGAAGTGATCACTGAAGAAATCAAAGAGGAAATCAAAAAATACCTAGAAACAAATGACAATGGAGACACGACGACTCAAAATCTATGGGATGCAGCAAAAGCAGTTCTAAGAGGGAAGTTTATAGCAATACAATCTTACCTTAAGAAACAGGAAACATCTCGAATAAACAACCTAACCTTGCACCTAAAGCAATTAGAGAAAGAAGAACAAAAAAAACCCAAAGTTAGCAGAAGAAAAGAAATCATAAAGATCAGATCAGAAATAAATGAAAAAGAAATGAAGGAAATGATAGCAAAGATCAATAAAACTAAAAGCTGGTTCTTTGAAAGGATAAACAAAATTGATAAACCATTAGCCAGACTCATCAAGAAAAACAGGGAGAAGACTCAAATCAATAGAATTAGAAATGAAAAAGGAGAAGTAACAACTGACACTGCAGAAATACAAAAGATCATGAGAGATTACTACAAGCAACTCTATGCCAATAAAATGGACAACCTGGAAAAAATGGACAAATTCTTAGAAAGGCACAACCTGCCAAGACTGAATCAGGAAGAAATAGAAAATATGAACAGACCAATAACAAGCACTGAAATTGAAACTGTGATTAAAAATCTTCCAACAAGCAAAAGCCCAGGACCAGATGGCTTCACAGGCGAATTCTATCAAACATTTAGAGAAGAGCTATCACTTATCCTTCTCAGACTCTTCCAAAATATAGCAGAGGGAGGAACACTCCCCAACTCATTCTATGAGGCCACCATCACCCTGATACCAAAACCAGACAAGGATGTCACAAAGAAAGAAAACTACAGGCCAATATCACTGATGAACATAGATGCAAAGATCCTCAACAAAATACTAGCAAACAGAATCCAACAGCACATTAAACGGATCATACACCATGATCAAGTGGGGTTTATTCCAGGAATGCAAGGATTCTTCAATATACGCAAATCAATCAACGTGATACACCATATTAACAAATTGAAGGAGAAAAATCATATGATCATCTCAATAGATGCAGAGAAAGCTTTTGACAAAATTCAACACCAATTTATGATAAAAACCCTGCAGAAAGTAGGCATAGAGGGAACTTTCCTCAACATAATAAAGGCCATATATGACAAACCCACAGCCAACATCGTCCTCAATGGTGAAAAACTGAGAGCATTTCCACTAAGATCAGGAACAAGACAAGGTTGCCCACTCTCACCACTCTTATTCAACATAGTTTTGGAAGTTTTAGCCACAGCAATCAGAGAAGAAAAGGAAATAAAAGGAATCCAAATCAGAAAAGAAGAAATAAAGCTGTCACTGTTTGCAGATGACATGATACTATACATAGAGAATCCTAAAGATGCTACCAGAAAACTACTAGAGTAATCAATGAATTTGGTAAAGTAGCAGGATACAAAATTAATGCACAGAAATCTCTGGCATTCCTATACACTAAGGATGAAAAATCTGAAAGTGAAATCAAGAAAACACTCCCATTTACCACTGCAACAAAAAGAATAAAATACCTAGGATTAAACCTACCTAAGGAGACAAAAGACCTGTATGCAGAAAATTATAAGACACTGATGAAAGAAATTAAAGATGATACAAATAGATGGAGAGATATACCATATTCTTGGATTGGAAGAATCAACATTGTGAAAATGACTCTACTACCCAAAGCAATCTACAGATTCAATGCAATCCCTATGAAACTACCACTGGCATTTTTAACAGAACTAGAACAAAAAATTTCACAATTTGTATGGAAACACAAAAGACCCCGAATAGCCAAAGCAATCTTGAGAACGAAAAATGGAACTGGAGGAATCAGGCTTCTTGACTTCAGACTATACTACAAAGCTACAGTAATCAAGACAGTATGGTACTGGCACAAAAACAGAAATATAGATCAATGGAACAGGATAGAAAGCCCAGAGATAAACGCACACACATATGGTCACCTTATCTTTAACAAAGGAGGCAGAAATGTACAGTGGAGAAAGGACAGCCTCTTCAATAAGTGGTGCTGGGAAAACTGGACAGCTACATGTAAAAGTATGAGATTAGATCACTCCCTAACACCATACACAAAAATAAGCTCAAAATGGATTAAAGACCTAAATGTAAGGCCAGAAACTATCAAACTCTTAGAGGAAAACATAGGCAGAACACTCTATGACATAAATCACAGCAAGGTCCTTTTTGACCCACCTCCTAGAGAAATGGAAATAAAAACAAAAATAAACAAATGGGACCTAATGAAACTTAAAAGCTTTTGCGCAGCAAAGGAAACCATAAAGAAGACCAAAAGACAACCCTCAGAATGGGAGAAAATATTTGCAAATGAAGTAACTGACAAAGGATTAATCTCCAAAATTTATAAGCAGCTCATGCAGCTTAATAACAAAAAAACAAACAACCCAATCCAAAAATGGGCAGAAGACCTAAATAGACATTTCTCCAAAGAAGATATACAGAGTGCCAACAAACACATGAAAGAATGCTCAACATCACTAATCATTAGAGAAATGCAAATCAAAACTACAATGAGATATCATCTCACACCAGTCAGAATGGCCATCATCAAAAAATCTAGAAACAATAAATGCTGGAGAGGGTGTGGAGAAAAGGGAACCCTCTTACACTGTTGGTGGGAATGTAAATTGATACAGCCACTGTGGAGAACAGTATGGAGGTTCCTTAAAAAGCTACAAATAGAACTACCATATGACCCAGCAATCCCACTACTGGGCATATACCCTGAGAAAACCAAAATTCAAAAAGAGTCATGTACCAAAATTTTCGTTGCAGCTCTATTTACAATAGCCCAGAGATGGAAACAACCTAAGTGTCCATCATCGGATGAATGGATAAAGAAGATGTGGCACATATATACAATGGAATATTAGTCAGCCATAAAAAGAGACTAAATTGAGCTATTTGTAATGAGGTGGATAGACCTAGAGTCTGTCATACAGAGTGAAGTAAGTCAGAAGGAGAGAGACAAATACCGTATGCTGACACATATATATGGAATTTAAGAAAAAAAAAATGTCATGAAAAACCTAGGGGTGAAACAGGAATAAAGACACAGACTTACTAGAGAGTGGACTTGGGGCTATGGGGAGGGGGAAGGGTAAATGGTGACAAAGCGATATAGAGGCATGGACATATATACACTACCAAACGTGGGGTAGATGGCTGGTGGGAAGCAGCCGCATAGCACAGGGAGATCAGCTCGGTGCTTTGTGACCGCCTGGAGGGGTGGGATGGGGAGGGTGGGAGGGAGGGAGACGCAAGCGGGAAGAGGTGTGGGAATATATGTATATGTATAACTGATTCATTTTGTTGTGAAGCTGAAACTAACATACCATTGTGAAGCAATTATACTCTAATAAAGATGTTAAAAAAATAAATAAATAAATAAATTTTAAAAATGCAAAAAAAAAGATTCTGTTAGTTGAACTAATATATATTTGTTCAACTAACATATATCAATATATTATATATAATATACATATTAGTTCAACTAACTTTATATATTAAACTTTTTGCTTTTTCTTTATATTTCAACAAGTATTTGCTGAGCCTCTTCTCTGCATGAAACACTGTACTAAGTGTCCCCTACTCTGCTGATTGTTATTCTCATCAAAGGTGTTTAATCCACATTATGGCCTCTGTGCTGTTTTGTTCCTCAGTGCTGAATATAAGCCAGTGTGTCATGATACTTACTGAAAGGTATATAGGAATTGGTTGCATAACTAATCACTCTAAAACTTAGTGCATAAAATAACCATTTATTATCCTTATGAATTCTAGGGGCCAAGGATTTAGATAGGGCACAGTAGGGTAGTTCGTTTTAGTTCCCCAAGGGCTAGGGCCTCACCTGGAAGTCTTGAAAGTTGGAATCACTTGAAGGCTCAGTAGCTCACCTGGCTAGCAGTTTATACTTGCTGATGGATGAGACCTCAGGTGTGACTATCAACTGAAATACCTACTTGTGGCCTCTCCATGTAACTAGGACTACTTGAGTGGTTAGGTTCCATGGTAGATCATCCAGAGAGAGAAAGAAACAGAGAGACAGAAATCGAGAGAGAGAGAGAGAGAGAGAGAGAGAGAGAGAGAGAGAGAGACAGTGACTGGCTATATTCTTTTAATGACATAGCCCCAAGTGTCAAATAGTATCATTTCTGCCATACACACTGTATGAAGTCATGATACCTTTTCCCCAGAGTCAAGGGGAAGGAAATAGATTCCAATACTTGATAGGGAAGAGACTTGGCAACATTTGGAAAGATATATGAGAATGGAGATATTGCTGTGATAACTTTTGCAAAATGCAATCCCCCTCAATATTGAAATATCAAATATGTCAATCATCAGTCTAGAGATATTTATGGTTTTTAATATTTGTTTATTTTTACATTTTTATGTTTCATATTTTAAGTAATAATCATATTGCTTGAATCTAAAACAATGAAGAAGGTAATATGAGTGTATATAGTGGGAAAATCATCAGTATTATACATTTCTTATCCAGATAATAGAAAGTATAATATTCTGTTTTATCTCTGTATTGATCCTTATAGTTTACATAGGCAGCAGGGCATGATGGCTAAACATTTTATCCTTGAATATCTTTTTCAAACAAGAAAAAGTTTAACTATTTTACAATACATATATCAATCAATTTTAAGGTCTGGTAGGTATGTATGAGACTACTACATTGTGGAATATAATGGTGATCAATGCTGATTAATAACAATAGGTTTATAAAACATCACTGCCTTTCAAAATACTTTTGTTGGTAAAGTACACCTATGTTAGTTTCCTAGAGGTTCCTTAATAAGTTAGTAGAAACTGGGTGGCTCAAACAACAGAAGTTTATTCTCCCAGTTTTGTAGGCCAGAAGTCCAAAAATAACGGGTCAGCATGCTCTGTGGGGGAATCTGTTCCATGTCTCTCTCTCTTAGCTTACGCTGGATAACAGCAATCCTTGATGTTTCTCAGTTTATCAGCATATCACTCCAATCTTTGGCTTCCTTTCACATGATCTTGTCCTCTGTGTTTCTTCTCTTCTAAGGACATTTGTCATGGGATTTAAGGTTCACCTGGATAATCCCAGGAAGATTTCATCTTGAAATGTTTAACTTAAGTACATCTGCAATGACCCTTTTTCCTAAATAGTTCACATCCACAGGTTCTGTGTGGGCATACTTTTGACGGACCACCATTCAGTCTACTACAGTACCAATGGTAATATTTTACCAAAAATATAGAAAATTAATTAGTACACACATTGCTAAATGCTAAAGGGAAAACACAGAAAGTTCTTTTAGTTAGTGTTTTTTTTTTTTTTCCTTTTCAATGTTAGCATGGGCTGCTAGTTGTCATTAATTAAAGTGCTTTACAAAATTAGATAATTTTTTTTGCTGTTGAAATATCACTGAATTAAAATTAACATGGATTTATTGTCAATTTAAATATTTTATAAATATCATCCTTTGCTTGTTCAAGTAGCTGATTTGAAATTCAATCCATATACAGACCAGTACAGTAAGATATCTACTTCTCTGCCAAGCCTTATCCTCCCCAGGAAAACAAAAAGAAAAGAAAAGGAACAACAACAACAAAAAAAAAGGTCTGGCTTATATATAATTTTTCCATTCAATCTTTTGACTCTCAACATGGCTCACTATTGTTCAATTTATCCCAAGTCATATGTAATATCTATAATGCATAAATTAAGTAGCTTATGAGGCCAGCAGTCTGATATAATCAATTAATCCTTATCATACCTTTTTATTAATTCAGACTTCTTGACTTTTCACTTTTCCTATATAGTCTCATGGATAGATGGTCCAATTCTCTTACTAAAAAACCTTTTAAACCTATTTAAGAATAAAAAGTTGCCTATTAAATGCATCTACTAATTTTCACAATCTTTTTCTCAAGTTTCATATCTCTATAACATTGTAACTGAATATCTTAACTCTATGACTTTTGAAAATAAAAGTAAATTAAAACATAATTAACATATTATACAAGTCTAAAATCTTTATTTCTAAGAAAATATTACATTCTTATTTAACACATATAGGGATTATGGAGTTAAGGTAACTTTTGTAGATGCTTATGGTTTAAAACATCCCTTAAATTTGTAGATAATACAACAAAGCATGGCTTATTTGTGGTTATTTTTGTTTGACAGCTCACTAAAATCATTCTTCAATATATTTCTACAGGTCACAGTGGTGATTCCTGGTAAATAAATACAAAGTAATATAAATTCAACACTGGTACAGAGAATTAATTTAGATCTCACATACTCTGTAAACTAATTGTGTGTAGAGAAACAATGTTCAAGATATTGAATAGATGGAGGAAGTTGAGTCTAGTTCCACAAAACTAAGAATTTATAGCTAGGAGAGAACTTTGTAAATCATGACCCTGAGGCAAATAGAAATTAAATAACTTATTCAAGTCAGTTTTAGGACAAGAAAGAATATTTTGACCTCCAGTTCTATTTTCTATGTATTATATCATTACATTTGAGAACATGCCCTCCAATAAGCCTTTACATTTCGGTTACAAATAAATTACTGAACAGTAATTAATTTTACAATAATTTAGGTCCTATTTGGTTTTTATTGTCAAAACAACTTTTCCAGAGATTTTTTCCCCAGCATGAATTACCCCAAAACTTGATAATAATTTAGGCAAGTTGGCAATGGGATGCTTTCTTTTAGGGAGAGGTATGCTAGAATCAAGTGTATCAGTTTGAGTTTCTTACATAACACTACCAAAACTTGACTCTCAGTAGTAAATGATTTGAATGTGCTTTAAAATGTCTTAAATTCCCTTTAAATTGATCATGTTTTAAAATATTAAATATAGCAGACTAATAGTTCAATTAATATTACAGTGTTAACTGTTATTATTACTATGTTTTATTACTTGAATTTCAAAGCTGTGTTCTTAATTTTAATTCCATGTTATTTATAATTGCCTGAAACCATCAGTTAAACTAAAACTAGACTTGATTTTTTTTAGCACAATGACACATTTTCCCTGCTTATTTTATGGGAATGTAAAAAAAAGATGAAGTTAGTTATTTTCTTAAATTAGATTGCTCTCTGAAATTCCTTTTGTGCGACATACTGTCTTGGAAAAGGCTTTACATTTTTTAACAAAGAAAATCTCTCTTATTAGCCAAAATTAAAATAACTACTAATTAACTAAATTAAGAAATGCATTATGGGAAATTAAGAAGTTTACTTAAATAGGCTATTTGTAAAGTTGGGGAAATAATCTTTTAACTGGAATACCCCAATTATTTTGTGAGTCCATAGCACAAAGAGAGATCATAAAACTAATTATTTTAAAATTTGAAGAAGTTTATGCTTTTTTAGATTCATAAAGTTATAATGTGATAACTGCAATTTTAATAAATTATTCTTAATCTAATTAAGTGTGCAGTGTGAATGCATCTAGCTTTCACTGAAACTTTTTCATTGCGTTTTAACTAAAAATATCTTCTATAAATTAAAGTATGTAAATAGATATCTTACAATTGATACAATTTGATAATTAGTAAGGATTCACTCCTTTCTTATAGTAAGTATATGAAAAACTGCAAAATAAATGCCTGATACCTACCAATTAATATTTTAGCTTGAATATAGATATGATTAGAGTAAAACAAAAATAAAGGCACTCTAAACTCAACAAAAAACATTAAATTAAATAAAGGCTTTTGAAAACTTACAATTTCCATTTACTGAAGTATTTGGGAAAATAAATGATTTCTGAGATACTGTATACTATATTCACAAAATACTTATTAAAATTTTTGTGCATTTATATAATCATTCATTCATGTGAAGTCTCATAAATTTTTCTCCCAAATCATAGGTATAATGAAATTGATTTTTAAAATTACATTATTTTTAAAAAATACATTATATGATTGCATTTGGGGCAATGATCAGATAATACCTTAGTTACTCCAATATAAGACCAAAGATTTCTTTATCTTAAGAAAACCCATGTTTTGAAAATTATTTTTTGTTTACATTTGCAATCATATCTTCTTCAAAAAGAGAAAAATTTAAATCTTTCTTTGCAAAATGCACCCCTATTATATAGTTCTTGCATTATTTAATTGGCTAGTACTAACAATGAAATATTGAATAGAAGCAGTGAGAGCTAAAATCCTTGCCTATTTCTGATCATAGGGAAAATCATTCAGCTTTTCATTATTAATAATTCTGTGAGTTATACATTTTTCATAAAAATCTTTATTAGGTTGAGTAAATCCTTTAATTCACAAGCTTCTGAATTTTTTTTTGTTATGATGAATTGGTATTGAATTTTGTGAAATACCTTTTCTAGAACTATGCAGATGATCATATGGTTTTTCTCCCTTTTATCCTTGTTTCCATGGTTAATTATATTAATTGATTTGGATTGTTGAATTGATCTTGCATTGCTAAAATAAAGCCCACTTGGCCATGATATATTACCCTTTTGATATATTGAAGGACTGCTAAATTTTAAAAGAAGATTTATATCTAGGTTTGTGATAAAAAAGAAAATTGTAATGTTTTTATCAAGTTTTGGTATCAAGGTGTGTCAGCCTCATAAAATGAATTAGAAAGTATACTGGCCCCTGTATTTTTTGAAAGACTTTACATAGATTGATATTATTTTCTTAAATTTTTGACAGAATTCACCAGTGAAATAATGTGAGGTGAAATTTAAAGGGAAGTTTCTGATTACAGATTCAATTTCTTTAATGTATAAAAGCTCGTTAAACAAAAATTAATTTTTTTCCAGTCAGTTGTGGACAACTGAGGATAACTGCTATTTTTTAAGGGATTTGTGCCTTTTACCTATGCTATTAAATTTATTAACAGGAAGGAATATTATCTTTTTAATGTTGTTAGCTTCTGTATTGATATTCCCTCTTTCATTCTTAATATTGGTAATGTGCTTTTTCTTTCTTTTTCCTTTATTAGTCTTGGTAGGTGTTTATCATCAAAAGAATATTTTCAAAGAATCAGTTGTTAGACTTGCTAATTTTCTCAATTGTACATATGTTTTCTATTTTATTTACTTCCTTCTGCTCTGATATTTAGTATTCATTTTCCTAGGCTTATATTTGTTGTTGTTGTTGTTTACATTACTAGTTTATCTCTCTATCTCATTGCTATAGAATAATATCAGATTTACAGAAACAATGCAAAGACAGTATAAAGAGTATCTGTATACATTTCACTCAGTTTTCCTTAATGTTAACATCTTATAAAGCAATTGTGTATTTGTCAAAAATAAGAAATTAAATTAGTATTAGCTGAACTCCAAACACTCTTTAATATTCACTTGTTTTCCACTCTTGTCCTTTTGCAGGTTTAGGATCCAAACCAGGTTGCCACATTCCATTTAGTATTTCCAACTTTTCAAGTTGAAATGTAAACAGTAATTACAACCTTTCTTGTTTGCTACTGTAGATAATTAACGTTATAATTTTCCCTTAGGATTTTTTTTAGTTGTTTACAAATTTAGATATTTTGTAATTTCATTATCGTTTGGTTGAAACATTTTATGATTTCCCTTTTTATTTTTCTTTTTAGAAAAATGTGCATTATAGTACACAGAGAATATATATAGTAACCTCTATTATACATGCACTTAATATATAATTATATTCCATGCTACATATAACTATATATATTTATATATATTTCATATTATTGTATACATATACACATTTCTAAATACTTCAAGCAATTTTCCAAAGAAAATTTAAATGTCTTTGTGTGAATGTTCTGATCCAATTTAAATTTAAATTTTATTCCTCACACTACTGACCTAATGTTAACATGCACTTATGTTACTGACACTCACACACATATCTTATTGGTTCTGTTTCTCTGGAGAACCATAGAAAATACTACACTTATCACATTTTACCTAGTAGATTTGTGTAACCACCACTACAATCAAGGTACAGACCTATTCCATCACCACAAAATCGCCCTTGTGCCACCCCTATAGAGCCCCACCAACACCTGGCCTTCCTCCCTATCATTCCTAATCTCTGGAAATCATAAATCTATTCTCCATCTCTATAATTTTGTTATATAAATAGAATCATACAATATGTGATCCTTTAAATGACTCCTTTCATACAGCGTAATGCCTCTGAGGGTTATTTAAGTTTTAGCATGTATCAACAGCTTCTTCCCTTTTTTGATGAGAGTACTCCATGGTTTGGATGGTTTTGGTTATCAGTTTAATACTGGGTTTGCAGAATGAGTTGTAGAGTGTTTCCTCCTCTTTATTTTTGTGTAGAGTTTGAGAAGAATTGGTGTCAACTCTTTTTTAAATGTTCCATAGAATTCACTAGTGTAGCCATCTCCTCCTGGATGTTTTTTTTGCCGGAAAGTTATGAATTAAATCTCTTTACTTGTTATATGTGTGTTTATATTTTCTGTATCTTCTTGAGTCCGTTTTAGTAATTTGTATATTTCTAGAAATATGTTCATTTCATCTAGGTTATCTAACTTGTTGGCATATATATATCCAAAGTACTCTCTTATAATCCTTTTTATTTCTGATGTTCATATTTATGTCCCCACTTTCATTTCAGATTTTAGTTATATGAGTTTTTTTTCCCTTAGTTGTGCTAAGAGGTTTTCAATTTTGTTAGTCTTTTCATAAAACCAACTTTTGACTCCATTGATTTTTTTCTATTGCTTTTCTATTCTTTATTTAATCTCTGTTCTAACCTTTATTATTTCTTTCCCTCTACTAGTGTTGACTTTGTTTGTTCTTCTTTTTCTAGTTCCATAAGATGTAAAGTTAGCTGTTGATTTGAACTCTTTCATCATTTTAAATGTAGGTGCTTTCAGCTCTAAAATTTCTCTCTGAGCATTGTTTTACTGTATCCCATAAAATTTGGTATGTTGTGTTTTAATTTTTATGTATCTCAAAGTGTTTTATTGTTTACCTGTGATTTCTTCTTTGACCTTCTGTTATTTAAGAGTTTGCTGTTTAATTTTCACATATTTGTGATTTTTCTAGTTTTCTATTATTGATTTCTAGATTCATTGCATATTGGTTGGAGAAGATACACTGTATAATTACGATCTTTTTATATTTATTGTGACTTGTTTTGTGGCCTAATATATGCTATTTCTTGGATACTGTTACATGTTCATTTGAGAAAAATATATATTCTAGTGCTGTTGGTTAAAATAAACTATATATGTCTTCCAGGTCTAGTTGATTTATAGTGTAGTTCACATCTTCCATATACTTATTAATCTTCTAATTGTTCTATCTTTATTAAAAGTAGGATATTGAAGTCATCAACAATTATTGTGGAACTATTTTTCCCTTAAGTTTTGTCTTCATTTGAGGGCATATAGTTGTTTGTTGTCATATGTTTATATTCTTCTTAATTTATTAACCCACTTATCAATATATAATGACCTCCTTTGTCTCTTGTAAAACTTTTTTATTTCAAGTTAGTTTTTGGATATTAGTATAGCCACCACTGCTCTATTTGCATGGAATATCTTTTTTCATCATTTCAATTTCAGCCTATTTGTTTTCTGGTATAAAGTGAGTCTCTTATAGATATCATTAAGTTGGATTGTATTTTGTATTCATTCTGCTAGTTTCTGTCGTTCAATTAATGAGTTTAACCCTTTTACATTTAAAGTAATTATTGATTAAAAGAAGTACTTATTTCTGTGGTTTAGCTATTTGCTTTTGGTTTGTCTTCTACCTTTTGCTCATTTTCTCCATTATTGTCTTCTTTGGTGTTTGATTTTTTTTGTAGGGCACTAATTTGATACCCTCCCCACTCCCTTTTCTGTATTCTTTCCAGATATTTTCTTTGTGGTTATTCTGAGATTTACAATTAGCATCCTAAATTTACAATAACACAGTTTGAATTGATATAATTTAGCTTCAAAAACATACAACTGTGCTCATATAGGCCTACCGTGCCCTCTTTATGTTGTTACTGCCACAATTTACATCTTCATAACCTGTGTGCTCATTTATAACACAGTTTTACAAATTTTGTGTGGATTTGTATTTTAAATATATAGTAAACAAAAATGGAGCTAAAATTTTTAAAAATCATACCACTAGCTTTTATTTTTCCCTGTACAGTTACCTATGCCATTCTTTATTTCTTTACACACATACACACTGTATAGCATCATTTCATTTCAATCTGAGGACTCATTTTAGCATTTCTTATAGGACAGGTCCACTAATGACAAAGTTTCTCAAATTTTGCTATCCATAATATCACAATTTCTCCTATTTTGAAGGATAGTTTGATGGGTGTAGAATTCATAATTAACAATTTTTGTTTTTCCACATTTTAAATATGCTTTCCTAATCCTTATGGCCTCCATGGTTTCTGAAGACAAATCAGCTGTTAATTTTATTGAGGATCGAATGCAAATGAATAAGTGCTTTCAGAATTCTCTTTTTGAATTTCTTGAATATGTAGATTTGTATCTTTTATATAATTTGAGGATTTGGGGCCATTATTTCTTCAAATATATTTTTCTGTCCTTTCCTCTCTTTCCTCTCCTACTGAGTCACCCACTGTGTGTATGTTGATATCCTTATTGTCCCACATCTCTTTTAGGTTCTGTTCTTCTGTTCTTCGGTTTTTGTTCTTTCTCCTCCTTAGCCTGCATAATTTCAAATGACCTTTCTTTTAAGTTCGCTGATTCTTCTACCTGTTCAAATCTGGTCTTGAAATTCTCTCATGAGTTTTTAATTTCAGTTTTGTACTTACAAGCTAAAAAATTATCTGGTTCCATTTTTTTATAATTTCTATCTCTTTTTTAAATATTCTATTGTTGGGTCACCTGTTTTCCTTTAGATCTTTGTCAAAGGTGTCCTTCAGATTTCTGAGTATATTTAAACTGTTGGTTTAAAGTCTTTGTCTAGTAAATCTAATGCCTGTACCACCTTAGGGACAGTTTGTTACTCTTTTTAATAAAATTAGTATACTTTCTTATTTATTTGCATGCTTCATCTTTTGTTGTTTTTGCAAAGTGGACATTTTGAATACAGTGATTGGTACCTGTGGATTCTTCCTCATTCTCAGTGCTTAATTTCTTGCTTGCTCTAGGTTGTAGCTGTTTGTTTTAATAATTTTTGGGGTAAAATCTGTATTCTTTTCTATAAATGTCATCTAGTTTCTATCCCATTTTTTTATGTTTAACTAGAGTATTGACAGAAATTTCCTTGAATTCCTTGAATGCTGAGAAGGGAGAGAGAGAGATAAGAAAACTCAAACAAAACCAAACAAAACCAAACAAAACAAAATCCACTGTCTGTACACTCAGTCTTTCCAGAATGGTTCTGTGCTGGAATATATATTGCATCCTTCCATGTATAGTCAGACCATTTATAATTATGTTTTAGTCTTCATTTACTGCTTGGACTAAACCAAGAGACCAGCCAAAGGTAAAAGCTTAAAGTGTTCTTATATCTTTATTTTCTGAACAGGCACCTTTTGCAGAACGTGAATGTCACTTTCTAAATTCCCCAATACACATGGACACTTTCGAATGTCCTAATTTCAAACAAACAAACAAGCAAATGAAGCAAAACAAAACTTATTCCCCAGCTTTTCCTCCCAGGCTTTCTACTATTTGCTTCTACTTTATTTTTTTCTTCCAAGGGGTAGCTTATCATTCATTTGCTTTACAAAGAGGGTGCTCTCATGTTAAGTGTTCTTAATACACACACACACACACACACACACACACACACACACACACACACCCACCCACCCACCCACAGAGACACTCTGGGAAGTGTTAGATATGTCTATTCCCTTGATTATGGTGATATTTTGGTTGTTTGAATATGCCCAAACTCATCAAATTGTACACATTAAATATGTGCAGGATTTTTGTATATAAATTATACTTCAATATAGCTGTTAAAAATAAATTCAAATTAAAGGAAGAAAGGAAGGAAGGAAGGAAGGAAGCAAGGAAAGAAAGAAAGAAAGAAAGAAAAGGAAAATTCCTAAAGTTAGTGCTTTTCTATTATCCCAACCTGCCTATTTTTCCTTAAAACTTAAAATTTATATTCATAAATTTCTCACATATTTTCTATATTAAATATTCAGTAAAACTGTAAATGTTATCAAAAATAAAAAAAGATATTTTATAAAATTTTAAAAGTTTTTTCTTTAAAAAATCACTACAAACTTAGTAGTTTAAAACAACACAGATTTATTCTCTAAAAGTTCTGAAGATCATAAGTTTGAAGCTGGGACAAAGTGAGAGAGTGCCATGGACGTATATACACTACCAAATGTAAAATAGATAGCAAGTGAGAAGCAGCTGCATAGCACAGATGCTTTGTGACCACCTAGAGGTGTGGGATAGGGAGGATGGGAGGGAGACTCAAGACGGAAGAGATATTGGGATATATGTATATGTATAGCTGATTCACTTTGTTAACAAAGCAGAAACTAACACACCATTGTAAAGCAATTATACTCCAATAAAAATGTTAAAAAAAAGAAAACAAGAAGGGAGTATCATTGTCATTAAAGTAAATTTTAAGAAGTAAAATGGTGATATAATGCAAATGTAAAATGAACATGTTAAAGATTTTATTCAACTCACTACAAGAGTGAACTAATAAAATAATACAATCAATTCAAAGAGCCAAAGGACATTTGAAATTGTGTGTGTGATTTAATTATGTGTGCTTTCTAATATAAATTATAGAATTCATATAATTATGTAAATAATTAAATGTTAGACTTCTGGGTTGGAAGCAAAACTGGTTAATGTCTTATAGTGCAATAAACTGTAACCTTTGAACTTAGAAAAAACAAAAAAACAAAAAAAAACAGTTTCAAGATGTTAGCAGTGCTGTTTCTTCTAGAGACTCCTAGGGAAGAATCCTTTTCCTTGCCTGTTTCAGCTATTAATGGATACCTGTCCTTTCCTCTAACTTCAAAGTATATCATTCCATTTTGTGCTTCCATCATCATTTTGCCTTCTCTCCTATCTCCTGCCTCCTTCTTATGGGAACCCTGGGATTACATCAGATCAACCCAAAAAAATCAGAGTAATATCTTCCCATCCCAAGATCCTTAACTTAGTCATATCTGCAAAATACCTTTTGCCAAGGTACCATTCATGGGTTCTGAAGATTAGAACATGAACATCAGGAAGGGTCATTATTCAGCCTACCATAGTAACTAATGATATGTGGTTTCATTCTGCAAAGTTAAATTTTAGGTAAGTAAAACAGTGATTACACAGATACTTTGGATGGTCTTTTGCAAAATAATAAAACAAAAACAAATAATATCAATAACTCTTAATCTTAAACAACTGTTTTATGTTCTTTTATGCTGTACTTACATTTACTCACGAAAATTCATTTATATGTTATCTGAGACATATATTACTACATATATGTTAATACTTAGATTTTGCCCTTAGGGAGATTTTCTTCAGGATATTTTGCCATTTCAAATAAAGAAACTAATTGAGTTTCCAATTTATGTATTCACACAGGTGATTCCCCATATTATTTTTCTCTTGTGCCTCACTACAGTTCTGAAAAGTAGATTTCTTAAGTCACTGCACTGCAGTTTTCCTTTGCCAATTAAGCTCTAGCATCTTATTTTATATGCCTGACAGGCTGTCGATTAACTAAAGGTGGCTTCTGGCTCTTGTTAAATGTTCACTTTTCCATTTCTAATAAGATACATACTCTCTACCTAGACATCACCAAACTATCATTCCCTATTAACTGTCATACATTATCATTTTTCTCATACATTAACTATATCTACAACTGTATTTATATGTCCATTAATTTCCTAAAATGTTTGAGGTTAAATTTTAAAACATATATTCATATGGTAAAAGTGAATTTAAATTATTATGCCATTTTAGATTTAAATAGATGAACTGATCCCATTACATCAATTATATCTTGTTTCTTGCACTACCATACCAAACTGAAAGTCTAGAATAATATTGTATATTTTGTTTTTGTTTACTTATATTTTACTCCTGGCTGTTAGAATGAAACTGACAGACTGTTTTCAGCTCACTAAATTCTAAATAGACGATCCCCCCACAAAACAAACATGCAAAAAACAGAAGAAACACAAATTCAAGATATGAGTTTCAAATATTTGAAAATGCTTTCTCTCCTGTGACAGTGGGTTTGGGATATTTAGTCAAGTAAATTCAATCAATTATTAAAAATATCCTAGACATTTAAAATATTTTTATTATTTCATTAATATTGATGTGAAAATTATTTGAACGCAAAGATATAGTACTGCATCTCAAAATATCGCCAACTAGTATAAATTATAGTATTTCAGAGTATTAGAGATTACACATATACAAATATAAATTTAATTACATATATTTTTAACTAAATTATCACGTTATTTTATCTTTATAGGAGCACTAATGCTTAATCTTGCTCAATCTATTATGTGCATAAGAATTGCCTGGGAAGATAGTTTAAATTACAAATTTCTAAGCTCCAACCCTTGGTTATTTCGAGTCAGTAGATTTAATGTGGGGGTATAAGGAAAGGATATTTTTAATAAGCCATCACATGATTTTCACATGTTAAATAAAGGACGATTCAGAAAATACAGTCATACAGGAGATTTTATGCAGTTTAATTAACATATTTTGAAATTTATTGACAGTTTAATCATTTTATAAAATGAAGTCATGTGAATTATGATTTACCTTATGCCAGATTATTAAAAAAAAAACTCCTGGGCTTCCCTGGTGGCGCAGTGGTTGAGAGTCCGCCTGCCAATGCAGGGGACACGGGTTCGTGCCCCGGTCCGGGAAGATCCCACATGCCGCGGAGCGGCTGGGCCCGTGAGCCATGGCCGCTGAACCTGTGCGTCCGGAGCCTGTGCTCCGCAACGGGAGAGGCCACAACAGTGAGAGGCCCGCGTATCGCAAAACAAAACAAAACAAAACAAACTCCTGCAATTAATATGAAAGTTTACTTTTTTCTATATGATTTCAAAAAAGTAAATATCTGCCATTTATGGATATGAAATACATAGCACTGACTTAAATTTTCTCTGTTATAAACACGGAGAAACTATCTGAAATTCAATAAGAACATAGCTATAACCTCTGTCATAATTAGATTAATAATCAATATTACTATCTTCAGAATGCGTTCCAAGCAATGCTATATAAGAAAAATGGGAGAGTAGATAGAGGCAGCAGATAAGCAGAGGGCCTGTGATTAAATAAATTTGACAATTTTGTGAGAAACAAAGGATTACTTAGTGGCCATCTTAAACGATAAATACTGGCAAAGGTTTATCACTTCATACAACATAAGATTATTAATATTTGTTGAATTTAAAAATACTTCTTTGGAATAGGTGACATCACATATTATTTCTCTTTTGAGGGTATATTGGTGTACTTGTGCTCTAAAGGAAGAAAAATGATATTTGAAATTAATGAATTTATTACTATGCTTAAATGCAAGCTTTTTCTACAGCAGTAAATTGAAGCAATGCAAATTCTGAACCACATAATTATATTCATTTTTGATATCTTATTAAAATAATAAATCCCTTTGAGTTTATATAATCAGAATTAAGACCACTATTTTTCTTTAAGCTTCAATTGGCAGGAGTACATTTTAGGCAAAGAAAATACCACTGTATCTTACATTGGTAAGATTACAAATTCACATCTTACAGCATGTGACTTTTTAAAAATTATTGTATTTTTCTGCAGTCTAAAGTTATGATGAGTCTTCAATAAATGAGGCAAAATATAAAGGCTACTTATTTGAGGATGACTTTAATGGTGTTTCCAGTTTTAACTAAGCAAGGCATAGAACTAGGGTTTAGACAATTAGTCTTTGCTTGTATTTTTCTTTATTTCTTTACATTGAACGTCTTTTTTTTACTATTACACCAAGCTTAGTTTCTGATTGAGTAGGAATGTCCATGATGTTTCACCTTTAAATAAGAATTTTAAGAATACAATATTCCTGGGAGAGGTTAATAGAGCATCAAAGTTGAATGGCTTAGTTGGATGATTTTAAATGTCTGTGATCATAATTAGGGTTTTAGAAGTTCATTAGCGTGCCTTTTCAGTAACAATGTAGGATAGACATGTAAGCCTTTTTTTCTTCTAAGAAAGTACAATTTATTTTAAGGTTGACATTTATTGAGTATATATGTGCTAATCAATGTGAAAATAATCTTCAGGAATAAACTAACTGAACATATACATCACCTTTATAAAATTGTTACTATTATCACCCTTATTTTATAGATGGGGACATTGATAAAATGTACAAGGAACTGTCAAGATCCAACAACTAATAATAAAATATGAAGACAGGTGTTTCTGACTCTACTCAATATTTTGAGTTCAACAAGCAGTACAGATTTAATCCACTCAGTCTGTCTTTTTACAAACAATGTGCATATTTTATATGGAATACGCAAATTTCTTCTACAAAAGTATTTTCTTTATTTCTGGTTTTGAGGCCTATGAAAGTAGTGAGTTGAACTATATTACCCTTCAATTTTTCAATGCTTTACTTCTATAAGCATATACTATTCTCTAGTGGTAGCTAACATTTTTGAAAATATGACTTTGTCCTTCACATAAATGGTAAATGGTTGTCTTTTCTGCCAATCATTTTTATCTTTGCAATGTAAGCTAAAGGTGATATGGCTTATTGCAAAAGACGAGGGTCATCATGAAAATGAATTTCAATATTCCTTGATGTGTGGGAGCCATCAATTGTGAAGAAAAGCCTTGAGCATGAATGATGAAATCATAAATTCTTTTGCAATCTGTTCTTTGTATAAAAAGAAAAAATAAAGATAAATGTAACTGTGAACTGAATATGATATCATCAATAATAAAATGCATTCATCCCAAGATGAGGGAAAAAACATGTTTGATATGTTGATGAGAATATATACTCTAGTTTTATTGAAATTTTGAAGAAACACAGATACTGAGGACATAAAAATTGTTAACTGATATATAGTAATAAATCAGGTATAGCTGAAAATGATAGAAGATGGAAGCAAAAGAGAACTTAACCACCCCCAAATTGTAGGGATGAATAATATTGATCTTTTCTAAATCCCTAATCCCAATCTGTATTGAGAGTTACCCACTGTAACAAAATTTGTCAGATTCAGCAAAGTATAGGTTGATTTGCTATTAAGACAGCTAAAATAAATAACTATATTGCCATCACCAAGGTCCTATTATTTTAGCAATGCCCTCACACACCACTTGGATAACCCACTGAACAACAATTATAAAGAGTTTAGATGCACATAGTATTTTCCTGAATTCTGGAGAAGGTTCAAAATATTCAACAGGAATAAGACACATTTCAAAAAAATTCTCAATTTTGTTGGAAAACAAAAACTTATAGGAAATAACTACCATGAAGATGAAAATGATTATATTTAAGTAAGCATCAATAGCTTGGATAATAATGAAAGCATAACATGTAAAAGAATTTCAGAGGCAAATGAGAGCTCTGCAAGCTGGCATGGTCAGAGCTCCTATCATGAAAAACATAGTAGTTGAATTACATCAAGCAAGTTTCCAGTGCCATTTTTGCAACAACATTTGCTCCCTTCGTGTCTCTCACATTTTGGTAATTGTTGTAATACTGAAGGTTTTTTCATTATTATTATATTTGTTATGATGACCTGTGATCAGTGATCTTTGAGAGTACTATAGTAATTGTTTTCGAGTGACATAAACCACACCTCTATAAGATGGTGAACTTAATCGATACATGTGTGTGTTCTGACTGCTCCACTGACTGGTTGTTTCCCCATCTCTCTCTCTCCTCTTGCCTCCCTATTCTCTGAGATACAATGACATTGAAATTAGGTCAATTAATAACTCTACAGTGGGAACTTCTCTGGCACAGTGGTTAAGAATCTGCCTGCAAATGCAGGGGACACGGGTCAGATCCCTGGTCCAGGAAGATCCCACATGCCATGGAGCAACTAAGCCCATGTGCCACAACTACTGAGCCTGCGCCCGTGAGCCACAACTACTGAGGCTGCATGCCACAACTACTGAAACCTGTGTGCCTAGAGCCCATGCTCCACAAGAGAAGCCACCGTAGTGAGAAGCCTGTGCACAGCAATGAAGAGTAGCCCCCCGCTTGCTGCAACTAGAGAAAGCCCGCACTCAGCAATGAAGACCCAAAAATAAATAAATAAATAAATAAATTAATTTTTTAAAAAAACCTCTACAATGGACTCTAAGTGTTCAAGTGAATGGAAGAGTCCCACATCTCTCATTTTAAGTCAAAAGCTAGAAATGATTAAGTTCAGTGAGGAATGTGTGCCGAAATCCAAGATAGGCTGAAAGCTATACCTCTTGTGACAAATACTTAGCCTAGTTGTGAATGCAAAGGAAAAGTTCTTTAAGGAAATTAGAAGTGCTAATCCAATGAACACATGAATGATGAGAAAGTGAAATAGTCTACTACTGATATACAGAAAGTTTTAGTGGTCTGGATAGAAGATCAAACAAGCCACAATATTCCATTTAGCCAAAATTTAATCTACAGCTAAGGCCATAATTCGCTTCAATTGTATAAAGGCTGAGAGAGGTGATGGATCTGCAGAAAAAAAGTTTGAAGCTAGCAGAGGTGGATTCCTGAGGCTTAAAGAAAGAAGCCTTTCTATGACATAAAAGTGCAAGGTGAAGGAGAAAGTGCTAATGTAAAAACTAAGGCAAGTTATCCAGAAGTACTAGCTAAAATAATTAAAGAAGGTCCCTACACTAAACAGTAGATTTTCAATATAGATGAAACAGCTTTAGATTGGAAGAAGATGCCATCTAGGACTTGATAGCTAGAGAGGAGGAGCCAATTCCTGGCTTCAAAGCTCCAATGGACAGGCTGACTCTTGTTAGGGCCTAATGCAGCTGGTTAAGTTGAAGTCAGTGCTCATTTACCATTCTGAAAATCTTAGAACTGTTAAGAATTATACTAAGTCTACCCTGATTGTGTTCTATAAATGCAACAAAAAAACCTGGATGGTAGTGCATCTGTTTACAACATGGTTTACTGAATATTTTAAGCCCACTGTTGAGAACTACTGCTCAGAAAAAAAAAAAAAAAATTATTTCAAAATATTACTGCTCATTGACAGTGCACCTGGTCACCCAAGAGCTCTGATGGAGACACACAATTAGATTCAGGTTGCTTTCATGCCTGCTAACACATAACACAACATCCATACTGTAGCCCATGGATCAAGGAGTAATTTTGACTTTCAAGTCTTATTATTTAAGAAATACATTTCTTAAGGCCATAGATGCCATAGACAGTGATTCCTCTGAGGGATCCAGACAAAGTAGATTGAAAACCTTCTGGAAAGAATTCAGCATTCTAGATGTCATTAAGAACATCTGTGATTCATGGGAAGAGATCAAACTGTCAATATTAGCAGGAGTTTGGAAGTTTATTCCAACCCTCATGGATGACTTTGAGGGGTTCAAGACTTCCGTTGGAGGAAATAACTGCAGATGTGGTGGAAACAGCAAGAGAACTAGAGTTAGAAGTGGAGCCTAAAGATGACACTGAATTGCTGCAATCTCATGGTACAACTTTATGGATAAGGAGTTGCTTCCTATGGATGAGCAAACAAACTGATTTCTCGAGACAGAATCTATTCCTGGTAAAGATGCTGTGAAGATTATTGAAATGACAAAAAGAATTTAGAATATTACATAAACTTAGTTGATAAAGCAATAGCAGGGTTTCACGGGACTGATTCCACTTTTGAAAGAAGTTCTACTGTGAGTAGAATGCTATCAAACAGCATTGCATGCTACAGAGAAATCATTTGTGAAAGGAAGAGTCAATGTGGCAAACTTCATTGCTGTCTTATATTAAGAAATTTCCACAGCCATCCCAACCTTCAGCAACCGCTACACTCTTGAGTCAGCAGCCACAAACACTAAGGCATGACCCTCCACCAGCAAAAAGATTACAACTCATGGAAAGTGCAGATGATGGTTAGCATTTTTTAGCAATAAACTGATTTTTAATTAAGGTATGTACATATTTTTTAGACATAATGCTATTGCATACTTCAAAGACTACAGTATAATATAAACATAACTCTTCTACGCACTGGGAAACTAAAAAAACTTTTTTGTCTCTTTTTATTGTGATATTCACTTTACTGTAGGGATCTGGAACCAAACTCACAATAGCCGAGGTATGCCTGCATTAGGTCTCAAGTTTTATTTCCAGAATTATACCTTTTCAAACCATCTACATTAGATATGGAGTTTTCATTTTTCTCACTTATCTTGGAATGAGGAGGGGGCATGTCTCTCTCTCTCCCTCTTTCTCTCTCTCTCTCTCTCCATATCTATTTAGTTAGTTAGTTTATTAATTAGGCTTATTTGTGATTTTTTTTTTATGCCCAAAATCCCAAAGAACAAGACTGATTCATTATTCTGAGAAATGACTATTTGGCCAATCATTTTCATAAGACCTTATTGATTCATAAACTGCTTTATTAACATCTTCCACAGTGGATATTTTTTACCATCCATGAATGGGATATAGAGAATTCATGAACTGCATGTGGATCTTATGTGTATGTGTTTTAACAACTTTCAGCAACCCTAGTATGAAAATTTCTGCTTCCCTTTTATGTCTCCAAAGGAGTTATTATCTGATCTCTGATCATCTTGTATAAAAGACAATGGCATTTGATTTTCACAAAAGGCTTGAAGAAAAGTGGGAAATAACATTTATTGAGAAGTTGTGTTGGAACATGGAAAGTGAGCATCCTTTCTATTCTCAAAACAATCTTATGAAATACATATTCTTATTTCTATTTACATGTTAAAAATAAAGCCTTAGAGATTTTAACTACCTGCTCACAATCAAGTTAATTTACATACTGCATGTAATACTGCTAGAAAAGTGATGGTGGTAAAATTAAACCTAGTATTGTTGACAACAAAAATACAAACAAATAAAAACACCAGTTTTTTCTTTTATCTATACCATTCTGCATCTCAAGTTTTTTTTTCAATGTCCATTTTCTCTTTCTTCTTATGCATTTATCACATTATATTTGTCACTTGATTGTTTCAGAATAAAAACAAGAATATAAATATATGTTTTAATTAAAACCAATAAATATGTGAAAAGATGGAAACATAAAATGATCTGGTTAACCATCAACTATAAAATAGCTTTTATTAAGGACTTGGATTAATAGTAAGGATTTTGTACTTTTAGGAGTGAGATAGTGCTAAAAAAAAGGTGGCTCCTGCCAATGTTTATAAAAGGGACAGCATTAAAACATGGACTTACGGGAAACAGAAGATTAAAAAAGTAATTACTCAATAATGAATGATAGAAAATGACATTTAAAAGAGAAAAATACTTTACATTGTGGTTCTATTTGGCTTCAAAAACTAAATTTTGGTAAAATGAAAATTATTTGGATAGGTATAGGTGATGAAATTATACGACAGGGAGATAACAGAAAGGAATGGAATTTTAAAAAGATGAAATTAGATCAATTCTGTTAGAACAAATTTTGTGTAGACAAAAAGCTTAGCAAGGAGATTTTAATTTGATCCTGGAGAATCCAGAATACTAGTATTTCTTTTTTTTAAATTTTTGTTGCTTTTTTTTTTTTTTTTTTTTTTACAAAACAAAGGTATTTTAACTGTATTTGTTAAAACCTTTACGTCTTTCATCTATGACTCCCCTCCACCATACTTCCTATTGTGCCTGGTAGCAGAGCATGGCACCCACATTCCTGGTAACTGACAAAGTGAAGGTTAAGTTGGAGAAGCATTTATTATAGGTTTAGTGGAATATATTTACATGGATCAGAATCATCTCCATCAATAGTTATGCTTTTCCTATCTGTCTGTAATAGTCTGGTGGAATTCTAACAACCATTGTCAAAACTCACCTAAAGTCATGAAAGGACACAACCGCACTCAAGATCATGTCACTATATGTATTCTATGGCAATAAGTCTTGAACATACGTAGGTAGTAAAAGAAAAACCAAGATATTAAGTGTTCAAAATTGAGTTTAGTCTGTGGAAAATGTATTAGATGTGCAAAATTTAAAGGAATATTTGATTTTCATTTTTTGCCTAGTCAAAATAGAATATTTCTGTCAACAAGAATATACTTGATGGTTCAAGATATACAATTATATATATAAAGAGTAATTCCTTTGTTTGCAGGGCACAAAACTGTATCATTACCACAAAATGTTAGTAGCTATGTTTGTGAAGTAGCATGTGCTGTATATTCCAAGCTATAGAATACCATCTTAACATATCACCAATAATGAAACAAAAAGCTGGAAAAAAAGTTTCCTTAATGAGCAATAATGAAAACAATAATCAATCCTTCTAGTAAGTAGCACATCTCAAGTAACATTCTATTCTCCCTATAGAAAATAGAATAAAATTTTGTGTATGAAGAGGCTATCAAAAAGTATGTTGACAAGCATTATTTCAGAATAATAATGTTGGGTAGTTAACTAATACAAATATTAGGCTAGTATTTTTAATTCATACTGTATTTAGCAGTTTTTAAGAATGTATAATATCAGATTTACTTTCATATTTATTTTGGAGGACTCCTGCAAGTGAATAAACTTCAAGAAACACAAAGCCTACATCCTATCTGTGCTTAAATCTCAATTTGTGAAGTGCAGGTGAGGTTTCCAAGAGATGGGAACAGGTTGGTAGCAGCAGGGGGATCACTGAAGAAGTCTACATGGAGTTGAACAGCTCAGTGTGAAAGTCATCTCTGAGTCTGCCCAGAACAACGCTGGACAATCATTGCTTGACATTGGTGTCCTCATCAGAAAGAGGGCAAAGGATCTGCATCACAGTGAATCACAAGGAAGAGTAATCTCCACCATTTTCCTTGACACCAACCTCCAGCAGTTTTGAGACAGCAGATGGGTAAGCTTGTCAATATACAACTGTATTTTCCAGTCATTCAAGAGGGTGGGAGTGCAGAACAGTTTCATCTGATTAAAAATTTTGAAGTAATGTGATATTGCTCACCCTTGACCACAAAATGTAGACTCATTACATGTAAGAATGTGTCCAAGATGGTGAACTATTTCTGGTTCTTATGTATATGTGTCATAAGATTTTCACAACCTCTAGTTTTAAAGCCAATTGATTTTGAGATAATAACAAAGGCTCCTTTGAAGAACTGCCATGTAGAGGTAAAAAAAATCTCAGAGAAACCACAGATTTGGCAAATTACAGGGAATTGGGAAGAGACTGCATTTGGAAGGGTATGCTTAAAAAAATTCATAGAAAACACAGTGTGATTGGGGGGAGGATGTAGAAAGAACAGAGAAAGATAATGTTTAAGGCGTCTGTCTCAAATGCTCACATTTTATGTAAAAAGGGGTTAGGCTTGGAACAATTAAGCAAAAGGCTTTCATTAATCTAACTCTCTCCTTCCCTAGATCTTAGACCCTGACTGAAGAAAAACATACAGTCATACATAATAAATTCATATTTTAAATTACTGACCACTAATCCGCTGGCCCTCCGTGCTAATTTGCTACATTCTCTTTGTCTACCAATTTACTCACTGCCCTAAATAACTCTTTCATACCCTACATCTCACTTTAAATCTCCAACGCTCTCCCCTCCTTACTATTAGCTAGTACCTTTTCTTCTCTTTTTACTGAGACCATAGAATCAATTAAAAGAGAATGGCTATCTGCACTACTGTATGTATTCATACACTGCGGTCAGATCCAACATTCCTTCCTGCTAACACAGAGGAACTATCAGTGCTCTATGCTAAGGCAAACTTGTCCATTTTTGCATTCAGTCCCATCCTTTTCACCTATTCAAGAAGTGCCCCAGAGTATGGCCCTCTCTGCCATAAATTCTCTCTCTACACTGATTCTATTAGATAATTCCATTAGCAAACAGGATGTACTCTTGTTTATTTTAAAAACAGAAAAAACAAAAACGTCTTTTTCATCATATCTCACTTTATCTTCTGCATAGTTACTCTGACTTCCTTTATCCTTCTTTATTTTTCTGTTGCTCAAATGCATCAAGTGATTTCTTACCCCAGAACCTCTGCACATGCTCTAAATTCAAACTGGAACTCCTTCTACATGATGGCTATATGATTTTGCATCTGGATCACTTTCACTTCCTTCAGGTCTTTCCTGAAATTTAATCTTATTACGGAGGCCCTGAATGAGGACTCTTTACAATAGAGCACTACACCCCTAGCACCCCACACTTCCTATCAAAACTTACTGTTTCTGCTATATCTTTCCTCCTAGTTCTTGTCCCTCTTTGACATACTGCATATTCACTGTCTGGCTCCTTTATTACAATGAGAGCTCCATGAGAATAGGAGATATTTAAAATTTTAATGATAGATTCTAGCCAATGAAATATAAAATCATAGATATAGACATAGAAAATGACAATTGAAAAGAAAATATGTTATTTGTCAAAAGAATAACAACTAGCACAGTGGTAAAACTAGTGGCTTTTCCAGTTTGATTTAGTTGGCTTTCCAGATCAGTGGGAAACGGTGAATTATCTGGGGAAATGGAATTTAAAACCACAAGGTATGCGGCAACATTGTTTACTCATCAGTTGAACACAAATGTAAGTAGCTGTTAAGATCCAATGCTCATTAGAGTATGAGGAAAATAGGAATACCATACATTGTTGATGTGAATGTAAACAGGTAAAGACTCCTTGGAAAGCAATAGGTAGTGTTTATTATTATATTTCTTTCAACCAACATATTCCCCTTTTGTGGCACTGCACTAGAGAAATAAGCACACATATATCTGTAGATATATGTAAATATTTAAAAATATTTTAAATGGATACATGTATGAATTCATGCATACATGTATGAATTATATAGTTAGAAATAAATAAAAAATGAATTTATTCAAAGGAAGGAAGGAAGAAAGGAAAAAAAGAAGGGGAATGATTATATTCTAGCTGTGACATACTACATCTTTAGAGACAAGCCTTAAAATGTCAGGGTAGGGGCTTCCCTGGTGGCGCAGTGGTTGAGGGTCCGCCTGCCGATGCGGGGACGCATGCTTGTGCCCTGGTCCGGGAGGATCCCACATACCGCAGAGCAGCTGGGCCCGTGGGCCATGGCCGCTGAGCCTGCGCGTCCGGAGCCTGTGCTCCGCAACGGGAGAGGCCCGTGTACCGCAAAAAAAATTTAAAAATAAAAAATAAATAAATAAAAATAAAATAAAATGTCAGGGTAGCATAGTTACTCTTGAGTAGCTTTGTCTCTATAAAAATGGCCATTTCTTCATATACTACATTCATGATGACAGTTAGTTGTGCAAAAGCTAAGCTGTGCTTCAAGTTTTGGCAAGTATTAGAAAACTCTGAGTGTGGAAGCACTTTGGTTATATATTAGACTCTTACTATGCTATCTGCCCTTTTCTGGCCAGAGCAAGGGTTCCAAGATGAGGATCAGATTATCCTGTTAACTTCTGACACCAGTGTGTGCAAGGGGCTGCCATGCTCATGCTATGGACTCTCCAGTTATGCTATGCAATCTGATGTTGTAAAGGTTGTTTCGCTGCTCATATTCTGGAATCCACCACAGGAACTCAGGAGAAGAGACTACTGAGCATGACTGATGGAGAACATCAAAGTAATCAAATTTTATTTGCAATGCTATAAAAATCAATGCTTTTGAAGAAATTTCTTTATAAATCAATGGGTGGCAATATGCATCATTATGTAGCAATGCTTTAAAAAACAACTCTAGATGTAGGTCTTAAGATGCATAAGTCAAGCTTCTTCAAGAGAAACAGAACCAAAAGGATTTGTGTATATAGAAAGAAATGTATTTTAAGGAATTGGCTTGTGTGATTATGGATATTGGCACATCCAAAATCCACAGGGGGTGCAGGCAGGCTGGAGACTTATAAAATGCCGTAGTTCAAGTCTGTACTGCAGAATTCCTTCTTGCTAGCGGGGAGGTTAGTCTTTTGTTCAATTAAAGCCTTCAAATGAATGGGTGAGGCCCACCCACATTATGGTAACAGATCCACTTTACTCACAGTCCACCAACTCACATGTTAATCTCATCCAAAAACACTCTCACAGAAACATCTAGATAAATGTTTGATTAACATCTGGGCACCGTGGCCCAGCCAAATTGACACATAAATTTAAACATCACACAAGATAGTAAAATTAATTTACAATCTTAGTTTTAATGAATGTCTCTGAGATATTTCAAGAAAAAATAAGTTGAATACTTGTGGAAACTAAAGATTTTTTTCTCTGTGTATTATCATATAATATGTTAAATCAGCTTGAGTTTACAACAGGTTATATAAATTTTTCCCCAGAGAAAGAGAATATACACTGTTTTTTTTACTTTCTCAAACTCAGTAGAGACTCCACGCATAGTAAAATATAAAGCTGAGACTATAATGCATTTATGTAGCATATAAATTTAAAATCTCATTTTATATTTTGTTTGCTCTAGAATGACATAAATGAAGTCTTGACTAGGAGGCACTATGAGAGAAACATTTTGCAGATGTAAGAGAATCATATGATTATTTGTTGCATATTCAAATATGGATGTGTTTTTGCACTAAAACAATATTCACTGATTTTCTTCACTAGGTGCTACAACCTAATTTAAAATACAGTTTTAAACGTATAGTTGTGGCTATTGTGAATAACAAAAAAAAAGAGCTATGTAATAAACATGAGATTTAGTGAATGTATTATATACATTCAGTTGGTGGTTTCATAACCTATTTTGGACTTATGTTTGCAGTAGAATAGTAAAAAGGTATAGGTATAACAGAAAAGGGTATTATTTATTGTATAAGTCAAGTCCTCCGTTTTACACATGAGGAAATTTACCACAGACTGTAAGTACTTTCCCTCTCCATAAACTTTTCATTGACAGAACAAGAAGTAGTATGTAAATCTCCTCAGAGTAACCTCAGGGCTGCAGATATAAATGACAATCACCTAGATACCCATAAATGAGAGTCATAATCTTTGCAGGTTTTCCTTATTTGAGTTATGTTTTCTGTATAGAAAATGAAACTTTACAAAAGAAATTAAGTTCAATTTAACCCTGTCCCTTTCCATTGTGATAAATGTAGTTTTACTACTTCAAATGAATGTCTTACCTTTGCATATAATGTACATATATACAATTCTAAAATAATTTTTATGTGATTTTTATATTTCCATATGTGAAATACAAATAATTATGCAGTGTGCTTTTACCACTCAAAATTATGTTTTTCATATACCAATACAGATTTATATCAAGATTATTAATCCTTATTGTGACATTGTATTACAGATACAATTTGTCTGTTTTCCTATTTTCAGTGATACATTGTTATAAACAATGATGCTATAAACATTCATATGCCTTTTTAATTTTTGCAAAGTGCTACAAAATGTCTGTAGTGGTATGCTTTGATTCTTTTCTCTTTATCTGTTTGTGTACCTACTGTAGGGTTTTGTTTTTGTTTTTTTGCAGTTATCGTGAGGTTTGTATTCATCATCTTACAGATATAACAGTCTATTTCAACCTGATAACAATTTAACTTCCATCACATACAAAAACTCTATGCTTTTATTCCCCTTCCTCAAATTTTATCTTTTGGATGTCATAATTTCTGTTATACATCTACTCTTATATACGTGTATCATTTTATATTGTGTATCTATTAACAAATTATTGTGGCTCTAATTATTTTTAGTACTTTTGTCCTCAAAACTTTTAAACTACCGTTAAGTGACTAACCCAGCACCGTATTACAATATTAGTGTAGTCTGAATTTGACTAACTTACCTTGAGCTGTATGCCGTGGGCGGTCCTGCATCCTGGGTCCACGGGAACCAACCAGGTGCCGGGGCCTGTGGGGTGGTACCTGGATCTTCCAAGGCCCTTTAAGACGATGCCAGGCCGGGAACCTTGTTTTGTGGCTCCTGCAAAGTGGCTAGGGCCACTGGGCCCACCAGGGCTGGCCTGGCGCTTGTTAAGTCTGGAACCTGGGGCCTTGAGAGTTGGCCTGTATCGTGGGGCCCTGGTGTCAGAGCGGGCTGGGAGCCCAGGTCTGTGGGGCCAGCGCGAACCGGGTCCGCGAGGGCGGGCCTGGCGCTGAGGCGCCTGGAATCCAGTTGGCGGGAACCGTCCACGGTTTATGTCCGTGGGGGCCAGCTGGGCCCTGGGGCCTTCGAGCGGCCTGGATTGAAGCCTGGGTCTGCAGTAGTCGGCCTGACGCGTGGGGCCTGGTCGGCAACCTGGGTTTGCGGGGGCTAAAGCTGAGGCCACAGGAGCCTCTCAGGGCTGAGGGAGACGTGCAGGTCCAGAACTGGTAAGGCCGGGGGCCCGGTGTCCTATGTCCTTGGGAGCAGGTGGCTACTGAGGTCCAGAGCCTGGGTCCGCGCGACCCCAGGGCCACAGCAGCTGGGGCCACGGGGACAGCAACGCGGGGTGTGCCGGCAGCCGAGGATAACAGGAGTGCGCGGCGACCCGAGCGTCCTGGGAGCCGTCTGCGGCAGCCAGAGTTTAGGCGCTGCAGCAAGTCCGTGATTGGCAACGTGCGCGCATGCGCGCGCGCGCGCGCGCGCGCGCGCGCGCGCGCGGAACCCTGGGACTCTGGTATTCCAGAGGCTGCCTGGGGCCGCAGGGGCCGCCTGAGGCTGCTGGAGCTGGCAGGTGTGGGGCGGGGGCGGGGACGGGAGGTGCTGGGTTTGGGGGCGACTTCCAGGAGCCTGGTGGCAAGCGAGCTGCCCGGGGCCAGGTTGGCCAGGGTCCTGGCTCGTGGGAGCCCTCAGGAGCCATCTAGGGCTGCGGAGTCGGCCTGGTGCTGGGTGGGCTGGTCTGGGGTCCCCTGTGAAGTGGGCGCTCACTTTTCTCTCTACGGGCTGGCCACCTCTGGTTTGGGGGAGGGGTGATGGGGAGAATGTGAATCTATCCCTCCTGCCCTCTTCAATGAGTCTTTTCTTATGTTCTTCACGCAGGTGCTGTCATCCCTCACCTGGAATCCTTGGCTCTTGTGAAGGTATTTTCGTGCACAGTTGTTCAAACTGATGTTTCTGAGGGGACAAGCGCTAGAAATTCCTATGCTGCTAGTTTACAAACGTCACTCCTCCCCTCGTCTATATTATACTGTATTTATACATTCAGCTTTTGCTAAGCAGTTTGGTAGGTTTTCTTTTTTGAGGGGGGAGGGGGAAAAGGGCAGTTTGAATAGCGTAGCCATGAACATTCCAGTACATATGCTTTAATTAACAAATGTATGGATATTCTTTTGGAATGCTCTTATGTAGCCATAGGGTAGCCATAAGTTCAGTTTTAGAAGAGAATCTCAAAGAGTTTTTCAGAGGCATTTTCAAATTTACATTCTCACCAGCAAAGCATGATAAATATGGAAATATCAAATTTAAAATATCAAATTTTATCAAAAATAAATTGTATTTTCATATTGCTGCTAACACCTGGAATTGTCAGTTATTTTCATTTTAGCCATTCTTACATTTGTAAATTTATAGCAATTTTTTGATGACTGATGAAGTGGAACATCTTTAAATATGTTCATTGCCCATTTAAATATTCTCTTATATGAAGTATTTTTTTAAGTATTAGGGCCTTTTTTTTTTCTATTGGGTCATCTATCATTTTCTTAATCATTTGTGCATTTGAAAAAAAAAGATATAAGTACAATGAGTATCTTTTCCTAATTTGGTGAGTGGTCTTTATACTTTCATAATTGTGACTTTTGAGGAATATATATTCTTAATATTATTATAGTGCATTTATTTTTCCTGTAACAGTCAGTGCTTATTGCAACATGTTTGAAAAAAAAAATCTACTTCAGTATCATAAAGATGTCTTCCTATAGCTCCCCAAATTTTTATTGTTTTAACCTTTATTATCATATGTGCAATCATTCTGAATGTACACAGAATAAATTTTCAAAATATATGAAGGAAAAAAAATGGATAGGAAGAAAAAATAGACATTTCATAAATCTAGTGGGGAAATTTAACATATTTTCCTCAATAGCTGATAAAATTAGCCAAAAAATATAAAATGTCTGAGCAAAAAATTTAACAAATTTGACCTAATAGGCATTTATATAACACTTTATACAAAACTATAGTATCTACATTCTTTTCAAGTGTACATGGAAGATTTAACAAATTGACCATATGCTGGGCCATAAGCAAAATGACCAACAATTTCAAAATATTAAAATAATTTGTGTTTTTCCTGACCTTAGTGGATTTAATCTAAAAATTAACAACAAACAGATAAAGGGAAAAAAGGGTATGTACACTACTAAATAATTAGTGAGTCAAATGATAAAGTCAAAATTTTTTAAATATTTGAACATAATAATAAGCCATCACATATTATCTCTCGCAGAATACAGATATAGCACTGATTAGAGGGAAATCTGTCGCCTTAAATATATGCACGAGAAAAGATGATAGGAAGACAAGCAGTGACGATCTTCCATTTCAAAAAGCTAGGAAAACAACAGGAAAATCAAACGTAAAGAAAAAAGAATATAAATAATCAAATCTGGAGGAGAAATCAATGAATGAGAAACCAAACATAAAGTATAACAAATCAACAAACCTAAAAGCAGTCCATTGAAAAAGTTTAATCTATAAACTTATAGCAAGTTGGTAAAAAATAATAGAGAAAATAAAAGTTACCAATATTAGTAATAAAAGAAGGATATCACACTGTATCTTATACACATCCATAAAGTAACAAGTAAACATTATAAACAACATTACATTTTACAATTTGGATAAAATAGATATATTCCTCTAAATAATTATATTACCAAAGGTGACTGGAAAAGAAATACAAACTGTAAAGAATCTGATTTCATTTTTAAGGATTATGAATGCTTTTTATAAAACTTTCTAAAAAAGGAAGACCAGGGATATGATGACCTCACTGATGAATTTTTCCAAATATTTAAGGAAGGAATAACACTAGTCTTACACACATTCTTTCAAGGTATAGAAAAAGTCACTCTCATTTTTCGAAGATAGTGAATCCTTGCTTGTATGACCTTACTCAAACTTTGCAATATAATTTACATAAAATGTCTTTTCTATTTTTGGAAATTTGGGTTAAAGTTATACCTTGTATAATTTTTGCTTTATAATTTCTACCGTAACTGTTGCTGAGTCCTCTTTATTATCCTCACAATTATTTATTTTGCTATCTCTCCTTTTACTTGATTAGTCATAGTTTTATTTTATACTTAGAAAAAAACAGCAGATATGAGACAACAAAGAAATCATAACTATTTTGAGAGAGAGAAGATGAGTGTAATTTTAGAGAATGAGTATATCTAGACTGGAAGAGAAGGAAGAAATCCCTTCACTTGTAAAGAGCATCACTTGCAGTGCACTGTGGAAAGCAAAATTCATGCTGTGGGAGTCCATCTGCCTAGAATTCAATGCCGGTCCCTGATTAACTTCCATATATTCAGTTTCTTCATTTATAAAATGTTAGAGTTGACTTTTATTACTAAAATAATTGTTTTGAAGAAAAGTAAATGACTGTATATTCCTTAGATTAAGTTTGGCTTTGATACATTCTTGATATTAGATATTTTAAAATGATACCTTTATTGATAGCTCATCAATGGAATGATAGGACCGGATGAGGCAGAAGGTAAAGTTGTGCACACTGGGTTTAAGCACAGATTCAGAAACATCTCTTAATGAAGTGCAATGCAAAATTGCTCAACCTATAAGGGACTCTGGGCCTTGTTTCTATGGAATGTAGATTGCTTACAAGTGAGGCAAAGGTTTGAGAGACTGTGGGCAATGACTGGTCTTGAGACAAAAGGAATTTTATCATTGTTGCAAGTAATGAATTGAGGGTAAAGGTCCTATGTGTGACTGAGGGCCTCTAGCATGTGAATTCATAGAGGAATAGAAGGGTTTCAAGACTGATGACTGTCAGTGCCTAGTGAATCTTTATGACATCTGTAAAGAAGGGACTAAGATGATGCTTTGGAATTGGATCCCATATAGCAATGGATTTCCTGCTGGTTCTTCAACTTTTTTATAAAGAATGAATTGAAGGAGACTGAAAATCCTTCTATTAGAGGAAGAATACAATAATAATGCAAAATAGTAGCATATAGATACATAGTATGGTGACAAATTTACACACAAAATTGCAGAAATGTTGCAGCTTTTTTTTTCTTAAGCTTCTTGAGCCTCAGGACACCAGAGTTTGTGGGAGAACACTTCAACTTACTAATTATTCTAGTCTTTTTGGTTTTAAAAGCCTCTTTTTTTTCTGGCCAATAAGCATGTCTCTTGAGGAACTTTCCATTTTGTTTTTGCTTGTTTTATTCTGATAAGGTGTATATAGAGTAAGAGGCTTTCCTGATTTTGTCTGTAACTGGAGAGGAAGGTTGTTATTTGAATTCTGGTCTTTCACCCTGTGAAAACACAGGGTGTTTTCATTTTTGTTTTCCAAAGAGAAAAAAAGTTAAGTTATTGTTGTCCTTGGATTCAGGAAAGTTCTTTGGTCCTCCCTTGTTGGCATGCATGACCTGAAGACCTCCGGAGTATGCACATTTCATCCTGTCTTTGGATAAAGACTGGTGGCTTATTAACCTTGGATATCTGTTTCCATTGCCCCTCTCCAGAAAGCTCTTGTTAGGACATTGGCCTTCAACTCAGTGACCCTATTCATCACTCACAGAAATATGGAATTTTGTATCCAAGAAATACCAGAAAATCATTATTAAGATTTAAGTTTACTGACTTATTCTTTTTTCTATGTCTACCCATGTAGTACAGCTCTTTTTACTCTGCTGCATCTATGCTTTTGTCATAAGATCACCCTGACTGACACTAACAAATATTTTTAGGGTTTCAGTTACCTTAACACTCATCCTCTTCAGAATTTAAATTTGCATGTTCTGTAGCCAAAACACAACCAGTCTGTGACTGTGTGCTTCCCTCATGATTCACATAATTTCTCACACTCCCACTCACTTCCTGAGAAAATAAGGGCTAATTTTTCAATTATATATTGAGGTCTTTCTACTGATGGTATATAATGCTAAACATTCAAATAGTCAGATCTGGTTCTTGGATAGGAAGCTTAAATATTTTTAAAAATAACTTTTCAACAATGTATGACCATCAGCACTTCACATATTTTCTAGGGCTGTGCTGTCTAATAAAACAATCACTAGTTACAGTGACTACTGAGTAATTGAAATATGAATTGTTTAAATTCAGATGTGCTGTAAGTGCAAAATACACAACATATATTGCAGAATGATTAATGAAAAACCTAATATAAAGATACTTCAATAATATTTTGTATCGATTACATGTTGAAATAATTTCTTATATATTTGTGATTAAATTAAATTAAAAATTTTTTAAAGAAATATGCCTTCCATAAATTTAAAATTATCTCTATGGCTTACATTATATTTATATTAGACGGAGCTGTTCTAGGAACCGAAAGGAGCCATCTATGTGCCACATCTGGGCATTAACTCCTCATTTCTCTTTTATTTCTTCTGTAACAAACCTAATTTCTCCTTTGGCTTCATCTGGCAGAATAAATACCTGGGCAAAAGAGAAAGAAAAAAAAGACACTAGCACATATATTTTTAAATTTATATATACTTTTAACTTAAGTGTAATTGACTTACGATATTACACTAGTTTCAGGTGTGCAACTAGTGATTCCTTATTTTTATACATTATAAGATGATCACCACTATAAATATAGTTACCATCTGTCACCATATAAGGTTGTTATAATATTACTGACTATATTCCCTATGTGGTACACTAGGTCCTCATGACTTATTTACATGGTAACTGGAAGTTTGTACCATTTAATCCCCTTCAACTATTCTACCCATTCGCCTACCCCCTCTCCTCTGGGAACCACCAGTTTGTTTTCTCTATCTATGAGTCTGTTTCTGTTTCATTTTGTTTGTTTGTTTGTTTCGTTTTTCAAATCCCACATATAAGTGGAATCATATGGTATTTGTCTTTCTCTGTCTGACTTATTTCACTTAGCATAATATCTACTAGGTCCATCCATGTTGATGCAAATGTCAAGATTTCATTCTTTTTTTATGGATGAGTAATATTCAATTGTAATTATATACCACAGCTTCTTTGTCTACTCATCTATCCATGGAAACTTAGGTGACTTCCATATCTTGGCTATTGTAAATAATGCTATAAATGAACATTGAGAGCATGTATCTTTTTGAAATTTTATAAAAATTTTTCTTCAGGTAAATATCCAGAAGTGGAATTGCTGGATAGTATGGCAGTTCTATTTTTAATTTTTTGAGGAACCTCCATACTGTTTTTCATAGTGGTGCCCCAATTTACATCCCCACCAATAGTGCACAAGGGTTCCCTTTTCTCCACGTTCTCGCCAACACCTGTTATTTCTTGTCTTTTCAATAATAGCCATTCTGTCATGCGTGAGGTGGTAATTCACTGTGGTTTTTGACTTGCATTTCCCAGATAATTAACGAGGTTGAACATCTTTTCATGTGCCTGTTGGCCATCTGTATGTCTTCTTTGGAAAAATATCTATTCAGAGCCTCTGCCCATTTCTTTAGTTGAATAGTTTGTCTTTTTGATATTGAGCTGTGTGAGTTCTTTATATATTTTGGATATTAACTCCTTATCTGACATATCATTTGCAAATATTTTCTCTCTTTCAGTAGGTTGGCTTGTCATTTGCTAATGATTTCCTTTCCTGAGGAAGAGCTTTTTTTTTTTTTTTTTTTTTTTGGCGGCACGCGGACCTCTCACTGCTGTGGCCTCTCCTGTCGTGGAGCACAGGCTCCGGACGCGCAGGCCCAGCGGCCATGGCCCACGGGCCCAGCCACTCCGCGGCACACGGGATCCTCCCGGACCAGGGCACGAACCCGCGTCCCCCGCATCAGCAGGCAGATTCTCAACCACTGCGCCACCAGGGAAGCCCATGAGCAAGAGCTTTTTAGTTTGATATGGTCCCATTTGTTTATTTTTTGCTTTTGATGCCCTTTCCTGAAGAGACAGATCCAAAAAAACACATTGCTAAGATGATTGTCTTAGCAAAATATTGCTAAGATGAATATCAAAGAACAATGAATGTTTTCTTCTAGGAGTTTTATGGTTTCAAGTCTTACTTTTAAAGTCTTTAATTCATTTTGATTTTATGTTTGTATATGGCATAAGAAAGTGGTCTAGTTTCATTTTTTTGTATGTAGCTGTCTAGTTTTCCCAACAACATTTATTGAAGAGACTGTCTTTTCTCATACATATATTCTTGCCTTCTTTGTCATAGATTAATTGAACTAATTTATATTATTCTGGTTTCAGCTATGAGTTTAGAAATTTTATGGGCACATGGGGTACCAGGAATTTACCTGCAAAGTTACCTCTAGGGATTTGATTGCATGATTAAGGCATATGATTGAGAATCTGATTGTATGATTAAGACCACTGGTGAAGGAGAATTACTGTTGAAAAATTTCAGTAGCAGAGCCTGGAAAAAAAATAAGGCAAGTGAGGAGCTTTTCAGCTACAGATATTTGAGATCTTGGACCAAAGCAAGAGGACATGATAATTATATTTCACTCTTCTTTAAATTTTTTATGAGGTAAAATTTATAAAACATAAAATTAACCATTAATTATTTTAATGTATACCATTCAGTTATTGCATTTATTACATTTATGTTGTTGTGGAACTATCACCTCTATCTTGTTCCAGGATATCTTCCTCACTCTAAACTGTTTGAAAGCAGGCGAGCTTTCTGCTCATGAGAATTCTTGTTTTCTCATGAGCCCATTTTGTGGTTTTAATTATGAGCATGTTATGACCAGAGTCACATTTTAGATGGTGTTGGCTGCTCAGAGAATAGTGTAGACATCACTCTGCTCACTGTTCCCTCTTCATACTTCATATTCTCACATTCCACTGCCTTATGTCATTGGGAAAGTTGTTTTTATTACCACCATCCCTGACACTGTCTGTCTGTGTAACTAAAATCCCAAATACCTTTAAAGATATTTTTTAAACCTGCAAATAACATTAATCCTTGGACTTTTAGCTTTGTGTACTATTTTGTGAACTTGTTCTTAATACCTGTTGCCTATTTCCACTATACCTGTGTATTGTACTTAAGGCCACTAACTATATCTTAAGTCATCACTTTTATACACCACAGCATCTAGTCTCATGCCTTGGGTACACTAGGAGAACAATGAACATTAATTCATGGAATGGATGAATATATATTCTGAAAGGAAATGTGAATGGAGAAAAATTAAAGCAAAGTGCTCATTAAGATAATTTTCAAAATAATGATATTGCTAGTTATATTGTGAAAAATTGACAAGATAATGTTTGCTTAAAATAATCAACAATAGCATTTACATTCTTTTTTACTTTCCTTACTATTGAGTCTCCACCTTAATTCCCACGTGTAATATTCAGTATTCCAGCTGACATTTAATGAGGATACCATTGGCTAAATAAAACTCTCTAAAAATTTCAGTTTTATAGATATACTGCAATTTAAAGTATTATGTAGATATTTGCTATATTTTCTTCTATTTCAAAGTTCACAGAATAGAAGGAAAATATCTAAAATAACAAGCTATAACATTTATGAACAATTTATTTGAAAATGGTGCTATAGAAAATGCTGTCAACTTCAAAGTGAATAATTCTAATCCTTAGCTCCCAAAATGAAAATGATAAATACAGTCATAAAGTGGTAAAAAGGCACAAAGGCAAATTGCTTAAGGGATAACACAAATGTCCTCTTAAAATATAGTATTAATTTACCAAAATACTTTATAAAATAAAGAAAGCTAAATTGTAGGTATTTAGCATTCAAAGTATAACAACAATCTAAATGCTCTTTATAAAGGGTAGTAACTAGATAAATTATGAAAGTTAGTGAAGAGAGAAAGGTATCACATAGAAAGTCATTACTTATTTTTTAGAGAAGTAGAATTTTTCATGATAAGGATTTGTTGAGTTTTAAAAATGTATGCCGATGAATTAAAATCACTGAATTGTGAAGCTCAGGAATTACAACAGGATATGAATTAGCCTTAGAGAAAGAAGGCTGAAATTTTCTAAAATTGCTTTAAAAATATTGATATATATGTATATTTTAAGTTCATCAGTGAAGCATGTATACAATCATGTGAAAGTATCTACCACACCCTCTAATTTAAGAGGATTGACTGAGCACATACTGCAGCCACTCCCTTTCATTATAAATTCCGAAAGTAGCAGAAAATATAAGTAATGAAATTAGGGTAAGAATAAAAATTAAATAGATAATAGCTCTGAAAAATAGGAAGTGTAGATATTGGACTCATTACAAGGTGAAAAGCAGGTAACAATACACTGAAGACTAAAAACAGATTCTAAAACATTCTTAAATAATATTCCTATTAAAGCAGAAAGCTGCATTAATCCACAACTGGAAATATTCTACATAAGTAACAAGTGTCTGACTGATCATAACAGCAGGACCTTCTACACAGGTCAAAAAATACCCCCAAAACATGTACATGACACACACAAACAGACATTCACACAAATACTGGGCCAGGAAGAAGTCATGGAAATATGGACTTAATGTCAGAAGTTGTAACTCAAGAATTTGTATAAGCCATGGCTTCCCTGTGTGTGGCTAGAACCATCTATGAGGATGGGAGATTACCCGTCTTGGGAAGAAAAGCACCCTAAGTCTCAACCCCAGCAGCATGTTTCTGCCTTCACTCATGGTGAGAGGATGCTGTGATGCATCACGCAGACGTACCTCCAGGAACAAAGGACTTACTCTTCTACCTTCTGGGAGTGTTGCCTTAAGACAGCCTTACCCTGATGTTCTCTTTTGGGAACTTCCTTGATCAATGAGACACATTGCCCATGGTCATGTCCCCTTCCCTGTTATGCCAAAATCTAACATTTAATTGACAAAGCTTATAAAGGCCTGTTGCTCATGCACAAACATTTTAAATGCTTTAACATGTTTACTTTGCTCAAACTTGTATACTTTTTAACATGTTTTTTCCATTGTACTTACTCTACATAAAATGCAAAGCATGCTCTGATAGTGGATAGTCATCTCAACCAATCATTACAGAAAGAGCTGAAAAGTGCTATTGGTATTCTGACAAACAAGACTTAATGATGAGTCTAAGGCTCTTCAGTGATACCAAGTGTGAAAAATTTATCTTGTGACCAAAAGACTTACAAAATCAAACTTATCTTCCTCAAAATTAGTCATTCAGATAAGGGGAAGAGATACTTAGAAAGGTACATTTTATACAGCTTTCTTTTAAAAATCTGATTCCCCATCAGATGCCAAGCAGAATTTCATTTTATACAAACGTATTAATATTTTACATGTAAGGTATTCCATGCTATGAAAAAAAAATGTATTTATGGTTTTCCCCTTTTGCTTTGTAACAGCTAAAATGATATCAAATATTTGCTACACTTTTACTTTCTAAATATATTCTGACTTTATGTCGTGCATGCACAATTTAATGTTTACCTTTAATGTTTACCTTCAGTCATTTAGCACTGTACTTAATAGAATCCTAAATTTTTTATGTCTTAAATCCATACTTACAGCAACATGGGTTAAAGTTACCTTGGACATTTAAAATGGAAACAGGTTGAGTGAACTATATATGACACTCTACAATATGTCACGTGCTCTAATGTGAACCTACTTTGTTTCATGCTACCATTTATGTAGTGTCATCTATTATCTACACAATCAGTTCTTTACTAGTGAATTCTGCAAAATGTTTATTTAATATATGTATTAATTAGGCTCCAATAAAGTGAGAGAATCCACCCTTTAATTTGAACACAGGGAATTTAATATAAAGAGTTACTAACAGTGGATTAGAATGACAGGGAATTACTTAAGTGGAAAAGAAAAAGAGAACCCTAAAGAATACTTTTGGACTGAGTTAGGGTACCCAAGAAAGTAACACACTGAAGGGAAAAATTCTCAGCTAGGCCGGGGATTAGATCAGACCTCTTTTGCGTGGGGGCGGGGGGGTTGAAGCCCACAGAAGGGTGAAGACATTTTCCACTGTTTCTGGCCAGAGCTGGTAGCTGACAGGTGGAGAAACACCTGATGGAATAATGATACGATTCCCTAACTGTTGCCAGTGCAGTTGTTCTAAATTTGCTAGAAATCCAGCTGAAAGCACTTGCTAAACTCACCAGAACGCTTCTGGAAATCCTTAGGGTTGGAGAGGAATTAGGTATTGAGCCCCCTGGAAGCTGTCACTTGGAAATGTGGGCAAGCCAGTTGGTGTGTCCTTGGGAGTGCCACCAATCTTTTGTCAAATTCTTTCATGATAAAGTGCCTCTTATCTTTGGGAACAATTCAGGTGTGCTGGGAGAAAATGAGGAGATACCTTACTGCCGGCTATGAGGATGTTGCTAAATAACACCCTACACTAGGAGCACACTGGAATGGCCCACCTACAGGAACCAGGAAGAGAAAATCCTTTTCGAATTCATACTAACAGGGCTTAACATTGTACTGACTGGGAAAAAAAAATTTAGAAGGCCCAATTCCATTGTCACAGAACAAAGAGGCAATGAATTAATAGCTAACGTGGTGCCTTTGGTTATTTAGTTATCCAGCTTTCAAATACATCATTCTACGTATATTTAAACTTCCCTACTGTAACAAACAACTCTATATTTCCATCTAAGAAGATATAGCTATGTTTCTTATAAATAAAGTTCTCACCATTTTCTCAAAATGAAAAGATGCACAGTCCCAATAATCATTGCATCCATTATTGTGGCTATATTAATTGCTTCTCAAATTCTGTCACACTCACAGCCCACTGAATATTGTTACCTAACACTAACTTGGCAGTTAACCTGTGACAACTTTTATATACTTTTTTAAATGAGGAGAGAGTAGAAAAAATTAATTTACATATATAAGTGAAAACATGCATATGAAAAACAATATGAAAAACTACTACAATCTTTATTTCATTAACTGAAAATAATGAATATCTATGGATTCTTCTTCCCCGTCCGTTCTGTATTTCCTCCACACTCCTCAAAAACATCAACTGGTTGAGGTTCTTCAACCAATGGAGTAACCCAAACCTGAATTAACAAATGGCCTGAGTCCTCAAATATCCTGTCTTTGGGGGAAGGTTCCTGTAATTTTCCATTTACCTTTATTATTGAGCATGGAAAAGTTGAGACACCCGGAGAATGCCCTGGGTTCCAGTTGTAGTGCTCTTTACTCCACTTTCCCCTTAGGAATCAGAATCAATCACTCCAGCCAGTAGAGAAAGCCATTTTTTCTATCTGCTGGTTTCTCTGGTGTAAGGAGCCAGAAAGGGCTCATCTTGCAATTCAAGAGGACTCTTACTGTGCCCCTAATGGAAGGATCCTCACCTTGGATATTTAGACATTCAAACAGCAAAGCAAAAGTCAATGTCACTAGAACATAAAGAAAAACTCTGCGAATTGGTTATTGGATGTAATATTAAGAGAAGCCACTTCCATTTCCTCCCTTGATTTCCAGACTCATATATTCTGTCTGTGGGAAAGATAGCACCATATGAAGGTCTCCGTAAACAGATCTTATCTTTTCTGGAAGTTAACCTCACAACTTTCACCATAACTGAGTCTTCATAAGCCCCTATCTTGGCTGTTGAACCACAGTGGCGTTTTCTGTCCCCAGGTGTCCGTTTTAATTCAAAGTCAGTGTCTAGTAATCCCAGTTAGTTCTGACTATTCCTCTTTCCCCAATGCACTGTCACTTTCCTTTTGCCTTTGGGGAAAGTTTGAAATAAGATTTATAGTGTGAACTTGTGGCAAAGTTTCAGGATCCTATTTCAAGTGGACTCAATCTCCTCTTCATTGCAGATTCTTTGTATCTGTGAATTGACCCAGATCTGGAAGCTGGTTAAGAAGCTACAACTCTCTACTGTGGTGACTCAAGCCAGATTTATTGGCTACTAGAACTTTGTTGGTTTGTTTTTCTGCTATAGATATCAAGTGTTACTCTAGTAGACTGTGTGGCTCTTTTATACCTAGAAGCACCTTAATAAATTAATAAATAGCCTGCCTTAATAAATTAGCCAACAATAAAGATATCTGGCAGGCCAAGGCATGCTGACTACCAGTGCACTCCTGCTTCCCCTTTATGATGTAAGTTCCCACCTGCTTTGTTGGTTAAGAGTTGTCACTTGCATTCTATTACTTTAGGATTCTATAATCTCATTGGAATTAGGGAGCCCAACTCAATGGTGGCATCCCTTACAGTTATGCCTTACATACAAAAGAGAGAAACCACAGAGATTTTCATGAATTCAGATGCTCCCCTCAGCATTTATCAATGCCTTTTTTAATGTATGCTATTTTCTCTTGGGTCAGATTTTGTACACCTTGAGTGTGGTAAATTTTACCCTAGTCGTGGTTCTTGTGGCAACAGAATATACTTTTGGTGGGTCCTAAGGAAAATTGTCATCTTCTTTCAAGACATCTGCCCCAGTTGGTGTTATCACAGGGTCTTTAAGAAGAGGAAAGCTAATCTCAGACACTGGAAGGCAAACTACTTCCATTGATAAGTGAGTCTCAGAGTGACTTAGGAGTTCACAGTGTCAGTTTTATCTGAGCCTAACAAGATGTCTCCATTCCAACTTTCAGGATCCAATTATTTGCCAAGCAGTGAGCTAAATTTCACATGAGAAATGGTGTGACTGTGAATTTAACTATAGCTTAATTCTGTAATGTTCAAAATTAAACTTTATGTTTTGTTTCCAAAATATGAGCCTTGTGTTTGCAAGGAATACTGGATTATTTTAGGGCTATCATGGAGGATATCTGGTTATTGCATCATGAGTTGATCTGGAAATTAATGGACTTCAGCTTGCATTTTTTTCTTTATTAGAACTCAAGTGCTCTACAAAGAATATATTCTACAACACAGTCTTATTTCCACAAAGGTCAAATGCAGTAGCCCTTTGGATTTCCAAGGCATGTACTTCAGTTGGCAGTTATTCACAAACAACTACATATGGTAACTTGATTGATTGTGATATGATGGATTACAAGCATTCCATTTCCTGTTTGCAAGGAGATAAGCACTACACTCAAGGCAAATGCCATGACCAAAACATTCCCAAAACTTTATCCTTTGGGTCAATCTCTAGGAACCAGTTCTGTTAACAATTATGTTTTAGTCAGAATTTCATAAACAGAAAGAGAACAATAATTTGATGAGGAAATTTTTAATATAAATAATTATTAGCCAGAGATTAAAATAACAGGTAAGAGAAAAACGTAACTTGTCTAAGAGAAAAAACATATAACTCTAAAGAATGCCCGAAGGCTGAAGGAGTATACCCAAGAAATTAAGACTCTTGGAAGGAAGAAAAAATGTTCCACAGGTATGGGATCCAGATTTCACTGGGTAGGATGTGGTTAAAATCCATTAGATGGTTAAGAAACTAGCAGGACCATTTTTTTTTTTTTTTTTTTTTTTAGATTCTATATATATGTGTTAGCATACAGTATTTGTTTTTCTCTTTCTGACTTACTTCACTCTATATGAGAGACTGTAGGTCCATCACACAGGGAGATCAGCTCGGTGCTTTGTGACCACCTAGAGGGTTGGGATAGGGAGGATGGGAGGGAGATGCAAGAGGGAGGAGATATGGGGATATATGTATATGTATAGCTGATTCACTTTGTTATAAAGCAGAAACTAACCATTGTAAAGCAATTATACTCCAATAAACATGTTAAAAAAAAAAGAAACTAGCAGGGTTTTCCTAAGCAAGAGTTGATTCACAGTTTAGCAGAGTGATGTGATAAACAAGAGAACAGCCTTCTGGGATGCTGGCAAATTGGCCAGTAAGTTTGTTGTGAGGATTCCTGTTAACTTAAAAAGTCAATAGTCAAAATGATTGTCTTGCCAAAAAGTTGCCAGGAAGACTCTCGAGAAGGGTGTGGTAGGGGTGTTGACTTGTCAGAAAACCATCATTGGGTTATATCTGGATACAGAGTTGGAGTGCCCATAGAAACTCACTGGCTGCCTTTGGGAGTTTCACTGAATTCACAATTCTAAAATGTTTACACAGAGGTGCCACTTACCACTAGAAACTATGTGAGAGAGGAGTGTGTGTTTTTGCGGAAGTTGTTTAGGAGGAATTTCCACTTGCTCCTGGCTGCAGAATCACTACACTACCCGCTACCAACAAGGATAACATTTTTCTGGATACAAAAGAAAAAGAAAAAAAGAAATAGTACAGGGTCCAGCTATATCAAAAAGCAAATAAAAGACCAAATTTGGAGCTGAGTCAACTCATTGTTAACTGGTACAGTATACCTCAAATAAATGTCACTTTTTCAACTGTAAAGATTCTTAGTAAGTTGAAATCATTGGATAGAATCATCTCCAAGTTGTCCTACAATCTCAGAGTATATTCTTTCAAATATAATGATGCTGTAAGTTATATCACTTTCTTTAGCCAAAGGTGCTTAGAAATTGTTTCTGAGGGTATGGAAATTCCTTAAAAAGGTGTGACTGGGTTATCAAGGCTGATTTGATTTGTCATATCTGTATAGTTCCATAAGTAAAAGAAACCTAAAATTATATAATTCTATAATAGGTTGTTGTAATTCAATGTGAATGATTTGTTCAGTTTAATTTAATTCAACTGCATGTGTATTGTAATAGAAAAAAATCACATAGCTGGAATACCCACAATTATTCTAATAAGTACTTTGGAGGAGACAAGAGCAAAAATGGTGTTGTAAAGCTAACATAAGGACATTTTTAAAATAGTATATATGTTTTTGAAAATAAGGCGTTTGAAACTCAGAACTCATAATACAGAGAGATTTTACTGATTAGGACATTTTTTAGTATAATACTTTCAGTTGTACAAAATTAACACCTGGTTGATGTAACTGAAGCATCTGTTTTTGTTGCCAATTGGATACAGTGAATTATTCAAATAACTGGGACAGCTAAAGATACTATAATACTCTAGGTCATGCCAGAACACTTGCCCACACACACATACTAAGAACCTAAGAATTTTTGACATCCTATAATTAGTTGAAATGTATGCCTGTAAGTTGTCTCTTGTTTTTAAGTGGGGGAAAGCTGGATAATCATACATTTGTTTTTCCACTAAGTGGGGCACAACAGCAGATTTGAGCTGACAGAAAAGAGAAACAATGAACTTGAAGTTACATCAGTAGAGTTCATACATTCTGAGGATGATAAAGTAAAAAAAAATATGTAGAAAAATGAACACAACCTTACTGACACTTGGGAAACCAACAGGCATGCCAACATATGCATAATGGAAATCGCAGGAGAAGAGGAAAAAGATAGGGCTGAGGGGCTTCCCTGGTGGTGCAGTGGTTGAGAGTCTGCCTGCCAATGCAGGGGACACTGGTTTGTGCCCCAGTCTGGGAAGATCCCACATGCTGCAGAGCGGCTGGCCCCGTGAGCCATGGCCACTGAGCCTGCGCATCCGGAGCCTCTGCTCCACGACGGGAGAGGCCACAACAGTGACAGACCTGTGTACCGCAAAAAAAAAAAAAAAAAAAAGATAGGGCTGAAAAAATATGTGAAGGAATAATGGCCAAAAACTTCACATATTTGATGAAAAACATACATCTACACATCAAAGAAGCTCAGCAGACTTCAAGTAGAATAAACTCAAAGAGATTTATCCTAGAGTCACTATAGTCATATTAAAAACAAAAAAAATGGGACTTCCCTAGTGGTCCAGTGGTTGAGAATCAGTCTTGCAAGGCGGGGGATGCTGGTTCGATCCCTGGTTGGGGAACAAAGATCCCACTTGCTGCGGGGCAACTAAACCCGTGTGCCAGAACTACTGAGCCCGTGCACCACAACTAGAGAGCCTGCTTGCCACAACTACAGAGTCCATGTGCTCTGGAGCCCTCACGCCACAACTACTGAGCCCCCGTGCCCTGGAGCCTGTATGCCACAACTAGAGAGAAGCCTGCACCACAACTAGAGAGAAGCCTGTGCACTACAACGAAGAGCCACGCGCCACAAGAAAGATCCCACATGCCACAGCTGAGACCCAACACAGCCAAAATAAATAAATAAATAAATAAAATAAAAGTCAGTGACAAAGAAAACCTTGAAATTGGCAAGAGAAAAGTGACTTACCACTTAAAAATATTCCTCAGTAAGATTAACAGCTGACTTCTCATCAGAAACCATGGAATCTACAGACAGTGGATGCAATGACATCTTTACAGTGTTGAAAGAAATGCTATCAACCAAAAACTCTATATCCAGCAAAAATGAAAGAAAAAATAGACATTCCTTGATTAAAGGAAAAAAAAACTGAGAAAATCTATTGCTAGCAGATCTGCCCTAACCAAAAAATATAGCAGAATCACCAACAAGAGAATTAAAATGGTACATATGAAATTCTGTTTAACTCAGGAGAAGGCAGTAATGGAGAAATGATGAAATGAAGATGAACATGGTGTACAATTATTATAGACTTTCAACCTCAAATGAGAACTTCATCAGAGAAGTCCCAGTTAAAAGTTTCTGAAAACCAAAGACTTAAATATGGAGTTTCTTTAATAATATCTAGAATTTATATACTGAGTATAATACTGAACTGTATATATATATAATTATATATATATATACACATATGTATATTTCCTATCATGGTGGTTAAAATATTCCATATTTAGTGGCTTAAAAAATTTATTATAGTTTTAGAGGTCAGAAGTTTGAAATGGTTTTTACTGACCTAAAATCAGTAGGTCTGCATTCCCTCTGGAGAATCTCAGATAGATTCCCTTGACTTTTCCAGCTTAAAGAGGTGACCTGCATTCCTTAGTCCATGGCCTCTTCCTTCATCTTCAAAACTGCTGCATAACATCTTCAAATAACTCTCCAACTCTAATCCTTCTACCTCCCTCTTGTAAGGACAACCCAGGTAATCCAAGAAACTCTCCCTCATCTGAAGATTCTTAATCATATCTGCAAAGTCCCTTTTGCCATATTAAGGAACATAGTCACAGTTGAGGACATGGACAGTCTTTTGGGGATTAGGACATGGATATCTTTTGGTGGCAATTATTCTGTCTAAAGTATATATATTTTCCAAAATATTTAAAATAAATTCATATGGAATAAAATATGTGTGTATGCGTATGTGAAAGTGCCTGGGTAGAGATGTGCATTACCTATTTCCAATTTCTTTTTTTTTTAATTCTTTACAATAGCCATTACAATCTTCATCCCCAACACTCCATCATATCTGCTCTTATGTAACTAAAAATTTCTAAGTTTGTCAGTCCAAAGTATATCCTGAGTATTCACTTTGTGTTGACTCAGGTGATTGCTATTTTCCCTTGGAAACACTCCCTTACCATTAGTTTTCATGTTACCAGACACTCTTAATCCTCCTATTTACTGGTTGATCCTTATTATCTGCATTGCTGCTTCCTCTTGATTTTCCAATCTCTTATTTTTGGAGTGTTCCAGGATTCAATATTCAAATCTTGTTTTCTCTTTTATACTCATTTCCTTGGTGATCATCCACTACCAGATTTTGAATACCATCTAAATTCAGATCACAATAAAATGTCTATCTGTAGCCTAGACTTCAGTTATAAATTCTTGACTGTCTATTCAAACTCTCCATTTGAATTGTTCATCACAAACTTCACATGTTCAAATGTTACAACAGAAATTATCTGTACCGAAGCAAAGAGAAAACAATTTTGAAAAAATTCAGTTGTTACTCAGGAATAAGCAGGACAATATTGAAGGGTTTAACTTTAAGTGGTTTCCCACATGAAGAGAGGGGAAATTTGAGAATTAATGGCTGGGCTGAAATGTTTCCAAACTAGATGGAAACTCTAAGAAAATCTTGAATGAAGCTCTGGGTGGGGATGGAAACAGACATTTTTAAAGGGTGTGAAGGAGGGTGAGACTACTGCTGATTTCATATCAGAAGTCATGTGAGCCAAAAAACATTGCATTAAACATTTTAAAGTATTGAGAGGGAAATAAAAAAGTTGTCAGACAACTGAAGAAGAGAGAACTTAACAAAAGTGGACCTGTATTTCAGGAAATATTAAAGTGAGATTTTCAGACTGAAGGAAAATAAGTCTGGAGGTAAAATTGAAGCTGCAAAAGAAAACACAAACAGAAAAATAATGAAGAAACTCTATCCAGTACCCTATTGTACGTTGATGTCAGAGCAGGTGGAAACCTTATGCCCTGATCCATTTTAGTGATGATTACCGCTTACTGAATTATCTGTATGGCATTAGTAATGCCTATATCCTAACAGCTGAAAATGTACAACACGTGGCAAAGAATCAGTCCATCAATTAAGTCAATTATTAATCAGATTATTTACTGTTATTTATTAAAAATTATTAATTCAAAGTGTTTAACATTGAATAGTTTACATATTTTTTTTCAGATTTAATGACAGACCACAATATTATACCAGTTTTAAAGCAAAAATAACTGTATTTGCATACTCTGTTCTCAGCAAAGATTTTAAATGGATTTCATCATTTATATTTTACTCCTGAATTTCCTGATTATAGGAGTTAAGCTCATGGTTATGTGTATTTCTTGCTATTGTATAAGTTAAATTTTTAAGTTGCTATTGTATAAGTTGAAAATCTTTGCTTACATCTTTACAGGACTGTATTAAACTGAGAAGAATACCTAGCTTCACTCGTAAATCTTGTTTTTTTTTTTTAATTTTATTTAATTTATTTTTTATACAGCAGTTTCTTATTAGTTATCTATTTTATACATATTAGTGTATATATGTCAATCCCAATCTCCCAGCTCATCCCATCACCACTCCCAGTCCCTCCGCTTTCCCCCCTTGGTGTCCATATGTTTGTTCTCTACATCTGTGTCTCTATTTCTGCCTTGCAAACTGCTTCATCTGTACCATTTTTCTATATTCCACACATATGTGTTAATATACGATATTTGTTTTTCTCTTTATGACTTACTTCACTCTGTATGACAGTCTCTAGATCCATCCACGTCTCTACAAATGACCCGATTTTGTTTCTTTTTATGGCTGAGTAACATTTCATTGTATATATATACCACATTTCTTTATCCATTTATCTGTCTATGGGCATTTAGGTTGCTTCCATGATCTGGCTATTGTAAATAGTGCTGCACTGAACATTGGGGTGCAAGTGTATTTTTGAATTATGGTTTTCTCTGGGATTGCTGTATTGCTCCATCCAGTAGTGGGATTTCTGGGTCATATGGTAATTCTATTTTTAGTTTTCTAAGAAACCTCCATACTGTTCTCCATAGTGGCTGTATCAATTTACATTCCCACCAACAATGCAAGAGGGTTTCCTTTTCTCCACATTGTCTCCAGCATTTACTGTTTGTAGATTTTCTGATCATGTCCATTGTAACTGGTGTGAGGTGATAACTCATTGTAGTTTTGATTTGCATTTCCCTAATAATTAGTGATGTTAAGCACCTTTTCATGTGCCCCTTGTCTATCTGTATGTCTTCTTTGGAGAAATATCTATTTAGGTCTTCTGCCCATTTTTTGATTGGGTTGTTTGTTTTTTAATATTGAGCTGTATGAGCTGTTTATATATTTTGGAGATTAATCCTTTGTCCATTGATTCGTTTGCAAATATTTTCTCCCATTCTGAGGGTTGTCTAAAAGCTTTTAAGTTTCATTAGATCCCATTTGTTTATTTTCATTTTTATTGCCATTACTCTATGAGGTAGGTCAAAAAAAAAATCTTCCTATGATTTATGTCAAAGAGCGTTCTTCCTATGTTTTCCTCTAAGAGTTTTATAGTGTCTGGTCTTACATTTAGGTCTCTAATCCATTTTGAGTTTATTTTTGTGTGTGGTGTTAGGGAGTGTTCTAATTTCATTCTTTTACATGTAACTGTCCAGTTTTCCCAGGACCACTTATTGAAGAGACTGTGTTTTCTCCATTGTACATTCTTGCCTCCTTTGTCATAGTTTAGTTGACCATAGGTGCATGGGTTTATCTCTGGGCTTTCTATCCTGTTCCATTGATCTATATTTCTGTTTTTGTACCAGTACCATAATGTCTTGATTACTGTAGCTTTGTCGTATAGTCTGAAGTCAGGGAGTCTGGTTCCTCCAGCTCTGTTTTTTTCCCTCAAGATTTCTTTAGCTATTCAGGGTCTTTTTTGTCTCCATACAAATTTTAAGATTTTTTTGTTCTAGTTCTGTAAAAAATGCCTTTGGTAATTTGATAGGGATTGCACTGAATCTGTAGATTACTTTGTGTAGTATAGTCATTTTCACAGTATTGATGCTTCCAATCCAAGAACATATATCTCTCCATCTGTTTGTGTCATCTTTGATTTCTTTCATCAGTGTCTTATAGTTTTCTGGGTACAGGTCTTTTACCTCCTTAGGTGTAACTCTTGTTATTAACAACCAGACATTTCTAACAAGTAACAGAATTAAGATAAACTTAATTGCAAATATGATATTATATTTATATACTCTTGTATATATTTATAAATTAATTGATTCAGCAAACATTTAAAATGTTATTGCAGCAATTCCCATATTAAATTATGAGTAGGGTACATGAAATTTGATGTTGTTTCATTTCAGAAACATGTTATATCATTATATACTAAAAAGTAAATGATAAATATGTAGCTTTTCTTATTATTAAGGTTTATTTAAACATATGTTTTCAATTCATCTCGTCTAGCATGGGTGTGTGGTGTTGCCTTAAAGGAGTTTGGTTGGGGTCACTGAAGAAGGAGCAAGATGAAAAATATTGTTAACCTATTGGATTCTATGTTAACATTTATAGGTCTAAGCACTTTAAATATTTTCCTCATTCTTTTCTGGCTTCTAATGTACCTGACAAGCAGAAACTACTGTTTTCAGTATTGCTGTTGTTTATTTATAGGTATTCTATCTTCTGTTTGATCTTAAAATTGTTGCATTGTGTTTAATGTTCTTCAGTCACTAAAATCTGTCTAGGTTTGCTTGCTATTCCCAAACAGATCATATTTTTCTTTAATTGTGAACATCTTAAAAATATCTTTAAATGCTGCTTTTTTTCTAGTCTTTTCATTTTTACTTTAATAATATCTATCAGATGCCACAAGTATCTAGTAACACTAAATATTACATGAAATCAGGTGTGTATTTGTACTTCTACTCATGCAGGTAACTGCCTAAGTCATGGGCAGAGACATGATCTCTTTTGCCTAGACCAGATAAAGAAGATTTTTATTCTTTAGTCCTTCCTTTCTCCATCCCTGCTTCCCTTCCTTCTACTAAGTTTTTCTGTTGTCTCCATTTTACAGAAGAGCTCACTTCCAGTTTCTCCCTTTTGCATTCTTAAGAACACATTTCTTTCATGTTCCCAGTTTAGCACTAAACCAGCCTTTAGATTGCAATATGTACTTTTCCGTTTAATTATTTACCACACACCTCAATGCCAGTGTATCATAAGTTTTAGTGCTTACTCTCTATCTTTACATAAACTACAGTTTCTCTTTCCTTATTTAATCTCATTATATATTTTAATAAAGTAATGTATATTTTATACAGCCTTTCTACCTATTTTAAATAGCAGAAGCTATCCATGTCTGTTTAGTATCATATAGGATGAAACTTGCATAGGTCAGTGGATTTTCAGAGATTTTACCATCATGGGCTAAAATATATAAAAGCATAAAATCCATTCCATCTCAGTTAATTACTGAATCTTTTATCACCTTCTCTTAAGAATCATACAAATTATGTTTACAGTTATGTCAGATAGTAAGAACTATGATACTTAATTTGATACAATGTGTTTGAGCAGTCTTAAATCTTATTTATGTATATTTGCTTGTAGGGAAATGTATATATACACACACTTATATAGGCTTTCTTGGGTCAATTTTGCATCCTGGAATCTGTCTCTCCATTTACAGCACTACTAACTCTAATGAATTATATTTATATAATATTATATCTATTTAAGTTAGCAGATTTATTTCTTTTATAAGGAGTTTTTGTTTAAAAGGCTATCTTTTCTGTGTTCAATCTCATTTTTAAATATGAAAAGTTGCAATTTAAATAGATAATTATAATTTAAGTAGATTATGGTTTACATTGGAAATAAAATGGGGCAAAACAATTCAGCAGGACTCTTTATAAGAATAACTAATTTTAATAACTTCAATCCCAAGTTAATTCAATGCCATTTTAATTAAAATCAATATTTCTAAAACTTTTCAACTTCTGTTAAAAATAATATATGTCAGTATTGCTTAGTTTTCTTTATTTTTCAGTAAATATATTAACATGTATCATTGCCAAGTTATTGAGTGACATTTATTTTAATTGTACTTAATGGAAATAAATTCTATGTTATTTATATATATATACTGAATTTGTCTTCAAATTCTATCAACAGTCTATACTTATCAAAGCCTTATTAAATACACATGATTGTGTTAATAATATGTCCTATTGTAATTACTATATTGTATGGAGAAATCATATATTTGAATCATATAAACAATTATATAATTTGATGTGGGCTGAATATCTATCCCCCCAAAATTTATGTTGAAATCTAATACCTATTTTGATGGTATTAGGGGTATTAAGAGGTAAAATCTTTGGGAGGTAATTAGGTCATGAAGTAGAGCCCTTATGAATGGGACTAGTGCCCTTAAAAGGAGAGGACTTTGAGCTATCTCATATCTTTCTGCCATGTGAAGAAACCAGAGTAAGTTGTCAATACAGGAAGAGAGCCAGAAGAGGGCTCTCACCAGAACCTGATCATGCTGGCATGCTGATCTGAGAATTCCAGCCTCCTGAACTGTGAGAAATAACTTTCTGTTGTTTATAAACCACCCAGTCTATGATACTTTGTTAAGGCAGTCCAAACTAAGACATAATTCTATCAAAAAATCAATCTTGGCATTTAAAAAATAAATCTAATTATTTATGATTTCTGCTCTGCCAGCTGTTGTGCTTTAATTTCTCCTACTCTAAATGTCTGGGATATTATAAATTAAATAATAAGTGTACATGCCAACATTGAAGAACGGATGACTTAAACCTTCAGGATTTAATGCAGTACTAACATTAACTTTTTTATTATTAATCTAAATGCCATTTTGAATGAAAATGAAGCATTCTTTGTGCTAGGGTGGTTGTATTTTAGACTAATCCCTGATACCTCAGCAAAACTAAAAAACATTTTTATATAGGCTTTCAATATAACACCTAATGGTACAACATTCTCACCTTACATTTTATTTTCTGAATAATGAAAACTGAATTCATATCATCATCTCAGTTTCTCATTATTTTTGACACTAAATAAGATAGAAAAATTTAATTATGAAATACTCTCTGAAGCATTTGGTTGTGTACTTTAACCTTTTTAGTATTCTGAATTTCAATAGATGGTCATTCTAGCTCTTTGCAACAGGAGTTTGAGTTTTTAAATAGGACAGAAATGTCCATCCAATCAAATTTGGAGTTCTGAAAAGGTCAAATTTGTATAGTACATGGCAGTTATTCTCAGAATGTATTAAACATTAGCAATCTGACAGCTTATTCTTTTGACACAATGTAGGACAACTTTCCACCTTGAGAAAGCTTTTAACAAGAAAGAAAAAATGAAAGTCATTTGACAATTTTCATTACAACCTTTACCAACACACGAATCATAGAGAGAGAACTCAAATATTTACTATTAGTTATCCTCAAAAATGTATTCTCAGGAATGAGATTTTCAGTCAATTTTTCATATTCTTCTATTCTGATATTTATCTTGATCTAGTTCTATATTTGCTATTTGAATATTGACAAGGATGGGTATATTTCATATTCAGTATAACTTTAAAAAAAATTATGTTTAAATGTTTCCCGAAATCTTAAAAAGATAGCATCATTCTTTATAGGAAAAAAGTATGCACTATGGAATACACTGATAAAATAAACCATACCATATGGAAATATTGAAATTGTTCATCCTTAAAATATAAATCTATGAACAACTGGACATCCATATGCCAAAAAGTGAATCTAGACACAGATCTTACACCTTTCACAAAAACTAACTCAAAATGGATTATGAACCTAAATGTAAAATACAAAGCTGTAAAACCCATAGAAGATAACATAGGAGAAGATAACATAGGAGAAAACCTAGATGACCTTGGCTATGATACCTTTGAAGATAAAACACTAAAGACAAAACCTCTGAGAAAAGTAACTGATAAGCTGGACTTCATTAAAATTAAAAACAACAGCAACAAACTTCTGATCTGTGAAACACAATGTCAACAGAATGAGAATACAAGTCACATACTGGGAGAAAATATTTGCAAAAGACTTAGCTGATAAAAAGCTGTTTTTCAAAATATATAAAGAACTCTTAAAACTCAACAATAAGAGAACAAACAACCTGGTTAAAAGATGGGCCAAAGACCTTAACCAGTACCTCACCAAAGAGGAGCTATATTGTGCTCAATATTTTGAAATTTACATGTAAAAAAAATTGATTGATTGAATTATGTTCTCTTGTGATCAGATTTTTACATTGGAAAAGCATTTTGGAAGCAGTGTGAGGGAGGGAATATGGAAGGAAGAACTGAGGCAAGTGATGAATCAGTGAGCCAAGTAGGAGAAGAAACTACAAAATATTTTAAAGAGGTGTTGGGAGGAGTCAACACAAAATCCAGGATTTTGCAGGCAAACTCTTTGTGGAACCACTCTTTAAAATGCAAAATCATGAATATTAAATTAAGATGAGACTGAAAATGTATTGAAAATTAGAAAATAAGTGATACAAATTACCTATTTTTAAAAGCTGAAAAGTATCAAAAATATTGCAGACTTCAAACATAAACATATTTTAATTAACTGTCAGACACACCTCTATAATTTTGTTTTTCCTTCATCTTTGTCTTCTTTACTTGACTTTTTATATTTCAGTGATTTAATAATTTCTTTTTCTACAGTGAGAACAGAGCATTAATTCAGCCTTTCCTATAGCATCATTTATCAAAATTATTTCATTGAAATTTTATCATTGTTTCTGGTAGCTGACTGTTAATGTCATGGATATTTTTACAATTTTTGCCAAATTTGAAAATATTATATTAGACTTTTTCTTGTGTGTGCTTTAACACATTAGGCTATTAGAGTTTTACACGGTTTTTAACTGATCTTAAATACTCTATGAATTCAGGACGCTAGGTATGTGGCTAGTATCTCTTTTCAGAAATTGGGAGGTGGGGCATGCAAGTGAAGGACTCTAAATGTTGGCTTTATTATCTTCAAGAAAAACCTTCTTTCTCTAGTAGTATACACATTTGAGAAACATATGTTTAAAATGATTTCAATACTTTTAGTATAAACAACCAGGAAAATAAATGTCAATTCCGGCATATGGGGCATAGTATATGCAACATGGAAGAACTAAGGTGTTTTACATTGAATCTCTTTTTTATTCCCTATGGTTTTAAGGCTCATTACTTTTAAAATAATCTGTACTATAATTACTTGGAAGGGATTTCTCCATATTTCATAGTTAAAATAAAATGATTCTCACTCCTATCCTATGAAGTCTTCCTGAATTTTACAGTTTTCTGCTTCTATAGCAAAAAAATCAAATGTGATTAAAAATTAATCACCATTTAAAAAATTTGTTTATTTTTTTATACTACATGAAGCACCAGTAGAATATAAACTATATTGATTAATTCTCTGTGTGTGTACATGTGTTTTCTTTTCTGTTGTTAGATCCATGAAGTAATAATAATAGACTATCCACATTGGTGTCTTTTCACTTTGGTATATTTTCACTAAGATTATTCTGAATTGTTTTGATCACACATTCAACTTGTTAGATGGCTTATTATATACATACTATATACATATTTACACATGTATACAGATACAAACACATATATATATACATATGTATATACATATACATATGGATATTTTAAACCACTCTATTCAGATATAGTTTGCATACCATAATGTTCACCCATCTGATACATGCAATTCAGTGGTTTTTAGTAGATTTACAGAGTTGTGCAACCATTGCCATATTTGTTTCTATAAAATAAAATGATGCAGCCTTGCTGTCTACATGTTGGAGGAAATCTTGATGGTATTTTGTCCGTTCTCTGTTTTAAATTTTGACACTAGAAATATTTCCTTGATTTTTTTTCCATTATAGTTTGCTTTTGTTTGTTGTCATCTATGTGAATATATTCAAATTTAGATGTTTTGTTACTTGAAAAATTGCCATCTTGCTTAAATGTGAGTTTTGTTTTTGGAGCTTTCTTCTCAGAAGTCTCATTTGCCTATTTTTAATGTCAAAAGAGCATAATATTTACCTCTATTTCTTCTTTCTACTCTACAATATTAAATAGTCTGAGATATGATTAGAAATCACTACCAGCAAAAGGCAAAGAAATTTTCTTTTCCAAGTTGTATAATATTTTTATGTAACTGAAACCAAGTATAGGGTTTGCTCTTCCATGGAAAATGCTAAAGTAGTTGGAAGATCTTTAGAATCTTATCCCATTAATTTGTCAATAAAAATACAATGTTATTGGTAATAACATTAAACATTAAGACCTACACCCTTGCATTTACTGTTAATATATTATACTTTTAAGTATGTGTGATTTATTGATATTTTAGGTGATTGACATTTCTTTTCGGTTAGGGGATAAATTAAATTTGAGAAAATATGATATATTGATATTAAAGCATATCAAGGATTTATATGTTTTGATTTAAAGTATCTGTGAATGCTTATTCCATTTACACCAATTTTCATATTTTATGATGTATAAAAGCATGCAAATTTTTGTCAGTAAAGGAGGCAAGGCATATTAGCCAATGATCTCCCTGATACCAAGAACCAAGGCATATATGGGCTATTGAACGGATGATCAAGACACATTAGAAGGAAGATAAGCTTGTTTTACAGTAGTGCCTTTTCATTACTCTTATCTATAGACTACAGACATAGTCCCCACCATTCCTTGAAAACTTTACTGAGTCATTACAATTTTGTTCATCTCTATGGGCATCATAATTCTTGGTGAGTTTAATATCCACAGAGACAATGACTCTGAAGCCCTGTTCTCTCAGTTCCTTGATATATTTTCCTCTAATCTTGTCATCATCTAATCTTCAATTCATGTCAACCACTCATTCACATGATCATACCCTAGATCTTATTCCTAACAACTCCACTACTCCAGTTTCTCATATGCAAGAATCTTTATCATCTCTGTAATGTCTAAATACTTGAGTGGCACAAAAGGGTTCACACACTCCTTAATGATCTCATACAGTTTTATGACTTTAAATGTCATCTCCATGCTGATGAACACAGTTTGAAGTCTACTCTTAAACTTACTGCATAAACTAAGGAAATATACCATAAATTCAAGACCACGTACACCACTATTGCATTCTGATATCTAAAGACCCTTCAAAAACCAAACCTTTGATCTTTCTTCCATGCCCAAGCATGCTCCTTGGCTGTCTACTCCATTTCAGTAAATGTATACTCTAAACTTCTGTGGTTCTCCAATTTTGAGAGAAAAACAAAACCACAGCAATATTATAACTTTGTTCTCTTTGTCTCATTGACATGTAATCTTTTAGCACACTCTGTAGTTGCTGTTATCCAGGATGTCAGCACTTCTAGCCACCTTCACTGCCACTACCTTGCCCCTAGCTACAAATTTTATCACCAGAATTATTGCAATAGCTTCCTAAATGCTCTTCCTACTCAACACTTGCCCCTCTTTAAATCATTCTTAGCTTAGAGTCAAACAGTTATAAAAATATTAAGATCAATTAAGATTATGATTTGTGAATGGCTTATAATCTAACAGAATGTAAAAAAGAACACTCTTATAATGAGCTAGAATGCTCTAAATGTTGTTGCCCTGCTAATTCTCCATTCCTTTTGTAAACACTCTCCTTTTCCCCTGGCCTCCTCAAAGATATTGGTCTCCTTTCTATTCCTTGAAAATACGTTCCCCCTCAAAGAAACAAAAACAAATAAAAGCTCTTGGATCTTTGCCTATTCAGTTCCACATGCCTGGACTACCTTACCATACTCTTTCCTTTCTTTCACCTAATACCAGCTTACGAGTTCAACTTGCCTGCCTATGCAAATCATTGGCCCCCTTTCAACTCACCAACAGCCCCATCTTTGTTCTTAATAATCACCATGTATGAAACATGTATTATTTTATCTGCATGTCTTCTGTTTTCTTCTCCTATACAAGCCCCATGAGGGGAGAACTTTGTATAATGATGAAAAAGTTCTCTCATTAAGATCGTATTCTAGGGCTTCCCTGGTGGCGCAGTGGTTGAAAGTCTGCCTGCCGATGCAGGGGACACGGGTTCGTTCCCCGGTCCGGGAAGATACCAGATGCCGCGGAGCGGCTGGGCCCATGAGCCATGGCCGCTGAGCCTGCGCGTCCGGAGCCTGTGCTCCGCAACGGGAGAGGCCGCAACGGGAGAGGCCGCAACAGTGAGAGGCCCGCGTACCGCAAAAAAAAAAAAAAAAAGATCGTATTCTAAATGAAACAACAACAGCAAGAGCAAAACCCAAGTAATTCAATGATAAAAATTTCAATACTTATTTCAATATATAGCAAATAAATGAGGTATCATGCAATATAAGATAGTTTTTTCAGCACAGGCATCTATCTATGAGGAAATAATAATTGAACTAAGAGCTGCATGATCAGATGTGGTAAATATTTTCCAGGAAGAATCAAAAGCAAGTATAAACACCTGAAGCAGAAAGCCCTCAAATGTAGAAGATATTAATTCCCATGTAGCCCCACAAATTTACTCAACCACCAATGAATCTCAACCCCATAGTACCATTATTTATATTTTTATGTTACAGCATCAAGTACAATTATTTCAATATGGCTGGAGTGAAAGAAGTGTAGAAGATATTCAATATTATGTTGGTAATAATTGAGAATAAAATGATAAACCACATAAAATGATAAAGCATAATGATAAAATGCTGAGCTTAATATATAATAGGGGTTAACCTGTGTTTTATATAATGTACATGCCATCCTAGACTTCATTTTTTCATGTAGCAGTACTACACAATATAAGCAGATGTAACTGAACGGTATAAGGTAGATAGTGTTTCTGCAAGGGATCTGGTTCCTTCTTTCCTATTGCCCTGTCATCAGCTTGAATATTGTCGTCATCTACATGTTTAAAATATGGAAGAAAGTGTAGAGAGAGTCATATCATTTTAAGGACATGATACTGAAATTACATTCATTTATTTTGCTTTACATCCATTGGTCAGAAATTAGTCATATGACCAGATTTGCTGCAAGTGAGGTTGTGATATGAAATCTGTTTCTTGGAGGTCATATACAAAGTAAAATTTTGGGAATTCTTTACCAAAAGGTTAAAAGAAGAATAGGTATTGTGAGACAATTAGCAAGACCAAGAAGTACCACCACTGTCATGATACAGAACATTTCTGACACTTTGAGAAAGTTTTCACATACCTTGTTTTAGTCAGTCCCCTCACCCTACCCCTTCTGGATGTTGGTGATCTGCATTCCACCACTAAAGTTTTGAACTTTCTAGAATTTCATAAAAATAGAGTGATACAGCATATACTCTTTTGTTAATGTCTTCTTTCACTAGGAACAATGTATTTGAGATTCATTTATGTTTCTGCATGTAAAAGAGTCCATTTTTATTACTGAATACTATTCTATTACATGCATATATCTCAATTTGTTTAACCACCAGTTGATTCACATTAGAGAAGTTTCTAATTTGGGGCTTCTATGAGTAAAGCTGCTAAAAGCATATACTAACAAATTTTGAGGTGGACTTATGTTTTCATTACATTTGGGAATAAACATCTATGAATGAGATTGGTAAGTCATAGGGTCGCTGTGTGTTTACCCTTATAAAAGCCCACTGAACTGTTTTTCAGAGTGGGTGTACCATTTTTTTTTATTTTCACCAAAAATGTACAAGTTTCATTTTCTCTACCTCTTCACTGGCACCTAATGGCAGCATCTTCTTTTTAAGTGTTGCTGTCATAGTTGTGGTATCTCACTGTGGTTTTAATTTGCACTTCTCTAATGTGTAAGGTAGTTGAGCATTCTGTTTGTGCTCATTTGTTGTCTTTGGAAAATGGTCAAATTATTTGCTCTTTTTGTTTTCAACCCAGTTGTATATCCATTCAGTAATGAGTTGTAAGAGCTCATTATTTTTTCTGGATAAAAATAATTTATTGAATATTTGTTTTGCAAATATGTTCTCCCAGTCTGTGATTTATCTTTTTATGTCCTTACCATTGTCTTTTGGAAATTAAATGTGTTTAACTTTGGCAAATTTATACTTAAGTGTGTTTTGTTTCTTACTTAAATATTTGCCAACCCAAGGTCACCGACATTTTCTCCTATGTTTTCTTTTACAAGTCTTACATTGTTAACTCCTTACATTTAGGTCAGTGATCCACTTCATTTTAATTTTTGTATGAGGTTTTTGTTGAGATTTATGTTGTTGCATTTGGCTAACCAATTGTTTTAGTACATGTGTTTAAAAGATTATTATTTCCCTGTTGAATTACTTTGTAACTTTTGTTTAAAATCAATTGACTGAATAGGTATGGTTCTATTTCTAAATTATCTATTATATGCCACTGATCTTTATTTTACCAATACCACTTCATGACAGACCATTCTTATGTAATATTACTCGAAAAGTGAAAACTCCAGACCAGGTTTCCAGCAGCTAATCTGCTTCTTCATAGTCTGATGACCACATTGTGGGAATTAAGCTCGTTAGTCACATTTTGATCCTAAGATTTATTCTTTATTTTCTTTGCCTTGCACAATTACCATTGGATGATGTTCTTTATTAAGTCAGTTACGTGGACCCTTTGTTTCTGGTACAGTTGGGTTTATACACTGGAAAAATATTGTAAGCAATCAGTTTATTCTTTCTGTCTCCGTCCCTGCCTGTGTCCGTGCTGGAAGAGCTACATTGCTGTGCCATCCCTTAGAAAATGTTTCTTCTGAATTTCCAGAAATTGTAGGGCCTGTGTAATTTCATCTTCTCTTCTTGTTTCTTCAGATCAGTAGTGGTTCTGACTTCCTACCACTGCTATTTCATGAGTGCTTCAAATCCATTGCTATTTTCCTTACCCTTCTCTCATATCTCTCCAAATGGTCCTTGTGAGAATTCTGGTTCTGGTGGAGCCCCAGACTGGCACAGTTGGAGATCCAACTAAATATAGATAGATTCTGTTTAATATTCCCAGCTTTAAGAAACTTTGCTAGGACATATGCACAAACTAGCTCCAAAGTTTAATAAATGAAAGGAGGATGCTAAGTAATCAGATATTGGTCACTTGGTTTTCAGCCCTCTTATTGAAGATAAGAAATCAGTCATTCAACGGTAACTGAGTCATAGAGATGAAGTATCAAACTCTGGTAGGTCCTCAACAGTGACAGTGCCAGGAAACTGAGGTAAGATTTTTGACTTCTTTAATATTTTCTGTGAGTGGAAATTTTTGACAAATGATGAAACCCAGTTCTGTCTTCCCTGGTCCTGATTTTGAATGTAAAAAGACAAGTTTCTTATAACTATATCTAGGGAATATTAAATATTAAAATCCAAAACAATCATGAATCTTGAATAATGAGGCTTTAAAGAGGCAATATTTATGCAGTCTGTATTTTAAAAAATGGAGCAGCAACCTTAGCACACACACCTTTATTAGGAACTATGGCCAGGTCAGCAATATGGATATCTAAAACTAAAATAATACAAATCCCTCTCATTGAAAGCAGTTAAAATACTAACTATAATAGAGAAAAAATTCATTCTAAGAGTTGTACTTAAAAAAGGGAAAGGAAAATCTCCAGTGAAAAATGGTCCTAGGTACTAAATTGTGAACAGTTTGAGGGGAAAGATGCAATGATTTTTCCATGTTAGTACCCTCAATTTATATTTAAAATGTTTGAATCTATATTCCTAAATTAAATTTGTATTTATTCTAAAGTATTCTTATCTGGTTTTTCAATAAAATACATATTAGTCTTGGTTACTTAGTCATTTCTACATCTTAAGGATTTATTGATTCACTTATGAAATTCTCAGCATTTTGTTGGTAAATTTTGCTAATAAATTTATTTATATAATGATTATTAGTCATTTGAATAAATATTATAATTATTTTCTAGGAATTATAATTAATCTAAAGTTTAAAATACTTTTACTGCAAATAATATTTATGTCTAGGTTATTTTACTTATCCTCTCTTTTGATTAATCTTGCCAGTGTTTTGTGTTTTTACCTAATCATTTAAAGTTTTAAGGTTATGTACACTGTTGATAACCTCATTCTTCTTAAGTTGATATTCCACTAATTTCTGCTCTCATTTTAATTAACTTTTCTTTATTTTGGTTTATTCTATTCTTCTGTATAAACACATGAATTTAATTAACTTGCAATCTTATTTTCTACACTATGCACATAAGATTTGTGGTAGAGATTGGCAGCTGTAACAGAATTTTGTGTTTTCCTCTACTTGTGATCACAGTGAAAAACTACGTTTCTGATTTAGGCATGGCCATATGACCAAATTTCAGCTGGTGGAATATGAATAGATATGTACCAATATACGTACAGGAGTAGAGATTTTGCATTCTACAGTGCTCTCATAAACCAAAGATGTTGCACTTTGTGCAGTGGAAATTGTGTAGGAAATTAGGCAATTTAATGATTTCTGGACAAATGCAGAAACTTTATCTGGAATACATTGATTTTATAAGCCAAGGAATAAGCATGGACGTTTTTATCGAATTAATTAAATTATGTTTTTAATGGCACTTATCTGATTCTTGAGGTAGAGATAAAGTTATGTTGAAAAAAAGGTTGGATTTATGTTTCTTTCATTCAAAGGAACAAAGTGAGAAAAAAATCTGTGTCAAAATTCCAAATTGCCTCTCACAAATAAAATTTCACATAACAAGGAAATATCTATAGGAGTAGAATGTTTTTTTCAGTTCTTTGAGTTTGTGCTTACTGCTCAGAATGATGAGGGCTGATGAGGCAAGCAGATACAACTCAATCCAATATTTCATAAGAATATTATTTGTGATATGCACTAATGAGTTCAGATATTAAACTTATCAGTCACTTGGGTCCATTAAAAAGATGTTTTGTATTAATTTATGCATTGAATTTTATTCTGACAAATTTTATGATGAAAATGGTTGATATACAAATATGTAACACATTTCTAATGTTCACAGATGTTTGTGCTCTAATATAATTAATTATAAGGATATGAAAATCTTGTTATGGAGACAATGTAGTAGAAGAAATTTATCATTTCTTTCATCAAATAAATCATCTACAATAACCACCAGTTTTTAAATCATTTAAAATATATCGTATTGAAAAGAGCATTATCTATTTAATAAAATGGTGAGGAGATTTTCCAAAAATGTTGAGGAAAGTAATCCTTCATAATTGAACTTAAAAGAAACCTAATCATAAGAGTAATGGAAAAATAAATGAAAAATGATGACTTGCATTTTAGTTCTGTTTATGATACTACCTTTCTGCAGTATGTGGTGGGAACTACATACTTCATTGGTGGATGTGTAAGCCTGACTCAGTGTATTTTCAATATGCTTACTAGTGTCATGGAATCTACCGGTAAGTCCTTTTAATTAGCATGTACTTGAATGATTCTTCCTCTCTCTCTTCTCTTCTATTGAATCTTAATTATTCTTAAATGAAATGATAATTGTGTGAAGTTCTGTAAGTTAAGATGCACAATTAACATACTCTGTACACATCCTATTCTGTTTTTAACATCAAGAACACGCATTCTCAATTACTGAATCTTTGTAATAATAAAATAATCTAAATGAGGCCACTGGGTTCAAATTCATAGTTAATTTAAGATTACATGTAAAACACCCTAGTAGAAATAAAAATTATGTTAAACAAATGTGATAATTAAACAATGTTTTTAACTCTTTCTCTGAATTTACAAAATGTTTTTTGTTTTGTATTCCTTTATTCTTTTTACTTTATCCGGTAATTGTGTGAATGTTTAATGAATGGACAGACACTTATATTCCATCCATGAGCTCATTTCTAGTGAGTTTCTATATAAAGGTAATAAAATAAAATAAATCTCATTTTATGTATTTATGATAATAATGAAGCAATAGGCACTTCAACTGGAAATCTATAAAGCAGATTAATATTTAACAAAAACATTTACTTTATTTCCATTTTGACTACGAATCATATCAGAAAAACTCTTTAAAAATTGCAGTCACTATTTGTGGAGTGCGAGATGCTATAAAATATGTGAATGCCAGATATATAGCATTAAGAAATTTTTAAATGAATGATACATATGTGCATTTGTACTGAATTTTTATGAATACCATTGAACACAATAATATCAGGAAAAAAAATGTGTTTCTATGTCTTTTTCTTCTTAATGTTGGAGCTCATTATCCTGCTTCTTCATGTCTTCTATTTTTTGTTAAATCTTCTACTGGGTATTATTTTTAAAAGACATATGGATATGTTGTATGTATTATTTTCCAACAGAGAGCTAATTCCCTTTCATCTACCCGAGAGCTGAAGTGAAGTCTTTGTTCTCATTAGGAGTTTAACTGAATCAATACTGTGTTACAGCTTCAGTTAGTTTCAATACTTAGAGGACAATATATGTTTTGTATTATCATAGGCTCTTACATCTTGCAAGATTTGGGGCTTTAAGCATGATAATATAGAGATTTATCTTTACTGTTCAGTGCAGCTCCCCCAGACTCCTATGCCACTATGAACTCAAAAAACAAAATTAGCAGGTGTAAAGATTATCTTTGTATTTGAATATCTTAGAGATTATAATATATCATATTAGTTCAGTCTTAAAAGCTCTAATGGTTTCTCTTTACACTAAAAGACTCCCTCTGTTGCAGCCCAAACTTCTCAGGCTCAGCAAATTTTTCCAGTAGTTAACAATCTGATCACCACTGTAGGATTAACTTTCTGTGAACATAATTTCTTTGGACATCTTGCATTCACAACTCTTCTATAGTATAATAATAATGCATTTTTTAGTGTACCAGGGTTTTCAAGTAATTATGAGAGCAATGATCTATGGTGGATTTGATCTATATCCCTAATTGAAAGGAGAACTTCAAATGATTCTTAACTAGTGTCAAAGCAAAATTAAACTAGGCAATGTTAAACTGGGAAGGAAATCTTTATTCAAGACTATTGCAGAAGGGGATCTAGGCTCAGCCCCGCCGAAACAAAATCAAAGGGCAAGGAAAGGATTTTTAGACACTTGGACCATCTGTTTGCTAATTAGATTTGCCCAAAGGAAAAATAAAATTTCTATTATATTCATGCCAGAAAGTAGATTTAAAACTCTGAGCGAGGCACCCAGAGAAGTTAGGCTCCCACCTTCCCACAGAGACTGGGAGATGGGGGAAGCTCAATCTTTCTTCATGCTTACATTTCAAAAGGATGCCTCCCATGCCCTTGAGAAAAGAATCCTTCAGTATGAAACTGGCAAGAAGCTTTTAAAAATATTCACATATTGAAGGGCCATAAATAAAATTTGCAATTACAAGTTTTCTAAATTAAGTGTTCTAAATAAGGAGAGATGAGGACCTAGAGTCTGGAAGAAGCTTGTCTAAAGATTACTCAGGCTGAGAGGAATGTTAAGGACCCCTTGGCCAATCCCACTTTTTTGTTTTGACAACTTAGGGAAGCTAGTCCTTATATGTTGCTTCAGGTAGATTTCTGTGGTTGAAATGTTAGTTGAATCTTCTATCTAGACTTGATGGTAAGGATACTTGCTGGATGATCTGAGCAATCAGGTAGTCAGTCAATGAGGGGGATTCCTATGGAAATAAAAAGGAAAAGTAAGATTATTGTTTGGAACAGGCTATAAACTCACTTTCTGAGACCAGAGGCAGCAAGTACAGAAGATTACTAAATGTTGGGCTCAAAGTGTCTTTAGAAAGTGCATAACTGATTCACTTTGTTATAAAGCAGAAACTAACACACCATTGTAAAGCAATTATACTCCAATAAAGATGTTAAAAATAAATAAATAAATAAAAATAAAACAAAAAAGAAAGTAAAGCACGAACAGCTGTGGTAATCCAGGTAGTTATTTAAACAAAGCCCATATGAAGGGAAAAATATACAGTCTGTTCCTAGTTTGAATGGCCTCAGGTGGTTGTTCTGGGGGTCTCTGAGTCCTTTGAGGGACCCAATCGCGTAATATGTGTGGGCCAGTCACATGAAAGTGGACATGGGTGCTAATTCTATTATAACAAGTGAGAAGGTATTTGGAAACAAATAATGCAGTCCCAGTCGTACATAAATACTGTACAATGCAAATATAAGCACACCAAATAAATTCAGAAAAATAATGGAAACAATGCCTATTATTAATAAAACCGTCAAAATTGTGCTTAAACACCAAAGCACTAATCAATGAAATACAAAATGTAAAATAAATGAAGCCTGTTTATGTGAAATGTTAATACAAAAATGTTATGAGGTTCAGCTAATATGATTTTTGTAGTTAATAAAGATAATACACAATGTTTTCTTATACTTAATTAATAAAAAACTTTATTGAATAAAAACTTCTGGAAGAGTTTACAAAGAGTTCAAAAAATTGTCTGGGTTCAATATATACATGAAATCAAAGCTTACTATTCACTAGCACCTAAAATACCAGACAAAATGATATACAGTCCAGAGAAAAATGTACAGAAGATGAAGCTATACACAAATTGATTTGTAAATGCCATTGATGTATGTAAAGCAAATACAAATGGAAGGAGAGAAATATGCTTTCTAGATAGAAAGTTCCAAAAGTATAAAAATGCCAGTGTTATGTAATCACTAAAAATTCAGCATCAATCCACATAATTCTAATTTATTTTAAAGGATCCAGATAAACTGATTATAAAATGTGGGATAATATAAAATGTGGGATAGAGACAATTAAGGGGAATCTAAAACATATTAGAATATTATATCTAATTATTATATATTCATAATATGCAGATATTATGTTTATGTGTAATTATATAATTATAAAAATATTAATAACTATCCTAAAATCAGATGCAAACATTTATGGAAACTTGGTTGTGAAAGAGGTGGCCTTACAAATCAAGTGAGCAATGTAATACTTATAAAATGGCATTAAAAATTATTTTCCCTTATAGAAAAAAATTAAACACTACTTTGCACAATACAAATGAAGTTTAGATGTACTAAAATTAAGGAGAAAGAAACACAAAGACAAATGTCTTTCTGATTTCATGAATCAATGAACTGTTTTACTTTAAAATTAAACCTTCTATATGGTATTTAATTACATAAATAAAGTATAAAACAGCAAAGAAATTGAAATACAATTTTTCATCATATATGGCAGTACTTGGATCATATATGAACAATATTGAAAATACATTAAATGATTCTACATATGTATAGTAAAAGTAGAACATCAAAAGCAAAATAAGGCAAATATATGTGACTAAAAATCTTTCAAGAGTGAATTGATATTATCAGTGAAAGTATCAAAAGTTGCATTAAAATGTAACAATTGGATACCATTTCTTAGGAATCAGACTAAAATAAATTCTTCATAACTGCATAAAAGAATGGTAGATCAAGAGACTCTTCTATAATGCAAGAAATATAAATTTGTAACAACATTGGAGAGCAATAAACTTTAGTAGTATGGAATATATAACTCTCTAAAGTCTTAGAATTTCATTACTACATACATACCCTCTAAATGGTCTTGTAAATTACACCAAGTGAAATGCTTAAGAATATTTCGTGCAGTATAATTTGCATAATTTAAAAATAGGAAGCAGCCATCATCAGGGAAATGGAAAAATGAAATTGTTGGATGAGTTATATATCATTGCTTATATCTGAGTAAACCTATACATGTCATCATGAATAGCTCTCCATAATATAATGATGAATGAAAAAAGCACTTGGAGAATAATACATAAATTGTAATTTATTGATAACATATAAATAATGATAACATATCTGACAATTAATAAATCCCATACACATACCTGTAGAATACATAGTTATGTGATATAATGAATAAAAATGTATTTTGGAGCAGCACATACCAAATCCATGATAGTAGTTACTTCTGAAAGGAAATTTTGAATTGGTAAAAATGATAAAGGAAACTTACATTTTAACTTAACTTATGTGAATAAAATAAATAACATAAATGAAGCAAAAATGAAAAATATAAACATGCTAATTTAGAACGGAGTACATATTAAGGGATATTTGCTATATTTTCCCCTTACTGTCTGTGGTTGAAAAAAAATAACCTTCTGACAAGAAACAAAACAAAAGAAATTCAGTGGATTGTGTCTTCACTGTACTCCCTGTGTTCATTCTACACCATTACTCTCACCTAATCTATTACCTAGGAGAATTCAGGTAATAAGAAATGTTTATAAACTAAGTAATTTTCTGTAATGTAGCTCCATGATAGAAGGGAGTTTTGCCTATGTTGTCTGTTGTGCTAACTTTTGCATGTAAAACAGCATCAGGCATATGGTGCCAAGGACGTGACTTTTTGATTGAATGAATTAATAAGTGAATGTATTAATGGAAGTAGTGTTCTAGGAAATTGTGATCTACTGTATTAGTTTTCACTTAACTTTTACTGGTGGGCAATTTAATTTCTCTGAATTCCTTCATCTTTTTATACATATCCATATAATAAAGTGTTCTCTTTGTCTTCATGAATCATGGTGTATAGAACAGGGGTCAGGCAATGACTGCACGTGGACCAAATGCAGCCTGCCAGTTGCTATTGTATGACCCATGAGCCGCACAAAATAGGTTTTACATTTCAATGGTTGAAATCAAAAGAAGAAGAGTATTTTGTGACATGTTAAATTATATGAAACTCAATTTTAGTATCCATAAATAGTTTATTGGAGCACAGCCATGCTCATTTGGTTACATGTTGCCTCTGACTGTTTTTGTGCTAAATAGTAGAGTTGGAGAGTTGTGACAGAGCCTGTACAGCCAAAAGAGCTTAAAATATTTACTTTCTGGCCCTTGACAGAAAACGTTTGCCTATTCCTGTTATAGCAACATCAAAAAATCATATTGTAGCTAAGCTTTGCCTTCTTTGACGTATCCTCCAATATTAACTCAAGTATCCCTTTCATGCCCCTATTACAAATAGTCATCACATTTTATGGTGCATTTTTTAATGCATGTAAGTATTTTTGCATGTATGGATTTGTCTCCTTGTTCCTTCTGATAAGGGGACAATTTATTTGAAAATTCCCCCAGTAGCTAACAGAGAACTTCCTACATAGTGGGATGTATGAATATGAACTAATGAATGGATAAATATGAACCTTTTAATTTATTCCCTCAGTGAGGGTTTCTGGGAATTGCTCACATGTCAGTCACCTAGAGAAGGACCCATTTTTATATCAGATTTTTATATATATGCAGGTTCAACTATATGACAGATGACTAATTGTTTAGTATAAATTATGTGTTAAAGTTATTGCATGAAAATTGCATCTCTAAATATCTAACTTACACATGAATTGCTAAGGAGGAAAAACACTTTCTATTTTTACACTACATGTTTAATCTGGTGATGCACAATTATATTCAGAGTACTGTGTTTATTGAAATTCTTATTCTAAAATGCAAATAAGAAAAGTTTTGGAGATTTTAAGGAAGTTAATCAGAGCTGACAGAGCATAGGGATCATTGTAGGAATTCATTAAATGTCAGTTTTTTATATGTTTAAGTAAATCAAGGCTTTAATACTTCCTTTTTATTTGCTATAGATAATGTTTAAATTTCAGCGTCAAATTTATTTTTTTCAGTATCTGAGACGATAGAGTTTTATTTAAAAAATAATTTTTGAAAAGGAGTTTTTAAGAAGTTTAAAATGATTTTTAGAAATGTCAATAGACATAGATTGTCTTTAAGATCAAGGATGATACCATACTTTGGTCAATTTTTCTGCTTAGCTCTTTGCCATAAATAGTTCAGGTTCCATTTCTTCTTTCTAACTCATGGATCCTAGATAAAAATGAATGCTGACATTATTTTGTCCATAGCTTCTCAAGCATGACATAGGAAAAAATACCCTGTTAATTCCATTTTAAAAAATAAACAAAAAGCTGCCAACCTATGTACTTTCAGGTCTGTCTCAGAATTCTAACATCAAAGATGTTAAAATATAATATTGTTTAATGGCATTTTATTTTATATCTTCTTTTTTAATCAGATGTTTAAAAAATAGCTGATATAACTGGCATTTGGAAATAAGGGGTTCTTTTTTTCCCATTTATAAACTTGTAACAATCACTTGGTCATGTGAGTTAAGATTACTCCATATGCTTGATCAAAATGTTAAAAAATGATCCCTAAAAATAAAAATCATATAGACAAATTAACTTTATTTTTAAAACTCGCCCAATCCTTGGAAATTTTAGTGAGTCAAGCTGTATATTTTGAAGGAAATTAAAATGGGTTTGTGTTCATTGGATATTTTAAAATTTTTCATATCAAATATAAAATAATGAATATTTGGCATGGATAAGATAAATTTGCTCAAGAATGTTATAAGGATATGACCAAAAATTTGGATACATCTTAGCTGTTGGAAAATTTACTCATAGATTTAAGAATTTAAATCAGAAAATTAAAAGAAAAAACTTCTTAGTAGACTATTTTAGGTAGGGTTGTGGTAAAGGGCACACTGGTATCCTTCTGAAGGTGTGGAGTTTGTATGTCAACCAAGAATATATACAAGTATTCATAACAAATTATATCTTCCCCAAATGGGGTTTCATTATAAGGATTCGTTACGTAGGCGTTGAAGGGTTGTACTATCAAACTTTTAACACTGAGTTAACCCAGATTGAAGAATCCAGGAAATAGTTACCAGTCCTGGTATGGTACCACAAAAGGGAAAAAAATGGGGGTTAAGAAATGAAGGAGTTCAGAAGAGGGGTAGTGGTATGGAGGAGTCAGTGGTGGAGGTGGGTTTGAATCCTGTGCATGGTTCCTGACCAGGTTTTTGCTAGCTATATCTGATGGAATGTGATGAAGCTGAAATTTATCTAGGAGTGATAGAAGTTGGAGGCTGGAATCAACTGCCAATGCCAAAGTCAAGTGCTTTTACTGAGCTAGAGAGCCAGAGTAGGACAAACTGCCACTGAGCAAGCTAAATTAGCCTACAGAAAATATGACAAATATAGCACTTGAAATGATGTTTAGCGACATTGTAGCTTGGAGAGAAAAGAACCCTACCCTGGCTCTCTGGCCCAGCAAAAGCACTTGACTTTGGCATTGGCTCCCTTTCCCTCCTAAATATTAAACCAGTTTAAAAAGAGTCAGATTGATGAATATTAAAATATCTTATTTAATCCAAAGCAATACAAGATCACAGCTTGGGGTTTTGAACAGATCAGACACTTAAATTTACTCTCAATTCTTACTGGAGGAATTCTGGAGAAACTGATTAACTCTATGGAGCAGATATAGTATTAACCGGTTGACTCATACTCATCCAGCCACATTGTTGGAGACAGAGAAAAACAGCTTCTGGTTATGATTTCAAAGGCTGCCTTTGCCCCAGACATTAACCTACACCTACTTGCACATAGAAGCAAGAATAGTGAACTCTTTTATTATTCTGAAGGCAATAAGATCTGCGAACACAGAAAAGGATGATCCACATGTGCTCAGTGCCTACTATGCACCACAAGGAAATAATATTTCACATCTATTCCACTGGGAAAATCTGACTAAGAGATATTGAGAGAGAAGACAGAAGTGTCACTAGTCCAGAATCTATGCTAAAGAAGCATGAGGACTGGGATTATCTTTGACTCTAATTATCCCCCATTTTTTAAAAGATATTTCCTTCTAGTACCCAAAAAATTTGGTATTTGAAAATCTTCTCTTACTGATGTTTCCTACTCATTTGTGGATTATCTTCTTTTTTTTTTTGCTGTACGCGGGCCTCTAGCTGTTGTGGCCTCTCCCATTGTGGAGCACAGGCTCCGGACGCGCAGGCTCAGTGGCCATGGCTCACGGGCCCAGCCACTCCATGGCATATGGGATCTTCCCAGACTGGGGCACGAACCCGTGTCCCCTGCATAGGCAGGCAGACTCTCAACCACTGTGCCACCAGGGAAGCCCTGGATTATCTTCTTTCAATAAACTTAAGAGATTTTAAGTTCTTGATGTTTGGAGTAATGGAATATCACCAGGTTTAGCCTTATGTTTAATGAGTCAGTTCAAACTTTTTAAAACTATAAATACAACTTCTTTATTCAGAATACTTTTCTCTTTGAAACCTCTTATTACTCTGCATGCTACCTAAAATTTTCACACCAATATCCAACATTTTAACTTATATCTGATCACCAATGGATAGAGAAAGAGAGAGAGAGAGAGAGACAGAGAGAGAGAGTTGACTTCTAATCATACTCCCAGATTTGTGATAAGCATTGAGGAAGGAGAGCCTTATATTTTATACATGCAAAAGTATGATATGCTTATAAGCCCTACGTTTTCATTTTGCTGTGATTATACAGGAAGCTAGCAATATCAATCCTATTTTCAAAATCATTGCATATTGATCAATAACAGCATAATCATTTATATGCAGAAAGGATGATCTAAACATAATCTTAAAACAATTTTCCATCTTACCATAACTGCCTTAGGGCAGTGATGTGCAGGAGAAGGCTTACAGTTGCTCACAGAGCCTCTTGTTAGCTTCTCTTCTCCATTTGCATTCAGTAAGACAGGTAATTAAGTTGAAATTAGCCATGAAGTATTTTCATCATGAAAGCTGACAAACACTACAAATCAAGGGTTCCTTTCACCTCTATAGGAACAGCCTGTTTTTAAGCATTTAGCAACACATCACTGCTTAAAATCCAGATAAGATATTCAGAATTCATAATTTTAAATATTTTCTTATTCAGGAGAATACATTATTTTGACTTTTTATTGTGATATGAGCAGACAAAAAATTTTAACTCTGCTGACATTTAAATGTGTCACATCACTTTCTTCTTAGAGAGCAAGTGCAAAGGCAAAGAGTTGAACTTTGCTGTGAATTTCCAACGAAATATTTCTTCATTCACTTTTATATATAGTTGCCTCTTTTTAACCTTTCAAGATGAATGATAAATTGTATCTCCCACTGAACCAAGTCACTGTTCAGCGAATATAATCTTTGCTTAAGATCAAATAGGCACTGATCATTTTACAGATTTTATTTTATTACTGTCAGTTGGGTCATACATTTGTCTGAAGTGAAAGTAAAAAAAACAACCAGTTGAAATATTTTGAAAGATAATGTTCTGTAAGGTAACAATTCATTGTTGAAAACCACAGTGAGATTGCTGACAAAAGATCAAGTATGGGTCGATGAAGAACAATTTGCTTTCCTCCTGCCTGCAACTATTTTTTTTTTGTATTGTGTATAGATGTGAAAATATAAAAAGCTTATTTTATCCTTCTATTAAGGAAGTAAACCTCTCTTTCCATCATCTTCTGAGCATTTAATACGTATTATATAATAGAAGTAAATTGAATGGTGGATTGCAGAGATGATTTATTTTAAGTAGAGAAATACATTTAGAAATACAAATATATCTCAATTAGTAGTCTCTGACTAGAATTGGGTGAAATATTACAGTTGTTCCTTGCAATTATTGAACTGTCAGAAATACCAAATGCATACATGCACACACACATGCATACACCACTCATATTTCACTTCAGAACTTATAGATATTTAAAGACCTACTTTTATATATTAAGCATGGCTGAAAAATAGAAAATTAGTATCCTACCCCTGGAAGTTGTCTTAGAAGTTTCCAACTATTTAGAGTTTACAAAAATTTCTATAAATCATAACATCTATAGAATTGTGTTTTGGGATTATGGAGGTGGAAAAATTACAGGCTTAATACTTCCAAATCATAACATTAACAAAGGATAATAATTAATCTGTATGGTGGTAAAACAGATATGCTGAGTTCAGAGTACCCAGGTAGGGAAAAGTGGATGACTCGGACAAGAACCTCAAAAACTAGGTTAATTGATGGCCTGAAAATATACAACTGTACCACTTAGGAATTGATTTCATCTATTCAGGCTCATAGTATAAGCCTCTGTGAGGAAATGGAAGTACTCTCAGTAAATAGAACAAATATCTAGAAATTCTAAAATTCTTAGTTTGAATATTTAGCAGCAAAGTAAAATTTCATAGCTTTTAATTCCTCGAGATTTTAATAAGATCAGGCAATCAAGAAAAACCTAGCATAAAAGAGAAAAGCCAACATGAAAAACAATAACAACAAACTGACCAAAGAGTAAGCAATAGAAAAATATTTTAAAACTTAAAGATTAAAAAATTATAAAAACTTGAATGAAGATACTCAGAGAGTGTCAAGAAAATATTATATTAATAAATTATGTAACATAAATATACATTGCAAAAATAGGATATAATTTTTCTACCTCAAAATAAAATTGAATGGAGAATTAGGATATAGAGCAGGCTCTACTGAAAGGTTAAAAAAAATTGTAAAAGGAAGAAATGGAGAATATGAGAATATAGAAGAGATATATAAGGAAATTTAAGAGATCCAACATCACAAGGGAAATATGAGATGGAATAATTGGCTACATAACAAACTAAAAACAGAAGGGAATTAATCAGAGAGAATAACATCATGAGATTTCAGACTGAGAAATACTCAGACAGTGTCTAAAATGACGCAAGTTTAGACAAATCACCAATTTTATTTTATAATTCCAGAGAAAAATAAAACATAAAAAAGAACAAAAAGTAATGTACAACACAAAAAAGCCTGCATAGCATCATATTTTGCATTATCAATTACAAATGGTAGAAAATAGTGATATATTGCTTTTAAAGATTTGAATGCAATTATTTTAAAAGTATATTATACACATTCAAACAATAAATCAATCTAGATTTCAAAAGGCGTTTTTAGGCAAGTAAGCACACAGCAAAGTTATCTCACATGAACCCATTTTCAGGAACTTACTTGAGATTTTAATTCAGAGGAACATGGGAGTAATCTAAGAGACAGGAGATTGTGATATCCAGCTAATGGTACTTTAAAATCAGTGAAACAAGAAGTGGATCAACACAAAGATAGCTGGGTAGGAAACTATTAAAGAACTAGTCACTGTTGAAACAGGATAGAGTGTTCCAGGATAGAGGTCTTTAGGGAAAAAAAAAAAATGAAAATCCCCAGTCAACAGGGAAGACATTTTGATTGATAGCATGCAAAAATTTGAGGATGTTATAAAAGAAAAAATTAAAACAGAAGAGTTAAAAAAAATTTAAAACACCTCTAGGAAAAAGTAAGAACAAACCACCACCACCAAAACCCAATAATATTAAATAAAGCTTCCCAGTATGAAGTAAATGAAATATGGCTAGCAGGATGATAGCAAATGATAGAGACATATATTAAAGATTGTTCTTATTTGCTTGCTTAAAGGATATGGCATTAGATCCATGAAAATAATATAATCATAACTCACATTTGTTTCAGAGTAAGCTATATTTATATAGTAGTTGCAATGTAAATGTTGTTTTAAGTTTTATGACAAAAGTACTGAAAAACTTCATCATGGATTCATGATACAAATGAATGTTAAAGGCAGTAGCAGTCTAAATATATATGTCCTTTGCCACAATTAGGGTAGGGAAGTAGGATGAGAAAACCAGAAGTTGGTACATAAGACATATATTTTAAAATGTGGGGAGTTCCTAGACCTGTGAAAAATGCAATTGAACAACAACAAAAAATATTAAATATATAATTTAAATTTACAAGTGAAGTTAATACAAGGTCAAGACTTTTACGAGCTACAAAAATTATAAGATATTAGGTGCCAGGTGATAGAATAGTAAATATAGTTTCTAATTTTAACAAATCAACAACAGTATCAAAAAGTAATATTAGTTATAATTATGCAGATATCCACAAGAAGAATTACAACAGAAGTAATTAAAAGAGCACGTCTATGAGAGTAGGACTGAAGGAAAAAGAGAAAAGGCAGAAGAACATTGCTTTTATTTGGAAGTTAATCTGCACTATTTACTATATTTACATGCATTGCTCTGCAACATTAAAAAATAGGAATAATAACACAAATAAGAAAAGAAGACCACTAGATTTTTTGGCCAGTCCTTGGGAAATACTGTCTTGATGAAAGCAGCTGCATCTATTTGTCTATATTATGTAAAATGCTATTTTTCCCTGACTTTATATACTTAACCCTTGATATAATCAAAGTTGCATTATATTCCATGAAAGGAATTCCAGTTCAGTGTGCTTTAATATTTATTCTATAATTTTGACTCTGCCAACACCTTTCAAGAGCCATCTTATGGGAACTTGTAATAGTTGACACCATTACAGATATGTTTACTTCAAAATCTGAAAAAATTTATTGTAGCCTTTTGAAATGATATCTTCATTTATATACTGATCTTCTTTGTTGTCTTTCACTTAATTCATAGTTTAAAAGTAAAAAAGTAATTCCAGTCTTTTTTGTGTGTGTATGTGGGTAGATCATCCTTAAATTATGAGAAAAATGCCTTTAAAACACAGATATTAGAAGCATTATGTCTAAGAAGAAATATATTACGGAATCCAGTAATATTTAAACAGGTGCTTTGTTTTCTTTTAAGGAAGCAAACGATTATCAAATGTGATACATAAGTAAATATTAACGTAACACATGGGATTGTTTAGGGAACTAAATATTAGTCTTGAAAAGAAAGAAGCATATTGGAGGGCTTAACTTAAAGTCATAGTCAGAAAATGGTACATCCTGGCTGAATTGAAAAATCATCTTACTTAAGCCTTCTTGGTGTGAATTAGAAGTTGCCTAGACAATATAGTTTTGTTGTTGCTATTTAATATTAACTATTGTTCTATTCTTAAAAATTTTGCAATAAGGAGCTTTCCACCACTCTTCTCCGTAATAGTCTTTCTTTGCTCCATCCTCCCAAATATACATTAAGTTTTGAACTAATCTGCAAAGATTCTGACAGTTGCTTTATCATGTAAAATCAAATCCCTCCACCTCACCTACAGTATTCTCTAAATCTGACCATACTGTACCTTTTAAAGATATCCTCATTAACCACATTATAATCTTATTGATCATTTCATCTCCCGCTACACCAATAGATTACTTCTAAAAAGTGAAAGAATTAGACAGTTGGACTAGAATGTTGGTGAAGAATCAAATGTTCTGATTCAACAATACTCAAATAAAATTATAGTGGGGAGAAATTGCATAGCCAGGGGTGTTATTAGGGCTTATATAATATATATGTATATGATAAATTTTATATTTCCTCTTACTTGAAAATAATTATGCACATACACATGGAAGTAATGTTAAGTCTGTCAGCAGTAATCATGATGCATCTGAATCTAAGTCAAGTTCTTTACAGATATTTACATTGTATTTATTTGCCACAAAGAATGCCAAATAGGAATGAATAAATATCCTATTATTGAGGAACCTGTCACATTTAAGCCGTGTGGTCTTTTCCCCAAAACCTGTAACCCCAAGGAAAACATCAGAAAAAAATAATTGAGGGATATTCTAAAACATACCTGACCAGTACTCCTCAAAACTGGCAACATCATTAAAAACAAGGAAATTCTGAGAAACTGTCATAGCCAAAAAGAGTCTGAGACAAGACCACTAAATGTCATGTGGTATTCTTGATGGGATCCTGGAATAGAAAAAGGATATTGGATAAAACTGAGGAAATATGAAAAAAATATGAACTTCAGTTAGTAATACCATATCATTATTGTTCCATTAACTGAGACAAATGTTCCACAGCAATGTAAAATGTTAATAATAGGGCAAACTGGGTAAGAAGGATATAGGAATTCTCTCTACTGTCTTTGCTACTCTCTTTAAATCTAAAACTATCCTAAAAATTGAAGGTTATTTAAATATTTTTAAAAGTAATGAAACTAAAAATGCACAGCAAAAAAGCAAGGAAATTCAGGTAGGTGGGGATAATAGATTTTTTCCATCAAAGCTTTTTTATAACTGAGAGATTCCTTATGCAGAGCAAATGGGATTTTGAAACATGCCTCTTGTCCTTCCTGGTCATCTATGACCTATTATAAAAGAAGTATTGGATTGCCATGATAAGAACCAAAGATTTGGGATAGGGAAAATGGGTTAAGTCCCATGTGCCATAGTAAAATCATTCAGATTTATATTCTGACTCTACCATGGTCTAACTGAGCCAAATCTTGGCAAATCACTCAAACACTCCACATGTAGCTTTTCTCATAAATAAAATGAAGATAATATAACACCTATCACATAACTTATTATCGTAATTAAATGAGACATTTGATGCAAAGCAGTAGGATAATGATAAGTATATCGTTAAGTGCCATATAAATGTTACCTACCACTATTTGATGAAAAATATAGAGTATTGATTCTGGTGAAATTGTCTGCCCAGTACATTAAAATGATATAAGGTGTAGATCATTCTGTACCTCAATAATAATACATCCAGTTAAATACAGTTATACATATTTCCTGATGTTCTTCAGAGAACTAGCCTCATCTAAAGTAAGAGATGGGATAAAAGGGGAAAAAATTTGCATGATCGAATATACAAAATTAAACCAATTACTAATGACCTTCTTAAAGCTTCATATAAGCTAAAGGAAGACATATATAACATTTAACCAGGTTCACCATACATTGCAACCCCAGATTTCAATTTACATAATACTGCAAATGTGAGTGCACAACATGAGCGGCTGTACAGAGCAGTCATGCATTTTCCAAATGTATTTGACTCTTTTTCTATAAGACAACTAAAAATTGTGATCCTCAAGCAGTCCCAGAAACTTTGAATTAAGGTCTCATCTGATAGCAATATTTGTCAATGTAGACATAAATAAAATCCTAAACTCTCTAAAACAGAGAGACAGCCCTTTCCATTTGGTTATGCTTAGCATAATAACACACAAGTTTTCAATATAGTTCCTTTCAAAATTTAAACACCTTTAACTTTAAAGTAAATAATTCAACTTATAGCATAGATATAAAAACTTGTATCACTTACGAAGTTTCTTAGATAGCAAATGTAACCAAACATTGCCATATATCTGTATGTGCCATAAACATGAAATAGAAAGTAACAAAAATAAGAGAGAGACTTGACATACACGTTTGCACACACAAAAAAACACCAACGAAACAAAACAAGAAATGATGACTGGATTATTTGAAAGGGCATTTCAGCCTTTGTGTCCGTGGCTCATGAGAGAGTTGTCCTTCTTCTCAGAAGGGATATAGGCTGCTTATTCCAATTCACTCTGGTTATATAAAAGATGTCAAGAATACCTTGAAGTAGTACATTTTTGCTGATATGTATGGTGAATTAGCTCTTAATTTTGTGAGTGTTCTGGCATATATGAGTATACAAGACACATCCACTCAAGACTATGGCTACAATTTCAAATGATTCATAGACTCATGAATGAAACCTATTCATGATTTGTGGTCCTCAGGCTTTAGTCTAGAGATTTAATATAAAGGACATTTTCCCATCCTGCTTAGTTAAAAAAAGTTCTAAAAAAATGTTTAAAGGTGTGACATGCATACTAATTTGAGAAATGTTATTTCAGTGAATGGATGTGATAGCCATTCTGTAATGCATGCAGAGATATGTGTAAAAACACATGTATTAAAGAAGATGGCTATAAGCATGCTATCCCCCTCAAAAATATTTGATATTGGAAAGAAAAACAATAAAGCTATTCAATGGAAAAAAATTAAAAAGAGAATTATAATTTTCAACAAGACTCCAGATTTTAAAAAAATACAGTTTTCATTGAGGTATTCAAATACCTATGACAGAAGAATAAACAGATTGGTGTAGAAGAACAGAGCCAGTATAACGGGTTATTTTGATATAGTTTTATTTTAAATAAGTATTTGTTTTAAATATATTTTATGATTTTTAATAAAAGTGAGCTGGGGCAGAATAAATAATGATTTTACATTTAAAGAAACAGAACATCAAAATCATGCAAAATTAAATATTAGGGAAAAAGTCATTTTAATAAAAGAAATGTAAACTTATTTGGTGTTAGAATGGAATATATAAATTGTCTAGGTGAGTCATTTTGTTTTACAGATGAAGAAAAAGGAAATGGAAAAAATGTGTCTTAAAGTCAAAAGCTAAGTATAGCATATATTATGGTTACTTTACTTTTACCATTTAGTTTAAAATGCTCTGCCTTTCAGAATATTTTTAAATTGTCATAACAAAGAATATAGCTATATTACTGCATAGTTTATATTATTAAACAAACAATAAATACAGTTAGAACAGTTTGATATACTCATAAATATGTTTATTGTGTACCACGAATCAGAAACTTTCTAACTACTAAGAATATAACGGCTGACAATATTGAAATAATACCTATTGTTTTAGTGCTTGCAGTGTAGTGGTGGGACAATAAAAATAAAATTGGTTATTGAAAGCAGTGTAATAAGTGGTATGACATACATTTGTAAGATATCATTGAAATCTACAGGAGGACCAGCTACCCTGGACTGGCACTGTCCAAGTAAAAACTCTTGGAAATCAATGTCTAAATTAAATGTACACTGATATTTTTATATGCCACCAATTCAATAAGTCCCCTACATCCTGTCTTTCTCTTTTACTGCAATCACACCCATTCTTAGTGGTTATTATAGCATAGCCTTCAAATAGAGGAAATGGTAATAATACATTTGCACATTTTCTATATAGCTGTTTTTGTTTTTTACCAATATACAATTACTTTTAATATGATTTTAAATACTCCCTGTGTACAAACACATTGCATAGAACTTCACCATACAGCTGCAATATAAGAACACTGAGATTAAACAAAAAAAAAGTCTGTATACACACACACACACATATCTATACTTTCTGAGTTTTGTTGCAATAGCCATAATTCAGTTAGTTTCCATTAATAAGCTTGAAAGTATGTGAATTTTGAGAAGTGTTATACTATTGTCTTACCTTTTTGATAGGGCACCGCCAAGATAGTAAAAGTCAGATATTGGATTTTAGATAGCTGAGAAATTAGATTGTAAGTAATATTTATTGGCAGCAAAATATTTTATGACCATTGTCTTGTTTGTAATTTGGTGTCTTGGTCTTCTATGATTTACCATACTTGTATTTACTCCTGAGTGTTTGATTGCAAGCACTAAGACCCTGTGTAAAGCAGTTCAGAGAATTCTAGTATTACGGGCTTATATGACTAAAATAAGAAATACATAAATATATCATGGGCATTCTACACTGCTGGAGGGGCTTCTCTCAAAATTTTTGTAAGACATAACATGACTTGACTTTGTCCATTTGGGTTTTTGATAAAAGATAAAAATCAATGAAACAGGCAATTTGATTTTTCTAATAGAACAACAAGGATGTAATACTTAGGAGTGACTGATGTTCAGCATGAAGAAAAATGACTTTAAGGAATATTCTCAGTAATTATATCAAAGGATTTTAAATTAAAATAGTACATTTATCCAACATTAAGTTTTATATTTACTGGATACAACATTTTTATTCTGCAGAAAGTTTTAAATGAAAGCAAATAGAAAATGGATTTCCATCTCACATAAGAATATAACTAAAATATAGGCTAAGCTTGAGAGACATTCCTTGTTTAATTATGGAATGAATTTGCCACAGAAATTTAGAATCAATGTACTTCAACTTTAAGTATTCATTAAGTACATATAACAACAAGGCATTTGCTTAGGACAAATGTAATATAAGTTCTGTCCTTAAAGAATCTTGTCTAAGAAAAAATTTTGAGTAAAAAAGTGAAAGCTGCAACATTGAAGATTTTTAAATAGTATATATATATTTGATATTGTTTTCTTTTAGGTACCGATCAAGCAACTTATAGGTTATTCATAATTTGATTATTCTTTTAATGATATGCAGGAATTGGAATTTATACTTATATAACTAAAAGCTAGTTCAATCAACAATTATTAACTGAAGAATTGCCAAGAACTATAACAGTGTCCTTATTATTATTCTCAGATTTTTGACCTATATTTAAATCAAACAGATCAATTTTACATATATATACGTATATATGGAAGTTATGCACTACTGAAATAGTGGTTTCCACTGTACCCCATGGAGCTCAAGAGGTATCACAGAGTTGAGTCACAAAGAAGTAGCGGATGCAGAGCAAGATGGAAACAGAAATGACCTAATTCCACACAGCTAAACTCTGCTTGACTTAGAATATCTCAGCTTCTAACCATGTGTATTGGGCTGCTTCACAGTTCTTTTGCAAAAATTATTTTACTGAAATCTCTTTTCTTAATATTAACATATAAATTATTTAGCTTAACAGTGAAATTGTATGCCCCCATTTAGTTCTTTTTTTAATGTTTATTTTATTTTATTATTTTTTTTAATATTTGGCTGTGTTGGGTCTTTTGTTGCTGCGTGCGGGCTTTCTCTAGTTGCAGCGAGCAGAGGCTACTCTTCCTTGCAGTCCCGTCCCCATTTAGTTCTATTTCCTTTTGTAATTCAGACTAAAGGGTTTATATACAAAAAATTTTTTTTAAATGCACAGAAATATAAAGCGATAAGTAACTGAAAATTGTAGCTATTATGGTAATTACTTCCTTTCAGTCTTTTATTTCACATTACATCAACTGTTAATTTGACAAATCAATTATCCATTAACAATGGGGTGGAGGGAGTTGGGGCATATAGAAAATGACATTATATAGTAAAAAGAAAAAATCAATATTAAAATAAATTTTCTTTGGTAAAAATTGATCCATAAAACAGACATTTTATAGAGGAAATATTAAACTAATAAAGATCACACAACAATATTTTGCTCAGTTGGATTTACTTTATAGCAACACAGAGAAACAGATTGATTTGCTGTGTTGGATTATAATATATAGCTACAGAGAGAAACAAATTGAAATTAAATGGAATTTTAGGATGAAAATAACAGAATCTCCATATACATCACATTTTCTTCTCATCATGTACCAGATACAAGAATAGAATTCATATATATAAGTATGTATATATATTTGAATTTATATGATATGTATGCATATTTATATCTCAGTGAGTATTTTATATTTCAAGTTACTCTTCTGAACATTGGCAACAAAGAATACTTTATTATAAATTAAAGAGCCAATTTCTCTGAAGCCCTCAAGATAGTAGAGTTTTCATGTTGGTAATCTAGCTATCATTTTTTCCTACATGCAGGTTGAGAAGTATAATTCTGAGTGATACTATAGTAACTTGCTTTGGATGATAACTGTTAAATGGATTATGAATATGGTTTTCTTGTATATTTGTGTTGGAAGAATTCTAAAAGAATGCCCTGTTTGGGATTGAATTTGTTAATTTTTTTCCCTTCCTTTACCTCAATTTCCTTTCTTTCCCACCCCTTTTCATCCTTTCCTTCCCTTTCTTTGCTTCTATTCTCCTTCCCTTACCTTGTGTTTTGTCAGGGATTTGCCATACAAATATCAGCATAGGAGGCCACAGGAAAAAATTTAGAAAGAACTACTGAGCTTATCCTCCCTTGGGAAAATAGATCACAATACAACCATTGACAGGCAGCTCCAGGGGTCTTCTGGAACTGGAGTATATAGCCCATGAATTTTCTTGAATTTTATGAGCTGGTTGTTAACTATAGCCATTATTAAAAATTAAACTATAAACTTACAAATTAATAAATTACAGTTAACCCTTGAACAACACAAGTTGAACTGCGTGGGTCCACTTATTCACAGATATTTTTCAATATGTATGTACTACAGTGCTTCATGACCCAAGGTTTGTTGAAATGTGTATGCAGAATTGCAGATATGGACTGCCAACTGTAAAGTTACATGCGGATTTTCAAGTACCCAGGAACTGTCCCCCCAACCCCTTTGTCCTTCAAGTGTCAACTCTATATTAAAAATACATGCAAAAATACTCAACTATCGCTCCCTAAATAATGAACTACATTTTACTATTATCTATTCACTATTATCTATGCAGTTGAGATTATTTACATCTATCATATATGTATGGTGGAGATAATATATAATAGTGCACTGCTATACAGCTCTTCCAAACTCTTCATTCAGTACAATCACTTTGTAAGCTTGAAACTGGCCATGGTGGTAGGAGTATTGACACCTGGAAATTGGAGAATGTTTTGTTCATTGTCTAGATTTAAGAAAGTGTTAAGAAAATGTGAATTATACTTAATTAAAGATAAAATTGCATTGGATCTATCCATTAAGTTTTTACTAGCCCAAATAATGAGAAATTGTATTAGCATTTTCCATAAAAACAGAACCAATAGGAGACTGTGTGTGTGTGTATGTATATATATGTATGTATGTGTATGTATATATATGTATGTATGTGTGTATATATATATATATATATATATGTGGAGAGAGAGAAAGAGAAAGAGACATTTATTTTAAGGAATTGGCTTATGCAGTTGTGGGAGCTGGAAAGTCGAATTTGTTAGGTAGGCTGGCTGGCTTTTAGTTTATTGGATGAAGCTCACCCACATTATGGAGTGTAATCTATTTTACTCAAATTCTACTGATTTAAATGTTAATCACATCTGAAAAACACCTTCAGAGAAACATCTAGACCAGTATTTGACCATGCAACTGAGCACCATAGCCTAACCAAGTTGACACATAAAAGTAACTGTCACAGAAATAGTCATCAGGCAATGTAAAACTATTTTCCAATTTAGTAAAGAACTTTTTGATGTCATTTTTAAATGAGTAAAGTTCCAACTGAAGTCTTCATTGTTTCACTTTCATTTTACTAGTTAACAGAAATGAAAATACATATCAACATTTATATTGGAATTATACTCATTTGTTAATTGCAACTCTATGTTCACTATAGAAACAGAATTCTGTAAAAATATGCAGAATAATTCTGTGATAATCAATTGACCATACAGAATTACTATAGTATATCATATATATATATTATTATATGTAAGTTTTGTAGTAGATATCCTCTATATCATTAAAATTTATAATAAACTTATATGAATGTATACACACATAAAATTAATTTTGAGCCATTTCTTAACATTTACCAGCCCCCCCACTGGTTAGCTCTTCCTAAATATGGATGTAGGGCATATGTAGGCATACTTTTTTAAATGGATGAGTACATGTACATTGAAAGGGAACCAATTAAACTCCTGTATGTTGAAGTTCAAATCAGAATTCCCCCCCTCTTTAGTATGTTGTCTTAGGAAAAAAACAGTGATAAATGATGAGTCTTATCTAAATATGTGGAGGATGTTAGCACAAGTCTTAATCAGTCCTGAGACCAGAGCTTATAACTTTAGCGGTGGTTATCTATGTAGGCCAGAAATGCAGAGAAAAGGAGCTAAATAGATACAAAACACAGAGACACCCAGAAGAACTAAGGAGTCAGATTACCTTTCTTCAAAGAACTAGGGAGATCTATACAGAAATCTGGATGAGTAAGTCAACACCATTAACATAAGTCCATCTTCAACTTGTTGACTGTGCAGGAACAGTCTAATCAAGCAAAATTATGTGGTATGCAATCAGTGGAATTTGTTGCATACTGCAAGAGTAGTTAAGATATGTAAACTGTCCCCATGTTATCATTGTGCATTTTCTCTGTGTGTTCTAATGGATTTAAGAATAAAGAGAGAAAAATAATTGTACTTTTTAGTTTATATCCATTTGTATGTGTAATGGATGCTGGCATGTACTGCCAAATTTTCCCCTTCAATGCACCTGTTGAGAGTGATGGTAACTAACAGCTCTCACTTGAATCTGTCTCTGGAAAATGTTCTAATCAGAAGATAGCTAATTTCTTAAGAACTTGTCCATTTCCTGGGAACAACCCACATCTAATGCACAGGCTTTGTGGGAAGGTAAAGGTTTGTTCCTCTTGTTTCAAAGTCAGACACTATGGAAGTGCCATTTCAACTTCAGAACTTCCAGTAGGATTGGTTGGGGGCTCTCCTATAACTGTATCACTTTTCAAGTCCTCCCTGGGCCAATTCTTCCCTCAAACTTTGCAGGCATTTTTTTTTTCAAAATACATTACCAAATAAAACTCATGCATGTAAAACTCTGAGTCATAGAGTCAGTAGAGTCTATGAAAGTCTTCCTAAAGGTTTCTGAAGAATCCTTCCTACAACACAATGAAATTTAGTTTTACTCTGCTCAGACATTGCTTATATAATTTTAAAAGTAGTTCCAAGACCCCAAAAATATTTTAAATAAATATGTAATTTTTTCTAAACAAAATCAACAATGACTGTGTTAAGAAATTATGTCTTAGCACTTCTCAGTTCTGGACATTGCTAGATATAATTTCTCTGTCAGTGGCATTGCTATACAAGAACTGCAACAGTGGACAAGTAAAACAACTCTTTCAAAAGCAAAAATTGTTTAAGTGCAGTGCACTGTATAATGATAGATGCTAGGAACTACTGAGATAGTCAAGAATGCAATTATTGAAAATGAAAATATATGAGACATAGGACAATTTTTGAACACTTTTGGTGTGAGATTTATCTTAAAATTCGAGTTTTCTGGGAATTATCTGGTGGTCCATTGGTTAGGACTCGGCACTTTCACTGCCCCACCTGGTTTCGATCCTTGGTCAGGTAACTGAGATCCCGCAAGCTGTGCGGCCTGGCCAAAAAAAAAAAAAAAAGATGCAAGTTTTCTGTGTGGTAATGAGAGATCTGTGCTATATATTCCTAGGCACATGGTATCATACACTTAATCCATGATGTAGTAAATCATTTTATAAATGAAATATATTGATTATGACTATAATTTTTGTAAATAAGCTTTTATTTACAAATGAGAACATAGCATTCATTAATCATATTTAGCTCAGTGAATGTACATGTAAGGGATTTCATCTTCATCTACCTTATTTTTGTTTGCTATTTTTAAAAATATTATTAAAGATAAATGGATCGTAGTTGTAGGTTCACTTAGTGAATAATGTGATAAGATTTACTTCAAAAATAAAAATAAATATATCATTTGGAAAGGATATATTTTTATATTTCTATGACAGGTATATTTGTGTCTTCGAATATGCAAAATGATCAATGCATATTTTTTCTTTCAGATTTCTTTATGCTTCCTCTAGTATTAAAGTCTTTGTTTTTCCCTTTAGATTATTTTTAACTATTCATCTGTGCAGATTTTTTTTTGCGTCTTTTATTAGGAGGGAAAAAATTGGAAGGCTACAATGTACTTTAAAATGCTAAATGAAATATCCTATAACTTGTAATTTAGCTTATAGATAAGTAATTTAGAGTGACGTGTGACATTTGAACCTAATTCATAAATTGACATAGATTTTTCAAAAGCCCTTTTGTGATTTTTATACTACATCAGTATATCTAGGCTGGATTGTATTTTCCAGACTTACCTCTATGGTTGATTCCAGATGGCACAAGAAACATTTGAGTTAGATTTGGAAGCAAGTGTGAGAAACAGCACCTACTACCCCCCTAAAATTGTGGGTTCCAGTTTTATCTTGCAGATTCTAGATTCTCATTGTGAGTTTCAGTTTTTTCTCACCCTCCGCCTTTTCATATCCATGGTTTCTGTCCAACTGCCAGAATTGCTGACCTATAGAAGATTTTTCACTTACCCCTGAAATTGTGTAAGATATGATGCCTCTAATAAATCTCTCATTCAGTATCACTGAGAGTAGTTCTCCTTCCCTGACCAAACTCCAATTGATCCTTCTGATCCACTAACAATATTTCTAAATACCTGTATCTGAATAAACTTACTGTTAATTATACCATGGCTACTTATTTAATTATATCATTGTCTCTTGAAATCAAGAGAATTCCCAGTGATTATCTCACTAATGTGAAGTTTAAAAAAATCAGTTTAATACATTTTTCAAATGTATTATTTAAAATATGTTATTGGTATTTGGCATCTAGAAAACATGTTTAATAAGTAGGTTAATTTATGAAAGTATAATTGTAGAATATTTCATCTATTCTTTATAAAGGTAAGAACTTAAAAAGAAATATAAATGAGAGTCCAAATCCTCCATTTTACTTATAATTATTTTTAGGACACTTTTATATTATAGACAGTTTTCATTAATTTTAAATATGCATGCAGACAAATGAAGATCAAAAATTATTTCATAACCAAACTTTAATCCATCTGTCCATCCAGCATGTTTTGCTGTTGTTGTTAAAAAACATTTTTATACATTATTTATACTCCCCAACATCTGCCAACATTATTTCCAAAAATATATGGCTCTTCTATTAGTAGTTCAATTAATTACACATATTTGCCTACTTCAAGTGATGATTGTAGAACAAGGGGGAAAAAACACTAACTGATCTTTTTTGTGGTTTTCTCTACTGTAATCTGCACAAACATCTTCAAGGTGCCTATTTATGATTAAAGTTCTCTAAAACTTTAAATTTATAGTTGCAGATTCTATTTTTGACTTGCACTGCCAGTTCCTCAGGGCTTTTATTTAATCTTCTTTCAGTCTACTTCTTCCAGGAGTAAACTAATGGGTAAACTTAATGTGTTTTACTACATATGTCTATCTTAAGCTGCCCCCTTCTTCTGAAAGCATGTAACTATTTTTATTCTTGAGGGAAATACAAATAAGAAGGAAAAAAGAATTTTGATATAACGTGGAGTGAAAGCAAACTGAGCAGTGAGCAAGATTTTTCAGAGAAAGTATATTTTTATCAGAGTAAAAAAGAGTGACACAAACTCCTAGTAATCTGTACATTCCCAGAAACCCATATTTCTACAAAAATGGAAAGAATACATTTTTGTACCTACCTACTTTAGTGTGTTTTTTAAGTAACTGCACCAGCTCTTTCTGAGGATAATCAGTATTTGGTAATTTGCTCTCAAATAGCTTGTTTAAATTTTAAAAAGGATTTTAACTTACACATTTGAATTTTATCTTCAGACAAAGTAAAATATTTCTTCTAATTTTTTTCATTGCTGAACTTGTTAAAAAATGTTTATGCTTTTATTTATCTTTGTATATTTACCTAATGGATGATATCGGTATCAATTTTTGGTAAAATAATAGCCAAGATTGTACAAAGTAAGGGGTAAAGCAAGCACAACTGCTATACATAAGTTTGATCTGATGTAAATATTTAAATAGTAAGATGACTTCTTTCATTCTGAGCATCATCTCTGTTTAGTTTGTGCCATATTGAGAAATACAATTACAAGGGAAGTTATGTTCTGTACAATATACACTTGTGCATGCGTGTGTGTGTGTGTGTGTGTGTGTGTGTGTGTGTGTGTATGTATGCATGCTCCTCTATGATTTATTTCTTGGATATATGTAATATATAAATGCATGTATGTGGACATATTTCACATATATATGAATATATATGCCTATAGTTCACATATATTTATTTCTATACATATAAATAAATGCATATATATTTGTCTCATACACATATATGTATATATACATGAATGTCTCATATATATACACATATATGTATATGCTTAGACATATATATTGTAGGAAAAATTGAAAAAAAAACTGTGAAAAGAAAAACAAGGAAGGAAATTATTTTATTCTTACTAGTCAAACTTGAAAATAATAGACTTCTAAAGACTTTTAAAAAGATAATACTTCTTAACTTTATGAAAGCTAAAATTTAGGCAAAATATGTTATTGAAATGAATCACTTTAATAGTTGATGTTTACAAAGATTTTTGAAAATTGTGCAAGCTATGAATTCTCTTTCAGAATACTCATTTCAGAAATATATATTTTTGAATTATATTCTGCTATGCACAAAAAATACTGTAAAAAATGTTACTTCTATCAATATATTGTGTACAGCTGTTGAACATGCGTAAACAACCAGGACTGTTATTTTTAATAGAATTGATTTTTTAAAGTTGTTTTAGGTTTAGCCCTAAATTGACCCTAAGGTAGAGAGATCCCCATGTATCTTCCATCCCCACACATGTATAGCCTCTCTCATTATCCATATCTCTAACTAGAGTAGTATATTGGTTACAACTGATGAACCTATGTTGCTGCATCATTATAAATCAGAGTCCATAGCTTATATTGGAGTTCACTCTTGGTGTTGTATATTGTATGATTTTGGACAAACATATAATGATATGTATCTACCATTATAGTTTCACACTGCCCTAAAAATCCTCTGTGCTCTACCTATTCATCTATCCCACTGGTCGCAACCACTGATATACTGTCTCTGTAGTTTTTTCTTTTCCAGATTGTCATACAGTTGGAAACACGCAATCTGAAAGCCTTTTCGGATTGGCTTTTTTCACTTAGTAATATGCATTTATTGTTCCCCATGTCTTTTCATAACTTGGTAGCTCTTTTCTTTTTAACCCTGAATAATATTCTATTCTCTGAATGTGTCACAGTTTACTTATTTATTCACCTGCTGAAGGACATTTTGAGTACTTCCAAGTTTTGGCAATTATGAATAAAGCTGATATAAACATCCATGTGAAGGTTTTCCTGTGGACAGAAGTTTTTAACTCTTTCATGTAAATACCAAGGAACACAATTGGATCGTATGGTAAAAGTATGTTTAGTTTTGTAAGAAATTGCCAAACTGTCTTCCATGGTAGCTGTGACATTTTGCATTTCCACCAGCAGTGAATGAGAGTGCCTGTTGCTCTACATCCTCACCAGCATTTAGTGTTGTTAGTGTCTTGGTATTTACCTATTCTAATAGGTTGTAGTGGTATCTCATTGTTGTTTTAATTTGCATTTCTCTGATAACATATGATGTGAAACATCTTTTCATGTATTTTTTTGCTATCTGTATACCTTCTTTGTTGAGATGTCTGTTAAGGTCTTTGACCCATTTTGTTGAATGGGTTGTTTGTTTTCTTACTGTTGCATTTTAAGAGTTCTTTGTATATTTTTGGTAACAGTCCTTCATCAAATGTGTATTTTGTAATTATTTTCTCCCAGTCTCTGGCATCTTTGTTATTTTCTTGATAGTGACTTTCTTAGAGGAGAAAATTTTAATTTTAATGTAGTGCAGCTCATCAATTCTTTCATGCATCGTGCCTTTGGTGTTATATTTTAAAAGTCATTGTCATACACAATGGCATCTAGATTTCTCCTATGTTATCTTCTAGGAGTTTTATAGTTTTGCATTTTACAATTAGGTCTGTGCTCTATTTTGAATTTTTTTTTTTTTTTTTGCAGAGTGAAATGTCTTTGTTTAAATATATTATTTATTTATTTTCCTGGTGGTCCAGCGGTTAAGACTTAGCCTTCCAAGGCAGGGGGTGTGGGTTGGATCACTGGTTGGGGAGCTAAGATCCCACATACCTCGTGACCAAAAAACCAAAACATAAAACAGAAGCAACATTGTAACAAATTCAATAAAGACTTAAAATATATATATTATTTATTTGCATGTGGGTGTCCAGTGTTTCAGCACTTTTGTTGAAAAAACTGTTTTTTTAAGTCTCCATTTTATCGCCTTGGCTCTTTTGTCAAAAATCAGTTGACTATATTTATGTGGGTCTATTTCTGGGCTTTCTATTCCAGCATTCTTTTACATTCAGTTAAACAATTAATGTTGAATTTATATCAGTTTCTGCTTAATTACTTGCTTAAGAATTTCTGGGTTGTATATAGATAGAAAATGTTTAATTTAATTCAAGAATTATTTACAGAGTGAAAAAATCAAGTGGGAAGTGACATGTAGTTGTCATTGACAATAGACAAACATGGTGAATGTATGAATGATTTAGGAATAAGAGTTTTACAGTAATTTGTTCATAGTCCTCAATTGGTTTTTTGAAAAAAATTAAAATAGGATACAATATTTAAGTATTAATCCCTATGAGCAAAAAGATTATAATGTCACTTTTATTAGTTTTCAAAGATAAAGACTTGTGTTTCAAAGATAAAACACAAGATGTCTAAAAATTTCTGATTTTTTTGTCAGATATTTACTGAAAATTTCAAACAGGATGAAATAGTAGCTATTATATGTTAAAACATCTAATTAAATAAATCTTGTTAAACTATGATAACACAGAATATTCTAATAATAGTTTTCAGAGAAAATAGTTTATTTGTTGGAATCTGAACAAGAAGTAACCAAACTGATGCTTTGAGAATGCAAGTATCTATTACACACCTTTCCTAAGGATTTTCCTATCTATCCAATTCATCAGAGATATCACTGGTGGTAAAAGTGAAATGAAACCAAAATGCAGACAAAAGTCAGAGATGATTTTTTTCTGCAATTCCATTTTAAGAACCAGTGTTCTAAGATATATTTTATTTAAGAGGTTTTAAAAATCATAAAGTAGATGCAAAAGTATTAGAAGAAAATAGAAGCAATAATTTAAAATATGCCTCTGAAAAATTTTAGAAAATAAATTTGAAAGCAGTGCACCACGCTTCTCTTTGTGAATTGTCAATCACAAGAACCATTAACAGCAACTAAATCTTCAAGTTTAAAAGGTGAAGAATAGGTTAGTCATTGACTTGGTTATTTAGAACATAGGAAAAAAAGAAGGAAAACAAAATTACTTTGTGGTTATATTATCAACATCATCAATACTGAAATTCATATGAAAGTGAACCTCTTTTGGAGTAGACGTTGTTAGCATTCACCAGTCTAATCATTCTTCAGGGTACACAAAGGAATGCACTCTTTGTTCCTTGAAATTTGATAACACCATTTGAATAGTTCTAGAATAAAATATTAGAGAAGTGATATATATCATCACCAGTCTGAAGAATTTAACTGATGGTTTGAGTCATTCATCCTCTGTTACAATAAATTCTGGGTTAGCTTTTCTTTGAAGATGGCCAACCAACAATTTCTCTCTTCCTTGTATGCACATGCCAGTCCTCTCATGCAGAGATTGACTCTATATTTTCCTTTTCCCTTGAATTTGGATGACCTTGTAACTTTCATTCCTAGTAAAACATAGTAAAAGTGACCCTGTGACAGTTTCAGGCGTAGTCTGGAAGAACCCTGGGTGTTTATTGCTGTCTTTTAAGACAGATGCCATCTAAATAGATTCAAGCCAGAATATATGATATTGAGAGATCGTGGACAGAGAGAGAGTTAGATTCAGTCCTCTAGTCATTCTTGCACCACACATGTGAGACCATCTTGGACTTGCCAACCCAAGCAGCTGCTAACTGAATGTAGCAGCATGAGTGAACCAAGACAAGACCATAGGAAAAACTACCTCGTCAACTGAAAAGGTCATGAGATAGAGTAAAGCTTTGAATTTTTTTAAAGCCATTAAATTTGGGGATGGTTTGTTGTGAGATAACCTATAATCAAAATAAACCTTGAAAATGCATGTTGATATCTGACCATCAGAAAATGATGGATCTGTTGTCAACCTAGTTCTTAAGAACAACCTCACATTGCAAGACCCCTCCTTAGCCCCTCATCCCTCTCAAACCATTCAATAATAAATGAACCTTTGCTTTTTTAATCCACTTAAATTTGGGGTGGGTTTTCATCAGAATCATCTGGAGCACTTGGTAAAACACAGATTACATGAAGACTCAACTAGGGAAGGACACTTCCAATATGTCCTCACATAATCACTCAAAAGGCCATTGTCAGAATTCAGCTTCTTGTGGGCTGTCAGTTGAAGGTTTCCAAGTTTCTTGCCAGGTGGAACAGAGAAAGAGCCAGAAAGAGAATCCAAACCAAATGAAAGACACAGACTTTTAAAATCGAATCTTGGAAATGACCCTCATCACATTTGCCAAATATTTTTCATCATGAGCAAGTTAGTAGGTCCAGGCACACATGGGGAAGGGACTTACAAGGGCATGAAAACCAGGAATTGGGGGAAATTGTGAGTCATTTCAGAAACTGACTACCACCGGGAGGTTGAGAATTTGGCAAAATATGTTAAGGTACACATATAAAAATAATATAAAATAAATAATAGAAAAATGCTATGAATTTTTAAAAAGAGCAGTTGTGTTCTTGTATTAAGATGAAGTTTTAGACCATTAGCAGAAAGGGGACTCACTTTAAGAAATAGGTTTATTAACAATAAAGAAAATTCAACTTTTCACACAGTCTGTGACTGTTTTGTTTTTAATCTATACCTGTATGTCTATAAGGATATGCATATATTTAACACTACTCTTAGCCTATGAATACACACTTATGTACATTGCCCTTTTTAATGACTTGAACTGTTTTTCAAAGGATGTTGATCCTTTGAGTAAATTTCCTTTTGGAAAGTATACCCATCATTCTTTTAATATCTGTTCCTTATTTAACTATTTGAAAACTAAGTCCATATTGGTAGACAGTTGTTTTCAGTTGTCATTAATCTATATGATTTTTTTGCCCAAAACAAATATATTACTAAAATAAATACCTAAAAGTGGAAAAGCTTGGAAAAACATAAAGTGCATTTTTCATTTTGAAAGATATTGCTGAATGTTCTGCAAGGATGTTTTACCCAATTTTCCATATAATTCAATAATGTATAGGAGAGCTGTTCAAACCTTTGTCAGCACTGTGAATATTATAGATACTTTTTACTTGACAAAACTGATTGCCAAAGACTAGCTACCCATTGAAGTTTAATATGTATCTCTTTTATTATAAGCGTGCTAGGTCATATTTCAACAGGGTTTAAATCTTTATGCAGCTTTTTTGCAAACTACTTCCTTTGCTGCTTTTTTTCTCCTGGATTGTTGATCTTTTCTTTTTGATTTCTAAGAATCCTTTAGAACAGTTTATCAGAATTAGATATTGCTCTCTTCCCAGTTTGTATCTTGTTTTATGCTGTATCTAAGTTTAGTTGCAAAGCAGAAATGTTTAAATTACAGGAATTTCAATAGTTCAATATAGCATCGATACCACTGAATACTTGATCTCCAAATTGCAACTCTGATAAAGTAGTGCGGTAGATAAGGAGATGTACTTCCCACATCTCCTTTAATGAAGGACTTGGCTGTCCATGTAAATGTGAGTGGTATGGTCAGCAGGCAGCCTCCAGCTGTGTGTCAGCTGACTCTCTCAGCTTCTGGCTCAGTTTCAAAGAGCCACCTTGTCTGAAGCCATTCTTCTTCCCATAACAGCTCATAACCAGTACTACTAGTCCATTTCTCTTTATACAGCATAAGTCTGACAGTCTCCGAGCTACCTGCTGGGTAGACAGAGGATTTGTCAGGCTCACCTTCAATTTGACTTCTTCCTCTGATCAACCCTACATCCTGTACCTTGAAGAGGTGTAAAGTTTGCACTCCAAACTTTGTCTCAGTGTCTGCTTCTCAAGTACTCAACTTGTCAATGGTCAGTTCTTAACCACAACAGCTAAGGATGCTAACCCCAGCAGCGATTTAATAAGCTGCCTACTTCTTTTGTTTAAGCTACCCAGTTTGTGGTACTTTATTAAGGCAGCACTAGCAAACTAATACAGCTACCAATTATCCTGATGTAGATTTCTTTATCTACTGTCTTCCCTTTCCTTCTTCCCTCCCATCTATCCCTCCCTCCCTCCCTCCTTCTCTCCCTCCCTCCCTCCCTTCCTTCCTTCCTTCCTTCTTTTCTTCCTTCCTTCTTTCCATCCATCTGTCCATCTGTCATTTGTTTGGAATTTAGTATACACTTACTTTGTTCAAAAGTGCATACCATTGGTTAATTCTGGACAAAGTTATTAACCATTTGTTATCATGGTTTCCTCTATTATCTCATTCTTGACTCCAATTAGAAGTATGGATTCTACTTCTCCCTCTAGCCTCTATTTCTTAAGTTCATTTTTCATATTTTCTAGCTTTTAATCCTCTGTGTGCAACATTCTATGTAATGTATTTAGATCTGTTTTCCAACTTTAAAACTTTGCTCTTCCTTGCCTAACTTTTTAAATTTTAGAGTAAATGTATTTCATTTTAGAGTATCAGTTTTGTCTTTTTATATCTGTCTAGTTATTTTAGGCATTTTTTTTTGCATGTTGAATTCTGTTTATATCTTTAAACACTGTTAAACAGTACAGACTCGTTTTTTATTTATCTGATGGACTCTGTGCACTTCTACAAGGACAGCAAATTTGTGATTATTTGATCTCTTTGTTCCCTTTAACGTGTATGGTCTTATCTGTAAACATTGTAACATTTTTGTTCTTTTCTACTTGCTTAGTGAAAAGCAAGGTAAAGAGAAAATGTTAGAATGAACATGTGGGAGGGGTGTAGGTGCAGAGAAGGCAGATTTTAGGAAGGAAGAGGCTATGTTTAGAACAACTCTTGAAATTAAGAAGAAAGGAGATTTTACCAATGGGCCAGTAGAAAAGCTATATTGACTTCTCCCTCCCCTGCAAATTTTAGGAAAATTAATGACAAGTAGTAAATAAGTGAAAAAACAAATTGCAGTTGTTCTTCATACAAAGAGAATATGGAACACAATAACATCCTTATGACTAATAATAGCCCTCAACACACACATTCCCAGAAAGCAAATGAAAACTATAACCTAGTATCTTAAAATGTGCTAAACACAAGAAGACCTGATATTACATATGATGATGGAAGCTACATATGGTGTTTTCTTTGTTTTTATTTTTTATTTTTTTTTTGCAGTATGCGGGCCTCCCACTGTTGTGGCCTCTCCTGTTGCAGAGCACAGGCTCCAGACACGCAGGCCCAGCGGCCATGGCTCGCAGGCCCAGCCGCTCAGCGGCATGTGGGATCTTCCCGTACTGGGGCACGAACCCGTGTCCCCTGCATCAGCAGGCGGACTCTCAACCACTGAGCCACCAGGGAAGCCCCATATGGTGTTTTCTTGCCACCTCCCTCAAAAAAGAAATGCAACCTGAATTTGTTCAAAAGTTTTGATATGACCTTTAATTTACAACTATAGCTATGCCAGGAGGATTCACCCAACAAAATTGTAAATCTCTGAATATTCAGGTTTCTCCAGCAAAATATGTACAAGGAGGTTAAAATAGACAGAAAGAAACAAAAAAAAGGAACATATAAACTAAAGAAACTTCGGACACCTTTCAACCAAAGAAAATGAAAGGGTTGTATTTGGATGTTGATTCAAATGCATTGTAATTCATATTTATGTGATGCAAATTGGAAATTAACATACTGGATATTTGATTATACTAAATAATTATTTAAAATATGATAAAAATAGCCCTTATTCTTTTTTTATGGTTCATGGTAAAATTATATCTGGCTAACTCTTCTATAATATTGAAGGGGTAGATGGAAAAGGATATTGATCCCAACTTTTTCCATGAACTAGTAATTGTTAAAACTCTCCCTTGAGTATAGATTAGAAATACTTCAAAAAACAGAGTGAATCATGAAAGTAAATAACAAAAATAAAGTGAAAAAGAAAAGTAATGTATTTATTTTGAATGACTGTAATACTGTCCTCTCATATGTTTAATGATTTTTGAAGGATGAGAATCTGGCATTTAAATGTAGATTATTTCATGTTAGTTTTGTCTTTCCTCCCCCAACACTGCCCCCCATTTTATGTTCAATGATGGGAAGTCATGACCTTCTGTTGGGAAACTTAGGGACATAAAAATTGCCAGTTATAAAAGTATATTATTAAATAACACCTCTGAGTCCTTTCTGTTTTACTACGTGTTCTCTACTTGAGAAAAAGAGCCTTGAACTTAGAACTTGGATTTATCACCACTTTTCTCAGCACGTGAATAGTTTAAATCATTTAACATCTCTGAAACTATTTCCTCACCTGTAGAATAGAGATAACAATACTAGCTGTCTGCATCTCACAAGATTGCCTTCAGGTATGAACAGCAGCATATTTAAAATATATTTTATATTTTGCAGTGGATAAAATGCTATCAAGTTACAATTATGTCTAGCATAGAAAAGTATTCATGTGGTACAAACAGTATAGTTCCTGTGGAATAAATGAAACAGTTAGAATCCATGCGTAACTAAAATTAGATGAAATTATTGACTGGAAAAACAGACATATGGAAAATAGGATCTAATGAAAATATAATGCCTCTTTTCAATTGAAAGATTTATTTTTGATTTGTGAAATAGAACTGATACCGACTCACCTTAAATTTATTTATAGAACTAAAAAATTATAATTGTTAAATAAAAATTTTAATATATAAAAATAAAGCTAAATTTAAATTAATATTAAACTTCTCAAATATTTATTTAAATTATATTAGAACACAGTTTTGATTAAAAATAACTTTTAAATTATTATTAAAACATAATAAATATGGTAACTGTGACCAAAGATTATTTTCTTAATTTACAAATAGTTGCTCATAGTGTTTCCCACAATATACAACTACAATTGGGGCAGTAAAATACAAACCCACATTTCAACCAGAATGCAGCACATATAGTTAAATCATTAATAAAACAAGTTGTTCAGTAAAGCAAACATGATATGAAAAATATAATCTCTTCAGAATTTTTGTGGGGCATAATTTTCTACTTTACTAGTTCTTTAGTTTAGCATGTATATATTTGGCACAGAGCTTGGAATGAAAAGATGACCTATAATTTTAAAATATCTAATTTAGATATTTTAAGCAATCATTTAAAATTAAATATTTCATGGTATCATTGAAATATTTTTCTGAAATAATCAGGCTTTTAAAATATAAAGTTGGTAAATCTGAATGTTCAGCAGTTTCACAAAGGAAACTTTTAAAAATAAATATTATTAAAAAAAACAAAACTATAGCACATGAGAAAATAAAAAAAGAAATTTATTTGGAGATCCCAAATAAATTCCTTTCCCACCAAAAAAAAAAAAAAAATATATATATATATATATATATATAAAAGTTACTGTAGAAGACTATAAAATTGTCACAACATATCAGATTTTAAGCTGTAATATAAGGATAGTATTGTCATTTATTCTCATAAATATTAGGTAGAATTTCCAATTTGTATATACATAATTTAGATGTTTTGTAACTTAGATGAGCATGTATAAAACTGCAAATTATTAAATATTTGTCAAAGATTTTCCAACCAAAGTATGTGGTGATTTTTTTCATTCATACACTCATAGAATTTGACAGTCTTCACCTACCATTATAATTCATCAATGTGGGGATTCCATACTATTTCTTATCCATAGTTAATTAAGCTGGGTGAGTATTCTCATTTAGGAAGCTGCCAGTGTTTTAAGAACCTTTATTTTGATTTGACTTTCTTTTCCAACCAATTATGAAATAAAAGCAAAAAGGCAGATTACAAATATTTTTTTCTGTATCATCTCTTTACCAGAAATTCTCCAGTTTGTCATTTTAAAAGAAAAGGGACAGGGGAGTTTGATTTAAGCATTGGACGGATAATGTAACCTTTATGGATTTTCACCACTGAGAGATTTAAGCAGTTGTGAACATGCATTCTTCAGAAAGCTAAAAAGCAATTTTGTCTGAATAAAACATCAGTGCGTGTCTTGTGCTGCCCATGCTTAGGAAAATGTTCTTTTCTTTGATTCTGCCCATATCCCACAATTCTACTAGCAGAGTATCTCCATTCTGTAGTTCCTGTGACAGTTTCTAGCTTTGTTAAGCACATTTATCCTAGTGTGCTCCAGCCTACAATTAAGAAACAGAGTAGAATATGTCAGAGGAAAAAATCATAACCAAACTCTTCTTTTAACAGATAATTAGGGCAAAACATGACTAGATCCAAGGTTTCTCAACATCCTGTAGTGAATTAGAATGTTTTTAAATGTCAGAGGTTCACTCAAATGTTTTCCCAATTACACTGTTTTTCAATACACCTTCACTAATACTCCTTAATGAGATCTGGAGAGCTATTTGAAGATCATCATTAATGCAGTAAAGTTAAAGGAGGAAAAAAATTGAAGCTTTGTGTATACCTTTTATTTTATCTACTATCTCTCATTGCTTTTGAGGGAACAGCCCTATCATTATTAGGTCTATGCTTCTGAGTACAAGAAAATATTTCTGTTCATTACCTGGATGTGGTCCTTTAATGAGTACTAAATATTCTGCTTTGGAACAAATGGAAATCCTGAAGATATTACCTTACTGACATTTGAAATCAGCAATACCAATACTAATAGCAATGGTATTTTGTTAATAGATTAATTAAACAAGAATATAAACAAATCAAAGTAATCTTAACTTAAAATGAAGAATATTTGTACTTCATGTGTATTTAACAACTTCAGGATATGTACCTTTTGCATATAACAAGTCAATTACTTGATGATTTGAATATATCACCTTTCAGATCAACAAAAACAACTAAATGATTAAATGTATAAAACTTTACTTCATATGGGAACTTGTGTTTGAAAACATTTTCTAGGGTTTTGTTTTATCATAGGTTTTGTAAGTAAGAGAATTAATCTATTTTTACAGAAATTGTTCAGAGAACATAAATTCATCTAAATTATATATAGCAGACTAAGCTTGCAGGATCTTTTTGCAAGAATATTAAATGGTATTTGTTTATAATTTTATCATGCTATCATGAAAATATAGCTTTATTCTGTCCAAGTCTTCAAAATAGCATGAAAAAATCTTAAAAGATATTTTAAAATTTATTTAAAATATTTAAGTAAAATAAGCATAGAAAGAAATAAAATTTCTCAAATTTCCACCATTACATTACAATAATATACACATTTGAAGGAAAATGGGTGGTACTTAAAAATAAAAAAATGATGCTAAATATCAGATAAACGACTTGACATATTTAAAAGAAAACTTTTCTGAAAGCAATGAGGCTTAAGTCAATGATAAAATGTAAATTATAAGTTCTTGTAGATACCATTTGCAGAATAAAATACATTAGTGATTAAATATTTTATTCCACTCATTTAAAAAAGGACTATTCAGAAATTCATTATTTACAGAGAAATGAAAGACAAAATGAATAACATATGAAAATATTTCCACCTGAAACATATTAAATGATAAGTATTTAACACATATATTCCAAACAGGCAAGGAAGTTCTAGCCTGCTTATTTTCTTGAAGAGGAAGCCAATAGTGTAATAAGGACTGATGATAGAATTTCCAAATATAATCATGTTTTACCCACGGTTACATCTTAAAAATATGTTGCTATAATTTTACATAAAAGCAAATATATATTGTTTCAAGGTTTAATAAAGTTTGTCAGACTACACAAAGCCAATTCTATAGCATGTCAAAAAGTATGGATAACAGCTTTAAAAATCTGTAAATTTGTGTGTGACAAAAGCTAAACATACAACTCTTGAAATCTAGAAAGTATTCATTAATAATTATTGAAAGAATAAAATAACATTTTGCATACCATCTACCTTATGTAAATGATATATTTGCCTAAGATAACATGTATAAATATATAGTGTGTTCATGTGTAAATAATTGTGTTCTCTTTATAAATGTCACATGCATTTATATGATACTTATGATAATATTCATTGTTTAATTTTGGGAAGGCAGTTTATTAAGTATTTATGTATGAAATCTAATTGAATATTCATACTATAAGCTTACTCACATTTCATAAACACAGAAGTAAAATATTTCAGTTCCCTAAGATCACATCAATAATAACTGTCGGTGATAGGATTTTATCCAAGTCTTGCTATGTTGCTTTACCATAACATGAAGACCTATGTCTCACAAATTACTGGTATTAATTTTTTTTTTTTTTTTTGGCTGCGTTGGGTCTTCGTTGCTGCGCACAGTCTATCTCTTGTTGCGGCGAGCAGGGGCTACTCTTCGTTGCAGTGTGTGGGCTTCTCATTGCCGTGGCTTCTCTTTTTGTTGAGCACAGGCTCTAGGTGCACGGGCTTCAGTAGTTGTGGCATGCAGCCTCAGTAGTTGTGGCTCGTGGGCTCTACAGCACAGGCTCACTAGTTGTAGCACACGGGCTTAGTTGCTCCGCAGCATGTGGGATCTTCCCGGGACAGAGCTCGAACCTGTGTTCCCTGCATTGGCAGGCAGATTCTTACCACTGAGCCACTAGTGAAGCCCCATTGGTATTATTTATTTTTGCTGATTCTCATTGGCAACAAGATGATTATTTAAAAAATGTGAAAGGATAACTACGAAATAGAGTTTCAATTGAGTTATTCTATTTATTTCTGAGCTGGAAGTTTTATTCAAATTGTTTATAAAATTTGTGCGCATATGGGCTTCCCTGGTGGCGCAGTGGTTGAGAGTCCGCCTGCCAATGCGAGGGGACGCCGGTGCGTGCCCCGGTCCGGGAAGATCCCACATGCCGTGGAGCAGCTAGGCCTGTGAGCCATGGTCGCTGAGCCTGCGTGTCCAGAGCCTGTGCTCCGCAACGGGAGAGACCACAACAGTGAGAGGCCCATGTACCGCAAAAAAAAAAAAAAAAAAAAAATTTGCGCGCACACTACACAGCAACCTTTAAGAGTTCAAGAAGTCATTAATTTTTGTGTAACATTTAACCAAACCACCAAAAACTTATGAGAAAGGTTAAATAATAACAATTCATTGTTATTAAGTAAGCAGCAGCTAGTAAGCATAAAATATATATTTAATGACTGAGAAGCAAATGAATACAGTAATATTTTAAAAGTTTATTTCATTAGTTGTGTCCCATTTTGCTGTTAATGCCCAGTTACTGGACAGCATTCAATATTGCCAATAACAATGATTTCTTTATTTACTAATTAATAAACTTTAACAAAATTGTGCTTTATGTAGTACTAAGTATTATAACCAATATTACTGAATAACAGATTAAATTTTAATAAATAAATGAGAATAAAATGGATCATATGGTAGTTCTATTTTAAGTTTCTTGAGGAAACTCCTTTTTCCTGTACTGGCCATACCAGTCTGCATCCTCACCATTAATGTACAATGAATGAACCCTTTTCTCCAAATCCCACCAACACCTGAGAATAAAATGTTCCATACCTCCTACAAATACTTTGTATAATACTTTGCCTGGCAAAGTATTTAGAGTTAGAATTTTAAATGGACAATAAAGAAGTAAGTAGGTAGGTTAGTATATACTTAGATGATAGGTAGATAATTGACATAGATATCTAGAAATATAAATATAGAAATATAAAAACATAGGTAAATAAAAATATAAATAAGTAGATGATAGTTAGATACTCATAGACACAGACACCTACATATGCACATTCTTACATCTTATAATGCTCCTATTCCACTTTTTAAAACAATTTTATTGAGACATAATTCACTTGCCGTATAATTCACACATGGACTGAGGAACTAAATAAACATTTTTCCAAAGAAGACATACACATGTCCAATAGGTGCATAAAAATGATGCTTGGCATCACTAATCATCAGGGAAATGTAAATCTAACCCACAGTGAGATATTACCGCACACCTTTTAATTTGGCTGTCATCAAAAAGACAAGAGATAAGTGTAGGGAAAGATGTGTAGAAAGGGAAGTCTTGTGCACCTTTTTTTGGAAATGTATATTAGTGCAGCCACTATGGAAAAGAGTATGGAGGATTCTCAAAAAATTAAAAATAGAACTACCATATAATCCAGCAATTCCACTTCTGGGAATATATCCAAAGGAAATGAAAATACTAACTAGAAAAGATATCTGCACCCACATGTTCATAGCAGCATTAATTTACAATAGCCAAGATATGGAAACAACCTACGTGTCTATCAATGGATGAAGGGAAAAAGAAGGTGTGATCTATATCTATAGCCATATATATATATATATCTATGTCTATATCCATATAACTCACCCATGAGAAAGAAGGAAATCCTGCCATTTGCAGCAGCATAGATGGACTGGAAGACATTATGCTAAGTGAGATATGTCAAACAGAAAAAGACGAATACTGTATGATATAACTTATAATTGAAATCTAAAAAAGTCAGATTTGTAAAACAAAGATTACAATGATTGTTGCCAGGGGTTGGGGTGTAGGGGAGTTGGAGAGATGTTGGTCAAAAGGGACAAACTTGCAATTAGAAGATTAATAAGTTTGGGGGTAATGCACAACGGTGTGATCATAGTTAACCATACTGTATTATACACTTGAAAGTTACTAAGAGACTGCTGTAGATCTTAAATATTCTCACCACACACACACAAAAAAAATTACGTGAGGTGTTAGCTAATGCTATGGTGGTAATCAAATTTCAATATGTAAGTGTATCAAATCAAGACATTGTATACCTTAAACTTATACAATGGTATATGTCAGTTACATCTCAATTAAAAAAAGAATATGATTAATACTTTTCATTATATTAACAGCTATGTGTAATTACCATCATAATCAGTTTTAGAATATTTCTATTATCTCAAAAAAATAACTTTAGCCATTATCTTTAGCCATCACTCTCTCAACCCCTTCCACCTAGTCTTAAGCAACCATTAAACTACTTTCTCTACAGTGATATCCCAATTCTGGACTTTGGTGATAATGGAATTACATAGTATGTGGAATTTTGTAACTGGCTTTTTTTACATAGAAATAATGTTTTCAAGTTTCATTCATGTTGTAGAATGTCTCAGAACTTAGTTCTCTCTTTAAAAAATAAAAAACAACGTTTATTTACTAGAGTAGTTTCAGGTTAACAGCCAAATTAAGAGGAAGGTACAGAAATTTCCTGTATATCCTTTTCCCCCATGCATGCGTAGATCCCTTCATTGCCTTCATCCCCCAAGAAAGCACTACATTAGCTATAGTTGGTGAACTTACATTGACACATCATAATCACGTGAAGTCCATAGTTTGCCTTATGGTTCTCTCTTAGTACTGTATATTCTGTGAGTTTGGAAAAATCTGTAATGACATAGATTCAGCATTATAGTATCATACAGAGTATTTTCATTACCCTGAAAATCCTCTGTGCTTTGCCTATTCATCCCTCTCCCCATCCTCCAAACTTCTTTGTACTGTTTACATAGTTTTGCCTTTCCCAGAATGTCATATAGTTATAATCATACAGTAAGTAGCCTTTTCTATTTTTTTCTTTTTACTTAGTAATGTGCATTTAAGGATTCTCCATGTCTTTTCATTCTTGATAACTCATTTGTTTTTAGTGCAGTATAATATTCCATTGCATGGATGTACCACAGTTTATTTACCCATTCACATATGAAGGGACATCATGATTGTATTGGCAATTATAAATAAAACTGCTCTAAACATTCTTGTACAAGTTTCTGCAGGGACATGTGTTTTCAGCTACTTTAGGTTAATTATAAGGAGCATGATTGCTGGATCATATACTCAGAGCATGTTTAGTTTTGTAAGAAACCACCAAAATATCTTCCAAAGTGGCTGTACCACTTTGCATTTCTACCAGCAATGAATGAGAGTCCTGTTGCTCCACATCACATCATTGTAAGCATTTGATGCTGTCAGTGTTACAGACTTCAGCTATTCTACTATGTGTGTGATGGTTCTCATAGTTGTTTTAAGTTGACATTTGCTTATTTGTCATCTGTATATCTTCTTTGGTGAGGTGTCATTTAAGGTTTTAACCAATTTTTTTTTTATCAGGTTGTTTTCTTACTGCTGAGTTTTAAGAGTATTCTGTATATTTTAAATAAGATTTCTTTGTCACATGAGTCTTGCAGATATTTTCTTCCAATCTGTGGCTTGTCTTCTCATTCTCTTAACATTGTCTTTCACAGATCAGAAGTTTTTTATTTTTTGGTTTTTGGTTTTTTCTTGCAGTACGCGGGCCTCTCACTGTTGTGGCCTTTCCCGTTGTGGAGCACAGGCTCCAGGCACTCAGGCTCAGCGGCCATGGCTCACGGGCCCAGCCACTCCGCAGCATGTGGGATCTTCCCAGACCGGGGCACGAACCCGTGTCCCCTGCATCGGCAGGCGGACTCTCAACCACTGCGCCACCAGGGAAGCCCAGAAATTTTTAATGTTAATACAGTCCAGCTAATCAACATTTTCTTTCATGAATTGTGCTTCCATAGTGTATCTAAAAATTATTGTGATACCTAAGATCATCTACTTTTTCTCCTGTGTTATCTTCTAGGAGGTTTATAGTTTTGAGTTTTATAATTAGGTCTATGATCCATTTTGAGTTAACTTTTGTAAAGGGTGTAAGATCTACATTTAAATACATTTTTTTGGACCTTGGGTAGCCACTTGCTTCAGCACCATTTATTGAAAAGACTTTTTTCTTCATTGTATTGCCTTTGCTCCATTGTCAAGAATCAGTTGTTTATTTTATTTATTATTTTTATTTATTTATTTTATTTATTTATTCTTTCAGGCAAATCTATTTATTTATTATTTTTGGCTGTGTTGGGCCTTTGTTGCTGTGCAAGGGCTTTATCTAGTTGTGGTGAGCACGGGCTACTCTTCATTGTGGTGCATGGGATTCTCATTGCGGTGGCTTCTCTTGTTGTGGGGCATGGGCTCTAGGCACGTGGGCTTCAGTAGTGGTACACAGGCTCAGTAGTTGCAGAGCGCAGGCTCTAGAGCACAGCCTCAGTAGTTGTGGCACACGGGCTTAGTTGCTCTGCGGCGTGTGGGATCTCCCTGGATCAGGGCTTGAACCCATGTCCCCTGCATTGGCAGGCAGATTCTTAACCACTGCACCACCAGGGAAGTCTCTCAGTTGATTATGTTTATGTGGGTGTATTTCTCTATTCTTTTCCATTGATGTGTTTATCTAGTCTTTTCCAATATCACTGTATCTTCTTAACTTTTTTGTATTTTTTTCAATTGAAGTATACTTGATATACAATATTATATAACTTACAGATGTACAATATAGTGATTCACCATTTTTAAAGGTTATACTCCATTTATAGTTATTATAAAACGCTAACTATATTCTTGTAACTTATTTTATTCATAATAGTCTGCAACTCTTAATCCCCTACCCCTGTTGCCCCTCCCCCATCCCTTGTCCCACCTGTATCCAAGGTTTGTTCTTCATATCTCTGAATCTGTTTTTTGTAAAATAATCACTAGTTTGTTATTGTTTTCCGATTCCATATATAAGTGATATCATGCATAATTTGTCTTTCTCTGTCTGACTTATTTCACTTAGCATAATAACCTCCAAACCTATCTGTGTTGCTACAAATGGCAAAATTTCATTTTTTATGGCTGAGTGCTATTCCATTGTATAAGTATATAAATAACATGTCTTTTTTTTAAAACATCTTTATTGGAGTACAATTGCTTTACAATGGTGTGTTAGTTTCTGTTTTATAACAAAGTGAATCATCTATACGTATATATACATACCAATATCTCCTCCCTCTTGCTTATCCCTCCCACCCTCCCTATCCCACCCCTCTAGGTGGACTCAGCGCACCAAGCTGATCTCCCTGTGCTATGTGGATGCTTCCCACTAGCTAGCTATTTTTCATTTGGTAGTGTATATATGTCCATGCCACTCTCTCACTTCGTCTCAGCTTCCTCCTCCCCGTGACCTCAAGTCCATTCTCTACATCTGTGTCTTTATTCCTGTCCTGCCCCTAGGTTCTTCAGAACCATTTTCTTTTTTTTTTTTTTGATTCCATATATATGTGTTAGCATACGGTATTTCTTTTTCTCTTACTGACTTACTTCACTCTGTATGACAGTCTCTAGGTCCATCCACCTTGCTACAAATAACTCAATTTCTTTTCTTTTTATGGCTGAGTAATATTCCATTGTATACATGTGCCAGATCTTCTTTATCCATTCATCTGTTGATGGACACTTAGGTTGCTTCCATGTCCTGGCTATTGTAAATAGAGCTGCAATGAACATTGTGGTACATGACTCTTTTTGAATTATGGTTTTCTCAGGGTGTACGCACAGTAGTGGGATTGCTGGGTCTTATGGTATTTCTATTTTTAGTTTTTTGAGGAACCTCCATACTGTTCTCCATAGTGGCTGTATCAATTTACATTCCCACCAACAATGCAAGAGGGTTCCCTTTTCTCCACACCCTGTCCAGCATTTACTGTTTGTAGATTTTTTGTTGATGACCATTCTGAACAGTGTGAGGTGATACCTCATTGTAGTTTTCATTTGCATTTCTCTGATGATTACTGATGTTGACCATCCTTTCATGTGTTTCATCTTCTTTCGAGAAATGTCTATTTAGGTCTTCTGCTCATTTTTGGATTGGGTTGTTTGTTTTTTGATATTGAGCTGCATGGGCTGCTTGTATATTTTGGAGATTAATCCTTTATCAGCCACTTCATTTGCAAATATTTTCTCCCATCTGAGGGCTGTCATTTCGCCTTGTTTATGCTGTGCAAAAGCTTTGAAGTTTCATTAGGTCCCATTTGTTTATTTTTGTTTTTATTTCCATTTCTCTAGGAGGTGGGTCAAAAAGGATCTTGCTGTGATTTATGTCATGGAGTTTTTTGCCTATGTTTTCCTGTAAGAGTTTAATAGTGTCTGGCCTTACATTTAGGTCTTTAATCCATCTTGAGTTTATTTTTGTATACCATGTCTTCTTTATCCATTTATCTGTTGATGGACACTGAGGTTGCTTTCATATCTTGGCAATTGTAAATAATTTTGCCAATGTCTCTTGATTACTGTAGCTTTACAGTAAGTCTAGAAGTTGGGTAGTGTCTCTCCTCCAACCTTGTTCTCCTCCTTCAATATTATGTTGGCTATTTTGGGTCTTTTGCCTCTCCATATAAACTTTAGAATTAGTTTGTCACTATCCACAAAGTAACTTGGGATTTTGATTGGAATTGCTACATGTACAGAACAATTTGGGAGGAAGTGATATCCTATGTTACATCTTCCTATCCATGAACATGAAATATCTCTCCATTTGTTTACTTCTTCCTTGAACTAATAAACCATTCTAGCAAGATTGTAAGATATAAGGTTATTATACAAAATGCAATTAAATCCTTTCCTATATACCAGCATGAATAAGTGATATTTCAAATTAAAAACAAAATATTGTTTACATTGGCACACCCCTAAATCTAACAAAATATATACAAAATCTATATGAAGAAAACTACAGAACTCCAGTGAATGAAATCCAATAAGTAAATAAATGAAGAGATATTCCTTGTTGGAAAGTTGGGGCATGGGCAACCAACACTGAAATGCACATAGAGGGAAAATTCTGTACACTGAAGAAACCTGAAACTGTGAATCTTGGAGCTTCTTGACTAGTAGCTATTGAGAGAGAAGTAGAGTGACTTCACAGCTGTTTGGTGGTAGCATTTGGCTCTAGGGGAGAAAAAAAAGGTTGTATTACTCTTTGAAAGAGAACAAATGCTTCTGGCTCTTTTGTCACTAGAATGTGATGACATGGGCTGGGGAAGTACACAACTTCTGACTTTCAAGGATTGTTTGCCATTCAATATTCCTTAATCTAGGTTATGCATTTTCTTTTCTCAAAAAGCCCTGACATACAGAAATGTGAAAAAATTCCTGTATCTTGGTTTCTTGACAGACACGTATACGAAATGTCAAATCTTTTTTTTTTTTTTTTAACATCTTTACTCCAATTGGAGTAACATCTATACTCCAATTATACTGGAGTATAATTGCTTTACAATGCTGTATTAGTTTCTACTTTACAACGAAGTGAATCAGCTATACTTACACATATACACCGTATCTCCTCCCTCTCTATCCCCATATCTGCTGCCTCTTGCATCTCCCTCCCACCCTCCCTATCCCACCCCTCTAGGTGGTCAAAAAGCACTGAGCTGATCACCCTGTGCTATATGGCTGCTTCCCACTAGCTATCTATTTTACATTTGGTAGTGTATATATGTCCATACCACTCTCTCACTTCGTCCCAGCTTACCATTCCCCCTACCCGTGTCTTCAAGTCCATTCTCTATGTCTGCGTCTTTATTCCTATCCTGCCCCTAGGTACTTCAGAACCAGCTTTTTTTCTTTTTTTTTTTTGATTCCATATATATATATATATATATATATATGGAATTCCATATATAACACGGTATTCCAAATACCGTGTTAGCATACGGTATTTGTTTTTCTCTTTCTGACTTACTTCACTCTGTATGACAAACTCTAGGTCCATCCACCTCACTAAAAATAACTCAATTTCATTTCTTTTTATGGCTGAGAAATATTGCATTGTATATATGTGCCAGATCTTCTTTCTCCATTCATCTGTTGATAGACACTTAGGCTGCTTCCATGTCCTGGCTATTGTAAATAGAGCTACAATAAACATTGTGGTACATGACTCTTTTTGAATTATGGTTTTCACAGGGTATAGGCCCAGTAGTGGAATAGCTGGGTCTTATGGTAGCTCTATTTTTAGTTTTTTGAGGAACCTCCATACTGATCTCCATAGTGGCTGTATCAATTTACATTCCCACCAACAGTTCAGAATGATTCCCTTTTCTCCACACCCTGTCCAGCATTTACTGTTTGTAGATTTTATGATGATGGCCATTCTGAGCGGTGTGAGATGATACAACTTTGTAGTTTTGATTTGCCTTTATCTAATGGTTAGCAATATTGAGCATTCTTTCATGTGTCTGTTGGCAATCTGTACATCTTTGCAGAAATGTCTAATTAGGTCTTCTGCCCATTTTTGGATTGGGTTGTTTATTTTTTTGATATTAGCTGCTTGTAAGTTTTGGAGATTAATCCTTTGTCAGTTGCTTTATTTGCAAATATTTTCTCCCATTCTGAGGGTTTTTTCATCTTGTTTATGGTTTCCTTTGCTGTGCAAAAGCTTTTAAGTTTCATTAGGTCCCATTTGTTTATTTTCATTTTTATTTCCATTTCTCTAGGAGGTAGGTCAAAAAGAATATTGCTGGGATTTAGGTCATGGAGTGTTTTGCCATTGTTTTCCTCTAAGAGTTTTATTGTGTCTTTCCTTACATTTAGGTCTTTAATCCATTTTGAGTTTATTTTAGTGTATGTTGTTAAGGAGTGTTCTAATTTCATTCTTTTACATGTAGCTGTCTAGTTTTCCCAGCACCCTTTATTGAGGAGGCTGTCTTAACTCCACTGTATATTCTTACCTCCTTTATCAAAGATAAGGTGACCATAGGGTACATGGGTTTATCTCTGGGCTTTCTATCCTGTTCCATTAATCTATATTTCTGTTTTTGTGCCAGTACCATACTATCTTGATTATTGTAGCTTTGTACTATAGTCTGAAGTTGGGGAGCCTGATTCCTCCAGCTCCATTTTTCGTTCTCAAGACTGCTTTGGCTATTTGGGGTCTTTTGCGTTTCCATACAAATTGTGAAATTTTTTGTTCTAGTTCTGTGAAAAATGCCAGTGGTAATTTGATAGGGATTACATTGAATCTGTAGATTGCTTTGGGTAGTAGTCATTTTCACAATGTTGATTCTTCCAATCCAAGAACATGGTATATTTCTCCATTTGTTTATGTCATCTTTGATTTCTTTCATCAGTGTCTTACAGTTTTCTGCATACAGTTCTTTTGTCTCCTTTGGTAGGTTTATTCCAAGATATTTCCTTCTTTTGGTTGCAGTGGTAAATGGGAGTGTTTCCTTAATTTCTTTACAGATTTTTCAACATTAGTGTATAGGAATGCAAGAGATTTCTGTTCATTAATTTTGTATCCTGCTACTTTACCAAATTCATTGATTAGCTCTAGTAGTTTTCCAGTAGTGTCTTTGGGATTCTCTATGTACGGTATCATGTCATCTGCAAACAGTGACAGCTTTATTTCTTCTTTTCCTGTTTGGATTCCTTATATTTCTTTTTCTTCTCTGATTGCTGTGGCTAAAACTTCCAAAACTATGATGAATAATCGTGGTGAGAGTAGGCAACCTTGTCTTGTTCCTGATTTAGTGGAAATGGTTTCAGTTTTTCACCACTGAGAATGATGTTGGCTGTGGGTTTGTCATATATGGCCTTTATTATGTTGAGGTAAGTTCCCTCTATGCCTACTTTCTGGAGGGTTTGTATCATAAATGGGTGTTGAATTTTGTCAAAAGCTTTTTCTGCATCTATTGAGATTATCATATGGTTTTTCTCGTTCAGTTTGTTAATATGATGTATCACATTGATTGATTTGCATATACTGAAGAATCCATGCATTCCTGGGAAAAACCCCACTTAATCATGTTATATGATCCTTTTAATGTGCTGTTGGATTCTGTTTGCTAATATTTTGTTGAGGATTTTTGCATCTATGTTCATCAGTGATATTGGCCTCTGTAGTTTTCTTTTTTTGTGACATCTTTTTCTTTTTTTGTTATCTGGGTGACTGTGGCCTCACAGAATGTGTTTGGGAGTGTTCCTCCCTCTGCTATATTTTGGAAGCGTTTGAGAACGATACATGTTAGCTCTTCTCTAAATTTTGACAGAATTCGCCTGTGAAGCCATCTGGCCCTGGGCTTTGTCTGTTGGAAGATTTATAATCACAGTCTCAATTTCAATGACTATGATTGTTCTGTTTATATTTTCTATTTCTTCCTGGTGCAGTCTCGGAAGGTTGTGCTTTTGTAAGAATTTGTCCATTTTTTCCAGGTTGTCCATTTTATTGTTATATAGGTGCTTGTAGTAATCTCTCATGATTCTTTGTATTTCTGCAGTGTCATTTGTTACTTCTCCTTTTTCATTTCTAATTCTATTGATTTCAGCCTTCTCCCTTTTTTCTTGATGAGTCTGGCTAATGGTTTATCAATTTTGTTTATCTTCTCAATGAACCAGCTTTTAGTTTTATTGATCTTTGCTATCGTTTGCTTCATTTCTTTTTCATTTATTTCTGATCTGATCTTTATGATTTCTTTCCTTCTACTCCTTTTGGGGTTTTTTTGTTCTTCTTTCTCTAATTGCTTTAGGTGTAAGGTTAGGTTGTTTATTTGAGATGTTTCTTGTTTCTTGAGGTAGAATTGTATTGCTAAAAACTTTCATCTTCAAACTGCTTTTACTACATCCCATAGGGTTTGGGTTGTCATGTTTTCACTGTCATTTGTTTCTAGGTATTTTTTGATTTCCTCTTTGATTTCTTTGGCGATCTCTTGGTTATTTAGTAGTGATTGTTTAGCCTCCATGTTTTTGAATTTTTTACAGATTTTTTTTCCTGTAATTGATATCTAGTCTCATGGCATTGTGGTCAGAAAAGATCCTTGATATGATTTCAGTTTTCTTAAATTTACCAGGGCTGGATTTGTGACCAAAGGTATGATCTATCCTGGAGAATGTTCCATGAGCACTTGAGAAGAAAGTGTATTCTGTTGTTTTTGAATGGAATGTCCCATAAATATCAATTAAGTCCATCTTGTTTAAAGTATCATTTAAAGCCTGTGCTTCCTTATTTATTTTCATTTTTGATGATCTGTCCATTGGTTAAAATGAGGTGTTAAAGTCCCCTACTGTGATTGTGTTACTGTCGATTTCCCGTTTTATGGATGTTAGCATTTGCCTTATGTATTAAGATTCTCCTATATTGGGTGCATAAATATTTACAATTGTTATATCTTCTTCTTGGATTGATCCCTTGATCATTATGTAGTATTCTTCTTTGTCTCTTGTAATAGTCTTTATTCTAAAGTCTATTTTGTCTGATATGAGAAATGCGACTCCAGCTTTATTTTGATTTCCATTTGCATGGAATATCTTTTTCCATTCCCTCACTTTCTCTCTGTATGTGTCCCTAGGTCTGAAGTGGGTCTCTTGGAGACAGCATATATATGTGTCTGGTGTTTGTATCCATTCAGCCAGTCTGTGTCTTTTGGTGGGAGCATTTAATCCGTTTACATTTAAGGTAATTATCAATATGTTTGTTCCTATTACCATTTTCTTAATTGTTTTGGGTTTGTTATTGTAAATCTTTTCCTTTTCTTGTGTTTCCTGCCTAGAGAAGTTCCCTTAGCATTTGTTGTTGGTGGTGCTGAATTCTCTTAACTTTTGCTTGTCTGTAAAGCTTTTAATTTCCCTGTTGAAACTGAATGAGATCCTTGCTGGGTAGAGTAATCTTGGTTGTAGGTTTTTTCCATTCATTCCTTTAAATATGTCTTCCCATCCCTTCTGGCTTGCAGCGTTTCTGCTAAAAGATCAGCTGTTAACCTTATGGGGATTCCCTTGTAGATTATTTGTTGTTTTTCCCTTGCTGCTTTTAATATATTTTTCTTTTTATTTAATTTTTTGTTAGTTTGATTAATATGTGTCTTTGCATGTTTCTCCTTGGATTTATCCTCTGTGGGACTCTCTGCGCTTCGTGGACTTGATTAACTATTTCCTTTCCCATGTTAGTGAAGGTTTCCACTATAATCTCTTCCAATATTTTCTCAGTCCCTTTCTCTCTTCCTCTTCTGGGACCCCTAAAATTTGAATGTTGGTGTGTTTAATGTTGTCCCAGTGGTCTATGAGACTGTCCTCAATTCTTTTTATGCTTTTTTCTTTATTCTGCTCTGCAGTAGTTATTTCCACTATTTTATATTCCAGGTCACTTATCCATTCTTCTGCTTCAGTTATTTTGCTATTTATTCCCTCTAGAGTATTTTTCATTTCATTTATTGTGTTGTTCATCATCGTTTGTTTGCTTTTTAGTTCTTCTAGGTCCTTGTTAAATGTTCCTTTTATTTTCTCCATTCTATTTCCAAGATTTTGGATCATCTTTACTATCATTACTCTGAATTCTTTTTCAGGTAGACTGCCTATTTCCTCTTAATTTGTTTGGTCTGTTGGGTTTTTATCTTGCTCCTTCATCTGCTATGTATAGTTCTGTCTTCTCATTTCACCTAACTTACTGTGTTTGGGCTCTATTTTTCTCAGTCTGCAGATTCATAATTCCCGTTGTTTTTGGTGTCTGCCCCCAATGGCTAAGGTTGTTTCAGTGGGTTGTGTAGGCTTCCTGGTGGAGGGGGCTAGTGCTTGTGTTGTGGTGCCTGAGGCTGGATCTTATCCTTCTGTTGGGCAGGACTGTTTCTGGTGGTGTGTTTTGGGGTGTCTGTGAACTTCATATGACTTTAGGCAGCCTCTTTGCTAATGGGTGGGTTTTGTGTTCCTGTCTTGCTAGTTGTTTATCAGGAGGTTTCCAGCACTGTAACTTGCTAGTCATTGAGTGGAGCTGGGTCTTAACCTTGAGATGGAGATCTCAGGGAGAGCTTTCACCATTTCATTTTACATAGAGCCAGAAGGTCTTTTGTGGACCAATGTCCTGAACTCGGCTCTCCCACCTCAGAGGCACAGGCCTGACACCCAGCCACAGCATTATGACCCTTTCAGCCACACAGCTCAGATGAAAAGGGAGAAAAAAAGAAAGAAAGAAAGAAAGAAAAATTAAAGTAAAATAAAATAAAGTTGTTTAAGTAAAAAATATTTATTAAAAATAAAAAAATTAAAAAGTAATAAAAATAATAGAAGAAGGAAGGGAGTAACCAAACCAAGAAACAAATCCACCAATGATATTAAGCGCTAAAAGCTATACAAAAAAACAAAACAAAACAAAAAAAACTGACAGAACCCTAGGAAAAATGGTAAAAACAAAGCTATACAGACAAAATCACCCAAAGAAGCAAACACGTACACACTCACAAAAAGAGAAAAAATGGATAAAATGTATATATTGTTGCTTCCAAAGTCCACTGCCTCAATTTTGGGATGATTCATTGTCTATTCAGGTATTCCACAGAGGCAGGGAACATCAAGTTGTTTGTGGAGATTTAATCCACTACTCCTGAGGCTGCTGGCAGAAATTTCCCTTTCTCTTCTTTGTTCACACAGCTCCTGGGGTTCAGCTTTGGATTTAGCCCTGCCTCTACTTGTAGGTTGTCTGAGGGCATCTGTTCTTCGCTCAGACAATATGGGGTTAAGGGAGCAGCTGATTAGGGGGTTCTGGCTCACTCAGGCCAGGGAGAGGGAGGGGTACGGAATGCGGGGTGAGCCTGCAGTGGCAGAGACCGTTGTGATGTTGCAACAGCCTGAGGCACACCGTGTGTTCTCCCTGGGAAGTTGTCCCTGGATCACTGGACCCTGGCAGTGGCAGGCTGCACAGTCTCTCGGGAGGGAAAGTGTCGATAGTGACCTGTGCTTGCACACAGGATGCTTGGTAGCTGTAGCAGCAGCCTTACCGTTTCATGCCTGTCTCTGGTGTCCGCACTGATAGCCACAGCTTGTGCCCATCTCTGGAGCTCGTTTAGGTGGTGCTCTGAATCCCTTCTCCTTGCACACCCCGAAAGAATTGTCTCTTGCTTCTTAGGCAGGTCGACTTTTTCCCAGATTCCCTCTGGGCTAGCTGTGTCACACTAGCCCCCTTCAGGCTGTGCTCACACAGCCAACCCCAGTCCTCTCTGTAGGAGCTGACCTCTGAAGCCTGAGCCTCAGCTCCCAGCCCCCACCCATCCCGGTGGGTGAGCAGACAAGCCTCTCGGGCTGGTGAGGGCTGGGCTGGTGAGGGCTGGTTGGCACTGATCCTCTGTGCGGAAATCTTCCTGCTTTGCCCTCTGCACCCCTGTTGCTGCACTCTCCTCTGTGGCTCTGAAGCTTCTCCCCCGCCACCCGCAGTCTCGGCCAGTGAAGGGGCTTCCTAGTATGTGGAAACCTTTCCTCATTCACAGTTCCCTCCCAGTGGTGCAGTTCCCATCCCTATATTTTTGTCTCTGTTTTTTCTTTTTTCTTTTCCCTGCCCAGGTACATGTGGAGTTTCTTGCCTTTTGGGAAGTCTGAGGTCTTCTGCCAGCGTCCAGTAGGTGTTCTGTAGGAGTTGTTCCACATGTAGATGTATTTCTGATGTATTTGTGGGGAGGAAGGTGATCTCCACGTCTTACTCCTCTACCATCATGAACGTCTCCTTGAAATGTCAAACATTTTAACAAACTGTGAGATATGCATATATTTACACATCTAAACTGTACAATATCACATGTGGTAAAACACATAATATATTCATGTATAGTTAAAAGAAATTATTTGTTTATATATCTTTTTATTTTACTGGAAAACTCTTAATCATCATAATTTTACTCATTTTTAAGTAAAGTTTAATGAGAGAAACCAGTGAAGTGAATGCTGTAAAACAAAATTTTGTACAATATTTTAGAAGAATTTTTCCAAGAAATTTACATTCCATGCATTTCCTTGCTTCTTTTTGAGAAATCTTAAAAATAATAAGCCACTGCATGCCAATTTAACTTTATGCAACAAGTTCTCTTTATTTCAACAGTAAGACATCCTAGGGTTTCATAGTGAAGGTTTAGAAAGCAATTTTTTTATGAGACTATGCTAAGGCTATATACGAAGGTGGAAGCTATTTGAATATATTTCTAAAGATTAAAGAGACACTTAGTAAACCCAGGCAGGGTCTTCTTTTACATAAAATGTTATTTATAACATAGTATCATGAATTATTTACAAGCAGTGGAGTCTTTTGCAACAGGAGTAAACAGAATTGATGATGACCTTCAGTTCACTGTACAGCGGAGAAAGCAATTCTCTCATTAGGTTTACACTGGAGAATAAAAGAAGACTTTGCCTCATGAAAAAAGTCACTGCTTGCTCTCTCAATCCCTTATGTCACCACAGAGTTGAAAATACAATTGTATTATATTTATCTTGCTTCCAAATATAATGAAAAAACAATTGCAAATGAATGTAAACTCAGCTTTCTTAAACAGATCTGACAATGGTCTCTCAGTACATCACTTAGAAAGATCCAAATGGCATCTTGATCTGAAAGTAAATGTCAGATAAAGTGTGTAGCCATTTCTGCCATTACTAATGAGTCTTTGGGGGGCTGTTCATTGACTGGAGTATTAAGATTGTGATGAAACACATTTCCTGAAACTATCTTGAACATTATTATAATGAGATATTTTCCTCTCAGAGATGAATGATTGTCAGGGTGACAGAGCCTCTCCTTGACCAAACTTTAGTCAGGTTTCTCTGGACCTTTTGCTCGACTAGTCCAACCTCGGGCTTTTGTGTCTGTTCATGTAGAGTCCAGTTTTGGCAAGAATTCTGCTAAATTAGTTTGGAGAGAAGCCTTTCCCTCGATATCAGACCACCCTTAGTATCTGACCAAATTTCTATTTCCCTATCATCCCCCAGGGGACATCTGATCACCCTGACCTGCCTTCAACAAGAATTCTATTAGGTCAGTTTAGCAAGAGCTGCCCTAGATTCTTAGTAATTTTCCATCCACCAACCCCCTCCCTCTGCTTTTTGACTATAAATCCCCACTCATCATTTCTGTATATGGAATTGAGTACTTTCCACTACTGGAGTAGTTCCTGATTAAAATCTGCTTCTACTCCTCTAACTACTGTCGAGGCTCTGTTTTTGTTTTATAACAAGAGATGGGTCTTATTTTTTTTAATGATATGTGAAAATATCATTTAGAATTTATGGTAAACTACACAAAACAATTTTCTTATTAACACTTATTAAATAGATGTTCTAGTGGAAAATTCATGAGCTTAGGGCACATGAGAAGTGTCCATATATCGCCAAAAAATATTATCTAATAATCAAATCATGGAGGAGTTACTTCTGGAAAAGTTTTTTCTAGAGGTCTAGTCTCAAACAGCACATTTAGAGGGCGAAAAAAGTAACTTTTACAACAAGACTGTCATTTGAGGATGGTTAATACTATGTAATACTTAAACTACTAATGTATCTGAACATCAGAACTCAGCTCTATTGGGTTGGCCAAAAAGTTCATTTGGGTTTTTCATAAGATGTTTTGGAAAAGTCTGAACAAACTTTTTGACCAATCCAATAAAAAGCAAGGTGAGTCTGCATTTATAAAGAATGTCCTTTCAAATGAAAAGGAAGGACTTGTGTTCTAAAACTTGCTGTTTTCATCTTATTTACTTTAGATCTAGTGTTTTATGCATGTTTTTATCCTTCTGAGTTTGTTAGTAGTGCTCACGCATTTATGTAACTAATAGTGTAAAAATTAATTAGCAGAGACCTCAATTAAATAAAGTTAGAAGACCAGAAGGGAAAGCTCTCATACCGTGTGAAAATAGCAGAGCCCAGCAAGAAGAGCTCTCCTTCTACCCTGGCAAGGATTCAGCCAGTGAAAAGCTATTTATTTACTATAGCCCTCTTCCTTTTCCTTTCTATAAAAATTTTCTTTTCCCCTTGCTGTGAAGGGTGTGGCTGGTCATGGTGGCAGACTCAGAATTGCAATTCTCTGCTGATCTTAAATAACCTATCTTTGCTGAATAAATATCTGGCAGTCTATTTGTTTCAAGTCAACATTTTGGTGGCCCATATGGGGACCAGAGAAGACTCTGCCAAGCTGGTGAGCAAACAGTTGCAGTACCCACAATTGAGCCCGTCGTTACTCACTGTTTTCTCACCAACCCTGAAATTTCAAGGTACATCTTCCTCCTAGATCCCAGCTCACATCCTCTTTGTGTTTGAAGCTCTCCAGGCTTCATTCAGGATTATTTAAAGGTTTTGTCTTTCAGGTTAAGGCCTTGTTCTCTATGCAAGTACTTGTTTGGCACTTAGGTCTGATTTTGAGGTCAGAGTGTTTCACTGTCTAGGCACTGGCTCATTCCTTCAAGAACAGGAGTTGCCTCCCAGTGTTATCAGGAGTCTAAAATTGCCTGTCTCCAAAAAAAGATTTTAAGGTTAACTGAGGCAAACAAATAGGTAAAGAAAGATAAAATGGTCCTAGAAGCCTCGGACTCTTCTTCTGTGGCTTCTTTGTCTTAGGCTCTGCTTTCAACTCCGTCTTGTCCTCTCCTCTGGCTCTTTATGGCCAGACTCCACTTCCTTCCCTCCTACACCACCTAAGCTTCCACTATGCCCTCAATTCCTCCATACTAATACTTTCACCAAACCCCCTGTTTTCTCTGAAACTCCCCCATTCCCTTTTCTTGACATTGTTAGAACCTGTCACTTTAAATTTAAGCCTTCTGAGAATCCAGAGGGTAAACCCTTAATTTCTTATGTTCTTTGGACTAAAGGAGAACTGTGAGCCATAATTAAAGATTTTCCAAGGTAACCAAAGATCCTCACAGATTTGCTAAGGAATTTAATGTAGTCATTAAAACTTGGCAACCTGGTTTCTCTGACATATCATTTAGTTCATATGCTTGTCAGTGAAGGATAGACCTAGCACTGGATGAACATTGCTAGCTGGGAAAATCCTAAAAGGTCTACCACCTGGAGACCAGCCTGCTAACCTATATGATATCAGGTTTGGGTAATCCCTAGGCAACTTAATTGACTAATACCTAGGGCTTTTCCAAAGCCTGTTGATTGCAACAGATTTAGGTTTACACACAAAATCTGACAAACCTGTTCAGGATTATTACAATAGAGTTGAGTATTTTTAAAGAAATACAGGTCTTCATTCAGAGCTTGACTCCATCTGAGTAGCTTTTAACTATGTTCATTAGTGGGCTGACCTTTCCTTTCTAGTAAAAAAAAAAGCCTAAGATAGAAAGGGAAACTATTCCACCAAAGATTTAGTCAACTTGGCAAGCCAGCTCTCTTGCACTCTAAATGAGTCACTTCAAAGGAAGATTGCCAAAATTCTTAATATTCAACTCCAGCAAATGAAGTCTCCTAAAACCAAAACTCTCCTAATTTCTGCTATTATTGCAAAAGCCAGGACATTGGAAAAGAGACTATTACAAATTTAAGTGCTTTAGGTATCTTCAGCCTTCTAACCGGCCTTTCCAACATTATTCCAGTTCTCAGAGATGGGGATCTGAGGAACTACAGGGGCTTTTCACAATCCTTCCTCTTAATCAGCTTGGAGAAACATTTCTCAAGATTGGGGATGAATCTCTTCTAGTGCTAATTGATATCAGAGCCATACTCTTGGTGCTCAACCCCACTACTATAAAACAGTCCCTGCCTCAGAGTACTAAAACAGTTCAAATAGTGGGGATCAATAATGAACCTCAAGAAGTTCCTGTCTCTAAACCTATGATTCCCTTCTGTTTAGGCCCTTTGAGAGATGCACATCCTATTCTCCTTAGCTCCTCTGCCCTTTCCCATTTATTAGACCATGACTTCTTAGAGAAGTATCATGATGGAATTTCTGTATCCCAAAAGGGGGGAAATAATTCTAGGCTTTGACAGTAGTCATCAAAGTAACCAACTAGGTAAATTAAATGACCCTTTGATATCTTTTATCTGTTTTGTCTCTTGAGGATACTAGAGCTGATTCTGGAACACTGATAATTTGTCCTGGTTGAATTAGCTACCACTCTTCTTATGGGCAAAATCTCCAACTGATATTGGCAAAATTCATAGCATACCTCCTGTCAAGATTCAAATAGACCCATCAAAATCTCTTTCCAGGATTAATCCATGTCCCATAAATAAAGAAGCCCTTCAAGGCCTAAAGCCCTTAACAGAAGATCACAAAGCTTAAGGCCTTATTACCCCTGTACTAGCCCCTGAACACTCCCATTTAATTGGTAAGAAAACCTAAGGGCCAAAGTTTAGGTTTATCTAGGACCTCTGAGCAATAAGCAGCATTGCTATCATTTGACACCCTGTTGCTCCTAACCCTCTTACATTACTAGCATCCATTCACACTGGAAGTAAATTCTTTACTGTAATTGATGTGTCCAGTGCATTCTTTAGTATTCCAGTTGATGAAGCTATACTTTTTTACATTCACTTGTGAAGAAAACCAATTCACCTGAAAGTAATGCCTCAGGGTTTTACTGAGAATCCTTATTTCTTGCAAATCCTAAAAGGCTGATCTGGATAACATAAAGTTTCCCTAGAGATTCTACTTTATCGCAAAATGTGGATGATTTGTTTCTTTGCTCTCCTTCTCAAGCCTCCTCATAGGAAGACTGCATCCACCTACTAAATAAAGCTTTTAGCCTTAAAGGGATATAAGGTGATAAAGAAAAAATTGCAGTTTTCCCAAACCCAGGTTTGATATTTAGGGCATCTGATATTAGAAAAAGAGCTACACCTAGATCCAGATAGACTTCATGGTGCCCTAAGTTTCTCAAAATTCAAAACTATGTGCCAACTGTGAGGTTTTCTCAGGCTAATTGGTTATTACTGAAGTTGGATTCCAAATTTCTCTCTTATGACCAAATATCTATGTTATCCCCAACAATAACAACCCTAACCCAACTTTATGGGAAGAGCCAGAACATATAGCCTTCTCCTTTAAGGCCTTAAAGGTGAGTTTGATGAACCCACCTGTCCTTGGGCATGCCAATTATCAAAGTCACTTTTTTGATATATGAAAAGAAAGGGAATGGCCTTCGGCTACTTACCTCAAACCACAGGGACTGCCATTGACCCATAAGGTGTTATAGCCAACAGCTGGACGCCATGATGCGGAGATAACCATCTTGCCTTAGGGCCATTACAACCTTAACCGTTTTGGTTAATACCATGGAGAAAATTGTTGTGGGATCCCCTTTAACCATTTTCCTATCTCATGCAGTAGAAGCTCTCCTGAATTCTCATTACACTCAACATTTCTCAGCCGGACGCCTCACCTCCTATGAAGTTCTTTCTTTTAACTCTCCCACACATAACTCCTTTAAGTATGACAACGTTTACTTGTTATCCTTTTCCCTTCTGTTGCCAACAAAGTCCCTCATGACTGCTTAATGCTGATGAACCACGTCCTGACTCTTTGTAATGATATGCAGGAAATTCCACTGGGTAACATTGACTTCTCATGGTTCACTGATGGTTTTTATTTAAAAGGTGACAGTGGCAAATATTGTGCAGAGTATACTATTAGGAATACTTTTGATGTTGTTGAGGCAACATCTTTGCCTATGGCTACTTCAGCCCAACAGGCTAAATTATATACTCTTACATGGACTTGTACTTTAGACAGGGACAAAACTGACACTATTTATACTGATAGTATACATGCTTTTGGAGCAACCCATGATTTTGTCATGTTGTGGAAGCAACATGGCTTCCTTGCTTCTAGTGGAAACAAAATTTTAAATGGCCCCTGTTTCAAAAATTATTGAATTCAGTACTTTTACTGACACTTTAGACATTATTAAGGTTCTGGGGCATTCTAAACCTGACTCGCTGGAAGCAAATGGAAATCGCTGCTGATATTTCTGTAACAAATCCTGCCCTTAAATGGATGAACAGCAGCCAAAACTCTGTCATGGTCCAAAGGGATATTTCCCCAAATGATAATTTATAAAAACTAGCTAGAGAATCTCAGCAGTTAGCCTCAGAAAAGAAAAATACTGTAAACTCCATACAGGTTAGTTTGATAAAAAGAGAAAGCTCTGGTTTCGACCAAATAACAACCCAGTCCTACTGGAGGTTGTAAAATTCCCACTCTTCACCAGTGTACATGCATTAAACCATTGGTCTACTGACAAAATGATAGCTTTCATGAATCAATATTGCTGGGGAAACATTAACAAGACCCCCAAAAATGTCAACCTCAATTGTCTCCCTTGCCCAAATTACAAAGCAGGGAAGCCTGTTTGTGCTGCTCCTGGACATTTTAAACTACTTAAATGGATCACTGAAGAAATAGATGAAGAAATCAGAAAATACCTGGATACAGATGAAAATGAAAACATAATGATCCAAACTCCTTGGAACACAGCAAAAATCAGTTCTAAGAGGAAAGTATACAGCAAAACAGGCCTGCCTAGGGAAATAAGAAAAAGCTCAAATAAACAACCTAATCTTACACCTAAAGGAACTAGAAAACAAAGAACAAACAAAACCAAAAGTTCATAGAAGAAAAGAAATTGTAGATATTAGAACAGAAATAATGAAATAGAATTTTTTTTAAAAATCAAAAAGATCAATGAAATTTAGAGCTGGATCTTTGAAAAGATAAAAATAAATTGATAAAACTTTAGCCATACTCATTAAGAAAAAAAAGAGGGTCCAAAGCAATAAATTCAGAAATAAAAAAGAAGAAGTTATAGCAGACACCACAGAAGTACAAAGCATCATAATAGATTACTAAGAACAATTATAAGCCAATAAAATTGACAACATGGAAGAAATGGACAAATTTCTGGAAATGTACAATCCCCCAAGACTTCACCAGGAAGAAATATAAAATATGGCCAGAACAATTACCAGTCATGTAATTGAGTCAGTAATAAAACAACTCCCAACAAACAAAAGTCCAGGACTAAATGGCTCCACAGGTGAATTCTACCAAACATGTAGAGAAGAGTTAACACTTATCTTTCTCAAACTATTTCAAAAAATTGTAGAGGAAAGAACACTTCCAAACTCATACCAAACCTTTGGAACACTTCCAAACCCTGATACCAAAAGAGACAAAGATATCACAAAAAAAGAAAATTACAGGCCAATATCACTGATGGATATAGATGCAAAAGTAATCAGCATAATATTAGCAAACCAAATTCAGTAACACACTAAAAGGATCATATACCATGATCAAGTGGGATTTATCCTAGGGATGCAAGGATGGTTCAATATCCATCAATCGATGTGATACACTACATTAACAAATTGAAGAATAAAAATCATATGATCATCTCAATAGATGCAGAAAAAGCTTTTGACAAAATTCAACATTCATTTATGATAAAAATTCTCAACAAAGTAGGTATAGAGGGAGCATATCTCAGCATAATAAAGGCCATATATCACAAGCCCACAGCTAACATCAGACTCAAGGTTAAAAATTGAAATCATTTCTTCTAAGATCAGGAACAGGACAAGAATGCCCACTCTCACCACTTTTATTCAACATAATATTGGAAGTCCTAGCCACAGCAATCAGACAGAAAATGAAATAAATGGAATCCAAACTAGAAAGAAAGAAGTAAAATTGTCACTGTTTGCAAACAACATGATATTATGCATAGAAAATCCTAAAGACTCTACTAAAAAACTGGTAGAATTCATCACTGAATTCAGTACAATTTTAGAGTACAAAATTATTATACAGAAATGACAACAATCTAAGAGAAAGAGAAATTAAGAAAATCCCATTTACAATCAAATCAAAAACAAATACCTAGGAATAAATCTAACTAAGGAGGTAAAAATCCTGTACTCAGAAAATTATGTCAGTGATGAAAGAAATTGAAGACAACACAAAGAGATGGAAAGATGTACCAACCTCCAGGAATGGAAGAATTGATATTGTCAAAATGACCAAGGCAATCTAGATTCAATGCAATCCCTATCATTATACCAATGGCATTTTTCACAGAAATAGAACTCCCACTTATATAGGCAATTACTCTACTAAAAATGAGGCAAGAATATAATGGGAAAAAGACAGCCTCTTCAAAAATGGTACTGGGGAAACTGGACAGCTACATGCAAAAGAATCAAACTGGACTACTCTCTCATACCATACAAAACAAATTCAAAATGGATTAAAAGTTAAGTATAAGACCTGCAAACATAAAACTTATGGGGAATAAAAAACATAGGCAGTACATGTTGCCTACTGAATGGGAAAAGGTATTGCAAATCACATTTGATAAGTGTTTAATATCAAAAATATACAAAGAATTATATAACTCAATATCAAAGAAACAAACAACACAGTTTTTAAAAATGGGCAGAATCAAGACTGTATGGTACTGGCAAAAACAAAAGAAATATAAATCAATGGAACAGGATAGAAAGCCCAGAGATAAATCCACTCACCTATGGTCACCTTATTGATGACAAAGGAGGCAAGAATATACAATGGAGGAAAGACAGTCTCTTCAATAAGTGGTGCTAGGAAAAACTGGACAGCTGCATGTAAAAGAATGAAATTAGAACACTTCCTAACACCATACACAAAAATAAACTCCAAATGGATTAAAGGGGTTTCCCTGGTGACGCAGTGGTTGAGAGTCCGCCTGCCGATGCAGGGGACATGGGTTTGTGCCCCGGTCCGGGAGGATCCCACATGCCGCGGAGCGGCTGGGCCCGTGAGCCATGGCCGCTGATCCTGCGCGTCCAGAGCCTGTGCTTCGCAACGGGAGAAGGCCACAACAGTGAGAGGCCCGCATACCACAAAAAAAAAAAAGAAACAAATATGGATTAAAGACCTAAATGTAAGGCCAGTTGCTATAAAACTCTTAGAGGTAAACATAAGCAGAACATTCTTTGACATAAATCACAGCAAGATCTTTTTTGATCCACCTCCTAAAGTAATGAAAATAAAAATAAACAAATGGGATCTGATTAAACTTAAAATCTTTTGCACAGCAAAGGAAACAAAACAAAAAGACAACCCTCTGAATGGGAGAAAATATTTGCAAATAAAGCAACTGACAAGGGATTAATCTCCAAAATATACAAATAGCTCATTCAGCTCAATATTAAAAAAAACAAATAACCCAATCAAAAAATGGGGGGAAGATCTAAATAGACATTTCTTCAAAGAAGACATACAGATGGCCAAAAAGCACATGAAAAGATGCTCAACATCACTAATTTTTAAAGAAATGCAAACCAAAACTACAATGAGGTATTACCTCACACCAGTCAGGATGGGCATCATCAAAAAATCTGGAAACAATAAATGCTGGAGAGGGTGTGGAGAAAAGGGAACCTTCTTGCACTGTCGGTGGGAAGGTAAATTGGTACAGCCACTATGGAAAACAGTTTGGAGGTTCCTTAAAAAACTAAAAATAGAGTTCCCATATGATCCAGCAATCACACTCCTGGGCATTTGTCCAAAGAAAAACATGATCTGAAAGGATACATTCACCCCAATGTTCATTGCAGCGCTGTTTACAATACCCAAGTCATGGAAGCAACCTAAATATCCATTGACAGAAGAGTGGATAAAGAAGATGTGGTACGTATGTACAATGGATATACAACTCAGCCATTAAAAGAAACGAAATAGTGCCATTTGCAGAGACATGATGGACCTAGAGACTGTCATACAAAGTGAAGTAAGTCAGAAAGAGAAAAATATAATATCGCTTATTGTGGAATCTAGAAAAATGGTACAGATGAACTTATTGGCAAAGCAGAAATAGAGTCACAGATGTAGAGAACAAACTTATGGTTACCAAGGGGGGAAGTTGGGGGGGGCGAATTGGAAAATTGTGATTGACTATATACACCACTATGTATAAAATAGGTAACAAATGAGAACCTACTGTTTAGCACTAGAAACTCTACTCAGTGATCTGTGGTGACCTAAATGGGAAGGAAATCTAACAAAGAGTGGATATATGTATAACTGATTCACTTTGCTGTACAGCAGAAACTAACACAACATTGTAAAGCAATTAAAAAAATTATTTTAAAAAAGAAGAAAAGAAATGGGCAGAGAATCTGAATAGACATTTTTCCAAGGAAGTAATACCAATGGCTGGATAAATATCTGACAGTATATTTGTTTCAGGTAAACAATAGAAATGTTCTATAGATTTTGCATCAAATAAAGATAAATTATGAATTTTACTATGTATTTATAATATCTACAGGGATCTCAAATTGGGTACCCTTCTTAATTGGAATGTAATAATTTAGCTTGAATTTAAAATAGTAAATATTCATTTGTTTTTATTAACATAAATTCAAAAAGGTATGTAAATAAAATCAACACTGCACTTTTAACTGACTATATAAATAATCACATACCATATATAATAGTGATGTGAGTTATAAACTCATATTCTAGTAGTCATATCTTTCATCCAATACATTTTTAAAGTGTACATTTTCTAGTTCTATTGTATGTAAGCTAGCTGCTAAATTCATTTAAAATTATTTCTCAGTAAAATAATATCAGTTTCTAACATATAGTATATTTCCGTTTCATGCTATCCTGACTGGAAAAATATCTCAAGTACTATAAAATGAAATATGTATTTTCAAATGGAAATGTTAAACAAAATTGTTACTTTACTAAATAAAATTTAATTGTCAATTGAATTTTTTCTCAGCTCCTGATGATTAGAATTTCTGTTTGTGTGTTTACCTACAATTATGGATGACATGAATTTTTCATTAAATGCAATAATTGTTTCTGTTTGCAGTGACATTAATATATCTTCCTGTTTCTCATGAGCTAACAAAAATATGAGCCCTCATTTAGTTAGTTTAATAAATCTTAATTTTTGATAATTACCTCAAGACTGTTAACTATAAGGTTTTTTTTTTCTTATTTCTTTTCTCATCCCAAATCACAAATCATCTAAACCAAGGTCATTGTAAGCCTTAAGGAGATGAAGAAAGTGAGCAAACAAAAATTTCCATCCCAATGAAGGTCACTGACCTTAGAGAGATTTGTGTTTGAATGGAAATATATTAGCTTTGAATAGAAATAAGATCAATTTTTTTTAATTTAGTTTAGATTTAACTTTCTAATCCTTGAAAATATAAAATGACTATTCTGTTAGCTGGCAGAGATAAGGAAAGCTATAGATCACTCCCTAAGTAATCTTCCAGAAGTAGGAAAAATAAACCTATTTAATGATTCTCCCACTCTGACTTTCTCCTATTTAATAAGCCAATGACACTTTTTTCAAGTTGACAAACCAGTTTTACCTTCATAAGTATTACATGCCATAAAGCAGATACCTTATACATTTTGAATTTGTTCAAAAATTGTTCTCAAAACAAACTGTTCTTTTCCCATTATTTACTCAAATCATGACTTTAAGTGTTGATCAAATTAAATTGAGTACATATAATTTCATCAAAGAAAAGCAAATTATTTGCGTTCTCCTCTCTGAAATTAATGTGACAAGGTATTTAAGTTTATGACCGATTTCAATTCTAAAATTTAGGGTTTTTTTTTTTTTTTTTTTTTTTTTTTTTTTTTTTTTTTTTGCGATACGCGGGCCTCTCACTGTGTGGCCTCTCCCGTTGCGGAGCACAGGCTCCGGACGCGCAGGCTCAGCGGCCATGGCTCACGGGCCCAGCCACTCCGCGGCATGTGGGATCTTCCCAGACCGGGGCACGAACCCGTGTCCCCTGCATCGGCAGGCGGACTCTCAACCACTGCGCCACCAGGGAAGCCCTAGGGGGTTTTTTAATTGTTGTTTTTCTTTCTAACTCAATCATTTTTGTGGCGAAAAAAAGTTATTTCTAAATAACAAATTGTATCTGAGGGTCATTTGTATAAAGTGCTGTCATTTTCTTTTTCCTATGTGCTACAAAAAAATTATGAAAGTAAAAATGTGTAAACCGTCCTTTTCCTTCACTCCATGAAGGCTACCACAGTATTTTTACACTTGATATTCCAAATTCATATTAATTCATTTCAAGATATTAAAACTAGGGACAGTTTTGAATGTTTAGTTTATTTTTGATCTATCTCATTTTCTGGAGTCAAAATAATCAGTGTACACTGCCAGGTTCCCGGGATCCAGGGACAACTTCCCCGGGAGAACGCACAGCGCGCCTCAGGCTGGTGCAAAGTCACGCCGGCCTTTGCCACCGCAGGGCCGCCCCGCACTCCTTGCCCCTCCCTCCCCGCCGGCCTGAGTGCGCCAGAGTCCCCGAATCAGCGGCTCTTTTAACCCCATCCTGTCTGAGCAAAAAGCAGACGCCCTCCAGCGACCTACACGCAGTGGCAGGGCCAAATCCAAAGCTGAGCCCTGGGAGCTGTGAGAACAAAGAAGAGAAAGGGAAATCTCTCCCAGCAGCCTCAGAAGCAGCGGATTAAAGCTCCACAATCAACTTGATATACCCTGCATCTGTGGAATACCTGAATAGACAACCAATCATCCCAAATTAAGGAAGTGGACTTTAGGAGCAAGATCTATGATTTTTTCCCTTTTCATCTTTTTGTGAATGTGTATGCGTATGCTTCTGTGTGAGATCTTGTCTGTATAGTCTTGCTTCCACCATTTCTCCTAGGGTTCTATCCGTCCATTTTTTTTTTTTAAATTTTTTTCTTAATAATTAATTTTAATAACGTTATTATACTTTACCTTCTTTCTTTCTTTCTTTCTTTCTTTCTTTCTTTCTTTCTTTCTTTCTTTCTTTCTTTCTTTCTTTCTTTCTTTCTTTCTTTCTTTCCCTCCTTTAGACAACGAATCATCCCAAATTGAGGAGGTGGTCTCTGACAGCAAGATTTATGATTTTTCCCCATTTACCTCTTTTAGTGAGGGTGTATGTGTATGCTTCTGTGTAAGATTTTGTCAGTATAGCTTTGCTTCCAACATTTGTCCTAAGGTTCTATCCGTCCCCCCTTTTTTTTTTCTAAATAAGAATTTTTTAATTCAATAACTTTATTATACTTTATTTTATTTTTACTGTATCTTCTTTCTTTCTGTCTTTTTTCCTTCTTTCTCTCCTTCCTTCCTTCCTCCCTCCCTCCCTCCCTCCCTCCTTTCTTTCCTTTTTGCCTTCTTTCCTTCTTTGCTTCTTTCTTTCTTCCTTCCTTTCTACCCTCCTTTCCTTTCTTTCCTCATACTTCTACTAATTCCCTCTACTTTTTCTCCCTTTTATCCTGAGCCGTGTGGATGAAAAGCTCTTGGTGCTCCAGCCAGGAGGCAGGGCTCTGCCTCTGAGGTGGGAGAGCCAACTTCAGGACACTGGTCAACAAGAGACCTCCCAGCTCCACATAATATCAAATGGCGAAAATCTCCCAGAGACCTCCATCTTAACACCAGCACCCAGCTTCACTCAACGACCAGCAAGCCACAGTGCTGGAAAACCTATGCCAAAGAACTAGCAAAACAGGAACACAACCCCACCCATTAGCAGAGAGGCTGCCTAAAATCATAATAAGGCCACAGACACCCCAAAACACACCACCAGACGTGAACCTGCCCACTAGAGAGACAAGATCCAGCCTCATCCACCACAACACAGGCACTAGTCCCCTCCACCAGGAAGCCTACACAACCCACTGAACCAACCTTAGCCACTGGAGACAGACATCAAAAACAGGAGGAACTACGAACCTGCAGCCTGCAAAAAATAGACCCCAAACACAGTAAGATAAGCAAAATGAGAAGACAGAAAAACACACAGCAGATAAAGGAGCAAGATAAAAAAAAGGAGCAAGATAAAACCAGACCTAACAAATGAAGAGGAAATAGGCAGTCTACCTGAAAAAGAATTCAGAATAATGATAGTAAGGTTGATCTGAAATCTTGGAGATAGAATGGACAATAGAATGGACAAAATGCAAGAATCAGTTAACAAGGACCTAGAAGAACTAAAGATGAAACAAGCAATGATGAACAACACAATAAATGAAATTAAAAGTACTCTAGATGGGATCAATAGCAGAATAACTGAGGCAGAAGAACAGATAAGTGACCTGGAAGATAAAATAGTGGAAATAACTACTGCAGAGCAGAATAAAGAAAAAAGAATGAAAAGAACTGAGGACAGTCTCAGAGACCTCTGGGACAACATTAAACGCACCAACATTCGAATTATAGGGGTTCCAGAAGAAGAAGAGAAAAAGAAAGGGACTGAGAAAATATTTGAAGAGATTATAGTTGAAAACTTCCCTAATATGGGAAAGGAAATAGTTAATCAAGTCCAGGAAGCACAGAGAGTCCCATACAGGATAAATACAAGGAGAAATACACCAAGACACATATTAATCAAACTGTCAAAAATTAAATACAAAGAAAGCATATTAAAAGCAGCAAGGGAAAAACAACAAATAACACATAAGGGAATCCCCATAAGGTTAACAGCTGATCTCTCAGCAGAAACCCTACAAGCCAGAAGGGAGTGGCAGGACATACTGAAAGTGATGAAGGAGAAAAACATGCAACCAAGACTACTCTACCCAGCAAGAATCTCATTCAGATTTGATGGAGAAATTAAAACCTTTACAGACAAGCAAAAGCTGAGAGAGTTCAGCACCACCAAACTAGCTTTACAACAAATGCTAAAGGATCTTCTCTAGGCAAGAAACACAAGAGAAGGAAAAGACCTATAATAACGAACCCAAAACAATTTAGAAAATGGGAATAGGAACATACATATCGATAATTACCTTAAATGTAAATGGACTAAATGCTCCCACCAAAAGACACAGATTAGCTGAATGGATACAAAAACAAGACCCTTATATATGCTGTCTACAAGAGACCCACTTCAGACCCAGAGACACATACAGACTGAAAGTAAGGGGATGGAAAAAGATATTCCATGCAAATGGAAACCAAAAGAAAGCTGGAGTAGCAATTCTCATATCAGACAAAATAGACTTTAAAATAAGGACTATTAAAAGAGACAAAGAAGGACACTACATAATGATCAAGGGATCGATCCAAGAAGAAGATATAACAATTGTAAATATTTATGCACCCAACATAGGAGCACCTCAATACATAAGGCAAATACTAACAGCCATAACAGGAGAAATCGACAGTAACACGTTCATAGAAGGGGACTTAAACGCCCCACTTTCACCCATGGACAGATCATCCAAAATGAAAATAAATAAGGAAACACAAGCTTTAAATGATACATTAAACAAGATGGACTTAATTGATATTTATAGGACACTCCATCCAAAAACAACAGAATACACATTTTTCTCAAGTGCTCATGGAACATTCTCCAGGATAGATCATATCTTAGGTCACAAATCAAGCCTTGGTAAATTTAAGAAAATTGAAATTGTATCAAGTATCTTTTCTGACCACAACGCCATGAGACTAGATATCAATTACAGGAAAAGATCTGTAAAAAATACAAACACATGGAGGCTAAACAATACTCTACTTAATAATGAAGTGATCACTGAAGAAATCAAAGAGGAAATCAAAAAATACCTAAAAACAAATGACAATGGAGACACAACGACCCAAAACCTGTGGGATGCAGCAAAAGCAGTTCTAAGGGGGAAGTTTATAGCAATACAAGCCCACCTTAAGAAGCAGGAAACATCTCGAATAAACAACCTAACCTTGCACCTCAAGCAATTAGAGAAAGAAGAACAAAAAAAACCCCAAAGCTAGCAGAAGGAAAGAAATCATAAAAATCAGATCAGAAATAAATGAAAAAGAAATGAAGGAAATGATAGCAAAGATCAATAAAACTAAAAGCTGGTTCTTTGAGAAGATAAACAAAATAGATAAACCACTAGCCAGACTCATCAAGAAAAAAAGGGAGAAGACTCAAATCAATAGAATTAGAAATGAAAAAGGAGAGGTAACAACTGACACTGCAGAAATAAAAGAGATCATGAGAGATTACTACAAGCAACTCTATGCCAATAAAATGGACAATCTGGAAGAAATGGACAAATTCTTAGAAATGCACAACCTGCCAAGACTGAATCAGGAAGAAATAGAAAATATGAACAGACCAATCACAAGCACTGAAATTGAAACTGTGATTAAAAATCTTCCAACAAAGAAAAGCCCAGGACCAGATGGCTTCACAGGCGAATTCTATCAAACATTTAGAGAAGAGCTACCACCTATCCTTCTCAAACTCTTCCAAAATATAGCAGAGGGAGGAACACTCCCAAACTCCTTCTACGAGGCCACCATCACCTTGATACCAAAACCAGACAAGGATGTCACAAAGAAAGAAAACTACAGGCCAATATCACTGATAAACATAGATGCAAAAATCCTCAACAAAATACTAGCAAACAGAATCCAACAGCACATTAAAAGGATCATACACCATGATCAAGTGGGGTTTATTCCAGGAATGCAAGGATTCTTCAATATACGCAAATCTATCAATGTGATAAACCATATTAACAAACTGAAGGAGAAAAACCATATGATCGTCTCAATAGATGCAGAGAAAGCTTTTGACAAAATTCAACACCCATTTATGATAAAAACCCTGCAGAAAGTAGGCATAGAGGGAACTTTCCTCAACATAATAAAGGTCATATATGACAAGCCCACAGCAAACATCATCCTCAATGGTGAAAAACTGAAAGCATTTCCACTAAGATCAGGAACAAGACAAGGTTGCCCACTCTCACCACTCTTATTCAACATAGTTTTGGAAGTTTTAGCCACAGCAATCAGAGAAGAAAAGGAAATAAAAGGAATCCAAATTGGAAAAGAAGAAGTAAAGCTGTCACTGTTTGCAGACGACATGATCCTATACATAGAGAACCCTAAAGATGCTACCAGAAAACTACTAGAGCTAATCAATGAATTTGGTAAAGTGGCAGGATACAAAATTAATGCACAGAAATCTCTGGCATTCCTATATACTAATGATGAAAAATCTGAAAGTGAAATCAAGAAAACACTCCTATTTACCATTGCAACAAAAAGAATAAAATATCTAGGAATAAACCTACCTAAGGAGACAAAAGACCTGTATGCAGAAAATTATAAGACACTGATGAAAGAACTTAAAGATGATACAAATAGATGGAGAGATATACCATGTTCTTGGATTGGAAGAATCAACATTGTGAAAATGACTCTACTACCAAAAGCAATCTATAGATTCAATGCAATCCCTATCAAACTACCAATGGCATTTTTCACAGAACTAGAACAAAAAATTTTGCAATTTGTATGGAAACACAAAAGACCCCGAATAGCCAAAGCAATCTTGAGAACGAAAAACGGAGCTGGAGGAATCAGGCTCCCTGACTTCAGACTATACTACAAGGCTACAGTTATCAAGACGGTATGGTACTGGCACAAAAACAGAAAGATAGATCAATGGAACAGGATAGAAAGCCCAGAGATTAGCCCATGCACATATGGACACCTTATCTTTGATAAAGGTGGCAGTAATGTACAGTGGAGAAAGGACAGCCTCTTCAATAAGTGGTGCTGGGAAAACTGGACAGGTACATGTAAAGTATGAGACTAGATCACTCCCTAACACCATACACAAAAATAAGCTCAAAATGGATTAAAGACTTAAATGTAAGGCCAGAAACTATCAAACTCTTAGAGGAAAACATAGGCAGAACACTCTATGACATAAATCACAGCAAGATCCTTTCTGACCCACCTCCTTGAGTAATGTAAATAAAAACAAAAATAAACAAATGGGGCCTAATGAAACTTCAGAGCTTTTGCACAGCAAAGGAAACCATAAACAAGACCAAAAGACAACCCTCAGAATGGGAGAAAATATTTGCAAATGAAGCAACCGACAAAGGATTAATCTCCAAAATTTACAAGCAGCTCATGCAGCTCAATAACAAGAAAACAAACAACCCAATCCAAAAATGGGCAGAAGACCTAAATAGACATTTCTCCAAAGAAGATATACAGACTGCCAACAAACACATGAAAGAATGCTCAACATCATTAATCATTAGAGAAATGCAAATCAAAACTACAATGAGATATCATCTCACACCAGTCAGAATGGCCATCATCAAAAAATCTAGAAACAATAAATGCTGGAGAGGGTGTGGAGAAAAGGGAACACTCTTGCACTGCTGGTGGGAATGTGAATTGGTTCAGCCACTATGGAGAACAGTATGGAGGTTCCTTAAAAAACTACAAATAGAACTACCATATGACCCAGCAATCCCACTACTGGGCATATACCCTGAGAAAACCAAAATTCAAAAAGAGTCATGTACCAAAATGTTCATTGCAGCTCTATTTACAATAGCCCAGAGATGGAAACAACCTAAGTGCCCATCATCGGATGAATGGATAAAGAAGATGTGGCACATATATACAATGGAATATTACTCAGCCATAAAAAGAAACGAAATTGAGCTATTTGTAATGAGGTGGATAGACCTAGAGTCTGTCATACAGAGTGAAGTAAGTCAGAAAGAAAAAGACAAATACCGTATGCTAACACATATATATGGAATTTAAGAAAAAAAAATGTCATGAAGAACCTAGGGGTAAGGCAGGAATAAAGACGCAGACCTCCTAGAGAACAGACTTGAGGTTATGGGGAGGGGGAAGGGTGAGCCGTGACAGGGCGAGAGAGAGTCATGGACATATACACACTAACAAACGTAGTAAGGTAGATAGCTAGTGGGAAGCAGCCGCATGGCACAGGGATATTGGCTCGGTGCTTTGTGACAGCCTGGAGGGGTGGGATGGGGAGGGTGGGAGGGAGGGAGACACAAGAGGGAAGAGATATGGGAATGTATGTATATGTATAATTGATTCACTTTGTTATAAAGCAGAAACTAACACACCGTTGTAAAGCAATTGTACCCCAATAAAGATGTTAAAAAATAATAATAATAATCAGTGTAGTGCCTTAATAACAATAAGTTATATCTAAATTGCAATATAAAACAAGATATGACCAGGAAGAATTTCCATAGAGAGCCCATTTTATGGAATAGGTACAATGTCAGATATTTGGCATCTTGAATTTATTCTAATATTGTACTAAATAAACATTAATGAGACTTGCTATGTGTCAGCCTTTGTGTTCGTCACTTGGGATTTATTTTAGCTTAAAATATTCTTCCTGCTCTCAAAAACACCACTTTTTATAGGACTACAATTTTCTCTAAATTATCTACAATGTACCACACACTTTGTGGTTTGTTAATGTTCATGTTCATTTTATTCATTTAAATGAGAATAGTTTAGAGATTGGTTGAATCCAGACAAAAAATTATTTTCCATGTCCTTTCCCCTTCAGTTCTTCAGTATCTAGAGAGAATAATTGCCACTGCAGTACTGAAATGGTATTACAAAGCTAAACATTTATGTGATAGCCTGGAAAGTTTTCTAAACTCTCTATAAATTTTGGCCATGTTTACTGTTATTTTATTTGTATGTGCTTTCCATGGTATATTAATTTAATATCTCCTTGAAGTATTCATTGACTTTTCTACCTTTCCAATAATATGTCTATGAGTTTCACAGTTAACATCAATTTAAATTTGTCTCTTCATCCTGTCAAATAATCAAACTAAAAATTATTCTTAATTAATTTTCCACATGGCTCTCATGTGCTTATATCTAATAAGGCACGACCAGACAAATTTTTTAATTATTTTATATGTGTTTGTTTGTGTGTGTTAAGTGGGTGGGGAAATTAACCTTGTTAAATTCTCAGAAATGGAATAAGGGCTAAATAATGTATGTATATAATAAACGTTCCTCTTATACCTGGGATGTGCTATTGTTTTCATGTTACATTCTGATTAATATTTATAAATATCATAATCTTAAGGAGATGATGAATAATAGCTATTGAAAATAATCAAAATATCAAGAAAAAAGGTATGGATATAAAATGTGTACTTGTAAATATTCAACTTTCATAAAAGGGAACTTGTTCTACATTATAAACTATTACATGTAAGGATTATTTCAAAGTTTGCCCTAGCAGAAACGAAACAAACAAAAAGTACATGTGCACCACACCCAGACAGCAAACACTTATATCCTGATGCCATAATATACATCTGTTCTGCTACTTATATATTTTCACAAAGACCTTTTATGTTTAGGAGCTGGTAATTTCTATGTTCTTCAAAGATTCTCAGATTGAGGCTGATTTTATTTGGATAGAATGGATGTTTTAAGTGAAGAATCTGTGTTATTTTCTGAGTTACATGATAATAAATATAATATTGTAACTTAGAAGACATGTCTTTTTAAAAATTACAAGATGCTTTTAAGAGAATGACCAATGAAGTAGTTAACAGCATGTCTCTTACATTAAATAAGCCTGGTTTCCAGGTACATCAAAGCTAAATAATATTAGTTATTCCATTAGATTTAATTTTCTAGAAACATTTAATAGGTTTCAGGTACTAAGAGTGTATAAAGAGATGGTAATAATAATGCATATGTTTATTGAGGGTCAAACAATACCCCATGCTCAAAATACATAGCACAGTTACTGGCATATTGTAAGCAATATATTTTATTTTTATCATTATTATTGTAAGCATCTTCTTACATAACCAAATGGAGGCTTCTGAGTAGCTAATTAAAAAAAAACAGATACAGAATTAAAATGTATATTCACTTGCGTATTAATTACTCTAAGTATAGAGTCATGTGATGTAAACTACAGTAGGAAGTATTTATATTTCTACTGTAATTTCTTAAAGGAAATGAGATAAATTGTATAAACTCAATTTTCAAGATGTAGTAGTAGTTTCCTTTGGTGGTGTCATATTTGCCCTGATTCTTCCTGATATGTTTAGCCATGTGTTGTCATTCGAAGGAGCAGAGACCTTTTCCAGTCTTTAAGACTGGTTTTGGCATGTAAGGACTGACTTCTCTCTGGTTCCCAGCCTGATAGGACAGCCTTGGGACCACAGTCAGGCAGGGCTGCTGCTGGGTTATGGGCTCTTTCAGAGTCTATAAGAAGGTCTGTTACCAGGGGATGCTGGTGGGTATGGCTTCTCCCCTATCCATTGGTGGATGGAGTTGGTTGGAAGACCATGCAAAAGTGGGACAAGAGCAGAGTCAGTAGGAGCACAGGGCTGTCTCAAGTTCCCATCTGGGACTGAAACAGCAAGCTTGCCACCAGGGTGAGGGCCTGCCTTCTGGAAGTGAACCTTATTAGTCTTGGAATCCATCAACATTTTGCAGACTCTTCCTTGGTGCCAAGGCTTCCACAAAGGCACTTTTGTCTATGGACAGATGAAAAATTATGTTTCTGTGGGGGAGCTGAGGAATGTGGACCTTTTATTCCACCATATTTCTGACTTCATGAACATTACTTTTATTGTATTTTATTTGTTTGGAGGAGTCATATAATAATTTAATGATTCTTTGAGTCCAGGTTTCTTTATTTGTAAATAATACTCTCTATGTATTTTTTACAAGTATTTTAATTTTTAATTGAAATATACTTGATTTATAATATTTTATTCATTTCAAATGTAAAACATAGTGATTCAATATTTTTTATAGATTAAAATTCACTTGGTTACGTTTCCCTGTGCTGTACAATATATCCTTGTTGCTTATTTATTTTATACATAGTAGTTTGTATCTCTTAATTCCATAGGACCATCTCATCTCTCCCCCCTTCCTTCTCCTCTTTGGTTACCACTAGTTTCTTCTCTATATCTGTGAAAGTGTTCCTGTTTTGTCATATGCATTCAGTTTTATTATTTTTTAGATTCCACGTATAAGTGATAACATAGAATATTTGTCTTTCTCTGTCTGACTTATTTCACTTAGCATAATACCCTCCAGGTCCATCCATGTTGTTACAAATGGCAAAACTTCATCACTGTTTATAGCTGAGTAGTATTCCATTATATATACATCTTCTGTATCCATTCATCTGTTGATGGACAATTAGTTTCCTTCCATATCTTGGCAATTGTAAATAATGCTGCTATGAACATTAGGGTGCATGTATCTTTTCAAATTAGTGTTTTATTTTCTTTGTATAAATACCCAGGAGTAGAATTGCTGGATGATATCGTAGTTCTATGTTTAGTTTTTGAGGAACTTCCATAGTGTTTTACATAGTGGCTTCACTAACTTCCATTCCCAGCAACAGTGTACAGGGGCTCCCTTTTCTCCACATTCTCACCAATATTTGTTATTTGTAGATATTTTGATGATAGCCATTTGACAGGTGTGAGGTGATACCTCATTGTGGTTTTGATTTTAATTTCTCTGATAATTACTGATGTTGAACAGTGTTTCATGTACCTTTTGGCCATCTGTATGACTTCTTTGGAGAAATGTTTATTCAGGTCTTCTACTCATTTTTAATAGTGTCTATTTTTTTTGATATTGAGTTGCCTGAGCTGTTTATATATTTTAGATATTAACCCTTAACAGTCATATTATTTGTCAAAAAGTGTTCTGCCTATGTTTTCCTCTAAGAGCTTTATAGTATCCAGTCTTACATTTAGGTCTTTAATCCATTTTGAGTTTTTTTGTGTGCATATGGTATTAAAGAATGTTCTAGTTTCATTTTTTACATGTAGATGTCCAGTTTTCCCAGCACCATTTATTGTAGAGCCTGTCTTTTTTACATTGTATAATCTTGCCTCCTTTGTCATAGATTAATTGACCATAGGTGTGTGGTTTTATTTCTGGGCTTTCTGTTCTGTTCCATTGATCTATATTTCTGTTTTCATGCCAGTACCATACTGTTTTGACAACTGTAGCTTTGTAGTATAGTCTGAAGTCAGGGACCCTGATTCCTCCAGCTCCATTTTTCTTTATCAAGATTGCTTTGGCTATTCAGGATCTTTTGTGTCTCCATACAATTTTTAAGATTTTTTTTATCCAGTTCTGTGAAAAATGCCATTAGTAATGTGATTGGGATTGCATGGAATCTGTAGATTACTTTGGGTAGTATAGCCATTTTAAAAATATTGATTCTTCCAATCCAAGAACAGGGTATATCTTTCCATCTGTTTGTGTCATCTTTGATTTCTTTCATCAGCGTCTTAGAGTTTTCAGAATACAGGTCTTTTGCCTCCTTAGGTAGGTTTATTCCTAGATATTTTATTATTTTTGATGTGGTGGTAAATGGGATTGTTTCTTTAATCTCTCTTTCTGATCTTTCATTGTTAGTGTATAGAAATGCAGGAGATTTCTGTGTATTAATTTTGTATCCTGCAACTTTACCAAATTAATTCATTCCTTATTTAGTGTTGGGAGGCTGTATGTTTCCTGAAATTGGTCCATTTCTTCCAGGTTGTCCAGTTTTTGGAATAAAATCATTTGTACTATTCTCTTATACATTTTTATATATCTGTGGCATCTGTTATTATTTCTCCTCTTTCATTTCTTATTTTATTTATTTGGGTCCTCTCTCTTTTTTTCCTGATGATCCTGGCTAAAGGTTTATCGATTTTGTTTATCCTCTCAAAAAAATAGCTCTTGTTTTCATTTTAACATTTATTTTCTTCTTTTTTTATGGGGGTGGTCTCTGATTTTCTTATTACTTTCCTTTTGTTGACTTTGAGCTTTGTTTATTCTTCTTCTTATTTCTTTAGATGGTAGGTTAAGTTGTTTATTTGAGATATTTGTTGAGGTCGGCCTATATTGCTATAAACTTCCTTCTTAGATCAGCTTTTGCTGCATCCCATAAATTTTGGAAAGTTGTGTTTGATTTTCATTGTTGTCAAGGTATTTTCTAATTTTCTCTTTGATTTCTTCATTGTTTTTTTAGTATCATGTTGTTTAGTCTCTGTGTGTTATTGCTATACCCATTTTTCTTCTTGTAAATTGATTTCTAGATTCAAACATTTTTGGTCAAAAAATATGCTTGATATAATTTCTATCCTATTAATTTATTGAGACTTGTTTTGTGGCATAGCATGTGATCTATCCTGAAAGCGTTCCATGTGCACTTGAAAAGAATGTGTATTCTGCTCTTTTTAGATGACATATACTGTAGATATCTATTAAGTGCAACCAGTCTAATGTGTGATGTAAGACCAATGTTTCTTTATTGATTTGCTTTCTGGATGATCTCTCCATTGATTTAAGTGGGCTGTTAAAGTCCCCTATTATTATTATATTATTATTAATTTTTCCATTTATGTCTATTAATATTTGTTTCATATATCAAGGCCCTCCTCTGTTAGGTGTATATATGTTAACGAGTGTTATATCCTCCTCTTTTATTGATCCTATTATCATTATATAATACCCTTCTTTGTCTTTTGTTATAGACTTTGATTTATGGTCTATTTTGTCTTATATGAGTATTGCCACCCAACTTTCTTGTTGCTTTCATTTCCTTGGAATGTCTTTTTCCATCCCTTCACTTTCAGTCTGTATGTGTCTTGAATTCTGAAGTGTGTCTCTTGTAAGCCACATAAAGATGTCTTGAATATTTATCCAGTTACCCACCCTAAGTCTTTTGATTGGAGCATTTAGTCTGTCTGTTGACATTTAAATAATTATTAATAGGTATGTACTTATTGCTATTTTAAACCTTGTTTTCCAGTTGTTTTGTAGTTCTTCTCTGTTCTTTTTTCTCTCTTTTTACTTTCTCACCTTCTGGTTTGATGATTTTCTTTAGTGGTATGCTTGTGTTCCTTTCTGTCTAGTTTTTTTATCTCTTATAGGTTTTTGATATATGGTCACCATGAGCTTCAAATATGTTGACCTATATCTACTTGTCTTAAAATGATAGTCATTTATGTTTAAACACATTTGAGAAGATCTACATTTTTTACCCTCCCCCCACATTTTCTGTTTTTGATGTCATATCTTACATCTTCATGTTTTTTCCTTTACTTATTATTGTAGTTATTGTGGATCTTACAAATTTTTCTTTTTTCATATACATACTAGCTGACTTAAGTGATCTTCAGTCCTTACTATATATTTGCCTTTCCTATTGGGATTTTTCCTTCCTATGGATTCTTACTTCTTTTACATTTAGAGAAGACCCTTCAACATTTTGTTTAGGGTAGGTTTAGTATTGCTGAATTCTTTTAGTTTTGGCTTGTCTGAGAAATTATTTCTCTCTCCTTCTATTCTAAATGATAATCTTGCTGTGTTGAGTATCCTAGGTTGCAGGTTATTCCCTTTCAGGAATTTGAATACATCATGCCATTCCCCTCTGGCCTGAAAACTTTCTGCAGAGAAATCAGTTGGTATCTTTATGGGGCTTCCCTTGTACATTACTCTTTGTCTTTCTCTTGCTGCCTTTAGCATTCTCCTTTATGTTTAAATTTTGCCATTTTAATTATCATATGTGTTGCTGGGGGTCTGTTTTAGTTCATCTTGCTTGGGAGCCCCTGTGTTTTCTGTAACTTGATATCTATTTCCTTCTTCAGGTTTGGGACATATTCAGCCATAATTTTCATCAAATATATTTTCAACCCCCTTCTTTCTGTCTTTCCCTTCTAGGACCACTATAATATGAATGTTTGTATGCTTGATGTTATCCCAAACGTCACTTAAAATGTTTTCATTTTTATTTATTTATTTTTGTTTTTACTGTTCTGATTGGGTGATTTCTATCATTCTTTTTTCCAGATCACTTATGTGTTCTTCTGTATCATGTAGCCTGCTGTTCATTCATTCCAGTATGTTTTTCATTTCAGTTATTGTGTTCCTCATTTCTGAATGATACATTTTTATTTTTCTAGTTCCTTGTTAAAATTCTCACTATGTTCATCTCTTCTTTTCCCTAATTCAGTTAGCATTCTTAATACTAATTCTTTGAATTCTTTGTTTGGTAAATCCGTTATTTCTCTTTCATTAGTTGTTTTTCCAGCAGTTCTCTCTTGTTCTTTCAGTTGACTCAAATTTCTCCATCTTCTCATTTTGCTTAACTTTCTCTGCCTCTATGAAATTAGGTGAAACAAGTTACTTTATGTAGTCTTGAAGAGGTGTCCTTGTGTGGGAGTGTCACTATAGAGTATGTATGTGCCCAGTGGCTTTGGTGGGAGAGCTGGATCTGACCTAAACACAAGTCATATCTTTACCTAAGGTGCACTGGCACCTATCACCTTGATAGGAGGTGGTTCTGGAGATGAAGGGGCTAGGGCCAGAGGCTGCTGTGAGCTGGGGCTTCTCCTCTGCTCAGTGGCCTTCCCTGCCCTATCAGGTCCTGGGTTGGGTCCCAAGTTGCTGGAGGAGAATCCCTAAGGGTCAGGTCTGAGCTGACTCTGTTCTCTTTAAGTGTGTGCTCTCCCGTCTCCCAGCACCAGCACCCTCACTCCTGTTGGGAGTTGTGCTGGGACAAGAGGGGCTGGCATAGATGCTCAGCTGATCATGCACTCTGGCAGTTTGGCCAGTCAGAGATCCAGACTACTTCTGATGTGCTGCTTCTGTAAGACCTGGTAATAGTTGCCCCCACCCTGCTCAGACACTACTTGAGATCTGAGTTGACTTTCTGCCTCATAGCTGAACTCTTTTTTTGGTTGTGGCAGCCCTCACCCCAGTGTGGAGCTGTGTCAAGTGGGGCTGGAGCAGTCTCTCAGCCCAGGTTGGGGTATGTACCTGGGCAGTTGCTGAAACTAGTAATGGCCTGTGCAGTTTTAATCTGCCTTCTCTGCCCCATTTTGGGAATAAGCAAGCCTGTGCATGTTCCTCATGAGCAGAGTCCAAGCTTCCCACAGCCCTCCTGTTAGCCCCACCAGCCCTCCGACCAGCCTAGTGAATTCATCTTCCCATTGTTGGACCCCAGAGCTGGGCTGCCCAATATGTGGCTCAAACTGCTCACTCTTCAGGGAGGTTCTCCATTCATGTAATCCCCCTCCTCTCTGAGTCCCCTCCCTGGGACACAGGTCCCAATCTAATGGCTTCTCTTCCCATCCTACCTGATTTCCTGTGAATTTTTCTTTCAGCCTTTGTTGCACAGGAGTCTCCAGTTAGTTTTCATTGAGAATTGTTTCACATGTAGATGTATTTTTGATGTGTTTGTGGAGGAAGGTGAATTCTGCGTCTTTATATTCTGCTATCTTGACCCCCCTCCCAAAAGAAACATTAACCAGTTTTAAAATATAAACTTACAAGATTTCTGTTCTTAATTTATTGTTAATATTTTCTTAATAAGTTAATTTCTCTTTCAATTACCTGAATAATTGAAAAAATATTCACATAATGTAATCTAGACTATTTATGAATTTTATAAGTAGGAAAATAAACAAATAAAAATATATTGTTATAACTGATATCATTTTCCAATCCTCAATTAAGATCTGTCAAACTGAGAGGTGTAATTATTTGATGTGATTCTTCTCCATTACCTAGTCCTATCCTCTAATTTTGACATGTTTGTGTTGCCACTGGTAATGGAGGAATTAGTTTACCCAAGCAAGAACTCAATAACTCAAACTTCTAATTAAACTTTATTGTAATGAAAAAATTCATGCATTATTGTAGACTCAGTCTATTTTTCCAATAGTTATTTAATAATCCATGTATAATTAGATATGCAAAATAAAAAATATATTATCAATGATGTTATATAATGATGTTATATTTTTATTAAAATCAATAAAAGAATATACGTAGAAGAGCTCTATAGCTTTATGGATAAGTAATATGGATAAACTCATGTTTAATAAGTAAATATGAAATTAATCAATACCAAAAAGTATTTATCAAATATATCATTGATATATATATATCAAATATATCATATATCAAATATATCATTTATCAAATATATCATTATCAATGATATATCATATCATTAAGAAATAAGTTATCCATTTTCATTATGGAAATCTTGCATATATTAATTTGACTCTATTATTTCTCCAGCGGTAACCATATTTATATATCATAAATCAAACCAGCTACAAAATTTGTGGATTATAAGTTAGAAACTCCAATGCAGAGCAAGCATCCAGGATCCCCTGACCCAGAGTTATTATTGTGATAGACAGAGCAAGAAACTTAGTGGGGGCTCATCTGTATGCTGGGCCATTTGATAACTGTAAATATTTAGAGATTTAACATCAAGTCTGCATAAACTCTTCCATAAAACACAAAGTGAAGAAAGAATTTATTATTTATTTTATGAAGTTAGTATTACCCTGATACCAAAACCACATAAAATAAAAGACAAGATTTCTTATGAAAACTATTAGCCAGTAGAACTCAGTAACATATGAAAACATTATATATTATGACCTGGTGAGATTTATTCAAGGGATACACAACTGGCTAATTATCAAAAATCAATCAATGTATTTCACCATGTTAATTTAAGAAGAAAAATCACATGATCATATCAAATAATGCAAAAAAGTTTTTGATAAAATTTAACACTCTATCGTGAAAAAAACAAACACAGAAAATGGGAATAGGGTACAAATTCATCAACTTTGTTAAGAATATTTACAAAAACTCTATAGATAGTATCACATTTAATAAGAAATGGGACACTTTCTTCCATTAGATCAGGGACAAGGAAATGCAGTCTGCTATCAACACTCTAATATAATGCTGGAAGTTTTAATATATGGCAACAAGGCAACAAAACAGGGCAAAGAAGTAAAAATTGAACACCCCTGTTTTACATTTCATATGATTGCCTATGTGGAAATTCCCAAGAACCTATAAAAATAATATTTCTAATTCATAGCTAATAACTGAGGTTAGCAAGGTTATAGGATACAAGATAAATATACAATAATGAGTTGTATTTGTATATACTAACAATGAATCTGTGACACCAAAATTAAAATATATTAATTAAATATATAGTAAATTATGTATTTCATATATAACATAATATAATTAATAATTGTTATGTTTATAATACACAAATAAGTCTTTGGAAAAGATGAATAAAGTGAGAGGAATCAACAGATGAATAAAGAAGATATGATACAGCCAACATCATCCTCAATGGTGAAAAACTGAAAGCATTTCCACTAAGATCAGGATCAAGACAAGGTTGCCCACTCTCACCACTATTATTTAACATAGTTTTGGAAGTTTTAGCCACAGCAGTCAGAGAAGAAAAAGAAATAAAAGGAATCCAAATCGGAAAAGAAGAAGTAAAGCTGTCACTGTTTGCAGATGACATGGTACTATACATAGAGAATCCTAAAGATGCTACCAGAAAACTACTAGAGCTAATCAATGAATTTGGTAAAGTAGCAGGATACAAAATTAATGCACAGAAATCTCTGGCATTCCTATACACTAATAATGAAAAATATGAAAGTGAAATCAAGAAAACACTCCCATTTACCATTGCAACAAATAGAATAAAATATCTAGGAATAAACCTACTTAAGGAGACAAAAGACCTGTATGCAGAAAATTATAAGACACTGATGAAAGAAATTAAAGATGATACAAATAGATGGAGAGATATACCATATTCTTGGATTGGAAGAATCAACATTGTGAAAATGACTCTACTACCGAAAGCAATCTATAGATTCAATGCAATCCCTATCAAACTACCACTGGCATTTTTCACAGAAGTAGAACAAAAAATTTTGCAATTTGTATGGAAACACAAAAGACCCCGAATAGCCAAAGCAATCTTGAGAACGAAAAACGGAGCTGGAGGAATCAGGCTCCCTGACTTCACACTATACTACAAAGCTACAGTAATCAGGACAGTATGGTACTGGCACAAAAACAGAAAGATAGATCAATGGAACAGGTTAGAAAGCCCAGAGATAAACCCATGCACATATGGTCACCTTATCTTTGATAAAGGAGGTGGGAATGTACAATGGAGAAAGGACAGCCTCTTCAATAAGTGGTGCTGGGAAAACTAGACAGGTACATGTAAAAATATGAGATTAGATCAGTCCCTAACACCATACACAAAAATAAGCTCAAAATGGATTAAAGACCTAAATGTAAGGTCAGAAACTATCAAACTCTTAGAGGAAAACATAGGCTGAACACTCTATGACATAAGTCACAGCAAGATCCTTTTTGACCCACCTTCTAGAGAAATGGAAATGAAAACAAAAATAAACAAATGGGACCTAATGAAACTTCAAAGCTTTTGCACAGCAAAGGTAACCATAAACAAGACCAAAAGACAACCCTCAGAATGGGAGAAAATATTTGCAAATGAAGCAACTGACAAAGGATTAATTTCCAAAGTTTACAAGCAGTTCATGCAGCTCCATGACAAAAAAAACAACCCAATCCAAAAATGGGCAGAAGACCTAAATAGACATTTCTCCAAAGAAGATATACAGACTGCCAACAAACACATGAAAGAATGCTCAACATCATTAATCATTAGAGAAATGCAAATCAAAACTACAATGAGATATCATCTCACACCAGTCAGAATGGCCATCATCAAAAAATCTAGAAACAATAAATGCTGGAGAGGGTGTGGAGAAAAGGAAACCCTCTTGCACTGCTGGTGGGAATGTGAATTGGTTCAGCCACTATGGAGAACAGTATGGAGGTTCCTTAAAAAACTACAAATAGAACTACCATATGACCCAGCAATCCCACTACTGGGCATATACCCTGAGAAAACCAAAATTCAAAAAGAGTCATATACCAAACTGTTCATTGCAGCTCTATTTACAATAGCCCGGAGATGGAAACAACCTAAGAGCCCATCATTGGATGAATGGATAAAGAAGATGTTTCACATATATACAATGGAATATTACTCAGCCATAAAAAGAAACGAAATTGAGCTATTTGTAATGAGGTGGATAGACCTAGAGTCTGTCATACAGAGTGAAGTAAGTCAGAAAGAGAAAGACAAATACCATATGCTAACACATATATATGGAAGTTAAGAAAAAACAATGTCATGAAGAACCTAAGAGTAAGACAGGAATAAAGACACAGACCTACTGGGGAACGGACTTGAGGATATGGGGAGGGGGAAGGGTGAGCTGTGACAAAGCGAGAGAGAGGCATGGACATATATACACTAACAAAGTAAGGTAGATAGCTAGTGGGATGCAGCCGCATAGCACAGGGGTATCATCTCGGTGCTTTGTGATTTCCTGGAGGGGTGGGATAGGGAGGGTGGGAGGGAGGGAGACGCAAGAGGGAAGAGATATGGGAACATATGTATATGTATAACTGATCCACTTTGTTATAAAGCAGAAACTAACACACCATTGTAAAGCAATTATACCCCAGTAAAGATGTTAAAAAAAAAAGTTAAAAAAAATGTGCTATTTATATAAATACACTCACACATACACACACACACACACACACACACACACACACACACACACAGTGGAATATTACTCAACCATTAAAAAAGAATGAAATTCTGCCATTTAAAGCAATGAGGATGGACCTAGAGGGTATTATGCTTAATGAAATAAGTCAGACAGAGAAAGACAAATACTGTATGTTATCACTTATATGTGAAACTTATAAAATAATACAAATGAATGTATATAGCAAAACAGGAACAGACTCACAGATACAGAGAAGAAACTCTTAGTTACCAAATAGGAGAAGGAAATGGGGAGGGACAAGATCAGCACATGGGATTAAGAGATACAGACTACTATGTATAAAATAAATAAGCAACAAGGATATATTGTACAAATAAGAAAAAAAACAAAAAGAGATATATTGTATACCACAGGGAAATATGGCCATTATTTTGTAAGAACTTTAATTATAATCTATAGAAAACATTGAATCACTGTGTTTTACTAGAGCTAGGACAAATCATCTTAAAATTTATATGGAAGCACAAAAGACCCCAAATTGTGAAAGCAATCTTGAGAAAAAAAACAAAGCTGGTGGTATCATGCTCCCTGACTTTAGTCTATACTAAAAAGCTACAGTAATCAAAACAGCATGATCCTGACACAAAAGCAGACACATCTATCAATGTAACAGAATATAGAGCCCAGAAATAAACCCACCTATGGTCAATTAATGTATTTTAAAGTAGGCAGGAATGTACAATGGAGAAAAAACAGACTCTTCAATAAATGGTGTTGAGAAAACTGGACAATTACATGTAAAATAATGAAATAGAACATTTTTCTCTCAACATATACAAAAATAGACTCAAAATGGATTAAACACCTAAATATAAGACTTGAAACTATACATCCCCTACAAGAGAACATAAGCAGAACACTTTTTGACATAAATTTTAGCAATACTTTTTTGGATCTGTCTCCTAAGGCAAAAGAAGCAAAAGGAAAAATAAATAAATGGGATGTAGTTGAACTTAAACGCTTTTCCACAGCAAAGGAAACCATCAACAAAATGAAAATACAACTCAATGAATGGGAGAAAATATTTGTAAATGATATGACAGATAAGGGGTTAATACCCCAAATATATAAACAGATCATACAACTAGAGGAACTGGTGTAACCTACAATATTGTAAAATGAAATAAGACAGAACTATTTTAAGAGGAGAAATAAGCCTGCAATTATCAGTTATGTAATTATCTATATAGAACAAACAATAGAATTTATAGAAACTGATTAGAAAGTGTCACAGTATTGCTGCCTACAAGATCACCATATAATCTACAACAGCAGTAATCAAGTAGGATACATATTAAAAATAAGACAACATTCAAAATCTTAATAGTGCTTATAATTTGAGCAAATTCATTTAGCAAATAACATACAGACACTCTATAGAAATAAATATTTAACTCTATTAAAACAGACTACAATTTTTATTTTACTAATAGAACATTGCACATTTTAGGGGTGTGTGAAATTATATTATAAAATGTCAGGATTTACACATGAGTGAGTGACTCAGTGCAAAATAATAAAAATTCCACTCTTTTATTAACTCTATATATTTATTCTAAAATTTACATAGTCTCTGAATCTCCTGACACACTCTTACCACATGAAAATGTCAGGATGACCAAAGTGTGCACTGCAATATCTGATCGAGAAATCAGGTTGTGAACAATACGATTATTTACTAACCAAGCAGAATTATATATGAGGTAAGAGCATCCATGTCAGTTAACTCAGGGGCAGAAGAAATAGTATTAGGAATGTGACAGTGTGGGTGAAAATTGGCTGCTAGACTCCAATTGATGATTAAAATGCCCTTCTGGGTGACCCCTATAAGTCTTGTTTTTTTGCTATCAAATTTAACTGTGATAATAATTCGAATTTGTAATCTAAAGTAACAAAATTAGAGCCATAAAGTCCTTCTATTGCAAACTCCTATTGCATATGAAGAAACAGACATGCAGAAAATTTTTAAATTTTTCTCAAGGGCACTGAGCTAAAATGTGACATATTTACAGATTTGGACTTAGAACATCTTTCTCCTGAAACCTATTTCTGTTTCCTTTCAACTGAATAAAATAATGTTGTTTTACCTTGTGTCCTTCTCGTTTTGCATCCTATCCAAGTAATGTATTCTCAGCTGGGGAGGCTTATTAGCAATACTGTTAATCTTTTTCTAACTATAGTTCTACTTGCCACTACTCCTGGTCTCTGGCCACCACCATCAAATGGTCAGATCTTTGTGTGATGCTGATAGATTATTTTATTGTCTGTCAAAATCAAATAGATAATAATTGAGAAGATATTTACTAAGGAGGAATTTCTTAATGCTAATAAATAACCTATGTTATTATTGGAAGGTATCAAATCAATCTCATTAATTTCTTCACTGATTATTTCACTCAATTTTTATTGACTTCCTTTTGCTATGCTCAGGACTAGGCATACAAGTGTGATTAGTAAAATTCAGGGGAAGGGAAAAACATTGAAAAAAATAAATAAATAAAATAAAAAATGAGACCACTCCCAAAGCTGAATTCAGTGAGAATTGAGTGATTACTTTTAATTTTTTTTCTGGATACCAGGTTTCCTTTTGCTATTTTAATATATTAACCACAAATTTAGTGGCTTAAAACAACATAAATTTATTATTTTGCAGCTTTGTATATCAGAAGCCTAACAGATTCCAGTAAAATCAAGTTGTCGGTGGGGTTGCATTCCTTTCTGGAGACTAAATAAGATAATTCAATCAATTTTCTTTCCTTTCCCAACTTCTAAAGGCTATCCATATTCCTTGGTTCATCTTCTTCTTCCTCTGTCTTCCTCCTCTAGCAATCTTTTATCTCTTGTAGTCATAATTCCCTCTCACCACAACCTGTAAAGTTTCTGTATCTGTTAAGGATTCATGGGATCATATTGAACCTCTTTGGATAATGCAGGATAATTGCCCCATTTTAAGGTCCTTCAGTTAATCATACCAGCGTATTCTCTTTTGCCATTCAAGGCAACATATTCACATGTTGTGGGATAATAATGTGGGTATTTTGAAGAGGTCACTTTTCTGCTTACCACTCTAGGTAATTGGGGAGAACCTCATAATCTGATGATAAGACATTCTCAGTTGAACATTATGGTAGTTATGTACTAGTCCTTATGATTATTGCTACAAAACCAAAGAAGTATGAAGTTAGTGATGAAGAGCTAAAAGGAAGGGTTAAAAATAAGGTAGTTATAAGTACAGTAAATTGGAGTGAGAGGAGACTAACCAACTATTTAGGAAGTTTTAGCTACAATAGAAAAAATTAAATTCAAAGCATTAGAAATAAATCAATTGTTTTATCATTTCATTTCACTCATTATTTCCTTTTAGTTCACTTAAAGACTTGGCTGTAGAGTTCTTCCTCTATTACTGTTAAAATAAGATAAGAGAGGAGGCCAGCACAAGAATCCAAGACTAAGGAGTAGATTTACAGTGTTCATTCTGTAACTCTTTTTAATGTCATCTGCTTTAATTGAATTTTTCAACTCTATCCATGAAATTTGAAAAAAAATTTCCGCTACTAATAAATAGATTAACTCTATTACCTCCTATCCTTCTACCATCTTGTGTGTGGTTTAACTTAGAATGATCTTTTTGTTTTTGAAAATACAGCTGCCTTTTTAATATTTATTCAGCTGATTTCCTGCTCTATATCTGGACAATTTGATTACTTTTCTGAGTTGAAGACATTTAAAATGATATAATGTCAGAAGTTTTCCAGCTAAACATACAGCAAAAACTTGTTTTTAAATATTTGCATTTAAATATCTACAATTCATAAATCAATAAGGAAATGTGTTTTCTTTACCATTGTATTAAGTATTTGACTATAATTTCTGTACTGAGGAATTATATTCTTAATTAAACCTAAATACTACTTCCAGTATATCACAAATCTGTTTCTATTGAATTAAAGTACACTTGGGTGAGACAGAATAGTAGGTTTACTTTATATTTCACTATTCCCTATATTCCCTATTCAGGCAGACCTGCATGAGATTTTAGCATTTCCACTTAAACCTAAGAACCAAATATCCTTAGACAGTTGAAGAAAATTTCTAAAACAGAATTTATTAGAAGAATACTTCAAAAAAAAGTTCAATTTGACTAAATATAAGCACTTGAAAATAAATTTTATTAATAAAACAATATTAGAATACTATATAAAATGAACAGAGAATAAAAATAGGTTTAGACCTCACAGATAATTGTAAAGAAAACTGATTTAATAACATTGGAATATAAAGTTGAATAAATCTAACAAAAGTAGAACAAAAAGACAGCTGTAAGAGAAAAATTGTATACTTTAAAATTGACCCAGAAGTTCCAAAACTTGTGTTCCAGAATGTGAGAACAATAACAAAATAATGTAGAGAATTATTGTTTCTAGGAAATAACACAAAAGCAGATATTGCAGCTAAAGAACCTATGCTGCTAGATTGAAGGTACCAATAAATAGTAAGATAGGTGAAAGGAAATGAAATCCACTAAATGATACCACTGAGAAATAGAAACCACATGTAAAGAAAGATACGTTTCAGAGAAAACAAAATCAGGTCACCTGGAGGTCAGTGAGAATTAGAATGGCATTTGGCCACTCATTAATGTAGTGGATGATCAAAAGCAATGAAGCAATTCTTCTGAAATAAGGGAATGTATTTTCAGTAACAAATTCTATAACTGGTATTTGGACAAAATAAATTAGTGACTGAGAGGAAGTTTTTTTTTTCATGTTTTGGTGAACATAAATTAAAAAATAATAAAAAGACTAACACAATTAGAAATCTATAATTACAAACAGTATAATCCAAATTTAAGGGTACAGTTATTATTAAATAATAGGAAGGAAACAAGAAACATATACGAGATAAAATAAATATGTATTTATCATATATATATGAATATATAATCTAACCTGAAAGGGTAAAATGTGCTTTGTACATTTTAATACAGAAATATTAATGTTGAGTAATATCCTAGTGAAGTTACTAAGATCTAAAATTAGTAAATAGTCTTAGGAAACAATTAACTTTGGGTGCACAGAATGTGTTTGCATGAATTTGTGTGGGTGTGATCCTGGTGGTGCTATTGGTGATGATGAGAGAATCAGTAATCAGGCTGGTTTCACAATGTCAAAGAAATGAAACAAATTTAATTCTCAAGGCATGAAAGTAGAAATCAAGAAACTTATATCCAAGCAATTTTTATTGAAGTACGGAGGCAAAGAGCAGACATTCTCATGTTTTCAAGAACCCAGGTAGTAGAACACCAATGAATGTTTATTAAAAAACGAGATCTGCATGATATTAAAATCTAGCTATCCAGTATCTCATGGATAAGCCAGGATAAACCAACTGGTGCTGAGCATTGCACACATTAACATAGAGAACCAAGCTTAAATAGTTAAGACATATTTGTTGTAGGTAACTGTCATGAAGGACAACAAAAAATTAATGTTATAGCAAAAAGGAGTGAGCAAGAGAGAGAGATAAGGGTGGGGATATGCTGGAGAGCTTGATGGTTGTTGTGAGGAAGTGTAGTACTACTAATCTTACCTTCCTTGTGAGAATTTACTATATAATGAATAGCAGTAACAAATTTTTTAAAAAACGTTTTGTATTGATTTCCTTTAAATGTATGTTATCTTCATAAAATTAATAATCAGGAAAATTAAAATCAAAATTAAATCCAGGCTTAGAAGGAAAAGTACAAGCTCATCAGTTTTTATATCATTTGTGACAAAAGCCATTAGTTCCAATTCTAATTTATGAATAAGAAACATACATGGATACATGTTACACCAATGTGGTTATGATGTACAAACTTCAGTTTATTAAATATTAAATACAAATATTAGAACAGAGAGAAAAAGTAATTTATATAGCATGACAAAAAACCCCAGAGTGTTAAAATGGAAATTCACATAAAATATGCTAAAAATTTCAAACTAAATATATTTGCTATTCTAAACAATATTAATGAATAAGCTCAAATTAGCAAAGAAAAATTACTTTGAAATTAATGAAATAACGTAACTAATTCATGTATATTTGTGCCAGAGATGCATCTAAGAGAAAGTGTTTCAGAAACTTTCAAACTAAAAGGATGATCCAGAGTAAAAGAGATCTTATGTCACATAATTTATAAACTAAAAATGAGAAATGTAAACATATATTTTAGGAAATGTGTAAAGATATTTAAAGAAATATTTTCTTAGTCAATCTGACCCATTTTTGTGAACCCATGGCAAATCAAGTGATTGAAATATTAACAGTATGTAGAATATTTGAATGTTTGAACTAATAAAATTGATCAAGTAAATACAAATCAAATTCTATCCCTAATAATAAGAAATGCAATTTTAATTTTAATGCTCATGAAGTATGTTCTTGCTTTCTGCTAGGACCCAAGGTCAAAATTCAATAAATTTTTAAATAAAAATAGTGATGATAACAGTTTCCAATTTCATTGTGACAAACGTAGAGATAATTATCTGCAATTAAATTTGCATATCTGACATCATTAGCAAATCAGAAATAATATTCTTTGAGGTGTCAATAAACATCCAGGGATAAAGTTGGTGAAACTGAGCAAATGTTTATGAGAATGTTTACTGTAAGACAGTTTAAATAACTTAATCAGCATCATGTACTTAGCTAGGAAAACATAGTATTATAGAAAACAATATCTGACTATAACTCACATATTTGCACAAATATGCTATAGTAATCTATCTGTGACTTGCAGAGAGATGGGCAAAAATCAGTCTTTACACTTTTAGTCCATAATCCATTCCCAGCCCGTGTGTAAAAACGACCAATGGAGGATCAGAGAATAAGCCAGTATCTTTTTAGGGAATGGTGGGTATTTTAGTTCAGGCTCCTATAACAAACTGCCATAAACTGGGTGGGTTATAAAAAACAGAAATTTATTTCTCACAGTTCTGGATGCTGGGAGTGCAAGAACAGGGTGCAAGCAGTCAGCTTCTAATGAGAGCCCTCTTCTGATTTACAGACTGTTGTCTTGTATTTTGTATCCATTCTCATAGAGCAGAGAGCAGAGAGACAGGACAGTTCTCTCCTGACTCTCATAACTATACTAATCATGTTTATCAGGGTTCCACCCGCATGACCTCATCTATTCTGATTACTTCCCAGAGGCTTCCCAAAGCCATCTCCTAATACCATCAGGTTTTGGGGGTAGGGTTAGTCAAGTTGAGAGGAATGTTAAGGTGGTTCTGGTCAATGTAATCCATGAGCAAAGAGTTAATTGATGTAGCTTATGCTGGTAATGAGAGAGTGCTGACATGTGGGTATCATCCACAAAGGAGATATCATTGCCGAATTCCAACAGCACCAGTCCAAAGAAACCTTGTTTCCATTCACCATCCTTTGATAATCCAACCCTGGAGAAGTTGGAAGCTACCTCTAGCACACAGAGATTATGTGAAAATGAGAGAGTGAAGGCTAAGGTCTTACTTCCCTTTACTTTCCTTCAACAAATGAATGAACCTGGGTCTCATCTTATTTGTGGGTAGAACTGTGTGTAAAAAACATAGTTAAATTCAATGCAATTGAAAAAAGTTGATTTTGATTAGACTGGTCTTGGTAATAACTTTAAATGAGGTTTTTGTATACCTGAATATGTTTGGAAACCATCAGGGATGTGTCTGAGAAATCAAATGGCATTAAAGGCTATAGACTGGGCTGCACACACACACATACATATACATATATACAGCTGTTTCCTGATGTGTCTACCATATTCAAACCATTCAATAAAAGAGGATTGATTATTTTGACTCAGTAATAATTAAAATGAATAAATAAATGTTAGTATGTCATAACACCATAAATTAAGACAAAAAAGATAAGCTGGAAAATATTGATAATGTTAACCAAAAAGCAAAGTTCCTCAATATGTCACCAATAATATGGATTAAAAAATTATCCTGAGGCACAAAATGTATGAACAAATAGCTCAAAGAAAAATGAATATCAATAATCAGTAAATGCCTGCAGTAATGCTCAACCTCTCCTGTAAATCACAAAATGCAAATTTTTATGTGTATATTTGAAAATATTTTTAAAATTATCTTTTAAAAAAGGATACTATCAAGTGCTGATTAGTATGTGAAGAAAAGGTACTCTCATATAGTCTGTGGGTGAATAAATCAGTAAAAACTTTATGGAGAGTGATTTGGCAACATCTAAAATATTGTATCTATTTGCAAACAGTGGCTGAAATAAATGAACAAAATATGTCTAATTTTTTAATGACTCCAAACAAAAACAATTAAATATACATCAAATGGAAACTGATTAAATCTGGTATTTCTGCATCTATAAGATAGAATACTTTGCCCTTATTAATACAAATCAAAGAGTTCTCTTTATGTTGTTATTTAAGTATCTTCAAAGAATAATTATTGAATAACAATTGAAAAAGACAGTGAATAATATGATCCATTTTGTTAAAACTCCAAAAATAATTTACATTTATTTTTAATGACTTTGTGAAATGAAAATCATTAATGTTATAGTGCTTTGAAAAAAATGTTTTCCCTTGAACTTGAGGCAGATGATATGGAGAAATAAAAGATAAAATGATGACAGCATTTTATAAGGAGATTTCAAAATTAATCCTCATAATGAATGTGTCCCTTACCAAATTACCTTGCTTCTAAAACTTATACACTTGGAAATCCTTTAATTGAAATGATAGTAAGGCATCTTTAAATATGATGTTGTTATATGGAAGATATTTTTTATTTCACTTTACAAAGGTCAAAAAAAGAGAAATATCTGATAAATATTACTTCTGTTTTGAAGCTTGTAATTGTAGACATAAAATGGATATATTTGACAGTTGACCAGGTTGCAATTTATAATCTTCTAATTATTATCTTCATTGCTTTTTCATGTAGATCATTTCTATATTATTTCTGTTCCCTGATTTTATGACAATAGCCCAAAAATTTATAGAAAAAAATATGTTTTCATTTTCTCTTATTCTATTCTATAAGAAGGAGACCTAAAAATAAAACATGTATGTAAAAAAAAAAAAAAAAAAAAAAAAAAAACACCCTATATAGTCACCTTTAGATATTGTAATCTAATTTGAAATGGTCAAATGCTTGAGTTGTTTAATTCAAATATAACATTTAAGATACAGTTTGCAAATGTTTAAATATTCACAATGTTTTCTTAATCTGGTCTAATAACAATCATGCCGACTAAACAAGACTGATTGGTAATAAACATTTTATTTTGTTAAATACAGATACTTGAAGAAGTTTCCCAGTAGACTGAGAGAAATGGCATGCCATAAACCAGAAATGCTTGTATTCTCTAAGAGAAAACTTCTGTTATTGCTGGGTCTGGTCACCTGATGCTCAGTAAAGCCAATCTACTGACACCATGTTGTGGTGAAGGAAAGTACAGCATTTATCACAGGGTGCCAAGCAAGGAGAATGGGAAGCTCATGCTCAAAAGACTGGAACTCCTCAGTGGCTTTCAGGGAAGCGTTTTTAAAGACAGTGTGAGAGAGAGTGTGATTGGTTGATGGTAAGGTAAAAAAGTGATATGTTGGGAATCTCAGTCATCAACCTTCTGGTTCTAACCAATCTGGGGTCTATGTGCTGGTGGTAAGAATGCAGATAATTTCTTCCACCTGGTGTGAGTTTTAGTACCTGCAAAACAACTCAAGGATATGGCTAAGAATATTATCTATAGCTCTCTAGAAAGAACTAAAGGTCCTTGATTTTGTTTCATGGCTAAACTATTATTGTGTCTTACTTGACTGCTTTCCTTTGTTTCCTCATTTTCTCACTTCTCTGATTAAATTTTTTCTTTGGAACTAGGGGAACGCCTAGGAGATTAAGATTTTCTACTAACAGGAGATGGGGGATATAGGGTAGGGAGTCTGCCCCCAGGAAAGACCCACAGGGCCCTGCTGTTTTTCATTGTCTTGTTTTCCTTCATCATGTACTTCAGTTAACCTTGTATAAAGTAATTCTTTGGCTCCAGGCTGAGCCAAACCTAATGGTCCTCCTAGAAACCTTGGGTGCTTTTTTAAACATATACTCCACAACTACAGATGTAGAGATTTAAGACTCCAGTGTAGTAAAATTTGATCACAGTATTAGAAGACTACCCAAAGTAAAGGGAATAAAATAGAGCCAGAGAGGTGACAGAAGTCAGGTAAAACTGACAGTAGGATGTCTATATAATCCCAAAAGTTTACAGGTTTTCTAGTAAGATTGTTAGAAGAATTGCCACATCTATCAAAATAATGAGCCTGGATTTGGATCCCTCTGAGTGTAGGTTTTTTGAAATACAAAGAATCCTAATCTGCATCTGCTTGTCAGGATTGGGGGAAATTATCAGGATGGAATACCTCTAAAGCTTTTATAATTTCATATCAAATAAAAAGATTTCCTCAACCTGTCTGAGGAATATTTTAGAAGCCATATACTATGCAGTTAATGAAGTAAATTCAGGTCCCATTTTACATGTTCAAGATTGTCTGGAAACTTTACAGAAACTTTACTCTGTGGCCTGAAATTTCTCATGGTCAATCCTATATTGTTTAGGGGTTTTCAGTCCAAGCATACTCCATCTTCAGTCTGAAACTGATAATGCAGTGCTCGTGTTGCTCAATAAATTAATATGTAGGGCTCAGTCTCCAAATTCCTAGTGATAATGAAAGTATTCCTAAAATTTGTAGAAGATTATACTCTACATGTGTAATTATGAAAGTCCCTTTCTCAAGAATGGTTCAGCAGCTTAAGAGAAGCCAATGAAAGGAATGCAAATCAAATGTGATTATTAAAAGTCAAATAAAAGTGCTAATGTATTAAATATTTTCTAAAATGAATTATAATATTATATCATTATATAAGCTTTGGAAAGTGGCAAGTAGTAATAGTTGTTTGATTTTCTCTTATAAGAAGTGGGGGAAAAAACCCTTAAAACTATGAGATGATAAAATTAACTTCATGATAATTCAAAAGGACCTAAATTTTAATGGCATCCAACTTTATGTGTTGTAAGAGAAAATGGATAAGACAAGAGAAAGAATGATAACCTATATCTACCTAATAAATCTAAGAAAAAGTCAGAAGTGTAATAGCTTCCTCAAGGGAGTAAAAGCTATCCTGTTCCACTTTATCTGCCAAAAAGAAGAAAGAAAAGGGCAGAGAATATCATGTAGCAGAAAGTGTACTCTGATTAAAACTCATAGGATGTTTTCAGAATCCAGAATTCTGCCAGTAAGTACATTCTCTTAGTTAATTAGAATCAAAGCAAATGTTTTTGGTCTGCTCTAGCTGATGTTAAAACTCCATCATTTCCATTATAACACATTGCCTTGGTAGTTTCCCTAACTTGGGAAGAAACTATTTTTAATTGAAAAAATAATGAAAATTTATTTCTCTTTATGTAACATCTTAAAAATATTAAACATTTATATAATATATGTGATATTTATGTGACATTTCACTTAGAAGTGAAGACTAGAAAAAAATCCCATCAAAACAACTGACACGGTTATTCTATGGTGATTCAGGTTAAGCATATTTTTGCTTTTCTTAAGAGTATATCCTCTTCCTTCCATGGTTTCCAGTTAAGTAATTAAGCAAACCCCCTCACCTGATTCTTTTTAAAAAACAAAGAAAGAAAGAAAAGAATATGGATACTAAAATAATTCCACCTTAATGTTATATTTGCTGGTATATTTTAACTTGTTACTGGTTCTTTTTCCTCTAACCATTAATCAATTAAAAAGTTAATAAATCCAGACACTTCTGAACTATTCTCCTTTATTTAGCATAATCATACTATTATACGGCATCTTCAAGAAATACAAAGCATTATTTCCTTAACTATATTCTCCTGTGATTTGTCCAGACTAATTTTAAATGACTAAAGCAACGAGGCTTCCTATAAACATCCTTTGGGATATTGTCCTATAGCCTAATTCTAATGATATTAGGAATTTTGGTAGGTATGTGACTTCTCAAGACATTTTAATGCCTTGATTCAGCAAACTGCTGTTCACAGATGACTTGATAAAAAAAAAGTGTCTTGATATACAATCAGATGATTGAAAACTCATGCTGCATTTTGCGTAATATTTGCCAGTTATTACCATTCTGAATACTGTGTACTTTTTTCCATGACTCATTTCCCTATATTATGATTTTACATAGTTTTTAAATAGAGTCACTGTGAACTGTCTCATGATGACTGAAAATGGAAGGTGTGGAAGTTAAATGCAATCAAGCAAAAAAGATTAATTTAAAAAACTTGCACCCTCAGACAGTTTTCAAAGATCATGAGCTTTTTTATTGTTTCTGTGATGTGACTACTAATTATCATAAATAGCAGTTTTGACATTCTTCAACAAGTCACTTCAGGAAGTAGTAAGCATAGGCAAGACACCAAATATGTATTTGGATGTACTTCATGGACACAGACATATAGATACACACATATAAATATGTGCAATATACTCAGGCATACACATATATGTACATCTATCTATATATTTATATTTCTTTAACTTTATATCAGCAACACTGTAATAATCACTGTTATATAGAGTCATTAAGGAGAGGATCTAGATTAAAATGTAGGTTGGAATCATCTCCATGTAAAATGGTAAATAAAGACATATAAATAGATGAGAATCCCCCAGTCAGAACTATAGTATGGATAAAAAAGGGGGACCTAGAAAAGATTTGTGGGTGTGCTATAATCGACATAAAGGATAAACAAGTAGAATCTACGGGAAAATCAAAACAGAAGGACAGAGAGGTAAAAGGGAATTTAGGAGAGTGAGGTATCATGACTATCAAATCACAGTTTGGTGCTAATAGTACATAGATTTCAAGGGAGTGAATCGAGCTTACATCTGCATCAGTTATATGACATTACATAAGGTTTCTAAATGTCTTAATGCCTCATTTTTACCTCCTGCAAAAAAAGAGAAAGCATGATAATACAATTTGAATTGTAGACTAAATATGATAATATTTTAAATCCCTTTGAAGTTTAAAGCCATTTTATATTATTTTATTGTACATATCATTAGTCCTAAAATTATATTTGTTTAATAAATGTCAATTTGCAATGATCCAAGTGAAGAATAAATTATCGTGGGTAAAATAGAATAAAGTATTCACATAAGACTGAAGAAAGTAGCTTCTATTTATATAGATTTCTGTCACATACTGTTATGTGGTGCATTATGCTTACTGTATGATTTCTCTAATCTTTTACTTCTTTGATATTTGAACCTAATAAAATAGTCACATTTAAAATGAAGGGTTAACACAATTAAGTGCCACTACAGACTAAATATTAATCCAAACATTCCACCACTCTATTTTTTATAAATAGTATTTTGAAAATTCTTCTTAAATAGTCATAGTTTAGCCACTAAAATTTCTTTTATTGCTTTCTATTTATAAAACTTTGAGAGTGGCATAAATCTTGGTCAATGAATCATCCCATCCACTCTATCACTTTTGTAAATACTATTCCTCCAGTTTGTTCTATCATTATCACTTTGTCATTCTATGTCCCTAAAAGATTGAACAATTAAGCTGAGTTAGGTCTGACCTTAAAGTAAGATTAGGGAAAAAAAGAAGAGTAGTTCAGTTAAGCTGTTATTCTACCACTTGGTTTTTAAAAAATAGGATTTATTGAGTTTATCAGTATTGTGTGTACTGAATTTTTCTTATATAAGATCACCTTAGGATAAAATCCCCTGGTCTGTGTTTATACATAAAGCCTAGAAAGGTCAAGCTTTTGGAGACCTTCCCAGTCAGAACCATATTATTTACACTTTTTCATTATGTTAAATGTCATTTTGTTTTCAGACAGAAAACCAACTTTATCCCTCCATTATATTAATGGAATTAATGAAATTAAAAATGCACCCTCAGATTACTAAGCCAAAGGAAGGTAATGCCTATTGCTACTTTTAGTCACAGGGCAGTGTAACTTTAGACTCAGAAGGTCTCATGTTTGCTACTGCTGGGTTGTGTTACCCCATAAAGCACAGAATAATGAGTTAAGACAAAGTATACATATTCAATAAAATAATGCTTTACATTCTACATCTGGTTTATGGATTAAAGTAAACACATATTATGAAGAGTTAGCTAGTGTTATCTGGAATAAAAGTGTTGTCAAACTTACCTATCCCTACTACTTGAATTCATTATTTAATTTTCCATTCTCTGATGTCTTGTATTTTACCATCAAAGGGTAGTGTATATTACCAGTTTAATTCCATAATCTATTGATATATAGATATCATTGATTGACTTCTTTATATTAATCATATTGAAAATAAAGTCTGGTAGGATCATATTGAAAATAAAGTCAGGAATAGTGAATTTCAAATTCTCATTTTATCACCATGCATATTGAAAATATAGAGGATCATGGGTACTTAATTGACGTGAGGACAGTAAATTATTACCAATGGGTTGTATTTAGAATTAAGACATCTTTTATTTTGACCAATTATGTCAATCAAAGTGTCTCTAAATATCTTGAAATGTATTGATCAATATCCAGTTTTCCACAATCCCAACACTCTTTTATGTCTACTCATTGGTGTGCTTCAGATGAATACATTATTAGTCTCTTCCTTGTAGGTATTTGAGTTTAACAACCTCATTTTTTTCCCCAGCAAACTTGGAAGTATATGTATTGTATGTGTGCAGTCAGATCAAAGACACAAAATTAAGTGATATAAAACATTTATGTGTTTAGGGTAAATTGAATATAGAAATATTTTCTTTAAATTAATTGAATAACAAACTTTAAAAAGAGTTTAAGATATATGTGTCCTCTAGAAAATTGATAAGAACTATTTAAAATTCCCACAGGGAACCTAGATAAATAATCCTGAGTTCCCACAGATTATTAGTGTGATTTATTTATTTTATATCTATATGACAAGGTATTAACAAGGTCAACAACATTTGAAGACAATATATGGAGCACAAGATCTATAATATTGCTTAAAAATGGGCAATGGACTTCTTGGGAAATTGAAACCAATTGCTGGCAAGTGAATTCTCACTTGTCAACTTGGTAAAATACCAGAATTTTATATTAATTACCACTTTAAAGACCCCATAATCAAATACAGTCACATTGTGAGGTATAAGGGGTTAGTATTTCAACATTTACATTTTTGAGGGAAACAATTCAACCCATACTTTTTGTAAGCATACAATAAAATAGGATAATGATTTTATAACATTGGGCTTTAATCACATGTCAAAAGCAGGTTACAGTACATCATTTATACAGTTTAGTTGCAATAATTTTGTACTTTGTAGGTGCCCTGGTTGTGTGTGTGTGTGTGTGTGTGTGAGCGTATGTGTGTACAGTGATCAGAGAGACCACACTAGATTCTCAACTTACTGTCTTATTATACAAAGTTTATTTTGTAAAAACTTGATTATTTTAAGGCTAAAATCTAATAGTATATATAATTTGGTTTTGAAGCCTAATATGTTTTATAAGCTCCCTAATAAATAAAATTTGCTTTCCTTTCTTTCAGTTCCAAACTATTTATATTCATTTAGATTATTTAAACCAAGGATAAACAAATGAACAAACCACTCCCTAAAGCATAATTGAATTTTATTTTCTTTTTATATAGAAAAAGAAAAAAACCTGAAATTTACACATTGTTACTGAACACCAACACATTTTATTATTGATGATTTGAGATGTTTGTTTTGTAAATTAAGACTGAAGGTCAGGGGCTTCCCTGGTGGCACAGTGGTTAAGAATCTGCCTGCCAATGCAGGGGACATGGGTTCAAGCCCTGGTCCGGGAAGATCCCACATGCCGTGGAGCAACTAAGCCCATGCTCCACAACTACTGAGCCTGTGCTCTGGAGCCCATGAACCACAACTACTGAGCCCACGTGCTACAACTACTGAAGCCTGCATGCCTAGAACCCATGCTCCACAACAATAGAAGCCACCACAATGAGAAGCCTGCACACCGCAACAAAGAGTAGCCCCCTCTCACTCACCGCAACTAGAGAAAGCCGGTGCACAGCAGTGAAGACACAATGCAGCCAAAAAACAAAAAGACCGAAGGTCAACATATTGAGAATGAGCATTGTAAGAAGATATAGAGGGTGTGTGTGTGTGGGGGGGGGTACTATAAATATATATAATATATATAACTATTACATATTATTTATATATTTTATATATACATAATCTTGTAAGAAAGGAAACAAATTGGCTCCCATATTAAATATCAAATATCAGTCTTAAACTGGCCTAGTACATAGTTTTCTAGGATTTATGATTATGATTCATTAAAGTTATATGACTTACTAATGTAAAGACCTCAAGCTGTTAGACATATTCTCAAGAATGAAAACACAAATGAAAAACAAAAATAACCTACAACAACAAAAAAACAGTGAACTTAGTAGAGAGCCCTGCACATAAGAAAATGTTTGGTAAATGTTTGTTAAATGCAAAGATCTTCAAGAGTTACTGTGAAGCTGGTAGCCAGCCAGTTTCCCAGGTATCTACCCTCTCTAATTAGCTACAACAAGGCCTGCTCTTTTCTGTCTCCTGAGGTCAGCCCTTTGGTGAGAAGGGAAGAAAGGTGCACAATAGTAAACAGCTTAAGTGGAATACTGAGAAGAGGGAAAAAGAAGCCAAATATACCAAACTAAGAATCTAATTTATCTTATGCTACCCAAGTCCTCTCCAAATCTGAAAGGGCAACCACTCCCAGGCACTCAGAAATGGGAGGAAAGGATTATTGTTTGGCTGAGGTGATTGACTGGAAAAAGCCCTGAAATATGTTTCAAAATATTCTGGACTACTGTATTCTTGATTCAGGTGGTATATTAAACAACAATGTGCATGTATCTGCTCTTTGCCTTATTTGATGACATTAACAAAGCAGCCAGTCTAGCAATAAAGCTTAAGTATCTCTGGAATAGGAAGGGGAGAAGGGGAAAGGGAAAAATCTTCAAACCTTTGAATTAATTTTACTATTTTTATAACGTGCATCAGGGTTGTTTGCTAGTCTTGATTGAAAAACGTATCAGTAATCATCAAGTCATTGTTTTAATAAGTGTGTAAAGGTCATTTGTTGCTGTTTTCAGAAAGTAAAATTAATGACTTTATCTTTAAAACAGTAGATGGTACTGTGAACAGATTGTCGCAGGGAATTGCCAAGATATAGATCAGTTTGGCAGTTGGTGGCAGGAAATTAGAATGAGATACAGGGCAAAGTGTCAACAGCAGCAAGTGTGCATATCTGCCTTTTTTTATTAGGTTTTTTTTTTTAAGCAGTAAAGAGGAGACCTGGATGAACAGATCTCTAGAAAAAAGAGACGAAATTCCTTGCAGAATGTATGTAGAATAGTGGAATTGGATGCACAAAAGGAGACATCATCTTATGGAGTTAAGTTCAAGTCTTCCCAAAGTTGAACACATGCAAAACCTTAATCCAACATTAGACGTTTACAAAATGTATAAGTAACTTCAAATTAATTTTATAAGGCTGTCTTAGTAATTATCATTTATATTTTTATATATAAAATGATGAATATATTAAGCAAGCATTCAAAGTAGTTTATTCATTGTTCTAATATTTAAACAGATGAAGGAAATCAGAAGTCAGTTAACACTTAGAAAATGTATGTCTCCCTATGTAAAGAATCAAGATTTCAGTAGAAAACTGTATCATAGAAGACAGCCACGATCCAGTTAGTATGTAGCCAAGATTTCTGAGAAGGTGAAGTTCATGAATCAAAATTAAGGGTAAAATCAAGAAATTGAATGACTAATACCAGAGAGAGGAAAGGGTCTTTGAAGGAACTAAGCAAATAAGATGTTGGATGGATTATCTCGGCACATGGCTTTCAAAGGAAAGTACCATGGTTAGAAAAATAAAGAAAAAAAGGAAGACCATGAAACAAGATGAAACTCTGAGATAATGAGGGAAATAACCTGAAGAAATGTCCATTATAAGCTCTGTTCTACAACAAGAGTTTCCACAGAATTTATTTTAGATTATGCTGATGGTTATTATTATTAAAACAAAACTTATGCTAACTAGAACTACTTTACCACTGCTTTCTCATTCTCAAGTTCTCTATTTGATTCATTTCTGATTGATAAGTTTCACCTTCTGTTGAATTTTCAGTTTTGTTTTGTTTTGTTTTTAACATCTTTATTGGAGTATAATTGCTTTACAATGTTGTGTTAGCTGCTGCTGTATAACAAAGTGAATCAGCTATACATATACATACATCCCCATATCTCCTCCCTCTTGTGTCTCCCTCCCATCTCCACATCCCACCAGTCTAGGTGGACACAGAGCAACAAGCTGTTCTACCTGTGCTATGTGGCTGCTTCCCACAAGCTATCTATTTTACATTTGGTAGTGTATATATATATCCATGCCATTCTCTCACTTAGTCCCAGATAACCTTTCTGCCTCCCCATGTCCTCAAGTCCATTCTCTACTTCTGTGTCTTTATCCTGTCCTGCCCATAGATTCTTCATAACATTTTTTTTTTAGATTCCATACATATGTGTTAGCATACAGTATTTGTTTTTCTCTTTCTGACTTACTTCACTCTGTATAACAATCTCTAGGTCCATCCACCTCACTACAAATAACTCAATTTCGTTTCTTTATATGGCTGAGTAATATTCCATTGTATATATGTGCCACATCTTCTTTATCCATTCATCTGTTGATGGACACTTAGGTTGCTTCCATGTCCTGTCTATTGTAAATAGAGCTGCAGTGAACATTGTGGTACATGACTCTTTTTCAATTATGGTTTTCTCAGGGTATATGCCCAGTAGTGGGAATGCTGGATCCTATGGCAGTTCTATTTTTAGTTTTTTAAGGAACCTCCATACTATGCTCCATAGTGACTATATCAATTGACACTCCCACCAACAGTGCAAGAGGGTTCCTTTTCTCCACACCCTCTCCATCATTTGTTGTTAATAGATTTTGATGATGGGCATTCTGACTGGTGTGAAGTGATACCTCATTGTACTTTTGATTTGCATTTTCTGATGATTAGTGATGTTGAGCATCCTTTCATGTGTTTGTGTGCAATCTGTATATCTTCTTTGGAGAAATGTCTGTTTGGTCTTCTGCCCATTTTTGGACTGGGTTGTTTGTTTTTTTGATATTGAGCTGCATCAGCTGCTTGTAAGTTTTGGAGATTAATCCTTTGTCAGTTGCTTCATTTGCAAATATTTTCTCCCATTCTGAGGGTTATCTTTTCATCTTGTTTATGGTTTCCTTTGCTGTGCAAAACCTTTTAAGTTTCATTAGGTCCCATTTGTTTATTTTCGTTTTTATTTCCATTTCTCTAGGAGGTGGGTTCAAAAGGATATTGCTGTGATTTATGTCATGGAGTGTTTTGCCATTGTTTTCCTCTAAGAGTTTTATTGTGTCTGTCCTTATATTTACGTCTTTAATCCATTTTGAGTTTATTTTTGTGTATGGTGTTAGGGAGTGTTCTAATTTCATTCTTTTACATGTAGCTGTCTAGTTTTCCCAGCACCACTTATTAAGGAGGCTGTCTTAACTCCATTGTATATTCTTACCTCCTTTATCAAAGATAAGGTGACCATAGGTACATGGGTTTATCTCTGGGCTTTCTATCCTTTTCCATTGATCTATATTTCTGTTTTTGTGCCTGTACTGTACTGTCTTGATTACTGTAGCTTTGTAGTATAGTCTGAAGTCCAGGAGCCTTATTCCTCCAGCTCCGTTTTTCTCTCTCAAGACTGCTTTGGCTATTTGGGGTCTTTTGTGTTTCCATACGAATTGTGAAATTTTTTGTTTTAGTTCTGTGAAAAATGCCATTGGTAGTTTGATAGGGATTGCATTGAATCTGTAGATTGCTTTGGGTAGTAGAGTCATTTTCACAATGTTGATTCTTCCAATCCAAGAACATGGTAATTCTCTCCATCTGTTTGTATCACCTTTAATTTCTTTCATCAGTGTCTTATAGTTTGCTGCATACAGGTCTTTTGTCTCCTTAGGTAGGTTTAATCCTAGGTATTTTATTCTTTTTGTTGCAATGGTATTTGGGAGTGTTTCCTTAATGTCTCTTTCACATTTTTCAACATTAGTGTTTAGGAATGCAAGAGATTTCTGTGCATTAATTTTGTATCCTGCTACTTTACCAAGTTCATTGATTAGTTCCAGTAGTTTTCTGGTAGCATCTTTAGGATTCTCTATGTATAGAATTGTATCACCTGCAAACAGTGACAGCTTTACTTCTTCTTCTCCAATTTGGATTCCTCTTATTTCTTTTCCTTCTCTGAGTGCTGTGGCTAAAATGTCCAAAACTATTTTGAATAACAGTGGTGAGAATGGGCAACCTTGTCTTGTTCCTGATCTTAGTGGAAATGGTTTCAGTTTTTCACCATTGCGAACGATGTTGGCAGTGGGTTTGTCATATATGGCCTTTATTTTGTTGAGGTAAGTTCCATCTATGCCTACTTTCTGGAGGGTTTTTATCATAAATGGGTGTTGAAGTTTGTCGAAAGCTTTCTCTGCATCTATTGACATGATCATATGGTTTTTCTCCTTCAGTTTGTTAGTATGGTGTATCAAGTTGATTGATTTGCATATATTGAAGAATCCTTCCATTCCTGGAATAAACCCCACTTGATCATGGTGTATGATCCTTTTAATGTGCTGTTGGATTCTGTTTCCTAGTATTTTATTGAGGATTTTTGCATCTATGTTTATCAGTGATATTGGCCTGTAGTTTTCTTTCTTTGTGACATCCTTGTCTGGTTTTGGTATCAGGGTGATGGTGTCCTCGTAGAATGAGTTTGGGAGTGTTCCTCCCTCTGCTTTATTTTGGAAGAGTTTGAGAAGGATAGGTGTTAGCTCTTCTCTAAATGTTTGATAGAATTCGCATGTGAAGCCATCTGGTCCTGGGCTTTGGTTTGTTGGAAGATTTTCAATCACAGTTTCAATTTCAGTGCGTGTGATTGGTCTGTTTATATTTTCTATTTCTTCCTGGTACAGTCTCAGAAGGTTGTGCTTTTCTAAGAATTTGACCATTTCTTCCAGGTTGTCCATTTTTTGGCATATAATTGTTTGTCGTAATCTCTCATGATCCTTTGTATTTCTGCAGTGTCATTTGTTACTTCTCCTTTTTCATGTCTAATTCTAGTGATTTGGGTCCTCTCCCTTTTTTTCTTTTTTTTTCTTTTTTTTTTTTTTTGCGGTACGCGGGCCTCTCACTGTTGTGGCCTCTCCCATTGCGGAGCACAGGCTCCGGACGCACAGGCTCAGCGACCATGGCTCACAGGCCCAGCCGCTCCACGGCATGTAGGATCATCCCGGGTTGGGACACGAACCCACGTCCCCTGCATCGGCAGGCGGTCTCTCAACCACTGCGCCACCAGGGAAGCCCTCCCTTTTTTTCTTGGTGAGTCTGGCTAATGAGTCTTCCCATCTTTTTGTGGTTTCTTCTTCATATCTTTGGTTGTAGAAGATCTTGCCTGCCAGTCTTCTGATCTTTCTCACTAATAGTTGCTCTGTAAATAGTCATAATTTTGGTGTGCCTTTGGGATGAAGTGAGCTCAGGGTCTTCCTACTCTGATATCTTGGCCACTACTCATGACTATCTTTTGTCTACTTTTAGAAGTATCCATAAAAAATTGAATTATATCAATAGATAGTATTTTCTCTCAGATAGTTGGAAATAAAATTTCTCTAATTCCTGGCTACCATGGTTGAGGTAGAAGTCAATAGTCAGTTTAATTCTTCCTCTTACAAAAAGTAATTAATATTTCCTCCCCAACCCCATCTTCTCCCTATTGCACTAGCTATTGTATTCTGGAGTTTTATCACGATGTATCTAGGAATGTATTTATTCTGCTTTAGATTTGCTGGGCTTCATAGAATTATGAATTTATATCTTTCATCAATTCTAGAAAATTCTCAAACATTGTCCTCTGTATTTTGCCTCTGACTTGCTTCTTGACTTATCTATCTCCAGCTAAATATTCGTTAGACCTTTGCTCTATCCTTTATAACTCTTAATCTCTTTTCTGTATTTTATATTTTTAAGTTCTCCCACATTGCAATCTGACTATACTTGAATTTTAGATTTTCTCTTCAGTTGAGTTTAATTTGCTGTTATAATCATTTAAAAAATTTGATTATTATATTTATTTATATATCTTATAATAATCCTCTAGGTTCTTCTTTTTGATTTTTGTCTTTGCTTTTTAGTGAGTCATGTTCCCTGGCTATTGTTTCAAGCTGGCATTTTAAAACATAATCCCAGTAGCTACCATGTTTTATTCTTGTTCTAATTCATGGTGCTTTATTTCATTAGAATTTAGATTAATATTAATTGTATTCCAGTAATACCATACTAAAAATAAACTATCTTTTGATATTATCTTAGAGCTCAGCTAAAAGTGACTTCTGCCATAGGGTCTCTGATAGATTCTGTGAGGCACCTATGATTGCTGCAATGTAGGCCCAATCTAACCTAATTTCATGGCAATTCCTACTTTAACAAAAAGTTAATTCTTAATAGATCATAGACAAATATAAAATGTAAAACTGTAAAATTTATAGAAATAAAAATAGGAAGAATTGTTTTGTCCTTGGGTTTGAGGGTGAGTTTTAAGGTATAACATTAAAAGTACAATTAATTAAAAAACTGACAAATTGTACTTTGTTAAGATTCTCTAAAAACAAATACTATTATATAAGCCAGGGATGAAAAGAAAATATTTGCAAATCACATATCTGATCAGGACTATTTTCCTTGATGCATAAAGAACTTAAAAGTTAAGTGTAAGAAAGTAAACCACCCAATACAAAAATTGATAAATGTTGGGAGCAAATACTTTAACATAGATGAAAAATAGAGGGCCAATATGCATATAAAATGATTCTCAACATTATTTGTCACTAGGAAGGTGTAAATTGATGCAACAATGAGATATCTTTGCACACCATTAAAATGGATCCAAAATTCAAAAAGACTGACAATATAAAATGTTGGCAAGTATTTTTCATTATTAGTTTGAGTGAAAACATTTACATTGACTTTGAAAGGATTGTTTGGCACTTTATTATAAAATTAAACGTAGATTTGCCACACAATGTTGCAGTCATGCTCCTAGATAGTTAAGTGAAAATTATTTTCACACAAAACCTGTATGTGCATGTTTATAGAAATTTTACTTATTCATAATAACAAAAAACTGGAAAAAAACAAGTTGTCTTTCCACAGATGAATGAATACACAAACTATTACATTCATACAATGGAACAACTATTTAGGGAATAAAAATAATTTATTGACTCATGAGATACCATGAATGCAGATTATGTGCATATTTCTAAGTGAAAGAAGCCAGACCCAAAAGGGGGTGTATACATTATTCCATTTATATGACATCCTGCAAAAGGCAAAGTAGAAGGACAGGAAATAAATCTGTAATTGTCGTGAATTGGAGGGTGAAGGAGTGTTTGAACGCAAAGGGGACACTCAGGGTAAATCTTAGTTGATGGAACTATTCATGGTGTTGTAGTGAAACATACATGAGTCTTACATTTGCCAAAGCTCTTTGAAGTTTACATTATAAAGAGTGAAATTAAAGCATGCAAATTAAAAAAAATCAACCAGGAGCCTGGAGGATCCCAAGATGGAATTTATACTATGAATAAACTGTCTAACTATATTATAAATTTTTGGTATGATCTCATTGAAAGGGTGAGGAAAAAGGGAGATGACCTAATTAATTTTGGAAAATTGTGGTTTCACTGAAATCTATAAGGTTAAAGACAAAAGAAACTGAACATAAACACTATTTAATGAGTAAAGTTGCTTATCATTAGCAGTATGGTTTAACATTTCAGAATCTACTTTACATGTATATTGAGGTTGAAGAAATAAGTTAAGTGGATAGAATATAGTGGGAGGTAGAATTCTTATTGTGGGTGAAGGAAGTTATGATACGCAAGGAGAGAAGCCTAGGGCGACCCTCTTGATGATGGATTAGAACCAGAGACATCAAATTAGTTTAATATTAATACAAATGGTTAGATACAGGATACAGATATAATTATAGATATGTATGAATACATAGATTAGAAGGCATACATGTATTTCCTGACTCTTTCTACTGAGAGGGTTTTAAAGCAGTGACACCCCAGTAGCAACAAGCACACCTAGAACCCATATCTTCTTTTCTAAATACCATTCTCAAATAAAGAGAACCAAGAATCCTTAGAGATAGCTAATTCTGGAGCGGAAGAAAGTAAAATGCAGCATTAATCTGGAGGATCTTTTAGTGTCACAAAGTAAAGATATGCTCCAAAAACAGAAAGATAGGGATATGTAACTTCTCTCTCAAACAATAAGAATCTGAAAACCATATTTTTTATTTAGTCTCCTCTTTGCTATGACAGTTTCTGAGTTTTTCCAACCATAAAACAGAAAAAAATCAGAAAGACAAGACAAATAATGTAGCATTAGATTATAACCCATAGTATAAAGTAAATACACATGAGTCCATGCTCATATAAATGAATTATTAAACAGATAAGCAAAAAAGACAAATCTTCCTTATGGAATAATTCCAAATAATTTTCGTAGATAATCTGTTACCCTAGGACACAGAACTTAATTCTCCTTCTCCATTTAAGTGCTGGCTAGACTTAGTGACTTGACTCCAAAGAATAGAAGAGGGGAAAATCCTGGCAAACACTACCTTGTCTGGGTTATCAAGGCTAACATCTCTGGTGGTAAGTCAAGTTGATAGTATCTACCCCCTGGTATCATGGATACGGAGGGCATTGTACCTCTGTAGTATGATTCAAATCAGAGGACATTGTATAAAATACCTGACCAGAATGTCTGCAAGCAGTCAAGGTCACAAAAATAAAGAAAGTCTGAGCAACTGTCACATCCAAGAGGAGCCTAGGGAGACATGAGAGCTGAAAGTAACATGGTATTCTAGATGGGATCCTGGAACAGAAAAAGCACATTAGTGGTAAAAACAGTGAAGTTTGAATAAAGTATGGCATTAAGTAATAGTAATATACCAGTTTTGGTTTTTAGGTTTGAAAATGTACGTGGTAATGTAAGATATTAACAATAGAGGAAATTAGCTGAGTAGTAGGTAGGAAATTTATATACAGACTTTGAAAGGTATTATATCTAAAATTAATCCAAAATAATATGTTTATTTCAAAAACTTTCTGCATAACCATTCTGCCCTTTCAACCCATGATTATCTCTCTATATAAGGACACAACATTTGGTGGTGTCACATCTGGCATTGAAACTGAGAGGGGCCCTGTGGGGCTCCCAGGCACGGAGGTCCTTTTGTCCCCCTGTTTCTTATAGAAGAGACTCCAGCCTCCATGACCTTCCCTGAGTTCCAAAGGGCTGATTTGAACAGTTGCTAATCAAGGGAGGAGCAGCCAAGAAACCACCTGAGACCAGATTAAAGGGACAAGAAGAAGCTCATCAAGATTAGGAAACCTGCCTCCTTCGATGAGATTTAAGGGAGTGCAGGCCCTGCTCACCCTAATGTTGTCAGAGACCCCACCTTTGAACCACTGTTATAAAACCCCTCATCAAATCCTCTTGGGTTGGGACACATAGTTTTTCAAGGCAGGAGCCTGCTGTGTCTCCCTTTGCCTGGCAAAGTGATAAAGCTATCCTTTTCTTTCTTTTTTTGGCCATGCCGCATGGCCTGCAGGATCCTAGTTCCCTGATCAGGGATCAAGCCTGTGCCCCCTGCAGAGGAAACGCAAAGTTCTAATCACTGGACCACGAGGGAGGCCCCAAACCTATCCTTTTCTACTTCACCCAAAATCTGTCTCCGACATTTGATTTGGTACCGAGCTTTCAGTAATAACATCAGACTTGGCATAGTAAACCATATTTAAATCACATAATAAACCATATTTAAAAGAGCGTATGCTGGTACTCTTCCATGGAAATAAAATATCTTCCTGAGGGGTACAAGGACAGTGGAAAATAAAATAAATTTAAAGAGGCAGTTCCCAGTCCAAAATAGATAGATGTTTCATGTCTTAGATGCTGAAGCCAGGAAATTCACATCAGAAAAAAATATGTAGCTTAAAAACAGTTGAAATAAAGTTATCTTTATAATAAATGAAATACTTTTTGTAACCTAATTAAATTATAGATGATATACATCAAATATTTTGGAGCTTTAAGTCTATTGCAAGTTCTGTTAAATGTCAAAATTGTTTTGATCTTTGAAGGAAAGAAAAATATTGAGAGCTTATCTTCTTTTTAAAATAAGAATATCCTTAGCTATATTTGATATATTCTGGTTCCTTTGGAAAAACAATAACAATATTTATTTATAAAAATAATATTGATCTAATACTAATAATCAGGGTGAAACCCTGTGGGTCTCTTGAGCACCTGTGTCTCTCATTCGTTGTTTGCAGGGAACAGACTCCAGCCTCCATGATCTTCCCTGAGTCCCAAAGGACAGATTCAAACAGTTGCTAATCAGGGAAGGGAGGGGATACAGAGACAAGGGAGGAGCCACCAAGAAACAATAGAGCAGCCTTGGGGCAGGGTCTTAGTTCTGCCTCAAGGGACACACATAACAATATACTTGGAGGTTGTTATAGGACTAAAATCCCCAATAAATGAAAGATGAAGCAATTCTCATTCCAGAGAGAAGGTGTGGTTTGATAGCCTTGAGGACCAGAGAAACTTATCTGGAGACCACCTGAAGCCAGTGTAGGCCCTGCACACACCCTAGTTTTGTCAGCAACCCCACCCTTGAATTACTGCTATAAAACCACTCACCAAATCCTCCCAGGATGGGAGCTCACTGTGTCCCCCTTTTCCTGACCAAGCAATAAAGCTACCTTTTTCTACTTCACCCAAAACTCTGTCTCCAAGATTCGATTCAGCACCAGTGCACAGAGGTCGAGTTTTCGGCATTAAGTGTGACAATGTCTTGTTTTGTTCAATAATAAACCTGAATTGTGACATTTATTCATGAGTTAGTAATTTATTGATCCTAGTATTGTGTGTACTGATATAGCCAACTAGGTAAACTATCTATATCTAATATTATTCTAATCTTTATTTCTATCTGATGAAATTCCTGAATCCCATGCCAAGACTGAGCTTTCTAGGGTCACTCTAGTAACAATATCCTAATTTGAGTTTAGTAAAGGCAGAGTCTAAGTCAAAGATTATGCTGTAAGTAGTTTATTTGGAATTTGTTCAAGGTAGTACCATGATGGAGTGGAGCAAGTAAGAGAAAAAACAGTTGAAAATTAGTATTGTATAATTATAATGTTACCATGACTAATAACAGAGCACTCACCTCATAGAGATTTTCTGAAATATTGTGTTGAATATACCTCATAATTGTCCCACAAAGAGTTGGGGAAGGGTGAGTGTTCACCATCTCCCATCCCACAATGTTTGAGGGTTAATTCTAGGGTCTTAACTCTCTGGCAGTTTAACTGTCAATTATAATAAATTCACCTCAGGAGCAGTTGTAAATATTAAATAAGGCATGTTTTCAAATTACTTACTAAAATACTTACAGTATTAAAAGTTTCAATAACAATAATTCTTTTCTTATTAAAAGTCATTTTCAAAGATCAGACATTTTGTAATAATCACTGTTAGAGTGTGAGCACATATGTATAACACTTTGCTCTTTAAACTACATTACACAGCAGCAGAGAAGTAACTACTTGATGTCTATTTGTACTGCAAAACTTATTATCAATGAATCTTTTGAAACTGGAGCTAATTTTTCAAGTTCAAACTTATAAAACACACCTGCTATCAGTAGATCTTTTAAAATTTAGTGTGAGTTTCAGAGGACAAGACAGGTATGGTATCTTTGAATCTTAAAACAGCAAATGAGGTATGATCTCATTGGTATGAGATCTTGTTTAACATCTTGTCTCAGATTTTTTGTTTAACATCTTGTCTCAGATTTAACATCTTGTCTCAGATTTTTGTTTAACATCTTTGTTTAACATTTTGTCTCAGATTTTTTGTTTAAAAAAATCTTTGTTTAACATCTTGTCTCAGATTTTTTGCCTCTAGGCATCATGCCCCATTGAGAATAATGTTGTCTTTTTATTTATTTATTTATTTATACAGATTTTTTGTGGAAAGCATTTTTTGTGGTTTGTTTGAGTTAACACTCTTGTTCTCAAAGCTACAACACACAAAAACTTCAAAACCTAACCTTTTTGACCCCAAATATTTTTTTCTTAGAGCAGTCAGAATAGAGCAATATCTACCAGTTTGAAACCCAATACTTCTAACTAGTCCATTATCCATTCTAAGTTACCTGTTAGTCTGTGCTGTATGGTCACTTTTTTTTTTTTAATTCGTGGGGAGGGATTGATGTGGGGATTTATTAAGAGAAGATAGTATAGAAAAAAAAAAATATATATATATATGTAAAATGTGTTAGTATTTGAAGAGACTGTAGAAGTCCCCAAGCTCTTTTTCTTTGTTTTATGAATGAAGAGATGAGGAAAAAGGAGACTAAGAACATACATAACAAAATTTTTTAATCATAATATAAATTCTCACTTTTAATATATATTCATGCTAATTGCTTTACAATACTTAAATCTAAAATTTCAAGAATTGTAAGAAATTTTTTTTTTTTTTTTTTGCGTTACGCGGGCCTCTCACTGTTGTGGCCTCTCCCATTGCAGAGCACAGGCTCCGGACGTGCAGGCTCAGCGGCCATGGCTCACAGGCCCAGCCGCTCCACAGCATGTGGGATCTTCCTGGACCGGGGCACAGACCCGTGTCCCCTGCAGTGGCAGGTGGACTCTCAACCACTGCACCACCAGGGAAGCCCCAAGAATTGTAAGAATTATTAAGGTAGGAAATTTAGAATAATGATACTAATAACAATAGAAAAACCTATCTATATTGATCCAGATAATTTGAAAATCACTGTTCATTGTATTGTATCAGTGTACAATTTTGAGGAGAAATTACCTCTTCCAGTTTTCATATTTTACAGATACATATTTATTTGGATGAATAAGAAAGAATACATTTAGAGAAGCTTATTTTGTGGGAAAATAAAAATATGAATGAGCTGAATTATTAATTTAACTTCTCTCTTGTACCATATTCCTGTCTTTAAAGTACATTTTTTGGCATGCCCATTCTTCTGATGTTCATTTTTGATAATGTCTGCAAAGTAAAATGTATATTTTTAAAAAATGAGAACAAGCTTTACCTTTTACTTGTGTGTGTTTTAGTCTCTTCCATTATAAACTAGGGGGAAAAAGGCAAGATGAAAAGGTATTATAATGCTGAGTGGCAGAATTTGGCACAATAGCTCTCAAGTGTGTAATACAGCCTACAGGGAGACTAAATGCATTAGGATGTATTTATGTTGACAAAGGAGTCATTCTTTGTAGTGTTTAGAAGAAGGATTCTGCCATGACTCACATAACAAATTACTGTTGTCTGACCTCACTGAAATAAGAATCTAGTGAAGTACAACCAGTGGAGCTGATGTAGTAGAGGTTCTTTTACCACAGCACTCCTGGAGGGCCACGATTATACCACCCTTTATCTCCTAGACCTCTAAAACACTCGGTAAAGACTCTTATCACCTTGATCCCAGAGCTCTTTTACTACCAGACAGAAAAGGAGAGGTTGTGTTACCACAAAGTGGAATGTTATTTTCTGAAGAATTAAGATTACCAAATGAAAGAAAGAATTCACATAAACTGAAATAAAATCCTGTGTTCGTGTTGCAGCTCATTCAGCCAGCAGTTTTCATTAAAGAAAAGGATTTTTTTCCTTCTCACTTCTTAATCTTTTATCCTTCCCACCTTTTATAGCTAAGCAACCAGTTACTAAAGGGCGTTGCCCTTCAATCATCTCACTTTCACTTAAAGCATAACTTTTATTAAAAACACATACTAAATTATTTCTTAATGAAAAGAAGACAGATATGGTTTGTTTCATAATGCATTGCTGTTTCTTATGGATTACACTTGTCTCAAAACAGCAGTGGTTTTCTCACAATATACATCTCTTCCACGGATTTATTTCCTATTAATATTCATTAGAGACTTTAAATAAGTGACATTTTTATGTGATTGACTGTCCTGGAGCAGAGACATTGGAAATGACTTCAAACGTTTCCAGGGTTAGGAATAATTTAGTTGTAATGATTTATTTTAAATATAATATCATTTTAAATTTTATTCAACTAAATAAACTCAACTCTGAAAAATAGCAAAATAATTTTTCCAAAATGAAAATGTAAGAACTTTTAGTCCTCATTAACTACTTCCTGCCACTGTGGATGAGCAGGTAGTTCTGTATTCCCTTAGAATAACTAAAGTCATCTTGGTTAATTTTTCTAATAGCCAATAAAGAACTGAATCTTACACACCACCAAACAGCTTAAAAGCTAAGCTCTTTAATTGTTGTTCTTAATATTCCATTTAATATTTTATTGCTGAATGCAGTCAGGAGGAAAGCACTGGTTTATAATTTTCTTTTTGAACGTATTATGTGGATTTCATTCTTACCAAATTGATTTTGAAGGAAGTTGTTTCAGGCACCTTGTCCTGAATTCTTTAAATTAAATAACTGTTGGAAAAAAATGCAGACTGATTAGTAGACATGGAGTTTATTCAAGGCTAACACTGTGGTATCTGAAAGCACTTTCTCACCATTATAACACCTTTAATGAAAGGGCTGAAGATTTTACAGTTTGGGATTATGGGTAACATTTGAAAGGTGAGAAGATTTTTTAAAGCTGTATTTGTATTTCTAAAATATTTTAGAAAAAAAATTCCATTTGTCTCTAGATTTGGGATATAGATATCCCACCCATCTTTGAACTTACAGTGTAATGTGGACTAACAAAATGAAATTTGGAATAAGAAAATAAGGCAAAAAATAACTTGGAGATGTGTAGCAACTTCAGTCAACCTAGAGAAATATACCTATTATTGACTGAATTGAGTTCCCCTAAAAATCACACGTTGAGGTCCTAACCCCCAATGTGACTGTAGAGGTAAAGTTAAATCAGGTAATAAGGGTGGGGTCCAAGTCCAATTTGACTGGTGTCATTATAAGAAGAGAAAGAGAGACCAGAAAGATGTATACACAGAAAAAAGGACATGTTAGGACACAGAGAAAAAGTGGCCATTTGCAAGCCAAGGAGAGAAGACTCAGGAGAAACCAACCCTTTTGACACTTTGATCTTGGACTTCCAGCCTCTAGAGCTGTGAGAAAATACATTCTGATTTTTAAGTCACAACAGTCAGTGGTAATTTGTTATGACAACCCAAGTATACTAATACAATACCCAAGCCAAAGCAGAAAAATAGATGAATATTTTCCATAATGATTAATTTACTGAAGAATGTGCATATCAAAACGTATTTCATCCTAACTGTCCCAGGTTGTGCATTTTAGAACTTTTCATTAAATTTTAATAAAAGCTGTAGCACTATACAAGACATGTTTACCCTACATAATTTTCCTGACATTGTAATCATAAGTGTGCTAGGTTAAAAAATAATAAAAAGCACTGACATTTAGAAAAATGTTAGGAAAAAATACGCTTCTGTCAATTTTTTGTGTGTCTCTAAAAAAAGATGCTATTATTTGCTATATACTTAACTTAGCTTTTAATTAAAAAAGCAAAAGTGACTAGCAGCTTGCCTGCCTATACACAACCTTCAAACTTGATTTTATTTACTCTCCACTAAACTAAGCAAATCAGGGGAGAGCTAACTCCTAATAGCTTAAATCTTTCAAGAAAATTGCAGGATTTGTTTTTTGTTTTTTGGTTTTTTTTGTCAGTGATTGGTTTAGGAATAACTATGGGAAGAAGTTCTGATTGATACTATGTTAATTAAAGTCGGCTGAGATTCCTCCAAAAGGGTTTTTTTCGGCATTGCAAATGACAAATGCATGAGGAAAATTCACTCTTTCCCCTGCCACTGGATGTGGTTGGGTAAGAACATGATTAATGAAACTGTGACAGCCATTTGTGAACATGAATGGACAAACTTGAGTTTGAAATCTCATGTGCTACTAGGAAACAGAGGAAATGTAGAGAGAGCCTGGCACTACATGGCATTATTTAGTTGCTGAAATGCCAACTCTGGAATTACTTGACCGCTGCATCCGACATGCATGAAAAAAACACATTCCTGAATTTTAAGCAGTTTATACTCATTTTTTTCTGTCATATCCATAATATCCTACTAATAATAGCTCAAATATATTTACTTATTTTATTATTTATTTATTTATTTTATTGGGGTATACTTGTTTTACAACATTGTGTTAGTTTCTACTGTACAGCGAAGTGGAGTTCCCTGAACTACACAGCAGATTCCCATTAGTTATCTATTTTAGACATATTAGTTACTGTATATATGTCAATCCCAATATCCCAATTCATCCCACCCCTCCTTTCCCCCCTTGGGGTCCATACATGTGTTCTCTATGTCTGTATCTCTATTTCTGCTTGCAAACAGGTTCATCTGTACCATTTTTCTAGATTCCACATATATGCATTAATATACAATATTTGTTTTTCTCTTTCTGACTTACTTCACTTTGTATGACAGTCTCTAGGTACATCCATGTCTCTCCAAAAACCCAATTATGACTGAATAATATTCCATTGTATATATGTACCACCTCTTCTTTATCTATTCATCTGTTGATGGACATTTATGTTGCTTCCGTGACCTGGCTATTGTAAACAGTGCTGCAATGAATATTGGGGTGCGTGTGTCTTTTTGAATTATGGTGGTCTCATGGTATATGCCCAGTAGTGGGATTGCTGGATCATATGGTAATTCAATTTTTAGTTTTTTAAGGAACCTCCATACCTTTCTCCATAGTGGCTCTATCAATTTACTTTGCCACCAACAGTGCAAGAGGGTTCCCTTTTCTCCACACCCTCTCTAGCATTTATTGTTTCCAGATTTTTTGATGATGGCCATTCTGACTGGTGTGAGGTGATACCTCATTGTTGTTTTGGTTTGCATTTCTCTAATAATTAGTGATGTTGAGCATCTTTTCGTGTGTCTCTTGGTCATCTGTATGTCATCTTTGGAGAAATGTCAGTTTAGGTCTTCTGCCCATTTTTCGATTGGGTTGTCAGTTTTTTAATTTTGAGCTGCATGAGCTGTTTGTATATTTTGGAGGTTAATCCTTTGTCTGTTGATTCGTCTGCAAGTATTTTCTCCCATTCTGAGGGTTGTCTTTTCATCTTCTTTATGGTTTCCTTTGTTGTGCAAAAACTTTTAACTTTCATTAAGTCCCAGTTGTTTATTTTCGTTTTTATTTCCATTACTCTAGGAGGTGGGTCAAAAAAAAGTCTTGCTGTGATTTACGTCAAAGAGTGTTCTTCCTATGCTTTCCTCTAAGAGTTTTATAGTGTCCAGTCTTACATTTAGGTCTTTAATCCATTTTGAGTTTATTTTTGTGTATGGTGGTAGGGAGTGTTCTAATTTTATTATTTTACATGTAGTTGTCCAGTTTCCCAGCACCACTTATTGAAGAGAATGTCTTTTCTCCATTGTATATCCTTACCTCCTTTATCAAAGATATGGTGACCATATGTGCGTGGGTTTATCTCTGGGCTTTCTATCCTATTCCATTGATCTATATTTCTGTTTTTGTGCCAGTACCATATTGTCTTGATTACTGTAACTTTGTAGTATAGTCTGAAGTCAGGGAGCCTGCTTCCTCCAGCTCCATCTTTTCTTCCCAAGATTGCTTTGGCTATTTGGGGTCTTTTGTGTCTCCATACAAATTTTAAGTTTTTTTGTTCTAGTTCTATGAAAAATGCCATTGGTAATTCAATAGGAATTTCATTGAATGTGTAGATTGCTTTGCATAGTATAATCAATTTCACAGTATAGATTCTTCCAATCCAAGAACATGGTACATCTCACCATCTGTTTGTGTCATCTTTGATTTCTTTCATCAATGTTTTATAGTTTTCTGAGTACAGTTCTTTAACCTGGTTAGGCACGTTTATTCCTATGTATTTTATTCTTTTTGTTGCATTGGTGAATGGGATTGTTTCCTTAATTTCTTTTTCTGATGTTTCATTTTTAGTGTATAGGAGTGCAAGAGATTTCTGTGCATTAATTTTGTCTCCTGCAACTTTACCAAATTCATTGATTAGCTCTAGTAATTTTCTGGTGGCATCTTTAGGATTTTCTATGTATAGTATCATTTCATCTGCCAACAGTGACAGTTTTACTTCTTTTCCAGTTTGTATTCCTTTTATTTCTTTTTCTTCTCTGATTGCCGTGGCTAGGATTTCCAAATATATGTTGAATAGTAGTGGTGAGAGTGGACATACTTATCTTGTTCCTGATCTTAGAGGAAATGCTTTCAGTTTTTCACCACTGAGAATGATGTTTGCTGTGGATTTGTCATGTATATCCTTTATTATGTTGAGGTACGTTCCCTCTATACCTTCTTTCTGGAGAGTTTTTATCATAAATAAGTGTTGAATTTTGTCAAAAGCTTTTTCTGCATCTACTGAGATGATCATATTGTTTTAATTCTTAAAATGTTAATATGGTATATCACATTGATTCATTTCCATATACTGAAGAATCCTTGCATCCCTGGGATAAATCCCACTTAATCATGGTGTATGATCCTTTTAATGTGCTGTTGGATTCTGTTTTCTAGTATTTTGTTGAGGATTTTTGCATCTATATTCATCAGTAGTTTTCTGTTTTTGAGATATCTTTGTCTGGTTTTGGTATCAGGGTGATGGTGTCCTTGTAGAATGAGTTTGGGAGTGTTTCTTCCTCTGCAATTTTTTGGAAGAGTTTGAGATGAATGTCTGTTAGCTCTTCTCTAAATGTTTGATAGAATTCCCCTGTGAAGCCATCGGGTCCTGGACTTTCGTTTGTTGGAAGATTTTTAATCACAGTTTCAATTTCATTACTTGAGATTGGTCTGTTTATATTTTCAATTTCTTCCTGGTTCAATCTTGGAAGTTTATACCTTTCTAGGAATTTGTGCATTTCTTCCAGATTGTCCATTTTATTGGCATATAGTTGCTTATAATAGTCTCATATGATGATCCTTTGTATTTCTGCATTGTCTGTTGTAACTTTTCCTTTTTCATTTCTAATTTTATTGATTTGGTCCTCCCTCTTTTTCTTGATGAGTCTTGCTAAAGGTTTATAAATTTTGTTTATCTTCTCAAAGAACCAGCTTTTAGTTTTATTGACCTTTGCTACTGTTTTCTTCGTTTCTATTTCATTTATTTCCTCTCTGATCTTTACAATTTATTTTCTTCTACTAACTTTGGTGTCTCTTTGTTCTTCTTTCTATAGTTCCTTTAGGTGTAAGGTTAGATTGTTTATTTGATTTTGTTTTCTTATTTCTTGAGGTGAGAGTGAATTGCTATAAACTTCCCTCTTAGAACTTCTTTTGCTGTGTCCCATAGGCTTCATGTCATTGTGTTTTTACTGTCATTTGTTTCTATGTATTTTTTTATTTCCTCTTTGATTTCTTCAGTGATCTCTTAGTTACTTAGCAGTGCACTGTTTAGCCTCCATGTGTTTGTGTTTTTTACAGTTATTTTTCCTGTAATTGATTTCTAATATCATAGTGTGTGGTCAGAAAAGATGCTTGATACAATTTCAGTTTTCTTAAATTTTCCAAGGCTTGATTTGTGACCCAAGATGTGATCTATCCTGAGAATGTTCCATATGCACTTGGGAAGAAAGTGGATTCTGCTGCTTTTGGGTGGAATATCCTATAAATATCAATTAAATCTATCTGGTCTATTTTGTCATTTAAAGCTTGTGTTTCCTTATTTATTTTCTTTCTGGATGATCTGTGGATTGGTGTAAGTTGGGTATTAAGGTCCCCCACTATTTTTGTGTTACTGTCGATTTTCCCTTTTATGACTGTTAGCATTTGCCTTGTGTGTTGAAGTGCTCCTATGTGGGGTGTGTAAATATTTATAATTGTTATGTTTTCTTCTTGGATTGATCCCTTGATCATTATGTAGTGTCCTTCCTTATCTTGTGTAACAGTCTGTATTTTAAAGTCTATTTTATCTGATATGAGTATGGCTACTCCAGCTTTCTTGTGATTTCCATTTGCATGGAATATCTTTTTCCATACCCACACTTTCAGTCTGTATGTTTCCCTAGGTTTGAATTGGGTCTCTTGTAGAAAGCATATATATGGGCCTTCTTTTTGTAATCATTCAGCCAGTCTGTTTCTTTTGGTTGGAACATTTAATCCCTTCACATTAGGGTAATTATCGATATGTATGTTCCTTTTATCATTTACTTAATCTTTTGGGGGTTGTTTTTGTAGGTCTTCTTCTTCTCTTCTGTTTCCTGCTTAGGGAAGTTTCTTTAGTATTTATTGTAGAGCTGGTTTGGTGGTGCTGAATTCTCTTAGCTTTTTCTTGTCTGTAAAGCTTTTGATTTCTCCATCAAATCTGAGTGAGATTCTTACTGGGTAGAGTAATCTTGGTTGTAGGTTTTTCCCTTCATGCCTTTAAATATATCCTCTCACTTCCTTCTGGCCTGCAGAGTTTCTGCTGAAAGATCAGCTGTTAATCTTATGGGGATTCCCTTGTATGTTATTTGTTGCTTTTCCCTTGCTGCTTTTAATATTTTTTCTTGGTATTTAGTTTTTGATACTTTAATTAATATGATTAATAGTTTTTGATACTTTGATTAATAGTTTTGATATTAAAGACAATTAATATGTCTCACCATGTTTCTCCTTGGGTTTATCCAGTGTGGGACTCTCTGCGCTTCCTGGACTTGATTCACTGTTTCCTTTCCTGTGTTAGGGAAGTTTTCAACTGTAATCTCTTCAAATATTTTCTCAGACACTTTCTCTTTCTCTTCTTCTGGAACCCCTATGATTCGAATGTTGGTGTGTTTAATGTTGTCCCAGAGTCTCTGAGGCTGTCCTCAATTTTTTTCATTCCTTTTTCTTTATTCTGTTTCATGGCAGTTATTTCCAGCATTCTATCTTCCAGGTCACTTATCCATTCTTCTGCATCAGTTATTCTGCTATTGATTCATTCTAGAGTATTTTAATTTCAGTTATTGTGTTGTTCATCACTGTTTGTTTTTTAGTTCTTCTAAGTCCTTGTTAGTTTCTTGTATTTTCTCTATTCTAGTTCTGAAATTTTGATCATCTTTACTATCATTACTCTCAATATTTTTTCAGGTAGACTGCCTGTTTCCTCTTCATTTGTTTGGTCTTGTGGGTTTTTACCTTGCCCCTTCACCTGCAGCATATTTCTCTCTCTTCTCATTTTGTTTAACTTACTGTTTTTGAGGTCTCTTTTCTTCGGGCTGCAGGGCTGTAGTTCCTCTTACTTCTGATGTCTTCCCACAGTGGGTGAGGTTGGTCCAGTGGCTTGTGCAGGCTTCCTGGTGGGGAGGGACTGGTGCCTGCATTCTGGTGGGTGGATCTGGGTCTTGTCCCTCTGATGGGAAGGGCCATGTCCAGTGGTGCATTTTTTGCTGTCTTTGAGCTTAGTATGACTTTAGGCAGCCTGTCTGCTAATGGGTGGGCTTGTGTTCCTGTCTTGCTAATTGTTTAACATGAGGCATCCAGCACTGGAACTTGCTGGCCAGTGGGTGGAGCTGGGTCTTGGTGTTAAGAAGGACACTTCTGGGAGAGCTCTTGCCAATTAATATAATCTGGGACTGGGAGTTCTCTGGTGGTGCAATGTTCTGTACTCGGCTTTCCCACCTCAGAGACTCAGGCCCAACCCCTGTCCAGAGGTACAAGACCCCACAAGCCACATGGCATAGAAGAAAAGGAAAGATAGAAAACAAAAATGAACAGACACACACAAGGAAACACACACATACACAAACAAAAAACAAAAAGAAAACGAACAAACAAAACCCCAAGACAAATGGTGAAAGCAAAACCAAACAGACAAAAACACACAAAGAATCATACACAAACACACACACACACACAAAGAGACAACAAAAAAGAAGAGAGCAACCAAACAAATAAACAAACCCCCAAACAAAAATAAACACTAAAAACTAAACTAACAAAAACAAAAAAACCCAAACAAATGAAAAGCACAAAGCAAATTCTAGGTAGGTCTCTGGACCTACTGTGGACACTGTGGGGCCAACTCAGATTCTGACCTGGCCCAGCTGCTGCATGTACTTGCCCCCAATGTTCACAGCCTCAATTGTGGGCATACACATTGTCTATTCAGATATTCCACAGATGCAGTGTTTACCAAGCTGATTGCAGGGATTTAATCTGCTGCTCCTGTGGCTGCACAGAGAGATTTCCCTTCTTTGGTCACACTGCCCCTGGAATTCAGCTTTGGTTTTGGCCCCACCTCTGCATGTGGGCCACCCTCAGGCATCTGTTCCCCACCCAGGCAAGAGGGGGTGAAAGCAGCGGCTGATCAGGGTTCATTTGTTTACTCAGGCCAGGGATTGGGAGGGATACGGCAGTCACAATTAGGATGTGTGGGGAGTGCCTTCGGTGACAGAGGCCCGCGGGAAATTGCAACAGTCTGAGGTGCGCCGTTAGCTCTCCCAGAGAAGATGACCCTGGATCGCAGGACCCTCAGCAGTGGTGGGATGCACAGGCTCTTGGGAAGATGTGGGCAGTGACCTGTGCTTGCTTACATGACCCTTGGTGGCAATGTTGGCAGCAGTAGCTGTCATGCTTCCCTCTGGGGTCTGATATAGCAGCTGCAGCTTGTGCCCAACACTGGAGCTCATATAGACAGTGCCCTGCTGTCTGTGAGTGAAGGGAGAAATAAGCTTCTATGGCAGGCCTGCTCCTCTCCTTGGGCACCCCACAGCAATGGTCCCTTGCATCTCTGGTGACCCAGGTTTCTTCCTGGACACCCTCAGCTGTGGCACACTAGCCCCTTCAGGCTGTCTTCATGCAGCCAACCCTAGTCCTCTCCCTGGGGTCTGATCTCTGAACCCCGAGCCTCAGCACCCCATCTGCCCCAGCAGGCAGGCAAGATCTCAGGCTGGGGAGTGCTGGTCAGCACTGATCCTCTGTGTGGGATTCTCTCTGCTTTGCCCTCCACACGCCTGTTGCTGCAGTCTCCTCTGAGGCTCCAAAGCTCCCCCCATCACCACCAGTGAAGGGTCTTCCTAGTGTGTGGAAACTTTTCCTCCTTCACAGCTCCCTCCCACAGGCACGGGTCCCATCCTGATTCCTTCGTCTTTTTTATTTTTTTCCTTTTTTCTTTTGCCCTACCCAATTACATGGAGATTTTCTTGCTTTTTCTGAAGTCTGAGGTCTTCTGCCAGCATTCAATAGGTGTTCTGTAGGAGCTGTTCCACATGTAGATGTATTTTTGTTGTATTTGTGGGGATGAAGGTGATCTCCACGTTTTACTCCTCTGCCATCATCCCAGAACTCCAATGGCTTGAATATATTTAAAATTTACTCTGTGACAAGACTAAGCTAAATGTTTTGTATACATTACCTTAATTAGTCAACCTCAAATGCCTATAAATTATGAAGTATTTTAGTCTATTTTATAAGTAAGGAGTATGGAAAATAAAGTTTAAAAAGTTAAAAAATATGATGTAGGTAAAAATATAATTTAAACTCAAGTGGGTTTTGCCATGGAGCTACAGATTTAAGGTTTTTATTGAACTTATTCTCCATATTTCCTTCCTTATTTGCATAGTCAGATAAGCTATAAGTTTGGTTTCTATGCTAACCACTGATTATAAATGATTACACTTGGTTCAATCTGTCATTTTTTTCTTTTTGATAATTTACTACATGTAAGTAGTGTGGACAAGGAATAAAACCTGTCCTCATACTGCAGGATTTTTAAAACTGAGGTGACAGGGTAGACAAATAAAATATAGAATGATATAAGCTAATGAGTATTTTTTATGAAATTGTCCAGTTATATGCAAAGTGCAACATGTGCCTAGAGTTGGGAAGGACTAATTCTGACTTTAATGGGTATAAAAGGTTATATAGAGATGGAAACATTTTATGCTAGTATTAGAGGAATATTTAAATTTTCAAAAGGTAAATTAGAATTTCACTTTCAGACTTCCCTGGTGGCACAGTAGTTGAGAATACGCCTGCTAATGCAAGGGACATGGGTTCAAGCCCTGGTCCAGGAACATCCCACATGCTGCATAGCAACTAAGCCTGCCCCGCTCGCCACAACTAGAGAAAGCCCGCATGCAGCAATGAAGACCCAACACAGCCAAAAATAAATATAAACAAAGTAAATAAATTTATTAAAAAAAAAAAAGAATTTCACTTTCTGGTCAAGATAGAGTGACAAGAACCAGATTTACCCTTCAACCAAAAACAACTAAAAAAATAGGGAAAACATATGAAAAAACAATACTTAATACATTGAAAATAAGACAATGAAGGATAGCTATTCATGAGAGGCAAGAAATAAATGAAATGAGCTCCAGAGATGCCCTACCTTACTGACTAGAGAAATTTTCCAGTATGCAGAGCAAGGAATGAAGACTGGCAGAGCTCAGAAATCTCCCTAAGGTGATGGGATAGGGCTTGAAGCCCATGGAAAGCAAGGTAGCTAAAGTAAACAGCACCAGAGAGGGGAGAGGCACAGACTCCACAGAGATCTACAAAGGGCATTTTGAATACTCTTCATATATTTAGAGAAATGTGATCAGAACATGAATTTGAGGAAACTCCACAATACACAGAAGGCTGGGAATACTGCCAACAGGTGGAATGCAAAACTTCATAATTCAGGTAGCATTGATTACAATACTAAAAAAGGGCCTTGCCTTTGTATTGCAGAAATTTAGTCCTAAATAAAATGAAACTCTGGGCCTGACTAATAAATCTTAAAGTCAAGACTCAGAAGGGGCAAATTGTTTCCAATTAGCCTATCCAAGTCCCAGGAAAAAAATCTTAAGAGTATTTGTAGAAATGGAAAAATATCAATGCACAATAAAGTTACATTTCACAGTGTCTGCATCTAATAACAATTAGCTAGCATGCAAAGAAGCAGGAAAATATGATTGCTAATGAGGAGAAAAGTCAATGAATACAAACTGATCAGTAATAACACAGATGAAAAATTAGTAGACAGAGACATTGCAAGAGGTATTACAACTTTATTCTATATATCTAAGAAGCTTAAGATGGAATGTATTAATTTAGTAGATATATAAAAGATATTAAAAAGACATGTTATACACTGCATGGGATTAAAACAGATAAACATTAATGAATAAACGATTAGTGAATTTCAAGACGTGCTAATGTTGGCAGATAATTCTCCATGGTTTATCATATCTTTGTATTTGAGGTGAATGCCTGATTTCCTTTTGTCTGGACTATCTTTTTAAGGAAGCTTCCAACATAAATAGACTTTGGAGATAGATAGTGTTTCCCCCTGGAGAAAATAGTAAGTATATTTAGTGCCCATTCTAAAAGATTCAAGTTCCCTAAGCTTCTGTAATGCAATCCACTGTGTATGGAGGTACCATCTTTCCTTCTCCATGTAACCCTTACAGCACTGTGGCTTGGGAAACCAGTAAAAATGCTGATACACTGGCACTGCTATTTCTGTGAGTAATAAAGTGTTTTGTTTTGTTTTGTTTTTGTTTTTATTTTTTTTGTCCCTGACCCAGGAGTCTTGTGTCTTTCACCAGCATCATTATACTGTGACAGGTTAAATTGTAAGCTTGCAAGTGGGATAAAATCTCATATCCTTGAGAATTCTTGACAGTTTTGGTGCTGAGAATAGAAAGATAAGATGCTGAATGAAACACAACTTTCTGAAACAGGAAGAATAAGGGTCTTAGAGAGCAATTATTGCTCTTTGAGGGGAATCTATGAAAATTGACTGTAAACATGTTGATCAAATAGTATGATTAGCATACTGTATTGCCTATTAATAAGGAGGAAGAGAAGAGGTAGTTGCAGCATGAGTATTGAGAAGGTTCAAAGACCTGACCTTCAGTCAAGTGGATTTCCTTGCCAATTTGGTGTGATGCTTCAAGCCCAAATTTTCTTAGTAACTAGTCCTATATTCATCCTGGGTAGGCAGAAGTTTCAGCCTCCTTTCAGTATTTCAATAGTGTCAGAGACACAAATTTACACTAAATGTGAAAGGAAGAAAATGTGTGATCACTGTAAGCAGAAACCAGGTGCTTCATTAAGAACTTGGCTGGTTTACTTGGTGGGTGAGTCAGGAAGTGTAATGCTTATTAAGGAATTAAGGCAATAGCTGGATTGTCTTACTGTTCAACTGCTTTCATAGTCTACTGTGTCACTACAGATCATATGGTCCAGGAGATGAAACAGTCTTAGCGTTCCTTGCACTGAATATTGTCTCTTATAATGCAACTTTGTCCCTCTTGAGAAACTTTCAGTCAGTCAGACACACTTCTGTGGGAAACCACAGATAAGACATTGACTAGTATTCATATGTGTTCTCTCCCAAATTGAATTTACAGTACAGATGACAAATGACTCACTGAAGAATGAGAAGCCGACCGAAAAGTATCTAGATAAATCCTTGCATTCATTCCTAATACTCTGAAAAATTTGCCTATCTTTTATATAAACACGAACTACTTAAATGAAGAAATTTATAATGTATTATAAATTGTGTTACTATAAAGGTATTATAAATTTGATGAAATCCATAAACTCGTATAACTAAGAAGCTCATTGAACCCAAAACACAAGAAACATGAGGACAATTACATGAAAGTATTTCATAATGAAATTACTTTAAAAGAGTGATAAAAGGAAAATCTTTAAAGTGTCTGCAGAAAAAGAGACATTGGATACAAAGAAACAAAGATATGGATAGCAACATATTTTTAATTGAAGACAATTTTAGTTAGAAGACAAAAGAGCATATTTAAAGTACTGAAGTAAAAACAAACAAACAAAACTTGTCAACATCAAATGCATTATTCAGCAAAAGTATTTCAAAACAAATGTGAATAAGTACTTTTTCAGATATAAAAAGACTGAAAGCTTTCATCACCACTGGATCTCAACTCTAGGAAATAATAAAGGAAGTTCTACATTCAGAAGGAATACTATACTTGTCATACCTGGTGGAAGCCTGGATCTATACAAAAGAATGAAGAGCACAGAGAAAACTTAACACATGGATAAATATAAAGGTTTTTAAAAAATATAGTCATTTTAAGAAATAATGAACAATTTAGGTAAAAAGTAATAATATTGCATTTATACATTAAATATGTGACAAATATAGCATGACGGCTGAGAGATGAGAAATAGATGTGTACTGTTTTAAGATTCTTATACATACAGCTGTATATATCATTTGAACTTAGGCTGAGACAAAATAATGATGATTCTATAAACTCTAAAGTATACCCCAAAAAACAAAAATAATTATAGTTAATAATCCAACAAGAAAGAAATAAAATGGAACTATAAAAAATACTTGGTTCATCCAAAGCAAAACAGAAAAGAAAGCACAAAAACAGATTGAACAGATAGAAACCAAAGAGCAAGATAGTAGATTTAAACTCAACCATACCAATAATCATGTTAAATATAAATGATATATACACACATTTAAAAGGAAGAGATTGCCAGATTGGATGATAATGTAATAACAAATTCTATATTGCCTACGTAAATCTTACCATATAAAGATTAAAATACATTAAAAGATGGAAAAAGTATACTTGTCTAATGCTAATCAGAAGAAAGATGTAGAGGCTATATTGATATGAGAAAAAAGTATATTTAAGAGCAAAATATTACAGGCAATAAAGTAGATCATTTCATAATAACCAAGGAGTCAATTCTCATCTGAGAACATAAAAATGCTAAATGTTTATGCACATAACAACAGAGATTCAAGACAAAATTACTAAAATTGACCAATCACAAATATAGGAAAATAATTTAACATGTCTCTCTAAATAAATGATAGAACAAACAGAAAGCAATAAATATATGGAAGACCTGAACAACACCATCAACCAACTTGACCTAATTAACATTTATGGAACATTCCAACCAATGGTAGCAAAATTAACCCTTATTTTCAACTACATATGAAATATTTTCCAAGACAGACTATATTATGGACAATAAATCAAGTCTCAGTAAATCTGAGTTTCAAATTGTAAAAATTGTGTTTAGACTTCACAATCACTCTTTCTATATTAATGCAGAGCAGATACTAGTGAAGCTAAATTCTTAGAATCTTCCATTCATGGATTCCTGTGTGACAAGACTTATCCCCATTCCTTGATATTTAGAAAATCAGGATGAGATTTTGTCATGAATCTATACTCTTTTTGCTCAAGGACATTTTATTTCAGGGAACTTCTTCTTCTCCTCTACTGAACTTCAGTCAGAGATACCTGAATTTCTCTAAATACTGAATATTGAAGAGAAGATGTAATACTTTAAAGGCAAATACCAGCTTCTTTAATTAAATATAACTATGTAGGTCATATATGTTCTTTCCAAAACTGAGACAGCTGTAGGTCTGTGATCAATATTTAGAAATATAAAACCCTATCCTATAAAATAACAAGAAAGCCTGAATTTATAAAAATAAGAAAATTAAAGTCAGTCACTTAAAACAATCAGTAGCCAGAGTTTTTATATTTACAGATACAGTAAATATCTGTATCACTGATATGACTGCTTATAATTTGTGGTCAAGTATCATTCAATAATGTTAAAAGTAAAATGAGGTTTTATTTGACAAAAGCTGTAGAGAAAAACCCTATTACTGAAAATCTGATCAAATCATTTAAGTGTTTATTTTGTCCGTGTCAAGGTTATGATTTCACCTTAAATAAAAAAAGTTTAGTATAGTTTTATTCTTGGAAATCAGTCTTTCTCCCAAATTACTGAATTTGTCACAGAGTAAATATATGAATTAAACACTAAGAATTTACTTTATCCTTGTTATTAGGAAAATAAAATATCCACATTCTTCATAGCATTTGTCCTGATATAGATTTGACACATTTTATAATATATAATAAATACTAAAAAATGTGCAATTAGCAGTAATCAACAGTGGTGTACATGGTTGCTTTTATTTTTTTTCTAATACATATTTCATGACCATGATATAATTTACTCGAATAGGGAGGGGAAATTCTGGAATTTAAGGCAAGACTAAAATACCCTACTGAGGATTATTTTATTTTATTATATTATATTATATATATATTATATATATATATAAAATTATAATTATATATATATATAATTATATATATATTATATTATATTATATATATATTATATATATTTATTATATTATATTATATTATTTAATTTATTATATTATTTTATTATTTTATTAAGCTACACAGTATAAAAATAATCTCAAAACTCCAGTGCTTACATCACCAAATATTTCTTTCTTCCTCATTTTGCAAGAGGTTTTTTGTTAACCTTGCCTCTTCTAAGTTCTGCGGGACTCACCTGAGGTAGGCTTGATTTGGCTCAACATATCTACTCTTTCCATAATACAGAATAAAGGAAAGCCACCACTTCAGACATGTTGCTCTTATGGTGGGGAGCAAGAGCAAGGACAAGTTGAAATACATGATACCTTTTAAGCTTTGTCCAGAAGTGGCCCTTCGCCACTTTGACTCACAATCCATTGGTCAAACAAATCATATGTGATGAGTATAACTCTAACTAGGAGAGAGTGAATAGTTAGAGAATTATTCCAGTTAGCCATGAGAATATTATAGACTTGTGTACATATGAGTACATTTTAAGGAAATTAGTTAAACATTGCCTTCTGATGATTCAAGAGATAATTGTGGATCCTTAGCTTGCATATTTATTTAATATTGCAGATATATGTATATCCTGTGCATTCTCTGTTGAAAATACTGGTTGAATTGTGTTTGGGGTTTTCAGTAACATAGATGAGAAGGTAAAAGTGAGTACTGACAATATTGGAAAAGTTAAAAGGTAGTCTAGGGGCTTCCCTGGTGGTGCAGTGGTTGCGAGTCCGCCTGCCGATGCAGCGGACACGGGTTCGTGCCCCGGTCCGGGAAGATCCCACATGCCGCGGAGCGGCTGGGCCCGTGAGCCATGGCCGCTGAGCCTGCGCGTCCGGAGCCTGTGCTCCGCAATGGGAGAGGCCACAACAGTGAGACGCCTGCGTACCACAAAAAAAAAAAAAAAAAAAAAAAAGGCAGTCTAATGGCAACAGAAATCTAGACTAAAATAACTTAGAGTGTGACGAGACTGATAGGAGAGCCAATACAAGGCAACTGAATGTACAGGATGTAGTCCATGAGTAAAAGAATGGATGGAAGAGAAAGCCGTTAAATTGCTTTTTTAGGATGTTCAGGTGAACTTTCTTGCATAGTTTTGAGTGCCAGGTATACTTTAAGAGGGAAGAATTAGGTAACATAAAGTAAAATTTTAAGGCAGGCAAAATTTACCCCCTACAACAAAACAAATTGATTCTACAACTATTTATTGAGTCATCATTGTGTGTTAGAATTTTACTAGATGCTGTGAGTAGAAAGATTAAAATAAAGTATCTGCTTCATTTACAAAGGTATGATTCACATATGTTTACATAATCTACAGGTCTCTTACATTAGGTGGAAAAGACAGGAAAATAAATTATAATCTATAGAAAATTTCAAAAAGTTATCTTTTAAGTTAGCAATTTATTCTCATTTTCTGTAGATTCAGATTATATGGAATTGATTTTCCTTCCCAATGTGCCAATGCATCATGTAGCATATACAGCCATTAGCTATTAGATCATCAGTTGCCTTTAAACTCTTTTGCTTGTATAGGCAGTAATTGAGGCCATTTTAATTTTCATATTTACTTATAAAAATACCTGAAAATGTTAGTTCAACTGGGGCTTTATAATAATCTACTAAACTGCCAGGTAAATTAATTATGCATTTAACAGTATGATTGATACAAATAAAATCTCCAAATAATAACCATTATATTATATTTAGGTATAAGAATAGCCTCCTCATTGTAAGAATGTAAGGAAAAAAATTTGGAAATTAATTTTCTTCTGCCTTCTGCATCAGATCTCATTTTGTGTCTTTTGAAAATGCAAGCTAGAATGCTATTTCTTTAGATCAGGGTAACAAGAAATAAGTTCTGAGAATTCTTAGTCTCAACATTATTGCTCAGATATCACTAACTAATTCCATAGTTATTCTCAATTGCAGAAAACATTGATACATTCATTATAACCCACTACAGTGGTTCTCCACTGAGTATGTGTGTTGAGGGGGAAAGGGATGTTTTGCCAAGCCCCCAGGTGATATTTAGCAATTCCTAGAAATATTTTTCATTGCCACAATTTGTGGGTGGTGGATATTACTGTCATCTAGTAGTTAGAGTCCAGGGATATGGCTAAATATCCTACAATGCACAGGGCTGGCCCCACAACAAAGAATTATCTGGCCTCAAATGCCACCAGTGGCCAGGTTGAAAAATCCTGATAAAGTAACATTCCCCATGTGATCATTTAAATAAAAAGGTATAATTAGGTTTCATTGTAATGTAATTCTTTAGCAAAGGCGTGAAGTTACCCCCATCTTTGCAGGCAGAGAGCAGCCTTTGTAAAGGCCCTAAGGTGAACAGTGTGTTTGATGTAACAAAGCACAAAACATAGCATTGCTATGTTTTCAAGTATTGGGGTGAAGAAACTTCATGAAAATGAACAAAATAATATATACATTTTCTCTGAACAGTTTATTCTTTAACATAATAGGCTGCTCAAATTCTGCTCTGATATTATCCAGCAAAATGAACTGAAAAAGGGAATGAAGTAAATACACATGGTATTAGAATTTTGAGTGTTAATTATAGAGGACTCACATTATAAGTTAAATGTGCATGCAGATAATGTGAAAATGAAATCCTTCATATAGAACATGTATTATATGAATTATATGTTCTATAATAAACATATTTCTAATATAATATTTATCTATAACAATGTTTAGTTTGAATATGTTTATTGATATATAAATATAATATGTGTCTATGTGTATGAGTCTATTCAAAAGTTACAATACATATGAAAATTTCGATGCATAATTCTTCCTTTGTTTAAGTAAAATGATACAACAAATAGATGCATAATTTCTTCAAAATATTCAAAAAAATAACTATATAGTATGAACTATATAAAAACATAGATTTTGGAAATTATATCACAAAATAAAAAGTTAAGAAAAAGTAAGAAGAGACACAATAAATTGAAAATATAATCTTCGAAATAATATAGATTTTTTTATGGTTCAGTATTGCCAATCCTAAATAAACAAAAAGCCCTAACCAAAGAACATACAACATTTTATGTTAGACTAGTAGAACATGATGGAAATGATATGATAGTTATGAATGCAGGCCTCAAGAGCCTTATACACTTCCAATCTCTATTTAGACTCCTGTCTCCACCCTGAGTAAAAGCCCAGACTAGCTTGCTGGAGATGAGAGATAACATAAGATAGAGCTAAATTGACCTGATTATCACAGCAAAAATCCACACATGTGAGAAGTTTCATCCCACATAAGTAATGTCACCTATTTGACTCACTGGTAAGCATAGTTACACAAATTTAAACTTAATGGGGCCCAGGGCAAAGGAGAGCCCAGCTAACACACAGACTTATGGGCAGTAAACTTAAATAGTTGTGATAGCTAATTTATGTTTTTTTTTTTCTGTTTTTGTTATGGTGAAATATACATAGCATAAAATTAACCATTTTAAACATTTAATTAAAGTGTACAGTTCTGTGGCCTTAAATACATTCACATTGTTGTGCAATCATCATCACTATTCATTTCCAAAACATTGTTATCATCCAAAACTGAATCTCTGTAATGATTAAACAATACTTTCCTAGCACCTCTTCTTCCCAGTAACCTGTATTCTACTGTCTAAAGAATTTGACTTTTCTAGGTATCTCATATAAGTTGAATTAATACACTAGTTGTCCTTATTTACCTGGCTTATTTCATTTAGCTTAATATTTTCAAAGTTCACCTGTTTTGTAGAATGTATAAGAATTTCACTCCTTGTTAAGTCTGAATAATATTCCACAGGATGTATATGTCACATTTTGGTTTTCTATTCACCTATGAGTGGATCCTTGGGTTATTTCCACTTTTTGCTATTATGAATAATGCCACCATGAACACTGGTATACAAATATCTATTTGAGCCCCTGCTTTCTTTCAGGTATACGCCTAGAAGTGGAATTGCTGGATCATTTGGTAATTCTATAGTGATGTTTTTGAGGAAATGCCATACCATATTCCACAGTGGCAAACTAATCACTAGTAGTGTACAAAATTTCCAATTTCTCCACATCCTTTAAAACACTGTTTTGTTTTCATGTTTCCCTTTTTTTAAAAAAATAACCATCCAAATTGGTGTTTTGAAATTTATTAACACTTGTTTTGTGGCCTAATGTATGCTCTGTCCCAGAGCATCTACCATGTGCACTGGAGAAAAATGTGTACTCTGCTCTTGTTGGGTGGACTGTTCCATATATGGCTATTAGGTACAATTGCTTTACAGTGTTATTGAAGTCTTCTATTTCCTTATTGCTTTTTTAATCTGCTCATTTTATCCATTATTGGATAATTATTGAAGTCAATTATATGACATTTCCAACGCTTATTGTAAAACTGTTTCTCCCTTGAATTATGTCAAAATTTGCTTCATATACTTTAGAGCTCTGATGTTATGTATATATGTTTATAAATGTTATATCTTCTTGGTGAATACTACAAACATTCCCATTTAGAGCAAAAAGATAAATAAGATACACCTTTTCAGTTTATTCAATATTGTAGCAGATATCTTAGTCAAAGCAATGAGACATACAAAAATAAGAAATAAAAATGAAGAAACAAAAAAAGCTAAAATTTACAGAAAATAAGAGTACTAATACAGATCCTTGTCAAGGTTACTGGACACTAATAATGTAAATTTCTTGAACAGTAAGAAGAGTGTGATCCAAATTTCTACAAAAGTCAGCTTATTTTTTGTAATAGTAGTGACAGGAATAAAATGAGTACAGCTATAGTGGGATTTGTGTGATTGGAAATAAAGTTTTGCAAGTTTTCTTTTTTGAAGTTTTCTATTTTTTTTTAATGTGGTCATATGTTATGAATAAGAGTAGAAATCTAAGAACTAGTAGTTAGATAAAAATAAAGGGTATTTGAAAGTTGCCATAGAAAATGAAAAAAAAATGGCCTAACCAGATAAAGATAGGAAGAATGATTATCAAAATTATAGAATAATTTAAATATGCCTATTCTGATTCATAGCATAAAGTGTTAAAAATGTTGTATGACTTTTTACATCAATATTAAATCATTTGAATATAAGCACAAGTAAAGACTTGAAAATTTGGAATCATCCAGACTCAAAATTTTGCAGGCAGTATTTAAGAAAAAGAGAGGGAAGGGGTAAGAATTTTGTGTATTATTTTAAAAAAATACTAAAATGATAGACAGGAAATACTGAAATATATTAGAAAAAATAAAGACAAGTAATGTGGATTATGAATTGGAATAAAGTAGAAATGCCAACAAACTGGAATATCTCTTTAGGTCAATGGGCCATCACTGTTTTTAGCTGAATATACATGATGAAATTTCGAAAAGGCAAAGCTTCACTTAGTGATGTTTTATATCAAACAGTTGCATGAACTGTGATAAGTATGGGTGTGGGTGACTGTAGTATATGATCCTAAAACATTACCAATATTCCTCTTAAAAATAGGAAAAATCACAATACCCACTCTTAGAAATCCATTGGATATTCTATTGGATGTCTTAAGAGATCAGTATAATAAAATAAGAAATAAATTATGCATACATGTATATAAAGTAACACACAAAACTCTCATTATACTTGTGATTACTTGTCTCCATAAAAACTATGGGCATTTTTTTTAAGAAATAATAATAGAGTTCAGCCAAGAGTTCAGATATTTGACTAATGTATCAAGAACAGTTAAAATTTCCCATCTGACCCAGGAGTGGACTGTGTGCTTTTAGAGAGTTCTGTTTACTTCCAAGTCAAAATAAGCATATATTTCCATGTCTCTGTCTTCTAGATATTTGCACCAATTTCATGTTATTGCTAAATCAAAATACATCCTTATTCATACTGAAAAGATTACTTGTTTTATTTGTGACTTTCAAAAAGTTTTAGAATAAATAAAGTATCATTATAGTATCTTTATTTTAGGACAATAACTTAAATGCAGTGATGTGCAGGGGACATGTTAAAAAACAGCATTTTACTATTTATTAGGGTACTTCTCAATCCTTTTAATTTCATTTATATTAATTACCTTAATATGTCTTATGATTTATGATTATCTATAAAGTACCTGATGTAAATGATGGTTAGCTATTGAATTGACTGATTCAAATCTATAGACAGTTCTGTAAGTCAGTAATGATGTTTAGTAACTATGCAAATATTTGTACAATGAGTAAATATCAAGGTAAAACCACTTATTTTGAAACGATGAGAATGATTTTGGCAGAACATTCTGGAAAATAATTGAGACATATTGAAATATTACACTTTTCATTTTTCTCTGTTGTATTAAAATGCAACTTGACACAAAGGAAACATCTGTTTAGAAAATCAAAATGATATAAGTAATCAACTTTCTTTTGTGTTCAGCTTCCATCCAGCTGTATCATATTATGAAAGCATTTTCATAAGGACATAATGACTATATCTTGAATTAGTATACCTAAACCTTTAAGGCAGATTTGTCTTTTTTTTTTTTTTTTGCTGTTATTTTGAAAGATATTTAAACTAGGCATATTATTTGGAGAGGATTTACTACAGTAAGCTAAGAATTCTAATTTTACATATTATAAAGAAGACACTTCTGGATTACAGCAACTCATAGGACTGTTACAGTTGCTTGTAAGTTTTAGGCTTGAAAAAATTTGCTGAAACTTCAAGGAAAAAAATTTCAGAAGTGAAAATAAAGTCAAGCTTGATCTATTCCACTAAAAAGCAATATAACTATGTTCCCAGGCTTTTAATTACTTCCATAGAGTTGAAGTTTTATTAACCACTATCAGTTTCCATTCACCAAGAATTAATAAAAGACACTCCATAATCTGCTTTAAGTAGGACATTTTGTTACTGTGGAGTGTTGGACTGAAAAGAATTTACCCATATTTTAATTCCCTTTTTCAGTTTTGATGACAGCACAGTAACTGATTAATTTGGTGTTATTGTTGACAGCTCCCTCTAAGGATGATTTAATTATTAACCCATGACAACCAGGCAGACTGTTTCCAAATATATTAGCCCATTGAATAGACAACAGTTTTTTAAACTAAGATTTTTCTTATTCCTCTGTGAAATGACGGTTCCTAAGTTCCTATCACTTGAAGATTATTGTTAAAAATAGGCTGTCCTTTTCTATTGAACTCTTAGTGTTCCTCATGAGCATGGAAACTGTTCTTTTATATGAATATGCATGTGTAAATATATCTAGCACTTTCTTCTAATCAGAAACAAATTTTTAAAATATTGCTCATTTGTGTTTAATCATGTAAAACATTTTAGTATTGGTTTTGTTTGTTGTAGTGCTCTGAAAAGGGTATTTTATTTTAAACCTAGGGTTTTATATCTTATTCTAAGGAGTCACCTTTAATTAATTTTATTATATTTTTGTACTTCATACTTTATTATTTTATTTTAAAATATGGAATGCTATTGATTCTAATTTTTTCTGCCTTAATCAGTAGTCCTTTGGAGATTAACTAAAGATGTCTTTCAACTAGTTAATGAAAGCATAACTTGCTAAGCTATTACCATATCCTAAATGACCTGGGGAAGGATAATACTCAAATCCAGCCCTGTCTCATCATTCTGATCCAGATAGGGGGATGAGAAAAAACTGAGAAACTGTTGTGATGTTCATGTACAGAGGCATAGACTCTTTTACTTCTAATCATAGAACTACAGAATGCTTCCTCTCCCCTCACAACTCACAACCACATCCCTCTCTACCTATCATGCTCATCCCAAACCTTCTACCTATTAAAATCCTACGCCTCCATAAATGCAGAACAGTAAGGGATGTATCACAACTTCCTTTTCAACTTTTTTACTATTTCATTTTTGTGTGCATTAAACGTACTAAAAATATCTATGTCCCCTATTACAGGCAGACCTCAGAGGTATTGCGGGTTTGGTTCCAGACTGCTGTAATAAAGCAAATATCCCAATAAACTGAGTCACAAGATTTTTGGTTTTGGTTTCCCAGTGCATATAAAAATTATGTTTACACTACATAACTGTGCCATAACATCATGTCTAAAAATCTACGTACATACCTTATTTAAAAAATACTATTTTGCTAAAAAGTGTTAACCATCACCTGAGCCTTCAGTGGGCCGTAATCTTTTTGCAATAGTAACATCAAAGATCACTGATCACAGATCACCATAACAAATATAATAATGAAAATGAAATAAAAATTTTTGAAATATTGTGAGAATTACCAAAATGTAACACAGGCACAAAGTGAGCAAATGCTGTTGGAAAAATGACACCAATAGACTTGCTTGCTGTAAGGTTACCACAAACCTTCAATTTGTAAAAATGCAATATCTGTGAAGTGCAATGAAGTGAAGTGCAGTAAAATAAGGTATGCCTGTAGACTTACAATTTTTGAGATTTGAAACCAAACATTTATTTGCTTTATTTTATTCTTATTGTCTACACTAGTTCCTAATTAATTATTTATTTAAGATATATAAATTTAAAAGCAATGGATGAGATGTGGTGTCTACCCAGAGGAGTTAACAATTTTGTTGCACACACACACCTATAAGTAATTTTGATAAGATGTGGAGACTATTAGGATAGAAAAAAATATATATCAGAGGCAGAGAAGATTAAGGACAGGGTTAACTATTGTTCCACAGTGGTGCTCTATTAATTTTGGTGAGCTAGAGAGCTCATGCCCCAACATTTGTGTCTGTGTTTTGCTAATAGAGTTACCTGTCTTGATTCCACAGACTTTATCAAAAGTCTTGGCCTTGTCCTAAATATAGTGAAACTAAAGCTAGCTCATATTGCTTCCATATTTTATGGATGCAAAAGTTCACATAGGTAGCTTTTCCAAAGGCTTTCAAAAGTTTAATATCACAATCATTACTCAGTTATCAATCCAAATTGGATCAGATTCAAACTCTTTACTCCAGATGAATGAATAAGATAAATACATAGTTAATTTAATAAGTTCAGTGTATTCCTCTTATAAGTATTGGCTTTCCTGATAAATTCACTAAATGAAAGTCAAAATATTAAAATTTATAAAAATGTTTCATTTAAATAATTATTTAAATAAGTAATGAATATTTTCTTTGTGTTTATCTTGGAAGTGCTGATATGCTTTATCTATTAATGTTGCCAAATCTAAATGTGGCTTCCAAGGAAAGAATGATTATTTTCAACCTAAACAAGTATTACTTTGATAGTTGATTAAATATCAGGGGTAATTACCCTAATAACGAAACCAACATAATGACCTCAAATAATGTACAGTTTCTTTTTAACTTCTAGAAAGGTCATAGCAAAGAAAATAGAAAAGAAAGAACCTCAGTATCCAAACTCCTCTTTTGAAAACTTTGACAAATTTTCACACTATATATTTTTGAGACTGCTTCAAGATAAAAATTGTGAAAATGACCTTTACTTTTATGCTTTTATTTTCTTGATGTGCTAGCTTGGACCATCATTTTATGCACTATTTATACCCTTTTTTTATGGGAAAGCTGACCTTTACTGGAATTTAGATATGAACAGAATACAAATGTGCAAACATGCTTCTTATGAGTTGGAAAAAAATCAAAGGAATGATAAACAGTTGAGGAGAGTATTGTGAAAGATGCCATATAACATGGGTCTTTCAGGCTAGGGTTTATAAAAGCCAATTACAGTTCCATAGCTCTCTACATTATTTTATCAGTACTTTAAAATGAAAGAAGATGAGGTGAGTACCAACATGAAATATCCTTGATCAAGTAACTTTAAGTTGTGTTATACATGTGAATACAATATAGTAATTATGTAAGTTCTTTTTAAACTGTGGTATATTTGAAATGTACAAACAAAGCTTTAACGTCCCCTTTTTTGTAATGTATCATTATACTTAATTGTTAATAATGATATCTGAGTTGGCTTTTGTACCAGTAACATAAAAGTTAGAGAACTTTAATTCTTGTTGAAGTAAAATGATGAAGCACAATAATGACAAACTAAAGTTGATTTGTTGCATATTAAAATTGTTCCCCAGGGCTTCCCTGGTGGCGCAGTGGTTGAGAGTCCTCCTGCCGATGCAGGGGACACGGGTTCGTGCCCTGGTCCGGGAAGATCCCACATGCCGCGGAGCGGCTAGGCCCGTGAGCCATGGCCACTGAGCCTGCGCGTCCAGAGCCTGTGCTCCGCAACCGGAGAGGCCTGAGTACCGCAAAAAAAAAAAAAAAAAAAATTTGTTCCCCAAATTAAATATTATTCTGACTGTGAGATGTTTAAATTAGCAGAGATCTTAGATTGGCCCCAAAATAAATTAAAATGGTAGGCGTAATATTGATCCTCTGAAACTGCAGTATTTCTATTGAAAAGTGGAATGTTTAATTGATTGATAATAAAATTTGAATGAGTTTACTGGGCTGATTAAGGGATGCTTGAAAATCCTATCTAGGATTATCTTTGTAAAAAAATACCATTTACTATTTAAGCATAAACAAACAGATTAAATGAAGTCATCAATTAATTAAATTTCCTCACTTCAGTTTTTCAGCATGGCAAAGAATGCTGTGTATCAAAATACTTGCTGCTTCTCTTTGTTTAATAGCATTCCACAGCTAAAGTGAGACATGTCCATGTGAATAAATTCATACCAGTGAAATGTGTGGAGAATAACGTATGGCTGTTGTAGGCCTGTGAACTAGGAAAATAGTGACTAGAATGACCTTGACAGTGATATGTTAAAACTGCCTGAGAAACAAGCAGAGGGTACAGCTCCTGTGGAGTACCAACTCAGATTTGCTATGGGAGAAACAAATAAATATTTATTGTTTTTAGTGATTATACTTCTTGGTCTGTTTGCTACAGCTGTTCAGATTACCCTAATACAAGACTAATTAGGATAACAAGTCCCCAACCTACATAATCAGGGAAAATGAAAAATAACTTTTATTTACCCAGTTTCTAGAATCTCTCAAGGAAGAGTACAACTTAAATAATTTTCCCCCCACATAATTAGAGATTTACATTCATTAAGACAAAGATGACATTGTATTGTTGAACAAAAGATGTGAGATCTTGGTGAAATCAAATGTCCTGAAAATGGCTCATTATGTTTGGTGATAGTAACAAAGAAGTAAATTTGAATTAATGTCGCTATCAAATCCTGTTTTCATTTTGGAATCATTAATGTTTCTTTTTTTAAAAAAATATCTTCTTTATCACCAAGTTAGTAATAAATGGAGAACTATAGTGAATAAAATGTGAATGAGTTCTTTTAGCCATTTTCTCTAATACTATTTTATTTTATTTTCAATTGACTACCATTAATTTTGTTGGCATCTCTCCAGTGAACTTGATTGATAGACAAATATTGTCATAGTAGTTACCTGTGATTAGAACGATTACATAGTATTCACACACCTAATTCATATATACTACTTGTCTTTTTAAGAATCCTCTATTGTTTTAAACATCCGACCATTCTCGTCAATACATTAATGAACACTAATGTAAACTGAATTGATATATATATACATACATATAGTATAAACATACATGCATAGCTCATACATATATAGTATATACATACATATATAGAGTACAATATATGTGTATTTAATTTCATGATCTATATTTTATCATTTAATCAATGTGTTCAATAGGTGCATCTCTCTCAAGGACTGGTTCTCATTCAAAGTTCTAGTTCTGTTTGATCTAGTGTGTCATATACTTATACTTTCTACAATTTGATGAATTTTTTGCATTTGTAACAATATTAGTTTTACTCGGTTATTTGTTATCTGCACATCTTTCCATTTGATAATTCTTCACAAGCATTATTGGCTGAGCAACTAGAAGAATTATTTGCTGTTTACAAAGATAGGAAGGTTATTGGAAGAGCAGACACAGAGGAAAAAAACCCGCCCAAAACCAAAAAACATCAGACTCTATTCTCTCCACAGTAACTTAAATCACCCTTTTAAAATGGCACTCAGGTTATATTGCTTTTCTGCTCAAAACTCTGTGACTTCCATTATCACTCAGAGTAAAATTAAAGGTTATTTTAATAATGTATCTGCTTCTACACGATCTTGCACTAGGCTAATCTTTGCTCCATTTGCTACCTCTTTCCCTCTTGGTCAGTATGCTTCAACCATAATCCATGTGCTACCTCTGAGCTTTTGCATTTTCTAGTCCTTCTGTTTGGAATGCCCTTCTCCAGATAGTTATAACTATTCCCTCACTTCTTTCAGGTATTTGGTAATTATGTTCTTGTTGGTAAGGGCTTCCTGGTCCTTCATTACAGAAAGACCATTGCTCATCTACTTTCTTTTCTTCTTACCCTGTTTTATTTTATCTTCATTGCATATATCACCACCAAACGTCTCCCACTATTTGTGTATATGTTTAATAAAAACCAAGACTTCATTTAATGGTGTATCACAACTGTTATACCTAAATAATGTATATAGGCTTAATAAATATTTTGTTGAAACTGTGAATGAAGGTAAGAGAAATATCAAGTATACAGTTGAGTATGTGTATCTGGCAATATAGTGAAAAATTCAGGTTTGAAACTTGAGAACCATAAGAATATAGAACTCTGAAACTACCAGGTCTTTTGGCCATGCTGTCCCCCTAGAAGAGGACAAAAGAAGCCTGCAAGTTTATTAAACATACCATGCTAAAGAAATGTTTTTGTATAATAGATAAGGTTATGGTATGTTCTTAGCAGACAAACATTTGCAAAGTTGATATCTTATGAAAGTTACTCCTGCTTATGGCAACTTAAAAATTAAATGTGTATTTGCAATGCTTTTCTCTGTTACATAGACAATAAAAATGAAATAGATCTTGCAGCTTATTATTTAATTTAATTGTGGTGTGAATTCAACTAAAAAAGTCTTGGAAAATGGCACAAGCTAACTTTATCAGGCATAGCCAGCTAAAAGTGCTCTGACATCATTTATTTCTAGGGCCGGGGTTCTAGGCCAAAAGGTTGACGATTAAGTTTAGGAATCTGAAAGTCAATTTCTTCCTCCTTCCTCTACTAGAGTTGTGATTGGGGGAAAAATATCTTAAACTATATGAGATTTATTCTCTTATAACTTGTTTGTACTGTATTTACCAAGCATAAGTCAACCAAACATATATTTTCTTTAGCATTGGCTTTAGTGTCATGGATATAACTTCATTAAGCACTATTCTTTTCTATCTAAATTATTATATAATCTATTTTATTTAGTGACATCAGTGGTCTAAAACCTTACAATTCGCCCATATTTCATCTTTAGAGCATGGAAATATTATTTGATTCCAGTATAATTTGATTGACAAATATTAAATGGAAAGTTAAAATTAAATGTTGTAAAAGAAAAATAATAAAATATGGCTAAAAAAAGTTGAATTTTTATTCATTGAAGTTAAATTCCCATTCCTTTTATAAACCTGCATGATAGACATAAACGCCATTTATATTGAATTTAAGCTCTACATAAATTCAAGTCTTTGCATTTATCCAATGTAAACCATATGGCAGTTTTGAAAAGTAGCTTTAAGCATTTTTTGAAATTAAAAGGAAGCTGGAATATTTAGTTTGCAATTATATGTGGAGACTTCTCTCAATTTCAATCAACAATTACTATGTAGGCATATGAATTTATCTCTGAGTTCAGTTGACAGTTTGATAAAAACTCTCACATTTAGAAAAGAAAATTGTCTTTATTTTTCAGTTTGTTTTTAGTGCTCAAGTTCTACTTGAACATTGGTCCTTTTCTTTTTCTTTTATTACCTGCACAATGACATTTATCTTTCTAAATATTTTCCTGAAAATTACTTATTTAAAAGTCCATTACTTTCTTAAAAATCCTTTAAACCTCAAGACAATTAAGGAATTGTTGACACTGATAATTCACTACCTGAATCGAGTTCTTTCAAATTGAGTTAATCAAACAACCCTTGTCTAGAATCTTCCGTAAAGCATACTGAGTCACAAAAAAAGCACTGAGTAAGCATACTGCTTATGTGTGGATGGTTGTTGCTGTTGTCTCTATATTCCTAAATAGGTTTTAAGGTTGGAGAGATTAAGTATTTAAGAACAGTGTGATAGTTTAATGAATGTATAATTTTAACAAAATTAAGGCATGGATGACACTATAAAAGAATCTATAGAATAAAAATTGGAAAGAGAAGGAAATACGTGCTTCTTAAGGGAGAAGGGGGGTGGAATAGAACATAGAGCTGAATAAAAATTGTTATTGAGGGTCAACAATGCTGCTTGTGTGTAACTGACAGAAAACAAAACCCAAACAACTCTAATAATTGAAATTGTGCTTTACTAAACTATAAATATTGCCATTAAGTTAAAAAATATTAAAAGGAATCTTGAACTTTCAACACTACTCTTTTAAGCCCTCTTTTTTTTTCTAATAAAATAAAACTTCATTTAATATATAGAGGTTTCTGGTAATACCTTCTTAAAGTACCCAACATTTTTGAACATTATTTCTCCTGACTTTAAAATACTTAAAAGTATGTAAATATTTCATATGTTGCTCAATCTTTCATTAGGCTAAATTGTTCCTTGTGCAAAGACTGGTAGGCTTGTCACCAGACCTTAATATTTTGAGTGATTTGGGTTAATCTGCATTGATTTGATTAAAAAATGCCAACACTTGAGAGTTAATCATTTCTCATTGAAAATGTGTAGCTACAGTTAAGGATTTTTAGAGTGCTAAAGATGGTGGTTTAGTGTAAGTACAGACTGATCCAAAGTAAACACTTAATCTAAATGGATGTCTACATAGTTAGCCGTGGATATATATGTTAGATGGACATGGAAACATCATCTTAAAGCAATAATGAAAGTGAATGAATAGACAGAATCATAAAGACCAAAATGTAATGTTGGCATTCTTTAAAAGAAAACTATTAAAATGTATTTTAGGGTCATATTGAAATATTGTAGAAGGGTACACTTATTTAGTCAGAAAGAGTCTTTGATTAAAACCATAGTATTCATTCCTTGGGCTATGATTAAATTGTGAAGCATCTGGCATAATTTAAAATGAAGGTCTTGGTGCTCAACAGCAGCAGAGAATTATTAATTGCAAAGCCTTTGCATTTCTGCCCTGTCAGTCAGCACAAGTCACAAGTCAGTCAGCTGGTTAGAATAGGAATCAAGGCCAGAGAGAAAAAATAATTTCTACTTAGCTATAATAAAGCATATATAGTTTTTAGTGAAAAGTAACTATTGAATGGTTCTTATCATGACTAAAATGCAATTTGAATGTGAATGCCTACCGCCAGTTTAGTGATCCAGCATTTTGTTAGTTTATCAACTGTTTATTCTGTGAATATGCTTCCTTTTAATCATGTTCAACATCCTCTGTGTCTTATAGCATTCTACCCTGCTAAATACCTTTCTAGTTTTCCTGAGTAAGTGGCAAAAATAAAAATGATACATATACATTGCCTAAATTAAAAATTTGGAAAAAAAATCTTGTTCTTATTAATAAGATACAGTTCAAAATCTAGACAAAAAATTTCTCATGAATATTTCTATCTTTTTGTCATAGTTATTTCTGTGTTGAAAGAACAAATGCATCCACAATATTATTGAGTAAAATAATTGAATTTTATTAGCTACATTTCATGTGATTTAAATTTTACCAAAATATTTTCATGCTTAGTAAAGAAGACATCATCTGATTTTTAGATCAGTATATACAGATATTAATGCCTTAAGCCTGCTCTATTCATCAATGTATATTTTAATCAGGTTACAATTGTTTTATATAAAATGTAAGATATATTTAATTGTGCAACTGAATATAGTTTTAATTCTCATTTTAGTTTGGCATTAGTTTAATGAAAAAGCTCTTAAATGAAGTGAACACATTACTGCTAAAATCTTTAAGTTGAAAATTTTAAAATATAGTGAAGGGAAATACTTCCTTTCAAACTTATGTTCATTTTATTTATCTTATATCTGATTTTTAAAAGCTGCAAATGACAAAATAAAATATTTTAAAATTCTGTCCTTTGACCTCCTTTCTCATTTAATAACTTTCCTGTGCATATAATACATTAAACTATTTTTTAAATAGCTTCAAAGTAGATTTGTTGAAAATTAGAAAATTAAGATGCATATGATAGAGTTCAAAATTCTGTATCTATCGAGTATAATTCATGGCCATTTAACAAAAATATGATAAAATAGGTGATCAAATATAAGTAGGTTAATTGCATAATAAAAGTAAAAAAGTGGCTAACGTATGCAATGTCTTTAACAATCACATCAAACTAACTTATCATAAATATATGTAGTTCATGAACTGAATATGGATGTACTCTTTCTGATAGCAGTTCTGATGTAAGCCTCTATTATGAATTTTTTTGTGTCTGCTCTTTTGCCACTTTCAACATGATACATAAAGTTCATTGAATCACTACACATCTCTCTAAATACAGACTATGAAATGCCTTTCTAATATATTCAGATAATAATAATAATGCCTCATATATGTGGTATTACACTAAAGCCTGCTAATGTCATAGTGCACATTGTCAAACTACTTTAAACAAGCTAAACAGATATGTACAAATCCTTGATGCACACTCTAATATAAACATCATAGAAGGATGTAGGTTTATTTATTTGTCATGTTGAGTGCATGACTATAAAGTAAGTGATATACTTTTGTACTAAAAATAAATTTAGGTAAAAATAATTGGTTTCATTACTTTTTTTTCCACAATAATAACATAGAACCCAAGGGAAAAAAAAAACCTATAAGATTTATAGTTTCAAGCAAACTGTTTAAATGGAATATGTTAAAATATATGATTGACACAGGATTTAGAAATCCTAAATTCTGAACCTTTGATTTTGGTAGAATAAATTGCTTTGCAGGAGATTAAATACTAAGTGATAATTTTCCTAAAATATCATAGGAGTTTCTAATGGTTAAATATAAAGAAACAGTTACCAGTTTACTATTCAACTAAAGGAGCATAAATTATACATTTAATTTTAAAATGTTGCTATTTTAAAATTAAGTCTTTATATTTTAGAGCAGATTTAGTTTTATAGGAAAATTGAACAGAAAATTTAGAGTGTTCCTTCTCATATACTCCCTACCCCCTTGCTCTTAGTTTGTCCTATTAACATATCACATTGGTATGGTATGTTTGTTGCAATTGATGAGCCAGTATTGATATATTAGTATTAACAAAAGTCCACAGTTACATTTAGATACACTCTTTGTGTTCCACAGTTCTGTGAGTTTTGCCAAGTACATGGTATCTTATAAGTACATTAGAGAATCATGCAGAATATTTTGAGTGCCCTAAAAATCCCCGTGTTCCACCTATCTCCTTGCTGTCTCCACCACAACTCCTAGCAACCACTGATCATTTTATTGTCTCTATAGTTTTGCCTTTTCCAAAATGTCATATAATTGTAAGCATACAGTGTGTAGTCGTTTCAGACTGGCTTCTTTCACTTAGCAACAAGTGTTTAAGTTTCCTCCAGGTCTTTTGTAGTTTGATAGTTAATTTCTTTTTTAATAATATGTATTTCATACACCATAGTTTATCTGTTCACCAATTGAAAGACATCTTGGTTGTGTCCAGTTTTGGCAAATACCAATAAATCTGCTATAAACATTTATGTGCAGGTTTATGTGGACATAAGTGTTTAACTCATTTGAGTAAATAACTAGTAGTGGATTACTGGATCATGTAGTAAGAGCATGTTTATTTTTGCAAGAAACTGCCAAAGTGACTACCACTTTATATTCCCACCAGCAAAGAATGAGAGTTCCTATTGCTCTACACCTCATCATTATTTGATATTGTCTGTGTTTTGGATTTTGGCTATTTTATAGGTGTGTAGCAGTATCTCATTGTTGTATACATATAATTTTTACCACTTTAAAATCTTATGTGTTCAACTGATGTCTTGCTCTTCATACTATAAATTGTGCTACCTCTACCTGAAGTCATGTGCTTATGAAAACTAAGGATCATTAGTCCTAATTTTTTGCGATATAAGGAATCTGAGTCTGGATTATTTTGGGTACAGTATAATCTTTTTTTTTCTACACAGCATTTGTCATATGCTTTGTGAATATTCAGTCATCATTTCAACCAATAAATATGCCAAATATGTTACAGACACTGTGCTAGGTACTGAAGAAACAAAGAAAAATAGAATAGTACAAAAACAAAGTGACAAAAATAAGTCTTTCTGACAGACCTATTCTCAACTGCACAGCTGCAAAAAACAAAAAAAAAAAGAAAAAGAAAATTAATTTTTCTCTAGAGGAGTTTATCTAACATATATGTGATCATGGGAAAGAAGTCATGAAATTGTAAAATTGCCTCTCTCTCATAAAAAATCCAACTAGATAGACCTAAATAAATCTAAACGAATCAATAGGTACTCTCAATTCAATAGAATTATTTTTCTTTTTCATAAACTTAGGTGCTACACATAACTAGATATTTATAAAAATCAATATTTATTTTTAATGGATCTGAGCATAATAGTATATCACTTTAAAAGAATCCCGATATAAAAAGTACTGACAACTTAGAAAATTGACAAAGCTTTATAAAAAGAACTAAATGACAAATAATTGAAGTTTCTGTAATGAATTCAGTGGGATGCCAAATAAAAAATTGTCTTTGAAACAATTAAAATAGAGGATGTCATCTTCTTCTTAACCTCAAATTTTCTAAATTAAGTCAAAACTTTTCAATTTTCTGGAAATCCTAATATCTTAATTTAAAAAATAGAAACACATGGCATGTAACTAAAATGTGTAATAGGGAGTATGTGAAAAAAGTCTTCACTACTAAACTTTATATCATTTTATGCTCTAAGACTGTGATTTTCAAACCAGATTACATTTAGCTTATCAATCAAGTATCAGTTTAATTTGTCATGTCCTGAATTTAAAAAATGGAATAAAATAGTCAACATTAGAACAGTGATAAATAGAATAAATATATCAGACTGCTCCATTTTGTATAATATATGTCTTTATGAATCTATGATATGCAATATACTTTTAACCATAGGCATAAACAAAAATGGAAACCGTTACTTAGCAGTTACGTACATAACTTGATGAAGAGCTATTAGCACTGTAAGGAAACCATCTTTATCTCTCTTTTGAGGATATTTAAGGATATAGTTCACAGTTTTATTGGCTCCATTTAATTATGAATTATTTCCCTATTAAGTTGGCTGAGACACTTTAGAGAATTATTAGGGAATTCTCACAGAATTGGTTGATTCACTAAATAATAAATAAAATAAGCAAAAATATACAATCACCAAGTAGGAGAGAGTAATACAAAACTAAAGTAATAATAAATAAAAAAATATATAGAACGTTAATAATTAAAAAGTAGAAAGCATGATTAATCACATGTTGAATATCACTGATAAATAAAATTAGCATTAGAAATTAGAGTAAAACATGTTTTTTTCACAGTTCTTTCTGGAATGCTTTATATAATGCTGCACTGCCAATAAGCAACTACTAGATGGAGGCCATGAAGGTATATTATAATACACATTCACATATAAATGTGTTATATTATCTCCCTGTAACTATAGATTACTACATGAGTTTATAAAATGTAGCTCACAATTGAAGTCTCATTTTCTTCCTAACTTGCTCTTGGGCTCACATTTTTGTTAAACCATTTTGTTAAACCATTTAACCATTGTTAAACCATTGATAGAATGATAATTCATTCTATCAATATGAATTAATACATATTAATTCGATGTGAAAACCATTTGCCTATCAACTAATCCAATCACATACTTCTGTGTCCAGAATATGTGAAGGGTTGTTTTAGGACAGGCCTTAGGCAAACTATGACCTGTTGGCGTAATCTGTGCCCTGGCCTGTTTTTATTTGAACACATCCAAACCCATTCCTTATGTATTGTCTATTGTTACTTCCAGGCTACAATATCAGAATTGAGTAGTTGCAACACAGACTATATGGAGTTAGGAAAACATAAATATTTATTACCTGACCCTTTGTAGAATAAATTTGCAGCCCCACGGTCTGCAATAAAGAGAAGCATAAGGTAAGAAATAAAGAGAAGCATAAGGTAAGTTAGATCCCTTCAGGATGTCTCTGTTTAGATAAAGATTCAGTAAGAAAAACATTTATATATAATGAAATGGAATGTGTGTGTGTAATAAAAGGCATAGGTAGGTGGCAAACACAAGTTACCTGGGAATGATTCCTGAAAGGCTTCCAAGTAAAAGTGATACCCGAACTTTGTCTTAAAACATATTAATGTAAACTATTTACTGTCAATTTTTTTTCTTTTGTAAACATGCTTTTCCTTTAAAAAAGAATGATTAGGGTCTTTTTCACCTTGTAAGATTAAATCTGTTATAATATGCAACAACAACTGACTTCCCCAAGAACTTTCTTTTGACTTTTTAGCAGTTATATAGTTCATTAATTTTGGCTGAAATATAATATTCATTGTGTGAATAATCACATTTTATTCATTTGGCTGAGATATAATATTCATTATGTGAGTAACCTATGGTTTGATGGGTGTTCTGTTCCAAGTTTTTCTCTCATGATCTGTTACATGTCTCCCTTAGTACACATACAATCATTTATTTTAGATATAAACTAGTGGTGCAATTGATGCATCTGATTTACCTTTGTACATCTTTACAAACTCTTTTCTCAGAACTATAGTGGATATATTGTTGAGAAAGAAATAAACTTGTTCTTTTGTTAAGCTATTAAGATCATGTGGTTATTTGTTATCACACAATTCCTACCATCCTAATAAAATGGTTTTATGACTTGACACTTGGCCAGCAGTAAATAAAAGAGACTATAGATTACCATCTTCTTGTTATTGGACATTGTGATAGACAGAACAATGACCCCTCTAAGTTGTCCTTGTTCGAATCCCCAAAATTTGTGCATGTGTTATATTTCATAGCAAAAGGGAGGCATACGGTTGCAGATAGAATTAAAGTGGTTAATCAGCAGACTTTAACATAAGGAGGTTATCCTGAACTATCTACAATATGCCTTCAGTTATCTGCAATTCAATGTAATCGCAAGGGCCCTTTATATGTGGAAAAAGTAGGCAAGAGGGTCAGAGTGGGAGTGATGGGACACAAGAAAGCCCTGATGGGGCATTGCTGTCCTTGAAGATGGAAGGAAGTCATGAGCCAAGGAATGGAGATAACTTCTAGAAGCTGTAAAGGAAAAATAATTCTTTTTTTTCTCCTCTAGCACCTCCAGAAAGAAATGTAACTCTGCAACCCCTTAATTTATCCCTGCGAGACCCATTTCATACTTATGACCTCCGGAACTGTAAAATAATAAACATGTGTTGTTTAAGCCATTAAGTTTGTGGTAATTTTTTAAACAGCAGCAGTAGGAAACTAATATATATGCCTTTTTGATTTTTACCAATTAAATGTGTATAAAATTTTATTTGATAAATGTACTGTTTTGAATTTCTCTGGTCTTTAGCCATATTGAACATCTCTTCAAATATATATTGGCCATATGTGATTCTTTCTTGTGGGAAATGTCTGTCAATGTTTCTTGCCCATTTTCTCTTCACTTTTCTATTGCTTCTGACTTTCTTATGAAGTGGTAAATGTTCTTTACATAGTCAATAATAGTTTTTCTTGGTTTTGAAAATTGCAAATATCTTTACCAAGTTTATAACTTCCTTTTTGCAATTTCCTTAGGGTGTCTTTATTATTAAAAGAAATCTTGATTTAAGTGTAATTAAATTTCCATGTTTTCTCTGTTTAGTAATTTAAAATAATCCCCCCCCAATATTTACCATATTTTTGACTTAGATATTTGAAAGTGATTTTTTAATCAACATTTAAGTTTTAATGTATTTAATATTATATATATACATATATATGACATGTATTTAATATACATTTTTATTTTTCATTCACATAATCTTTTTTTCCCTGATTTCCCACTGATATGGCATGTAGCATGTACATAAGATTAAGTTCCAGAGAAGCTGGATCTTTTATGTGCTCTCTATACTACTGTGTTAGACATGTATTTATTCCTGTAATATAGAAGTGTCTTAATTATTATAACTTCACAATAAATTCTAATATCCAGAATAGCAAATCACCACCTCCAGTTCTTCCTGTTTAGAAATGCCCTAATTATTTTTGCCTCTTTTCTATAATATACTTAGAATCAGAATATCAATTTCTGTTTAAAATTTTATTGGGATTTTGGATTGAAATTTCATTAAATCTATAGGCCAGTTATGAGATAATTAGCCTCTTTATGGTGTTTATTCATTAACATTTTGCAGTTCTTTAATGTTTCTTAATATTATAATTTACTTTGTAAAATTATTGTGCGCACATGGTTATAATGGTTTCTATGTACTTGAAATAATTTAAAGTTTCATAAAGGATCATAACATCTGTAAATAATGACAGTTTTCATTTTTATCATTATTTTATTAGCACTCTTTTGTTATCAAGCTTCTTAGTCCATAATTTGTAGACTAAAACCCTCTCCCCTCCTGTATGAAACACTCAAATTAGCTATCACTAGTTGCCTCGTATATCTATGTAATTAAGTAATACAGATAAATCTTGACGCCCCTTAAGCCATGCAACTACTCAGTTCCTGACAACATTTTTTCTGTTTTTTTTTTTTTTTTTTTTTGCGGTACGCGGGCCTCTCACTGTTGTGGTCTCTCCCGTTGCGGAGCACAGGCTCCAGACGCGCAGACTCGGTCGTCATGGCTCACAGGCCTAGCCGCTCCGCGGCAGGTGGTATCTTCCTGGACCGGGGCACGAACCAGTGTCCCCTGCACCGCCAGGGGAACTCTCAACCACTGCGCCACCAGGGAAGCCCCCTGACAACATTTTTTAAATGAATGCTGTCTCCATTCCAGTCCAGATACCAATGACAATATCTACAACCAAAAATTTGGTGATAATTGAAAAATTGGGCACAAGCATTCATTGAAGTATCATTAGTTTCAATTAAAATGTTTCAAAATAAATTAATTTAAAAAATATAAAGCAGATTACCATAACTTTTCTTCACAATGCTGACCAGGTCCATGTATGCTTCTTAAAAAAACAAAAACAAAAAACAAACAAAACAAAACAAAAAAACAACAGAAAACCTCTCCATCTTTAACTGCCACAACTTCAATAGCCCATAACTGTTCCACCAGGTTTACCATGGTTCATAATGCATTTCCTTTCACATTGATATCAACTGATTTAATTAATATTGGATGTCTAAGCCACTGGCAGTCTGTAATGTGAGTGAACACCCATGAATTGATCTAACATGAAGAGATTAGATAGGGACTTAACATTGGATATTAGGGAAATCATTTAGATTTGGATCAGTTTTCCCACCTATTATGACAATACCAATGATAATATTAGGAGAAAATATTGCATGGCATTTCATTCAACCACTCAGTGGAGATAAGAAGTGGCAAAAGAAAATATAAGCTATTGAAATCCATGAGGACATATGAGAAACTCCAGTAACTCCCCTTGCATTAACCAGAGGTTGAAATATGAATGTTATGTTGACAAGATGGTGCTGATGGGAGCAGAGTCATTTCTTTACTTCTTTATAAACATCATAACAGTGGCATCCCTCTGGCTGAGTGAATCTGGAGAAATTTGTGGTATAAAAGTATTCATTAACTTGGAATTTAAAGAAAAATTAAAGCAAGGAATAATGACATAATCCTTTGCTTTATTTAGTTATTCTGTTTAGTTATTAGAGTTCACCATTGACCTTTAAAAAATTCTGTACCCACAGTCTTCATCCCTCTAACTATGATTCCATAATTGGTTTCCTAACAAAACTGAATAAGGAATTCAGAAGAAAACAATTTGCAACCAACCCTTAAATATTCAGATACACTTCATCTATTCTCCTGATTTGGGAAGAGACCCACAGACTCTTTATGAAGAGCAACATTGGAGGGAACAATTCCAGGAGCTACAGCTCCTTTCACATCTAAACACATTGAAAGAAGTGTAGGTAATCTGATTGCTTGGACCAGGACAATGATCGGACCACATTTTATTTGTGCAAGGGTAACTGCAGGAACTAGGTAATTTTTTTTTTTTTTAATTCCTGGGCTTCTGCGTACACTTACTAATGGTATGGTGTTTTCCATTCCATCTTGAACAACAATGGGATAGCCTTATATAACCTCATGTGAAAGATAAGTCCATTGGAATAGGCGTTGTCATTTAATTTTGTCTTAATGAATGAGAATATGAGATAAGAGTATGCTCTTTATAGGTGAAACTGGTGAAATAGAACTGGTGGTGTTGGCAGGTCTGTTCATATCTTTATACATATACCTAGGGGGAAAAAATGTGTTAACACATTAATGCATTTGGCATGAAATCTGCATTGGCTATTTTTCTTGAGCCTATTCTCTTTTTATTTATCTTCACTTAAAATTTTTCAAAAAGTATTGCTTAGTAATCTATTCAAAATACTGTATATTGAAGCCATTATTAGTTTAGAAATCAGGTAAATTCACTACATATCCTATGAAAAATTTAAGCCTAAAACAAAGTTTAATCTTTTATATTTCATGAAGAAATCACAGTAAAAGCCACCCAATTAGCATCTTTTAAAATATCCCATTTGTCAGGATAATTTGAAAAATTAATGATGGAAAGGTAGCTGTAGCTTTAGGAAACTTAGGTATGTTTTTCAGTCTATCAACAATAATAAAATCAATGCCTTAATATATATTCAATGACTTAAATAAACAGAGTAGAAATATTCCACTTCTACACAGACTAATTCCTGCTTTAGCTAGGGTCTTTCATTCAGGAATAAAGACACTATTTTCTACAATTTATCTGTGGCCATGTCATTTAATCTTACTAAAATAAATTTACAAGAAATAAAATCCATATGACCTGAAGGCAACTTAGAAATAATCTTATTTTATAGGTGAGAAAATTTATTGTATTTGCAACCTTGTGGTTATGAAACATCATGGTTTAATAATGAATTTATTATAGAACTGGCCCAAAGAAATCACCCCAAAAAAGAACAATTTACAAAAGTATTACTCTTTTTCTACTGTTTGATTGTTTAAACACAACTTCTTCATAGATTAAGCATTAAATTGATCTCACATGAAAGCACATGTTCATTCCAAATATCACTAACTTTACTGTGAAGAGAACATTCAAAACCACATATTGAGGCTTCCCTGGTGGTGCAGTGGTTAAGAATCCGGCTGCCAATGCAGGGGACATGTGTTTGAGCCCTGGTCCTGGAAGATCGCACATGCCGTGGAGCAATTAAGCCCGTGCTCCACAACTACTGAGCCTTCGTGCCACAACTACTGAAGCCCATGCGCCTAGAGCCTGTGCTCCACAACAAGAGAAGCTACCGCAATGAGAAGACCACGCACCGGTAGCCCCCACTCCCTGCAACTAGAGAAAGCCTGCATGCAGCAATGAAGACGCAACACAGCCAAAAATAAAATAAATAAATTTATCAAAAAACAAGACAAAACAAAATCACATATTGAACCATCTACTTCCATGAAAGTATCAAAACTCGAGCTGTACTGCCTCACCTTTCTATTTATTTTATTTAACAGAAACAAAGTTTTTCAGGTCATCTGTTTCCCTGAAACTGTCTCTTTTAGAGTGCAAGATAAGTGATTCCCAAATGCCTCTATATTCGAATCTTATTTTCTGAGTCTTATGTCACCCAAATGAAAACTATATGCCATCCAGTAGTGCTGCAGTCCTTTCCAGTGGGATTTGTTTTTATCATTTTCACATGCTTGAGGGCAGGAGGTGGATTACTTATCTTAATGAGTAATATATATATATTTGTAGAATCTGTGAATAGAAATTCTTGAGTTTGGTTACAAAGCAACAGGATAGAAAAACAACCAATAGAGACTTTTAAGTGTCCAATCAGATTCCTTATAAAAATGTCTATGTCTAAGTTAACACTCTTATCTTAATATGTTCAGCCTGTGATGCTAAACATGGTCTATATGTGTTATTTATCACTTATTGTTGCACCTCTGTAAATGATCATGTACAAACCAAAATGAGACCAGTGGAGTGTGTATGTACATGATCAAGAACAATCTTTCAAGATTATATATGGTTACAAAAGGGGCAGATGAGCTGTTAAGAAAAAGATTTCCAAAACTTTGAAATAAAAAACCAGAAATGTGCAGAAGTATATCTAGTAGTAATACAAACCATTAACTTCTACATAACAACTTTTTACTAATTATCTTTGGTTGATATATTTTCTTTTACAGTTTTTAAGGAAAAAATATTATTGAAAACTTGGGTGTACAAAGGAAGCACGTTCTTAGATATCTTACTGAGAAACTGATTAATAAGTAGACTTCATGATTACTGAATTTTTAGGAGGATATATCTATGTTTGAATTTGCTATTTACTGTTTGACTAGAGCCCACACTCTATCAAATTACATATAAATTTGTAGATTTCTGTTCAGCTGAAAAATTCATCTCAAAGACTAAAATTTATTGCCTTGTATTTTTATTTATTAGCAAACTCATTTCACCATTCCTTTGACAGATTATTTAAAACTCTGTACCTTAGGTTCCTTGTTTCTTTTAAATAACTTTTTTGAGGTATAATTCATGTACATACAAATCATTCATTTAAAATGTATAGTTCAGTATTTTATAGCACATCCACAGAGTTTTACAATCATTGCAAACAACTTTAGAAATTTTCATCATATTACTCCCAATAGAAAACACTGTACACATCAGCATTAACTTCCCTTTACATCCCATCCATCCCTGCCCCAGTCCTAGGAAAACAGTCTACTTTCTTTCCCTATAGATTTACCTATTCTAGACATTTCAAATGAATGGAGTCATAAAATACGTGTTTTTTTAAACTCACTTCTTTCACTTAACACAATATTTTCAAGATTCATCTCCTAATGTAGCATGTATCAGTACTTCATTCCTTTTTATTGCTGAATTTGAACCAGATACACCATTTTATTGGTTCCACTGTTACTTAGCAGAACAAATATTTTATGTGTGTACATTCTCTTATTTTTAAAAGTCATGTTCTTTATTTTGTAATTGTATGTAAATACAGTATTAAGCATTTTCATCGTTTTCAATTTTTGGATTTTTTTTATTATTTTGTGTTTAAAGAATGGAAATAGATGCAAAATGCCAAAGAAAGCTTGTGTTCAAAAGTATTGACACAAAATGAAAAGCAAAAAATACATATTATTTTTTACAAAGTATAAATATAAGAAAAAATCAAGAATAATCTGTTTATATCAGGAAAATAGCATTTTAAAAGTTTAGTGTATGGCCAGATAATTGATTGAAACATACTTGCTATAGTTTTGACTTGGTGAAACAAGAAATGACAAATTCACATTTAGATACATTTTAATTTTATGCATTTTGTTCATTAGAAACATCTGAAAGGCATTTGACATTATTTGTATTTTTGCAGCTGTTTTCATTAATTTGTACCAAACTGTGAAATGTGTTGATTTTGCCATGACCAGCCCATGAAATCCATTGTCTAACTGCTTGATATGGTGGCTTCTTACCAAAAAAGACTCTCAATGAAAGATCTGCTATGAAATGACATTTTTCTTATATATGTATCATATTATAAAACTTTCTCTCATGAATATTAGATCACTAGAAATAGACGTATGGGTGTTTTAGTTCTATGTGAATAAAAAATGTTATGACATTTTGACTTGGGTATGGAATTGGAATTGCAGTAAACTTCACTCTACCTGTATTTTTTTGTTTTGTTTTGCCTTGTTTACTAGTCATAGGGTTTCACTATCACTAAGTAAATGTGTTGGACTTTTAAAAACTTTTATTCTTTCTACAATTTCTTTATATCTCCTTTTTATTAATATCTATAAATATCTGATTATAAAATATATGATGTTTCTAATAATAAAGTTATTCCTTAAAAGTGATGACAGTTAAGAGTAAATGTATGTTACTGATTTTTGTCTCCTGATCTGAATTATTTACTCAGCATATTAATATTTAGTTTGCTTAGTTAATGTTGAGTTAGTTATTATTCAGATTTGTCAAAGTGTTCTTATCATTTGTGTATTTATTCAACCTGATTCTAAAAATAGTAGAAGTCAGACTTATTCAAATTATTTGCTAATGTGTCTGCATAATTTATGTGGAAGCATATCAATAATTGTCTCATATTTCCACATTTGTTTTAAGAGTTGCATGCTTTAAGGTAATTAGAATTCTTGCCATGAAACTTTCTAACAATTTTCCTTATTAAGTTTTACATTAGACATGCTTTTATGAGGCAAGTGTTTTGAAATTATTGAAGTCTTGTTTATTAGAAATATATATTTTTTCTCACACAAAGTGTGTTAATGAAAAGACAAGTGAGACACTGGATTTAGGTTGAGTCATGGTAATTAATGATGTTTATCAATTTTATTAGCTAACATATCAAGTTGAATTGTGTTATTTTTGATACTTGAAATGATAAATGTTCCAGGAACATATTCTTAAATTTAATTTGAAAATCCTTCCCTTTTAGGTGTAACTGACACTAGATATCAAAGCTTCTTTTTCACTAAGTGGTGAGTCTTCCATTTTTGGGAAATGAAATAAATGTTTAAACTAATTGACCTCCTTGTGTTCAACTATTTATTTAAAGTTTTCCAACAGCCAGCATAGATATTAATAACACTAGTCCTTTAAAATAAAACTTTAGAAAAAGGCAATTAAAAATGAATTATAGAAACATAAAGCCAAGAGTTCCTCTTGGCTGCTAAATATCTTGAGACTTGGTAGTTGAAAGAATCTTATATTCCCCAAACCTTTTAGGTCATTGATTACATCTGCTCTAGCAAAAAAAAAATAGCACTTACAGAAATGTATTAATTTCTCCAAAATGTACTGCAGTATTGCATATTGATAATTGACTGTCAAATTATCTTAGCCATGTGATGTAAAATTTCTGCATACACACACACACACATATTTAGGGTGTGTGTGTGTGTGTGTGTGTGTGTGTGTATAGTCAACCCTTATTATTTTGCAGATTCTATATTTGTGATTTCTCCTACTCACAAAAATGCATTTATTTGTAGTTCCAAAATCAATATTTGGGGTGCTTTCATGGTCATTCATTTGTGTACATACGCAGTGAGGTGAAAACTTTGAGTCATTCATGGACATGTGTGTTCCCAGTTGAGACAATGCTCTGTCTTCTTGTTTCTGATCTTATACAAGTGCTCTCTTCATGGTCTATGTAGTGCTACACTTTTTTTTGCATCTTTTTAGGGTTTTTGATGTTGTTAGTAATTTCGCTGTTTAAAATGGTGACTGCACATAGTTCTGAAGTGTTGTATAGTGTTCTTAAACACAGGAAGGGTGTGATTAGCCTTACTGAGAAAATATGTGTGTTAGATGTTTCATTCAGGCAAAAGTTAATGTGCTGTTGGCTATTAGTTTGGTGTTAGTGAATGAACAATATATGGTGTCTTTAAACAGAAACACAAAATAAGTTTATGTATCGATCAGTTGACCAAAATGTTGGGATCAGAGGTCCCAACATTCAAAACCTGTATTTTCATTTTCCCTGGAAACAGTGGTTCAGTATTTTCGAGATCAGTGTGTGTGCTGATACCATAGAACATGACTACTGCAAATATCAGCATTTGACTATGTAGGTATATATATATATATATATATATATATATATATATATATATATATATATGTATGTATGTATATACACATGCACACACAAATGTATACACATATACAATTATTTAAAATTTATTTTGCTAAGTGTAGATATTTAAAGATTAAATATTCTTTTAAATTTAGGAAATTTTCCAAAACAAAACAAAAAAGGCCAACACTAAACAATAATTTTCACATAGAAGTAATGCATCATCAATATTGAAAATATATTTGCAGAAGAATTCAGTGTATTCATTTTTCATTATTTAAATTGATGCTGCAATCATTATTTAAAACACAATTATTTTATTTTACTTTCAAATTTACCAAATATGGGAAAATTACATGTCTTGTAATAATTCATACTTTATATATACATATTTTGAGTTAATATGTAACATTTTTTTGAGTATTCACAATTGTATTGTCAAACATTATATTGTTTTTGTTCTTAATCATTGGCTAATGGGTATGTTCCTTATATCACCAAAATAGAGATCTTAAACAAAATTGCAATAGTGTGCAAAAAGCTTTTGAGTAGTCACGTTTCTTACAGAACATTCTTCAGAAGACAGATGTTGAAATTGGTGGACATAGTATTGTAGAGCATATAATTTTGATGACAGTCTTCTAGTGTGATTCTATAATATGTTACCATTAAAGATAAGTAGAGCACAATGGTCTTATGGATTTTTATGGGCATATCATAGAACAAAAGTATATATAGATACACTTCAACATACCTTTGGGACTTAAGTGTTGTTGTTGTGTGTATGTAGTCTTCTTGATTAATACTCTAGTACCTAGGGCCATGATATATTGAATATTTTATATCAGTGTGTTTTTTATAGGTTCCTGACACAAGCTAGCATTGCTCAGGTACTTTCTATAATCCTGGACCTCTTCTAATTTTATGACTGTGTAATGGGTCCTTGTGAAGAGTAATCCTTAGACCATCACTTGAAGGTTACAGCAGTTCCTGATTCTCATAGAAATGATTGTTTAATTACTGGAAAATAAAAATTACAGAGCATATTATAAAATTATAGAGTTAACAAATTCTGGATTATAGGAATTAGAGTTGCAAGTTTAGCGTTTCAAATTGTCTCATATATGATCATCACTATGAACTAAGAACTTTTCTATATCATCTAATTCTCAAGCTGAGTTAGAAATTCACATAAAGCTCACTTCAGAGTTGAAACAAATATCAGAAAGATTAAGCTACTTGGCTGAGTTTATTAGACAATCAATTGTGAAGCAAGGATTTAAGCCTTGCTAATCTGGTGTCAGAGCTCACATTTTAACCATTAAGCTACTTGGTTCATCCTCATAGTAGGTAAGGTGTTTCTGTTTTATTGTGCTGAAATATACATAACTAGATTTATTATTTTAACCACTTTGGGCATATCATTCAGTGACATTAAGTACATTCACACTGTTGTGCAACTCTCACCACTATTTATTTCCAGAAACTATTCATCAAAATAAATAAATAAAAGGAATTGTTTTGCTAGTGTTCAAAATCCACAGTTCCATTGCATTTCCAACATGCTATCATGTCTTTAAAAACACGTAGAACAAATTAGAGTAATAAAAACTAGAAAGTTTGAAATCATATATAATGAACACTACCAAATGTATACAATGTTTGATAATATAAAATATTACCATTTCTATTTCTTTCTATTGTTTTAATTGTATAATTCTAGTTAAGCCACAATACCTAAAATGATTCAGTGTTGTTATCACAGTAGTGCTAAATCTATTCTTTAGCTTTTCCAAAAACTTGTCATTTCTGTTTCCTTGCAAATTGTGTTTGTATAGTGAAAATGAATATCATTAGACTGTGAAATAGGTAGCCATACTATATTTATTAAGAAAAGAAACACCTACTTTATTATATAAAGACATAACAAATCTTAGGAAAAGTAATTGAAACAGGTATGTTTGTCAAAGTATTTTAGGCATTTGCATTTGAATGTTGATCAACTTCTTTCCTAGAGACTGTGACAAGAGCAATGGGATTTCTTTAACTTATGTGAAATAATTATTTCTGAATCAAGTTTCTCCTGCTCAAGTAATTGTCTCTGTCAAAACATTTTAACTGGAAAGAAATCAATCATGTTTTTTGAAATAGTTTTTTTTTTTAATTTTAATCACGTAGAAGTCTATTAACTTGCAAAGAATACCATTGAATATAAAGCTTGAGTAAGTTTCAGAAATATATCTTTAAAAATAGGATTTAATTCACATAAATGCATTTACAGTTTTGATTTCCAAGGTTGATACCACAAAAAAATAGAAAATAGAAAAATACATTTTACTGCTGAAATATATGTACTGAGTCACCTCTTCAGAGAGATCTTTCTTAACAAATTATGTTAAACTGATCCTCCCCTTTTTTTTCATCGAGTACTTGGTTAATTTCTATCAATTTTTGATTCACAAATTTCACAACAAATATAATTGTAATCATTATATTTAATTATTTGCTTTCTTGTCTGTTGTCATTAGACTCTATAATGTCAGATATCACATCTGTCACAATTGAACTTAGTTGACATGCAGTTAATTGGCCTTAGCTTTTGGTATAAGTACTGTGATACAAAATCACATAATGAGATATGTGTGTGTGTGTGTGTGTGTGTGCGTGTGCGTGTGCGTGTGCGTGTGTGTGTGTGTGTGTGTGTGTACCAAAGATCTCCAAACCATAAGGTCACGTCATGGACAACCAGGTCCAGTGAAATTTACCAGTTCTCAGTCTAAAAGAAATTGAACTAACATTGCGACCGAGGAGCATAAACATAACTCAAACACTAGCTGACAAAGGGCAGCATTAGCAATGGCAAGAAGTATAGAGAATCAAATTTAGTTGTGTAGAATGTAATTGTATGCATGGAGGAGCTCTATGAGTTATTTTATGCTGTGAAGTAGAGATGATTTAATGTAAGCATATCACCAGCTCCCTTCTACTATGTTCATTTTGCCATTGCTCTAAGAATGGTGATTTGCAGGCAGATAAAGACAGCTTGGAAGATTTTGATCAATATGGGTTTTTTCTTTGGTTTTTAAATATAGGAGACCAGCCAGAGTATTTGAATTTTTAATTATAAATTTCAACCATAGTTTATCACATGGTAACAACAAATACAGGGTACAGGATGAAATAGCATTTGTGGATATGGTAAAGTTTATCATGTAGATTTCTTTTAGCCATCAGCACCAGGGGAGCATCCTGGGACTGTGGAAGGATGTTCCTTCATTTTGACTTTAAGCTAGCCAGCATAAGAGAGTACATTTTCCTTGGAATGGCTTAAGAGAAGTTTTTCAGGATTTATTCAATGATTCGAGTGGAATTTTGTGGCAGGCCAGACTAAAGACATCCACCTGTTGAGAGCAGCGTTCTGGGCAATCTGCATCATCTCCCTATGTTTGCCACTTTACTTCCTCATCAAATGTTTCAGGAACCCTTGGAAACACAGCTGTGGTTAAATTTTCTTTTTCTACTACTTCCAGATTCCATTGATCAATCAGCAGATTGGAATAAAGTCATTTCCAATATACAGCCTTATTTTGAATTAGGATTTAAGGATCAAGCTTTCACACAGTATTTCTGGGTAGACGGTTGATAATAAAATGATAAACACAGAACTCTTCCAATAGTCACATGCTCCCTCTCTTTCAAACTGAGTACTGCGGTGTTGCAAATGATCCAAGTGGGAAACTTGAAATATTGTCTCCAAACTGTAAAATATAGACATAAGGACAACAGATTCCTGTTTCCATCAACATTTTTAACCTAAATTATAAACTACTTTAAATCAAAAAATTGTCACAGAGAAAGATATCCTCAAAACTTGGGTCAATCTGCAAGGGAGCCACAATTTCCCAGCTAATTGTGTATATGGCTTTATTCAGGAGGTCAGGTCAAAAGGAAACTTATCAGTCACTTTAACATCACAAGAAGGATCGTTTATACTTGGATACCAAACTCTCATTACCCTCAGAAATCATTTTTCAGGGGATGCAAGATAAAATATTGAGGAATAAAACATTGATGACTTATGGGAAATCACTAAAATGGTTGCATTTCTTTATTGACTTGAGTTGTTAGTATTCTAAAAGAATTAATACCTTGTTGTCATAATATTAACTCTTTTCTTGGAAAGAAAGTAACTTGATAGCTTCAACTCAGAGTAATGAAATACATATTTATCATGGTTGCTATAGAAGTGACCAAAAACTACTGAAACCAGGGACTTAGGTGATATCAAATAATAGCAATATCTCAGGATGCCAGTTAAGCAGACTAGAAAATATTAGTATAAAAGTTCATGGAAGTTTATTTTTATAGGCAAAATAGTATCGAAATATATTTAAAGCCTTTAGAATATCATCTTCATTAAATATGTTATAGAAGAACAAAATCACACACAATGCTGTCATTGTTCAAAGCTCCTTAAATATACAATTGTTATATAGGCTTGAAATGAATTAATAGAAAGGATTTGCAATAGTTTGATACAAGAAAATATTCCCTGATATTATATCTTCTTAAATAATATGTTAACCCTCTTGACAGGGGATGGAGGAATTTATATAACTCTGCAGTAATGCTTTTTGATGTATTTAGAAATTGATATAGAACAAACTACTTGCCATGAGCACAGACTTTGAACATAGATGAAAAACTCAGTCATATGTAAAAGAGCACATTGGCTCCTTAGCATCCTCATCTCAGAGAACTTTTCCATGGATGAAGTAATTGCAAAAAAAAAAAAACAAACAAAAAACTTTAAAAAAATTGCAAAAAAAAAAAGAATACTCTGTTCATGGAGCAGTGAGCAGAAGGAATGTAGGTAAAATTAGAGACAGAAGTTGAAGTGCAAGGCAGTGGAAGGCCATGGACCTTCAGGTTAGAGAATATAAACACCACAGTCCTCCATGAGGTCACATCTTTGACAATGTCCAAAACCAAGTGAGAAATTCAGGATTGCAGGGCCTAACAGTTAAACAATTTGTGGGGACCACTATAAGAAAAGTGGTATAAAACACAAACATAAAATTAGGTAATAAGCAACACTTTTATACAGTGAGAATTCTAATTACCAGATTTTAAACAAAAAAATGCAGAAAAATAACAGATTTAAAACTATTACTTAACTCTTTGATGAAACTTTATGATCTTTCTTTTTCCTTCACATTTTTCAGCTTCATACTCTTTGATCATCTGTCCAAATAACAGAAATGAAAACAGAAAAGACAGGTAACAATTACGAAACTGATGCTTTGTATTTCTCAGAACAATCAGCTTTCTTATGATTTTATTCATTGTTCAATTAACCATATGCTTATAGAAAAAATGTTGAGGCATCCTAATGGAATATATGTGGTAAAGCAAGTGGACAGAAATTGGCCTGTAGATGATAATATGCAAAATTTAGAAGGGAAAAATAAAAACATTAAAACAATGGTCAATGCTTATTTGGACATCATCTAAGTATTATGCACATACATGTAAATATGGAAGTATCTTTGATATGTGCAACTCACTTCTCTTATTTTATTTGTAACAATATTGGGAATGTGGTATATACTTAAGGGAGTGCTTAAAATAATAGCAATATTAAGAATGACAAAAGCTTACATAAGGCATATTCTTTGACTGTCAGACTTTATTCTGATATTCACCAATTAAGATTCATCCATTAGGAATTTCCTCACCAAGATGGTGTTACATTGTCCCTGATATCACCCCCCCCCCACAAAAAGAACAACTAACAACCATTCAAGAACAAGACACCATGGAGAGAAACCACTGAGAGAACACAAACATGAAGCCGAAGCACTCCCCTGCACCACAGATACCAAGACAGACTTCATTAGAAGGGTAAGAGAAGCAGCTACCACATTGGCCCTTCCTCCAGGCAGATGCAGCACCACTCCAGAGGTCTCCCCTGAGCCTCTGGCTCCTCCAATGGTAAAAGAGAACCCAGGAAAGGCAACCAACTCCCCCCAGCATTGTTAGTCACTTTGTGGGAGCCTCTACTTTGATCCTGCACCATGGGAACAGCAGGAGAACCTGCAGTGGCTCAACTGTTGGGAACCTGACTGTGATAGAGAAGGGGGGAGGGACTTGCAACAACCAGCAAATGGATTTTGGCAGGTCAAGTTCACACCTGCAATACCAAGTAATAATCCCAAAGAGTGGCTTTACTCATCTGCAGACCTAAACTGGAAGCACACTCAGACAAGGGAACTCAGCAGGGTGTAGATATGCCTGATACGAATCCTCAAAGAGTTTTGTAAGCCCTGGTTTCCCCATGCTCAGACAAGGAGCTGAATTACAGCACCACCCACTGTGGAGAGTGTCTTCCAGCCTTATTTGATCACAAGGTCTGGCAACAACTCCTGGAAACAGTGCAGCCCAGTGGAGCTCAAGCTGAAAGATCAGCAGGCAGAGCTGATCACCCCAGAGCAAAGCTAGTACTGGGCATAGAGTGTCCCCTTGCTGCACATAGGCAGGAGGATAAATTTATAGCCAAGGCTAAGGGTAGCTCCTGGCCCATCACAATCAGAGAGCCTGTTTGGGGAGTTGAGAGCAGCCTGGAGTGGCCCCTCTTCCTCTCGCCCAGGCAAGGGAGCTGTGACATAGACCTATCCACTGTGAAGAGTGTCTTTCAACCCTAACTTTTGCCAGAAGGGCTGGCAACAACTCCTGGAAGGTGTGAGGCCCAGTGTCACTTGAACCAAGAAGCAGGAGGCAGGGACTTTCCTGGCGGTCCAGTGGTTAAGACTCCACACTTCCTCTGCAGGGGGTGTGGGTTCGATCCCTGGTGGGGAACTAAGATTCCACATGCCACGTGGTGCAGCCAAAAAAAAACCCCAAAAAAACAAACAAAAAAAAAAACAAGCAGAATAGATAGTTTGCAGAGCAAAGCCAGTGACCCTGTTCAGTGAAGGAACAGGGGTGTTGGTGCTGCTTTTCCTGTGCCCGAGCAGGAAATCTAATCTGTGGCCCTGCTTGCCCTTGAAGAGAGCCTTCTAACTGTCCAACCAGGAAATGTAACCAGAGCACACAAGAAGCTGCATAGCCCATTCAACAGTCCTATGTGCAGAGACATTTGAACAGAGAGCACAACCATGGCTTCCTTCCTCTGTACTACAAACTGGTGGCCTCACCTAACCAGAGAATTCAGTGCAGACTCTGGCCTGATTCAGGTCAATAAAAATATACCATAACAGCAGGACCCACCTGCCCAGGGACGTTACCAGAAGACACAACTGGAAATCCAAACTGAGCTCACTGGTGAAGAACTGTCTCAACCAAAGCAAACTGTAAAGTCTGGAAGAGGAGCTTGATTACTCAAATGTGCAGTTACCAATGTAAGAAATCAAGAATCATGAAAAATCAGGTAAATATAATAACATCAAAGGAAACCAATAAAGTTCTAATAAATTACCCTAAAGAAATGAAGATCTATAAGCTATCAAACAAAGAATTCAGAATAATCCTCTTAAGGAAGCTTAGTGAAATACAAGAATATACAGACAGACAGCTAAACAAAATTAGGAGAACAATGCGTGACCAAAACAAGAAGTTTGTCAAAGAAATAACAACCATAAAAATATCTTAGAGTTGAAAAAAACAATAACTGAACTGAAGAATTCAATAGAGAGTTTCAAAAGAACTCTTGATCATGAAGAAGAATCAGTGACCTGGAAGATATGACATTTGAAATTATCTAGGTAGGAGCAAAAAAAAATGAAAAAGAGTGAAGAAATCCTATGGGAATTATAGGACACAATGAAAAGAAACAATATTTGCATTATGGGAATTTCAGAAGAGAAAGATGAAGGGACAGAAAGTATATTTAAAGCAATAATGCCTGAAAACTTTTCAAACCTGGGGAGAGGAATGGACATCCAGATCCATGGGGTCCAAAAGATCCCAAATAGGTTGAACCTGAATAGGACTACACCAAGACACAATATAATTAAATTGTCAAAAGTCAAAGAAAAAAAGAATTTTAAAATCAGCAAGAGAAATAAGAGAAGATGCATAGAAGGGAAACCCACAAGACTATGGGAGGCTTTCTCAGCAGAAACTTCCAGCCAGAAGAGGATGGGATGACAGGGTCAAAGAACTGAAAGTAACTAACTGCCAACCAAGAATTCCAAACCCAGTAAAGGTGTGCTTCAGAAATGAAGAGGGGATAAAGACTTTCCTGAACAAAGAAAAGGTGAGGGAGTTCATTACCACCAGACTTGCCTTACAAGAAATGCTGAAGAGAACTCTCTGAGTGGAAGTAAAAGACCACTAATTCACATTAAAAAAATAAAAATAAAAAGGTAGTATAAATCTCACTGGTAATGGTAATATAGTCATAGTTATATTCTGCAATATGATAATAGCATACAGGAATCACTAACAGTATTCTGGATGAATATAGATACAAAAATTTTCAATAAAATACTAGCAAATCAAATTCAGCAGCACGTTAAAAGGATTATTCACCATGATCAAGTGATATTTATCCCTGGGATGCAAAGATGATTCAACATATTCAAATCAATCAATGTGATACATCACATTAACAAATGAGGAAAAAAAGAATCATATGACCATTTCAGTAGATGCAGAAAAGGCATTTGACAAAATTCAATGGGTTTTTTTTGTGATAAAAATTCTTAACAAATTAGGCATAGAAAGAACTTTTCAACATAATAAAGGTCATATAGACAAGCCCACACCTAATATCATACTGGGTGGTAAAAGGTTGAAAACTTTTCCTTTTGGATCAGGAACAAGACAAGAGTACCCAGTCTCATCACTCCTATTCAACATAGTACTAAAAGTTCTATCTAGACAAATCAGGCAAGAAAACAGAAATAAAAGGGGTCAGAACTGGAAAGAAAGATGTATTTGCAGATGACATAATTTTATATATAGAAAACCCTAAAGATTTAACCAAAAGCTGCTAGACCTAATCAATTAATTCAGTAAAGTTGTAGGATACAAAATTAATATACAAAATCAGTAGCATTTCTATAAACTAAAAACAAATTTTCTGAAAAATAAATAAAGAAATTGATCTAATTTACCATACCATCAAAAACAGTAAAATATTTAGGAATAAATTTAACTAAGAAGGTGAAAGATCTCTACTCTGAGAACTGTAAAACATTGATGAAAGAAATCAAAGTAGATACAAATAAATGGAAAGGTATTCCATATTCATGAATTGAAAGAATTAATATTGTTAAAATGTCAATAATATGAAAAGCCACCTGTAGATTTAATCCAATCCCTATCAAGATTCCAGTGGCATTTTTTATAGAAGAAACAACACTCCTAAAATTTATATTACCACAAAAGACCTCCAGTAGCCAAATAAATCCTCAGAAAGGAGAAGAAAGCTAGAGAACTCAAACTTCCTGATTTCAAACTATATTATAAAGCTGTAGTCATCAAAACTGTATGGTACTGGTATAAAAACAGATAAATAAACCAATGAAACAGAATTCCAAGCCCAGAAATAAACTCAGTTATCAACAATCAACTAATATTTGATAAAGGAGCCAAGAACACTCAATGGAGAAAAGACAGTCTTTTCAATAAATGGTGCTGGGTTAATTGGATATTCACATGTACAATGAAAGTGGCCCCGTATTTTATAGTACTCACAAAAATTAACTCAAAATAGATTAATGACTGAACTGTAAGGCCTAAAACCATCAAACTCCTAGAAGAAAACATAGGAATAAAGCTTCTTGACATGGGTCTTGGTAATGATCTTTTGGATAAGGCATCTAAAGCACAAGTAACAAAATAAGAAACAAACAAGTGGAGTACATAAAACCAAAATTATTCTGCACAGCAAAAGAAACCACCGATAAAGTGAAAAGAAAACCTGTGGAATGGGAAAAATATTTGCAAACCATATATCTGATAAGGGGTTAAAGTCCAAAATATATAAAAAGCTTATATTACAACTCAATAGCAAAAAAACCCCAGATAACCCAATTGAAAAATGGGCAAGAAACTGAATAGACATTTCTTTAAAGAATATGTATAGGGCTTCCCTGGTGGTGCAGTGGTTGAGAGTCCACCTGCCAATGTAGGGGACATGGTTTCGTGCCCCGGTCTGGGAAGATCCCACATGCCATGGAACGGCTGAGCCCGTGGGCCATGGCTGCTGAGCCTGCGCGTCCGGAGCCTGTTGCTCCGCAACGGGAGAGGCCACAACAGTGAGAGGCCCGCGTACCGCAAAACAAACAAACAAACAAAAAAAGAATACGTGTAAAGGCCAACAGGTACATGAAAAGGTGTTCAACATCACTAGTCATTAGGGAAATTCAAATTAAAACTGCAGTGAGCTATCACTTCATGCCTGTTAGAATGGCCATTAAAAAGACAAGAGATAACAAATTCTGGTATGGATATGGAGTAAAGGAAATTCTTGTGCACTGTTGGTGGGATTGTGCATTGATACAGCCACTATGGAAAACAATATGAAGGACTCAAAAATTAAAAATAGAATTACCACATAGTTCAGTAATTTCACTTCTGGGAGTATATCCAAAGGAAACAGAAACACTAACTCATAAAGATATCTGCACTTGCATGTTCATAGCAGCATTATTTACAATAGCCAAGACATGGACACAACCTGTGTCCATTGATGAATAAATGGTTAAAGAAGTTTTGGCATATAATATATATATATGTGTATGTGTGTGTGTGTGTGTATACATACATGCAATGAAATATTATTAAGCCATAAATAAATGAGGAAGTCCTACCATTTGCTGCAACATAGATGGACCTTGAAGGCATTATGCTAAGTGAAATAAGTCAGACAGAGAAAGATAAATACTGCACAATTTCATTTATATCTTGTATGTAGAATCTAAACTAACAAGCAAAACAAACAAACCCCCAAACCAAAAAACTCACAGGAAAGGAGATGACACTCAGACTTGTGGTTACCAGAATCTGAGGGTGGGGGAAGAGGAAATTGTAGGAAGATGGTCAAAACATACAAATTTCCAGTTATAAGATAAATAAGTGCTACTAGGTAGGTAATGTACAGCATGATGACTAGTGCTAACATGGCTGTATGATATATAAGAAAATTGTTAAGAGAGTAAATCCTAAGAGTCTTCATCACAAGGAAATATTTTTTTTCTTTTCTTTTTATTGTATCTGTATGAGAAGATGGAGGTTAGTTGAATTTATTGTGGTAATCATGTCACAATATAAGTAAATCAAACCATCCTTCTATATGCCTTAAACTTATATAGTGATGTATATGAGTTAATTCTCAATAAAACTGGAAAAAATATTTGTCCATTAATACTCATTCATGACAATATTTACAAATTTTCCATTTCACAAAAAAAAAAAAGCTGCAGGCCTCTTATACATAATAGGAAATAGATTGGCAGAATAAATTTGACCTTTTAGAAAAAAATTGAATTGTTATATTTTAAATGAGGAAGGCTATAATATCCCACTTGTATATTCTTATTCAAAACTCCAGTACAATTTTTTTGCAATTGGACATTTTGATGTTAGAGGTGAGAGAAATCTGTACTTTATCAAACTAGTTATTTCTATTTGCCTAATTACTACATGGAAGTAGTGGGAATATTTTAACCAGCAGCATTTCTACTTTGAAAATACATATTTTGATAATTTGTTATGTTACATTAACTTTTCTAACAATATTGACATTCTTAATCAAGATGTAATTTTTCTGGTCTCTAACTTGGAAAATTTGTAAATATTTTATACTATTGCCAAATGTCTACACTACAGTGAGAGGGATAAAAACAATCAGCAAGTAATCATAAATTTATTTAGCAAAGTAGATTCATTTTACCCAGTTTTATATTCCAAGAGCAGAATTGCTCTGTTCAGTTGATACTGTCAGCATTAACATTTATTTTTTCAGAGTTGTTACACTGAGCAAAATGAATGTTGCCTAGGAGTTTATTGGAGAGTGAATGACTTGATTTGAGAAAATGTCATCTATATGAACTGACATCTTTTGGAAATATTGACTTCCTGATCACCTCCACAAATATCATCCAATTAGATCATATTATTCCAATAAATGCCATATTATCCTCTTTTCAAAATCCAATATGTTTGGGCTCATGTTTGTGTACATGCATGAACCTTTGTGTATGTGTATACATCCATATAGACCCGTTAGTTATGTCAATGACCTATGAGCAGGCACTCATTGTCTTGGAGTAGGAAGGTAACAAGATTTATATTCTTTGTATTACCTACCAAATATTGCTAGTCACTTTATTACCCAGCACAAATCACTGAGGAATAGGTGAAATAATTTACATACTAGATTCATTTAAAGATAGGAACTGAGATCTCCAATCTCTAATCCACAGAATTCTTGATTAAGAAGTGTTATTGTAGAGCAGGATTGCTCTGATCAAGACTCAGGGGCAAGAAAGGATATGTAATTCCCAATACCTTGACATAAGGGAGAATATTATCTGACATCTCAGGCCTCAAACGAAGAATAGACAGTAAGGTCTGGTTCTGAAACTGCTTGGATGAGGTTGAAAACCCATCTGCACTCGCAAAATCCAAGAAGATGTTATCTGGGATAACAACAGGTTAAACAGGAGCCATACAATTAGAAACTGAGATACACAGCCAACTTTATGGGCTGTTTAGCAACCTGGACATTGCTGAAAATTGAAAGTGTCCATGAGATAATTTACATGTAGCAGGTGTAACAACAGGTGTAGTCACAAGCAACTTTTGTCACCACCTCCTTTTTATCAAAACAAGGCTAATATATTTGTTTTCTTGTTTTGTTTTGTTTTGTTTTTTGTGGTACGCGGGCCTCTCACTGTTGTGGCCTCTCCTTTTGCGGAGCACAGGCTCCGGACGTGCAGGCTCAGCGGCCATGGCTCACCAGCCCAGCCGCTCCGCGGCATGTGGGATCTTCCCGGACCGGGGCACGAACCCGTGTCCCCTGCATCGGCAGGCGGACTCTCAACCACTGCGCCACCAGGGAAGCCCCAAGGCTAATATATTTGTAATGCAGGAATACAACTGAGATGATAGAAGACAAATTGATGATAGATAGATAGATAGATAAAGATAGATAGGCAGATAGATAGATAATTAATTTCTCGGGGCTAATGTAACAAAGTACCACAACCTGGATGGTTTAAAATAACAGAACATTATTTTCCTACAATTATAGAGACTGGGATTTCTGGAATCAAAATTTGGCAGAATTCGTTCTTTTGAGGTTTCTGAAGGAGAATGTGTTCCATGCCACTCTCTTAGCTTCTGGTGGTTTTATCAATAAACATTTGTGTTCCTTGGCTTGTAGACGTATCATTCCAATCTTCCACTTTTACATGGTGTTCTCTCCCTGTATCTCTTCAAGTTGTCTCCCTCTGTGATGTCTGTCTGTGTCCACATTTTCCTATTTTTAATAAGGACACAGGTCAAGTTGGATTAGGGCCCACCTTAATGACTTCATTTTAACTTATTACCTCTGTATAAACCTCCATTTAAAAAGGGCACATTCTGAGGTAGTGAAGGTTAGAACTTCAACATATCTTTCTTGAGGGACAAAATTCAACCAATAATAGATAGATGGATAGATAGATAACATTAAAAGGGGCATGTAAAAATTTATTTTATATTATATTCTTTCTATATTTTTTATAAATGGCAGTGGTATCAGCCTCATCAACTATGTATGTAAGATGTTAAGATATTAGTCCTCAAAATAAAAGAGGAGACTAGAATTTCTCTTTATTATATATGCAACATACTTTTTCACATTTGATGAATTAAAATAACAAACCATAGTGTCCATAGTTTGCCAGGTGGAGAAGATGTTATAGAAGGAAATTTCTGTAATTGTTTCACATATTAAACCATATGATAAAGTTAATAATAACTTAAGTTTATATTAACTTAGATTGAGTTAAAAACCTGTGACAATATATATCATTCCAGTCTTGTAAAGAAATGCTCTAAATATAAAGAATAAGAAATAATCACTGTCCTCAAGAAAAAAAAAAGGATATTCAGTGAAAATCTTAGAAGGGAGTGCTAAGGATTTCGCAATTTATTTATTTATTTATTTAAAATACATTTATTTATTTATTTTTGGCTGTGTTGGGTCTTCGTTTCTGTGTGCAGGCTTTCTCTAGTTATGGCGAGCGGGGGCTACTCTTCATCGCGGTGCGCGGGCTTCTCTTTGTGGCTTCTCCTGTTGTGGAGCACAGGCTCTAGACGCGCAGGCTCAGTAGTTGTGGCTCACGGGCTTAGTTGCTCCATGGCATGTGGGATCTTCCCAGACCAGGGCTCGAACCCGTGTGCCCTGCATTGGCAGGCAGTTTCTTAACCACTGAGCCACCAGGGAAGCCCCACAATTTATTGCATAAGTTATCAAAGCTTATCGGAGATTTTTAATGGGAAACAAAATTTTAGAAAATCAAATCTCCATTTAAGGTAGATGAATGATTATAGAAAATAGAGTTTTCCCTAGAAATAACCTAGAGATAAGAAGAACAAGCTAACAGTGTTTTTAGATGATGCTTTCTTTTCCAAGAAGCAATTACAGTGGAGTTGATATTTACAGACTTTGGTAACTGATCACATGTGGGAAATGGAGAAGGAATGTGAAACAAAAACGCATAGACCCCACCCTATCCCAAAGCTTAATCCTTGAGTGTAGCTACCCTGGTGACTCAGTGCTCTTCCATTTTGAAAAACTAAAGATAAAAGCTAAAATTCTGGTATTCAAAAGGATTTAGTTCCTAAAATTCTGTTGAGAGTTTTTATTTTTTGTTTTTATTCTCCTCTTTCCCTTCTTCCTTCCTTCCTTCCTGCCTGCCTGCCTGCTTGCCTGCCTTCCTTCCTTCTTTCCTTCTTTTTTTTTCTTCCTCCTCTCATTTTCCTTCTCTTCCTCCTCATTCTCCTAACTCTGAAGGAAAGAACAACGTTTTAAAACTAAAACTAAAAACAAAAAAAAAACTGGAAGTTGGGGAAAAATGAAAAGATATAGGTAGTTTTAACATATCGCATGAGAAGTAAGAAAAATGTTTTATGTGCTTCAGGGTGCCTGGGAGAGAGTATAAACCAGACACTGAGAGCCAGTATGACAAACACTAAAGAAGGAAGAAGAAAGATCTACCTACACAAGTATTATATTTTATAAAACACCCAAGGTGAAAGGTATGAAGAGGACAAAGAAAAAGGCTTTGTGACCAACTGCTCCATAGATACGATTTTAAAAAGCAAGTACAACAATTTTAAAAAGCAAGTACAGTAATTTTAAAAAGCAAGGGAACTTAGTTTAGGTATGGAGGGTAGTTTTGACTTTAACTTATATTACATTATGATTTTTTTCTGAGAGGTTTCTTTTACTGAAAATATATTTTAAAAATCTCTTTTTAATTCCTTCTCAAAAAAATAATAAAACAATAAACCCTCACATGTTTAGAAACCTCTTCAGGTTGACTAGTTTGCTATTCTTTTCCTGGATTGGCATATCCTCATTCAGTACCTAATCCCCATGACCAAAGAGAAAGGAAAGTTAAATTCAAATGCATGAGATAAATTTTAGACCCTAATCAAAGTCATGTAAAGAATTGTGACTCTTGGGCTTCCCCAGTGGCGCAGTGGTTGAGAGTCTGCCTGCAGATGCAGGGGACACGAGTTCGTTCCCCGGTCTGGGAGGATCCCACGTGCCGCGGGGCGGCTGGGCCCGTGAGCCGTGGCCGCTCAGCCTGCGCGTCCGGAGCCTGTGCTCGGCAACGGGAGAGGGCACAACAGTGAGAGCTCCGCGTACCGCAAAAAAAAAAAAAAAAGAATTCTGACTCCTTATTTTGTGAAGGAATACTACCTATGTTTTTTGTAAGCAGTATTTTAACATTTTAATCATTATTACAAACATTAAAAGCATATAGATTTTTTTCTAGACCCAGCCAATGTTGACAATATAAATCTTTCTAAGCATTGTTATAAGGTCACCACACAACTTCCTCTTCATTGTCTTTTACATTGATGTCTTTTTTTCCTCATTAATTTTATTTTGTGTTAGAGTCCTCTGTTAAGTATTGTGTACAAGTGAGTTGCATCCCCACACAGACTTTGCATTCTTGCATTCTACAAATTTTTTTTTCCACACTGAGAAGGTGAAATATCTCTTAAAAAGTAATACTATCTTAACTTGATATATGATTCCTGGGTAGAAGATTAGTTTCATATATTCTTCTAGCTTCCAGTGTTAGAGAGGAGAAGTTTAATACGTTTGAATATTTTACTTTTTAAGTGACTTGTCAGTCAGGAAGCTTAAAAGATTTTCTTTCCTTTCCTTTAAGTTCTGAGAATACAGAAATTTTACTAGGATATGTATAGATGAATAGCTTTTTTTTTGCCTCAAGGTTGACTGTAGCTCAGTAAACTTTTATAATTTTTATACTCAAATGTTTCTTCAACCAAGGGTAGCTTTCTCTATTATTTCTTAAAATCTTGTTTCTGTATATTTGCTTCTAATTTTCTTTTTTGAATCTGCTATTACATGAATCATAGGTCATGTAGTTTTGTTTCACAGTTACTGTATAATGGAATAATTTACGAAAACAAAATATTTTTTATTCTGTGAATCATCAATTATTGACAGTAGAATAATGCACATACTGGCCTTTTTGTGATTTGTAAAATTTTATCCCCATATTTACAGAGAAAAATATCTAGAAGATAAAATAAGTTATATATTCTTGACAATTTGTATCATTAATTATTTGCTGAAGTGAAGACATTATTCAGTAACCATTAAAAATGATAAATAAAATGCATTCATTATTATAATGGAATATTACGTTAAAACATGCTTCTAATTGATGCATATTTTCCTCTTCACTTCTGTCCATGGATGACTATTTAAAACATGAAATAGCATGTTTTTAAGATTATCAAGGTATGATCTAATCTTTACTATGAATTAATCAATATATACTTTTTATCATCAGTACTGGGCACTCAAATACTTTAAGTAGTTAAAAAATAGTGATAAATTCAGGTAAGTGAAAACTAATTCCATACCACTGATTTATGCAAGTGTGCCCTCACAGACATTTAAATAGAAAGTTAATATGTTAATAGATTAGTATATAAAAATATAAAATTAACTTTAATTTACTGTTTAATAGTGTTTTATTATTTTTGAGTATCAAACCAAAGTATAAAAATTAAATTAATGTCTGTTAATGTTTCTTCCCTGTCTAAACATAGTATTTTCTATGTTTACATCTATTAGATAACCATACATATCTCTTACTCTTTGAAATTTAATAAACAAGTTAAAAATATTCCTTTGATTTCCATATGTTCAATATGATTAATATGTTTTGAGTGGAATTGGTGAGGGTCTCTCATCACAGTTATTAATGAATATACACTTCCTTATCCCTGAAGATGTGAGGAAAATAACATCTCAAATAGCTTACTGGCTTTTAAGGTTTTCCACCATAAATCACATACACCTTCCATTTACATTTCAAAGGGCAAATAAGTCATATTTGCAACCTAACTTCAAAGGGGAAAGTGAAGCGTAATTCTACCACTTGTCCAGGATGAAAGTTGAAAATATATGAGAAACGGTAGTGAGGCTTTCAGCAATATTTAGTACTTTTCTCTGTAGAGTTTTTATTTCTTTCCCATGTAACTGTCCATTGCCAAATTTCTTTTACTTGCTTATTTATTTATTTTAATTTTTTAAACTTTAATTTGAGTATAGTTGCTTTACAATGGTTAGTTTCTGCTGTATAACAAAGTGAATCAGCTATAGATATACATATATCCCCATATCTCATCCCTCTTGCATCTCCCTCCCACCCTCCCTACCCCACCCCTCTAGGTGGACACAAAGCACCGAGCTGATCTCCCGGTGCTATGCGGCTGCTTCCCACTAGCTATTTTATATTTGATAGGGTATATATGTCCATGTCACTCTCTCACTTTGTCCCAGCTTACACTTCCTAGTCCCCGTGTCCTCAAGTCTATTCTCTACGTCTGCATCTTTATACCTGTCTTGCCCCTAGGTTTTTCAGAGCCTTTTTTTTTTTTTTTTTTAGATTCCATATATATGTGTTAGCATACGGTATTTGTTTTTCTCTTTCTGACCTCACTCTGTGTGACAGTCTCTAGGTCCATCCACGTCACTACAAATAACTCAATTTCATTTCTTTTTATGGCTGGCTAATATTCTGTTGTATATATGTGCCACATCTTCTTTATCTATTCATCTGTCATTGGACATGTAGGTTGCTTCCATGTCCCGGCTATTGTAAATAGTGCTGCAATAAACATTATGATATATGACTCTTTTTGAATTATGGTTTACTCAATGCCCAGTAGTGGGATTGCTGGGTCAAATGGTAGTTCTATTTTTAGTTTTTTAAGGAACCTCCATACTGTTCTCCACAGAGGCTGTATCAATTTACATTCCCACCAACAGTGAGAGAGGGTTCCTTTTCCCCACACCCTCTCCAGCATTTATTATTTGTAGATTTTTTAATGATGGACATTGTGACCAGTGTGGGGGGATACCTCACTGTAGTTTCGATTTACATTTCTCTAATGATTAGTGATGTTGAGCACCCTTTCATGTGTTTGTTGGCAATCTGGATATCTTCTTTGGAGAAATGTCTATTTACCTCTTCTGTCCATTTTTGTATTGGATTGTTTGTTTTTTTCATATTGAGCTGCATGAGCTGCTTGTATATTTTGGAGATTAATCCTTTGTCAGTTTCTTCATTTGCAAATATTTTCTACCATTCTTTTTGTCTTTTTAGGGTTTCCTTTGCTATGACAAAGCTTTTAAGTTTCATTAGCCCATTTGTTTATTTTTGTTTTTATTTCCATTTCTCTAGGAGGTGGGTCAAAAAGGATCTTGCTGTGATTTATGTCATAGAGTGTTCTGCTTATATTTTCCTCTAAGAGTTTTATAGTGTCTGGCCTTACATTTAGGTCTTTAATCCATTTTGAGTTTATTTTTGTGTATGGTGTTAGGGAGTGTTCTAATTTCATTCTTTTACATGAAGCTGTCCAGTTTTCCGAGCACCACTTATTGAAGAGAATGTCTTTTCTCCATTGTATATTCTTGCCTTCTTTATCAAAGGTAAGGTGACCATAGGTACATGGGTTTATCTCTGGGCTTTTTAGCCCATTCCATTGATCTATATTTCTGTTTTTGTGCCAGTACCATACTGTCTTGATTACTGTAGCTTTGTAGTATAGTCTGAAGTCAGGGAGCCTGATTCCTCTGGCTCCATTTTTCATTCTCAAGATTGCTTTGGCTATTTGGGGTCGTTTGTGTTTCCATATAAATTGTGAAATTTTTTGTTTTAGTTCTGTTAAAAATGCCATTGGTAGTTTGATAGGGATCACATTGAATCTGTAGATTGCTTTGGGTAGTAGAGTCATTTTCACAATGTTGATTCTTCCAATCCAAGAACATGGTATATCTATCCATCTATTTGTATCATCTTTAATTTCTTTCATCAGTGTCTGATAGTTTTCTGCATACAGGTTTTTGTCTCCTTTGGTAGGTTTATTCCCAGGTATTTTATTCTTTTCGTTGCAGTGGTAATTGGGAGTGTTTCCTTAATTTCTCTTTCAGATTTTTCATCATTAATGTTTAGGAATACAAGAGATTTCTGTGCATTAATTTTGTATCCTGCTACTTTACCAAATTCATTGATTAGCTCTAGTAGTTTTCTGGTAGCATCTTTAGGATTCTCTACGTATAGTAGCATGTCATCTGCAAAGAGTGACAGCTTTACTTCTTCTTTTCCGATTTGGATTACTTTTATTTCTTTTTCTTCTCTGAGTGCTGTGGCTAAAACTTCCAAAACTATGTTGAATATTAGTGGTGAGAGTGGGCAACCTTGTCTTGTTCCTGATCTTAGTGGAAATGGTTTCAGTTTTTCACCATTGAGAATGATGTTGCTTGTGAGGTGTCATATTTGGCCTTTATTATGTTGAAGTAAGTTCCCTGTATGCCTACTTTCTGGAGGGTTTTGTTTTTTTTGGCGGTACTCAGGCCTCTCACTGTTGTGGCCTCTCCTGTTGCGGAGCACAGGCTCCAGACGTACAGGCTTAGCAGCCATGGCTCACGGGCCTAGCTGCTCTGTGGCATGTGGGATCTTCCCAGACCAGGGCACGAACCCATGTCCCCTGCATCAGCAGGTGGACTCTCAACCACTGCACCACCAGGGAAGCCCTCTGGAGGGTTTTTTATTGTAAATCGATGTTGAATTTTTTCGAAAGCTTTTTCTGCATCTATTGAGATGATCGTATGGTTATTCTCCTTGAATTTGTTAATATGGTTTATCACATTGATTTGTCTATATTGAAGAATCCTTGCATTCCTGTGATAAACCCCACTTGATCAAGTTGTATGATCCTTTTAATGTGCTGTTGGATTCTGTTTGCTAGTATTTGGTTGTGGATTTTTGCATCTATGTTCATCAGTGATATTGGCCTGTAGTTTTCTTTTTCTGTGACATCTTCACGTGGTTTTGGTGTCAGGGTGATGGTGGCCTTGTAGAATGAGTTTGGGAGTGTTCCTCCCTCTGCTATATTTTGGAAGATTTTGAGAAGGATAGGTGTTAGCTCTTCTCTAAATGTTTCATAGAATTCGCCTGTGAAGCCATCTGGTCCTGGGCTTTTGTTTGTTGGAAGATTTTAAATCACAGTTTCAATTTCAGTGCATGTGGTTGGTCTTTTTATATGTTCTATTTCTACCTGGTACAGTCTCAGAAGGTTGTGCTTTTCTAAGAATTTGTCCATTTCCTCCAGGTTGTCCATTTTATTGACATATAGTTGCTTGTAGTAATCTCTCATGATTCTTTTTATTTCTGCACTGTCAGTTATTACTTCTCCTTTTTCATGTCTAATTGTATTGATTTGAGTCTTCTCCCTTTTTTTCTTGATGAGTCCGGCTAATGTTTTATCTATTTTGTTTATCTTCTGAAAGAACCAGCTTTTAGTTTTATTGATCTTTGCTATCATTTGCTTCATTTCTTTTTCATTTATTTCTGATCTGATCTTTATTATTTCTTTCCTTCCATCCTTTGGGGTTTTTTGTTCTTCTTTCTCTAATGGTTTTAGGTGTAAGGTTAGGTTGTTTGCTTCAGACATTTCTTGTTTCTTGAGGTAAGATCATATTGCTATAAACTTCCCTCTTAGGACTGCTTTTGCTGCAGCCCCGAGGTTTTGGGTCATCGTGTTTTCATTGTCATTTGTTTCTAGGTATTTTTTGATTTCCCCTATGAATTTTCAGTGATCTCTTCGTTATTTCGTAGTGTATTGTTTAGCCTCCATGTGTTTGTATTTTTTACAGATTTTTTCTGTAATTGATATCTAGCCTCATACCCTTGTGGTCGGAAAAGATACTTGATACGATTTCAATTTTCTTAAATTTACCAAGGCTTGACTTGTGACCCAAGATATGATCTATCCTGGAGAATGTTGCATGAGCACTTGAGAAGAAAGCGTATTCTGTTGTTTTTGAATGGAATGTCCTATAACTATCAATTACGTCCATCTTGTTTAATGTATCATTTAAAGCTTGTGTTTCCTTTATTTTCATTTTGGATGATATGTGCATTGGTGAAAGTGAGGTGTTATAGTCCCTGGCTATTATTGTGTTACTGTCGATCTTCCCTTTTATGGCTGTTAGCATTTGCCTTATGTATTGAGGTGCTCCTATGTTGGGTGCATAAATATTTACAATTGCTATATCTTCTTCTTGGATTGATCCCTTGATCATTATGTAGTGTCCTTCTTTGTCTCTTGTAATAGTCTTTCTTTTAAAGTCTATTTTCTCTGATATGAGAATTGATACTCCAGCTCTGTTTTGATTTCCATTTGCATGGAATATCTTTTTCCATTCCCTCACTTTTAGTCTGTATGTGTCCCTAGGTCTGAAGTGGGTCTCTTGGAGACAACATATATACTTGTCTTGTTTTAGTATCCATTCAGCCAGTCCATGTCTTTTGGTTGGAGCATTTAATCCATTTACAATTAAGGTAGTTATCGATATGTATGTTCCTATTACCATTTTCTTAATTGTTTTTGGTTTTGTTATTGTACGTCTTTTCCTTCTCTTGTGTTTCCTGCCTAGAGAAGTTCCTTTAGCATTTGTTGTAAAGCTGGTTTTGTGGTGCTGAATTCTCTTAACTTTTGCTTGCCTGTAAAAGTTTTAACTTCTCGTAGAATTGTAATGAGATCCTTGCTGGGTACAGTAATCTTGGTTTGAGGTTTTCCCCTTTCATCACTTTAAATGTCCTGCCACTCTCTTCTGGCTTGCAGAGTTTCTGCTGAAAGATTAGCTGTTAACCTTATACGGATTCCCTTTTATGTTATTTGTTACTTTTCCCTGTTGTTTTTAATATTTTTTCTTTGTATTTCATTTTTGATAGTTTGATTAATATGTGTCTTGGCATGTTTCTCCTTGGATTTATCCTGTATGGGACTCTCTGCCCTTCCTGGACTTGATTGACTATTTCCTTTCCCATATTAGGGAAGTTTTCAACTATAATCTCTTCAAATATTTTCTCAGACCCTTTCTTTTCCTCTTCTTCTTCTTGGACCCCTATAATTCGAATGTTGGTATGTTTAATGTTGTTCCAGAGGTCTCTGAGACTATCCTTAATTTTTTTCATCCTGTTTTCTTTATTCTGCTCTGTGGTATTTCTTTCCACTATTTTATCTTCCAGGTCACTTATCCATTCTTCTGCCTCAGTTATTCTGCTATTGATTCCTTCTAGAGAATTTTAAATTTCATTTTATTGTGTTTTTCATCATTGTTTGTTTGCTCTTTAGTTCTTCCAGGTCCTTGTTACACGTTTCTTATACTTTCTCCATTCTATTTCCAAGTTTTTGGATCATCTTTACTAGCATTACTCTGAATTCTTTTTCAGGTAAACTGCCTATTTCCTCTTTATTTGTTTGGTCTGGTGTGTTTTTACCTTGCTCCTTCATCTGCTGTGTATTTCTCTGTCTTCTCATTTTGCTTAACTTACTATGTTTGAGGTCTCCTTTTCACAGGCTGCAGGTTCGTAGTTCCTGTTGTTTTTGGTGTCTGCCCCCAGGAGCTAAGGTTGGTTCAGTGGGTTGTGTAGGCTTCCTTGTGGAGGGGACTGGTGCATGTGTTCTGGTGGGTGAGGCTGGATCTTGTCTTTCTGGTGAGCAGGACCGCATCCAGTGGTGTGTTTTGGTTTGTCTCTGACCTTATGACTTTAGGCAGCCTCTCTGCTAATGAGGGGGGGTTGTGTTCCTGTCTTCCTAGTTGTTTGGCATAGGGTGTCCAGTAGTGGAGCTTGCTGGTCGTTAAGTGAATCTGGGCCTTAGCATTGAGATGGAAATTTCTGCAAGAGCTTTGGCCGTTTGATATTATGTGGGGCCAGGAGGTCTCTGGTGGACCAGTGTCCTGAAGTCGGCTCTCCCACCTCAGAGGCTCAGTCCTGACACCCGGCCAGATCACCAAGACCCTGTTAGCCATAAGGCCAGGTACATGGGGGAGTTTCTTGCCTTTTGGGAAGTCTGAGTTCCTCTGCCATCTTTCAGTAGGTGTTCTGTAGGATTTGTTCCACATGTAGATGTATTTTTGATGTATTTGTGGGGAGGACAGTGATCTCCACGTCTTACTCCTCCACTATCTTGAAGTTTCCCCCAGGAAGCCCCAATTTTCTTTTTGATATATATTCTATTAACCATTTGACTCTACATTTTTGATCACCTGTAATATGCTATTCTGTGTTCTATTATCTACATAAGCAACATCTCCTGTCTCAGAATACAAATGTCTCCTGATGCAATGTAATACAGAGGGCCAGGGGAATATATAATAGAGTGATTAAAGCACAAACATATACACAAACTCTTATTGGCATAACACCATGGTCATTCTTTAATTGTAGCTCAACCAGTCCATTTTCATCACCCTTTGTCTAATTATTTAATTAGTCTAGCTTCAATCTTGTCCATAAATGAGGACAATAATTGCAACTCACTTAGCTCAACAAATATAAATTGTCATTGTCACTATTAATACATTAAAACACCTATAATGAGCTTTTTGATGATATATTTTCAAATTTTTAAATGAATTGAGATAAAATATTACAATGTATTATTTTAAAAATCAACTTTATCTGTGTTTTATTGATTTCTTATTCCTATAATGCTGATTCCTTGTTCTTATAATGCTTCTCAAGTGTTAGCATATTGAATATTCAGATGGGAAGAATTTTTCAATAATTCAAATTCTCTAGTTCTAGCCTCAGCAATTATGATTCAGTAGACTGAGTAGGCTCCAAATAGTAGGATATTTTGCAATTTCTCTGGGGGATTCTGATCTATCCAGGGGCAATGTTTTGAAAAAAGAAAAACCAGAAAACTAAAACTGAAAAATGTAGTGGCCCTTTTATTTGGGTAGATCATTTCTATTTCTTCATATTGCACAAACTTATTTTGTTTCCAAAGACTTCCTTGTATTTTTAAAGCATATATGACTCATAATATGTGTTATAAACTTGTTTTGCTATTTATGGTGTAGAAAACATTAGGAAAAGCTATAGAGTACATAAGATCAATAACAAATTATGAGAATCTTTTGAGCCAAGAAATAGTCCAGAGAGCACAGAGCAATATTAATTAACACTAAAAGGAAATACAATTTTAGATGAATGTTTTAATTTAATCCAAATGTAAGAATTTGCAAATGTAGATAAGAGATGGTGGTGGAAAGCTATAACATGATTGAAACTACTAGAAGCTACTTAATTTGAACTGGGTTTATTACATTAGAGGACATGAATTGATTGTTTCATTTACTTTTATTAAAGATGTTTCAAATTACTTCATTCTTTATTAACAATAAGTTGCAATACAATTTCCTAAATACATGAAATTTTATCTCATATCAAAAGCACGTTAAAATCTTACTCAGTGAAACACCATTTTTTCTATAGTGATCCATTTACTCTTTCCTTTTTGGAAACTTTTTTTTTTAAGTTTATACTACCACTGTTTACAGAAAGTAATTTAAATCAATTACATTACATGTCTACACATATATCTTCAGCACTTGTCATATTCCAACACCTATTTCTGTTAAGATGCAAAATCAAGTTCAGGTGCTCAGATGAGAAATCAAATAAAAGCCCCAAAATTCACACAGAAAGTGAGTTTCAGCACAAAGCTTTAACATAGGTATATTTTACTCTAAAGTCTATTGTCTAATCTAAATGTAATATCTAAAATGATGACTGTCATGTATTGAGGACTTGTATGCATTATTTTAAAGACTAATGAAGGAGGGTTAAAGAGACAGACATTAAAGCTTAGAAATGTTAAGTATCAGTTGAAGGCAAACCTGCTGGAGAGCCCCACTGCTGTGCGCTATCCAACTGCTCTCAACTGTTCCATTCTTCTTCCAGGCAGTATCAGGTTCTCTCTTAGATACATTTTTCAGGTCATATCTCCCAGAACTAACATAGCTTATCATTAAGTGCCAGCATGTAAATTACCTACCTATTCTAACCTGTGTCAGAAGCCAAAGGAGAAATAAGTAAAATTAAAAGGCACTGAGGTTTAAACATTCTTTGTATTATGGAAGTAAAAAGACAAAGGGAAAGGAATGTAATGGGAACCAGTAATATGACAAGTGCTGCATTAGATATTTATATTCTATAAATCCTCTAATGTTAATATTCATCTTATCAAAAACAATGAAGTGTCTCAGAGAGGTTAGGAGATAAGATAGTGTTCACAGTAGACTCGCTTAAGTCTTTTGTCACCCAAAATTCACACTTTTCCTAGTTCCCTCATGCTACAAATCACTATGTGAAAATAAAACATTCTTTTTCTACTGTTTCTTGTTAAGTACCTGAGTATTAGTAATATTTAAGCTTAAGGGGAAAAGAAACTTTAGAAATCTTTATATATATATATATATATATATATATGTACAGAGAGAGAGAGAGAGAGAGAGAGGAGTTCCCTCTTACACACTGTTTTCCTACTCAACAGATTTATTTCCAGGAAAATACTAGGTAATATTAAGATGTAAGACAGAAGAGGATTGATCTGAGTTAAAAGAGTATCCTGTTTTTTCTTCAGTAAAATTAATACATTGCACTTAATTCTTTAAAATGCATAATATCAATACTAAAAGAATAAAAGTTTAGTTCCAGATGGTAGAGGAAAAGTAACACAATAAACTTTAATAAATAAAAAAGACAAAAAATAAAAAAGTGGACATAGATAATTAGAAAGTACACAAAGGGCTTCCTTGGGGGTGCAGTGGTTGAGTCCGCCCGCCAATGCAGGGGACACGTGTTCGTGCCCCGGTCCGGGAGGATCCCACATGCCACGGAGCGGCTGGGCCCGTGACCCATGGCCGCTGAGCCTGCACGTCCGGAGCCTGTGCTCTGCAACGGGAGAGGCCGCAACGGGAGAGGCCACAACAGTGAGAGGCCCGCGTACCACAAAAAAAATAAAAATAAAAAGTACACAAAGATGCTAAAATACATCAAGATATATCTGTATTCAAAATACTGATTATTGGCCTAAAATTATCACCCAAATTAGAGATTGTTCTGATGAAAAAATTTTAATATACATTATAAGGAGACACTCAAAAACATAAGAGTACAGGGATTTAAAATGAGAGAAAATGAGAATGGATATGTCTAGAAAATACACCTGAAATAGATCTGATATGTTTATCTGAATAATTTATATTTATATGTAATAAATACAAACTTTAAGATTGTGATCAGGCCAAGTGGAGGAGGGTTATATAATCAGGAGGTATTCACAGCATTCTTCAGTTGAATTGCCAATGTTTTAATTTCTAATTTTGCACAAAGATCTCGCTTTATAATATGAGGAATACAAACTCTACAGGATTACTATGTATCATCTATCTGATTGTCAAAAAACAACAAATTAGTGGCATACTGCTTTGCTCTCTCTTACATTACTGGTTACAGTAAAATCTAGTATCATTTGCCTTATTAACACAATATCTATTAACATTTAAAACACATGCATTTATATCCGTTATCTACTGCCATAATAATGTTGTATAACAGACCATCCCAAATGGCTTAAATACAATTAGTTTTGAACTCTCACAAAACTATGAATCAGTGATTTAGGCAAGTTGGTTTTGTCTGGCCTCCATTGCATTTCTGAGAGTTACTTGTCTCTTTCATGCGTCTCCCATATGACTCACTCCAACAGGCTAGTGTGGTGAAGGCAGCGGTACCAAGGCAAGCAAGCCCAGTCTTAAAAGTGTCTTTCAAGCCTCCGTTTGCATCCTGCTCTCCAGCATTGCACTGGTCCACAAACCTGTTATAAGCCTGAACTCAGAATCAAGGGGGAGGGAAATAAACTCCTTTATCAGCTTTAACTTGAAAGCCACCTGTCAAAGGGCATGGAGGCAAGAGAAGCCATTAAAGCAATTAATCTACCACACCCCTTGATGCAGCCATTCATACATAGAATTTTTCCTACTGATATACTTGCACATGGGTGACATGATCTAGGTATAATAATATTTAGTGAAATATTCTTTAAAGCAGAAAACTAAGGTATGTCTAGCATGAAAAATATCAAGCATGCATCAGTAAGGGACATGTTAAATAACTACAAACATTCCAAAGGAATATTCTGTAGCTACTGAGAATTATTTACATGAAACACTTTTAAGTGAAAAAGCAATAAGCAAAATGGAGTATTAATGTTACTATTTAAATAAATAAAATGTGCTTAGATATCTCTGGAAGAACAATAATTAAGTGCTATAGTGATCGGTGGACATTGGAGAGAAGAACAGGAGGACTGAGCAACTGAAGTGTTCATAATCTTACTATGCACAGTGTACCTTTCTATCTTTCCAAAATTCTGTTCCATAGGCATATATTACCTATTTTACTTATTACCTATTTGTTCCCACAATAACTTAAGAGTATTTTGTTGTGTATCTCACATTAGAGAATAGAGGGCAACTATATAAGAACTAATTCCAAGTAGGAACATATTTCCAATATGTTTTCCAGTCTTCAAATTATTTCAGTCTGAATTAAGATAAATTGTATTATCTAGAACAGAAAGATTGCTCAAACTATGTACATTTCATATAATTTGTACGAATTGCCAACAGTTTGGTGAGTCTAACACTTAAATTAATGAATATAGCTTGTGCACCTTCTCAATTACTTATTTAGGCAATTTTTCCTGCATTTACTTTTGCTAATAAGATGACAACTCTCCTTAAAGAAAGAGGCAACATTTTGTCTTCTGTCCTCTGGGTTGCTGCTGAGAGTGAGAAGCAATATAACACAGCAGAAGTGTAGCAAGATTCATCAAGAACTGTCACAAATTTCCAGGACTTAGAGTCATTTGATCCCGAGTAAAGTGTCTGCGTATTTATTTATTTATTTTTCCTGAGTGTCAATCTCCATTCCTGGGGGAAAAATAAATGGGGAATGAGTTGTCTACAGGCAATGGTAGTTTAAGTATTTCTAGTCCTTATTTGTATTCTACACTACAAGTTGTTGATTTGGAATTATTCTGACTTCTTACAGTTTGACGTTAGTAAGTACATACAGTATTTCTTAAACTCTCCTCCATAAAATGGCTTCTTTTTATGGTTAAAACAAAGATGGTAAAGGGGCAGGTGATATAGTTTTATATTTCCAATTGGCTTGGTCACTTTATAAATATTACTTTATATTTTAATATACAAACAATAAAATTTCATAAAAATGAGTCGCATTAGAGATATTTTAGGCTAGTCTTTTGCTGTTTGTAAGACAGACAGCAACATTTTAACATTATAAATTTTAATTATAGCATATGTGCCATTGGGTATTCATATGCATAATTTCAGGGAAATCTACTTATTTTTCATAAATATGTAAATATTTTGTTTCATCTTTGGGGATGAAATCAGTGTATTATATCCAATAATAAAATAATAATTCAAAGGGAATAAATATCTATTGAACTTGGTTCCAGAATTTGTAATGAATACAATTTGCCAACATAAATGACTTTCAGTATCTGACTTTTCAAAGTGAATAAAAGGAACAGTTATAAGTGGTGTTAAAAGTTAAAGATGTTTCATATTGGCTTTAAAATGGAAAAATAAAGAATTATAAATATAGGAAAATGATATAAAGGACTGACATGAAAAAAACTTAAACTAAGTAAAAACAAACATAGGATTGGAAAAGTTGTATTGACTTTCAAAATAGACATTATATATTTTTTCTCATTTATCATTTTTTCCCTAAGAATTTAACTTAAAATTTATTTTAGTTAAAGCTGCAACTGAAAATGACCTTTTCAACATTACTTAGTTTATATGGAAGGGGAGTTTACAAGCAGACAAAATCAAAGATTCTATTAGAAGTTAATGATGGACTACTTTCTGTGCATCTATATGTGTCCCCATAAATCAATTATATTGTAGAACGTCTGAGCTCAACAAAAGTTGACCTTTAGTGACCTTTATCTAGTGTCATGTACACAATGTCCTCACATTCCTACCCAGAAGATAATAGATATTATCAGGTCTTAATGAAAATCAAATTTCTTTGTATTTCAAGATGTTATTTGAAATGCCACATGACAGTATACCCATGACACTTCTTTTTTTTTTAATTTTGCGTGACTTTCTACTAGCAGAAAATTCCATGCAAATGTATGAAATTGGAGACGTTAGATGGGAACACAACAGAGCATTGTCTTGTAGGGGTAAAGTTCATATGTCAATATGATGTTATTCAAATAAAACTGCTGGGTATATGGAAAAAAAACACAAAAACTCGGCTGAATATAAGGACTGAATACAGGATGTCCAGTGCACATGGGCTTAGGTCTCCCTGGAGGTACTAGAAATCCAAGTCCCCATGTCTAGAGAGCCGACATAAATTCAAATCAACAATGCTCAGCAGCATTGGATAGCCAAAAGGTTTGATCCTGGAGATTAGAACATGCTGAAGTTTGCAGGAAACCATTTGGGTCGTGCTATTTTTTGATACCAGATGAATAAAGCTTTTATCCCCAGAAAGAGATATTAGACTTTTGGAGTGAAATAAAACAAGAATGGTAAGAAATAAATACAAGAGTCCAGGTATATGGTTAGATCTACTTAAATCCAAGGCAAAAAATTATAAATCCAAAGAGAAGACTCTTTAGGGAGAATGAACAAACACATTGAGACCTACGAAAGGAAAGTAAATATGATTTCATTATTGAAACCCAGACTGTTAAATTCATACCTGCTTCTCCAGACCCAATGCAATGCTTTCACAGAACCCTCCATGACCTTTCACTTAGTGTGAATGAATGACATAATTGCTGAGGCTTCTCTCTCTTCCTCAGTGCTTCAGGCTGGGGCCTTAGAGACTGTTCACTAAACCCAAGGCAAGAGGAGCAGAAAGTGTTCAGAGACCCTGTGTTCTAGGTGAGGTTTCTTCCAATATGCGTTGTAGTCTTGGGTTTATAAGAGACTGCTTGTCTATGACTCACATGGCTTGGGGACAGCTAGAGCAAACATTTCAACAAAGCACAAAACTCAACATTGTTATGTCTGAAGAGAGAAACTGGGAAAGAGAGACAGAGAGCTAGAAAGAATATAGAAGTGGTTCAGAACATTATCTCAATCGAAAAATCATGGTCCAAATAGAAGATTCAGTTTAAAGTATAGATATTTTCAAATACAGTAATCATAAAATTCAACTTTGAAGCAGACCACAAAATTTTTGTGAAAAAAACTTAAAAGATCATGTTGAGAAAAAAAGATTTTATTTAGAAGAGTATCAGTGACATGGCCTTAGAGACAATTACGGTTAAGAAATTGATTAAAATATGGGAATATGTATGAGAATAATATTTCTATGTATTATTTCTTGATGTCCAGATATCAATATATTTTTATTTTAATTTATATGGATATACATTTTCAGAAATAATTTGATATTTTAAACTGATTTTTGAAAGGGTCTAAATTAACCGATATAAAAATCTTTTTTTGGCTGATAAATAAATATTTCAAAAATTATATAATTTTCATTAATTTTAGTGTCCCCTTTTAGATGATAAGATTACATATTTATCCAATCGATTGATTTCTTGTTGAGCATATTTTTTAATAGAATATCAATGCTGGTATTTATCTGAGAATCTCAGAGAAAGGTCTGGACACCAAAGGGTGACCTCTTCTATTCTTGTTTGTGAATAAGGCTGGTATTACACATTCCATTATAGAATTTCTTCTGGAGTTTAGAGTGTCTTACTCATAGAAAATACTAAAAAACTTCTTGCCCACATTCATATAACTTTAAACACAGCAGAGAATTTGTTATAGGATTTTAAAAAATATCTCTTATTTTATTTACCTTGGTGAAGTATAGTTATAATGAAAGCAGGGCAGTCCACTTATAACACCACCTTCCGCTCACTGAGATGCAAACCAGAACAAGCAGCTTATTGTCAAGCAGTCTGGAGGAGCTTTGGCCATCTAAGGATATCCTTATCATCATCCTAACACCATTCATTGTTCATTCATCAGTGATGACCTAGACTTCTGTGGGAGCTAAAAATAAATTGAAATTATAATTTGTCATCAAGAAACTTGCTATAGCAAACACTTGTAGCCTGGAATTTATTTTATTTATGAATCTCTCCTTTATTATTCAAAACAACTTGTGTAGAATCATATTTAATGGTCCCTGACCTTGGGATTAAAATACCATGATCTAAAAGGCTTTCTTAATTCAGAAAATATTTGAGGAGCAATTATAAGCCAGGAAATGTTAAGATATTACTGATGATACAGACAAAAATCCCCACCCTGAGGAGCTTAAGTTTTAATGGGAATACCCATTTAATTCCATTCCAGCATAGATCACAGAAACTTAAGGGAAACAGAAAATCCCAACATTCTGTGGCATCTGCATAACTTAACATTAATGTTGCCGGGCTCACCCCACACAGAACAGTTACACTGAACCCACAGGATACAGCTGCAATAAGGAGAATAGTATTGATGATTAATTTCCTCCAGGAACTGTCCAAAATTAGTTTTTAAAAGTTCACTTTATTATGCTCATCCCAAACGTAGAAAATAATAGTATAAGATACTTAAAAGAAATCTTAATTTTTCAATATTTGCTTCAATTTTTTTCAAGACATAAAGTATCAAAATATACTTCAATTTCCCATAATTTTCTTGATACCATTGTTATACCCCTTGACAGATCAAAAACTCTGCAATATCTGGGTAATCCCTCACTCATGAATTAATTTTATATATATATATGTATATATATAGACATACATACATATATAAAGTCTCCCAAAGTCATTTACCAAAGTTACACACACACAAACACTCCTACATGTATGTAAAATATATCTATTTTGACACATGTAACTATTGTTCATTTATTTGATTATTTAATTCATTTGTATGAATATATCAAAATATATCTCTAATACCTTATTTTATAAGGACTTAGGTTATTTCCAGATTTTCTCTATTACAATTAAGGCTGGGACACATATTCTTGTATTGAACACCTTGGGCGAATCTGTTAAATATTTCTACAGGGTATTTTTCCAGAAATAGAATCAGTCTTTTTTATGGCATTCACATATTTAAATTAATATAATTTATCAAAATTTCCACCAATTTTTTTAACAATTTATATTCCAACTAACATTATAGGTGTATTTACTTTTCCCATACTCTTACCATGACATAGTTAAACTCTCAAAAATTTGCCAGGTCTATGAAAATGAAATATTTTAGTGTAAAATGTCATTGACTTGATTATCAGTGAGATTGATCGTCTTTTAATAATTTTTTTGGACACTTTATTTTTAGTTCTGAATAGTCTGTCATATTCATCATCCAATGTCCTATTACACTGCATTTCTTTTCTAGTTGATTAATTGGAGTTCTTTATTTATTCTAGAAAAAAGTTACCACTTTACCACCGAGTAATCAGTCTTTAGGAACATCGTATTTAATGCATGGATAGAGGTGAATTTCTTAACTACAACTCCTGAGAATTTTTGGTTTTGGTTCACTTTCTTAATCAATTGGATCAGTAGTTTTTAATCCTGCTGTATATGAGAGTCATCTGGGGAGCTTTTAAAAATAACAGTGTCCTCTTCTGAGACTTTGATTCAATTGATCTGCAGTAGGGCAGGGTCATTAATGCTGCTTAGATGTTTTCCCAGGTGATTTCAATGTGAAGTCTTGGTTGATAATCACTGTATTAGCTGTAGACAAGTCTTACTTATTATTCTGAAAGAGTGCATAAAAATCAGCTGTGTGCAATAACTTCAGCCCCCAGCTAAGGTATTATCCAAGATATCATTCTATTTCACAATTTTCCCTGTTCTACTACCCTCTTCCCCCCGGGAATCTGTGACATCCTCTAGCTCTTCAGGATCATTGCTTCCCAGTCAGCTTTTGCCCCTGATATTTTCTAGTCCTCCTTTGAGAAACTATTCTTTAATGAGGAATTAAACTCATAACCTTGTTCAACTTTTTCCTTTGCCCCTTTCAGCATATATAGCATTATGTTCCATATACACTGCACCATTTTAAATCCTGCACAGTCTTTTGAATCAAGTGGGCTCTGACACCATGTCACTCTCTGTACTAGATCCAGCCCTAAAAAGACCACCTGCTCCATCTTTTACCCTGTTGAGGATGATTAGAATCAGACTCACCAAAATCCCATATTTCCATGTTCATCACTGCAACCAACAAAATGGAAACAACTGGCATTGCTACATCTCCTAACATGACAGAGTGATGCTATAGTATAAAAGACACTACCAATAATAAGCCCTTCTTGTGGTTGAATGAATATACTATCAAGCAAATAAGGGCTGTTTTATATGAAATGTCAATCTTCAGTTCAAACTCAGTTCTGCCTGGTATTTTCAAATTCATGTGGTTGTGGATATTATAATTACATGGAAAATATCAGAATAAAACTTTAATAATAATTGTCATTCAAGAATCATGGTCAGTGTAATAGTTCTGACTTTCTTTTGTTTATTACTGACCCGAACAAGATACATTTATCATCTTTTCAGAAGACATACTGATATTGTCTCTATGTGCCATTGTTTGTGCTTCCAAATGTATTTTCTGGGTACCTCTCCGACTTTGAGTTCCACCATGCTACTGGTCTAAAATACTCCCTGCACTACATTTCCTTACTTTTGGTCTTGCTTACTGTTATGTACTGAATGTTTATGTCCCCCAAAGACTCATATGTTGAAATCCTAACCCCAATCTAATGTAAGTGGGAAGTAATTAGGTAATGAGGGTGGAACCTCACCAGTACCTGGCCATGCTGGCACTCTGATTTCATACTTCCAGTGTCTAGAACTATGAGTAATAAATTTTCTTATTTAATTTTAAAGGTCCAGATCAAATGCACAAGTTTCATCTTGAAGACTCGACAAATGTAATGAATGAAATCATGTTAATTATCTGTGCTTCTGCATCACTTTCTTCTGCTGTTACACTGCTTATACAGAATGCTATGCACTGTAGCTAGCACTGAGAGGTCAATTGCCTCCATAAGATTCTAATGTGAATAACACCATGAACTGTAATTCACCATATGGTCCCCAGAGCATAATACGTAATGCATTAATGATAAAATATTGTGCAGTAAATATTTGCTTAATTAAGGGGACTTCCCTCGTGGTCCAGTGGTTAAGACTTTGCCTTACAATGCACGGGGTATGGGTTCGATCCCTGGTTGGGAAGCTAAGATCCCATATGCCTCACAGCCAAAAAACCAAAACATAAAACAGAAGCAATATTGTAACAAATTCAATAAAGACTATAAAAATGGTCCACATCAAAAAATTCTTTTAAAAAATGTGCTTAATTAAATAGAATTGAATATAATCCCACCAAACAAATAGGACAAAAGAAAAGATACTGGATCGAGCAATATATAATTTAACACTTATTTTGGATGATTTAATGCATATTTTATTTGACTTAAGAAAATTATTCAATATTATCAGTAATTATATTTACTAGAAATTCTGTATAGAGAAATTGTTATATGAATTTATATAAGAAAAACAACTGTAATATACAGATTGATTCATAACTACACATATACAGATATTTTGAAATGTGGGATTATATATTAAACCACTTCCATGTATAATTTATCTTGAGGGCTATTTCTGTGTTGCATAATAATGAAGTATATTTGGAAAATTCATTAAATTAAATTGGTTATAATTAAAATTGTGATAAGTGGCTATAACAAATATAAAAATGAAAACAACTCACTAAAAGTGGCATGATATTAATTCAAAGTAATGAATAAGTTGCAATTGTTTAAAAATGCAGTGACTGCTTTATTATTTAATGCAATCCACCATGAACAAATACATTTTCCCTTTAGATAAAAGGCACATACTAATGAATTAATCAAAGAAGAAGTATTTATTTGGAAACTTCATTGAATCAAGCAGAAGTTAATAACTCTTGAAGTTAATAAAAAGTTTTAAAATTCTGCATGATTTCTCCCCATAAGCAGTTCACAGATCATTTGGAGAGTGAGTGATAATATGAATCCTGCATCTGTCCTGGCAGTTTGAGATTAGTCGTCTGACCACTAAGCTTAATACTCACCTTCTTCAAAGAAAAGACGCAACTATCCTCTTCATTCCTGCTTTTTTTCTCCACTGTGTAAGGCTATGAGTCATTTGGCCAATAGCCTTGCTCCCAAAATCATTTTCCACAAACCAGCAGCACTGGCATCATGTGAGGGATTCATAGGAAATACAAAATCTTGGAGCTGCTCCCGACCTCCAGAGCTAGAATGTGCACTTCAGCAAACTTCCCAGGTGACTGCATGCTGCTTAAAATTTGAGAATCACTTGTCCCGCAGCTGCCATGTTCCCTACCTTGTATTTAATTTCTAACCTAGATGTCTAACCCAGATATCCAACTCTCCACTCATGAAGCCTTTCACTGACTGAAAGTACTGATTCTCTACAAGAATTTTTTTTTTTCTGTTGGTTACAGCTTAAATCATTTTTTCAATCTGTTTATCTCTCTGCCTTAATGTCAGTTGTCCTTTGAGAACAATACTTCCTTTGCACTTCTCCAATTAGCTGCTGGTTTTTTTCCTGCCTCTAACCACATGGCCCTTTTGTGCTCAGTAATGGAGAGTACAATTTAGTGTCTTTCTTCTACTTTGTTGCCACCTCCAAACTATTGCTGTTCTTCTCTCTCATCAACATATTTTTGCTTCTTGGTAGCACACAACATAAAACAAAATCAGACCCATGGATATTTTATCCTACATTGGAAGATTAGTTCATGTACTCAATTGCCTGCAAAGTCAGTTTGCTACTATAGTTGAGAGATCAGAATAGCTTAAAGTCATCTGTCAAGTTTTATTCTACTTAAAACATTTTTACAGTTTCAACTCTTGCTGCTTCTAAGGTTCAGTGGTGATGGCATCCATTCCAAACACTGATCTGGTAGCTAATGCTAGAGCAATAGCAATAGTCCTACCAACTTCCTTTCAAGAAGACAAATACTGGCCTAACTAAACTTTTAAGTCATCCTAAAGGGGCTTGCCTCACAATTGCTTACTAATCAGTGGTTGGTATGCCAGCATTCTTACTAAATAACTTTTCTTTTTCATATTTTGGGTAACAGTAACATCTTGAAAAATTCTCAAGCGTCATAAAGTCCACTAATCATGAGCACAGGACAAAATCATCCAAGAGAGGTATATCAACATACCTGTCTTCTGTGGATTGGGATGCATCTTACTGGGGATTTGGCCCTTCACTGAGAATTATGATATTCTTTTATAATCATATTTTGTTGAAAGCAGAATAATGTATGATTATGAACACTGAAGAGGATCGAGTAGAAGTGAGTTGAGGAGTGTGGGTACAGATTAAAAAATGCCTTTAATCTTCTAACTTAAATGATGCTTAATCACATAAATAAAATTGCAGCATTTCTTGTTAGTATAAGCTCCAGTGGTCCCTCCTTGTCTTCAAGATTATAATATTCAGCAAAGAATAAAAATTATTTTAATTTTTGCACTTTTACAAAATATCTGACACCAACAATCAATAATGTACAATCTTTTCAACAAAGATTAGTTAATACTAAAGTTTTTTTTTAACATGCTTTTTAAAATTGGAGTATAGTTGATCTACAATATTATGAAAGTTACAGGTGTACAGTACAGTGATTCACAATTTTTTTCTTTTTTCCTTTGGTACGCGGGCCTCTCACTGTTGTGGCCTCTCCTGTTGCGGAGCACAGGCTCCGGACACACAGACTCACCGGCCATGGCTCACGGGCCTAGCCGCTCCGCACCATGTGGGATCTTCCCGGACCAGGGCACGAACCCGTGTCCCCTGCATCGGCAGGCGGACTCTCAACCACCGCGCCACCAGGGAAGCTCGTGATTCACAACTTTTAAAGGTTATTCTCCATTTATAGTTATTATCAAATATTGGTCATATTCCCTGTGTTATACAATATATCCTTGTAGCTTATTTTACACACAATAGTTTCTGCTTCTTAATCTCCTACCTCTATATTGCCCCTCCCAACTTCCCTCTCCACACTGGTAACCATTTGTTCTCTATATCTGTGAGTCTGCTTCTTTTGCGTTATATTCACTGGTTTGTTGTATTTTTAAATTCCACATATAAGTGATATCATACAGTATTTGTCTTTCTCTGTATGATTTATTTCACTTAGCATTATACCCACCCCCCCAATTCTATCCATGTTGTTGCAAATGGTGAAATTTCATTCATTTTTTATGGCTGAGTAGTATTTCATTTTATATATATATATATATATATATATATATATATATATATATATATATATATATATATATATATACCACATCTTCACATCTTCTTTATCCATTCATCTGTTGTTGGACACTTAGGTTGCTTCTATATCTTGGCAATTGTAAATAATGCTGCTATGAACATTGGGGTGCATGTAGTTTTTCGAATTAGTGTTTTTGTTTTTTCAGATATGTACCGAGGAGTGGAATTGCTGGGTCATATTGTACTTTAGTTTTTTTGAGAAAACTCCATACTGTTTTCCACAGTGGCTGTACTAATTTACATTCTCACCAACAGTGTACCAGAGTTCCCTTTTCTCCACATCCTCTCCAACACTTGTTATCTGTGTTCTTTGTGAGGCGATATCTCATTGTGCTTTTGATTTGCATTTCCCTGATGATTAGTAGTGTTGAGCATCTTTTCATATGCCTGTTGGTCATCTGAATTTCTTCTTTGGAAAAATGTCTGTTCAGGTCTTCTGCCCATTTTTTAATCAGTTTGTTTGTGTTTTTGATGATAAGTTGTATGACCTGTTTATATATTTTGGATGTTAATCCCTTATCAGTCATATCATTTGCAAATATTTTGTGCCATTCAGTAGGCTCTTTCTGTTTTGCCGATGGGTGTGTTTACTATGCAAAAGCTATCAAGTTTCATTACGTCTCATTTGTTTATTAGGGACAAAGATTAGGTAATACTGAAATTTTAATAGTCACTAGCAATCTCCCTTCAAATATGCTGGAAGAGGCTAGGCTAGGTCATCTTCTTGCTCCATGCAATCAACTGACAAAGGACCTTAACGAAAGTGGCACCAAGTGAAGCCCTGTGCAAGGTATATGTTTCCCAGTTTACCATTGTTATGCTATTCAGCTTGTCCTATTTAGGTTAGTTTTAGTATAGTATATCACACATTTCATAATGAGCTGTTCTAGTCACTGCTAGTTTATGGAGTCTTATGTTTATCTTTATGTATCTGTTACAGATACATTTTAATTAAAATGACCATTCTTTCTATCCCTAATTTTAGAAAGTATTATTTTTAATTCTCTTAATGGTCTGCCAAAGACGTGACACACTGGCATGATCATCTACTTGGACATGCCAAGAAATATATGCCCAACTTCAAATTGACCTTATGCTGAATTCTTCCTGCTCTGTGTTCCACTATGTTAATTTGCATTGCTTGTGAACCAGTATAATCATATAAATAGAATTCTCTGATTGCATGATCTGTCTACCTTATCCAAAGAAACATTTGGGGCTAGGTGTACTGTCAGATCTTTAAACATATATTGGGACCCTAATGAGTTTGTCACTGGTTGGATGCTTTGAATTTATTTGTGTTTATAACTCATACTTCTCCAGCATACACAGCAGAAGGAAATCTAGAGTATTCATTTCAATATCTCCAGTTAACCTGATTAATATTATATCATTGATTTAATACATCAGGTTGGCAACTAGTAGAATTTAATCAATGGTCCAGTTTGGATTCCTTCCAAATAAATTATAGCACAGAAACAGAGTGTTAATATCATTTTGATTTAAGACAAAGAAGGGAGATTGCTGTTACTATCATACCAATAAAACTTGGGCTTGTACACCTGGTACACTGGTAATGAAAATGATGCATTTGCTAAATTCAAGATTGTGTAGAGCCTGCCTAAGGCTGGGGTTATGACTTTTCCAAGTTATAATAATGCCTAATACTCCTTTGCAATATTGAGAACACCTGACCTATATGCCAGTAGTTCACAGTGAGTTGGTAATGTCCTATATGGTTGTTTTATTGATCTGCCTAGATGTTAAAAGCAGTGGTTATGGCACAGAGCAACCTTTTCTTTTTCCTTGGAATTTCTTAATGTTTTAACTGAATTTGATTGATTGTATGATAATAAAAGATGAAGGGGATCATTTGTCACCTTAGGAGTCATTGTGGAACTATTTCTATAAGGAAATTTGAATTAAAAATTGCATGTGACAAGTTTGAACTCAATTATTACTATAATATACACACTGAGAGAGGGTCAAAATTAGATTTTTTTCCCTTGATATGTAACTTGCTTGATATTGCCTTTAAGTATTGATGAGACATTAAAAAGTATTTCTGACACTCTTAAACATGCTGGGTTGTTTACCCAGTTGCAACCCATGGTAGTACAGAAATCAGATCTCAAATCTGTGCTAGGATCTATGGTTCATATTTTCTGAATGATCATACCACCAGCCAGGAGTGTCTAAATTCCCTATAAATGTGATGCCAAATATAAATTCCAGGGTGCAGAAAGCTTAAATACATCTTCCCTTCCCAGACCTGATTGTATCATTCAATTCCAAATTTGTGACTATTGACCTAAATAACACATTCATAATCATGTTTAAGAGCTTTTCCTGTAGGGTTCATAGTTACATCCCCTGGATCTAAAAGGAATATCAGAAAGTTTTTTAGCATCTTAGAAAACTCCTAGCATTAGCATTTTGGATCTGGTCTGAAATATTCATCATAGTCTGTCCTCTTAGACAGGAAGTAGTTTGGATCCTTATCAAGTATCTTTTCCAGGGCTTTAAGAGTGCATTAGGATGTTATGTCACAGATACAATTGCTTCCTGAACATCAGTAATTAGATTAATAAAATTTGTCCCTCACCTCTAGGGCTAATATGAGATAGATAAGTTTCTGGATATAGGAATTAATACCCATTTTAATCATTTCAAATGTTCCTTTGAGTCTTCATACTTAGTCAATGAGGTAAACATTAGTTCACTAGACTTCTAATTTTGGAAATCTTCTGAAAATATGACTGGTTTGGGGTTAAAATTAGGGTTGTACTATGAGATAATGTGTCCTTATTGTGACTTCTTTGGTCCATTATGTCTATTGTTCAGACCTGTCTCAATGATGCTAGTATATTACCCACTCCTTTGTCCAGGATTTAGCAAGGAAATAAAGGATTAGGTCATACTCTTCCTTCTAGTGGTATTCCACCTCCTATGTCTTATTTTCTCCACTATCAAGGCACCCTCCCTGCCCAGCACTATCATGTGCATCTTTTCAAAGTAATTTAATTTTGATCTCTTGGTACTTTATTGCTAGAAATGTGGAGTTGCTACCTGTAATTGATTTTATATTTTTCTGCCTAACCTTTTTTATACCAAGCTTCGTGATGCTGTATATATTTCCTCGACAGCAGAGTCCAGTCACTGGGAACTAAATGCTGGTTCCATTTTTAACTGAAAAACAAACAAACAAAAACAATGTTACTAATATTTACCACAAGCTCTATGGCCCATTCAGGATGTTTTTCTGCTCTCATGAGATTATAACTCTTTATATGGGCACATGATGGACAACAGCCTCTTGGGTATAAGTTACATTCTAGCCAGTGATTTGGAGACTACTCCTTAATTTCCTTTTTGCCTTTCTCAAACTTCACATATTAAAAAAAAATGAGATATTATTTTTATTTTTTGCGGTATGCGGGCCTCTCACTGTCGTGGCCTCTCCCGTTGCGGAGCACAGGCTCCGGACACACAGGCTCAGTGGCCATGGCTCACAGGCCTAGCCACTCCACAGCATGTGGGATCTTCCCAGAATGGGGCACGAACCTGTGTCCCCTGCATCGGCAGGCGGACTCTCAACCACTGCGCCACCAGGGAAGCCCAAAAATGAGATATTATTGGCACATAAGATTATTTTAGTTTCAGGTGTACATCTTAATTTGATATTTGCATATATTGTGGAATGATCACACCAGTAAGTCTAGTTAGCATGCATCACCACACATAACAATTTTTTCTCTTATGATGATAACTTTTAAGATCTATTATCTTAGCATTTTTCAGACATACAATACAGTATTATTAACTATAGTCACCATGTTGTTTAAACTTCACATGTTAGATAGAGAGCCAAGGCTTTTACAGTGTACTTAGCTCCAGAGTAAATATTCCAATTTGAATCGGTTCTGTCAAATTTCAGGTGGCCATGAACTGGTCATTTAGACATGAGTTTTGTCCCTTGCCACTGTCTTTCAGGATGGCTCAGCATTTCATTTCTCAAGGTCATAGGTATCCACTCACGATCCTGGTCATTGTGAGACAGATTAAAAACCTTTGTATCAACCTTGTTCAGCAGATCATAAGAGGTTATTTCATTAAAATGTTGGTAAGATCTTTGAAATGTAGAATGTTGCTGCAGTTTTTGTTGTCATAACTGTACCTCATTCTGCTATTTATTTTTGGTGAGTGGTGGTGGAAAATGGGGGCATTCTGAAGAATGTGCCCGACGTGTGAGGCTCAGAGCTTTTGCTTATAATCTGCTTCTGTTATTACAGGGATGTGATCAAATAAAATGGAATAATACTCACTTGAACTGATAAGATATAAGCCCCCACTTATTATTCTTGTGAACTCTCATGGGCATCACTTATACCCGTGCTTATTTTACTACCTATTGGCCTATCATTCAATAAAAAATGCATAAAGTTTTCTTTTACATTTAGTTGTTTTTTGTTTTTAATGAAATTTTAATGGAAAATAATACAAACGCCATTAACTAACACAGCTCTTCAAGATTCTTTTTGAACCTGTTGTCATCATAAAAAAGCATTTTTTAGTGTACTGAGTTTCATAGCAGAGACTACTGGCAAAGAACACTGACAAGACTGTGATAAATTAGATGTCACTTGCTTACTTTCTTTGAACATTTTTATACCTGTGCAGAAGTGACTGGGCAAATAATTCAGTTAGTAGCAAACTTCTGAGAGCATTTCATCAAGGAATGGAAATAAACTCTATTAGAATGTTTAATTACATTTCCCTCCACTGCTATTAGAAATAAGTATCTAGATTAGAAGACTAGAATAGTAGCATATCAAACATTTTATCGTAAATAGCATTTATAATACTAAGAATTATGGGAAAACGATGCTTAGGAAAAGGAATTGAGGTCGCCCAGAAAATATTCACATTATTAAAGTTCATAGCCCGAGCAACTAAGGTTTAATAAATGTAAAGTATATTACATGCCCCAGAGTGTGTTCATATTATGTTTAAAGAGCAGTTTTAATATATTTCCAGGGGAAAGATCTCCATATCTTTGTAGTGATTTTTAGCATGGAAAATCTGCTTAGTTGTATTTGCTTACTAAGCAGTCCTTAGTCCTTTAGTCTTTGAACAAAGAATATTTAAACAATACTAGAAAAATCAATTAAATCACATAACTATCTGTTATATTTTCTCATGAATTCGTGTATTTATTATCTAAATATAACAATACTATTAATATTGGTATATAACTGCTTGTGTTTTAATTATTCTGTTATGGTTTTATTTTTAAATATCTTAAATATAACAAGGGGTTCTTTTGAGGGGTTTTTAGTAGAAGAAGATTTAAACTTAAAATTTGGTAGATTCTAGCAACTGTTATCCAAAATACAACGTTATCTGACAATAGAGAAGAATAAATTCTACCTTCACATTCATTATTAGTATGCAAACAAATTTAACTAAATTAAGCCTCTTGAGGAAGACTTTGGGAAGAGAAACAATGATAGGTGTAAAGCATTGTGGTATCAACTAGAAAACTAAACCCAGAAGTTTGAAAAGAAGACTTGAAAAAACTGAAAGAAAAAATATTGCAGAGAAAAAATTAACAGCTCAAGGTATTGTTAAATTCTCCTGGGGGGTGATGTAACAAGATTCAGAAGAAGGAAAAAACTTCTGAAAACTATTGATTAAAAACTGAAATTATTATTGGATACAAAACTGAAAGTAAATTATTGGCATAAAAAATGATAGTGTATACAGTGGGATAAGCAGAGCCCACCGAATTTGGAATTAATTCCTTGTTTAATTTTTAAAGGAGCATCCATACTGTTTTCTCTAGTGACTGCACCAGTTTACATTCCTACCAACAGTGCATGAGGGTTGCCTTTTCTAGACCTCCTTGCCAACACTTGTTATTTCTTGTGTTTTTGATAATAGCCATCCTGACAGGTGTGAGGTGATATCTCTTTGTGCTTTTGATTTGCATTTCCCTGATGATTAGAGATGTTGAGCATGTGCCTGTTGGCTGTCTATATATATATATATATATATATATATATATATATATATATATATATATATATATTTAAAATAATGTCTATTCAGGTCCTCTGCCCATTTTTTATATAGTGTTGTATGAGTTCTTTATATATTTCAGATGTTAACCCTTTATTGAATACATGATTTGAAAATATCTTCTTCCATTAAGTAAGTTGCCTTTTCATTTCATTGATGGTTTCCTTCACTGTACAAAAGCTCTTTAGTTTGAGTAGTACCATTCAAGCTTCTGCTTATTGCACTGGATCCCAGGGTGAGTGGTTCTATGTATGAGCCCATTAAGAACAGAACCTTCATTTCCTACAGCACTGTGTTTCTCCTGGACAAAGTTCCATTGGTTTTCAAAGCCAAAGTTTTGTGGTCTCATCTCTCTGGTGCCGAATTCAACGGTTAGGGGGGACTGGTGTGGGGCACAAACCTTTTCTCCTCAGGAAGAAGCTTTATTTATTAATTTATTTACTTACTTACTTACTTATTTATTATTGAGATACCTCTAGATTGTGGGCCGCCATGCTAGAGGTGGGATTTTTGAAGAGTGTGTCTCTCTCTTTCCAGCCTGTCTTGATGTAGCCCTTTTATCCTTTGTTGTGGAGCAGCTGTTCCACTAGCTCTCAGGTTCTTTTCAGAGGAAATTCTTCCATATATACTTGTATATTTGTTGTGTCCATGGGAGGATGTGAGTTCAGGACCATCTTATGCCACCATCTTGAAACACCTCCTCAAATAAGGTATTTTCTTTTAATATTATAACTCTTTTCTTAATTTTACTAACTGTAAAGTGCATTTTCACAGGTATATCTGTATATGCATAAAAAGTTGACTTTTAAGTAACATTACAGATTTCCAGTTGTCTAGCATGCATTAGTGCATACGAATTAAATTAATTCTAATGCAGCTTCCATTAAGGATAGAAGACAATTCAGTACAGCCATTTCTCTAGGAATTCTTTTCCTTCAGTGACTACAATGCAATGATGAATCCAAAATTTATACTCCCAGCCAACAAAATTCTATAATCTCAAGAACTTTATTCCTGAATCTATTGGACATTTTCACTTAGATAGCCTTAAAGCACCTTACATTTTATATCTTCCCACTCCAATCCCATTTTTCCTGTATAGTTTATGTCTTGGTTGATGACATTTAAGGTACACCTAATTAAACAAGTACAAGAAGACACCTTAAATTCCTTTCTTCATACTCTCTTTTTTTAATGCATTATAAGTTGATAATTCTATCTCTTAATTTTCTATTGTATTTGCCTAGTGCTAATTATATCCATGCTAGTTGGTCACACCATTATTGTCCTGGCTTCTTAGCTAGTCTTATCTCTTCACAATCCATTTTACACTCTCATCAAAATAAGTTTTTATTAACTTACTTATTTGACTGTATCATTCCTTTACTTAAAATACTGAAATGGGTCATTTAACCTTGACAATACATCAAAGATGACATCATATCTGTTCATAGTATATGTCCAGCCAGGTTTTTCTTTAATTTTCTCTCTATACTCCATTGCTCTCAAATCTTTAGGCTTTATTTTATTTTCTTGCTTCTCTGCCATTATTACATGCTACTTCTTGTGCCTTAAACACCCACATATGACTTATCCAGTAAATATCAAGATAATAAGATTTCTCTTGTAAAGAATTTCATAAGGGCCCCAGTGAAGGCTCTGAAAAAATTACTTTTATACACATTGTTTCTTTTACACACTTCCTTTATAACAATAGCCAAAATATATTAGGCATTTCTGTTGGTGGTGTGTACCTCCATGCAAAAATTAAGGCAACTCAGTATACTTAGATCCTGAAGGCTAGCTTCCCATCAGTGTGCTCCAAATTCAAAGCCAATGTTCTACACAACTCTATTGGCATAAATCCTTCTCTTATTAAAAAAAAAATCCTCTGTGAAAAAAAGAGACAAATCAAGAGATTTTTAAAACTTACCTGTGCCTCACTGCACAAACTATACAACATTGTTGATATTTATACTAATCCAAATTGACTGGACCTCCTCTAAAAAGTCTATGTGTTTATTAAGCTGTTTACAGAAGTTACCTACCACCTCATTAGAATGTAGAGAACTATTTGTCACATTTACACTGCATATCTCAATGTTCCCTCAATCTTCCTAAAGTCCAATCCCTTTGTCCTTCTGGTATTTTGAATATAAACATAGAATCTGGGGCATGTACCTTGATTTTATTCCCACATACTGATTAGCGCTTGTCATATATGTAGTATTTGGTGTATCAAGTAGGCATGCCCAGTGCCAGCTTCAGCATAATTGAGACACACCAAGAAAAAATTTGTTTTTTAAATGTCACAAAATGGAATTAGTGACTTTTCAGTAATTAAGTATCAACTGACTTTTACATTATCAACATTATCTACTGTCTTAACTTAGCAGAAACCTGATCTATCAAAATTGTTTAATGATTCATAGGGTTTGTAAATATCAGTGACAATTCAGGCTACATATATATTTAACCCTACCACATCCCTAAATAATCTTACTCAAGGGAAGAGGGCCACCTGAAACATGCTTATTACTACAATGATCTCCAAAAATGAAAGCTTATAATTTGCCGCGTTTATTTTGATTTATCTTTCCAAGACTAACACACCAAAAAAAAAAAAAAAAAGTCCAATATCACAGTTTATAATATCATATATGTCGGTTTCCATATCTGTTATTCAAGAAAGCTTATTCTGTACAGCAACAAAACTGCAATTTAAAAAAAGAGACTATCCTATGGAACAGTACATTACCTGATGGTCAGAACAGTGACCCTGGGTCACCAAGATTAAGTTAGCTCTTGTGTACCTTATTTATAAAGCAGGGGGCTATGTAATAAATACACTTAGAAAGATCTCTATCCAATATTTTTTAAATTAAAAATTTTACATAAAATGAGATTAAGAAAAAAGAAAGCTTATTCTAGTTAGGATCAGTGACTTATTATGAGAGCCAAAAACCCTTGGAGAGAAAGCTGAAAGCTATCTGGACCTGATAGAGGAGGTAATCTGAGGGTATATAATTAGATGAAACAAAACCCTGAAATATTATTTGGGATTTTTTTGGAGACATTGGAGTCAATGAGTATTAGACAACAGATAAGTTACCTTCACCTAAAACAAATATACAGAAGTAACTGAAGTCCTAAGTGAACTGAGTCTGAGTGGTACTAAAAAAAATCTAGAAGATCACATGTTCGTTGATAACTGGAAACAAATTCAAACCCAGTTCTCTGTAATGCCAAAATCTATCTTCCTTACAATGAGTTATGTAGTACTTTGCCCAAAGGCACCTAGTTGAAGTCTAGAGTAAGCCTAGTCAGCTGCTAAAGCCAAGAATTCTAGATGATTCTCTATCAAAATAACTGATTGTAGGTTCCAGTGAGAAAGCCCATATTTGGTGTCTCTTCCTGAGTTCAGGTATTTAGAAACACTAACACTCAACAACTGATCTGTCACCATCCAATAAGCCAAAAGTGTGACAAGAAAGATATTAGGCCAAGGCTGCCCCAGAAGGTTTATAGTACTGAGAAAATCCAGAGATGATCTTCAAAAGCATTGGAAAATCACCTCTATGACCTTCACTCCAAAATTTAATTCTGCTATTAATTATATCTCCAAATAAATCTTCAATATTCTAAAACCCAGTTACCCAATTTTCTAAGTGAGAAAGTAAGGCCAAATAACTTTTTGGACACTTTCATTGATATAAATATATGATAATATGAAATATAGAAAAAATAAATATTTAATTAGAAGGTGAAATGACTGATTTAATTAAGTCTACAGTGAATGTTAAAATACAGGAAAATTTGAAGTGTAGTCTGGTAGAAATTTGTTTGATACTTGGTTAAAGGATTTGTCATAGACTATGGTTAAAGAACTTTGTCAGATGAAATAATCATAGCATGGATAATCATAGAAATAAAAATGTATTGGCATAGGTTGTAGCCTGAAAAAATTAACTAAATGATACATGACATAACTTAGGTAGAAAGAATAAAATATATTTGAGAGAAAAAAAGGAAATGAGTGAAAAAGGAAATTTGGGAAGGTAAATAAGGTAGATAAAAAAGAAGACAAATTCACTGCTGCAATACTGCAACTATTCTTTTCTAAGCCTGCCGCTGACAATTTGAATAAATCACTGAGCTTTTCCACTTAACTTCAAAACTCATTGCAACAAAGTCTTTTGGATCGTTACCAGTAGGTCAGCATTTGCATATTAAAAAAAAGACATTTTCTGTCCTTTGTCCAGTGTAATCTTATGGAAAACTCTCAGCAAATTTGTCAAATTGATGAGGTATTTTTGATGTTCTTCTATTTCCTTCTTTGTGTTCATGTCTCATCTTCCATTAATCTTATTTCTTTGACATTCAAGGATACTTCCTATTTCAAGGCCTATTGAATCTACCTAGGTTTGAGACATGAAAAGTAAGTGTTATTCTAAAATTACCTTTCTATTTTCAACATAATTCATCAAAGTTCTATGAATTATGTTGAAAATAGAAAGGTAATTTTAGAATAACACTTACTTTTTACATCTCAAACCTAGGTAGATTCAATAGGTCCTGAAATTTTGTGGATTTTTTGTGTAACAACTAACAACTAGAAGAAAAGAATCATGTAGTCTATACTGTTTTAAATAAATTTAATATATACATTTTAATCTTAAACACATCCCTGTTTACTTGCCTTTTATTAGAAAACTATTTTACTGAATTTATATCAAACAGTGACACAATAAAACAAAAAAAATCAATAATTTTGAAGAAATATTTGTGGAAAGAATGCATTTCTGCCTCCCTTGAGCCATGTGGCTAATAACCTATTCTTAATTTAAAAACAAATGTGATTTTAAAATTGAAAATGAGTATCCTGATTCTTATCAATATTGAAATGAGAACTTTGTAATGTCCTTAGGAGAAGTTTTATGCTTCTGTCACAGAGAAGTCACATTTGGTATTCCTTAATTGTGTATTTTACTTTTTTATAGCTCTTAAGGTAGTATAACTTTTGTCTAACTTTTTTCTCTTTCAAAAACCCAAGATCACCTTGACAATGATTGCTCCATTTGAACCATTTGAGAAAGAACATCAGAGCAATTTTACCAAGGACTAAACAGTTTAAAATGGGCTGAGATACTGATTCCAGACAGCCAAATGACCATTAAAACAGAGATGGGCGGTTGTGGAATATGAAACTAATTTGAGAAATGTGTATCTTGACATTTTTTTATTACACAAGAATCGTATACCCTCTAACATTTCCTTCTAGATATGGGGAAAAGTTATTTTTGCCATAGAAATGAAAGGACAGCTAAAGAGGGAAGCTCATTTATATAGATTTTCAGTGACTAAGATAAAAAACAACAATACCAAAATGATATAAGTGGGGGTAATGATAAGTGCAGAAAACCACTTAGCATTCGACCCTTGCCACTCTGATCCTCTCAGAGACACCAAGAAGTGACTCAATACCAAGTAAACACACAAAGCAGGGAAGAATTAGAAAATGTTTAAAAGCTATATACTGCAACTAAAACCATTAATAGTAATATCTTGGTCCCTAAAATTTTATCTCTTGAAAGTATTTTAAATGATTTTGTAAAATTTGAACTCCTTGTCATAAATAAAGGATATGATTGTTTAGCTATGTAGATTTTGATCTGCAGCAGTTACGCTGATTATAGTTCCTGAACGTAGCTCATAGAAAAAAAGTAATACACAAATTTCCATAATTAATAAACTTAAATATTTAATTTAATTTGACATAGTACTCTGAGAAGAGACTATGTTATTATCAATATGTTATAGCTAAATATTCTATTGCAGGAAGAAGTTAAATCATGTACTTTAACTTATATTTTCTATCATTGATCAAGTCATTATCAGAAAAAGCGTTCTTATGGAGTCTTAACAAGTCAATGTTAAATGTTGCTTGTAAATTCAATCTGCCAAGTATCAGACCTTTTTTTTAATTATATGTCCTTATACTCTAGGAATATTATAGGTCAATACAAAAATAGAAAGCAAAACACACAAAACCAAACAAAATATTCCTGCTGTTGAATTTTTATTAGTTACTTGATTAAGTATTCCATTTTAGGGATAGAATTACAATAGTCTATATATTCCATACATAGATGAGAAAACTCATTTGTAAGGTAAGCTTTGTGACATAAAAATAACTCTTGATCTCATTTATTAGCACCTTCTCCTTTAAAAAAATAAATAAAATTGTATCTATAAAATTCTTGCCAATTATACTATTGTCCTCGTGCAGTTTCAAGAATGTCACCTTGTTATTTTCTGGTTATCATTTGCAAAGTCTGCAATGCCTTTGCCTTAGAGACTATGCAAAATTTTGTTAGATATAAACCATCTCATTTCTGATTTCAGGAAGTCAACATAACCCATCTGCTGCTTTCACTTCCCAGCTGTATGCAACAATGCCAAATTGCTCTAAGTTGAGCTTTATACTGTTTTTGTAGGCTATCTTTTACCCACCATGCTTACATTTTCCTTGTGTAATTTCACCATACACACAGGTGCAGATGGTGTGTAAGAAGTGCAATACATATGGGAACACATAATGTTAGGCTTGCAAGGCTTCTGACAGAACTTTGAGTTATAGTCCTAGAGTGAATTAATTTCAGTTAAGAACGGGCACTGTATCCATCAAAATGGATACAGCCCTCAAAGTGATGCCTAACTTTAGATCCAAAGTCCCTATTCCCATGTTCTCTTCAAGAAGTCATTTACTTCCATCACATCATTTTCACAGCATTCCCAAATAAAGATATTGTAACTTTTCACTGATTTCCCAAGGATATTGCTTTAAAACAATGTAGATAGATAGATAGATAGAGATAGAGAGATAGATATGTTATTTGTTTATTGATCTGTAGTTATTAGCAGTGTGCTATATAATTACAAAGTAGTCTTCTAAATAAATTTAGAATACTAAATAGGCTTATGTTTTAGTTAATGACACTTAAAATAAGAATTAAGCAGTCAGATAAATCCTTATCAACAAGACCTTTATAATGTGCTCTTATTTCTCCGAAATGATCAAAAATCAAAATGAATGCTGGGAAGTTATAACCTAATAATTTCATTGAAGAGCTATGTCTGGCCACCATAATTCTGCTGATCTAGATTTTTATATAGATGCATTAAAACTACTTTGATCACTAAAGTACAATTTGTATACCTTAGCAGTTTTGACTTTATATGACATTTGGGGTGACCAGTTTGATAATTATTCTTCTTTTCATGTTAAAATATTTTGTCATCTTTCTCTCTAAGAAAACAAGATTAGGGAGACTAGACAATATACTTTAATAATAGTGAAGGAAATGGTAATCATTCAAACTTTTGAACTCATGACCATTTTAATATAGTTACTGTCTACAGTGACTATTGATAATCAAAAATGTGGAATAAATATAACTCAATGTATTTTTATGAATTATCTACATTTAATTGTTATTTGAACTATAGAATTTAGGCATTTGTGACAGAAACAATGCCCACAATGAAGAAAAATAAGTGTTCTATTACAAATGTCAATAAATTTTATGGTCCAATTGAACTTCTGGATTTGTGTTGAAAAGATTCTTTTTACAAAATTGTAGCTTTTAATCTTGAATTGACGGTACACTCACAGTATAATGCCACTCACAAGATACACTCACATGTCAATTTTAATCGTGAATTGACATGATACACTTACAATGTAAAGATACCACCATATCTGCTTATTGGTACTAGAGTCTTCAAGATGAATAAACAAAATAAAACAAAAAAATACGAGCTTATCTGCAAAGATGTCAAACATTTCTTAGAATTTTGACTTGCTTGTCACTTTACAACAATTTTTCCAAGCATTTAAAATAAATTTTAAGAAAAAAGAACAGCTTATAGCTTGTATAAGTTTAACAGAGATGACAAACTGCCTCTTCTCCTTTGTAATCCTCCACTGCTCAAATTAAGACACAATGGAATTATCAAACTTATTGATTAAATTTTCTGCTCTAATAAAATAATTCTTAAGAGACTCTTCAGTCTATAAATAAACTTTAGGGTCAGTTCACTGAATGATAATGGGTACAAACTGACACAGGATAATGAAGTCATGATATTCAAAACTGATTATTTTACTTTAAAAAATCTCACAGTTTTACAGGTCCATTTTCTTTGAAAGAATCAGGGATGAAATTAACATAATTTCAACCAGTCAAAAACTATTATTTTCAATTTGGATGATATTGTATTTTTATATTTTGACCTTACTTAAATTAAAGATATATAAATATATATACTTAGAAAATCAAAAAACCACTCAAAGAAGTAAAAACACACAATATATAGCAATTTCTGATTGCTGTGAAGACTGGAGAAGATTATGCCAGATTTATTTTAAAGAATATTTTGAGACAACATGTGTCAGTCAAGGAAAATAGTTTCAGTAGAATAATCTTATTGAGTAAAATTTCAATCTATTTCCAGATTTCTCAGCTACTTTCCTTTGATCTAAATAGTTCTATAATTGTTTATTATCAAATCTACTACAAATATGATATAGCTAATAATTCCTGAGCCAAGAAATATAGAGAACCCTACTCTAATGCTCTTATGTAAGCAACCTAATACTGTTACTGGATTCGGAGTTAAAAACTGATGTTTTTAACCTAAGGCTATAACATAAAACAGGGCTGAAATTCTCTGAGAGGTATGCAAAAAAAGTGTGTGAACCTATGGGGTTTTTTGTTTTATTGTGGAAAAAAGTAGGTATATATCGCATCATTCAATAGATGAGTAATTATTTCCATTATCATTTATTGGAAGTCTAATATGAGGGTGATGCCTGCCTTCAAGGGGTTCTAGGTTTACTGAAACACAGACCAAAATTTGAGTCATTCTGTAGTACATGGTTAGTCAATGTAAGTTTTGTTCTTTCAGCTGAACATTCAATTTCTTACAGAAGAATTTGAAATGCAGTGATTTGCTGCATGTTGGATCAATATCAACATTCCATATGTTTGATTAGGTAGTGGGATACACATAATGCTATGGAATAGGACTGAGCTAAGATAAAGAAGCCATTCTCTCACTTTCCAGGTAATGGAGGATTATCTGTATACCTGCTTGGATTAGAATGAGAAAGTACAGGAAAGATGATCCTTCTATCCCTTCTTTATTCCTAGACCAAATGACTGAAAAATCATCTGCATTTTTAGGGTGAGATAATTTCTTACCCAGTGCATTCATGCATTTTTTTTCTCTACCACCCTCTCTGCTCAAATGTGAAGAGCAATATTAAGAAAAAATCTGTATTGTTTTCACTCTGTTTAACCATTCATCAGATTCTCATTGTGCTTGGGATAAAGACTCTGTCCATATATACTTTGCTTCTTGTTCACACATGCCAATGCCATGTTTAATTACCTCATCATTGTCAAACATCCTCCCAATATTAAGCTTTTTCTTATGTCTTTTTTTCCACCATATTCACTTAACACCTACTTATTTTTAATTCTTCCCTCAAATGTTCCCTTCAAGGAAAGAGATTGTGGCAGTAAATAATTATAATTTTAGATTATTTTATGTGTTGTTTTGATTGATGCCTTCCTTAAGCACTGGTATATAAGCTCCAGGGGGCAGAATTCTGTCTGTTTTTACTCAGTCTTATTCATCCAGCATATTTCCCACTGGCTAGTACCCCATAGCTGATAGAAATCTGAATAATACTTGGAGAAGCTGTAAATCAGTTCATTATAATCTCAGGAGAACATTGGAGAAATGAACTTTGAAGCAGGATTTTGGACTTGCTTTGATCAATTTGATATTTATATATTCCTTTTTATTGTCTCTGCTATAGCAAATGTCTACCTGAAAAATGTGTATTTGCTGGTTTACAAAATAATTTTCATATGCATTATTTTATCTGGTCCTCACAACTTCTCTAACAAGTAAGTCATTGCTGAACATAAACCTAACAGATAGGAAGATTCCTAATCTCCATTGCCCACACACACATAGACCTTAAGGTGTGGTCCATAACCTTGCCATATATCTAGAGTAACAGGAATATTGGCCTTGCTATCTTTTGGAATACAGATTATATTATGTATTCCACTGTTACGTGTGTTTCAGAGGCACACAGGCTTTTTTTCTCCTTAGTTTTGCACTCATTATTTCAAGCACGATATGAAAATATTAGTCAATTTCATAAAGTTCTTTTTCCTTTTGATTTTATGTTTTTGAAACAGAAATTAAAAGAAAAATTTATCCCTTACTAACTTCATTAGTTTTAAAAAGAAAGATAATTACTTTAATGGAATGGAAATAGTAAAACTGTTAGAGGAAGTTGGGCCCTTAGGTTAGAGCCTTACACTTTTGAAGCCAGTGTTTAGTATACAACAGGAATCTAAAATAGTAGTATCATTGATTCTTCCCCAGTGTTAAATTGCAAGTTTTGTTTTCATACAGCTTTACCAAACTTTTGACAGTCCTAGCTGTAATCTAATGTTTATATATTTTCTTTTCTCATTCTAGAGGTTCATTATAATGCCCATTTCTTTGTGAAATTAGAAAAAGAAATTTTTTTCACAAACTGGGTGCCAAAAATCTGTTGGTTAATTAATTTTTAAGTGATATTATTGTCCAAGTAGATGCAGGAAAAAGGAGGTAACTTATGTCTTTATTTTCTAAAAATAATTCTTCATTTTCCATTTTTAGATTTGCTAAACATCTATTGTCTTATGTAAAACTTCATGCCTTTCATTTCACCAGTCTAGAAAATTGACATAATATCGTCCATTGTGCTTTAGTGTTAGAAAGAAGTATCACTACTAGTTGATATTTTCAGTATAATTTTGAAATTATAGGATGACACATATATTTCTAGCCTTTTATTTTCACCTAGTTCTTATATCTTTCAAGGTAGAGATTTTCATTTATGACCTTTGCTGGTCAAAGTTAGTTTCCCTTAACTCCATTTTCTATGTCTGTTTGTTGTAGTATTTTGAAATAAAATTGCTCCACAGTAACCAGTTTATTATCAAACTTCAACAAGAGCAAGAAGGTAAATTGTGCCTTTATAACATTTGTGAAAATGCTTGGAACAGAACTCATCACCCATAATTTGATTAAATCTTTGGGAATCTGAAAAATTAAATAATAAATGAATTATCTTAAATGATGTAGAAGGATTCTGGTATTTTGGAACAATAATTAGAATAATTTATTATGCATCAATTATTTGCTTACAATTCTCCCCCCAAAACACCAAAAGGAAGATTTATACAGGAACATCCAGATAATCTAATTCCTGATCTTATACTGAGAGCTACACAAACATCATAGTGTTAGAAATTTGTCAGTTATGTTATGAGAACTTCTGTTTAATAGCAAGATTACCAAAATGTTAATTTCTTCCATTAACTAAAATGAAAAGAGAAGAACAAAAATCACAGAAAGTTACTTGAGAAGATGAATAGGATAAGAGAGTGTAACAGATAAATTGTCTCAGCAATTTTAATTTGCAGAAAATGTATAGAAACTGGAGTACTTATGTTTATGGCAATTTAACAATCTGAGCAATGTGAACAACTCTCACAGTATAGAAAACCAAAAATGCTGGAAAAATAACATGACAACTTTTTTTCCAACACATTTTATAGTAGGCAAGAAAGTGAGGGAAATCTATGAGCCTGATAAAGCATGAATTCAAAGACGAAAGTAGGCTTTGAAGTTGGTAGCTGCCTTAGGACATTTGATAATCACTGGATGTTATGTCTTGGGTTTCAATTTATCTGTATATTTAGAGGATACAAAACAAACCCTAGAGTTTACACATGGTAAAATGTCAAATTAAAGACTCCTAAGGAAAAGCTGAATCTTTGAAAGAGATGGCATACATAAAAACTGAACAAATCTAAATCTCTACTACACAGACCCAGCCTGCACCTTCAGTCATTTATAGACCTTCATTCTCTTTGGAGGGATAGTAAAAGTTTTCAGAAAATGCAAAAACAGAGGTTGGGATCTGAATTCACTATATTATTCTGGCCCAAAAATCTATAAACCAGTCAGATGACTTAAAGTGGTCCTGAGTTAATAATGACACCAGGAAGATGACAGACTGACATTGCCAAAGGAAAATCTTTAAAGTCAAGTCTTCAAAAATCATTGACTCACAATGAAAAAGGCAATAATCACATAAAGAAACAAACCACTCTGGACAGGAATCAGATGAAACAATAGAAAGATAAATGTATTTTATTTGTTTAAAAATGGATTTGAAATTATAGTAGATGAACTTGAATAATTTGATATATTAAAATGGAAATAATTTCTAATAAGTAGCATGTAAAGGAAAGCTAAACTATTTTACAATATTTACATATCATTTGAAAAAATATCAGAGTTAGAGCTCTTTGAAGTATCTTTTGGAAATATAGTAAAATTATTATTAACTTTATATTTTATAAAGTTAATATATCTAGGGAAATGACTAGAAAAATTTGAAAGAGTATATAATAACTTCAAAACTAGTCAGTCAAGAAAAATTAATGGACTTAGAAAACAAAATAAATGAAAACCAAAAGAGGAGACACATACACACACACACATACACATACATTTAGGCACATCTAGTGAAGTAAATAGAAAGAGTAAACTAAGTGGTTTGAAGATAGATACAAATAAATCAATAATCAAATTAGATATGAATTAAACTCTTCATTTAAAAGATAAGGTTTTTAGATTGGTTTAAGCACAATAGCAGCTATGTGCTGTTTACAAGAATGATGGCTAAAGTATATATATATATATATATATGAAAAAAATATATATATGTCATGAAATCTGGTAATAAAAAAAAAAACCTGCTGTAGCTCTACTGAAATTAAAAAGAAAAGTTTTTAAGGCAGTGTTGAAAGTGTGACAGAAATTTTAATTTTCAACTCACATACCCTAACATAATATCTCGAAAGTATAACTAAAATAATTGAGATAAAGAAGTTCACACCTATCATGTGTTCAGTTTTTACATAATTCATAATAAAACTGAAAACATACAAAAAAATCAGCAAATATATTGATTTAAATAAAACATATATAAATTGTATTCAGTGGACAAATATACAAAACAGTACTGATTACAAAATACACATTTTCAAGCATACCTAACAATATAAATAAGGCTCTAGTACTTTCACAGTGACCATCTTTGCCATCTTTGAGGCAGGTATTTTTGCAGCAAACACTTTTGCCTCCCAACTAATTGGTCATAAGCCAGTTTTGTCATAAATGATAAAATAACGAAAAATAAAAAAGGGTCATTAAAAAGGTTATAATGAAACATGAGAAATGAATAGCAAAACTAAAAAGACTCCATTGCAAAATACAAAATATTCAAATAAATTTAAAATTTGTATAAATTCATGGCAACACTATGCAAATTACTGATTATTTTTTTGTGGTTTGAACCTTAGCACTTGTCTTCCAAGTCTTTCATTCATAGCATTTTATACATGTGGGTTTTTAGTGATTTTCTTTGTTTGTTTGTTTTGTTCTTTTGCTTGTTGACTCATCTCCTTGTTCAACATCGCACTTTTTTTTTGCTAAAATTTCTTCCTTCATTAAGGGAGGTATCAGTTTCCAAATACTCAGATCATATTTGTAACCGAGCTTTGTGTTGCATTGTAAAGACCTCTGTACTGCTGATTTTTCTTTTCATATTGTCACATGTCCATTAGCAAACATTTCAAAGTTCTATGGGAAATGTGAGTTCAACTCTGCTCCTTGGTTTCTTTCTCCTCTAATGTAGTATGTTTCAAGATAAGAAACCAACTTTTGGGGCAAATCATCCTCATCTGTCAGCTTGATAAAGCTATCAGTAAGGTCAGTAACTGGAAGAAATGCTAATGCATTCCTACCAGTTGAAAGCAAACTGTCAAACCAAAAACGCCAGTTATTTTATCTTTCATGGCAAAATGTTTGCAGTGGAAATGCTTGCAGCAAAGATGTTTACAGTAAAGAAGCTTACAGCAAAAATAGGTAAATACCACTACATATTCTATATATTACATTAAGCAAGGCTTATCAAGTTTCAAAACATTATATAACAGGAGTCAGGAATTTCCTTTCTGTAAAGTTCCAGAGAGTAAATATTTTCTTCTTTGCCTGCCATATAGTCTCAATTAAAACTACTCAACTCTGCTGCTGTGGTGTAGAAGCAGCCATAGAAAACATGTGTATCAATAGGCAAGACTGGGTTCTAATAAAACATTTTTACCAATCAGGGCTGGAGTCGGACTCCATCTGTGGGACATTGTTTGCCACATTACCAGATGCCAATATATTTAAGTTCAAAATTAATATGATACTTAGTGAAAAATATTATAAAATTGTAACAGTTTTAATGGCCACTTTAAAATAAATCAAAGAAGAAATCATAACAGGAGTTGGAAAATATTTAGATGTAAACAATAACGAAAATAGTACTTTATAAAAATGTAATAAATGTAGTTCCAAGAACCAGTTATGAATTAAATAAGAACTTACTAAGATAAAGGCTGAAATTCAAAGACATAAATAGGTGTTCCTGAAAAGATGAAAACTAATGGATTATCCAAACAAGGAAGAAAGTAAATAGTTAAAACTAGAGAAGAAATTAATTAAAGAGACTACAAAATTAAAATGAGGGGGTTTGTAAAATCATTTATTTTAGTCAAATGTTAGAGACAAAAGGAAAAGAAAAAGAATTTTTGTAATATTTCCATCTCCTCTCAAAGGAGAAAAAATGCACAAGTAACAATATCAGGGAAGAAAGAGCAGATAACTTTTAAGGTTACATGTACTTTTAAAAAGGTAAGAAAATATTGTGATCAACATTTTGCCAATATATTTAATAATTTGGATTAAAGAAAAGGATATGAAAATATAACTTAGAAAACATACTCATGAATAAATGTAGAAACTTCAAAATAAAATAAAATAAATCAAGATTGGAAAACTACATCCTAACAGCAAAATAGAAAATCCAGTTTTACAGATGAGTTGTATCACATACTCCAGGTAAGATAATTCCAATATTATACTAATTATTTCAGAGAACACAAAAAGTGGAAATACTCATTACCTAATTGTGAGTCTGGTCTCATGATATCAAAATAAAGCAAAGATGATAATAGAAACGAATATTATAGTCAAAATGTATCACCAAGTACATGCAAAAATCCCAAAGAGAATAGGAATAAATACAAAAATGTATTTAAAGAATACTATATATATATATATATATATATATATATATATACACACACACACACACACACACACACACACACACATACATATTTAATACATATTTAATTCACCCCCTTGGTATATTAAAGGAAAAAACGAATCACATAAAAAGATACAGAAGAAAACATTTGATAATATTCTCCATATGAAATAAAAATAAAAGCAATCAAAAAAGCAAAATAGAAATGATAGGACAAGCATGGTACTGTATGTTGAAAATGTAGAAGCATTTCTTAAAAATGGTAAAAATGCCAAGGATAGCACTATTACTAAATCACTTCATTGTATTAAAACTTTGGCCAGTGGGAAATAAAAAGATCCCCAAAACAAGACTCCCTTTTTTGTTCTTTCCTCCTGCCAATCTCTTTTCTACTAACAGTCAGGAGGATTCTTTTGTCACTTCTCTGGTGAAACCAATCCAGATTTTTCCTCAGTTTTCTTAGAATAAGATCCAGAATTTTTACAATGGCCTCACAAGTAGTTACAGGATCCGGCTATCTTTTCCTCTTGGACATCTTTACTCTGTTCCAGCTATACTGGCGACTTAGGGCACTCGCCCACTTTAATATATTTGCAGTGACATTTCCTTTGGACTAGGTTCCTCCAGAGAGCCACTACACCTACCCAGTCTTCGCTGAATTTCAATCTGAAATGAGGTGTCCTCTGACAGCCTTAGTAATAGCAACCCCCTCTCCACCGTCTCCCCCACTCCAATAATTCCACCCCACTTTACTGTTTCTTTTATAGAGCACTTATCACGTAACTCTTTATATAGCTTACCTAGTTCTTATTTATTTTGACAGGGTGACCATTTAATGTATCATCTGAGTAGTACAATGGAATGGAAGGGGTTACTATTAACAACATATCATGACAGGAGGTACAAATTGAAACTATCACAAGCAAAAGGGGCATATGGTTATTCACCCTCTGGCTTATTATATTTTTTCAATAATATGAGTTCCTTGAAGGCAAACATCTGTCTACTTTGTTTACTGAAGTGATTCACGTGGCTAGAATAGGGTCTACCAAAATAAAAATTTGTTCAGTGAAGAAATAGCTGACAATCTTTCCTTAGCTACAAAAAAAATCATCTTTCCCCACTAAAATATTCTGTGACCCTAAAAGTAATCAAATATGCTTGGTCAGTTAACTAGGTAGCAAATGGAATTCCTAGCCATTCATAGAACATGAATTCTCACTTTTTCAGTAGTTAGGAATCATTTCTGAGGTGTAGAATTAAGTTAATATGGCTTTTTATATGATTCTCTTGAATGAAAAGTTTTGGCTGCTGACACAATGCCACAGGGTTTTTTTCTATGTAATAAATTTTCTTCAAATTTCAAAGTTTGCTTTCATCTCATTTAGAAATGAGGTGGATTTTTGCAAAATGAAATGGAGAGAAGCAGATGTCTGCAACTAGAATGCACACAGGCTGGCAGGTGCAAAACAAATAGACCAACAAAAGCATTTGGAGCCTTTACATTCTTGCCAGTCTGATGCCTTTTAGCACAATTTGCAAAGTGCTCTGAGGACTGTCCTTATGGTTACTCATCGAATAAGAAATGTTTGCAAATTTCTCTTTCCCCTTTGGATATAAAATTCTGTGAAATATGATAAAGTAAAAGGAACACCTGAATGACAGAATCTGCATACGTATTTCTATTACAGGCATTAGAAATACTTGTGACTTTCCATCATTCAAGTGCTGCATGAATATATATTTAAAAATCTACTAGCAGGTACTCCTTGACACAACAGCAATCAATAGAAAGCTTTGGGAAATTATTATTTATTTTCAAATATTATCACTAAAAATGAATATTTTAACAATTTAAATCTAACTCCAGATGCCTACTAGAAAAAAAGAGCAACAAAATACTATATCTGGTTTACATGCGTAAAATGAACCCTCATTGAATACTGAAAGTTTCAAAATTAAAAAAATTGGCTTTTTATAGTCTTTAATGGAAAAGTCTTTGTCATGAACTTAGCTTTCAAGAGACAAGGTGATAAAATTTGACAGTATACATTCCTTACCAGTTGCTTGAAAATGCAGGCTGTTGAGAACAAATGGGGTTGTCTTAATATCTGTAGAGTATGTTCATTTTTCTTCTATCTACCAAACACTTGATTTGTTTGCATTGCTTGAAACCCACCAAATAAAGCTTCTTGCGACTTGCATTCTAGACTAGACAGTGAAAATACATACGACATATATCATAAATCTTGTATATATATATACATATCACATATGTTATATATACACATATATCACACACACAAATATGTAATAGATATATAAATTCAGATTTCCAATACTACGTCAGTAGGGAAGTTGGTTTAGAAATTCCTCTAGAAATAAACAGTCAAATACTTTAAGGCTTTTTCATCACCTTTAAAATAAGGTCCACATGATGCTGTCCCTAGATGTGTAGAGGCAGGTAGTACAATCCTAGCTATTATAGTTCTTTAGCTCATAGCGTGAGTCAGAGAATCTACCCTCAGGAGGACCTTTCTAAATTAATTTGCTAGCTAAGAGGCTCAGCTAAAATAGTTGCTGACATAGTTACTAGAAAGTAATTGAAATCACTCAAGACTCACATGTACATGGAATTGAAGACATTTTCTTGCTCTTGATATATAACACAAACATTTCTGGACATACTATCCTCATATCACCCTCAGATGTTAACAGTGATGTTGCACACTTGTCTAGTGCAATCTGTACCTCTGCAAACTCATAGAAACTTCCCCTAAACAGATTTATAACCATCACAGCTCTGTCCCAAATAATGGAAAACCAGTCACAAACAACAAAACATTTCTCAGTAAACCTGGAATTGTAACATCCACACCACCAGAGAAGTCAGTCTGATGTAATAGAGAAAGAATCTGTTTTGTTACCAGGCAGAGGAGATTAGATCTTGATATTACTAGGGGATGGCTAGGTCAACTTTCTTATCCTCCCTAAGCCTTACTTCTGCCACCTCTAAAATGGACATAAATCATAATTTACATGTACTTGCTGAATATTAAGAAATGAAGTATTTAAAGTTGTTCTCAGATCATTCCACACTCAGTATAATGGCATGTTACCATTCTTTTCAAATGGTTAAATATTACTAGTTTATCTTACATATTTAAGTGATTTGAATTTTAATCTATTTAAAGTATCTTAGAAGCATTTTACTCTTTTTTTTTAAATACTGTAAAATCAAATATGTAAGACATGGTTCTTTTAAATTTTTCTTCCTTAATACCATTAATTATAGAGAAAAGAAAAAATAAAATGGAACTAGGGTTGGAATATAACTAATAATTTTTGCACAATTCTTTTTTGCACACTGTATTGACAACTATCTATACAAGCATTCATATTGTCCAATTAATTCAGTGTTCTCCAAAACAGTCACATTTTTTTCTTTTGTTCAAAAGTTTGTTTTTACTAATCAAGCACTTTGTTAATTATCAACTTTTAGAAGTTACTAATACAAATAATATAAATAGAAGTGGATAAATAGGCTTAGTGGATGATACCCATCATTTTATCTAACTGTAAAGATTAGCCTAATCTTAGGCTTCTAATTTTTTATCAAATATGTTTTGAACACTTTTAAATATACTCATTTGTAGTGCAGTGTCAAAGTAGTGTCCTAAGTTGATGTTTTCTGGAGTCTGACTGCCCTCTTTGACACATGGTGGATAACTACTTGCAGGGCTTTGCCAAATTTTTATCTATTCCATAAAATTCACTTATCAAGGCAATTTTCAAACTTTCCTAAAATGGAGCTCCAAGCAATTAATTAATTTGGTTTTTGATTATATTTTTCATTGCATTGTTCCTAGCCAAGAATTTTCTCTTTTGAGTTGCAAAAACAGTTTTGTCGTATTCATTCATAATTTGCATTACTAGCTTCAAAATATTGCCCTGAGTGATATTTTTATTTAGTTATTGCTCAAGGTTTTCTCTCACAAGAGACAACAAAATGCAGACTCTCTTGAAACTTCAAAGTAATAAAATCCATGTTTTAATAGGTATCTAAAATAATCCCACCTTTTTTTTTTTTACTTTGACTAATAAATAAATTGGTGTTATGATAGCCTACTCAGAAGCAGGAGCATAGTTTTTCAACTTTTAGTGATTTCTAGTTAGTATGATTTTTTTCCTCAGTATTTTATTGCTTATAATATCAGACATTAAAAATCCTTTAATCTCTGATATATTTCAGTTTTTAATGAATATAATTTTAAAGTATTACTTTTTAAATGTAAAAGTATCTGAAAATATAAATGCATTAAAATATATATGTATATATGCCTCATATGAAACTCACTCAAAGAATTTGTGTTTTTCCTTTATTTGTAATAAGTATGTGGCACATTAATCAATAAACAATGATGAACAGATAAGACTGCAAAGTGACCAACTTATTTTTAAAGCCAAATGTGTTGATCTTTGAGAGTACATACAATAAAATAAAATAAGATAAAATAAAAAACAATGCATTACTTTCCACTTTCTCTACTTTGAGTGACCAGCACTATCTGTAGAGACAAGTAAATCAATCCTATCTTGTCCAAGTTCCAGTATAATAATATTCTTTTACCTGAATGCTCATCCTTCCAGGTTCAAGGATGAGGCTTTTTTAAAAATATTTTTCACCAGCTACCTAATTATCTGGGCATTGTCAAATAAACTTGAGATTAACTAACATGGAAATCTTGATTGATTAACTTGCTTGTCCTTTTATGTGGCAAAATATTTTAGAGGAAATATAGTCAAAATGTTTTTGTACTTTGTTTAAGATTTAGGAAATGAACAATTACGTACTTGTGTGGTGCAGTATAAGCTGATACTATGACACACAGCTTGGTTGTATTAATAGCTCATTTTGACAACACAGATTGGCAAAAGTGGAGCTCAGAAACATTGAAGTACACTTGTCTTCTTTGAGGTCTAATCAAATTAAATATTATAACTAAGAAAATGCAGTTTTTCTGGCATATTTAAATGGGGTCATTACATTTATGATCACCTATCATCTGTATTTAATTGAAATTGTGAATCAGCAATCATATTCTACTATATAAAACCCTCAGATGTGAGTTAGTTATATAAAAGACTCAACTCAAATGTTTCTTAGTTCTATGGAAGTAAGTTTTAGGAATGGCAGCACTATTTTATATTTTAATAATGGGTATGACTTTATGACATTCACTTAGCAGGAAGAGCAGTAGTCTATGGAGACTCATTCTCCTTTACTCTCACGTCTGTAGCAGATGCTTTGTATGGTTTCAAAGTTAATTTCCCCTATATATACTTGAGACAGTTGAGAATAAAAAGCAAAGGGGAAAAGGAATAAATTTAGGTGCTTTATCTTACAGAAACTTAACGTATTCCAATAAAATAATTAAGGACGTAAAGAATGCTATATCAATTTGTAGTTTTCAGTCATTTATTACAAAATATCTAGAGGAAACCTACTGTGTTGCTGACTCATAGGCATATGAGAAGAAAAAGTTGACAAACTGCTTCCTTCAAGAAGCATAGATATTAATGTTTTAAACTGAAATTGCAAATGAGACAGCAATTGTTTTTGGACTCTAGATGCTGAGAGTTTTACAATAATCATTGATGCTTTAAACTCAGAATCACCTAATTTACAAGATGGTGAGAATTTTATAGGAACATTTAATTCAAACGCCTATCCAATTCATATATCACTACTATTAGAGGTTACATATTGGCAACTCACATGCTCTATATTGCCCAAATTGAGGTTTTGTTTGGCTCAGGAAATATAGATCCACAAGTGTGTGTGTGTGTGTGTGTGTGTGTGTGTGTGTGTATGTGTGCTTTAATTAAATTTGTGTTCAAATATGCAATATCACATAGTATTTGAGATATGTACTCTTCTCCAAAAAAAATGAAAAGATTACACATCTATGCCTTTGCAACACTCTGATGGAGCTGAATCACAGTCATTTATTAGCTGGATCACAGCACTTGATAGTTTACCACTGTCCACTCCTCCCCAGCGATTTTCTGACATTCAGGCCCAGTGTCAGCAACCATTAATAACCAAGGCTGCCTTTGTGGCTTTTCTCATGAAAAGAGATTCAAAGAAGGAGGAAGCACATTTTCTGTATCCTTGACTCACTGAAAACCATACATTGCAAGAAGATCAATCAGCTTCAATTCTTGAAAATATTAATTTTGCATCTGGCTTGATTCATTCCTGTATACCACCATGATAACCTCTGTATATATCTGAGTTTTTGGACTCTGTTCTACACCATTTTCAAAGGTGATTATACAGAATTTTTTTTATTACCTCGTGTTGGAATGTTGCTGCAACCAGCAGCCCATGTCACTGAGGAACAGATGCAGCTATTAAAGCCATCACTAATTTACACTTGAGTGATCTTCCTGTGCACCACAAAAGTTTGCAGAGTATGTTCATGGTAACAAATATGCATTCAAAATGATACCTTTCCCAATTCACTCATTTTACCTGCACTGAAGAATCATGAACTGTGAGCTGAGCCTTAAAAATATTTTTTAAATGTCTGTCATCTGTATGCATATTCATTATGTGCACTCCCAAATATACTGGAAAAGTATAGACTTCTTCACTTACAAAACAATTATTTAGATGTATATAAACAATGAGAATCTCTTACAATTATAGTAAAATCAGAATAAAAATTCAAGAGATATTTTTAAGTAAAATATGCTCTGAGAAGCCACCTACATGAGATTAAATATTTTCAATAACTGTTATAATGCACTATAAGCAAATTTCATGTTTTCTTTTCATCCTTGCATTTAAAATTTATGGTGTAATTTTTGTAAATAACCAAGGTATATAAATTAACACTTTGAAGTCGGCAGATCTACATAAGACAGCCATGTAGTAATGCACTGTAGCCAGTAATATATATGCAAATTAAAATAGCATGATGTTTTATTTAAAAACACCTCAAGAAGTGTGTTTTATTATGTATTTATATATATTTAGGTGTTAAAGAAAACAAAATAAATGTTAAGAGAAATAAAATTGATTTGTTATGTATAAAACTAGGTTTAGGTAAAAACTATCCTAATGTGAAATGTCTATTCAATCTTTTACCCATGCTTAATTGGTTTGTTTAGCATCTTATTATTGAACTGGAACAGTTCTTTATATATTCTGAATATATTTTCTTTGTCAGATATATATTTTATAAATATTTTCCCCCATCTGTGGCTTATCTTTTCATATTCATAAAGGTGTTGCCACCTGAAGAATGTTGCTAGCCATCTGCCTCTACAAGCATTAAGTCATTAGCCACTGCAATCGCTGACTTCCAACATACCCTGAAAGGAATTCAGCGTGGAGGTCAGGAATGAGGCACTCCATGCTCTGGGAAGAACTGGCAGACCAGGCCTTCAGATAGTTAGCTATTTTAAGAAGAAAATTTTATGAACCCTATTTCTTGCATCTTCTCATACCTAGAAAAGCACTAAGGTCATTAATGAAGACATCTGTGCCTCATGACTAGCAGCAGCCTTCTACTGAGATGTGTACTTGCACTTACCCCCTTCTCAAAAGTTACATATATATACTGACCTCCCCCTTACCTCTTCAGAGCAGTTCCTTAGAGCTATGTGAGAGGCTGTCTCCCTGGCTATAGTCCTCAGTAAGTCCCCAAATAAAACTGAACTCACAACCCTCAGGATGTGCAGTTTTGTTCTGTTTTTCAGTCAACAAGTTTCTTTTGAAATAGAAATGTAACTGAACCCAGGTTTGGCTGCTCGCCACTCATAAGCCTGTAATTTTAGAGGCAAGTGTCAGTAGAAAGGAATGGTGCTTTAATCAGAAAAGACAGCAATCTGGGGATATGGTGGACTCGTGTCCAGAGACCCACTCCAAAGCTTCTGCTCAGTCATGACAGTTTTTAAAGGGAAAATGGTGGGGGAGGAATCTCAGTGAATCATTGAAGCAGGAGGTTGGGTTCTGCCTCATACTCCATTGAGTGTAGACTGGCTGACTCTTCAAATGTTATCTTGTCCAAGTGATCTGCTTACAGGATTGCTTAGAGGGGCTATTAGGGTTAGAGAGATAGTCTTCTTTCTTTTATCTAGGAGAAGAATCAACAAGTTAGACAAAGTATGGTGTGCATTCAGGAGAGCATAAGTCAGGAGTTAGTTTCAATTGCTTAGTGATCTCATTCCTATAATTAGGTTATTTTAAAGTTAAAGGGGAACAGAAATGAGCAAACAGGAAAGGGGCAAAAGAGCTGCTTTCAGTTCCTCACTGTCAAACATCATTCCATTTCTATGGAATTAGGGGCAGATATCTATCTTCTGTATTCTCAGAGTGGAAGATGTCAACATGGGTCTGTAGCATCCCTTTGCTGACAATAATTATTTTGATGTCCAAAAAGCTATAGATTATTATAAGCACTAGTGTTAATTCCATTCTCTTGGTGCCAGTTCTTGGAAAGTTGCTAGCCATAGATTCAGTACTGCTCAAGATGGAGCAGCTTATGTCATGACTACAGTCTGGTCATCATGTAGTTAGCCTCTGGTGGCAGTTTTAGTATTGTAAAACAACTCAGGAATGTGCATCAGACACTGAGTCTGTGACCCTATTGTCCCAATCACTAACTGCTCAGTTTTGTACTGGGGTCAGGAGGAGGGGTTCAGGGTTCTTCTCGGTTCCAGAGTTTTTATTTTTGATAAGGTCAAGTTTATTATTTTTTTTCCCTTTTAGGGATCATGCTTTGGTGATTTATCCAAGAATTCTTTGCCTAACCCATAGTTGTGAAGATTTTCTCCTATGTATTCTTTTCTTTTCTTTTCTAATAAATGTATTTATTTATTTATTTTTTGCTGCTGTTGGGTCTTCATTGCTGCGTGTGGGCTTTCTCTAGTTGCGGTGAGCCAGGGCTACTTTTCATTGCGATGCACAGGCTTCTTATTGCAGTGGCTTCTGTTGTGGAGCACGGGCTCTAGGCGTGCAGGCTTTAGTAGTTGTGGCACACAGGCTCAGTAGTTGTGGCTCACGGACTCTAGAACGCAGTCTCAGTAGTTGTGTCACACAGGCTTAGTTGCTCCACAGCATTTGGGATCTTCCCAGACCAGGGCTCGAACCCCTGTCCCCTGCATTGGCAGGCGGATTCTTACCCACTGCGCCATCAGGGAAATCCCTATGTATTCTTTTAGACATTTTATAATTTTATTTTTTATATTTAGGTTTATGAATCTTTTTGTATTAATTTTTACATACAGTGTTAACCTTCTGAATTAATTTATTTTGCCTGTGAATGCCCATCTCAACACAGTTTTGAAAATATCGTTTCCTTGTTTGTCTTCACCCTATGAAAAATTGATGTAACTGTAAGTGTAAAGGTTATTTCTGGACCCTCAATTATGTTTGATTGCTCTAATACCTGTTCTTGCACAAAGCTACAGTATCTGGATTACTGTATCTTTATATAATTCCTATTCAAATCCATTTAAATATTAGGTTTGATTTGTCAATATCTACAAATCCCAAATGTCTGTTGAGATTTTGAAAGAGAATATGTTTAATTTAATACAAATCTGCACAGACAATATTGACTCTTCCAGTGTATAAATATGGAATAAAAATTCTCCATTTATTTAAGTTTTCTTTAATTTCTTTCAACAGTGGTTTGTAGTTTTCAGGGTACAAGTTTTGAACACATTTTGTTAAGTAATTCTTTTTGATGTCATTGGGTTTTTTTTCTAATTTTATTTTTCAGTTCATTTCTAGTATGTAAAAATAAGATTGATTTTATTATATTGATCTTGTATCCTGCGATGTGATAAAATAGTTTTAGCTCTAGCTTTATTGTGGATATTCTGGGATTTTGTACATTAGAATGATGTCATCTGTAAAGAAAAAAGTTTTATTTTTTTCTTTACAACGTGGTTAATTATCCATCATCTATCTGTCATCTATCTCTCTCTCTCTCTCTCTATCTATCTATCTCTTTCTATCTAGCTGTCTATCTAACTATCTGCTTATTTTTGCCCTTTTACACTGGCTAGAACGTCCAATATAATGGTGGATAGAAGTGAGAAGAGTAGACATGCTTGAATTTTCCAATTTTGAGGGAGAAAAAATCTATTATATATGATGTTTACTGTGGGTTTCCATAGTTCCCTTTTTCAGGTTGAGAAAATCTTCTAGTCCTAGATGAGAGTTTTCATGGATGGGAGTTAGATTTTGTCAGATGTTTTTGCTTCATAAATAACAATGTTTATATGGGGTTTTCCCTTCGTTCTATTAATATCGTGTATTACACTAATTGACTTTCAGAAGCTAAAACAATTTTGCCTTGCTGAATAACTATCACTTGGTCATTACATAAAATCATATATATAAAGTTGTATAAGTTATGATTAACATAAAGTTGTTCATAATAATTATAGATATACATCTCTGTCTGTCTCTGTGTCTCTGACTCTGTCTCTGTCTCTCTCTCTCTGTCTCTCTATATATCTATATCTCTTTCTATATATATATATATACATATATATATACATTTATGTATATATTTGGCTTTGTTCAAGGTACATGATACCTCTATACCTTAGTTGTGTCCTGGTCTCAGCCTATGGGTAACCAATGTTGTGTTGTGGCTTGACCCACCCTTGTAATTCTTATTATGATTACAAGACACCCTTCAGCAATAACCATCAGTAAACTTTGAAAAATGGGTTTATTACTTACAAATCTTGGAAATTATTTGACATTCCCGAGGTCACACAGTGGGGGAGGAGGGAGGAGATCAAGGTCTGTGGTTCTACTTTTACTGGGGTTGAGGGCGTGAGCTGTGAGCTCACTCTTTATTGGTGAATTTAAAACATAACAGTGGGAATTTAGAGTGCAGGAAGAGAAAAACACAAGTGGCCCAAATGGTTAGTTATCTAAATCAACCAAGATATCTAAAACAAAATGGACAATGGAAGATGGTCTGGCTCTTTATATAGTTGTGTGGCTGGCAATGTGTTTATTTGAGATAGCCATCATTGAAGTGGATGCCTCTTTGAAATGGATTCCTCTACAATTAAAGCTCATGTCAGGCACTTGCATTATGAAAAGAAAACAAACAAAAGATGCAACAAAACAAACAGAAAAAACAATTGTCAGCATTTCACTACAACCTCAGTTTCCTCAGTGGTAAAATGAGGAAAATAATAATATCCTGCCTTAAAGAGTTCATGTATTAAACAAGTATATATGCTTATTTATATAAGATTATTGTTAGAAAACAGAATTAAAGATCTTATTGGCTTTATTCAACAATTCATGAATCAAGAAACATTCCATCTGGCAGACAGAAAGGAGCTCCAAAGAACTGTAGGAAATGAAAGCCTTTTATACGCAGAAGAGGGAGAGACAAGGAAATTACTAGTAAAGAATGGATTGCTTGTGGCAAGGTCACCTTCCTTTAGGAGACCTCAGGTGCCTGTCTGGCAGATTTCCTCATTAACACCGACCAGGTAATTCCAGATTGACTGGTTTAAGATTCCACTCTTGGGAGAGTTTGAAACTGTAATTAAGTTAAGTATTAAGTCCAGATTTGGTAATATGGGTTTAGTATTGTACAAGTGACTCCATTGTAGGCTTGTTGTCTCATTTTTTTTAACATTATAAATTATATTATACATATAAGTACTCATATATAAGTATAAACATATAAGTATAAACATATATTTAAAATAATGCCTGCTATTTTATTTATTCATTTATTATCTGTTTCTACCCATACTAGTTTATAAATCATAAACAAAATGCCAAAGTACCTTTCAGTACTAAAAGAGTACCTGATACATAGTAGAATCTAAACAAAAATAATTTAAATATAAGTTATGAATAAGTTATCTAAAATGTTTTCATGAATTAAAATAATACAAAGACACTATATATATATATATATTTTTTAGGTAGTGTCCATGGAATGAAGGGGAGTAAATCAAGGTTACAATTGAATAGCATGTAAACAGGGAGGGAGGAGGTGGGCACAGAACCTAACAGTTCTTTTAGAAAAGTTACCGGTGGAGGAAAGAAACATAAATTATATATATATATATTTAAATTTTGTAAAAATTATATATATATATATATATATATGTAGAGCTATAACTGAGAGTATTTAAATTTTGTAAAGATGGAGAGATTGAAGGTCATAGAAGTAGAGGGTTTATTTTCTCAAATTCTTGGGAAAACAAGCTGCATTAGAATCAAATCACAAATATTAAATTTATAACAATAAAAGTCAATTGTATTATAATTTTCATTGTACTGTAAGATAAAAGGGAAAAAAGAACATTATGATAAATATGGCATAGAGTAAGTAAATAACCTTTGAAAATACCTTGATAATAAGATAACAATATGATTTGAGAAATAGTAGGATATCTGAGTTTATGTTTGAGACCATCAAATTCTGGTGAAACAAACCTGAATTTTGTATGCTTCCTCTTAAAACACTGTTCATCTGGAATTAATGTAAGAGAAAAGCAAAAGGATAATAGAATTTTAATCTGTACTTTAAAAGAAGATGCAAATACCAGTGGCTCATAGGTAGGGATAGACATGAGTGTTAGGGGACAGTGAAACACCAACTAGATGAAACAAGTAATTTATTCATTATACAGAGACATTACATAGACCTCAGATCAATTTGATTCTCAAAGAGAGATGCTAGAACTTCATTTTATAATTTGGTAAAGAAACTCATAGAGGCTTGTTGACTATACAGGTGATTAAATGAATCAGGAATATAGAATAAAAACCTGGTAGAGATGCAGAGACTGTTAAATAAATTGGAGAGAAGAAACTGGAGATATTTACTGGTTGCATTGTAATAGCCAGTCTTCTTTCATTATCATCATCATTATATCTTTTGTGGGTTTATGTATTTCATAGTAAAAAAAAATCTAAGAAATATTCATGTTTTCTGTTTAACTGTTTTGTTATTATTTTTCTTCTAATGAAAGATACTTTAATTAATTAATAATCTTTCATCTACCTTACAATATATAGAAGAATCTTAATAGTGATGATGATTGAGGAGTGTCTCCAGTTATATACATAACCATCATTTTATTACAAATTTCCAGTTCACTGATACTAAATTAATTTATGGAAAAAGTATAGCTTTTATTTTCAATAGGTGAATGATTGATGACAAAATTTGGTTGAAGAATTTTCTGTATCAGTAAAATGCATGCAGTCAATATCCTCAAAATTTGTTCTTAAATACCTTCACAATGCACCATTAAGGAAATGGCTTATATACCACCTCCTCTAATTAATATTTTCCCCAAATTGTAATGCACTCTATTTACTTGGTCTTCCAAAATTCCATAATTGTTCATGTCTATAAAATACTAGTAAGTAATAAAAAGGAATAAATTATTGATATAGCCAATGAAATGGAAAAACTACAAATTACATTGCACTAAGTTAAAGTAGCTAATCTTAAAAGGTTAAATGCAGTATGACTCCAGTTTTACACATTTTTGGAAAATACAATTCTATAAATATGGAGGAAAGATCTGTATTGTAAGGGATTTGGGATGAGGAGAGGGTCTGACTACAAAGGGGCAACATAAGGGAATTTTTGGGTGACAGAATTTTCCTGTGTCCTGATTATGGTGATGGACTGCATGTGTTAAAACTCGTAGAACTGAACACCAAACAAAAGAAAAGAGAATTACATCATTTTTAACTAAAAATTTAACAAATTTTTTATGAAATTGACATTTATGGTGTAAAACATTAATCTATGCTTATTTCTGAAAAGTTATCTACTAAAATATTGATATAAATGTATATTTTGTAATGGTGTTATTTTATATGTGACATGTTAGGAGTGCATTAGTTTTATAAGCTCTAAATTCAGCCTATGTAGAAATTAATATGTTTTGGAAGGAAAGAATTGCACAGATGTCATTTTCCTCAAAAGCAGGCAAATTATGAATGTAAATAACATACTATTTTGGTTTAGAGCTTCCAGAATCACTTGGAATCTGAAATATTGAAATGTCAACAGATTTGATATCATTTTCTGCCATAGAGATGAATAGATTGATAGCCACTTCTTATTTGTAACTTGCATTAATTTTCCTATTAAAAATCCTTAAGAATAAAATTTGGCAGTTTCCTGTATCTATGATTATAATACCATTATGCTGTTCTGAAAAAGCACAATCCAAACATAAGTGTTAGCTTGATGTCATTTTTATTATGCAATAGTCATTGATATTACATAGGAATATGAAGATAAGGAAATTAAAATCAGGATACAATTATATTGAAATGAAGTTTATTGAAGGCTTCTGGGTAAAATGTCAATTTGAGAGTGGATGTATTACCTGTCTGAGATACTCTTTAAATAATTATACAAAATGTGTGTGTGTGTGTGTGTGATCAATAACAGCAACGTTTTAAAAGCTAGTACAAAGTACTAGTATACTAGTACAAAGCAAGGCACCTACCAGGTGTAACAAAGTTTGGTCAAAGTTAAGAATGTATATCCATTGACCTGGCTATCCAAAAGTAGCCAATGCCAGTGGTACATTGAAGAATTTAGGAGGCACACAGCTGGTAGTTATTCCTTATATTACCAAATTTCTCCATTATCCTTTTTTTTTAATTACAGTATAATTGCTTTACAATGTTGTGTTAGTTTCTGCTGTACAGTGAAGTGAATCAGCTATATGTATACATATATCCCCTCCCTCTTGGACCTCCCTCCCCCCCATCCCCCCCATCTAGGTCATCACAGAGCACCGAGCTGAGCTCCCTGTTTAATGCATATATGTGAAATCTAGAAAAAAATGGTACAGATAAACCTATTTGCAGGGCAGGAATAGAAATGCAGACTTAGAGAATGGACATGTGTATATAGGGTGGGAAGGGAAGTGTAGGATGAATTGAGTAGGTTTGACATAAATACACTAGCATGTGTAAAATAGATAGCTAGTGGTAACCTGCTGTATAGCACAGGGAGCTCAGATAGGTGCTCTCCATTATCCTTAATTAAAAATTGAATCTTATAGAAATCATTAATTTCACACACTGACTCATGAATTATCAACACTGTATCTTTTACTGTTGCCATGAATTCTTCAAGCTGTCAAAAAGACAAGTACATTCTGTAAACAAAATAAAATATCTTCAAACTATTATCTACAATAGCTAGATTTTCTCATTTGCTTATAAATGTTAATACTTTAAATGGCACAAATGGATAACATGCTATTTATCTAAATAAAATATTAAACCTTATCCACGATGAGATGGTATTAGGTGGTTGATCTTTAGGAAGCTATCAGAATTAGATGAGGTCATGAGGGTGGAGCCCTCATGAATGAAATTAGTGACCTCATAAGAGTTACAAGAGAGCATACTTCGTCTCTCTGTTCTCTTCCATCTGGCAATTGAATGAGAAATCTGAAGTTGGCAATCCTGAAGAGGATCCTCACCAGAACCCAAAAATGCCAGCACCCTGATCTTGGATTTCCAGACTCCAGAACTATGTGAAATAAATTTCTGTTGTTTATAAGGCACAGAGTCTATGGTATTCTGTTATAGCAGCCCAAACTGACCAAGACACCTTATATTGCTCTTTTTCATGAGTGGAGAACCAACCATTTTCTGCATATTTTGAACAGATTCTCTTTAAGTCATTCTTTGTCCAATTTTTTTTCCTCTTATCCCCAAAATCAGAGGAAAAGAAATCAAGCAAAATTGAGAAATGCATGTATGGATAAAGTGTACATTTAGATTTATTTTATGTATAGATATCACATAATATACTTAAGGGTAGTTATTTGACAATAATGAAACATAATATTGCCATGGGGTTTTAAAATTTAGAAATATTTTCTGTTCATTAATTTATTTGTCCTATTAAAGCAAACTATTTTTAGGGCAAGCTTATAGAATAGTGGTTGGGACAAAAAAACTGTGTTTGGATCTTTGCTGTGGTCTGTTATAAATATGTGACTCTATATATAAAGTATTTAACCACTCAGCCTTAGTTTATCCATCTCTAAAATGGGGATAATTGTATACATCACATGAAGTTTTATGCAAAAATGGATAGATGGCATTGTACATTAGAAAAAGGACAGTTTATTGGGATGAAATCCAGTTGTATTCCAAATGAGAATTCAGAGAAAACTTCAAAAATATATAAGAATGCTAGGAAATGATCATAATAGCCCTATATTCAGTGTCAGTTTGCAGAGAGTTTGTATTTTTCTTCAGCATTCATAACATTACTCATTGTGAGGTGCATAACAATTTGAAAACCACGGATTTGCATGGTTGTTCTCTGTCTCTGGTTATAAATGTAACACTTTGAATGTTCCAGAATGACAGTCTTAAAACAAAGGGAAAAGAATATACTTGCACAGCACATTCAGCTCTAAAATCTGATTTCTAGAAGCTCTTGATGGCTTTTCCAATAATATTGTTTATGTTTGCCTGGTGAGAAAAACAGCCAGTCACTTCAGTCAACTACATAGTTATCTGATATCCTAGAGGGGAAAAAAATAAAATATTGTATTCTTAAGTGTTCTCCTCTTTGAAACTTTGTTTTGCCATAGTAAGAGGTATTCTGAACTTTGATAAACCTATTCACTCTGAGAAGTATTATTTCATATACCTTCTTGATAAGTGGCTACTTAAAATAGTATTTGTAAAGAAGAATAGAAACAACCTTTGGTGTACTTTTAAAACTAATTTTGTATCTCACCCCAAGTTAGGTTTTCATTAAATAGAATATTTATATTTATCACACTGGATCTATAACTTAGGTCATGTCAGTGAGTTTTCGTGGAATACAGTAAAATATGATTATGAGAGCATACTCTAAAACTCTTGGTCATTTTCTAAGTTTGCCTTTCACACTCTGAATATGTGAACTTTGAAAATTTACTGAAAATTTCTGAGACCTTAGCAGTGACTATCTCTCAGTGCAGGGTAAAGTGAGAATCTTTCTTCTTTATGGCCTCACAGGACTCCTTATTTGCTTAGATAATTTCTACTTCCACCAAGAGAACTTCCAAGTGTTTTTGAAGTGGCTGTTTTTGTTTTGTTTTGTTTTTTTGGGGGGACTTGTTTGTTTGTTTTGTTCCCCCCCCCCTCACTGCTGAGACTGCCTCGACAGAGTTCACAGTGAGAATATGTTGGATTCCTGTAACCATTATAGTCTTTCTCAGTGGTTCTTTTTCAACCTCTAGTCAAGTCATATCTCTCTCTCTCTCTCTCTCTCTCTCTCTCTATATATATATATATATAATTTTTTTTTTTTTACAGAGAGACAATTTTGTCTTTAGTCATGGCTCATTGGCTTTAATACATTGACTGAAGTCCTGCCAAAACCCTCAGGAGTGCCCTTTTTACTTGCCCTCCACCAAATACAGCCTTTTACTTGCTCCCCAATTCTTTCTATTTTCTTCTGGAGAAAAGTATTCTTTCTTGTAGGACTTCAGAGTACTTCCTAGGTTCTCTTAGATAAATTGGAAGCCTTTCTGGAAACTAGCCAGTTTAGAAACCAAATATACTGGCCTGGTATATTACCCCTTCACAAATTATCCACTTTGGTGAAGAATTCTAGTATTTAGTGTCTGTACTTGAGGAAGCTACATGCCCCTCACCACGGGTCTGTAGAGCTCTACTTTCATGGCTCCAGAGAAACCAGGAAAATATTTCATTGCTTTCTCTTCCAAATGCCTATCGCAGATTGTAGTCATCACTGGCCAGGACAGTTACAAGAGTAGAGATAGTGATAAAAGCAGCCGGGATTCCTAAAGTGCACTAATCCCAGATCTGCTAACACAGAACCCAAGTATTAGCTTGCTGTATTTTCACTCTTGGTTCATTCCAACCAGTAATGCTGCTGTGTAAAAAATGCAACACAATATTTGTGTGAAGTTATATGGGTAGTTACCACATTGACTTTACCAGTGTTAGTGGGAGGAGCAGCAGGCCAGAAGTACCCAGAATTGCTTAAGCACACAGATTCGTTTTATCCTTTTAAGACACTTAGAACAACCTGCCTTGTCTGTCACAAGTGCACTTCCCAAGTTGTTCTACAGACCTTGTCCACTTATAAATTTATATTAGTCATTGGATAGAGCATTCCTAGGTTAAGGAATTAAATTCTTCTTGGCTGTTAGTATCCTTGGTGCTTATGAGAAACAAGTATAAATCCTCTCTATGTTAAAGGGAATGCTCAATACAGATATTTGTGTGTTCCCACTTGTTAACTTTTTCAAATATGACCAATAATAAAAACTCACAAAACACAAAGGAATACAGGCTTCTATATATGGTAATCAACATAATCACCACACAGGAGTTGGAGCCTAAAGCTCTTAGAGTCATTCACTTTTAAAAACAGAATGTAAAATAACCATGTATGAAACATGTAAAGAAATAAAAATTTTTAATGACAAAATGAACAAATAGGACCAATTACGATGACCAGGAAGAAGAAAAAATGAATAAGCCTCAGGATATAAAAATTAACTCAGGGGCTTCCCTGGTGGCACAGTGGTTGAGAGTCCACCTGCCGATGCAGGGGACACGGGTTCGTGCCCCAGTCCAGGAGGATCCCATGTGCCATGGAGCAGTTGGGCCTGTGGGCCATGGCCACTGAGCCTGTGCGTCTGGAGCCTGTGATCCGCAACGGGAGAGGCCACAACAGTGAGAGGCCCGCGTACCGCAAAAAAAAAAAAAGTAATAATAAATAGAACTGAAATATTGTATAACAAAAATACACAATGTATTAGATGATTAGACTTAAGGTGTTTTAAGGCCTTTTAATTTGGAGGAATGGGAGTACGAATTTTGAATTATTTAACTTTTTAAATACCAACTATGTTTAATTTCAGGTGTAACCACTAAAGAATATAATTTCCAAACAAATTAGGGGGAAGAAAATGATATGTAGATAGATATAAATAGAGGTATAGACATATGGTTATAATAATCAGATAATATTTACTCAAAGAATATTAGTTTAGTGTATCATTAAAATCATGTATAATTCACTAAGTCAGCATATTGGAGAAGAGAATTCATATGATCATCTCAGTAGTTCAAGAAAAGATATTTGATAAAATCCAATACATATTTATGATCAAAAATATCAAAGCTAGGAATAGAAGTTTCATATTCCTATAAGCTTATTTACTAAAAGGGATAAATTCTTAGAAGTAATATGAGAGATTTTTACAAGTTTTGCTTAAAACAAACCAATTTCCTGTCTATATAAATGTAAAAAACAACATAATTTAAATGAATGTATGATTATGATATCAACAAAAGTTTAAAGTACCTAAGAGTATTTCTATCAAAATATATTCAAAAACTTTAAAAATTATATTGACATATTATGGCATAATATTATAAATAAGTTAAATCATTGAAAGGTAATCATGTTCATGCATAGGGAAACATGTCAGTCCTTAGCAAATCAAACTTAGACTCATACTATTCTAATACAGATCTCAATATGTGGTGTTGTGTGGCATTTGACAAAATAATTCTGGCATATATATAAATGAGTGAATAAGAATTGTCAACATACAACTAAAGAGGATCAAAGAGGGAGACTTTTCCTTCCAGATGTCAGTGGTTATAATAAAATTATATTAATTAAGATAATGTGGTATTAATACACAGAAAGAAACAGAAAACAAGGGAAAGAATACAATGCTTAGAAATAGATAAGACCACTTGAGGAAATAACATATTGGTCAGAGCTAGCACTATTGGTTAGTGGAGAAAAGATCAGTTACTTAAGAAATAGAGAAAGATTAATTGGTTTCAAGTTAAAAATAATAGTAAAATTGGATATTTTCCTCATAGCATGAGACAGTATATTAAACTTAAATATGAAAAGAAGAATTATAAACATTTTAAACCACATTAGATTATTTTTATAAACTTGGGGAAAGATGTGCTTTTAAATGAGACATTAAAAGCAACAAACATGAAAAAAATGTTTATGAATAGGGAAATCTTAAAATTAAAATTTTAGGTTTATCTGAAAACACTATAAGTAGGAAACAGACCAATCACAAATGGGAGTAATTGATAATGCCATAGAGCTAGGATGCAAAGTTTCTGAAAGTTTAGGCATATCCCTTTACTTTGGCTATTTTTAAAAACTTACATGCCACAGGTTCCTTAAAGAAGGAAGCTTTGCAGAACAAAATTATGACATTACATCAGGATCCTGTAAATTACCTTGCTTCTTCTTCATTCTGGTGTTTGTTGACTTAGTCTCAGAATTGAATGTAAACTAAGATTCTATTGTAGATTAATGGCTTGATTATGGCCTCAGTTTTCCAATTCTAAATTTGTTTGGTATGAATCATTTTTATACGAATTAAAGTAAAAATGTAGCTTTTTTTCTTTCTGAGATATCCATCATTAATTAGTGACAGAATAAACTATGCATATTTGACTTTTCTTGAGATCTGATGACCATATTCTCCCTATTTGTCACCATGGCAATGACTTTATGTTTACTCTGGCTTTTAAGCATCTGCAGGTGAGGCAGACATGGGGTTCAAAATCTTGGTTATAAAACACAATGTTTAGTGTGTCTCAAATAGGTGCATGTATGTGGTAATATTGACACCTTTGTTTCTTTGTCAGTCAGACAGCGACTAAGGTAATTGGTACCCTCTGGCCAGTATCCTTTAGTTATAGCAGATTTATCTTCTTACCCTGGCATGCTATACCAATTGTACAAATAATATTTACTATATGTGTCATAAAATGAGAAAAACTGGAAAGCAGTATGCTGGGCCATCATTTATCTCACAAGTGTTTGGTACTCACAAGTATTGCTGAGATCAAGGAGACCATTGTAATTGTAACGCTGTCCCAGACATTTCTGAGTATGAGAGAGCAGAAAAAAAATGTTTATTTTTTTTTTCTAAATAATTTGGCATTCCATATTAGTATCTATTCTTTGCATTAAGTGGGAGAAGAAAGAATCTTCAAGTACATTCTCAGATGTGTCTTGGGCAACACACAGTTAATAAAAACCAGTATATAGTTTTTAGTATTCTTCCACTACATTGTGGCAAACTATTTCCAACCCTTGGATACCATTTGGGCTTGGCCAGTGTTGGATCCAGGTTAACATATGTCAACTGTCAATCTCATGAGAACATATTTAGCTCCTTAAGTCAGTGGAGTTACTACAAATTCTCTAGCAATTTGAATTTCAGCTCAGTTCAAATTTGTCCTCCACCTTCCTTTTCAAGCATCCTTATAGCCACTAGTAACAACATTACTCAGGTTATAACTGATTCCTACATCAAATTCTCATTTTATTTATTTCAAGACCAGGTTGATTCCAGAGGTCCATGGGCATTTGGCCATGAGGAGAACTGTTAGCTTTTTCCTTTCATTAGAGCAGTTCTTCCTCATACAAATAAAACTATTTTAATACGTTTTGTGTAAGAGAAGTCCCTAGGTTTTTAATGGGCACCAAATATTTTTATTTTACTTGTTGAACCCTGTTGTTTTTCAATTGTTTTACTAACTTTCTCTAAAGAGTACCAATGGGAAAGTGGATTCAACTATGTAAGTCAGTATGTAACATGTGCAAACATTCTAAGAACTAAAATTTTGTTGGTTGCAGCCCTACAACTACAAAACTAAGAGACTGATTCAACAAGGTCACGTAAATATCCTTGATGTCATTCTCCACCATAGGCAGACTCTGTCTAGATATGAGCTCTGTTTTTCTTGAATCATCATTAGTTCATGTAATTAGAGGAACTATCTCACCCATCCCTCAAGGGCCTTAGTGCAATTTCTCCACTTATCACTCTCCTACCTTTTGTTATTGTGTTACCATGTTCTTTAATTCATTATTAACATATAACTCTACAGTACAGCATCATTGATATATAAAGTCAATATGTATACTTAATTTCATTTACATTATTTCCTCTTATTCATTCTTTCATCTCTACACTTTTATAATATTCCTTCTTCTGAAAAACACCTTTTAATGTTCTGGTGACAATTTTGGCTTCCTGTTAACCACGTTCTTATATTTATTCCATGTCACTGTGCCAGATAATCTCTGTGGAGGGAAGCATGGGGCACCTGCTGCCTGTTGGGGGTCCATCACTCTTTCATGATTCTTAATCAAACTCTTACTTAAAACTGAATTGTTCCTCTTTTGTAAATTCTGACTACACAATGGCATTTTGATTTTAAAAAGCTTCAAACCAATATTCACCTTATTCCTAAACATCCCTTATCCTAAAATAATCCACTGCTTCTCTCTGGGGCCCTGTTTTGAAACAGCACTTATATCTTTTTAGTTATACAATACTTGAAATCAATTTTGATTATGTCTGTTATCTGGCTCCTCACAATTACCAAACTAATATTTTTCAACAATTCCTATTGAAGAATTACAAAGTTTCTTCTGAATGTGTTTATGCAAACTCTCTCAAACCCAGTTGTATGATTACTTTTCTTCAGGCATGTTCATGAAGGAAGAATATAGTGTGTGGCATAAACAACAACAAAAACAGTGCCACTTACATCAGTCCTTTTTTGTTCTCCCTGATGTGATTCCAAGGCAAGATATTGCGATTCTCAGTGTATGTTTCCTGAAAGTGTGTAAAGCTAGTGAGGAATATAATGGGAATCATCTTTTTTTGGAACAAGAGCAGCAGGAGCTGGTGTTTGATCTGATCATAGGTAGAAATGACCGAGTTTGAGTTATGTCTCAACATGTGGTGAAAAGCAAGAGGGCACATTAACATCCTTGCCCTGTAGATAAGCCTCAGCTCTTGTAAGAATTTATTGTTCCTCTTCAGGTCAGGGTGGGACCTAGAAGGAGGAGTTGTATAAGTTTTTCCTTATCAGAATCTAAATCAGAATACTGAGGTTCTTTATAATACACAATATCTGAAAATTATTTTGGAAGCATAATACTTTTCTTGCTTGACTCAATGGCAAATATAGCATCAGTGATTTATTATATATTTTAATTCATATTATAGTAATAACTATCTAAATTGAAACTTTTGTTTTTCTTTTCAGGCAAAGACTAGTACATATATTTTTCTTTTCATTGCCCTAAGAAAATATAAAGAATTCTAAAATATAACCAAGATTATTCTTTGCCAACTCTACACTGCCAGTTCTCCAGTTCATGCTCTCAGTGTGTCTTGTCCATAAAGTTTTCCTCTGATATTTCTTTTCCCTGTCTCTCCCATAGAGTCTAATAATGTTTTGGCTCCCAAGCAAAGAGAAACAATGAAAATAAAATCATCAGTGTCTTTTTTTTAAACCCCAATTTTATTTTCTTTATATTTAATTTTCTGCTTGAATTAGACCCAGTCAGCTTTCTCAGACTTATCTTTTTTTAATCCCCGTAATGAATTGTAAGAGCTGTCCAAACTAAGCTGCTTCTTATATATACTTATACTTTCAGATTTCCATTTTTTCTACAAAGATGCTCCTTGGTCCTGACTCATCTCCATGGCTCCACATTCCACTTACACTTTAGAGTCCATCTCAATTGACACAAAATGTTCCTTGATCCTTCAAGAACTGTGCTAAAGCAATGTCTTCCTCTTCTAACCAAAAAAAAAAAAAAAGACTCTGATTTTTAACTCTCTTATGACATACTTTTCTATGTTCATATTCCATCTCTTATTAAATACTTTAGATTTTGAAATCTTAGAAAAGATGATTGTTTCTGAATAACATTTGTATTTCTCATAGTGGACTCTGTACAGGTATTTTGTATAACTATTGTATTTCTAAAAAGCATAGAAGTAAAATTTTCAGCTTAATCCACTAAGATCCAAAGCCTTTTTCTTCTTTTCATAATTGGAGAAAATAATTGAAAACCAAAGGAAAAAAATAACTGAAAATATCTCTTTTGATTTGCTTCAAATATGGAGAGGAATAAAGATTCACCAGACAACAAAAAGAGTAAACCAGTATATACAATTTTAAACTGTGATAAATGAATATTATTAATTATAAAAAGGCAAACTAACCATGATTTTATGTGAATGCAAGATAAACATTTCATGTTCCCTCATCTCTAACCATGGTTTCAATCTATTATAGAGCAATGGAAGCCTCAAGATTTACTAGGGTCAAATTTACTTTGTATTACACAAAGAACTTCAGGCCATAAAAGACAGAGAATAACAAGTTATTTCTGTAGTGGTAAGTTAAATGATTGAGTCATAAAATATGGTTGACAAATAATGTGGTTTACTAGCTATTGTTTGACTCCTTAGTAGGAAACTCTGAATTGTTTACATAATACACTAGACATTTGTTGATAGCTCTTATATGAGAGCCAGCAGTAATCAGGAGAGAAATTATCATCTGTATAATGTCAATGATTTTGTAGGCATAGGAATTCTCACTCCTTTTGTTAGACTGTGAACACTGAATTGTTTTAAATATTAACATTGTATATACCTTTCATTTACAAAAATAAACATTCAAACAGAGCCAAAGTGGGTATAGTCAGAGCATACAAATCAGTACGGTTCTGAGGGTAAACTACAGAAACTAGATTTATCTCCACTTTCTTTTGCTTCCCTTGAAGCTCTTTTATGCACTCCCAATGTGTAAACATGGTATCAACACAGCCAAGGTATTTAAAATAATTTACGTCAAAGCTTCCCATAATAAATAGATGTGACTCTTTTTGCCTTGATTAGTCATACGTTATTGTCTGAAGATATGTTAGTAAAATATCTGTTTTCACTTTAGTCCCTTGATCAGTCAATTCTGTGGCTGAAGGAGCTCAGTACAAGTAGCCACACAGAACAAGCTCATGGTCTCCATGGATAGTAGGCTCCATCCATCACTGCCAGTAATGCATCCCCTCACTGCCATCAACATCTTCATTATCTGCACTCCGTTTCATCATTGTATTAATTGTTCTGAGTTCTTCTGGGTATGATGTAATCATTATCTGTCAACACGCATCTCCCAGGTGGACAGTGCTGAAAGCCTTAGAATATTGTTTTCAGAAAGCATAAAGCCTAATTAGACTCGTTTGCTTTTACCCTAAGAACCAGTAAAACTTCCTCCCATTTCCCTCTTGATAATAGCAACATCCTTGATTTGTAATGTCTTACTGGAAAAATCATGTAGAATTCATCCATTCTGTGACTATCATATGTGTGCCTTCCCTAAAATTAAGATTTTTTGCAATCTGCTCAATTTCCCACTTCTTTTGAATCCTAACAGATTCATATATCTTTAAAGTTATGTTTATTCCTTAAAACATGACTCTTGTAAAATAACTATTATGTATTTCTGCAATAATACTAATAGGTGTGAAATAATTAAACATTATTAGATATGTTCTGATTCCTGTTAAGTCTATAGTTTAATTCCAAGGGTGGCTTATTCAATAATTCAGAACATCAATTTATTTTAACCAGATCTGATCTGGGTATTCATTTATCTTTAGCCATACCTACGTACATACACAGATTGTTTTGGAAAGACGTGACCTTTTATGCTCTCAGACCAAATCTTCTCCAAAGTCACACATTGGTGTATTAAAAATAAATTTTAAAAACCTGTCTGATGACAATATCAGAAACCCTACTTTTTCAGTGCTTGTGTTTTCTTGGTATAATTTTACCCACCCATTTAAACTTTATGAGTCTAGCTATTCTAGGTAAGTCTCTTATACAGAATAAACAGATTTTGATTAGTGAGCAAATCCAAAAGCAAAAGATTTAAACTCATCCATAAATATTGAAAGATATGCTTAGTTTCCTATTTTCAGGAGGTCTTAAGTTACTTCGTGTGTATTAAATATATCTTTCCATATATAGTGTATTTTCTCTGTTCTTTTGTACTAATTCTGGTATTTATAGAGGTTTTGATTTAGTTCAAATAATTATCTTATAGTAATATATTTCATAATATCCTTAGTCTTCTTTTTAATTAGTTAGGTTTCTACATTTTATTATCTTTGTATGATATCCTTGACTCTCACTTATTACCTATACAATCATCAATGAGATTATTTTTCTTTTTCACATTTATTTCTACTTTTATGGAATTTATAAAATTTAAATATTATAAGTTCATTTTATTCCCACCTTTGTTTGATTATAGTAACTACAGTTAAATATATTTATTGCTGACCATAGTTCTTCACTGAAGTTTCAGCAGCCTAGTTGATTCTTCAGAAAAGAAACATGACTATATTCTTACAAATTCCATTATTCTAATATTCTTTATGGTTGAAGGACAGCTTGTCTGAAGTTTAAAATTTTGCTCACTCTCTTTTTCTTCATCATTCTTAAAATATTATTTCACTGTTGTCTTATTTTGTATGTTATAAAAAAGCTGGTGTTGACCTGATTTTCTCTATAAGTGACTTGATCATTTTGCCTGGATGTTTTGCATTTTTTCCCAGTGAATTTACAATCTAACAGTTTTACAAGGTTATGTCCTAAAATTGTCAATCATGGTACAACTTTCTTACTTAAATGATGAAACTTTCAATATAAACATTAAAACTAAAAAACAATTGTTTTAAGTGTTATTTCTACCCCATTGTGTTGTTTGTTTTTCTCTGAGAATTCCCATTTGCACTTTGTATTAGGGTTAGGTTTAGGGTTAGAGTCTGAGTGTTCTAAATATTTCACTTTCTCATTTTTTGTGCACATTATATTGTTTTTATTCTCTTCACTGTTTTGTTTCTTTTCACAGTGACACTTATTGATCATCTTATAACTCTGTCTTCCTTTTTTGTTTTGATCTGGTGATTTTATTCAGTGAATTTTCTGAATTCTCTTCTCACATCTTACTGTTATTATTTTTAAAATTCTACTCTGAATTTTACAAATTGCTGATTTATTGTGTACTTTCTTAGATACAAAAGCTAATTTGAAAATATTTATGTTGGAGCATTTTTTATAGTTTTTTCCTGCTAGCCTAGTGTTTTCATAATGTGAAAATTTTGCTTCTCACTTTTTTTCTATTGTCTTACATGCTCTTTATGTATGATTTCTGACTTTTTTCTGTTTATTATATTGAATGTTTTAAACTTTCATTAAAACACATTAACAATTGTTTCTATAAATGATGTGAAGTGTTTCATTAGCTAATTAAATTTCTTATTGCAAGATCAACTCTACTATTAGTAAAATGAAGTGCATTTATTTCAATAAAATATTTCATTAGAAACAACTATGGTTTTCAGAACTGTGATGCTCCTGTTTCTGTAAGAGTCTTATTTTTACTACTTTATTTTCTTTTTCTTCTACACAAAATCAACAAGATATGCCTCTCCTGTCCAAGTTGCTTTACCTTCCACCAGCACTGCCATCCCAAGGCTGCCCCTCTGACTTCATCCATAGTTGAGAGCCTATTTCAACTTCCCAGTAGCCAGTGCTGTGCTCTACTAAATATTGCTCCTGTTCTCCTGGCTTTCTACTCACCTTAGGAATCTTCTTTTTGGGTGCAACATCTGTGCCTGCTACCACTAGATTGCCCCTGCACGTGTCTTTTTTCCTACCTGATTCTCTGCTCTGTTATGGTCACCTGAGCCTGCTCCAGAAGTTTCTTTCATTTATATGTAAATTGAAGGTCAGTGGATTCTCTGTCTTCTCATCCTTTTGTAGAAGTGCATTGTGGCTGGATTTATTTGGTCTCCCTGTTGAACTCTATAGTTTTCAGGGATGTGTGTAGAGATTTAACTTATGTTACCACCATCCTAAGAAAACACCTATCCGTTATCGTTAGTTGTTTGGGGGATGGGGAGGAGGTAGGAGGGATGATGTCCTAATAATTTTATTAAACCTTAATAATAATTTATGCAACTGAAAAATATAGTTAAAGTAAGTTTAGAAGCATGAAAGGTACATTGTTTCAACCTTTATATTATCTTCTTTTAAATCTGTTGCTATACACAACTGTTTCTAGTTATATATCAAGCATTTGTATTTCACATATGACATGATGTTTTTACATTACCTTCATATAGCCTACTGTGTAAATTGTTGCTCTTGACAAGTATTATATTGCCTATGAAGGGGAAAAAATTTGCCATGCTAAATTGTGTCTCTTTGGCCTTAGGATAATTTTAGGCTTGTTACTGAAAGTGGGGGTCCAGTTGCTTGCTGCTCTAAAGCCAATAAAGAGACAAGGTTGGTGGAAAGAAAAGTTTATTTTATTTTGGAGGCTGGCAATGGGAGGGGAGGGGTGGGCTTCTGTCCAAAGGCCAACGCCCCCCTACTGACAATCAGTGGGCAAGAACTTTTATAGGTGAAAGTGAAACCATGTAACTCAGATTGGGACTTGAACCCATGGGCCAGGACTAGAACCCAGCCAAAACCCAGACTGGGACTTGAACCCATGATCTTTTAACTGAGATCACACACCTGATCTCAGGACTTAATGAAGCTCAGGTTCTTGATGTCTCATCTCAGAAAGAATTCAGTGAGAGACAAAGTGATAGATAAGAAGTAGGTTTATTTAGAGAGAAACACACTCCACAGACGGAGTGTGGGCCATCTTAGATGGTGTGAAGGACACTGGGGTATGGAGCTGTCAGTTTTTATAGGGGTGGTAATTTCATAGGCTAATAAGTGGGAGGAGTATTCCACCTATTTTGGAGAAGGGGTGGAGATTTCCAGGAATTGGGCCCCACCCACTTTTTTGACCTTTATGGTCAGCCTTGGAAGAGTCATCGTGCCTGTGGGTGTGTCATTTAGCTTGCTGATGTGTTACAATGAGCATATACAGAGGCTCAAGGTCTAGTGGAAGTCAGCTAGTGGAAGTCTTGGACCTATTTGGTTCTAATCATTTTTTGTCATGTCCTTGGGCTATGTCATTCTTCTAAAGGTTGTACCCTGCCCCCTGTCAGCTCTGACAGTCATCTTGAAATGGTTATGTGGTCATCTGATCAGCATCATCTTGATTGTTTTAAGCACAGTTAATGTTCAGTTCCAGGATCAGTTTGTTCCCATTTCTTTGAGACCAGCTCTCGGAATTGTGGCAACTTATGTCACGGCTATAGTCTGGTCATCATGTAGTTAACTTCTTCCACATGGTGGAGGTTTTAGTATCTATAAGACAGCTCATAGGATATGGCTCAAATTATTATCCATAGCCCTTGAAGAGGAAGTAAAGGTCCTTGATTTTGCTTAAGGACTAAACTATTATGATTTAGTCTTGTTGGACTGTTTTCTTTTGTTTCTGCATTTTCTCACTTCTCTGATTAAACATATTCTTTGGCTAAAGTTTTTTCACAGACAAAAGGCAGGCTGAGGACATGGGGAGCAAGGACCAAAGGGTCCTGCTTTGTTTCAGACTGACTATTTTTAAGAAACAACAGACATAGGAACAGTTCTGAAAACAGAGTAAAGTTACCATTTTGTAAGAGATATTTATATGTCTACTGGAAATGTCCATTTGTAAGGGTATCTTCTTCTCTTTTCCAGGTAGAGAAGGCAAACTAATACTCTAGAAAATCTTTATCAATGGAGAAGGCAATTATCTCAATCTGCATAACAATCCTACCTTTTTAAATGCTTTTCCTGATAGCCTCCCATAACTGCCCCTCCCACCCCCCACATTTTCTTTTGTTTTTAGCTGGAGATAGTACTTAAGATGGTGGCTTGGGCCATTTTGGAGAGTTACTCAGTTTTCCTGGTTATCTCCTATGTACACAGGAAGTACACATGTTATTAAACTGGTTGGTTTTGCTCCTGTCGATCTTTTATTACAGGGTGTCTCAACCTAGAAGGGAAGAAGAAAAATTATTTTTCATACCCTACAGCTACAGCTCTAAATAAACACTGATTTTTTTTTTATCCTCAAAAATTATTTCTTTGCCAGAGTCCTTCTCCTTCGCCTTCATTAAGTGTACATCAAGTGTCCATTTCGTATAAAATAGATTATTTTTCTTTTATAATAAATATTTTCCAAGGAAGATAATGTTTAGTAATATCAATTTGTTGAGAAAGTGAATAAAATTCTATGTACTAGCTTACTCAGTTGAATTCTAGCTATTTTTCCTTCTCTGTCCATGAAAATTAAGTAATATACTGAGTAGAAAAACAGGTCTGTAGAAAGATGCACACAAACACATACATGCAAAACCTTTTTGGATATGCTTATTTTACCATAATCAAAGTAAAATTACTTTAGTAGTAGAAGTTATGTATGTAGTAAAGTTTTTCTAACAATGCCATTAGATATTATTTGATTTCCAAGAAATATCATAAGTAAGAGTATTTTAAAAAGCAATTAATTAAAGCAATCAACTTTATACAGGTTATGCAATACACATTAATGGATACTTAAGGCTACAAAAGGCAATACAACCCCTTACATATTTCTGCAACTTATAAATTTAATACCTCAAATTATAAATATTCTCATCACTTTTGAGATTCTACACATTAACCAATACCCTGTGATTTATTACACTTAGAATGTAGTCTCAGTGTTTCCTAAAAGTATCAATTTTTGTGTTAGTGGGTGAGCCAGAATTGGAGCTGTTAAAAGGTAAGCTGAGGCATATTAAAATATTAATAGTTCATTCAAGCTAAGAAAATAAGAATCAGGCAGTGCCAAACCAGGAGTGGTTAGGAGCACTCCACCAACAACTCAGGGAGAGACTTTTATAGAGAAAAGGTGGAAGAAATTAAGAAAATCATTGATTGTCTATAGCTTCAAGCCTAGTTTGTAATTGGCTATTCTTAGATTTAAATTTCATAACCTTGAGGGACTTACAGCCTTAGATTTTGGTTTGCTTATGTAGGTGGCCATGACATTAGAGCCACCTTGGTCTAATGACCTCCTTTTTAAATTAATTTAACAGAACTCACATCAAAGTACTTCTAGCTCAGAACTCTTTCTACCAAATGATCTGTCACACATATTAGATACAAAACTTCCCCCCCTTATTCATAAAGTTAATGTCCTATATAAAAACATAGAAGAATATTCTGAGAATGCAGCTATCTGTATATCTATCTCATAGAGAAAATCGCAATTTAACTAACCCATAATATTTTTGCCATGTTCAAAAGTCTGTGAAAAATAAAATTATGTTTTATTTACTATCACTTACCTTACATGATGCAAAGAGACTGGTATTCAGTATTCAAAAACCAGAAGTTGTATTTGGTAAATAAATTTATAAATGGAGAATTTGGAAATACATGTGTAAATTCATTAACTTCATTAACAGTGTTTTAAGAAAGAATAGTGATGGAAAGAAGAGTTGACTCTAATCTAGAGAAACTCAGTCACAGAATGTACTCTGGCTAGCTGGCTGAGTGAATTCAAGAAAGCCCCTTGAATTTCATTTTCTGAAGTATAAAATCACAGTCCTTATTTCAATACCCATAAAATGTTCACTGAGCATCTTCTTTAGGTGTTGTACTTCCAATGTGTTATTATAAATGAGTCAAAGATGGCTTTTGTAAATTGGCCTCTAAATTGTTTATTTCTTCCAGTAGGCTAAGCCCTGTTAGCTCAAAAACCCACTGCTGCCAAATTTTTACACATCTATTTGTTTCAAGCATAGCCCAAATAAGCAGAATTTTAGCCAAATAATACCCTGATTGCTTTGCATACCCAACAAAATTGCAACCCAAATCTGCTAGCTATAGGTAAGGTAAGACCTGTGCCATGAAGACCCCAAATCACTATTTCCTTCAAGAGTTTCTGACTCAGAGACAGCCTGTCCTGCTGCCAGGTGACATTGCTTACATATGTAAGACCCCTTCTTGGTCCCTCTCTCCCCAGAATTCCCTTGCCCTGCTCACCTTCTAGATGGTGGCCCTTTGGTCCCTTCTGGACAGTCTAGTGCTATGAGGAACTTTCTCCATGCAAACCAGTTCCAATATCACCCAAGAAAGTTTTTGTGTGGTACTGCCACCTGGTGGTCATATCTTTTACCTTGATCAGCTCTAAAATACCTTCAAAAGCCCTTAGAGATGTCACTAGAGTTAACCAGATTATGTAATTTTCTTCTAACTGGATATCTATTTTTTTTCCTTAAAAAATAGCATTCATTGACTTCCCCCTTTTTTCTGATAATTAGTGCAATATACATTGCCAGTCTATGTAATTTAGAAATTCTAAAAAGTAAGAACAAAAATAATATATTATTCATTCCATTATTAAGATTAAACCACCATGCTAATCACTAGACATAAAAAATAACTGATGCATTAAAAACCTCACTTTGACACATTTAGCAAATACTTCCCCAAAACATTAGAGCAACTTAATCTACCGCATTCAAGGAAGCAAACATTCATTTTCCAAACCTTTGCCATATTGAACATTGTAAACTTAAAAAAAAAAAAAAGAATTTCAAGTTTTATAGTTGAAAATGGCATATTGTTTTAATGTGCATTTCATTATTAACCAGTGAAACTTAGAAAATTTTGTTTAATCTTAAGAAATTGATATCATCATATATCTATTTTTAATCATGATCTTAAGCATTATTCACATAGATTAATAGAGTTTTACATATTTGGTATTATGAATCTTCATTTTTAAAAATTTTGATTGATTTATATTTAATACTCCTGTTTTTTTCTTGGAGCATTTTTTATTGTTTCAGAAATGATTTCCACATAAAAAATAAGATTTTTTTCACTATATTATGCTTTATAAAGGTTTATGCACCTTTATTCTACTAGACTTTGTATTCTGGTCATTTTTTAAAATTTTGTGGTGAGTATACATAAAACAAATTGACCATTTTCACTTTTTTTGAGTGTACAGTTCAGTGGCTTTATGTACATTCACGCTGCTATGGAACTATTATCACACTCCACCTCCAGAATTTTTCGTCTTCCCAAACTGAAACTCTGTACCCATTAAAAAACAAAACAAAAAAACCTTCCCCATTACCTATTTCCTTCAGCCTCTGGCAACCATCTTTCTACTCTCTCTATGAATTCTAATACTCCAGGTACCTCATATGAGTGCATCACATTGACAAAAACATCTCTCAGTCCTACTTCAGTCCACATGACTTACTCCCTGACAATGACCATTAGGCCCATTCCAGCCATCATTTTATATCTGCCAGTATGAAGGTGGTATCTAGCACAGATTGGAAGCTTGATACTTTAAAATCTCCATGAAAAATCCTTCAACAAATTGCTGAATTTAACCAACCTGGTAGAGTTTTAAGATGGTAGCTCTGGTCACAAATCCTATTTTATTATACTGTACGTGATAAAAGGTTTGGACCCCAGCTTTTTAACACACCAGGGGGTGAGCTAATGTTCTAATGTTCTGCAGCTGAAAAGCCCATGGCCCAAGAGTCAATTTTTCTTTACAATGTGTGAGATGTAGCCTAATGGATATAATATAAAGTCTCAATGAAAGGAAAACTGGATGCTCACACAACTGTGATTGCTCTGGGCCCCATGAGTTTCCCCCAATAACTATTGATCCAATAGGTCTGGTTTATGTCCTGTCAAACCATTTGTCTTTGACTTCTCCAAAAGTGTCCTGACTATCTTCAAATGACCTGTAGTCTGTAATATCGTTACAAAAAATATTTAAAAAGTGAATTATGTATCCTATACACACATATTATATATGAAATAATTGTTGTAAAATGTTTCCGTTAAAATATCTATAGAAATTCAAATAAAGTAGATTTTTAAGTTCCCTTCTAATAAATGTCAATTTTATAATTTAAAAAGTCTTCTCTTTATTTTAGAGAATAGCCATAGAATTGTTACTGTAAAAATCACTTCTCTATTTCTCTTCTTACGTATTAAATGGAGTTTCTGAAGCAAAAGATTTCTTTTTCTGTCAATAACTGACTTCCAGTTAAATTCAAAGCTCAAAGTGTCTGGATTGACTGTCAGAGTATAAGATTCCCAGCAACCTTATCTTTTTTTAACTTCCTATCTTTCTGTGGAAAAGCAATACACCACAGTGAGAAGGAAGCCCTCTGGGTCTAATGTTTATGTTCTTTTGAAGGGTATACATTCACTACTTACGTAGCATTATAATATCTTCTATTCCTTGTAACCATTAACCATATTAGACTTAAATATCATTAACTTAAAAATAGATATCCTTAAAATTATGTGCTTCTTATGGAATTGAGCTTTTCTACAGTTCACTATATAGTTGAATACATGATATTTCAGAAAGTAAAATAATATACAATCACATAATACTGATAGAATGATAAAATTACTTTCCAATAAATATTTCCCTCTTTAAACTTCACATTTTTACATGATACCTAAAGTTAGATAAAATGTTAAAGCTTTCTAGTATAATTGATCCATTCAAAATGTTACCTTTTAACTGAAACTATTCAACAAATACCAATTTAAAATAGCTAAAATGTGTGCTAGAGAAAGAATAGTTACATATAGGATTTTTAACTTTGAATACATACTTTATAACTACAAGTACCAATTAACATGTAAATCATAGACAACTTTCATATACCTTGAAATTTAACTGAGTGTAAATGAACAAGCAGAGAAAAATACTGACAGATCCATTAACTTTCACTAAGAAGTCATGACATTGTAGCTTAAATAATAATTTTAAAAAGACCTGTTACTAACTTTGTATTCCTAGACCATTTATTTAAAGATGTGGACTAGACTGGAAGAAATATAGAAAACACAAATTGACATATAAAATGTGTAGGTGGATTTTATCTAGGAGGAATGAATGTCTGTCTAACGGAGTGCTTAAAAAAAACAAAATAATATTTAAATTATTCAGTAAGACAAGATGCATATATTAAAAATTTCACATGAGAATACAGTTAGTAGTTTTAAGAAAAAATAAATTTGTTCAATTTGATTAGAAAATTTGGTGGCAAGTTTCTATAAAGTAAGGATAGAAGGAATATTTCAATTCATAGAGAGTCACAGAGGTTAAAGTTATGCTATATGAGAAATATACTCTTTTTTTATTCTAACTCTAAATTAGGGAGAGGGAATATTAAACATTATTTAAAAGTAAACAGATTAATAAAAATACACCACTTTTTATTGGTATAACTTAGGAGAAAGAGAGGGAGATCAGGGAGAAAAAAAGACTAAGAGTCATAGATGGTGACTCTGAGGCTAAAAGATGAGAGACCATCAATTCAGTAAATAAAATAATTCAGAAATAGAAACACAATGGTACATTCAATATGACCATACAAAAAATAAGAGAGAACATTCTGGTTTTCATTTTTGAATCAAGGAACAATTTCTACAAATAAACATGGCAGGTACCTCCTCTATGGAAACTCTCACAGAAGCAGAAGGAATGCAGGGGTCAGATTAGACCAAGCATCAGTGCCAGTTAGTTGTGAACAACAGCAGTACATAGAAGCAATGAAATTAAGTGAACATTAATCTAAGAATGTACGTAATGACTAGATTAAGTTATTCACAAAGGATCACACAAGCAGTGAAATTCAGAGATTAGGCAGAATGTCTGCCAGACACCAAGCTGTTATTAGAAGTAGCAGACATATAGTGTGTGATTAAAGAAACTGCAATAGTTGAAATAATTTACTGTGTAAATGTCAGTTACCCGCATTTTCTTCCAGTCTCTCGGTAACTATTTCTACCAGAATAAGGTCTTAGAAGTGGGGACCTCTAAAATATGCTGGATCTTAACAGTCAGGCAAAATAAAGATGTAAGAGAGTCTCAGACACTTGACACAAAACAAGTGTAACCTTTCACAAATTGACACTGCTATGTTGTGCACTTTTTCCATTTATACTACTAAAAACTTTTAAGTCTGTGTCAGTTGAAATGACTATCAACTTTCGTATGTCTTTTCTCTTGTTTCACAATGCACATAAATCTGGTTTTGTGTGGCATACAGGACAGAACTTTATGACCAATAATTTCAACTATCTCAGAAAAATAAAAGGAAAATGAAATTGGTCAAATGATCAAACCCAGACCTCAAAGTAAATTACATATTTCAAAATCTTGAAGTGCTATCTTATACCATAAATATTTATAATTTAGGGTGAATAAATCACTATAACCTATAAAATATTATTTAGTAATATCAAAACATATCTGAGACTTCAATGATTCAAAATAATACAGAGCACCAAAGTCATTCAGTGGGGAAATGTCAGCCTTTTCAACAAATAATGTTGGTAAAATTGGATATACACATACAAAAGAATGAAGCTGGATGCTTACCTTACCCAATATAGAAAAATTAATTCAGAATGAAGCTAAAACTCTAAGACTCTTGAAGAAAACATAGATGAAAAGCTTCATGACATTGGATTTGGCAGTAACATCTAGGATATGAAATCAATAGCGTAGGCAGCAAAAGAAAATATAGGTAAATTGGACTTTATCAAAATTAAGACATTAGTGCAGAACTTCATGGTGCGTGATAGTAACACTGTAATGAGATAATACAAATATTGTCAGTGTTTAAAAACTGGTAATAATCTAGTTTATAGCTTGGTCCATAAAGGGTAAATATAGAAAAAAAATAAAGAAAAGGAAGGATGGAAGAAAGTGTTAAAGGCAAAGGAAAGGAAAGAAATATGAAAGAAAGGCAATAAGGGAAAGTAGGAAGGAAGGAAGGAAAAAAGAAGGAAGAAAGTTGAGTTTGGATGGAGAGAAGGTAGGAAGGAAAATGGATAAATGCAAAATATTCAAAGATTTTTGGTTTGGTTTTGGTTTTGGTTTTTAGTTCAGGTCAAAGTTTTTCTCTGATTACAATAGATTATGTAGGTGTTTGAAGAACTCATTAAAGAAAGAACGCACAAGTGAAAAAGTCAAGTTAGCGAAAAGCCAGATTTTTTGCAGAGCCATAAAATTACAAGCTTTGAATTATCATTTCTTATAAAAATACACTTCAACATATTAAATAATCAGTTATCATTTTGCCTTATTTTCATGTTTGGGTAAATTATTTCTTTGTGAGTAAAAAAAAACATGAAGGGAAGAAAGAAAAAAAAGATAGGAAAAGAAATAACTGTCTGGAAGCTTTGGAGGAATAGTCAAATTTTCAGTTGCACAATGCACAGCTTGCTAGGGAAGCATAGGGTTTCTGAACACTTTTTCCGTGATTTAATCTTCAATAAAATAGGCAAGCCTAACATTTATCCTGCTTCTGTGAATACATTTTTTCCTTAAATGAATAGAGTTTATTATCATTTTTTTGCTAATATGATTTATATAAGTATGAAGAACATTCTAATATACATAGGTTTTTCCCTTAGTCTGGTAGAGATAATTTAAAGTAGTTGACTTGGATCAGTTGAATCTCTATATTATCAGAAGTTGACACCATAAATTTTAATCAGTATGCATTTATATAACTTTCACTGTTTAACAGCATATGTACTCACCTGTTAATAACTGAAAAATATAATCTTACTGATTGAAAAATAGTAAAATGCTAACTCTAGAATATTAGGGGATTTTGTATAGTGATGAGGTTTATGATAGGATGAATTTAATATACAATTTAAATAACAGGTCTTTCATTTCACTAGTTTCATAAATGAGATTATAATTTCAGAGTCAGATGAACCCAAATATTCAGAATTTGGACAAGAGTTAATTTTTTAGATTTATTCTGAGGGTCAGGTATATGTCTCCAACACCAAAAGTTTTATTGTCTTCTGGGTAAATACACTACACTTTCAGTTGTATCTTGTCTTCCTTGAGTCACAAACATATTTGGATGTATATTGAGGCAGCCAGATGAATTTAAAGCAAGATTTACATGAACACAAATCTGTTAATTTTTTTCATAGTTATGGCTTCATCTCCAAAAATAGCTGCAAATCTGATTCCAATGAGCTCAGAGTTTGGCGTTAGGAAATAAATGGTTTCTTCACTTGCCAACTGCATAACTTATTTGTTCAATTTGAGTCTGAAATTTCTAGTTCATGTGTCCATAAATCTTGTCGTATGTTTATCAGTTTATTATACAGAATATGATAAAGGATATAGATGAATAGTCAGATGAAGAGTTACATAGACAAGCTCCAGAAGGGTCTTGAGTGCACGAGCTTCTGTTCCCACGGCTCTGGGTGTGCCACCCTCCTGACAAATGGACACTTTCACCAACTAGGAAGCTCCTGTGAATACTTTTTGTGAGAGAAATGTTGCTTTCTTCTATAGTTTAGGATTTTTTTCTTGTGATTTCTTAATTTAACCTAAATGCTTTGCATATATGTTTGACCCTTGTACGGTACAGGGGTTGAGGGGTTCGACCCTCAACTCAGTTGAAAATCTGCATATAATTTGTAGTCTGCCTTCCATATCCATGGTTCCACATCCCTGGATTCAACCAACCATTGATCTTGTAGTACTGTAGTATGTACTACTGAAAAAAATCCTTGTGTAAATGGACTCACACAGTTCAAACGCATGTTGTTAAAGTGTCGCCTGAATTATAAATTTAATGCTTAAGCATTATTATGAAATAGTTATTCCTATCTTGCTTTATGGATATGAAAACTGAGGCTCAGAGAATTTAAGATATTGGCAATGATTCAAGACTACAATGCCTTTAATTGATATCACACTGCTCCTTGAACAGAAGTTTGTTCCTGGTAATTCCCATTTAGGCCAAACAAACAAACAAAAAACTATAAGCAGTTAACATATGTGGCAATCTGTAACTATATAAGGAAAATGTCTTCCTCTCTTCTTCAGAAACATCTTGAGAAAAATATGTGCATATAGAGGAATATACACTTGAATTGTATTCTAAGTAAAAATTTTGTATGTCATATAGCAATAATGCATTGTATTTATTTAACTAATATAAAGTTTTAAGTTATGTCAGATTTTGAAAATTATATACCCTGCTTGTTCACAAAAGTGTTGTAAGACTTTTCTGCCTTTGGAGGCTGGTTGCTGTATGTTTGTTCTGCCCTAGTGCAGTTATTCTCTATAATTGGTGAATATTTTGTATCAGAATCAAGCTGAAATATCCAGTTTTCCCTTATCTTCCCTCATAAAAAGACTGATCTCACTCCTGTTGATACTGCTGCTAGGTTAGGAAAAAAGCCTGTGAGATCAAAAAGGAGTCTTTTTCCCTACAGTATGGGTCCTTAACATTTCTCAGTTTGTACTTGTGCATCCAGCTTAGCAATTTTAAATACTGTTAATCTTCAAAGTCCTAAGTGTCTACAAATGAACAGTAGCTTATTTCACTACTCAAAGGCAAGTATTTAACCTCTCCGAGTAATAGCAAGCATTTATTGAACACTGTCTTAAAACTGCTCTACGTGCTTTTGTGAAATTGTTTCCCTAAAGTTCATTACTCTAGGAGGCAAAGTAGTCACCACAAGAATGTACCTCATAGACCCCCAACTACAGGGAGAATATTTGACCCAGGGACCTAGCAGCAATACTCTGAAACCCATCTCAGCATTTGTGCTAAATCCACACTTTCACTTAAGCAGCTCGCAGACAGTAAGTAAGCTCATCAGGGCTACTTTTGTAGACTCATTCCTGAGTCTACATACCTCTGACAGTTGTTTTTGGCTTAAAGGCTTTCCAGTGCCTTGCTGAAATTTCCTACATTGCACAGCAGTTTACAGATCTTCCACCAAATCTATCTTCTTTTTAATATCTTTTTTCTCCTTCTTACCAGGTCAGATTTCAATTGTATTTAGATGGCTGACCTAATCTTATGAAGTTCTCTCCAATTTCTCTCTAACATCCTTGCATGTTTAAATAATCTTGGAGCCTGTTTCTCAGATGATTCAACCAGCACAGGTATATATTACTTTCATGCAACTTTAATACCGTAATAGAAATTAAGGTAAGTAATTTATCCAAGATTGCCTACTGGGGAAGGTACAAATCTGGGACTACACTGAGTTCCCCAAAGAGGAATCACCAGACAATCAACTTATTGCAAGAGTTGTAGGAAAGAGTACTTGTGAGTTGGAACTCAGGATCTCCATATAGATTGAAATATATCCCAACTATGTTATACTTAGTGGAAACTTTGTGTTCTGTAAAATGTTATTCTTCCACAATTTTTAGAACTGATGCAGTGAGTCTTATACTCCCATTTTTTTCTTCATGTTATTTTATTTTACAGTGTCCACATGTGGACAGGAAGACAACATCTTTGTAAAAGTGGGTTTGTAATTTTAATGTACAGAATAAAGTATACAAATATTTGTTTAGATTTATTTAACATAGGTGTGTCTCTAGATATTTATTTATTTAAACATTCTTTTAAGCTGTATTTGAGTTTCTATCCCTAATTATTTAGCTAAAGTATCTTTTTAACAAATGAGAAAACTAAAGGTCATTTTATACATATAATGAGCTTCTGACCTGTAGTTAACTTATATAATATTTAAAACTTCTACAAAGTAATTATATTTCCTTTTTTAATGAAATAATAGCATCTGTTTTGTTTTTTCACCTAATTAAAAGGAAGATGAGCTCCTTTGGGTCTATACCCAATGCATGCTGAGGATGTCTACATGGTTGTAATATAATATATACTTTCCTTATTCAAGATAATCAACTTCAAAAGAAAAAGCAACTTTTATTATAAGTTTATGCTTAATCGAACATGTTTAGAATTCCATAAGAACTACAATTGTCATTTTATGTAACCATTCATTGTATGAAACCATATATGTAGTATTATGTCTTTATTGAAATCTTGTTTAGTACAATTATGTTCGTACCTCATTCTAAACCCCTCACCAAAAGTATTTATAATAAAAGTATTATACAATAAAAACATTTTTATAGATGACTTCTGACCAGTACTCTTCTAAACAACTTGAGAAATACTGCTCTGGATGATCACACACATTTCAAATAAGAATTCATGTTAATTGAAAAGAAATATATAACTTTTAATTATTAATGTTGTCAATAATTCTGAATACTAAGCTATCATATTGACCATTAAATCAATACTATTGGTTTGATATAAATAAAATTGTTCCCAGATTAAAGGTTTGAGGATCTGGAGACTACACTAAATATTTAGCAGATAGGTAAGGATTCTAACAAGGATAATAGGAGTCATCAATCATTGAGCTGGTGAAATTTGATTGAAGCATGAAAATAAATAATAAGGTTTTCCTTTCTTTCATTTCTTACCTTTAATCACTTTTACAAATTTTGTAATTCTCTTAAGTATTAATCCTAGAAAACAAAAACAAGTAAGGAGATAAAACAAATTGTCAGCAGATGATCAGAGATTTCATTTGAACCAAGACTACCAACATTCACACAAAGCTAGGGAATTATTAGGAATCATTATGGAGTGAATAATACATAGTGAACAAACATTTTCCCATTCAGTAACACTCAGTGCAGGTTATACTAGATGGTATTGTTCCTTTGGAAAAAATTATTCTTATATTTATTTACAGCTGATTATCATTTTATTGCTTTGATGAATTTTTGTCTACATTCATGGATGAATGATCTGAGTCACCTGTGGTCCAAGAGAATTTGCATTTCTTCTCCTCAGTGTTTAAAAAATATATACATCTGAATCCATTAGCAAGCTTCAATTTATGGCTTGTAAGATTGTATTACTCTGAACAAATGATGTTGGATAAAAATCTAATGAATTTACATAATGGAATCTATAAATGTAATGGATTAACAGCATTAGTGTATTTGTTGCAGTAATTTACTTTTTCTTTGTAGATGGAAAAGAATGTTTTTAATTTTCCTTTAACAGATATTATTAATCTTGTTGACTTTGTAGCTAAACATGTTGTCAGATCTATTTACCACTAAAGATAAAAATGTCTTACATCTGAGCCTCTAGGAAAAAAAAATGCCACATAAATTTCTCAAAGATTGTTTTGAATATAAACAGATATATGAAAATATCTAAAACATAGCAATGAGAAATTTAAAAAATATTATATTGCACTATTTCTAGGACTTAAGCAAAAAATAATATAGTGTCAAAACAAAATGAAAAACATTTATACACAGTCATACAAGAGCATTATTGGCCTCACATGTTTTAAATATATAAACATAATTTTAAAAATGGCAGTCCTTGTTTTTAATAAGTGAGGTTGAGAATAATTATTTTATGCCCTTATTGCTATCCAGTCATGCAATAGTATGTCTATGTTATAATCATATATATTAGAAACTATATTAATTTAATTTTAATTTTCTGAATTCTGAGAAACACACATTTCTCTATTAAATAGTTACAGGTATCTGAAAATAATTAGGAAACTGAAAAAAATACATACATACATATATATATATATATATATATATATATATATATATATATATATATATATATATATATGACTGAGTTCTAAATGGCTGATTAAAAACAAATGTTACCTCTCTGAGAATCAAGATTTAAATTATGAAATAAATATTATTTAAAATAATTAAATAAATAAAATGCAGCAGTTTAGGAATGCATATACAAATAGTGAGGACATTTGAATGACATAAAAAGAAGAATGATTTTTACAATACAATACAATAGAGCTGAGAAAAACAAAACCACATACAGATGAAAATGAGGATCACCAAAAATATCAGCTCCTTCTCATGGTGACCTAAAATATGGAGGCATTGGAAGTTAGGATTGGTAAACTGCACAGATAATTAATTAGAGGACAGTAGAACAGCTTTAATAAAGCTAAAATATATTTTAGCTTTAATACATATACAACTCCTTCAAGTAGATTTATGACAAAGTGATCTTATGAGTAGAGAATGTAATAATGCCCCAGGTAACTTAAAGAGTTAAAGAGAAGGAACTTCTATTCCTAATCCTATATGCAAAAATAAACAAATAGATACACAATCTGTATTTGTTTATTTTGCTGCAAAATCAATCACCACAATTTTACTGACTTAAAATAACATCCATTTATTTTTTCACATTTCTGTAGGTCAGAAGTCTAGGTGGCTCTGCTCAACTCAGGCTCTTCCAGGGCAAAATCAGGGTGTTGGTCAGCCTGGGCTCTTTTCTGGAGGTTCTGGAGCACAATCCACATGCACTTTTAATCATTTTATGTCAGAGTTCATTCCCATAATTGTAGGATATAGGTCTTTTATTGTTTTCTGACTGCAGTTGAGTCCCTATTTCCTTTCTTGCTGTCAGTCATCAACTCTTAGAGGCTGTCCGCATCCTAGATGCATGGCTCCCTCATAATTTTTGTCCCTTAGATAATCTCTTCTGCCTTAATTCTCTTGCTCCCTTTTCTGTCTCTGTTATTAAGGGCTCATGTGATTTTAGGGAGTCCACCAGGATAATCTTCTTATTTTAAGGTTACTGATTAGTAATATTCATTACATCAGTGAAACTCCTTTACCATGTAAGCACGTGTATTAACTGTCTCACATATTCTTGTATAGCATCTTCTTGGGGGCCATCCCTATCAAATCCCTATCAAAATACCAATGATATTTTCTTTTCAAGAAATAGGAAAAGCAATCCTGAAATTCATATGAACCACAGAGGACACCAAATAGCCAAAACAATCTTGAGAAGGAAGAACAAAACTGGAGTCATCATACTTCCTGATTTCAAAACATATTACAAAGCTAAAGTAATGAAAACAGTATAGTAGTGACAAAAAACAAAGAAACAAACAAAACAAACAGACATATAGACTGAAAGAACAGAATAGGAAGCCCAGAAATAAATCCACATATAAATGGTGGAATGATCTTCTACAAGGGTACAAATACTACACCATGGGGAAAGTATAGTCTCTTCAACAAATGATGTTGGAAAAACTGGGTATCCACAGGGAAGGCATAAAATTGGACCCTTATACCATACACAAAAATAAACTAAAAAAAACTAAAGATTCAAATGTAACACATGAAACTCTAAAACTCCTAGAAGAAAACATTCAAAGGATTCATAACATTAATCTTACCAAAGATTTCATGGATATGACAAAAAAAAAACACAGTCAAGAAAAGCAAAAATAGACAAGTGGCTACTGCACAGTAAAGGAAATAATCAACAAAGTGAAAACTAACCTATGCAAATGAAAATATTTGCAAAACACTCTGCTTCAAAGTAAACTTCTTCATCACAGAGGTCCTGCTGATGGGGAAATCAAACTGGCAGTTATTTGAAGCTTTGCCACACTACCATTTTAACAGGGCTGAGAGATAGAAACATAGAACAATGTGTTAACCTTGTGATAGAGGCAATTAGTGATGTTCTATCATGGACTAAAACTTACTGTTCCTACATAGGAACATAATTTTAATGCAGAGAAGAAAGATTTCATACAGATTCTTAAAAGGAAACATTCAAAATTGTAGATATTATGAAATAGCCCTTCTGGTCTCCATCTTGACAAACTCTCATTGTGAGCATGTTATGACAGCTTGAGGGAGCGTAGGCTATTTTATGCAAACATCACAAGTACTGAAAAATGCCCTGAGGCAAGGTGTGCTATAATTTTTTTCAATTTTAATGTTTTATTGAAGTGTAAATATACATATAGAAAAGTATATACAAGTATCTAGCTGATGAATTTTTACAAACTGAATACACCTGTATAAGCACCCAGATCAAGATACAGAACTTCACCAGCACTCCAGAAGCCCTCTTATTTCCCAAGACCCCAACAAGGAAAACCATATCTCTGACATATTCCAAGTCTTGGATTTGTGAGTTTATTGTTTTGATCAAATTTAGACTATTTTTACCATTATTTCCTCAAATATTTTTTCTGTCTCCCCCTCTGTCTTCTCCTTTTAGAACTCCAATTACACATGTATATTAGGACATTTGAAGAAATCCCACTGTTAACTGATTCTCTGTTCATTATTTTCCATTCTCCTTTCTGTTATTAATTTTGAATTGGTTTCTATTGCTACATCTTCACAGTAATCCATCTTTTCTTCTGCAGTGTCTAATCTTCTGTTAATCTCAAACAGTATATTTTTATCTCAATTATTATAATTTTTATCTTCAGCAATTTGATTTGTTTTTATATATTTCATACCTATGCTGAACATGTTCAATCCTTTGTTTAGCTTTTTGAATGGAATAAGGTTATAACAATTTTAACATCTGTTTTAGTCTTGGTCTGTTTCAATTTATTTCCTTTTTCCTCACATGGGTTTTATTTTCCTGCTGTTTTTGCATGTCTGATTACACTGCAGTTGTGAATTTGGCACCTTAGTTGAAGGATATTTTTGTACTCCTCTAATTGCTGTTGCACCTTGTTCTGAAAGGTAGTTAAGTTACTTGGAAATTGGTTCTTTTGAGATTTGCTTTTAAAGTTTGCCCAGTGGGACTAGAACAGGCAGTTGTCTAGGGCTAATTATTCACTTCTACTGAGGCAGGATCTTTCTGAGTACTCTACCTTCAGGCCATGAGTCATGACATTTTCTAAATCCTCTGTAATTCTTATGGGTGGTCCTTTCCGCAGACCAGGGTAGTTGCCTCACATGCCTGCATTGATCTATATACTGTTAAATACTTGAGGGGACCCGCTATAGATCTTTAGACTTTTCTCTCACTGCATCTCTCTCCTCTGGCACTCTGCCTTGCAAGCTCAAGTATCTTTGTCTCCCTGTATACTCTGTGACATTGCCTTACTTAAGGAATCTGTTGTGATCTGGAAGCACCCACTGGGCAATAGGCTGGGGTAATTTCAGGGCTCACCTTGTTTTCCATCTCTAAGAGATTACTGCCCTCTGTTGCCTGATTGCCAATGTCGTGAAAATGTTGTTTTTATATATTTTCATCCTGTTTTATTTTATTTTTATTATTTTTAAAATTAAACTAGATTATCCTGGAAGCCTACTACCATGGGCTACATATTTTAACCTCTAATGGAAATACTTTTACTGAAAATGCATTTGATTGTTATTTCATTGCCCTGTGTTAATACAGAAAACTCTTAAAGATGAATTGTTTTTCAATAGAATAATGTTGTCAATGTCATTGTTATCACAATTTTTAATCTTTTTATGATGATCCATATAAAAATATCACAAAATCTCTTTAAAAATCTCAGTATAATGAATAGTTAGATTACTTTCTATAACTGGACTGGTATTGATATAAACAGTATTTGTGACTTTTTTTCCTTACGTAAAAGTACAGACCTAAATGCGTAATTTGACAGATCCAAATGTATAATTTGTGAATGAACTCCTCATTTTATTCTGTTTTTCTGATGACTACTTTTCCCTTGTCAAAATCCTCTCAGTGACTTTTGCTCAAACTAAATACACAAACTAAAACAGAGCAATGCATAGACAGATTGGTAGTTGTTTGACCTTCCCTGAATTTTCTAAACTGAATTTCTTGCTTGCCTAGTTCAACGTACCCCTCCTGATACTTTTAGACATATTCAGCTCTACATAATTAATTTCTTGTATGCCCACCAGTGGAATCTGCCAGAACTCTTTTACTCTAATCAATTCTTGGATTTGGTTTCTTTTCCCCAGCCATATCCTGCTGCTCCTTATCCCTTTGTATGACAGTGGCAGTACCCTGAAGGGTTGTGCCAGATGATACACTGATGAGAAAATAAAGTCATTCAATTATCAAGTGTTTATGGAAGATCAAATTTGTGCCAGCAACCGTGCTATGTTATGGAGATATGACACTGAACCGGACAGATATCAATCAGTTTTCACAAAAATCTAACAACAAAATGTACCCCTTGAATTTCCTCCTTAAGTGTTTAGCTATGGGCAATGCAGTAGTTTGTTCTGACACAGGAAAAAGTAGGACATGGTCTTTAATTTAATGGTTTACTTTCTAAGTATTTAGAAGCAAGCAATCACAGGAGTTATTTATAAGAAAATAGATCGATGTTTCACACACGATGATTATAAAATATTATTTTATCAGTGTAAACTTGAGGAACAAGGCTCCTATTCAAAGGGAGAGTATTGATGGTTATTCAAGTTAAATCTAAATATTAGTGTCACGGCTACAATAGAGTCACTAATTGTCATATTATAATTTATAGAAATACTGGGTATATTAAATGGAAATTGAAATAGATAGGTTGTAGGGTGGAGGAAGGAAGAAAGAGGTAGAAATTTAGACATGCTATTATCAAGTTCTGAGTTGTCTAAGAGTTGCCTAGGTCAGAAAATAATTTTTAAACTTTAGAATCCTGATAATTTATTACAGTCCTACAAATAAGACTAATAACAATATTACCTTTTTTTTTTTTAGTTAAAGATGCTCCAGTTATCTTTGTGGTTGTGAGACTGAGTAGTGAACAAGAATGAATCATCTCTACCCTCATACATCATGCATTATAGTAGCAGTAGAGCTATGTCTCTCTCTCTCTCTCTCTCTCTGTCTCTCTGTCTCTCTGACACACATAAACACACACACACACAAACATACCAACAGATAACAGTTTATTTTGAATGAATATGTAGAATGGACAAAAACAATTTTCTCATTTTCTTTTGAATTTGTGAACATTTTGTTTAAATTTTTAAGGACTTAAAAGGAAAGAATTTTTAAGAAAATTGACTGTTTGACACTAAGGTTGATGATAGTCTTTGAAAAAATTATTTTATTCATGTATTAACTTAATATATATTGGTTTGCATCAAGACATGCTTTCATTTCCTAGTTTATATTTTGTTCTAAATATTTATCACATGATATTAAATAATAAACTTTTATTTCTCTAAGGTTATTTTATGTTTATCCTGCCATGGTAATTCAGGATTGAATGTTTTCTACGGAGTTCCCAACTACCATCACAGAATACCTTAAACAAGATAGAGAAATACAACATTGAACTATGGCTATCTGACAGACATAACAGCATAGACTTATTCAAATAAGATGGTTCTTCTATAATGTTTTCTTAGTGCTTTTGTGTTTTTAAGGAAATGGGTACTCAGCATTGAGAAGGAAATGCCTTCCAAAAATATATATTTCATTGAATTCCTTGAAATAAGCACATGTTTTGAACCACTAAAGGTCTGCATGAGAAAGTAATTGTTCTTCATGTTTAAACAATTTCATGCTGTCTTTTGTAGCACTCAAAATATATTTCAGAAGTTTGATTTTCTGGGGGGAAAATAGGGCTGGCAACAGAAAATGTGGTGTCAACTAATAGGAATAAAGTGACAAAAATAGTGTTGGATGGCACTGGAGGTTGGGATCAGATTGGAATGGAAAGGGAAAAATATGATAGAAAAAATACTTAATGAAAAGTCTTTAAATAGTCTAACAAAAAGGAAAATGTTGATTGCATTATTTTTTCTTTGCTTTTTTTGTTTTGTTTTGTTTTCCTGTTCTTAATTTAGAGAACAAGAAATATAGAGATATTAAGAATTAATACCTTTGTTAAAATCAATGATTTCCATGCCCAAATTTTCCTACATTATTCCTTTATCTAATTTTCCAAAATCTCCATAGAAAGAAGAATCAAATGATGCAAGTAATGGAAATAAATTAGATTTCTGTGTTAATAATAATAAAAACAGATATCTTTATGAGGCATTGATTTCACTCCCTCTGGGTATATATGCATAAGAGAGATTGCTGGATCGTGTGATAGTTCAATTTTTAGATTTTTGAGGACTCTGCATACTGTTTTCCATAATGGCTGTACCAGTTTATATTCCCACCAACAGGGGTTCCATTTTCTCCACATCCTGGCCAACACTTGTCATCTTTTATTTATTTATTTTTGATAATATCCATTATGGCAGGTATGGAGTGATATCTCACTGTGGTTTTGATTTGTATTTCCCTGCAGTGACATTGAGCATCTTTCTTGTACCTGTTGGCCATTTGTCTGTATCTATGTGAAAGGGTATGTTAGTTAACTTGACTAATAATTTCACTATGTATATGTATAATAATTCATTATGTTTTACACTTTAAATAAAATTTTATTTTTAAAATTAAATTAAACTAAAAAATAATTTAAATAAAATAACGAAAACACTAGTGATATGGTGCATCATTGTGGTTACTATTTATTGAGGAGTTACTATATGTCAAGCAATCTACTGTGGCTTTTATCTACATTATTATTTCATTTATTTTTCAAAATAACTGCATGAAGTAAGCCTTAATGTTATATCATGTATCAGAGAATAAGAGGTAAGGACATTTAAAAAACTTGATGTAGATTCAGGAAAATTCAAGACAATAGCATAGTTTTTTTGCCAGTGGTTATTAGATGGGATAAAATGACTGAACCCTTTTTCTGTTGTTTTTAAGTAAGGTATTCCATGATCTGTGTTCTTGTGTTAAAGATCCTCTGATTAGATATCATGCTTATTTTTCTTTTCCTGGAAAATAAATTAGAAATATTCCCTGAACTATATTATTATTGATTTTATTAGGTATTACATCAGGCCTCAAATTTCTTGCAGGGATAACAAATGGATTAATAATAGATGGATTGAGTCATAAATAGGTTTTTCTCACAATGTGAGCAGGGAATCCAACCAACACTGGCTGTGATATACATCTCTTCCCTGAGTGCAAAACAAGATCTGATGCTCTGGACTTTTATAAAAATGTGGAGATCTCCTTTTCAGTCAGCAAGGGTAGTGGTGTGAAATGTTACTTGGCCTGTCATCTAGTAAGTCATTTAGAGACAAGTAGGGCTTTATATGAATATTGGCTGGTCTCTGCCTCTTAGGTTCCTGCAGACACTAAACACATTGCCTAATGTCACATAGATAACAATTTACTTTAAGAAATGATTCAAATCACTGTCTCTACCTAAGTGACAAAGAAAAATAAAGCTTCCTAATATGGAGTTGATTAGATAGTAGATATCTGATAACAGGAGAGGAAGTGGCAAAGTAGGGAAGGCAATTTTATTTCTTCAGTTTTATTTAAAACTGTAATCTTCAATTTAATGTACTTATAAATCACACTATATAACAAATGGTAGAATTTTTATAATAGATTTTTTAGAACAAACTTTTACAGAATTTGAATTATGATTTCATCTGGCTTCTTGGATATTTCCATCAGGAAAAAAAAGTTGATATGCCCAGCTACAATTCATAAAAATGCACTATTGCTTTCTGGCAGTAGAGATTGAAATGACAAAACCAATATCCAGACAGGTAATAGTAATAACCAGACTCTGGATTAAAAATCCCTGATATGATTTATTTTCCAAAAGCATTGGCATAGTGCATTCTTGATTTCAGAGTAGTAATAGCACCAGTGATGTCCCTGAAATGGGTAAGAAGAACAAGAGGAAAGAAATTAAATGTTTGCAAACCATGGAATGGAAGATGGGCAGAGAAAAGACTACAACAACAAGCTTACTCAAAGATTTGGTAGGAAACTTTGTTCAGTAATGCAAAAGCAAGGAAGGGAGAGCTGGGAAAAGATCTAAAATGCATAAGTTTATGTCTTTAAATGTCTTTAGTTTAGGATTTTAATCCTTATTGGACAAAGAAAGTCACTTCTTGGTAAGTATTATCTCCTAAACCATCATTTACCAAGTTTAGTGTAAAGGACTTGAAGATCTTGGTAAAATATAGAATCCTGGATCTTACCCTGAGAGATTCTGAATGAGTGGGGCTTGAATAGGTTGCAATAATTTTCATTTCTAGCCAACTCATAATTGATGTTTATACTATCTATTAATAGGTACAGTAGGCAAAATGATCCCTCAAAAATGCCCATGTACTAATCCCTGGGATCTGTGAAAATGTTTTGTTACATGGCAAAAGGAAATTTAGGTTACAAGTGGAATTAAATTTGCTCACCATCTGGCTATAAATCAAGGAGATTATCTGGATTTATCCATATTGACACAATGTGACTAAAAGTTCCTTAAATGGGGAAGAGGGAGGTAGAAGAGTCAGAATAAGAAAGAGATGGCATCATGAGAAAAACAAGACCGGCCATTGCTGACTTTAAAGATGGAAGGGTTAATGAGCAAAGGAATGTGGGCAGTGTCTAGAAGCTGGAAAAGGCAAGGAAATGAATTCTTCTCTAGAACCTCCAGAAAGGAATGCATCTCTGCAGATACTTTGATTTTAGCCCAGTAAGACCCATATCTGACTTCTGACCTCCAGAAGTTTATCATAATTTTTTATATCAGCAAGGGGAAACTAATAGATCATGCTTTGAACAGCAAGGTTCTAAACATTGCAAATTTTCTGTGCATGTACTTATGAATTGGAACATTGGAGAGAATTCAAGAATGTTGGTGACACTAATTTATCAGTAGTCTTTCCTGGAAACTATTTAATATATTCAATATTATAATTTGCTAATTAAAAGAGTGATACTGAACATATAAACCACAATGATCAATTATGCTATTCCAAGTGTATCTGTTCAACCACAGAAAACTGTTGAAAATGAGTTAAAAACAAAAACAAAAGAAAGAGAAAACAAAACCACCTTTTATATCTTCCTCCTAGAGAAATATTAAAAGACATTTTAATATTGGAAGGTTTCCAATCTATTATACATCATTTGAACAAACTCTCTGTTTTTATCACATTATATCCCATGTTAAAATGTAAGATGATTAAATTAAAAAGAACTTTTTTGACCTGGGATTAGTGCCATAGATCCACACAGTGCCTTTCACAGCTAGGGAATTTACAATATGCTAGTTAATGACAAATAATAAAAAGTCTATATTTTTGGACATTCTGTCAGTATTTAATGAATTTTCATCATTTTAGGAAAAAGAAATGTGTTATATGTTCAAGATTTCCCACCAATTGCATCTTGTTACCTTGTCGATTCTCCCTGACATTGTCAGTGAAATGTACACATTGTGCAAAGAATTTGATGGAGGTAAATCTCACAGATATGTGCCTACAGCTATGTGCAGAATTTAAGCAATCAGAGCTACAAACCTTAAACTCTGATATGCCCAGTGTTATAGTTGTAATTTGATATCATATACTTAAAAATTAAAAAAGAAAAGCAGAAATGTGTAGGATGGCACTTGGAGAGTGCTGGCTAGAGGTGACTGACATGATCTCTTCTTTTTTTTTTCCATTCTGAACATGCCTTGTTTCAGATGAGTGTATAGCTAGTGAGTATAATCAGAGTCATGAAGTTTTGGTCACTCTATGAGTATGTAAATCCTGAGAATAAACTTCATTATAGCATATATCCAAATAATAAATTTCTTCTAGGAAAGAGGCATCATCATCCTCCTGACTTTTTATAGTATATTTTCATAATTTGTCCACTTGTATTCCATGCTTATCTTCATTAATGTGTGAATGTGTATAATAGATATAAGCAAAAGATAAAATAGGTTCCAGAAAAAGTAGGAAAAATTGGTTTTGTGTACACTATCTTATCAGTTTTTCTTTTATTATCTCATTGGTTATCCTTAGGAGACTCCTCCTTTAAGGAAATGTGTGCTGTTATTTTCTTCCCTGAGTTACCAAACTTCCTTCTTTCAACTTCCATTTGCTCTTTTCCCACAATTGTAGAAAAGTCTAATACTCTTATCCACTATATTAATATGTACTGACATTTTGTAGAATAATGATGCTTTCATTTTTTTGTCTGTTTTTAATGAAAGAGGGTGTAAAAGTTCCTAACTAATTCTGGAACCAGAGGTATTATTTATATCACCCAAGCTTTAGATACTTCAGATCACCTTAAAAAATCCGTATCTTCTGTCTTCCTGACCATGTTCCTTAAAAGAAAATAAAAGACTTTAGAATCCATAGTAGGTTCTCCTACTTTTCTAGTAGTATCAATCATTCAGGCAAAATATTAGAGTATTTTAGATGACATTATTGGAGAATAATTTCTTTAGATTCATGTCACTGAAGAACTGTTAGGCATATAAATGTCAGTGAGAATAATGAAAGTAATTTGCAGTGGGGGATTATTGTATGCATCTTTCTCAGATCCACTGTCATCCTGGTCTTGGAAAGTTAGGAAAATATTAAGACTATAAGAATCATAGAAAGGTAGATTTGGTTTGGAATGAAGGGGCAAAAAAAAAAGAGAACATTATCCAGTAATCATTTATTACTTATTACTCAGATGCTATTCATTGTTGATTAACTTAGTGAACACGTGTACCTAATGCCTATGATATGCAAAGCACTCAGGCACTCTTCTGTGAGACTGAGATGGGAGAGTCAAAAATAAAGGAAATTTCTTCACTCAGACATTTTGTTTTCACATAACAGAGATAGGTATTAAAACATATTGACTAAAATGTATAGGATGTGAATAGTGATTAATGGAGAAAAAAATAAACCAGAAGAAAAAGGTATAGGAAGTAGAAATGCTTCTTTTGGATAGAGTGTTGTCAAGCAAGGCCTCTCCAAAAGAGGTAATATTTGAATAAATACATAAATTAAGTGAGGGAGTGAGCCATGCAAGTAACTGGGGACATAGAATTTCATTAAAGGGAAAATCAAATAGTAATAACTTCAGTTGGGTTAATTTTTGCAATTTCCTAGTAAATACCAGAAGACTGATATGGTAGGATGATGGAGCAAGTAAGAGTCAGAGAGGTAGGAGACAGACTCCAGATAATGAAAGGCCAGTCCATGTAAAGTCTTATCAACCGTTGTAAAGACTCAGAGTGACATGGAAATTTAGTAAAGGACTTTGAACAGGTAAATGACAGTTTATATGTAGACAAGCCTCTCTGGCTCCCTCTAGAGAATAAATTAAAGGGGGAAACAAGGAGTTACTTTAAGATACTATTGAATAATCTAATAGGAATGTTATGGTAGCTTGGGCAATATTCTACTATTGAAGTTGATAATACGTGGTTGGATTCTGGAAATAGAACCAAAGATTTTCTGGTACATTAAGTACAGGTTACAAGAAAGAAAAAGAAAAATCAAAAATGATAAATTATTTTGGCTGAGCCACTAAAAAAATATGCTTGTTATAAATTAAGATGGAGGTAATGACAAGGGGGACAGAAATGGAAGATGTAGAGCTCCATGTTGCACTTGCCATGTTTCAGCTGCTGGTTTGACATGGGATTGAAGACCTTGAGTAAGCATTTGAATATATGAGACTGAAGTTCAGGGGAAAGATTCAGGCTGAAAATATAAAATTTGAGTCAGCCTATTGATATTCTTGTAAGAGTGAGCCCTCCAGCTCTCCTAATTAACAAGTCAGGAAGATAGGAAGAATTAGCAAAAGAAACTAAGAGGAGAAGCGAGACTGAAGGTAAGCTAGAAGAATGTTGCATCCTAGAAGTCAAGCAGGTAAAGTATTTCAGGTAAGATGAAAACTGAGAAATGGATTGTGTATTTCACAATTTATACATTATTTGTGACTCTGGAAAGAGCAATTTCAGTGGGGAGGAGATGAAACCTCACTAGATGCAATTCAAGGAAAAAATATAAGAAAATAATTGGAACAAGCTACAAAGACATTATTTTCATAGAGTATTTTTTCTCAAGGGAAGAAGGCAAACAGATTCATAGTTGGAGTTAAAGTTGCATCAATGGTTTTTTTAGGAAATGAAGAGAAAGATATAACCTCATGCTTGTATGCAATGAGAATAAAAAGGAGGGAAGAAACAATATGGAAGATAATGTACATAGAATATTTGCATGGATATTTTTGAGTACATAACAAAGGGTGTGATCTAGGTCACAGGTGAAAGAGTTGGGCTTCATTTGAAGCAGGGGGCGATTCTTTCATAGTATCTGTAGTGAAAGAAGAGTAAATGCATAGATAGATGCATGAAGTGGTGTAGATAGTTGGTTGGAAGCTTGTAGATTTTTAAATTATTCTTACAATTTTATCAGGTGAGAGTGAGGGAGGTGGAGTAGGTATCAAAAATTTTGTTTGAAGATTTATGTATAAAACCTCACTTTATATATATTTTGGTTACAGAACCAACTACCAATTTAATGTTTGCTTTCCTTCTAATATATTTCTGCTTAACTGTTGCCCAACATCTAGGGATGGGTTCAGAAGGAAATGGTTATAATAGAAAGAAAATAAATTTGCAAATAGAGTAGACTGACCTTCATTAATATCCAGTATTTTCTACTTATTTACTTTAAGATTTTTTGTATAATTACTTAGACATTTTTGAGCTTTGGTTTTTTCATATGTAAAATGAAGATAACTGTATTCAAATATATGTCTCATATGTTTTTTGTAAAGATTGAAAGTGTCAGAAAAAATATACTGAACTTGAAAATTGGCAAAAGAGATTACTGAGTGTTCTTTCAGTGTAGTATAGGGCTTTCATCTTTAATTGGCTTTCTATAGATGAGACTTTTAGGTTTTTCACCTTTTACTTCAAGAAAAGAAAACTTTAAAAGTCACACTTATTGCTCTTAAGATATTAATCAGTTTTGTTTCTAACCCCACAATCTTAGCTCAACATTCCTTTATTAAACTACTGATAAAGGTCTAGTTCCTCAAATGCTCATTGAACTGATTTTAAATTATTTCTAGTTCCCTTATTAATTAATCAGGTAAAAAAATTGATACTTCTTTATTTTATATTTGCACGAGTGTCATGTTTAAATACATAAAATGTATACTTTAACAAATATAATATTATAATCCCTAGCAGAGTGTCTGCATATGTTACTTTAACTCCCTTGCAGCCCACTCTCATATCTATCCCAATCATATTTTTTTGTTCCTTTCACTGGAACAAAAAATTCCAATTTTTCAAATTTATTATAAACATATAGTAGAGTATTTCTTCCTACTATTATATCTTATTACTGTCTTAATATTTGGATATATTTAGTTTGTACTTTAAATATGTTGGTAATTTCTCTTGGCTGAATATTACACATCTTTAAAATGCCCCTACAATGTGAACTGCGGTTTGGTAGAAATGTTACTAGATTTGGTGAATGATAGAATTGTGTCATAATTCTGGCTAGATTATTTAGATGGCTTGAATATCAATGTCTTTATCCATAAAATAATGAAAATAAACCCCCTAGATTTTTTTTTCCAAATTAAGGTACAGTTTTCTGCCTCTTAATAAGTGCACTGACATGTTATTTGAATTTTACTCTTAATGTTTTAAAAATGTCATAATAACCCTAGCATTTATATATGCTACTAAAATTGGGTACCCATACTGGAATTAAGCATCCTAGTGAAAAACTCCTAAACTTTTATTTGAGCCTGAAGAAAACCCAAACTCACCAGCTTTACAATGTCAACAGCTCAACAACTGGCATATCTATCTATCTTATTTCATCTCAACTTCTCCTTCTTCTATTTAATCTTTCCAATTCAGTGCTTTCATCAGCTTCCATTTCAGAAACCTGAGTCAGTCTACAGTTCTGCCTCTCTTAATGAATAATATCTTATGGTGCAAGGCTTGAAATTTTAAGATCCAATATTATGTGTTGCCTTGAAAATTTGGTAAAATTTGGAGGTCCTTAAAGGGTCTAACCACAAGTTTCCCCCCTTCTCTTCTCTTCTGATTAAGGTCCCCTAGCTAAACAGCCCTCCTAAGTCAGGCCCACTGACTACTCATTTCTTGGTATCAGAGATTAGTTCCCTGTCAGCTAGCCGAATTGTTCAAATAAGTCCATCAATCCCCCTCCTCATTCCAACAAAGCCTGCTTCCTGCAAGACCTGCTTGTTCACCCTGTTCTCAGTGCAGTCCCCATGTGGCCCTGTGTGTGTAGTGTCCTCCTCCCTCTGGCTGTGAGCATATGTGACTAATAACCAGCTGTTGATCTCATCTGTCTGATGTTGGGTGTTGTATGGACCGCCATCCCCATAACCCAGGGCAAAAATCTTCTCCTTACCAATGGGATGAAAAAGAGAAAAAACACATCTGTTCAAAATCAAGTTTTTCTTCATCTTCCTCCTTTTCTCCTTTATTCATCCATCCATCTCTTGAGTTCATTTATACATGCAATAAATACTTATTAGTTAGATGCATGACTATATGCACCTTAAAAAGTATATATTAGTAACTCATCAATGCTGGACATTATGATGTGGCAATTTCCTGAAATTGCCTTCTGAAATATTTCCTAAATGTATTTTTTCTAATTTTCTTGCAACTCTATGTTAATGTGGTCCCTATATGTTTTTAAAATGCATTTTCCCAAATATATGGACAAGACTAGAGGGAAAATGCTTAATACTCATGAAATTATTATCTATCTTAATCACATAACATGCATTAGCTCAATTTGTTTTATTGAAATGCTACTTATTGCCATGAATTGTTATAACTCTTGAAGAAAGTGCAACAAAAATCAAAGTAAAACAACACACAACATAACAAAAAAACCAAAAAACCAAATAAAACTAACAAAGAAAATGACCATTTTGTGACACATTGTACTGAGGATAAAGAGATGGAAGGTAAAGAGCAAACAAAAGAAAGATATAATCCATCATTTCCTTCTTTGAAGGAAGATAAACTAGGATGAGAAGATACATAGTAAAATGAAGACAAAATTTGATTTAGGGAGGTTGATAAGTCTTTTAAGTTATATTTGGGCTGAACATTTTTAAGTTGTAAGAGAATGACTGTAGAAAATATACAAGGAAAGAGTTGAGCCAGCACTTTAAAAAACTGCATTCTTGGCATGACCACAGAACAAGCCAGAAGCCAGTATGTCTGGTCATCCAGCAGCCAGAGTTAACAAATGATGAGGTCAGAGAAAGAGCCAGGGGCAAAAACACATTTGATGCTGAGAACAGACTTAAGGTCTTTGGTCCTAAGAAGGGGATAAACCCATTACAGGGTTTCAGCAAGGAATTGGAGAATTTTTTTCTCCACATTTTCATTTAATAAGGAACTCTTTGCTTACTCATAGAGAATAGGCTGTAGGAGCAAAGACAAAAAAGTAGGGGGACAAATTAGGTGGCTACTGTAATGGTCCAGGTGAAACATGATGGCAACTTGAAATGTGGTGATAATTATTGAATTATTCTGACACAAATGAGGCCTGAATCTAACAAAAATGATTCAATTTCATAAATGCATTTAAGATTTTCCTCTTTTTGAAAGCATTGGGAGAATTGCTCTATTATTCAGCTACATGCGATACACAAACACACATACACACAAGCATATATATTTAAAATATTTAATACCATTTAGCAATAAACAAGGAATATGTTACTGAACAATTAAATACTTTTACTCAGAGAAGTTTAAGATTTTATACTAAGCATGAGTTTAAAATATTATAATTCAAATACTCGTGTTTGTTTCAACTACTTTGGAATTTTAAGAGGCTTGTTAGCATAAATACTTATGATCCCTGAAGGCCTTCCCTATTAACTGCCATTAAAATATTCATTGTATTTATTTTCAAATTTAGAAAACAAACTACTACAGTGAAAGCTCTGTTCATAGATACACAATAATGATACAAACAATTAATGACCGTGAGATGAGCTCAAGAGTCAGAAAATTGTCTAGATCATCTCTCTATTATCCTTTAATAAGATATGAGTAAAATCATTGACCAACCTCCCTTGACCAATATACATGAAAAAAGAATGGATGTTATCCCAAGACTTGAATTGCAAGTAATCTACAATCTATCTCCTGAACAATGAAACACATTTTAGACTTGTACATCTTCTTTTGGGATTATATACATGATATATTCATAAGAAATATTATAAGTACTTTAGCTAATAATATGATTTTTAAATAAAAATGATATTTTAATAATACTTATAATTTTAGCATTATGATAAACAGCTGTTTATTCATGGGACCATTCTGAAAATACATACACACTCTGCTTTATAAGAATTAGCCTAGTCATGTTAACAAGCATGCCCTATAAATGTACATTCAATATCACAATGCAGTATCTTGGGGTACCTTGGGTTTGGAACTGAAATACTTGCCCTTGGATGAATATAAATTTCTAGTGTTTATTTCATAGTACAAAATTTTATGTTGCACTGTGTAATTAAAAGTCATATTTAAAGTACACACTAAGTAAGTTTATTACCAGTCACAAACTCACATATGAATTTTGGGAATTAGCAGAGTATAAATAACAGGCACACAAGGCACTGTAGAACATCTTAAATGCCAATTTTGATCAAAGATTACAAATTGTTTATTTAGTCCTTTTCATCTCTGACTCGGGCATCTCCAAAATAAAAAAAAAAATAAGATAAAGAATCTTGAGAGAAAAATAATAATAATAAAAAAAAAAGAGTCTGGAAAATTCTAAGGGAAGAAACTGAAATGACATAATTAGTTATACTTGTGACTTTTTTTTAAATCATTTAAAATTATTACATAAATATGCTACAGTAATGTTACTGTCTTATAAACAAAATTCTGAATTAGTATTTCTTAAGCTGTGCTATCCAAAAGCAAAGGATGAAATTTAACTAAAATTTTAATATTGAAGCATTCCAACATTTATCATTGACTATACACCATTTTCTTAGTGCATGTTAATTTTGTATCCTTTATATTTGAATGCCACATGATAGAAAATAAAAATAAGAGAAAAAGGAGACCTTCAAGATGGTGGAGAAGGAAGATGTGGAGATTACCTTCCTCCCCACAAATACATCAAAAATACATGTACATGTGTAACAACTCCTACAGAACACCTACTGAACACTGGCAGAAGACCTCAGACTTCTCAAAAGGCAAGAAACTCCCCACGTACCTGGCCATGTGGCTGACAGGGTCTTGGTGATCCAGCCAGGTGTCAGGCCTGAGCCTCTGAATGTGGGAGAGCTGAGTTCAGGACACTGGACCATCAGAGACCTCCCAGCCCCACGTAATATCAATCAGCGAGAGCTATCCCAGAGATCTCCATCTCAAAGCTAAGACCCAGCTCCACTCAATGACCAGCAAGCTGCAGTGCTGCACACCCCATGACATACAACTAGCAAGACAGGAATACAACCCCACCCATTAGCAGAGAGGCTGCCTAAAATAATAATAAGGTCACAGAAACCCCCAAAAAACACCACCAGACATGGTCCTGCCCGCCAGAAAGTGCATCCACAAGAACACATGCACAAGTCCCCTCCACCAGGAAGGCTACACAACCCACTGAACCAACTTTAGCCACTGGGGGCAGACACCAATAATAACAGGAACTACGAACCTGCAGCCTACAAAAAGGAGATCCAAAACACAGCAAGTTAAGCAAAATGAGAAAACACAGAAACACACAGCACATGAAGAAGCAAGGTAAATAACCACCAAACCAAATAAATGAAAAGGGAATAGGCAGTCTACCTGAAAAAGAATTCAGAGTAATGATAGTGAAGATGATCCAAAATCTTGGAAATAGAACAGAGAAAATACAAGAAACGTTTAACAAGGACCTAGAAGAACTAAAGAGCAAACAAACAATGATGAATAACACAATAAATGAAATTAAAAATTCTCTAGAAGGAATCAATAGCAGAATAACTGAGGCAGAAGAATGGATAAGTGACCTGGAAGATAAAATAGTGAAAGTAACTACCACAAGGCAGAAGAAAAAAAAGAAGAATGAAAAGAACTGAAGACAGTCTCAGAGACATTCTGGGCCAACATTAAACACACCAACATTTGAATTATAGGGGTCCCAGAAGAAGAAGAGAATAAAAAAGGGACTGAGAAAATATTTGAAGAGATTATAGTTGAAAACTTCCCTAATATGGGAAAGGAAATAGTCAATCAAGTCCAGGAAGTGCAGAGAGTCCCATATAGGATAAATTCAAGGAGAAACACACCTACATGTATTAATCAAAGTATTAAAAAATAAATACAAAGAAAAAAGTATTAAAAGGAGCAAGTGAAAAGCAACAAATAACATACAAGGAAATCCCTATAAGGTTAAGAGCTGATCTTTCAGCAGAAATTCTGCAAATGAGAAGGTAGTGGCGGGACATATTTAAAGTGATGAAAGGGCGAAACTTACAACAAAGATTATTCTACCCAACAACGATCTCATTCATATTCAACAGAGAAATTAAAACCTTTAAAGACAAGCAAAAGCTAAGAGAATTCAGCACAACCAAACCAGCTTTACAAAAAAATGCTAAAGGAACTTCTCTAGACAGGACACAAGAGAAGGAGAAGACCTACAATAACAAAGCCAAAACAATTAAGAAAATGGTAATGGAACATACATATCGATAATTACCCTAAATGTAAATGGATTAAATGCTCCAACCAAAAGACATAGACTGGCTGAACGGATACAAAAACAAGACCCATATATATGCTGTCTACCAGGGACCCACTTCAGACCTAGGGACACATACAGACTGTAAGTGAGGGGATGGAAAAAGATATACCATGCAAATGTAAATCAAAAAAAGCTGGAGTAACAATTCTCATATCAGAAAAAAAAGACTTAAAAGATAGACTATTACAAGAGACAAAGAAGGACACTACATAATGATCAAGGGATCAATCCAAGAAGAAGGTAGAACAATTATAAATATTTATGCACCCAACATAGGAGCAACTCAATAAATTAGACAAATGTTAACAGCTATAAAAGGGGAAATCAAACAAGAGTAACACAATAATAGTAGGGGACTTTAACACCACATTTTCACCAATGGACAAATTAACCAAAAGGAAAATAAATAAGGGAACACAAGCTTTAAATGATACATTAAACAAGATAGAGTTAATTGATATTTATAGGACATTCCATACAAAAACAACAGAATACACTTTCTTCTCAAGTGCTCATGGAACATTCTCCAGGATAGATCATATCTTGGGTCACAAATCATGCCTTGGGAAATTTAAGAAAATTGAAGTCATATCAAGTATCTTTTCAGACTACAACTCTATGAGACTAGATATCAATTACAGGAAAAGACTGTAAAACATTCAAACACATGAAGGCTAAACAATACACTAATAAATAACCAAGAGATCATTGAAGAAATCAAAGAGGAAATCAAAAAATACCTAGAAACAAATGACAATGAAAACATGATGACCCAAAACCTATGGGATGCAGCAAAAGCAGGTCTAAGAGGGAAGTTTATAGCAATACAATCCCACCTCAAGAAACAAGAAAAAACTCAAATAAACAACCTAACCTTGAACCTAAAGCAACTAGAGAAAGAAGAACAAAAAAACCCCAAAGTTAAGAGAAGGAAAGAAATCATAAAGATTAGATCAGAAATAAATGAAAAAGAAATGAAGTAAATGATAGCAAAGATCAATACATCTAAAAGCTGGTTCTCTTAGAAGATAAACAAAAATGATAAACTATTAGCTAGACTCATCAAGTAAAAAGGGAAGAAGACTCAAAACAACAGATTTATAAATGCGAAAGGAGAAGTAAAAATTGACAGTGAGAAATACAAACGATCGTGAGAGATTACTATATGCCAATAAAATGGACAACCTGGAAGAAATGGACAAATTCTTAAAAAAGAGCAACCTTCTGAGACTGAACCAGGAAGAAGTAGAAAATATAAACAGACCAATCACAAGCACTGAAATTGAAACTGTGACTAAAAATCTTTCAACAAACAAAAGCCCAGGAACAGAGGAATTCACGGATGAATTCTATCAAACATTTAGAGAGCTAACACCTATCGTTTTGAAACTCTTCCAAAATATAGCAGAAGGAAGACACTTCCAAACTCATACTACAAGGCCACCATCACCCTGATAACAAAACCAGACAAAGATGTTACAAAAAAAGAAAACTATAAGCCAATATCACTTATGAACATAGATGCAAAAATCCTCACTAAAATACTAGCAAACAGAATCCAGCAACACATTAAAAGGATCATACACCATGATCAAGTGGGGATTACCCAAGGAATGCAAGGATTCTTCAATATACGCAAATCAATCACTGTGATACACTATAATAACAAATTGAAGGATAAAACCATATGATCATCTCAATAGATGTAGGAAAAGCTTTTGACAAAATTCAACACCTTTTTATGATAAAAACCCTCCAGAAAGTAGGCATAGAGGGAACTTACCTCAACATAATAAAATCCATATATGAAAAATCCACAGCCAACATCATTCTCAATGGTGAAAAACTGACACCATTTCCACTAAGATCAAGAACAAGTTGCCCACTTTCACCACTCTTATTCAACATAGTTTTGGAAGTTTTAACCACAGCAATCAGAGAGGAAAAAGAAATAAAAGGAATCCAAATTGGAAAGAAGAAGTAAAACTGTCACTGTTTGCAGATGACAGGATACTATACACAGAGAATCCTAAAGATGCTACCAGAAAACTACTAGAGTTAATCAATGAATTTGGAAAAGTAGCAGGATACAAAATTAATACACAGAAATCTCCTGCATTCCTATACACTAATGATGAAAAATCTGAAAGAGCAATTAAAAAAACACTCCCATTTACCATTGCAACAAAATGAATAAAATACCTAGGAATAAACCTAGATAAGGAGACAAGAGATCTGTATGCAGAAAACTACAAAACACTGATGAAAGAAATTAAAGATGACATAGTCATGTGGAGCGATATACCATGTTCTTGGATTGGAAGAATGAGCTTTGTAAAAATGACTACCCAAAGCAATCTACAGATTCAATGCACTCCTTATCAAACTACCAATGACATTTTTCACAGAACTAGAGCAAAAAATTTCACAATTTGTATGGAAACACAAACGACCCCAAATAGCCAAAGCAGTCTTGAGAAAGAAAAACAAAGCTGGAGGGATCAGGCTCCCTGACTTCAAACTATATTACAAAGCTGCAGTAATCAAGACAGTATGGTACTGGCACAAAAACAGAAATATAGATCAATGGAACAGGATAGAAAGCCCAGAGATAAACCCACACACATATGGTCACCTTATTTTGATAAAGGAGGCAAGAATATACAATGGAGAAAAGACAGCCTCTTCAATAAGTGGTGCTTGGAAAACTGGACAGCTACACTTAAAAGAACGAAATTAGAACACTCCCTAACACCATATACAAAAAAAAACTAAAAATTGATTAAAGACCTAAATGTAAGGCCAGACACTATAAAACTCTTAGAGGAAAACATAGGTAGGACACTCTATAACATAAATCTCAGCAAGGTCTTTTTTGACCCACCTCCTAGAGAAATGAAAATTAAAACAAAAATAAACAAATGGGACCTAATGATACTTCAAAGCTTTTGCACAGCAAAGGAAACCATAAAGAAGACAAAGAGACAACCCTCAGAATGGGAGAAAATATTTGCAAACGAAGCAACTGACAAAGGATTAATCTCCAAAATATACAAACAGCTCAAGGAGCTCAATATCAAAAAAAAAAAGCCCAATCCAAAAATGGGCAGAGGACCTAAATAGACATTTCTCCAAAGAATATATCCAGATTGCCAAAACACACATGAAAGGATGCTCAACGTCACTAATTATTAGAGAAATGCAAATCAGAACTACAATGAGGTATCACCTCACACCCATGAGAATGACTATCATCAAAAACTCTACGAACAATAATGCTGGAGAGGGTGTGGAGGAAAGGGAACTCCTTGCACTATTGGTGGGAATGTAAATTGATACAGCCACTATGGAGAACAGTATGGAGATTCCTTAAAAAACTATAAATAGAACTACCATATGACCCAGCAATCCCCCTACTGGGGATATAACCTGAGAAAACTATAATTCAAAAAGAGTCATATAGCACTATTTACAATAGCCCGGACATGGAAGCAACCTAAGTGTCCATCGACAGATGAATGAATAAAGAAGATATGGCACATATATACAATGGAATGTTAGTCAGCCATAAAAAGAAACGAAATTGAGTTATTCGTAGTGAGGTTGATGGACCTAGAGTCTGTCCTGCAGAGTGAAGTAAGTCAGAAAGAGAAAAACAAATACCGTATGCTAACACATATATATGGAATCTAAAAAAAAAAAAAAAGTTCTGAAGAAACTAGCGGCAGGACAGGAATAAAGACGCAGCTGTAGAGAATGGACTTGAGGACACTGGGAGGGGGAAGGGTAAACTGGGAAGAAGTGAGAGAGTGACATGGGCATATATACACTACCAAATGTAAAATAGATAGCAAGTGGGAAGCAGCCACATAGCACAGGCGGATAAGCTCAGTGCTCTGTGACCACCTAGAGGGGTGGGATAGAGAGGTTGGGAGGGAGACGCAAGAGGGCAGGGATATGGGGATATATGTATACGTATAGCTGATTCACTTTGTTATATAGCAGCAACTAATACAACGATGTAAAGCAATTATACTCCAATAAAGATGTTTAAAAAAAGACAACGTGTAGAAAAGACTTACTATTTTAAAAAATATGAAAATAAATAATTTTGAAAACAAAATAGATAAATTAATATTTAGCTATTTGTCACCCAAGTGTATAGCTCTGATCAATGTTTCTATGGCCATCCCAACACCCACTCAATTAAAAAAGAAAAAAATCGAAACAAGTTTTGTTTTCAACAAATGAAGGAAACAAGTAGTATTGTTTAGCTTACTATTCATTATACCTTAAAATCTTATATGAATGAACTTTCAAGGTGCATCTCCAACATATCAACTCCTATTTATCCCATGTTTAAATGCTAAATCCAATGTAAAGTTTAGAGAATGTGGTTGGTCTTTACCTTTAACAATACTCCTACCTTGGAAAACCTTTGCATATTTTGCCTGTTGTAATTCTGCTCTTTGAATTCACTAAAACACCCCATTTAAACATCATTCAAGAAGAATTAACTTTTTCTGTTTCTGTACTCTGAAATTATTATTTTCCTATCTTTAGTAGAACATTGGTCTTTATACCAATGTGGAATCTATATTGTTTGTGTACATTTTCACCACTTGCTTTAGATTATAAACTATTCGGTAGTTTGTTCGGTATTGTATGTAAACTTTGGATTATCCCTATCATCTCAACTATAATTACTATTTAGTAATACAAAAACAAAGAGTTAAAGTATAACATGTCTCTTGCATCACACTAAAAGGTGGACATGTCCCTTGCCCCAGTGACATTTATAAACCTCAAGAAAGACATACTTTTGTACAAGTGTTTTTTTTTAGTGTGCAGGGTATAACATGAAATAGTCATTAATTTTATTAAGGCATATAAAGAAAAGCTGTAACATAGCAAAGAGTTAGTTTTTAATAAAGTTCTGTTGATTCTAAGGCTCAACGATTTTTCTTTTAAATATGATATAAATATTGTCACATTGTATTCACAATCAAAAATTGAAAATTCTCTATTTTAATGAAAATTTTGTCACATAGGAAAATAAAGCAAATATAAGGTGTCCTTTATCTAAAACATTCCAGTTTTTAAACAATTGACTAGTGTGATTTGTTGCAAAGACCAGGATTAGGATCCTTTCTATTCCCTCATGTAGTAGAATTCCATGAAATTTATAAGCACTGAATATGTGGATCCATGCTGACATTCAAACGTCTGGCAGTTAAAAAAAATGTTTTAGTAAACATTAATCTGGCCCTATGTTAGATATATATGATGTAAAGATGAAAGACATAAAGTTTGTTTTATAGGAGTTTATATAATAACGAGAAGACAACCACAAACAGAAGTAACCATAATACAGTGAGATTAAGTGTATGATAAATGACTAAACTGTCTGCTGGAGTAGAGAGTTTGAATACCAAATCCCCAGTGGACATACTGCTTAAGTTACCTTTTAAGTGGAATGGGCAAGGTGACCATGGGATAAAATCTGGGGCAAAGTAGGCTGGAGAGGTCAGCAGTTGGTCTGATTCCACAAGCCCTGTGTTCTAAGCCAACGAGCAGAATGTCCTACTCTGGTGAATTATTAATAAATTTAAAGTAAGGGACTGGCAAAATAAGCTTTGAATTTTCAGACAGTTCTTAGAGAAGCTACTAAAAAGGTGTGATAGTAAAAACCAAGGAATAAGAATCCAGTGCTTCAGTTTAGGAAATAGTATTGAATGGCTGAAGATATGATGTTAAGAATATGTTGGGGGTTGTATTGAAAGAAATTGGATAGCCTTTCTCTCACATGCAAGCACACACTGGAAGAGTCTATAAGTTTGAAGTTGGTTGTGCGATTTTAAGGCATTAAGAAGAGATTATCTATTCTGCTATTCTCTACTGTAATATCCTATGTGAGTCTCAAATTTGTTTACTTTTCATGCCTTGTCATTATCTGTGTGTATCTCCATATCACTGCTTTTACACAGTTGACCCTTGAACAATGCAGGGGTTAGGGTGCTGGCCCTCCACACAATCAAAATCCAAGTTCAACTTATAGTGGGCCTTCCATATCCATGGTTCTGCATCCACGGATTCAATCAGCTGAGGATCGTGTAGTACTCTAATATCTGCTACTGAAAAAAACCCACGTAGAAGTGGACTTGTGCAAACTCATTTTGTTCAAGGGTCAGCTGTGTAACATGTCCTTATGATGCAGTGAGATTAAAAATACATGTTTTTTCACTAAAATTTTAAGATACAGTAATCTCCCCTTATCTGCGGTTTCACTTTCTGCAGTTTTAGCTACCCGGTCAAACATAATCCTAAAATATTAAGTGGAAAATTCCAGAAATAAACAATTCATAAGTTTTAAATTATGCCCCTTTCTGAGTAGCTGGATGAAATCTCACACAGTCTGCTCCTTCCCACCCGGGGAGTGAGTGATTCCTTTTAGCAGCATATTCTGCCCATTCGTCACTTAGTAGCTGCCTCGGTCATAGGATCAACTGTCTCAGTATTGTAGTGCTTGTGTTCAAGTAACCCTTATTTTACTTAATGGACCCCAAGTGCAAGAGTAGTTATGCTGGCAATTCAGATATGCCAAAGAGAAGCCGTAAAGTTTTTCCTTTTAGTGAATGGTGAAATTTCTCCACTTATTAAAGAAAGAAAAAAATCGTATGGTGAGGTTGCTAAGACCTAAGGTAAGAACAAATCTCTATGTGTGAAATTATAAAGAAGGAAAAAGAAATGTGTGCTAGTTTTGCTGTCAAACCTCAGATTGCAAAAGTTATAGCCACAGTGCATGATAGTGCTTAGTTAAGATGGAAAAGGCATTAAATTTGTGCAAGATACTTTGAGAGAGAGAGAGAGAGAGAGCACATTCACATAACTTTTGTAACAGTATATTGTTATAATTGTTCTATTTTATTATTAGTTATTTTTGTTAATATCTTACTGTGTCTAATTTATAAATTAAACTTTAGCATACTTATGTATATATAGTAAAAACCAGAATATATAGGGTTCGGTATAGTCTGCAGTTTCAGGCTTCCACTGAGGGTCTTGAAACATACCCCTCTGGATAAAGAAGTACTATGGTAACTCATCTGTCCCTTGACATTCTGTTTAATATAAAGATCTGGGTCATCTGTCTCATTATACAGCTCCTGTATTGATGCCTGACCATGTTGGTGAGGTGGGAAAAATATGGAACCATTCTAATTTCTTTAGCACGCAGTTGTCTTTTTCCCACAGAACCATAACTCCCTGGTAAAAGTGAGAGTTCTTTCTCAGAGTATTTCATTAATCTCTTACTTTTTCCTTCCTTTCTTCTAATCTAGCACATAATATCTTATGTCTTTTGGGCCATGAATTTGGTCCTTCTGAAACCTATAATCACCCACTGTCCCCCACAAAAATGTCTTATGACTCTACTACTGCTTTTGTAATCAAAAGTCAGAATTTTAGATGCCTTTTCTGGTTCTCTTGTGACAGTCTGTCATGTGGGCACATGACAGATCTTAGTGTTGTGGTCAAAATAGGAGAATATAAAAACTTGCATAAGTTGATATTTTATATTTACAGTACATAATACCAAAATTATTAACTAGTTTTTATTTCTAGTCAGATAACAAATTTGTTGAAGTCATATTTTTCATGTCCCCAAATGCTTGCTTTGCATTTAATTCCCCAAAGTCACACAGTCAATAAACTGTAGAAGTTAGAAACAGAACAATCAATATTAACCAAGGAGTGAAACTGAAGATGGAAAACTATACACCTTTCCATGCAAATGACTGAAGACCACTAAAATACCTTCTTTTTATTCTATGCCACACTATCCCTCAAAAATCAATGGTGCAGTGCTGTCTGAATACCAAAATCACCCTCTACTACCAAGCATCTTGATAAAGTCTTCATGATTCCACTGATAGGCTTAACATTCTGCTCTTTTATTAAACATCACAATAACTGCATATATTATGTTGTCTCTTTTCAGTCATTCTCTTTAGCTCACTCAATTCTCACTCCTCTTTCCCCCAAGATTCCCAGTTTGACTTATGGAAATTTGGCCTAAAGATCAATAAAAACTTTCCCCAATCTCTCTCTCTACCCACTTATCTTAATTGAAAAATGATTCTACCCAGAGGACAATATTGCCCCTGTAAATCCCAGTTAAAATTTTCCTTTTTGTTTTATAGTTGCTTTGTAGTTCTGATAAGCCTTGAGTTTGAAGTTAGTGTAGGGCTTCTTCTTTCTCCTTAATGTTATTTCCATAACATTCTTTCTCTTTCTAATTATACAATTATACAAACGGAGAGTGAGAAACACAGCACAAACAAAACACCACAGCTTTAAATTGCATGCCATGGAAGGCCCTGATCTTCTCCCTCATCCTTTTATTTTTTAATATACCAAACTCTTATCTCTATCAGTCTTGGACAATAATAACAATTGACTTACAGATTTCTTCTATGTCTAAAATCATGCCATTATTCCCAGACAATTACATAGGTATATTCATATGGATGGACATTGAGATATCCACCCAACCTGCTTCTTGAACTGCATACCACTAACGATATTTTCTCTGTTCACTATAAACACAGATTCCTATGAGTATGCCCTACTCTTGCTGATGTTAGAAATATCACTTAAAAATTAGTAATTAAAACATCTCCTTAACTGTTCTTCTCGGACCATCCAACCATTCTCATGGCACTCTTAATCATTAATTCTTCCTATTGTTTTCACATTCCTTCTGGTCTGGCAGAGATCCTTTGGTCCACAAATATTATGACAAATTTCCAAATACCCTGAACTGACTTCCTTTTTTTTTCCTTCTGCTATATTTTACAAAACAAAACAAAACAGTTATTAGGACTCTCCTTACTTGCAATTTTCCAATGGTATCACCATACTTTGTGTGTGAGAAACAAGGACCTTTTTCTTTCTTAGAATAATATGACACTTATAAATGAACTTGGACTAAAAAATTTCAGTTGGGTTTTACAGAATTTTGATTCAATATATTGTATTTTAGACACACACACATATATGTGTGTGTGTGAATAAATAAATATATATATTAATTTAAATTAATATAAAAATTATACCTAAATAGGAAAGAAAATTCTGGACTTGCATCAATTGTAAACTTACTGGCTATTACAATATGTAATGTCAGTAAACAGAACAAGATAGATCTTTAAATTACTTAGTAAATAATTATTACCAGTATAGACTTTAGAAGCATTAAGCAAACAAATCATCTGCATTTTAGATAAAATTGTTGAGTATATGATGTCAAGAAATATTAGTATTTCAAATGAAGAGCTTCTTATGTAAACATGATCAATCTTGATGATTTTTGCTTGTTTTCTGGAAACGTTTTGTTTTACTGCTTCATATATGTCATGAAACTATGTTGTTTTATGGTTAATGCCCCCTCCCAATTTTCTTTCCTCTATAGCCAATTCTCTCATTCATACACATAATTATATATTGAAAAATTCCAAGCCATAACGAGTGTAAGATTATTAGACTATGCATATGAGGTTTAAAAGATACTCTAGATTGGCCAATTTGTCAAACAGTCACCACTACTTTCCCATTTGCAGATCTCAGCAAAACCATATGCAAATAAGAAATCATCCATTTTCATGAGTAAATAACAAATGCAATGTAATCTCTTAGTTTCATTACTCAATCCCCTCCTCATCACCTCAGTGTTATCCTTCAGTATTTCAAAGTTTGAAAAATAAATTTATTTTGGATCACATAGCTTGCATCACAGAAAAATAGCTAAAGTCTAGAGCAGAATATAAATGAGCCACAGTCAATGCCAAAGCTGGTCTGTAAGCATTGTTTTCAGGTTTCACTACCTGCCATTCTCCATTAAAAAAAAAAAACTTTTTTGAATTGAGGCACTGTCTCCAGAGGTTGCTACTAAAATGCACAAATGACACCTAGACTGCCTAGATAATATTACATGTTTTAAACACATATTAATTGACAATATATGCAAAACACTAAAGAGCACATATGTATAAATAAAGCCTGATATACTAGTCGGAGATTTTCAAATTTTCAAATAATCAACTTGTTCATTCTTTAAAAAAGTTTTGTATAAATATACATGCTTGCCATTACTCTCTGCTGTGCTGACACCAAAATAAACAAGCCATGAATTCTACCTTCAAGGAGTTGACAATCTGGAGAGAGAGATGGGCACAGAGACAGATATTCATGGCACAAATAATAATCACAACAAAATAAGCATGGATGCTTTCCTTTAGTCAATCATTGTTTGCTTTATCTTTACAACAGTCCTTTAATTTAGGTTCAATTCTCATTGTCATATATCATAAAATGAAATTGAGGAATAAAGATTTATCTTGCCCTAGGTCATACAACTGTAGAATAAAAATGTGTGATGGCAATGCAATTCATGTAGAATTTTTAAAATGCACACACAGTCAATACCTATATATATAATAACAAGGTGGTATTGGAATGTATGAAGAACTACCTACCTGGAGAGCTTGTGGTGAATGAGGTTAAGTTAGGACATATCCTCTGAAATGTCATAAAGTTAGACAGTTAAGTAAGGGAAGAGGGTGGGAGAAGGGCTCCCAAATTGTAGAAACGGCATGAGGAATGCTGTTGTAGAGAATGTCAAGCAATTCAGAATTCTGGAGTATGAAAGTAGAGCAGTGGAATGAAGGGATAAGAAAGGGGAAAATTCTGCAGAAGCAGATCTTGGAGGTTCCATCTGCCAGATCAAAGAGGTCATATTCAACCTTGAAGAACATAGGGAGCCCTGAGGTGTTTTGTCTCAAGGGGTGACACTGTCACATTAGTGTTTTAGATGTTCAACCTGGCATCTTTTGTGAGATATTTTGAGGAGGCCAAGATGAGAGAATAAAGGAAAACCTTTTGTACGTTGTTGTGGTAGCACTGTTGAATTGCAATACAGCATGAATGTGCGAACTGGTAATAGAATATAGTGAAAAGAATGAAATGTAGATAAATTTGTGGGCGGAAATTGGAAAATTTAATTGAACATATGCGTTCATGTTCAAAGACTAGTGCTTAAGGATAATTTCTAGGGTTTTTTTTCCCATGAGTCATTGCTAAATCCTCCAACTGAAATTAAGAGAGGTATGTAATATGGAGTTATGAGAAGGAAAAATATTTCCTTCTGATATGGAAAAGTAATGAAAGTAGTGGCATTTAAGGAAAAGAATAAATAACCTGCAGGAAGAAATGGTGATATTCTTTTGGGCAAAGGGAATACCATATTTGAACAAACACTGGAAAACTCCATCTTTATTCAGGCAAGAGCAAGTAAACAAGGTTAGAGTAATGGAAAAGAGAAATGAGGAAGTGGTGGAAATAATGCTATAAAGATAATTTGAGTAGGAGTAATGAAGATTTACATAGCTGTGTAGGAAATGTTTATATTTAGTTGTTTTTTTCCCCAGAGTGTGTATTTTCTAATAACTAATGGTTAGTCTTTGGAAATGTTTAACTTTTAAGCCTAACTATAACATGAAAGTAGTAATCTAAAGTTTCTTAGAATGGATAGAATTTAAGGATAACCACAGTAAGGATAACCAAAATATTATTTGCATTCTATGTGGCAAGCTTCATATTTACTATTGATGAAATAAAATACTGAACAATAGAGAGTATATAAATCAAGGAAAATTAGGGCTTAGACTGTAAACAAGTAGGCAAATTTTTGTTTATGTACATCTATCTATATTTGTAGGTATAAAAGCACAGTTTGTGATAGAAATGTGTAATACACACACTGATGGGAACAGGCTGTTACGATAGAGAATAACAAAATGTAAGGGGCCTTCAGATTTTGGCAGCCAGGGAACCCACTGAGATACATTGTTAACTAATTGTCTAACTAAGAATGTGACATATAAACTGAACAATGGAGAATAAGAAGGTTTCAGTCACATGAAAAGTAGAGAGTACCTTCAAGAAGCCATAAAAGCATGTGCAAAGGCACTAAAGTAGGAAAGAAGGAGGTTAGTTTGCTTATGGGATAGCAAGCAGCCAACTGAACCTGGAGCACAGTACCAGGCAAGGTTAGAAAAATGGGCAGGGTAGGGATGATGTAAAACCTATATCTTATGTAATAGTCAAGTTTATGACATAAGATATGAGGGAGAGTAAGGCTCCCAGGAATAATATCTTAGACTTGGAAATAGTAAAAGACAGAATAAGGATGTCTACAGACACAAAGGGCCTAAGAAGTATAGTCATATCATGAAAGTGCTAAAGGCAGACATTTTCAACATGATCTGTACTTTTTACTTTGAAAGCATTATCCTTTTTACTTTTAAAAGATTATTTTTCTTTATTTTTAGGAATTGCATGTCACATTATCTCCCAAGGTGTGACCATTACCCATCACTGGCCTCCGGCAGGTAACATTTAAATGCATTGCTGCAACAATGATTCTTGGCAGGAAAATTCAAAAGCAATGAGCTTCAGCTGAAAAATGTGATGGAGATATATATCATTTTCACTTCTTGAAATTACTGAATGGTACTTCTACTGAAACCAAAGATGAATGAACATTATAGATATTGCCATTATTCCTCCAAAGTAATATTTTCTCAAAATATTGTTTTAAAGTTGGATGGGCTCCGTTAAATTTGCTGAAAGCTACATTTCAAAATCAATATACGCTCATAATCTAAAACTTAATAATAACATATTCTCTTCATCAAATTTCTCTTTAAAAATGATGAGCTTTTTGCAGTTTAAAACAGCTCTAATTAAATCTCACGTCTCTACTGTGTATTGGCTCTATGAAATTCTACTGCTGGGTATGACAGCTAAGGAATAATTTTAATTTCTTAAAATAGTTTAAATATAATGTTTTCTGTGTTTTATTGGAGCTCCAAGCTTGCAAAACTGGAGTGAATATTTTCTTTAAATAAAATTGCATTAAAATAACACTTTACGTTTTAATGACACAATCTTAAATATATTTTATTCTCATCGATAATGGTCCTTTTTTCTTTAACGACAACATATTTCATATAGTTGGGTATAATCAATGTGAAAGGCTTATTATGTATGTGCCAATTACGTTAAGTTTAATTCTAAGTGTGATGAGATAACAAATTCTACCAAGCAAGCACAGGTTGAGGGCAGTCAGCTAGCTTTATAAGAGAAAAAGCCATGTTGTATGTTTGGCTATTATATATTCTTCTGTTAGCCATATTTCATTCAACCATCAGCACTTTTCTAATTAGCATACTGGATAAAAAATTTTATATTGGTTAAACAATGTCTTATTGATTAGCAAAACAAATATTAGAATTGGGCTTAAGGTTCAATTAAAAGTATTCAGGAGTTTGGATTAGCTAAAATAGTTTAAAGACACTCTTCCCTCTAACTTTCAAGAATAGAATATAAAAATCCACCCAGATCTACTTCCTGAACTTTTAAGGCAAGTACCTTCACTGGTTCTTTAACAAATATTTTGTTTAAAAAGATTTCAGATTCTTGCATTAAGAGTTTGAAACCATACTTTCATGCTAGAATTCTAATCTGAACACCTAGTTATCCAAACTTGAGGAAATCACTCATTAAAGAATTTAGAACAGCTACTGGCAAAGCAATAAATATTAAAGTTCTCCTTTGATATTATAATAAATTCTTTGTAGTAATAGTTAAAACTAAAGTGAACATCACCATGAACTGTCATTACATAGTGACAGTCTTACTAAAAATAATTTGAATTTTAATGCAAAAACCAGTAATCGAGTATTCAAATTATGAAAACACATATAACCTACATTGAAACTTCTCTTTCCTACCTGTACAATTTTGCATTTATCACATGCTTTTAATTTGCTTTATATTCTACTCTCATTCTGCTTTTTTAACTTACTGTTTTCAAGGAAATAATCAGCTGTATGCCTAAAACAGCATGAGCCAAAATGTTGTAGGATGGAATTATTTGACTTACCTATGCTAAATTTAAAAGCTGCAAACAATGTATAACAAACAACATAAAAACAAAATTAAAACTCAGCACACTGTTTTGTTTTGCTTTGTTTTTGCCACATATATAAATTTGAAAAAACAGCAAGACTAATCTAGGCTGTTAGAAGTCAGAATAGTAGTTACCCTTGAGGCAGTGGGTTACGAATGAAAGGTGAACTCAGGGGCTTCTGGATTTCAGTTAATGTTCTGTGTCTTGATTTGGTGCTGGTTACATGCGTGTGTTCTTTTTGTGAAAATTCACTAATTTGTATCCTTAGGATTTTTTATATGTACTTAACATTCAATCAATGTTTTAAATTGAGAAAAAAATGATGAAGATAGAAAATTAATTTCAGAAAAAGATAAGAATGAATTCTAAAATATGGGAAAAATAGAGTTGTTTGCAGTAGAACAAAATGGAAATCTTTAGGAAAAACAAGCAGAGGGGTGTGTGTGTGTGTGTGTGTGTGTGTGTGTGTGTGTGTGTATGTATGTGCGTGCACATATAGGACAATGATCCCAAAAGTCCCAGAAATCCAAATTTTAGTTTTTACCTCCTTTCCATTACCTTTCTTAACCAATCTACATACAAGTTTCTCTTATTTTCATCCTTAATATCTCTTTATATATCTCTGCCCACTTTCCCCTACCCCGTATCATTTCTCAAGTATGCTACTGCAACTGTATAAGAATCGGATTTGGAATTGTCTGGGAATAGAAATATTTCTAACCATTTCCTTTTTTTACCTCCTGCTGACTCATTCTGAATACCCAAACCACAATGACAACCACAAAGTGGAAGTCTGATCACACTGCTAAAATATATTCAGTGATACTTACAGCTGTTAGCGTAAAGCCATAGTCCTAATGCTAAGCCACAGGTCCTTCTCCCATTTCACAAAACCATTTTCTTTCTGTGTTCCAGTAACACTGTCCTTGTTTCATTCTCTAGAAGTTACTGCTTTACCAATTGCTGTTCCAAATTCTTTAATGAGTGATTTCCTCCAGGTTGGATACCTCCTATTACTTTTCTTGCCCATACTCTGATTGGGAAATGCGATGCTCCCTGACATTTTCACTTCAAAACTCCTACTCACTCCTCATATGGGAACTCAGTCACTTCTTCAATGGATTATTTTCCTAACTTCCCTGACTCTTGGACTGAAGCAGAGAGAAAGAGAGCAGATCTTGATGGTTTCTGACCCAGAATATTCTAATTTCATACTCAGAAATTGGGGAACTAATCAGAATGGGCTTTAGCTTCTCTTGGGTAACCATTAATGTGACTGAGATCAAAATGTTATTAGTCATCAGAATGCAATGTCTCCTTTAAATCATTGGGCTGCAAAGATATTGTAGGATTCTGGAAATTAATGATGATTTACAGTTAGTATATAAGAATTCCAGAAAATTTTGAGTTTTTCTTTCTTCAGTATATATTTAAATGGCATCGTGAGAGATCCTTTTAGATAAGGCTATAATAAATATAGCCTTAAATATTTTCTGAGTTGTTACTGCATATCCCTTTCTCAAATATACTTGAACTTATTTCTGAATCCATCAAACTTTACTAGGTTATGCTTCGTTAACATACAAATCCAAAAGCTAAGCAATATTCACAACTAAAATTTATTTTATTTTTCTCATATTACATGTTGGCTGTGTCTCTGCTTCATCTGTTTTCTTCATTTTGGGATGCATCTTAAAGAAACAACCCATTTTGAGAATATGCCATTTTTAGGGCCAGGAAAAAAGAGCCATAATCATAATGCCTTTTAAACCTTTTACTTGGAAATGGAAAATATCACTTCTGTCAATATGTCACTGGCCAAGCCTCTATAGCCTTCCCACAGAGAAGGTAGATGAGAGAGGCCATATAGACACAGGGTGAATTAGAGAGAAACAGCAAATATATTGACAGAATAATGCAACCTAACATATGTTATTCCTCAAGCTTTGCATCTCTGATTTGACTCAGAGATGATTGGAGGAGGAAATCACAATTCTCTATCCTTTTGCTCAGTCATAACCTTTGGTTTCTGCCCTGAATTGATTGACTGATTGATTGTCAGATCTTTAAAGAGAGATACAAATTTAGTGAAATGCTAATCTATTTAATTCTAAGGAAAGTCATGACTACACAACCACCCAAAATGTTTATATTACCACCACAGATCCATTGTAATTATTGCAGTTCATACTAGATTCTCCGTCAAAGTGACATGCCAGTAAGAGATTTCCATGGATGTTGAAACTTCCCTCAATGGAAGTATGTATCAAACCTTTGGTAATGAGTACCTTTTCTATTCTATCTTTAAAATCATAATTATGGGTTATTTGAACCCAACAAACATGATCCAACATTCCCATCTTCCCAAATATTTATATTCCTTTTCCTCAACATGGGGTGTTGTACTTGTCATACAGGTGTGCTTATATTTTGGTCTCCTTCGTCCTTGTGTAGCTAGGAAGTGCCTGAGCCCTGGATTGGTCTTTCAGAGCTATGAGTAGTCTTTTCTACTTAGTGTGAGATGCCATATAAATACTAATAATTATTTTTTGACATGAATTGAAAGTTATTGAGAAACATTGTTCTTGATTATGCCAAGGCATAATCATCTTTATTTATTTAGACTGTATATATTAAAACCAGGCTTGGATTAAGCAATAGAAGTTCTAATTTGACAACCTACCATGCCAAAGTCTGAGTGTGCCTTCCAGTTATCTCAGTCCTGAAGAAGTTAGAAGTATTGAGTTTGTTTCTCTACTGCCATAGAATATTTCTGAGTTTAGTTCTGATTTAAGCTAAGAAAGTTGAAGTGTGTGTGTGTGTGTGTGTGTGTTTGTGTGTGTGTGCACGTGTATGCTCATGCATGTGTGCGTTTGGTCTTGAGTTTTCTCTAGCTTGTCAAACACTGTTTAAAGCAGACACTTCCATTCAGAACTCTTGAATTCTTCCTACAATGCACTCTGCAAAATATTTCCTCAGTGAGCACTTGGTTCCAAATTATCACAGTCAATAAGTTAAAATTTCTTTCACTCTTGTGTGCCATGGTCAGCTAATTTACCATCTAGGCATAACAATATGTTTTTATAGCCTTCCGCCTTGTCTGAGCCATTTAATTATTTCGAAATCCCCACATTTTCCTACAGTTCTCTTGCCTACAGCCCACTGTTTAATAGCAATTCATCTATCAGACAGGATTATGGATTACAAGTGATAAAAAGTGATCTCTAATATTTTTAAAGGCATAGAGAGAATTGATTAAAGCAATTGAAAGTAAGTTGAAAGCCCTATTTGGAAATAAGAGTAGGGGAATGGGAAACGAACCAAGAAGATTCCAGAGATAGAGACAGTAGCACCACAATAAAATCAGTCAGCCAAATAGGATCAGTGTATCCACATGAAATAGGATTTCATGAATTTGCTGATCATGTGCTGAATTTAACTCATCTTCCTAAATTCTCTATATGATGGCTCCAAAGATACCCCAAATTAAAATTCCTAAAGAGAAAGGTTGGATTGGCAAGCCCACTTGCTCCTAGTTCACCATGGGGTGAAGAAAAGAATGATCTAACCACTATGAGCTTATGTAGAGAAAGACTTAGATATGCCTTATGAGAAGAAACACAAAATGAGTATATAAATAAAAATAGGATGGGAAGAATAATTGAATTCCCAAAAGCATGAATATTAAATGTATGCTAAAAAGATTTTTAAGCTATGATTCTTTTAGTGTTTTGGTGTATAAAGCATGTAAAATTCATTGGAAATCATTGTTTTTTAAGGAAAATGTTGAAAAATAGTCAAAGATGAACAATTCATCTAAATCAAGAATGAGTTTATTAGTCTGTTTTGCCAAGAGAGCCCATGTTATGCTAGAATAAATAGAGCAGATCTTTCTGAATGTGCGTTCTGAGGGGTAGTTATAATGCAGGAAGGAGGAATTTTATTCTAAATTAGGTTTGTTTCATAGAAGCAGAATTTGATTAGTTACAGAAGGTGATTGAAAACTCTCTTTTGTGATTGGTCATTATAGTAGCATGATGTTATTTTTTGGAGAATAAAGCCAGGCCTAGTTCTCCCAGAGATGAGTCCTTTAGACTTAAGCAGATTTAAGGTCCTCTTGCAGTCAAACTTTTGCACATATATATAAGGTTTAAGCAGAAATTTCCTTTATCTCATATGACAAATCAATAGAAAACTAACATATATGTATCTAGGCTTTTCGTTCTATAAGATATCAAACCATTTTTGAAAATCCATATTTCTCTGTTTTGTTTTTGTGGAAGATATTATGTACATAGAAAATGAGGAGTAGGTGCCCCTATTTCAATTCTGGAAGTTGGATATTATTGGAAAAATAATTTACATGGAATCCATCCACTCTGAAATGCATTTCATGTTCCTAAATGTGTTTCTGTTAACAATCTTAAAATAAGATTATTAGTGCAATATTGCTTAGTAATATCAGTTTAATAGACAAAGTTAGAATGTGTAAGTAAGCAAACATAAAAATTGAATTTTCCACCACCTATACCCATCATGACCTGCTTTTGTTTAGAGGTATAAGTGTGTATGTGTGTGTTGTATGAATGTGTGTGCATTGGGAGTGTGTGTATGAATTTATATCTATGAACTGTCTAGGACCAGAGAGCTAAGACTGAAAGGGACAAAATTCTTGTCTGAGAAGTATGGCTCCTCATTAAAAACCTACGGGTTGATATTTCAGGCTCAAACATAGATAAGCACAAAGACTTTACTTGGCAGGCCTCACCAGGAAAGTTGCCCTCCCCACAACAGACTTGGCCCACAGCCTCCAAAAGGAGATGCAGTCAAGGACTCAGACACCTATGACTGATCATGTTCTTCGCATGTTTGCATTCCTAATACAGGTGGCTCCATACCTAGGTAGCTTTTTCTGAGGCCTTAGGCAGAGGTCTTCACGCAAACCTGTAGGGTCTGGAATGGGGAGAAGAGGGAAACTTTGAAGACATATTAATCCACTGTGACTCAGTACCCAGTGCTTTTCTACTCTTAGCACTCTCCCCTCCCCCTTCACCCAGGCCTGGGTCCAATAAACTGCCAGAGACTTTTGTTTGGCGCTCCCTCAATAGTGAGAAACCCCACAACTCTGCAGATACACCTGACTTGCGACCAGGGGACACTGTTTCATGGGGAAAAATGAAGCAGCGGGGAGGTTGGAACCTTCTCTGTGTTTAGCCTCTTGCTTATACGATCATGATAAGTGATTAAAAGCTTCTTTGTCCGCTGTTACTTTCATTTTGACTCAGTTTCATCTATTGGTGTTCCAGTACGAGGAAGCTCAGCTCTCTCCTAGCTCAACTGAGTTCCTGACATAGGCAAATTCAGGTTTCTTGGCTAATTGCAACAAGGGAGACTATATATCAGAAAAACGATGTATGTCTCACTCAACAAAGAAAAACAATAGAAATTACAGTAATTGAGGAAAAAAAACATTTTTGTGAAGTTTAGCTGAAGCAATGTTTTGATGACCAAAGTAACACAAAGCTATATTTAAAGGAGCCAACATCAGGTCTAGATTGTGAAGTGAATTCAGGGTTCTATATACTTGGAAACTACGAAGTTAAAATAGATGTATAATGTTGTGTCCAGGAACCACTGATTTACATCTGGGATTAAATGGAGGCTGGATCTTAATATTGGTATGACCAAGATCCTTCAAGCAAGAGTAGAATGTTTCAGTCATCCTGATAGAATTCCAAACATCATAAATATATAGAACAAAGTTTCTCAGTGGCTAAGAAATTAGTAATCACTCAAAGTCTGGACTTGTTATGACCCCTTATAGCTACAATGTGTTCTGGGAAGAAGTATAGTGTGTGTGTGTGTGTGTGTGTGTGTGTGTGTGTGTGTGTATGTGTGTGTGTGTGTTACTGTCATGTATATTTGATACAATCAGGAACATCTTTCCATGCCAATACATCACCATCACTGTACATTTTCACAGAGTATAATAGTTTATAGATGTCATAATTCTTAAGGTAATTTTCATATTTTTATCTTTGGTTAAGATTTCTTCCATAAAAAATATTTTATTCTTTCCAATTATTGTCTTAGGTGATATTTCTAGAACTAGAATTGGTGGAGAAAGCATTAGAAAGTACTTTTATCTTATGATATACATAATAAAGCATGTACCAATTCATATTTCTTTCAGCACTTTATGAGTATTATTGTTTCCTATTTTTGAAATATAATAGTAATTTTATTATTGGTTTGATTATTCATAATCCAAATAATCTATTATATCCAGTATTTATTTTATATCTTTTTTTTAACATCTTTATTGGAGTATAATTGCTTTGCAATGGTGTGTTAGTTTCTGCTTTACAACAAAGTGAATCAGTTATACATATACATATTTTCCCATATCTCTTCCCTCTTGCGTTTCCCTCCCTCCCAGTCTCCCTATCCCACCCCTCTAGGTGGTCACAAACCACCTAGCTGATCTCCCTGTGCTATGTGGCTGCTTCCCACTAGCTATCTATTTTACGTTTGGTAGTGTATATATGTCCATGCCACTCTCTCACTTTGTCACATCTTACCATTCCCCCTCCCCATATCCTCAAGTCCATTCTCTAGTAGGTCTGTGTCTTTATTCCCATCTTAACCCTAGGTTCTTCATGACCTTTTTTTTTCTTAGATTCCATATATATGTGTTAGCATATGGTATTTGTTTTTCTCTTTCTGACTTACTTCACTCTGTATGACAGACTCTAGGTCCATCCACCTCACTACAAATAACTCAATTTCGTTTCTTTTTATGGGTGAGTAATATTCCATTGTATATATGTGCCACATCTTCTTTACCCATTTATCTGTTGATGGACATTTAGGTTGCTTCCATGTCCTGGCTATTGTAAATAGAGCTGCAATGAACATTGTGGTACATGACTCTTTTTGAATTATGGTTTTCTCAAGGTATATGCCCAGTAGTGGAATTGCTGGGTCGTATGGTAGTTCTATTTGTAGTTTTTTAAGAAACCTCCATACTGTTCTCCATAGTGGCTGTATCAATTTACATTCCCACCAACAGTGCAAGAGTGTTCCCTTTTCTCCATACCCTCTCCAGCATTTATTGTTTCTAGATTTTTTGATGATGGCCATTCTGACCAGTGTGAGATATCTCATTGTAGTCTTGATTTGCATTTCTCTAATGATTAATGATGTTGAGCATTCTTTCATGTGTTTGTTGGCAATCTGTATATCTTCTTTGGAGAAATGTCTATTTAGGTCTTCTGCCCATTTTTGGATTGGGTTGTTTGTTTTTTTGTTATTGAGCTTCATGAGCTGCTTGTAAATTTTGGAGATTAATCCTTTGTCAGTTGCTTCATTTGCAAATATTTTCTCCCATTCTGAGGGTTGTCTTTTGGTCTTGTTTATGGTTTCCTTTGCTGTGCAAAAGCTTTGAAGTTTCATTAGGTCCCATTTGTTTATTTTTGTTTTTATTTCCGTTTCTCTGGGAGGTGGGTCAAAAAGGATCTTGCTGTGATTTATGTCATAGGGTGTTCTGCCTATGTTTTCCTCTAAGAGTTTGATAGTGTCTGGACTTACATTTAGGTCCTTAAAATAATCTATTATATCCAGTATTTATTTTATATCTTTTTTTTTTTTTTTGTGGTACACTGGCTTCTCACTGCTGTGGCCTCTCCCATTGTGGAGCACAGGCTCTGGACGCGCAGGCTCAGCGGCCATGGCTCATGGGCCCAGCCGCTCCACGGCATGTGGGATCCTCCCGGACCAGGGCATGAACCCGTGTCCCCTGCATCGGCAGGCAGACTCTCAACCACTGCGCCACCAGAGAAGCCCCCTATATCTTTTTGATGAAGTCGTTTTTTCATAGATTGAGGACATTTTCCTATTGGGTTAAGAATTTCTGATCATAAGAATCACATTTTTCAGATTTTGTGTAATCAAAAACCTATGTTTCTTGAATATGGTTTATGTTTGTGTCTTCCAACACAATATTTGTATCCATCTGAAGAATATAAATGCATACCTATTCTGTCTTCTTCCACGGTGTCTTAGTTTGGTCTTTTTGCTTATTTGTTTTTATATGCCTGCCCCCGCCCCTGCAAAGATGTCCACGTTCTATTTCCCAAAACCTGTGAATATGGTTACCTTACATGGTGAAAGGGATATTGCAGATGTGACTAAGTTAATTATTTTGAGATGGGAATATTATCCTGAATCATCTGGGTAGGCCTGATGCAATCAAAAGGGTATCTGAAAGAGGGAAGCAGGAATTTCAGAGTCAGAAGAGGAGATATGATGACCAAAGTAGATGTCAGAGTGATGCAGATCCAGGAGACAAAGAACGTTGACAACCTCTAGAAACTGGTAAAATGCTAAGAAACAAGATTCTTCCCTGCTGCTCCCTGAAGTGACATAGCCCTGCCCACCCATTTTAGATTCCTGAAAGCTAACACTCTAAAATAATAAATGTGTGTTGTTTGAAGTCACTATTTGTCGTATTTTTTTATAGCAGCAATAGGAAGTTGACATGATATGTAAATTTACAATATAACTAGAAATTATTTTGTTTCTGGCTTTTTAAAAATTACTTTGCCAACTGAGTTTATGTCAGTTATTTTACCTGTGTAGTTAATTCTGAGTGCATGATATGTCATCTAGAAATGTGGGTATATATGCACATTTTGACATGCTTTTCTACTTTCCCACCATATTTTGTAATAAATCCTACAATGTAACCTGTATTTCACACTCTTTCCTCTTTTCTCATGGAAAAATACATACTTCCTATTGGGTAAGGTCATCTTTCTAAATGCATTCAGAATCATCTCCCCTCTGGATCAACTTTGGACCTTGTATTATCACTATTTTTTTGCCCACTGTCACTATCTCATCAGAGTATAAACTTCTGTAACTCTATTTTATGTTCCCTAATGGCTATTAAAATCAGATATATTTAAAATGTTATTTTTGAATTTTTATTTACTCAAATAATAATTAGAAATGATTATAGGAGAATTAATGATGTAATATTGTCTTACTCTAGAAATGATTCTCTTGGATTTTAGGGAAAAATCATATTGTACTTGGATATGGCATTATCACCTCCTTTTTGATATTTCTCTTGTATTCAATTTTGTAATCTGCATGGGATTGAATAATAAGATGGCAGTAACTTTGATCTTTGCTTTGATCTTCATTTAATGGGAATATTCTTATCAACAGTGTGATTTGGCTGTTGGCTTCAGTTGAAGATGTGATAAAGCATATATTCTTGTATTGTGATTTACTTTTAGGAAAAGAATTTTATTCAGTTCGGAAATAACTTTTTCATATCTATATATTGTCTCATTATTGTATTTGTTTTCTAATTTAAACTATTAATGTGAAGACATTTTAAAGAGATTAAGTATTTGTTTTTCAACATCAGGAAAAAAGCATATTTAGTCCTTGTATATTATTCTTTTAATGTATTTATAGGTTATATTTGTTTTCTTTACTTAACATCTATATTTATGAGTGAGATTGTTTAATTTTGATAAGCAGCACTACTGTTTTCATCTTTTCTAAAAGGCCAAATATTATTTATCTTGTTTAGACACAAAAAGATTGTGCCACAGATATATCAATCTTTTAATCAATTAATTATTTTAGTTAAATGCAGTATAATCTTTAAAATGTGATCGAAATTTAATTATTAAGTTTGCATTTTGTGAGGTGGCTTCATTATCAGTGTACTATAAAATTTTAATCTATTTAGGTTGTCTTGGTGATGTAAAAGCTAATCATGTTCAAATGTTCCACTTTGTATTTCATGGTGTGTAATATGTATAATGTGTCAAATTAACTTTATTAAGCATACAAACTGTTTCTGACTTATTTTGGGGGGCACATCTACTTTGTCAAATATTGAGAATTTTTAAAAAATTCTCTGGCTGTTGTATTTTTATAATTAAATTTCCATTCAATTTTAATTTTTTTGAAAGAAAATTTATATAGTGATTCAGAACATATACTCTTGAGCTGAGTGTTGGAATGTTAACACCACCACCAATATTCACCAGCTGTAAGAATTTGGGGCCTTTTTTTAACTCTTTGGTATTGTTTCTCAAATTTGTACTAGAAGTGTATACACACACACATATACTCTGAAATATATGTGTGTGTATATATATAGTATATATACAAAATACATAATTCCAATAGATATGTGTATCAGAAATAGTGTTTATGTGAATATATATGTATGTATAATATATTCACATTTACGAACATACATCAGGAGTTATATTGATACTTTTATTAGTCTAATTTAATCCAGTATTGTTCTTCCTTGCCTTTGGCCATTCGATATTGATATTTCCCTCCTTCAGTGAGAAACCCAGCTCTAAACAAAAATATATTTACTGGGCTTCCCTGGTGGTGCAGTGGTTGAGAGTCCGCCTGCCGATGCAGGGGACACGGGTTCGTGCCCCGATCCAGGAAGATCCCACATGCCGCGGAGCGGCTAGGCCCGTGAGCCATGGCCGCTGAGCCTGCGCGTCCGGAGCCTGTGCTCCGCAACGGGAGAGGCCACAACAGTGAAAAATAAATTATTTATTGTGTTACCGAACTCAGGTTCAGCTACTTGCCACTCACAAGCGAATAATTTGAGAGGCAAGTGTCAGTAGACAGGAATAGTGCTTTAATCAGAAAAACCAGCAATCCAGGGAGATGGTAGATTCGTGTCCAAAGACCAACTCCTAAGATTCTGCTCAGCCATGACAGTTTAAAAAAAAAAAATGGGGGAAGAATCTCAGTGAATCATCGAGTCAGAAGGTTGGGTTCTGCATCATTCTTCATCGCATGCAGACTGGCTGACTCTGTCTTCAAATGTCTTCTTGCCCTCATGATCTGCCTGCAGGATTCTTTAGGGGCTTTGGGAGGTAGAGAGCTAATAATCATTCTTCAACAACTTAATTCGTCATTCTTCTTTTTATCTAGGAAAAGAATCAACAGGTTAGACAAGACATAGTGTGCATTCAGGAGAGCAGAAGTCAGGAGTTAGTTTCAATTGCTTAGTGATCTCATTCCTATAATTAGGTTTTTATGGTTAGAGGGGGACAGAAATGGGTAAACAAGGAAGGGGCAAAAGAGCTGCTTTCAATTGCTCAACCCTAAAAAGTATATAGTTATGTTTCAAAAAAGTCCTAAACAACCATCATTACCACTAAAAAGAATACCAAGCGTTCAGTAGATGTGTGCACTCCTGTGTATGTGTCTGTGTGTGTTTTTGTGTATGTGTTTTACCTGAGGGTGTATAAAAAAGTATTATGTTCAAATTTCACTTGGAGAAATTATATTTGTTATTATTGTTACATTTGATTATATTTTTCATCTGAAATACACTTTGATTCTTTTGCACAGTTTGCTTTCTATTTGGGATTATTTTTTCTTATCCTTTTTATCACATGCCACTCAACCCATGTCAATTACTGATTTCATTTGTATCTGGCTTATTCTTTTTGAAGAAAAAAATAGGTTGACACAAAATCTTTCTTACACAAAATCTAGAATGTTTTCCAGGTTCCCAATATTTTCTAATTATTTTCAAAGCATAGCTTTCTGTATAAGTATTTTCATAATATTAGACGGGTATTTCTAAGGTAAATTCCTTGAATTAAAATTGCTGTGTGAAAGGATAAAGGTAAAACGTAAGGTTTTTAGACATACTAAAGTAATCTCTCTAGAGACTGGGTATTTTTCCCCTCCTTCCGGTAATGCATGCAAATGTCTGTTTCCCAATAGTTTCATTAAGAGTATACACAGCTTTCATGTTGACAATTTAATGCATTAGGAAAGCTTTCTTGTAGTATGTATTTTATGGAAATTTTCTAATCAGATTTTTTTATAGAAAAGTTTGTGGAAAATTCTGTAAATAACAATGTTGTATACCATGGAAAGACATGCATTTTAAACATACAAAATCTCTGAATGACAGAACAGCAAAATACACCTCTGGAGGAGGCATGCTCTTTAAGCTGTAGGAATTATGTTGCAAAATAAACTAACAGGAAAAGAAAATGTAGAATATTGAAGATTTTGGCAATCTGATGATTAAGAAATTATATCTCGGTGTATATTTACGTATGCATTTATTTTATTAAAACTGAATTTGAGTTCATTTTTCTATATTTAAGAGCCATTTTGTATTTTTTGTGAAATATGTGCTCATATATTTCACCTATTTTTCTCTCATGCTTTAGGTCTTTATATTCTTCATTTCTAAGAGTCATTTTTTAGGCATCTAATTTTTTATATCTGATGATATATTTGGTAACTATGTTCTTCCACATATATTTTAGTCAGATTTATTAATCTTTTCTATTACTGCATCTGGATTTTCAGTCATAATTAGAAAACCTTCTTCTACACCAAGGTTATAGAGGAATCTACCCTTGTTTTCCTCTAGTGCTTATTTGATTACATTTTACATCTATATTTATGATCAATTTAAAGTTTATTATTTTGTATTGTTTGAGGAATGGCTCTGTTTTTTTTCTTCACATCATTATCCAGTTGTCCCAAGGCAATTTAGTTAAAAGTTGATGTTTTTGTTAGTGATTTAAGATATCATCTTTCACAAGTACTAATTTCTTAAGTTCTTAACTTATTTCTGGATCTTTTATCTTGTAACATCAGTTTATCTATTTATGTGTCAATACTGCAGGTTTTAAAAAAAAGTAGTTAAATTGTAGTATGCTGAAATATCTCATAAGACTGGTTATGCTTTCAGTTCTGTGTCTTCCTACCAATTCCTTGCAGGTTTAGTTCCCAACATGAAATTTAGTATTACATTCTTTATCACCAGAATAAGTACGTTGTTAATTTTATTGCAATCGCATTACTTTAATAAATTTATTTAAAGGCAACTGACATGTTGATGAGGTTGAGACATGCTATCCAAGAGCAAGGAATGTCTTTCCATTTGTTCAACTTTACTCTCAAGTCTTTTAAGAGTGTATTATGTATTATAAATATGTTTATAGGTCTACCCTACTGATTATGTTGTTAAATCATTTAAAATCATACTTATTCTTTGTTGACATGTCCTATTTTTAACTTGAGTGTAGTGTGTTAATGTGTTCTATTTTCAGTGCTTTTTAAAAATATATTACTACATAATTTCTATAGGTTACCCTTTACGTAGGTGTTTACTATGTTATTAGAATAATAGATATTAATATTTTTTGCCTTTTAGCATTAAAAAATGTTTCTTGTTAATGTTTTTGATAAGAATTCTACTTTTTATATCCATATTAAAACCCTTACTTTATTGATATTTTTATTCTATTAATATTTCCTTTTCCCTAAGTGTGTGTGTGTGTGTGTGTGTGTGTGTGTGTGTGTACTTGGCCATCCTTTTATTTTCAACTTCTATTAATCAAAATGTCTCTTTTCAGAGAATAGAGCTGAGTATTACTTTATGATTCAATATGAAGGTTTCTTTTTTATTAGTGAGTAAAACCCACTCAGATTTCTGATATGCTTGGTATATTACACAGCGACACTGTCATATTATTTTATTTTTAGAATTATTGTGTTTATATGTTATAATTACTATACTTCTTTCTCATTGTATGCATCTTTATTTTTTAATGCTCGTGGTATTTAGAATGATTAGCATATTTATTTTACCTTTTGTTTGTATTTTTATAATGTTCTTAATCTTTAACTATTCTTTAAAAACCTAGTTTGTCAAGTTTAGATGATATAATTTGCTTTCTTCCTATTACTTACACAACCATGAACGACATTATTTAATTCTCTCCTTTGTTTCTCCGTTATCCTTTCCACCTTGTCCGAACACTACTCTTCCTCCCTGATCCTTCACCGGCAGTCCTTTTGCTGGTTTCTTCAATCACTTCTTGGTTGAATGAAGTTCATTCTTTACTTAAGAGATTCATGGAAAGTGTTTGTGAGAACAGTTTTTCCTGCGTAGTCAGAATTTGTGCATATTTACAGCTCTGTCTTGTTAATTGAAGGCTACTTTGACTGAATATAAAATCAATTTTTTCCATCCATTAAAAAATGTCTCGACACTTGTTTTCTGTTACATGTTGCTCTAGAAAAGCCAGATGTAGATACTATCTTTTTTTCATATCCTTATTACCAAGTTGGTCTTTTTCCTGGGTGACCTGAGGCTTTTTTCCCATCCATTGGCTTTAAAACCTAATAACTTTTCTAAATTAATTGGTCTCAGTTATTTTTCCCAAGCATACATTGGATACTTTCACTATAATGATTTTGGTTTTGTGTATTATAATTTTAATATTAATTTGGTTCTATTATTTTGTTTTTATTTTCTAAGACCCCCATTTATATGCATACATATAGAGATTGGTTCTTCTTTGCCTGTCTTTTATGTGAAACATTTTCCTTTGATCCTTTTTATTATCTCATTTTTATTCTCTTGGTTTTTGATCATGCCATTTTTCAATGGCCCTTTTAAAATTATCATTTTAATATTTTTAATTAAATTAATTTAATATTTAATTAATATTTTTAATTTAATATTTATTTGTTAAAATTTATTATAAATTAAACATTAAATTTAAGTGTATTTTAATTTAAACTTGTAGCTTAGTCTTCATTTCTGATATGGCTTCTTTTTTTCTATATCTTTCTTAAGTTCAGGTAAGTTTCACTGCATTTTTTTCTTGGGTTTGGTCTACATATTTTAAATTAAAACAAATTGTATTGAAGTATAGTTGATTTACAATGTTGTATTAATTTCTGCTGCACAGCAAAGAGACTCAATTATACATATATATTCTTTTTCATATTCTTTTTCATTATGGTTTACCACAGGATATCGAATATAATTCCCTGTGCTATACAGTAGGACCTTGTTGTCTATCCATTATATATATAATAGTTTGCATCTGCTAATCCCAAACTCCCAATACTTCCCACCCCCACCCCCTCCCCCTTGGCAACTACAGTCTGTTCTTTATGTCTGTAAGTCTCTTTCTGTTTCATAGATATGTTCATTTGTGTTGTATTTTAGATTCCACATGTAAGTGATATCATGTGGTATTTGTCAGGTTTAGTTCATTTCTATTCTTAGGTTTTATTTTACTTTTTAGGTGTATTTTTTAATAAAATTTCCAAATACTTATTTGTTGATATTGACTTTATCTTAGATTATTGCACAAAATTTCAAATTGTAAAATTTCTAGAAACTGAAATATTTTAATTTCAAATTTTCTATTTTTCAAAGTGGATCTGATTTTTCCTATTCTAAGGAATTTCTTAGATGTGTTTCTAGTTAAAGATTATTGTTTTTTTCTGTCATGTTAAAATATAAACTGAGGCATGTTAAAAAAAAATTAAGAGTTTTTGAGAAAAAATCAGTTTGAATTGGGCAGCACCAAACTGGAAGCGATTAGGACCATTCCACCTGACAGTAGCTCAGGAAGACACTTGCATAAAGAAAGGCAGAAGCAAAGAAGGAAATAATTGATTGCCTTTAGCTTAAAGCCAAGTTGCTCTTTGTGATTGGTTGTCCTTGGGTTTCAGTATCATAACCTTGAGGCATTTATAGGCTTCGATTTTGCTTTGCTTACATAGGCCACCTCAGCATTGTAGCCACTTCAGCTTAATGGCCTCTGTTTAATTAATTTAACAGTCAGCATAGTGAGGTGCAGTTTTTGTTTGTTTGTTTGTTTTTAATGGATACAGTCTTTATGGGTGATATCCATGGGGAAAAGGGAAGAGTTGATATGTCCCGAAGATCTCTTTCAATTTGCAGAACCTTACATTTTCACTAGTCACTTCCTTCCACTCAGTGTCATGGTAACTCCAGTTCTCCATCTTCTTTTCTTCCAGAAGTAATTGTTTCCCAATGCTGCTACCTCTGGTCTTACTCCTTTTCCAACACCTTCTTTGCTGGGTGCAGTGAACTATAAAGTCCTGACTTGTGCTCAAAATTGTTGCACTTAAAGTTGAACTTTTTTCTCAAAGTCATTTTGCCAGTTTTGTCTAAGTCTTCTGCTTTGCTACCTTCTTTTTCACTGACTTTTTTTTTTTTTTTTTTTGTTGTACGCGGGCCTCTCACTGTTGTGGCCTCTCCCGTTGCAGAGCACAGGCTCCGGATGTGCAGGCTCAGCGGCCATGGGTCACGGGCCCAGCTACTCCGCACCATGTGGGATCTTCCTGGACCAGGGTACGAACCCATGTCCCCTGCATCGGCAGGCGGACTCTCAACCACTGCGCCACCAGGGAAGCCCTTCACTGACTTTTAAAGATTATCTTCCCCTACTCTCAATATCCACAGACTTACAGAAATGGCTTAAGTTTCAATGGTGTTTGTGTTGGAATTTGGTATGTACTTTTATGCTTATTAGTAATTTGAAAGTCAGGGTATTCCCTGTCCCCAAGTAATGATGAAAGTTTGGATAATGTTTGATTATATTTGTATGCTCTGTTGATCTTACACTTTTTTTTTTTTAATTTTAGAGGTCACATGGAGGGATTTAAATCAAGTGGTCTCCATTTTCCTGGAGCAATAGGAACTCTCAATTTTAGAAGATTCAAGTTTTCTTTTTTTTTTAGACTAACAGTGCATAAATTTCCAAGATACTAATATTCTCTAGTTTTTTATGTCTCAAAATTAAGTATGAATTTTCTATCTATACCCCTGATTAAAGCAATAACTATAGCATATTATACTTAATTCCTTTTACTTTAACTCCACCCAAACACAGTTATTCCCATGTTTAATCCAACATACATAATGGCTTTCGATTTTTGTTCAGGGAAGTAAAATTTTAGAATTAAGTATTGTACTTTTAAAACAACGTATCTTCTCTTTTTGGATTTGCTTGTTTTACTTTAAAACATCTACACTTATTTTTTTTATGTAAGATTGAAGAATATATTAGTTCATTTTTGGATAAATTGAATTTGATGTACCTACAATTTTCATGTCACTAAATTTAATTAATAGAATTAAGTCTTTATAATGCTTGACATCTTCAGATCATTTGAAATTGCTTAGCATTATCAAGCTTTTATATTTTTATGGCTTCCTTGATACCCAACTATGCCATCTCCACTCTATGTTTTGATCAATAATACAATAGTCTTTTGCAGTCTTACCTTTCTGCTGACATCAAAATGTCTAAATTATACAAGGATCAATTTCCAAGCTGTCAGCTCTTCTCTAGTACTTTCTTCTCCTTGAATAATTCCATACTCTTTCATGACATTAATTACAATGGATGTGGTAAGGACTTCACATCTCTACTGAAGTTGGATCTATTTTCCAAGTTCCATACGAATACATCTTACAACTTACTTGATAATTGCTACACTATCTTGAATAATTTGTGGAAGATATCAATTTTTGGTTAATTAAAAATGAAATAGGGCTTCCCTGGTGGCGCAGTAGTTGAGAGTCCGCCTGCCGATGCAAGGGACACGGGTTTGTGCCCCGGTCCGGGAGAGAGGCCCGTGTACCACAAAAAAAAAAAAAAAAAGAAAGAATATCTGATCTGTTATATTGATATAACAATAGATTAAATTATGTACTTCAAGCATCTGCTAATAGTAGGTGATATGATTTACTGCTGGTAATAGAAATTTAATAGACATGTTTGGAAAGGAAAGGAAAGGCAATTGAGAGATAATAGATTAAGGGAAGAGACATAGTTGAGAACATGCAAGGCATAGTTGAAGAAAACATAAGCAATGTTTTGTGTGGAGAGAACTCAACTCCAAGCTTTGCCTCTAGCTTTCTCTCTGGTCTTTAAATGTGTTACACTAATGATTTCTAATATTACTAATGAATTACTAATTACTAATTACTAATGAACAGTGGAGTCTCAACAGTAGTAACTTGAAGACACATAGATTAAAGGAACCACCATAGCCTATTCTGGGTAAGAGACTCATACTATTTAATCATATTCTTAGATGCTTCCAAGATTTCTAGGTTCCCTCCCTACTGTCACATGAGAATTCTTGAACTGAAGTCTTAAATCCAGCTGTGGAAAACAGGAAACGACTGACTTGAAAACTCCTCCCTTTGGATTGTGTTGTTCTTACCACGTAACATTACAGAAACTGAGAAGCTCACTAAGTCATGGGTCAGTTAATTTGTGCTCGACCAGGAGGATGATGAGATAGGAATGTCCCTCATTATCCCAGGGTAGCTAGAATGTGTAGTGGTTTTATTTCTAAGGAAGCTATTCCATATGATCTAGTTATATCCTTTCTGATTTTGTTACTCTAGTTATCTCTAAAGTATATTAGAGATCATTTGCACCCTTAGTTCTCACTTATTCAAAAGTCATTTGAAATGAAACAGTGCCTATGTTGGATTTCCATTAGATCATTGTATTTATTTTTATGAAAATATATTGGAATTTGGACACTGTATGGGTGAGTTCTTGAGATTTTCAAATAGGTGATTAATGTGATCTCAAAATCATTCAGAACAATTGAAAATGCACCAATCCAAGTTGGTAATATGAATCAAAGATCAATTATAATACCCATAATAAAATAGTACAAAAATGAATAAATAAAATATAGAAATAGTTTTGACCATAGAAGTCAATATGATATGATAGTTAAGATAGTAATTTGGGAGTGAAACTATGACACTTTGGTGATTCTTTGAACAGAAGTAGTGATGTTTGAATCGGGACTGAAACCGAGATTTCATTTTAGAGATATAGAAACATGATTGTGGATTTAACAATAAGATGGAGATTAAGAGGAAGTATATTCAAGTTCTTTAATTGGGAGAAAAATAATGTCACCAAAAAATCTTTTATTTCATAGCATACCAGGTAAAATAATGGAAGTTAAAAACACATTTTGTTTTAGAGATGCCTGAGAGTTTAAAAATGAGGATAAAATGCAATATGCTTTCTATTTTTCCAAACCTCAAAGGCTTTCTGTAAGGGAGAAGGCTGGCAATTGGTTCCCAACAATGTGTCAGGGAAGTAATTAATTCATAGGACCTTTGGACCACATAGTATTACCATCTACAACAAGAGCAACAGGAGACCTTCTGTTGAGAAGATCTGTGTTGTTTTCTTGTGCCTCTTGATTTTATCTCAAGGTTTAAAATTTTATTTAAACCTGACCATTTGTTGTCCTTGCACTCCTATATGCATTCTCCACAGGAAAATAAAACAAATGGTAGCATAGTATCAAACCACTATTGCTCTTTTTTTTTTCCTATTTTCCTTCAAAAGTGTGAATTCTGTATTCACTCTATATGCATGTTGCAGGTGTTAATTAATTTTCCTAAGAAATCACTAGCAAAAAATTTTGTAGATTTATAAAATTTATAATTGAATATTCATAAGGATAATAGAGTTTATCTAACCCAAATAAGCAAAAAGAAATAAAGTTGAGAAATGAAGATAAAGAAGAAAAGACATTTCATCAAAAATAAGAAGCAAGAATTAAAAATTGGCTTAAGTAGCAATATAGTTCATGTTACCTAAGTAACCTATTCTTGATTAGAATCACTGAATTTGTCAACTAAGAACATGGTGTCATTAGGGGGAAGTAAAATGATTAATGCTACTTCAAAAAATTCTTAAATCTGTAATTTAACTTGATTTCTGGGCAAAAGAGGCTATTGAAAATCATCAAATCATTAATTAACAAAATAGCCTGGGACAAATAAAATTTATATAAAACTTGACCACACGTGATACTGAAATTTTCTTTATTTTCTGTCAAAACACGGTTAAGTGGTGATATTGAGAGAGTGTTTCTCCAGGAAGCCTATGATGATGGGAATTCTTTCTACTCCCAGCCACCACATCCAAAAAGTTTCCAAATACCATGTATGAGAAGTATAGAATGACTGGGAAGCTAATTACCTTTATTATTATGATGGTTTGCATCAAAATGCCAATATTAATTTAAGCTAAATGAAATCATCACCTTTTCTTTTTCTGGACTGAATGCCAGACTAGGCCCCAAAAGCAAACAGTCAGACTTCCTTTGTATCCTTTTAAAAGACTAACATGTTAATATATTACTTGACTACTGATAATAAGTAATAAAAATGAACTAAGAAATACTTTTTGATGAAATTCCTATATGTTGATCTTGTCTAGGACTCTTACTCAAGTATTCTTCAGGTAGAGTCTCCAGTCCCTGTGTCAGTTAGCCTCTGTACTTTGAAACAACACATGCAACGAATGGGGAAAAGAACTTGACTGGGTCTTCTTCCTATGGGAAACACCTTCAATTCCCATACCCCTCGGGCTGTGTGGAACCCATAGAATGAAAAGAACCCAGTACAGACTATGTTTAGTCTTCCTACTAAATCCTACTCTAAAAACAAAAACCAAAAATCATGGCTGTATCTATGTCACCAATTCCTACTTTCACTCCTCATTCCTGGGAGATAATTAAATAGGAGACTAGAAATCATGGTAGATTCCAGGAGCACCTAATACCTGAAAGGCATCATGAAGGATGCCTGGTAAACTTACTATATTTCCCAAGTGCATTTTTTTCTTTCATTTTTCAAGTTACTTTAAAGTTTCCCATACTCCTTTAACTTAGGAAGAATTGACTATGTTCCAGGCAAAGGTAAATTCTTCCTCTTGGTAAATAAAACCTACCCACTACCCATACTACAACTGCACTGTCAATTCTGTCCATATCTGTTGAATCAGTCCCATTTCTTCTCAAAAAGCTGTAGTTTCATTAAACCCTATGTTGATGCCACTTTCTCCTCCAACTATTGCACAATTTTTATCTTCTATTTAGAATTAAATATCTTGAAAAAAAAGTATCATCTATACTCAACTTTTCCTCATCCCATGCACTTTGAACCCATTCCAAATAGACTTTTACTCTCTCAATATTCCCTCAGCAAGCATGCTAATGCCCTACTTGTTGCAAAACATATTAGTCATTTCTCAGTCCTTCTTGTATTTGCCCACTTTTCTTTTTTTCCATATGTATATATATTTTAACTTAGATTTCAGGACAGTATACCTTAAATTTTTTTTGAATAATGTTTAACATTATACCTGGGCACCCCACACTCCACACCCCAGTTAATGCATCAAATTTACCATCACAGACATTAAAGTAAAATGTTATATCAGCACTATGATTAATTTATAATTAAATAGCTCATTGAAATACTTTATCTTTTCTCTAACTCTTTAAAGGCAATTGTGATATTCTTCAAAGCATTGGAAAGACATTTTGCAAAACTTTATTCATGTTTTATTTTCTACTTTGTGAAAAATTTTTGTGTTAAATGAATGACATTTTGTAGAGTTTCAACAACAAAAGGAAAACAAATACACACAGAATATTTTCCCTTGTTGTGCTCATCACTAAGAAAAAAATGAAATGGTAATTGTGCTTTCTTAATACAAAAAACACCTTAAAAATTAAGAGTCCTGACATTTAAAAGCAGCTGAAAATGAGTAGCTTACTGCTGGCAATATGCCTCTAATATTGTAGCATTGCACACTAAAACTATAAAAAAAACTTTATTTAGATATACATTTAAACATTTCCCAATACTTTATTTTGATAATTAATATAAATTGAGAGATAAAAAACTAATTTTCATGCCAAATTTAAAGTAAAATAAAGAATGGCATAATTTTTTTTCCCAAGTAGAGCTTTATTAGAATAAACAGTATTGTTCCAGAATTATTTCCATTGGATAATTCAAATTATCACAAATGTTAGGGCAATAATTATATTAATGAGTAGAAAATGTGTCTTCCCTTTATAAAACATTAATCTGAGGTTTTATTAACTACTTATTTCAAAGTATATTTTTCAAATCAAAATATTAAAAAGTGATAATCAGTAAAGCAATGTAAGCTAGTTTCATGACTATAGAAATATCATGCCTTAGCTTATTCCCTGAAGAAAAAAATGGAAATGGAGTCTTGGGTGACATTTAGTAATCTTTGACACCGTCCACATTCAAACCATCTAGAAGTTCTCTTGAATTCATCTTTAAAATATATACCAAATATGTTCTTTTCTCCATTTCTAATATTGGAGTCTTAATTCATGCCAAAATCCTCACTGACCTCCACTCTCATAATAGTTTTCTAACTATACTCCTTGGTAACCCTCTTTCCCTGAAACACTGAGCTATTAATGAGAAACAGTCTACCCCAAAACCTGGTGGCTTAAAGAAAGAATGGTTTTTGATTGCTCATAAGTCTACAGAAGAGCTAGATGCTTCTGATGATCTAGACTGGGGTTAGCAGAGCAGTTCTGGGCTTGGCGGGGAAGTTCTGGGCTTGGCTTAGGCACACTCACATGTTTGTCAGTCATTAGTCGTTGGCTGATGCAGGATAACCTCAGCTTAGACTACTGGCTCTGTTTCATGCATCTTTTCATGCAGCAGCCTAGCCTGGGCATCTTTTCATGATGACCCCAGTGAGAGAACAGAAGTGTTCAATGCCTTGTGAGACTTAGGCTCAGATCTGAAACACTGCACTCCTGTCACATTCTATTGGCCCAAAGCATCAAGTCCAAGACAGATTTAAAAGAGGGAGAAACAGAAATGATGAGAGTTGCTTCAAAGACACATTGCAAGGATTGCAGATGTGATCTGGGGGTTGGGAGAGTGTGGACAATTGGAGTTGCATTACAGTCAATTTACCAAAAACACTAAAATCTATTTTCAAAATAGTATCCAGATTTACACTTCCAGAATATAAGTCAATATACTGCCCCAAACCTTTAATAACTTATCATTATATTTATAATACATTCCAAACTCCTAATCACGACTTACAATACCCTGTATGGTTTCTGCCTTCTCTGATCTCATCTTCTACTCTACTCAGCAGGGAGCTTTCCTGTGAGTTCATCTGTATATTCCCAGACTGTCGATAAAAAGCCCAATGTATAGTAAACAGTCGTTGAATATTTGCTAAATAAATGAATGGATTAATTAATATGCAAGTATTTTATACAAGGAATGATCAACACGTTTGTTGAGAAAACAAGTATAGCATTGGGAGAAATCCAAGAGATAGGTATCACGTTACTTCATTTTTCTTGTTTACTTTCCTGTTATCCTTGATAGATATTAGGGGAAAAATATAACAGAGTTGAATTTAATCACATTCCACTTCATTGATTTCTGTCCCTCATGCTGCTAAGATCCATACATACCTGAATGTACTAACACAAACACCTACGCTATTGGAAAACTTTATGCCATAGCAAGAGAAAGCTCTTCCTACATCCAAGCATTTGAGCACTTCACATGAGTTTCAAACCTCCATTTGTCTCTATCAATATTATAGTACACTCTGCAATACAAAATTTTAGACTGAGGCCAACAATCGAAGAAAAAGTACTATAAAGAATATTGTTGATTCAAATGACAAAATTGTATGATGAAAAGTAAATTAGGTAAAATATTACTTGTAAATGTACTGAGGTTGATAACTATAGTGTTAATTTCCCTATTGTTACAAAACACTTATGTTTTATGGTTAGAGGGCCACAATATATTCAGCTTTACAAATTGTTCAAAAATCATTTGTGTGTGCCTGTGTGTATGTGTGTGTGGAGAGATATTCAGGGAGCACATGATAAAGTGCATATATAGATGGGTAAGATAATAATGAACTGGGTAAAAGCTTATATATGTTCTTTGCAATATTCTTCCTGTCTGTTTTCACGATATTCTTTGCTCCAAAATTCTAGAATTTTTATGTATTTTTTTCAAAATAAAAGTTATTATATTATATACTACAATAATGAATCTAGACAAAATGTCTACCACTGTACATTTGGTGTCCCCCCCATTCCCCGCAATCTTTTATGCGTTGCATATCATTTTGTTTTCTTCATGCCTTTTGCAGACTGTTCACACATATTAGAGCCTAATTAAAGAGCTATCATTTGAGCAGGACTTACTCTTTGGATTTTCTTTATATCAATGTGTATCAATAAAGACTAGGAAGGGAAAACTGAGTCATTGAGTTTTTCAGTTACTGCTACATTAATAATTTATAGCCAGATACTATGAGACACAAGAACTTGGTATTCAGGCACCTGGAATTGGAATTTAGATCTTTTCTTTCTTTACTCTACCATATACCAAATTGTAGCGAATGCCCTGTCTCATCTCATTGGAATACCCTGTGCTACTTCTTCCTTTGCTGCCAGAAAAACCACTTCATTTGATGTTTCCCTGGATTTTTCGCTCATTTTCTTCTTTATAATATTTTTGTTTCCCAGTGGGAGTGCATTTCCATAGTGATGCTGCAGTATATATATCTGTCCAGGTTGTAACCACTGCGTTATAACAGAGTCTAAAGTGATGCAAAACATGCTTCAAAAGCTTAATAAACTCCAAGACTTGAGCTGACTTTCCTTAATAATAGAACACCAGTATCAATATATAAGGTCAAATATAAATGTTGGAGTCTTTGAGGAAGTGCTCATTACCATTTTTGAGTGGTCTTGTTGATTTCTTACTCAAATAAAATATGTATAAAGTATGTACTTTTTGGCCCCACAAATGTAACAGCAATAGCATTCTATAATATGTGACTTTGAATCAAAACCAATCCATATAAGTTTAATTTTTCTTTAATCTTCCTGGGGAATAGAGGGCAGCTGTAGAGCACTTAAACTTTGAAGTTTTATTTGCTATTTATCATCAGACCCTTCTTTGGACCTCAATCCAGCCTCTGGCTTCTTTTTGTTTTCCTGGCCACTTGCTTCAATAACATCATTATCCATCGCTCTCTATCCTCTTTCTTCATTTTGTCCAGGTATATCTTTGTCAGAGAATTGCTTAACCTTCATCATATTAACATCAGTTCTTTTCATCATAAGTTTTCTACTACTTGCACACTATACCCCAAGTATACCTTAACAGAAGGAGAAGTTGGAAAACACAGCTGGGAAACAGGAAGCCATGTATTGTTGGCCAAGTTTTTTCTATAGATGATTAGAGCTAACAGCATGACAAAAATATCCTCTCTATAAGACAATTAAATAGAAACATTTTTTTTTTTTGATCCTCAACTGAAGGAACCAGAGCAGAAAAGATGAAGTGGTTAGTTTTCATGCCAAATCAAGATGATCTATGGCTGAGTCAATAATAGAATTCCTGGTATATAACATATGTGCCCAAGGCATCTTCTGACCCATAAGAAAAGTTTCAGCCTTGTCTATGACTCTTATAGTAAAGCTAGCCATAAGGTTTGTTGAAATTACACAATTGACCTGTTTAGAACAGGAAGTGACCTTATAAATCCTTAATATATTTATTCTAGATATTCAACTGTTGAACATTGGCTAAATAGAGCTTAGATCAAAGAAAAAAGCAACTGTTTGATTCTTCCGTTGCGGAGCACAGGCTCCGGATGCGCAGGCTCAGCAGCCGTGGCTCACAGGCCTAGCCGCTCCGCGGCATGTGGGATCTTCCTGGACCGGGGCACAAACCCATGTCCCTGTATCGGCAGGTGAACTCTCAACCACTGTGCCACCAGGGAAGCCCAGTTTGATTCTTAATGGAGTGTTCTTTCAATGTTTCAATATTTTAGTGTAGAAAATGTATAATTTAATATTAGCATGTAAACATAGATTGTTTCCTCTGTAATGTTGCAGCTTTAGTAAGAAATATGTTTTTAAGAAGACAGGTAAAATTGACAGTACATGGTTTAATTGGATTTCTTTTTTCCTATAATCTTGATGCCTTGACTTTGGATATATTTGATATATGTTTATAGCATTAAATTGAATTCAATATTCCTGTTGAATTCAATCCTGTAAATCCTGTAAATTGCATAATCAAAGGTTTTAGTTTTCCAAATGGTAAATACTTCTAAATGTTGTGATGCACAATTGCAATTATAAAAGCATTGAAAAACTAACCAGTCTCTGGAAAAAGGGAACATATGTTCTACAATTTTAACTATAATTTCAAGACACAGTGTTATATTTAATTCTTAAGCAAATAGCTACTGAGAACTCACTATATTCAAGATTATTTGGTTCTATGACATTGTGGAATTTTCCAAAGATTATTAAAAGATAATCAACATGGAGAGATGTTTCATAAAATATACTCAATGGCAAATGACACTTTAACAAAAGCTAATTCTTTACAACTATTTGAACCTGAGCTAACAATTCTAGGATCCCACAAAACATACTTAGGATGCCAATGGATAAGAAAAACATAGGCCATAATAGTGAGTGTTCTGGATCCATAGTTACAAAAATGGTATTTTCTTTAGTAAGAGTTAGAGAATTTGGAATGATGTATTCATATTCTATTCTTACATTGGCTGGAACGTGACTGCTGGACTCTCTGTTGGGAGTCACGGTAGATAGCCAATTTAGTCACAAGGTTAGTCTGGGATTAGGATTGTAAACATGACAATCATCATCAATACCTGTGTGCCTCTCCTTTCAGGAAGCACAGGAGACTATGCTTCCCAGACCTCTTGTACTTAGGTAGAATCTAGTTCTTCCTAAAGAGCTTCAAACAGGAATGATATGCATGACTCCTGGGCTGAGTTATATTTTTCTTTCTCTTTCCATGCTTATGTGTGTTAGAAGCCATATCTTGACATGATCATGCCATACACTGAAAATGGACTGGATCCATGGGTCTCTAAAGAGTCATCAGACTGCAGCAGACTTTGGCAGATCAACAAATAATCTTTTGTTGTGTTAAATCACTGGGGTTTCTGGATTTTATGGTACTTCTAGTTTAAAATAACTTATCTTGAATAATATAAAGATTTAAATTTAGTAGACAGCAGTTAAGAAGCGGGAGTAAGTTATGAACTAGGGAAAATATTTGAAAGTTGGGAAGTAAGACTTTGGTCCTATGGAGACACACAAAATCAAAAGGCAGATAAGTCTAAAGTAAAAAAAAAAAAAAAGTCCACACTTCTTGATGTTTGGACATGACAAACAGATGTTTTGTTTTTCAGAAATTAGATAAGAAAATAAAAAGTATTATTATCTGACAAAACAATGTTGCTTATTCCACAAGCATCCTGTAGATTTGATCAAAAATTATGAAAATGTGCTGTTTTTCTTTATAGGTCTGCTCACTAAAGTTCTTTTAAAAATTTCTTAAAATAAGAGTCTCTAAATCCTTTGGAAGAATTCACTTTAGATATTTACTATATACTCACTATATATGTTTACTTATATGTTTGAAAATATATGCATTTCTATATTTCCCTATCTTAAAATGGGAATATTAATTTTTCCCATATTAGAGATTTGTTTAGTATTAAACAAATTATTACACATATTACTGGTTGGGTGCTTCTGATGGCAAACTCTTGGACAAAAGTTAGCTGGCATGATGTTTTCAGTACGTTTAGCGTCAACATCTGTGCAAGGAAGGGGGAGGAAGTAAAAATGGGCCAAGGGAGTAGTTCAGCTGCAATACAGGCATGGCAACAATCTCAACTGATCACTTGAAGGAACTCTGGATTGAGAATGGTCTTTCAAAGTTTTACATAGTTGAGCTGAAATGTCCAGGCCTTTACAGTTCACAAGAATCCATCATTGGATGTGACCTACCAGGGAAGGGAAAATAGCAGGTGGGACCCCATGATTTTCACTGTTCACCACAATAGGAACAGACTTAAGCATATTGTTGTAAATGCTTGTCAATTTTTTATAATATAACAGCAAAATCTATATTCCCTAGTTAATACATTAATTACATTTGAGGGTATACATTAAAATTAGACAAAATTGCTATAAAGGTAAAGTAGTTGTATTTTTTAAAGCTATCATTTATTACTGGTTCCAAAATCTGATAATTCTCGCTATGAATGAGAAGTCTATAGTGGAGAAGGTAGATGTTATAGCTGGCTTCTTTTCCCTTTGAAATTCCCCACTCTCCTGATCTCAATAATTACTTTTATGGCTCCACTTGTGTTGGGGCCAGGAAAAAAGTATTTCAAAAGAAAAGAGAAAAAAAATTGTGCACAGCTTATTTATTTCAGACCTGGCTTCAGGGAGTCTGAGGCTGGTTTTGTCACCTGTGGAGTTTTGGTGCTCATTGATTGATTCAAATCTTTGGGGTTAATCACTGGCAGTGCTCAAGTCAGGATATGTCTTGTGTAGATGGCAATTCCTATTATCAATATGCCTTTACCCCTGTTTCTAGCAGCTTATATCACAGAGACTTTCTCTGAGCATTAATCTTGCACTTTCAGGCAAGCCATTATGACTTGGTACATTTAAAATTTACTCAATCCAGTGGATTTCCAAAGATTGGTCATTGGGAAAACGCAAGCATCCTTGTGCTGAAAAGCATGAAAGGACAAATCCTAATCCAGTTCTCTCTCTCTCTCTCTTGCTCTTCTATGTCAGCTCCAGTCAGCCACTCTCCTTTGGAAATTGTCAGTTGTAAGGTTTCAGAAAATTTCTAAGGCTTTCTTAGGTAAACCTTACCTTCTAAGGTTTTCTAAGGTAAAGTTTCTAAGGTTTCAGAGATAATGTCCCCCACAGTCATTGGAGGATGTGTCAGTGTGGTCCTGTGTTCATGTGGTCAGGTGGTCACAGTGATCACCTGGTCATGTATCAGTGGTCAAGAGACATCATCTTCACTGCGCTTATAGTTGTGGGATGCAAACTCCACCCTCCTCATAGGACCATAGTATCAGGAGGATCTTGACAACTGTAATAAAGCAAATATCTTGTTTATTGATTTCTCACCTCCTTTATATCGAGTTTGAAAATGACTTATGGGTGGTAAAATCACTTTGAAGATTCTTCATGAACAGTTTAGTTACTTATATTAAAACTGGGTGGAGGTGGGGGGGATTACAAGACATCACTTTTTTTAACTCTGTGTCCTCAGCTGAAACATCAAAAGAGGAAGAATCCTACTTAACATTCTGTCATAGATTTTGTTTCATTTCATAGGCCATGTTTGAAAGACTGATAGCATAAAATATTTGGTTTATCATTCAATCTGGAAAACACACAAAGTGAGAATCAGGCATTCTTAAATCTAGTGCAAATCAAGTGAACCACATTACTGAGCACCTTATTAAATTTAAATGTATATAGACTTTGATCTAGTAATTCTATTTTTATGAGTTTATCCTATAGAAATACTCAAATTTACAGGGAATTTTCAAAATGGCATTTTTTTTTTTTTTGTAAAAAGGTAGAGACAAATTAATTGTTTCTCAGAATGGGAGATTTATTTATCTAATATACTCTAAATGGAACATTATTTTGTACATAAGACAATATATTAGATATCTAGGATGCTGAAAAATGATTGTTAGGTGAGGAAAGATTAAAAATTACAAGGTATAATAGAATATTTCATTTATTTATAAGTTTAGATACATATACTCATATACATGTATGTATTATACATGTATTCACATATAAATGAAAATTTTGAGAAAATCAATAAGTAATTGTTAAACAGTAGATAAATCTAAGCAGATAACTCTTATTTGTAATTGAAAGGAAAATATCTTTCATGTTATATATAACAGAACTATTTTAATATATTTAAATAATACATATGAGTATAGTGAATTATTAATATTTGCTCAATAATTTATAAAGTTATGGATATCAAATCATTCAACAAATATGAATTCAAAATTTATAGGAACATATAAATACTGATTAAATAAACAAATATAAAAACTTCCATAAGATATAACCAAAAAATATTAAGGACTGAGATTGACAGCTTGCAAAGAGCTTCCTTAGTCTTGTTTCTTTTTTTAAACATAATTGAATAAAATTTGTGATAAAATACAAACCATAAAATTTAAACATATTAAAATGTAAGTAAGCCTATATTATCTTTTGAATGAAACAATTAGAGAATTATGGAAACAGGTAATTGAAGAAAATTATCTGGTATTCCTGACATTCAAAGTAGAAAGAAATAAATTTTGATCCCCTAATTCTGACACTCAAAAGCAAGAATGAAACATTCTTTGTGGAAAAGTGGTCAGAAAGACAAGGACAACTTAAGAGGCAAAGAAACCAAACAGACATTTTTCCAAAGAAGATACACAAATAACCAACAGGTACATGAAAAGGTGCTCAACATTACTAACCATCAGGGAAATGCAAATCAAAAGCACAATGAGATATCACCTCAACCTGTTAGAATAGCTATTACTAAAAAACACCAAATAAACAAACCAACAACAACATAAAAAACAAGAGACAATAAGTGCTGGCAAGAATATGGAGGAAAGGGAATGTTTGTGCACTGCTCATAGGAATGTAGATTACTACAGTTGCTGTGGAAAACTGTAGGGAGTTTCCTCAAAAATTAAAAATAAATCTATCAGGCTTCCCTGGTGACTCAGTGGTTGAGAGTCCGCCTGCCAATGCAGGGGACACAGGTTCGTGCCCCGGTCCGGAAAGATCCCATATGCGGTGGAGCGGCTAGGTCTGTGAGCCATGGCCGCTGAGCCTGTGCGTCTGGAGCCTGTGCTCCGCAACAGGAGAGGCCACAAGAGTGAGAGGCCCGCGTACTGCAAAAAAAAAAAAAAAAAAAGAGAGAGAGATCTATCATATGATCCAGCAATCCTACTACTCGTTATATATCCAAAGAAAATGAAAACAGGATCTTGAAGAGACATCTGCACTCCCATGTTCATTGCAGCATTATTCACAATATCTAAGGTATGGATAACCTAAGTGTCCATCAATGGAAAAATGGATAAGGAAGATGTGGTTTATATATACAATGAGAAAGTAGAAAATCCTGCCATTTGTGACAGCAAGGATGGCACTGAGGGCATTAGGATAAGTGAAATAAGTCGGAGAATGACAAATACTATATGATATCACTTACATGTGGAATCTAAAAAAGCTGAACTCAGAAACACAGAGTAGAATAGTGGTTACCAGGAGCTGGGAGGTGGAGGAAATGGGGGGATGTTGGTCAAAGGGTACAATCTTCTAGTTAGATGAGTAAGTTCTGGTGATATAATGTACAACAGCATGATTACACTTAACAAAATTAGTATATACTTGAAATTTGCTAAGAGAGTAGATCTTTAATATTCTCACCATAAAAAAGAAATGGTAATTATGTGATGTGGTGGAGGTGTTAGCTAATACTGTGGTGGTGATTACTTTGTAACATATAAGTGTATTAAATTAAGACATTGTATACTTTAAACTTATATGTGTTATATATCACTTGTATGTAGCTGGGAAAGCATAAATGAAGGAACTTGTTTCACTTTTCCTTTTCTTTCCCAAACTTTTCTCCTTAGTTTGTCTTTGGCATAAAGTTGTCTACATTTTTAAGGATAGTGAACTCTGTTTTTGTCCTAGAGTACAGCAGTTAAGAAGGCAGTAGAACAGAAAAAAAAAAAAAAAAAGGGAGGGGGGTAAAAACTGAGATTACTTATGTGCATTTTAGAATGCCATTGAATTGAAATTATAATGTAATTGTTTCCTTGATGCAATATAAAAGGACTGTGAGAAGTCAATGAGTTTTCCCTGATCTCTTCAAGAACAAACCATAGGAAAAAGTGTTCAGTACAACCAAATACATACCAGGATTAAGAATTATATATATATATATATACACACACACACACACACACACACACACACACACACACACACACACACAAGAAAAAGAGAATCAAAGAAAAAATATTCAGTTTTGGTAAATCTAAAACACAATTTCATAGAAAAATATCTGGAAATAAATAGACATCAATCTTTTTGGGGATAGCAGAATGCAGAAGCTAATAGTAAAATTAATATTATCTATTTTCAAAAACTTAACACGTTATTTACTTGTAGTTAGAAATTAAATCAGTATGTGTACTACATGCAATTTTATCTTACTTTAACTGTGTCTAAGCATGACTGTTTTGTTTCCCATCTACACCTCCAACCACACATTTAAATAAGTTAAGATATGATAAATATTTGTTGACTTTTTTGGGGGGGTACCTTATTTTAACAATTTCTTTCTTTGAAAAAGGTATCCAGATTTTTTTGAGAATTAATTCTCTTCTATTGTTTTAAGATTTTTTTTTTTTTTTTTGGTGGTATGCAGGCGTCTCACTGTTGTGGCCTCTTCCGTTGCAGAGCACAGGCTCTGGACGCGCAGGCTCAGTGGCCATGGCTCACGGGCCCAGCCGCTCTGCGGCATGTGGGATTCTCCCAGACCAGGGCACAAACCCGTGTCCCCTGCATTGGCAGGCAGACTGTCAACCACTGTGCCACTAGGGAAGCCCTGTTTTAAGATTTTTTTGTGAGCATATAGTATGGGATCGTATCTCCATTTATCCCCAGATCTTTATTTTTTTCTTTTCTTTCTTTTTCTTCCTTTTTATTTCTTTTTCCTCCTCTCCTCTTCTCTTCCTTTCCCTTCCTTTCACTTAACTTCTCTGTGCATTAATACTCTCTCTCACACACACAGTTATGAAGATGAAGTATACGTTCATATCTACCACTGAAGTTAAGCTGATCTCTAGAATTCAGTACTAGAACAACAACAACAAAAAATCTGTAAATAAGCATTCACTCTAGTAACTTCATCCAGACAAGGTTGTGGAATAGTTACAGTTCTTAAGACCCCAGAGCCCATGTCCCTTTACTTGTTCTTTCAGCCTTTCCTTCAATCTGTGAGTTAGTATCTTTACAGAAAATCTCAAACACTTACAAAAATTTAGGCATTGATTTTTACTTTCATCCAAAAGAGAAATACATACAGTATATCAAAAAAATGCCCCAATACATTGGCCATTAGGTGATGAAGGATAATAATCCCTGAGAGAAGGGAAATAAGTAAGATAATCCTATGATTTCCCCAGTTTAATGCCTGTAGAGAGTTGCTAGGTCACATGGAGACAAGGGAAATGCAGATTGAGTCAGCCTGTCTCCCTAGATGAGGAGACAGAGCTGGGAGTCTCTGGAGGTCAAAGAAGCCTGATATTATGAAAGAGAGTACTGATGATGAGAGAGCTGAAACAGGGAGAATCCAGATATCTCTAGAGAGGCCCTCACTTGAATTTTCAGCTGATATTAATCAGTGCCTGGATTTGAGGACATTGTCCAAGGATAAGAAAGAACCACCTTAAAGGAACAAGATGATCAATCTCCATGCTCACCTAGGGCCAGAAATAGTTCCTCCTCCTCCAAACAAACATGCATAAACTTATAAACTTATAAAAAGAGGATTGAGTAGAATACTCATAAGAGTTTTGTGTCAATAGTGGGCAGAATTAACTCTAAAATAAACACTACTCTCATCCCAGATAATAAAGCAAAATATAAAAGTAACAAACTATTTTCAAGAAACTTAATTTTGTTCCAGAAAACAGCAAGGTATATAAGAATATCAAAATATCAACCACAAGATAAAATTCACAATGTCAGATATCCACTTAAAACTTACCAGACACACAAGAAAGAAAATATAAGCAAAATGAAAAGAAACATTAACCTCTAGAAACATATTTGTAAGTGACACAGATTAAACACTTACTAAAAAAGCACATTAAAAGTTATTATAGGGCCTCCCTGGTGGCGCAGTGGTTGAGAGTCTGCCTGCCAATGCAGGGGACACGGGTTCGTTCCCCGGTCCGGGAAGATCCTACATGCCGTGGAGCGGCTGGGCCCGTGAGCCATGGCCACTGAGCCTGTGCGTTCGGAGCCTGTGCTCCGCAACGGGAGAGGCCACAACAGTGAGAGGCCCACGTACCGAAAAACAAAAAGTTATTATAAATGAATTTTCTGTTTTCAAAAAGTCAAGATAAAGATGAACATTTTTAGAAACTCAGAAGATTAAAAAAATAGGACTTCTGCTTCATGAAAACTATAGTGCTTACAAGGAAAAACAAATTGATGCAATTAGACATTACAGTAGTAGAAGCTAGTGAACTTGATGACATAGCGATAGAAACTACCTAAAATAAAACACAGAGAGAAAGAAAAGGCAAAAATAAACAGTCGCAGTGAGCTGTGGACAATTTCAAGCAGACTAAGGTATATGTCATTAAAATCATTGAAGGAGATCAGTAAGAAGCAGGTTCAGAAAAATATATTTCAAAAAGGATACAAAAGCTACAAATTTGATAAAAAGTATAAACCCACATATCAAAGAAGATTAAAGAACCCCAAGAACAAGAAATATGTCACCAAGGCATATAATAATTAAATTGCTTGAAAACACTGTCAAAGCAAAAACAAAAAAAAGAGGAAAAAGGACACAATAGGTACAAATGGGAGGAGGGGGAAACCCCATGAGATTGGCAGCAGATTTCTCTTCAAAAATAATGCAAGATAGGGACTTCCTTCGTGGTCCAGGTGTTAAGAATCTGCCTTCAAAAGCAGGATACACGGGTTCAATCCCTGGTCGAGGAACTAAGATCCCACATGCTGTGGGGCAACTAAGACTGTACTCTCTAGAGCCCACATACCACAACTACTGAGCCCATGCACTCTGTAGCCAGCACACAACTAGAGAGAGAAGCCCACATGCCTCAACCAAGAGCCTGTGCACCACAACTAAAGATCCCGTATGCCGCAACTAAGACCTGAAGCACTCAAATTTAAAAAAAAATGCAAGCTAGAAGTCAGTATAGCATCATCTTTAAAGTACTGGAAGGAAAAATTTGCCAAACCAAGATTATATACTTCATGAAAAAACATATTTTAAAAAGTAAGGCATTAAAAAAACATTGCAAGCATAGAAAATTTGAAAAAACTCATCATCCAAAGAACTGAAATATAAGGTAGTCCTTCAAGCATAAGGAAAATAATACCAGTAGGAATTCCTGATCTTCATGAAGGAATGAAGAGCACTTGAAATTTATGTAGGTGAAGATAACTTTTTTTTTATTATTTTAATCTATTCATATGTCATCGGGTCTGAGAAACTGTCACAGTCAAGAAAAGAACAGGAGACATGACTAGTTAATGTAAGGTAGTTTCCTTAATGATATCATGTAACAGAAAAAGGACATTAGGTAAAAACTAAGAAAATCTGAACAAATATCGACTTTAGTTAATAACAATATATCAATATTGGTTCACTTATTGCTACAAATGCACCATACAAATATAAAATATTGATAATAGAAGATACTAAAGACAAAATATTGATAATATTGATAATAGAAGATAATATTAATAATAGAAGATACAGGGTGGGGACTCTCAGCACTATCATCTCAATTTTTATGTAACACTAAAACTGTTCTGAAAATAAAAAGTATTTGAAATTAAAAAAGAAAATTGCATCCAGATGGTAAAAGAAGAAAGCTATCTCTATGTTCTGACACCATTTTTGTTTTGTTTTGTTTTGTTTTTTTGGCCCCACTGTGCAGCACACGTACCTTAGGTCTCTGACCAAGGATCGAACCTGTGCCCCCTGAAATGGAAGTGCAGAGTCTTAACCACTGGACCACCAAGAAAGTCCCTGACACCATGATTTTTGATGTAAAACATCAATGCAATCTACAACGAAGCTGAGAGAGAGAGAGAGAGGGAGAGATGAAGCTACTAGTGAAGTTTTAGGATACAAGATTAATATATACAACCCATTAATTTCTCCACACACTAACAACCAAAACTTAAAAAATGAAATTTAGAGAACAATGACATTAACAACACTGTAAAAATGTAAAATATTTAGGGAAAAATTTGTCAATTTTTTGCAAGAACTGTTTTCTGAAGAAATGTAAAACATTACCTATAAAGAGAACCTAGATAAATGGAGAGAGATATCATGTTCATGCAATGGAAACAATAATTTAAGATATCATTTTTTTCTAAACCACGTATAGATGTAGTGCAATCATAACCAAATACCAGCTAGCTTATTTGTAGAAACTGAAAATGTGACTCTAACGTTCAGTTAAATACAAAGTCACTACAGTGACCAAAACAATTTGAAAAAGAAACAGGAAAAGATGTATTTCCTTGCTTTAGGAGTTACTAAATGGCTACAGTATTCAAGATTGTGCCTTACTGTCATCAGCTTAGACCCATCACTCAATGAATAAGGATAGTGAGCCAACTCTCTTATTTTCAACAAAGGTGCAAAGGCAGTACAGTGGAAAGAGTATATATTCTTAAGAAATGGCACTGGAACAACTGGATATCCATATGCCAAACAGTGAATTTTGATCCATTCCTTAGACTATGTACAAAAATAAACTAGAATGTATTGTGGTTCTAAATACTCCTGGAAGCAAACATAGAGAAAAAGAATTGTGACCTTGGATTAATGAAGGATTTCTTAGGTACAATACCAAAAGCACAATCTATAAATATAATTTACACATTAGACTTCATACAAATTGAGACTATGTGCTCTTTGATGAAAGACACTGTTAAGAGAATGAAAAAACAATGTAAGACTGGGAAAGATATTTGCAAGTCATATTTCTGATAATGAACTTGTACTCACAACACATAAAGAATTCTCAATACTTAAAGGAAACAGATCAAATAAAAAAATAGGTAGAAGATTTAAATAGACACTTAGCCCTAGGATGCAAGGAAAATGTCAGGTTGAATCTGGTAACACTGTTGTTGTTAGAAACCATGGGTGCTGTAAAGATGATAGGTGCAGAATAAAAGAGATAGCTTAAGTGACTCTCATTATGCAATATTTGAAAATATCAGCTGTAACAATGGTATAAGTAGTAATAATAATTGCCGCTGTTGAGTCTGTAAAAGACTAGGATTCCCTGGTGATGTTCAAATGAGAAAAGTCAATGTAAAATGCATAAAAAGAAAAATATATTACTGAAGAAGCATAACTAGAATAAAAAGAATTTCTAAACAATTTTAATGAGAGGTTCAAAGTATTTAAATGTTTGTTTTCTCTTTTTAACAGAATAGTAGCTTGCAAAACATGAACATATATATCATACATGTAACAGAGTTAGCTTTATAGGCCTATGACTTGTGCAGTTGCACAGAACCCAGTGTTTATCCAGCCACTATGCTTGGTTTAATGCTCTGGTGTCACCATCTTGAAATTCTTAATAATTTTATCTTTGAAATTGTGTTTGGCAAGCAAAGTCTGACAAGACCATTGAGCATGCAAGTGAGCAGAGGAAATACACACAATATGCATGTCCTAGTTCCTTGATACCCTATTTATATATCCAATGAGCACAGGGTTCTGGGGAAACCACAATGCATGGTAGTTCAGTGGGAGTCAAAGAAAATGCAAGGTAAACCTGTTATGGTACCATACCTTGGGTCCACTTTGAGTCTTTCTGAACTACAGTGCATTGGGAGCCATGGGGATTCTGTGCTCATTTCATCAATAGGTATAACTGAATAAACAGCCCACCTAAAGCCCTAAGAGACTGCACTTTTCAGGTGCACTTTTTTGCATTGACCAACCACTAATACTGAATATCATGGCAAAAAAAAAAATAAAGGGAAAAATAAAACAATCCATGGTTTCTTTTTCTTTCAGTCCATTCATACCCATTGGTAAGCAAAGGTAGAGAGTTTTGGTAGTATGTATAACATCAAAAGGTGAAACAGCCTTAGTTGAGTTAGATTTGTGCAGTGTTTCCATTTTCTCCTAAGAATGAAATGCATATGCATGTATGAGCCACAAAATACAAAGTGTGTAATTCTGGGGATTCCATGAGTGCTCATGTATCTGCATTTAAAGCTAGTATTGCACAACATAAGTATAAATGATAATAGCCATGAAAATAATTTAAAATTTTAGTTTTTCTTTATGTCTAACAACACTAAGTGGCAAAGAAAAAAATACCATAATACATATATAAAGAGAGGTGCAGAAGAAAGAGAACAACTATATAATTTAGTTCCTTAAAAGGGACTCTTTTCCTTCTTCTTTGAATGAGAGATCCAATGTTATCATTTTGCACTGGATGCCACAAATTACAGAGTTGGCACTGAATGCAGTAAATATAAACGTTAAAATATGTTGTGATTAAGTGTTTTTCATTCAAGCAATACAGGATTTAATATTCAATAATTAATTGTGGTCATTCATAATATAAAAAGACTTTTAAAAACAGCGTTTTCTTTTGAGCCGTGTGGCAGACAGGGTCTTGATGCTCCAACCAAGTATCAGGCATGTGCCTCTGAGGTGAGAGAGCTGCGTTCAGGATATTGGTCCACCAGAGACCTCCTGGCTCCACATAATATCAAATGAGGAAAGCTCTCCCAGAGGTCTCTATTTCAACACTAACACCCAGCTCCATTCAACAACCAGCAAGCTACAGTGCTGGACACTCTATGCCAAACAACTAGCAAGACAGGAACACAACACCACCCATTAGCAGAGAGGCTGCCTAAAATCATAATAAGGGCACAGGCACCCCAAAACACACCACCGGTCCTGCTCAACAGAAAGACAAGATCCAGCCTCATCCACCAGAACACAGGCACCAGTCCCCTCCACCAGGAAGCCTACACAACCCACTGAACCAACATTACCCACTGGGAGAAGACACCAAAAAGAACAGGAACTATGAATCAGCAGCCTGCAAAAAGGAGACCCAAAACACAGCAAGTTAACCAAAATGAGAAGACAGAGAAAAACACAGCAGTTGAAGGAGTAAGTTAAAAACCCAACAGACAAAACAAATGAAGAGGAAATAAGCAGTCTGCCTGAAAAAGAATTTAAAGTAATGATAGTAAAGATGATCCAAAATCTTAGAAATAGAATGGAGAAAATACAAGAAACATTTAATTAAGGACCTAGAAGAACTAAAGAGCAAACAAACAATGATGGACAACACAATAAATGAAATTAAAAATTCTCTACAAGGAATCAATAGCAGAATAACTGAGGCAGAAGAATGGATAAGTGACCTGGAAGATAAAATAGTGGAAATAACTACTGCAGAGCAGAATAAAGAAAAAAGAATGAAAAGAACTGAGGACAGTCTCAGAGACCTCTGGGACAACATTAAACACACCAACATTTGAATTATAGGGGTCCCAGCAGAAGAAGAGGAAAAGAAAGAGACTGACAAAATATTTAAAGAGATTAGAGTCAAAAACTTCCCTAATATGGAAGAGGAAATAGTCAATCAAGTCCAGGAAGTGCAGAAAGTCCCATACAGGATAAATCCAAGGAGAAACATGCCAAGACATATATTAATCAAACTATCAAAAATTAACTGTAAAGAAAAAATATTAAAGCAGCAACGGAAAACCAACAAATAACATACAAGGGAATCCCCATGGGGTTAATAGCTGATCTTTCAGCAGAATCTCTGCAAGTCAGAAGGGAGTGGCAGGACATATTTAAAGTGATGAAAGGGAGAAACCTGCAACCAGGATTACTCTACCCAGCAAGAATCTCATTCAGATTTGACAGAGAAATTAAAACCTTTACAGACAAGCAAGACCTAAGAGAATTCAGCACCACCAAACCAGCTTTACAACAAATGCTCAAGGAACTTCTCTATACAGGAAACACAAGAGAAGGAAAAGACCTACAAAAACAAACACAAAACAATTACGAAAATGGCAATAGGAACATACATATCGATAATTACCTTAAATGTAAATGGATAAAATGTTCCAACCAAAAGACATAGACTGGCTGAATGGATACAAAAACAAGACCCATATATACGCTGTCTACAAGAGACCCACTTCAGACCTAGGGACACAACAGACTGAAAGTGAGGGGATAGAAAAAGATATTCCATGAAAATAGAAATCAAAAGAAATCTGGAGTAGCAATTCTCAATTCAGACAAAATAGATGTTAAAATAAAGACTATTACAAGAGACAAAGAGGGATACTACATAATGATTAAGGGATCAATCCAAGAAGAAGATATAACAATTGTAAATATTTATGCACCCAACATAGGAGCACCTCAATACATAAGGCAAATGCTAACAGCCATAAAAGGGGAAATCGACAATAACACAATAATAGTAGGGGACTTTAACACCCCACTTTCACAAATGGACAGATCAACCAAAAGGAAAATAAATAAGGGAACACAAACTTTAAATGATACACTAAACAAGATGGACTTAATTGATATTTATATGACATTCCATCCAAAAACAACAGAATACACTTCTTCTCAAGCGTTCATGAAACATTCTCCAGGATAGATCATATCTTGGGTCATAAATCAAGCTTAAATTGGTAAATTTAAGAAAATTGAAATCTTATCAATTATATTTTCCAACCACAACGCTGTGAGACTAGATATCAATTACAGAAAAAAATCTGTAAAAAATACAAACACATGGAAATCTGTAAAAAATACAAATCTGTAGAAATAAACTACTAAATAATGAAGAGATCACTGAAGAAATCAAAAAATACCTACAAACAAATGACAATGAAAACACTATGACCCGTAAACTATGGGATGCAGCAAAAGCAGTTCTAAGAGGAAACTTTATAGAAATACAATCCTACCTCAAGAAACAAGAAACATCTCAAATATACAACCTAACCTTACACCTATAGCAATTAGAGAAATAAGAACAAAAAAACCTCCAAAGTTGACAGAAGGAAAGAAATCATAAAAGTCAGATCAGAAATAAATGAAAAAGAAATGAAGGAAAAAATAGAAAAGATCAATAAAATTAAACCTGGTTCTTTGAGAACATAAAGTTGATAAACCATTAGCCAGACTCATCAAGAAAAAAGGGAGAAGACTCAAATCAATAGAATTAGAAATGAAAAGGAGAAGTAACCATTGACACTGCAGAAATACAAAGGATCATGTGAGATTACTACAAGCAACTATATGCCAAGAAAATGGACAACCTGGAAGAAATGGACAAATTCTTAGCAAAGCACAACCTTCGGAGATTGAACCAGGAAGAAACAGAAAATATAAACGGACCAATCACAGGCACTGAAATCGAAACTGTGATTTAAAATCTTCCAACAAACAAAAGCCAGGACCAGATGGCTTCACAGGCGAGTTCTATCAAACACTTAGAGAAGAACTAATACCTATCCTTCTCAAACTCTTCTGAAATACAGCAGAGGGAGGAACACCACCAAACTCATTCTATGAGACCACCATCACCCTGATACCAAAACTAGACAAAGATGTCATAAAGAAAGAAAACTACAGGCCAATATCACAGATGAACACAGATGCAAAAATCCTCAACAAAATACTAGCAGACAGAATCCAACAGCACATTAAAAGGATCATACACCATGATTAAGGGGGTTTATCCTAGGAATGCAAGGATTCTTCAATATATGCAAATGAATCAATGTGATAAACCATATACAAAAATTGAAGGAGAAAAACCATATGATCATCACAATAGATGCACAAAAAGCTTTAGGCAAAATTTAACACCTATTTATGACAAAACCTCTCCAGAAAGTAGGCATAGAGGGAACTTACCTCAACATAATAAAGGCCATATATGAGAAACCCACAGCCAACATCGTTCTCAATGATGAAAAACTGAAACCATTTCCACTAAGAGCAGGAACAAGACAAGGTTGTCCACTCTCACCACTATTATTCAACATAGTTTTGGAAGTTTTAGCCACGAAAATCAGAGAAGAAAAAGAAATAAAAACAATCTAAATTGGAAAAGAAGAAGTAAAGCTGTCACTGTTTGCAGATGACATAATACTGTACATAGAGAATGCTAAAGATGCTACCAGAAAACTACTAGAGCTAATCAATGAATTTGGTAAAGTAGCAGGATAGAAAATTAATGCACAGAAATCTCTTGCATTCCTACATGCTATTGATGGAAAATCTGAAAGTAAAATTAAGGAAACACTACCATTAACCATTGCAACAAAAAGAATAAAATACCTAGTAATAAACCTACCTAAGGAGACAAAAGACCTGTATGCAGAAAACTATAAGACACTGATTAAAGAAATTAAAAATGATACAGTCAGATGGAGAGATATACAATGTTCTTTGATTGGAGGAATCAACATTGTGAAAATGACTATACTACCCAAAGCAATCTACAGATTCAATGCAATCCCTATCAAATTACCAATGGCATTTTTCACAGAACTAGAACAAAAAATTTCACAATTTGTATGGAAACACAAAAGACCCTGAATAGGCAAAGCAATCTTGAGAAATAAAAACGGAGCTGGAGGAATCAGGCTCCTGGACTTCAGACTATACTACAAATCTACAGTAATCAAGACAGTATGGAACTGACACAAAAACAGAAATATAGATCAATGGAACAAGATAGAAAGCCCAGAGATAAACCCATGCACATATGGTCACCTTAGTTTTGATAAAGGAGGTAAGAATATGCAATGGAGTAAAGACATCCTCTTCAATAAGTGGTGCTGGGAAGACTGGACAGGTACGTTTAAAAGAATGAAATTAGAATACTCCCTAACACCATACACAAAATTAAACTCAAAATGGATTAAAGACCTAAATGTAAGGCCAGACACTATAAAACTCTTAGAGGAAAACATAGGCAGAACACTCTATGACATAAATCACAGCAAGGTCCTTTTTGATCCACCTCCTAGAGAAATGGAAATAAAATAAAAAATACACAAATGGGACCTAATGAAACTTAAAAGCTTTTGACAAAGGATTAATCTGCAAAATATACAAGCAGCTCATGCAGCTCAGTATCAAATAAACAAACAACCCAATCCAAAAATGGGCAGAAGACCTAAATACACAATTCTCCTAAGAAGATATACAGATTGCCAACAAACACATGAAAGCATGCTCAACATCACTAATCATTAGAGAAATGCAAATCAAAACTACAATGAGGTATCACCTTACACCATTCAGAATGACCATCATCAAAAAATCTACAAACAGTAAGTGCTAGAGAAGGTGTGGAGAAAAGGGAACCCTCTTGCACTGTTGGTGGGAATGTAAATTGATACAGCCACTATGGTGAACAGTACGGATTTTCCTTAAAAAACTAAAAATAGAACTACCATATGACCCATCAATCCCTCTACTGGGCATATACCCTGAGAAAACCATAATTCAAAAAAAGTCATGTACCACAATTTTCATTGCATCTCTATTTACAATAGCCAGGACATGGAAACAACTTAAGTGTCCATCAACAGATGAAAGGATAAAGAAGATATGTCACATATATACAATGGAATATTACTGAACCATAGAAAGAAACAAAATTGAGTTTTTTGTAGTGAGTTAGAAGGACCTAAAGTCTGTCATACAGAGTGAAGTAAGTCAGAAAGAGAAAAACAAATACCGTATGCTAACACATATATATGGAATCTAAAAAAAAAAAAAAAAAAAAAAAAAGGGTTTCTGAAGAACCTAGGGGCAGGACAGGAATAAAGACCCATATGTAGAGAATGGACTTGAGGTCACGGGGAAGGGGAAGGGGAAGCTGGGACCAAGTGAGAGTGTGGCATGGACATATATACACTACCAAATGTAAAATAGATGGCTATTGGGAAGCAACCACATAGCATAGGGAGATCAGCTCGGTGCTTTGTGACCACGTGGAGGGGTGGGATAGGGAGGGTGGGAGGGAGATGCATGAGGGAGGAGTTATGGTGATATATGTATAGCTGATTCACGTTGTTATAAAGCAGAAACTAACACAGCATTGTATAGCAATTATACTCCAATAAAGATGTTAAAAAAAGAAGAAATTTATGATCAAGGTGTCAGTTCTACCTCAGATCACTTTTATTTTCTTAATAAAAACAATAACTGATTTATTTATTTCATTTTGGCAATTTTATTCACAGGAATTTTTCAATGAAATGTGTCTTCTAGCCCACAAATAAGTTGTACCAAGAACTTAACTACCTTATATATTCTTGGGAGAATCTAAAATATAGCTTTTAAATATGACTATGAAATTGTCATTATTACACGTTTATATTTTTAATATTCCTTATTCTAAGGTAAAATAAATAGCAGTGTTAAAGTAGCAGCATATTACTTTGTTTCTAGATATCAAATATATATATCCGAAAAAATCAGCATTTGGAAGAAATGGAAGGTCTTTTCTTATAAATATACATTATTCAGAAGCAAACAAAGTACACCTTTGGTGTAATTGTCAGCGATTTACATACTGCCCTAAAATTTGAATATCATTTCTGAGCTAGAAATCTTAAGGACAAAGGCATATCTATGAATAATGAGAAACAAAGCTACACACATGAATTATGGTTTAAACCTTGTCATGTTAATAAAAGGTGACAAGAGCGTATTATGCTGCTAGATGAAGTTTCAGCCTTTATTACATGATTTGATTTAACTGAGATCCATGGAGATAAACTGAAATATTTAGTGACAGTCCATTTTTTAAAGCCATCTCCTTCTCAGAAACAGATCAAAGAATGTAGCCATACAGTTTATTATACCTGGCAGTCTAATAAAAATCTGAATACTTGCACATTTGAATCAGTTCTCAGTTCCTTATCAATCAAAATTAGCAATTCATATGCCTAGATAAACAAAACTTATTACAAATACATAAATATCCTTTTAGTTATAAAGGATAATGAGCATGACATTGAAAAGTAAGTAGAACAAATACTTTAATATGTACTGCCTCTAGCACAAATGGAGTTAATAATCTATCAATATGTCCATTTTACTGTACTTGTAATTTAGCTATAAAAGATCATTCAAGCAGAAGCATGCTATTGAGGTCATATTGTTTCCCTACTTTTACATCTCACTCTTTTATGCTATTTCAGCTATTTATAATTCAATATACATTTAGTTTATATTTATATTCATACCCAGAAATATCCCTTCAGTGTTCCCAGAAAAAATAACAAGGTTGATAGTATATAATATTTTTGTGTTCAGAGAAATATTTCAAAACATTTTTTTAGAATTTAGTATATATGGGCCAAGACCTTCCTTCCTCAAATTTGTGTTCTTATAATTCTGGATATAACATTGATTTACAGAATATGCAGCATAATATTTAGAAAAAGTTGGCTCCAAGAGTAGATAGTAAACTTCACTTCCATACTCATAAAATCCAACATCTTCTTTTACTCCTTTCTACCCTAGTGTACCCATACCAGGCACTCAACAGTGTGATTTTTCTCTTCCAGAAATCCATTTATTTTAAAATTTCTTTGTGATCTTTCTAGTGTCTTTGGAAAAATATTCTATTTTAATTCCTTGTGATATTAGATTCCCTAGGTTTTCAGATATGCTCAAGGTCTTGATCAGCACATTACTATGGAAAAGAAAGGATAGCCTTTGACATATGGGAAATTATGGTATTGATCAAAATTAGTTTTGCGTGTCTAGGTTTCTGGCAAAATTAACTGGAACATTGGAAGTAAAACAGACATATCCTTTCTTGGTGGTGTTGAGGAGCTAGTGATGTGAACTAACGTTAGGGTGAGCTCACACATTCTTCATTCTTCACGCGCTATGCATGTGCTATTACTTAGGGCAAGCTCATTTCTAATTTTCATACTCCACTACAAATCAAATAGAGCATGTAAAAATTGTACCATATTTCATTCCCATAAATACAACCCTTGTTCTTCCTCTTTTTGTTCATGAGGTCACTATGCCATTGGTGTTTCAAACAAAGAATTACAAGCATCATCAATTATTACTCCATCACATCTCCTAAGTCCATTTTTTCATTTTCTTGAGGTTTTATCTAGAATTGAGCAGGAAATGAAAAAATGATGAATTAATCAATTTGTGCTTGTAGTGTTTTGTGATGTCTTTAGTATGCCAGAATAAACTTTGTAAACCCCAGATCTGGTAGAGAGATAATACAATAGGATCTTGATCTTTGATTCATCCAATCTCATCCTAAGTATTCAGGAGTATGATGGATCTGTTAGCACTCACTTGCACATTCCTAGTGGGTTTGCCAGCACACAGCTAATGTTTCAGAAACCATTGAAAGGGACTAAGAAGATATAAAACACTCATGATAATGCACAAGGGGCCACCTTATGTGACCTAAATCAGGTGATACCTTTGGCATCCAGGACTCTTCATTGGGAATTGAAAGCCAGGGAAGCATGCACCAGTACCACTGAGATAAACTTTTGTGCAGGAGCCTTCTGCTAATAGTGAGCTGTATCCTCACCAACTAAAAAAGAACTTATATGCCATGATTCCTTCTGTTGCTACTCAACAGTCACTCTCAACCATTCACTAAGTATATGAAAATCAGCAATTAAACTCTCTGGGTCTTTTTATTTTTCATCAATTTTTTTGATTAAATACTAGAATTAAATAAAAGCAATTAAGTTGATGCCTCGATTGGTACTCTCGTATGAGTTTTTTCTTGCCTTTCTCTTTCAAGAATTATTTTTTATAAGATGCAATATAGAGCCAAGCATATCCATTTTTTTTAAGTCAACAATATTTGGAATCACATGGTGGCATGGATAATACTTAAGATAATGCTTTACCCTCATAAGGCAGATTATATTTTCCAAAAGTGGTCACAACAATATCTCTGGTTTCTTGTGTTCTTTTCAGAATTTTGCTACTCTACTACTGAATCATAGAACATATGTCCCTTCATACTGAACAATGGCAGAAGTGATAAAATATGATTTCTGAGACAAAAAGACAAGGCAGCTTTTCCTGATTCTGTCTCAGTATGCTCAATTTTGGAACCAAATCACCAGGCTGTGAAAAAGCAAAGCAGCCACAAGGAAGTGTTCTTGCTGAAAGCCCTTTTGTGAGGCTCCATCAAACCATTGGACATGTGGGTGCATTGAGAATTCAAATAATTCCATGCCCCTGCTGTCCTTTGAATCACCCCAAGGGATGCCATGTAGAATGGAGCAGGACTTTTTCTACCAATTCCTGCCAGAATTGTAGATCCATGAATTAATAAAAGATTATCATTGGCTTAAGATACTACACTTTATAGTGATTTGTTATAAAGTGGCAGGTAGTACACTTATAGGGTAATGTTTCAACACAGTGCCTCTCACACCCTTCTATGTCCCCCTGAGTTTATATAATGCATTCTTTACTGAAGTCAATTGTATGGTTATTCCAATTTTTGTTGTTCTGCATCATTTTGTAGTTCTCTCTCTTCTTCCCACCACTATAAGCAAAAAGTTACCCAAAAAAGTTTGCCTCTAACAAACACTACCAGGATTGTTACTTTTCTTTATTGTGTGGTAAGCCTGACTGCTAAAAAAATTCTAAAAAATGAGGATGAATATAATGTTCAGTAGATCTCTTTATTAGGCACATAATGCTTTTAAGCATTAGTGTACTTTGATAAGAAACTTTGAAAAAAATGTAAGGGTGGATGTTTGAGAGACATTTAAGTAACACATGTTTATGTTCCTTGGGAAATAGCAAACCATGACACAAAATAATGGCTATATAGTTTGATAGTTCCTTACATTTTTGTCTGTTACAATCCATTTTTACTGCATTTGTTTATCCCAACATAGGTATAGCATTCAGATCTACTCTTGATCCAAAATATATCTCAATCTTCATGCTAATTTTCAGTTTTAATGTTCCAATATGTTGACTTCTCTCGGAAGTCTCAGGAGTCTATTTGCAAATATGGCTCATAAGAACTGGCTTTAATGTTCCAGAAATTTCAGGGTAGTCATAGAGTTTTACTCCTTTCAATTGCACACAATTTAACCCTCATCATCTACTAGTACAGTGGTTGGCAAACTTTTTCTGTAAAGGGTCAGATAGAAAATATTTTCAGCTTTGTAGGCCATGTGTCTTTGTTGCAATGATTCAACTCTCCTGTTGTAACACAAACGCAGCCATAGACAATACATAAACTAATGGGTCTGGCTGTGAGCAGTAAAACATCATTAACAAAAACAGGTGGCAGACTGGATTTGGACCATAGGTAGTAGTTTGCCAAACCTTCTACTGAAATAGGAACACTGTAGAAATGTTTCCATTTAATATTTGGCATCTCCACAAAGCCTATTTTCATTTATCATCTAAGCATTCTTCTTTCTACAAATTGGTTAAGAATAAATATTAATGAATATATTTAGAAGGTTTTAGCAAGATGGAAATTATATATTTTAAAGTTTAGCAAGTATCACAAATATACTGTTAACTTACAACAAAAAATTTTAAATTCTTAGAATTAAAAAAATGTTTGATGATGACAATTTGAAGATTATCCCATGAGTGATCTAATGAAAGTCACTTAAACTAAACACCTGGATTCATTAGAGAAAACAGTAGCTTCTTTTGGCAAGCACAAAAAATATTTCTTTGGGTTTTGTTGTAAATAGAAAAAAACTGTTTTGGAATTGAAGGCATAGAGAAGCATACCCTTACTTTCTAGTCTATAAGTAAATAGTAAGCTAAAGTTCAAAATAAAGTTAACAGTAATTAAAAAGATTATTTCTTTGTTTAAAACTATAGTTCAAATTCACAATGAAATAGTAGCCATAACGCATTAGTTAATTAATCCAGTTAAAAATAGTTCTGGCTCACTGTTTACAAATCACATATAGAATAAGGAACCAACCAAACAAAAATATTTCCGTTATGAAGCTTGTTTTCTGCTAGGGGATATACATAATAATCGAGATAAATATATGGCATGTGGGGATGATTATAAAACATAAAATAAAAGGATAAGCCTCTAAGGATTAGAGGGAGGAAGGGTACAATTTTATATATTCCAAGAGTCATTAATGAGAAGGTTTCATTTGACAAAAGACCAGAAAGAATTGTTGCCTAGTTGTAGCTACATGGGAAAAAAGATTTGCAGGCGGAAGGTATGACAACTGTAAATGCATGGACATAGGAGTTTGCCTGATGTATTTAAGGAACACCTAGGAGGTCTGCCCATGAGATGAGAGTGGAGAGAAAAGTGAGGATGTAGTGAGGGCTAAGTTCAGAAGAATAAAGAGGGGCACAGATCCTATGAGACCCTCCAGGCCTTTCAAAGGACTTTGGTATTTACTTTGAATTGGGAAGATATTGGAGAGTTTTGAGCTGACATTCACATGAACTGATTTTAAAGATTCTCTAGCAAAGCTAGAAAAAAGGAAATCAGTTAAGAAGCTATGAGTATTTAACAAGGATGTTACCAGTGGAGTGGTAGGAAATGATCAGATTCTTTGATGAGTAAGATGCACGATAAACCACACAACACATGAAAAACAGTACCAGTAATAATAAGGTTAATTGATAAAAGCACCTTAAAGTGGCAAGCACAGAAATTGCTCTTCATACCTATCTCATTGTGACTGTTCTCCGTTCTCCCAAAGGCTATTATGCTAAGTGAAATAGGCCAGTCACAAAAGGACATAGGCTATGATTCCACTTTTGTGAAATATCTAAAGTAGTCAAACTCATAGAAGCAGAGAGTAGAATGTTTGTTGCCAGGAGCTGGGAAGAGGTGGAAATGGGGAATGAATGCTCAAAGGGTACAAAGTTTCAGTTATACAAGATATGTAAGTTCTGGAGATCCTATACAGCATAGTGCCTAGCACTAACAACACTGTATTATAATAAAAATTTACTAAGATGTAGGTCTTATGTTACGTGTTCTTATCGGACACACACACCACACAAGTCACTAATAATAACAGTAAAATAATAATAATATTAATAATAATAATGAGGACAAGAGGAAACTTTGAGAGGTGATAGCTATGTCTATGGGCTTGTTGCTGGTGATGGGTTCACAGATGTATACTTATTCCCAAGCTCATTAAGTTGTATCTACTAAATATGCTTTTCACATGTCAATCATACCTCAATGAAATGGTTTTCTTTTTTTTTACAGGACATTAGCAGGAAATGTGATAAATCCAAATAAGTTCTGTATTTTAGTTAACAGTATTGTACTAAGGATGATTTCTTAAATTTCATAAATGTTTTATAGTTATGTAAAATATTAAAATAGAGGGAGGCTCTATGAAGTGTTACCAGAACTCTGTACTAGTTCTGTAAATCTATAAATCTGACACTATCTCAAAAGTTTTTAAATGACTACTAAAAAAAGATAAATATTGCATTGCAGATACACCTTTTATGAAGAGATAGGTCTGGTGATTTAAATAATTTTTCATGTTTATTTTTTCATGAGTCCCATAACAAAAAAATATATATTACCCAAATATAAATTTACATTGACAATACTTTGATAATAGTAGACACAAAGTAAGACCTGGATTTAAAGATATTCCCTATGGTTTAAAGTTAATCTAGTAAAATACCAAGAAACATAAGAGTTTTATCACTCTTCTATTTTTCTTAACATCTGAAATTCAAGTTTGCCAACAGGGAGGGGCAGTGTGGTATTTGATGTTCAGAGAGTAATTTTTAGCAAAATATTAATCTAGAAATATATTTGACTCTCTTTTATGGAGAAGAATGTGAGTGCAGCTCAAATATAAATATTATCAGTACATGCTAAAAGGGCAATTAGTATGTAGATATTCCTAAAAGGATAAATTAATAATAGATATATAATATAATAAAGATTCAAAGTGTTGGCTATCTCGTGTAGCTAGTTTTTTAACTCTTCATACAAGACTCAACTGTTCTTTAAAGCTGACTTTCACATTTTATTTTCAAGTGGCATGAATCCTCAGATAACAATATGGATAACACAAACTCATGATTTTTCCATTTTAGAAACATCACAGAGATTACCAGGGGAGCATCCACAAGCTTGTTAAAATGTATTCAGTCTACCAATCACTACCTATAAAAACTGTGTTGTCATTATTCATCCTCTTCAGTGATTTCAGTTATTCTCAGTTGCTGAATGCAGAATTATTGTCTATTTCATCCACCTTTCTTGTCAATTTTGTTGTTTTCCCTGCTCAGCATCATGGTTTAAACTAGGCAATTTTTTCAACATTCAAATTTTCCTGCAAATCCTTCTACTCCACACTTTATATTTTCGAAGGTTTCTATAAATATTTTCTGCATGGCTGTGAAGAAAATGGAAGAGCACAATAAACATGTTTATCTGCTTTCACTGTGGTTAGGCAACTAGGAGCACCACTGAGCACATCTGCCTTACACAAACAAGAAAAATATAACTGAACATATGTATTTTCAAAGAATAACAGAAGCTTTGTGGATGGAGCCTATGCATTAGTGTTTTTTAAATGTTCCCTTGGAGATTTTTACATGCAGCTAGGATTAGTTCCATTGGTATATTTATGCTTTGACATGTGTCAGCAGGGCTCAAATATTTTGGTCTCAGGACCCCTTTGAATTCTTAAAAATTATTGAGAACCTCAAAGGACTTTCATTTCAATGAGTTATATGGCTCAGTATTTACTGTATTAGAAATTAAAACTGGGAAAACTTAAAGCTATTTATTCATTTAAAAATAACAGTAATAAACTCATTGTACACTAACAAAATAGCATTTTAAGAAAGCTAACTATACTTTACAATCCAGTAGAAATAATGAGAAAAGTAGGCTTATTTAAGATTTTTTTTTCAAATCTCCTGAATGACTGACAATTAGAAGACAGCTGGATTTCTATATTGTGTTCACATTTAATCTGTTGAGGAGTAGTCTCTGGTAAACTCCACTATATATTCTTTAGAAAATTTGGGGGGGGAAAAGCACAGCAATTTTTCTTATTTTTAGGGAGATAATTTTGACCCTACACATAGCTGGTAGTTCAATGTACAAAGTGTTGCCAGAGCATGTCAAACAGTTATTGAATAAATATACTCTTGTTATTATTTTAGTTAATTGCCAGTGTAATACTTGAAAAGTAGTTATTGGACAGCATTTTTGGAAATATATTTATTGTATAAAGAGGGAGAACTTTATTCTTTATTATTACTTTATATACATATATTTTAATATTTAGCTTAAAATAATCTCAGTTCACATGTAAAAGAAGATTTATTGTGTTTATTGCATCAGATACTGTAGTAAACAGATAATGGAGTTAATGGACCCTCAAAGGAAGGGTCCCATGACAGTTAAAGGAGATTGCTTAGACTGCTGGGATGGATCTTAAAGAATGAATAAAATTTAATGAGGGAAAGGAAAGTGTAAAGGCTTCTGGGAAGAAAAAATAGAAAATTAAGTCTTGGTTGTAAGAAAAAATATTATATTTGTGAAAATAATTACTTTAACATTCCTGATGTGGCAAGAGCTAGTAAGAAGACACAGTAGAACATATTCCATGCCCAAAACACAATGGAACACCAGAGAAGGGACTGAAGTGGGAGGGGATATTAATGGTTTTGCCTTAGAGAAAAGCAGGGACAGAAGAATTTTTGATAAATTTAAGAAGGGAAAATTCTGAAAATGTTCACCTAAGACAGTGTCTGTAAGGATGCTCTTTTAGTTTACTATTCCTGCCCTAACAGATTACCACAAACTTAGTGCCTTGAAACAACACAGATTTATTATCTTAAAGATCTGTGGTAGAAGTACCTAAAATACATCAGCAGGGAAATTCATTTCCTTGCCTTTTCCAGGTTTTAGAGGTGGCCTGAATTCCTTGACTCATGGTCTCTTTCTCCATCTTTAAAGCTCATCTCACTAACCTCTGCTTGCTTGTACATGTCCACTATGACTCTGAACTTCCGCCTTCCTCTTACAGACCAGGATAATTTTCTCATCTCAGGATTCTTAATTACATCTGCAAAGTCCATTTTGTCATAGGAAGTAACATATTCACAAGTTTGAGGGATTAGGACAAGGACATCTTTGGAGGACATTGTTCTGCTTACTATCATTCCAAGAAAAAAAAATTTTTTTTTTTTTTTTTTTTTTTTTTTTTGCGGTACGCGGGCCCCTCACTGTTGTGGCCTCTCCCGTTGTGGAGCACAGGCTCCGGACGCGCAGGCTCAGTGGCCATGGCTCACGGGCCCAGCCGCTCCGTGGCATGTGGGCTCTTCCCGGACCAGGGCATGAACCCGTGTCCCCTGCATGGGCAGGCGAACTCTCAACCACTGCGCCACCAGGGAAGCCCCAAGCAAAAAAATTTTATGTATTCTTATTAATTCAAAATATAATTACCAAATATTATTAGTAAATAACCAAGTATTATCAGTGATGTCTACTGGGGCTTTAAAATCTATATCTAATATTATTCCAAAGTAAAGTCTTATTTATATAAATAAAGGAATAACCAGTACTTTGTTTGAATTCAGAATGATATCTTTTCCCACCCCAAAACACGTATGTAGGGAAACATCCTCATTGTATGAACCTAAAATTAATGAGATGTATCAACTAATTGCATTGACTTTTACCACATTGCATTTGATGCATGACTAGCTGCAAACATGTGTGCTTTCAGTTTTATTTGCCATTTATCAAAATTATGTGCAACAATAAGTTGAGGATATTATCAATTCATAAAAAATAAAAGGCAATTTAAAAGAGGCCTGAATTTATAATTTAGAAGAAACTTGATTAGAGAAAAACTTAAGAGAAATATATGAACAAAATATTTTAGTTACAAAATAAATCCATGAATAAAATATATGCAAAGCAGAAAATATACCGTGGAGTATTAAACACAAGTCCTTGGTGGGTGACATCTTCAAATCTCTCCCTTATTAGAAAATTATTCTTTTATATAAATGAACAAAAGTGTTTCCTTTCCCCAGAAAAATGTGTATTATTGGTGGGTGGTAGGCAGTAGGGTGTAGAGTGACAAAATAAAAATGGAGAAGGCATGTAGAGGTTCATTTGCTTTTCCTCATATTATTGTTTGTTAACGGAAAAATATCCTTTTTAAATAACATAGGTAAGAGTCATAATGCATAAATGTTATATGCATAGATAATGTGACAGTAATTTGTCTAATGTGATTCAATATTTTTATAGATTTTGCTCTAAATTTATTGTAAAATATTGGCTATATGTCCTGTGCTGTACAATATATCCTTGAGCTTATTTATCTTATACATAGTAGGTTGTATTTCATAAGCCTGTAGCCCTATCTTGCCCCTCCTCCTTTCCTCTTCCTGCTGGTAATCTCCAGTTTGTTCTCTATATCTGTGAGTTCATTTCTGTTTTGTTATATTCATTTTTTGTCTTATTTTTTGATTCCACATATAAGTGATAACATTCAGTATTTGTCTTTCTCTGTCTGACTTATTTCACTAAGCATAATACCCTTCAAGTCCATCCATGCTGTTGCAAATGGCAGAACTTCATTCTTTTTTTATGGCTGTGTAATATTCACATATATATATATATGTATATATATATATGCCATATCTTATTTATCCACTCATCTGCTGATAGACACTTAGATTGCTTCTATATTTGTCTATTATTGTAAATTAGTGTAAATAACACTGCAGTGAACATTGAGGTGCATGTATCTTTTCTAATTAGTGTTTTTATTTTCTTTGAATATATACCCAGGAGTGGAATTGCTAAATCATATGGTAGTTCTATTTTTAGTCCTTTGAGGAATCTCCATACTAAACAAATATCTCTTTTTTTGCACAAAGTAAAAGTTTGTTTGCTATAATTTTGATTATTTAGTATGTTAAATTAGATCAGTTCTATGTAATGTTTTATTTAAAATATTTAATTATAGATTAAATATGAATGAACATAACTAGGTGAAAGGCAGCTTAATATTACTATGAAATACACTTCAGTGAATCTGAAAACAAGTGCATTACAAGCCCATTATTATTCTTTCAATAAGTAAAATTATTGCCAGAAATATTGAACTCTGAGAAGACAAATGCAGCAATGATTAATTAAGTGGAATCATATTATAAAATTGTAAAAAATGGTAGTCATTATATTATTAAATACTTTGATTTATTAGGCTATATCTAAACAATATCATTTTAACATATAGGTGTGATAAAATGTTTACTAATGAGAAAATGTTTAACAGGAAAATTTATATACTCAAATGCCTGTAGACATGGATATTAATTCTGTCATCTATGCTGTGATAAAACAAAATAGGAGTTAATTTTTGAGTTCTTAGTGACTTTGATCCTATTTACCATTTGCCCACTCTATCACTTTAACTGCTGCTATTTATCCATTAGTGGTAATGTTGCGGACAGATTGGGGCCACTTCCTTTTATCCATCTCATTGTTGGAAGGCTCTAAAATTGATTTTGGCCCCAAAACATTTTAGAAGATGGCTTGTTTGAATGAATTCTTATGATAACCAGCAACCTCGAATCATTGTTTACATAATAAATCCAGAGTTACAATTTTGAATGAGAACATTTCGAGATCAGAGGCAAGTACACAGCCCAGATAATCTAGTATGTGTTTTTAAGTATCCACATGAATATAAGGACAGTCTATAAGTCTTACTTTCATTCATATGTGAAGAAATATATTAATGTAATCTATTAATAAAATTCTGAGAATCAGCTTTGGATTAATTGTGTACATAATATATTTACTTGGTAAGAAAGCTTATCTACAAATTAGATATGCAGTGTCTTCACTTATTTAAATCTTAATTCATATAAGAGTAGCAGATACTTATTTGGGTTACAAATTTAAGTGTGCAAGCAATATACAATTCTTTATTTTTCTATAACTAAATGTGTCCCCTTTTTCTCCTGAATTCAACAGGGGAACAAAATATAATTTGCTCTGAGGCTTCATTTATGTTCTATGACCAATGACAGTAATACTTAAGTGCCAAGTCGTGGGTGTGGGGTAGAAATAAATGTCTTTTTATTTTTTTACTAAATATTTGGTTTTTATATAAATAAAGGTCATAACCACGCTGTTGACATATATTGCTGTCATAATGCAACAGTTCATGTTGTGAGTCCACAACAGAAGTCATCTGTCATGGAACAGGAAACAAAGTTGAAAAAGACCATATTAAAACAAAATTACGGGACTATCAGGTCGGGATTTTAAATAGCAACAGACATATTCACTCAGCTCCTGAGTATTTCACGTTTTACAGTACACATTAAAATGATTCTTCCATCAACACTATAAATTCAAACTGTCATATGTTTATGCATTTTGCAAGTTACATTGATTTAATGGGTATATGGGAGCGAGGCTCAGAACATATCCCAGTTTGAAGTTTACATCACCCACATGCTTACACAAACACAACGTGTTCCATTTCCTTCCCCGATAACATTTGTCGGTTATTTTTTCAGTTTTTTTCAGCTTCTTACCCTAAATATGTTAATTTAAAACATTTTTCAAATTTAGAATTATAGAATTATGTGAAAGCTGAAAAAATTTGGTTCAATCAGAATTTTTATCTCTTGAGGAAGCCAATACCCATAGAGGGAAACTCATTTGCCTTGGATACATTATTCTAACCTTCTTAGATCATCAATTACTGACAAAACAGCTAGTGGGTTGTTTTCAGTGTCAGGTTTTTGCATTTTTTAGTTATTTATTACATGTAGGGAAATTTATGACTTTCAATTTTCGCTTGTAAAACTCATACATAGTTTGCATATACAGCGTCCTTAAGAGTAATTGAGCATGGTATCACGGGTATATGCATATGTCCAAACTCATCAGGTTGTATACATTAAATATGTGTAGATTTTTGTAGTACAATTATACCTTAATAAGGCTGTAAAAAGAGAGTAATTAAGCATGAATGATTCATTGCTTTTTTTCACTGAATAATATTGATGGTGGTGTGATGTTTATATTTATAATTAATATTCATTAATTATAATGTGGGATTAATTTCATTAACAATCAAAACTAAATTTATGTTAAAACAGACACATTTAAGTTACTTTATTTCATTTCCTCTGATACCATTTAGTTTTAAGTAATCATTGAGTTTGGTTTATTTGCTCAAAAATAATGTTTGTGTTTTAAGCATACCATAAGTTGCTTGAATTTTATAAATTAATGAAAGAATATGAAAATTGAATTTAATGTGTCCATGCTGCTTTATTTTACATAAAAATAAAAATGCAAAATTATTCAAAGAGCCACCTTTTAAAAATGTACGGCTCTTATATTATCACGATCTGCGTTTTTAAGTCTACAAAATCTGAAATCCAATACTTTTATAAATTATGTTTGGAAACTCTTAGTTGAACTAAACTGATTCAAAATATTCTTTTATGCTTTCTTCAGAATTTAGTCACTGTTAAGTGAAAACTGTTTCTCTAATAGAGACATTGAAAGTAAAGACTTGCATTTTTTTATTTTAATCAAGTTAACTATTCATTTTTAGGCACTCAAATTTACTTTTTCTAATTTAATAAATTTTTTTAATGATGAGCTAAGTCCCTGAGGTGCCAATGTCAGACTCCTAATGAAATAAGAATAAAATTAGGCTCACATATCTTCTCAAACTGTAAGGTATGCAATACTTATGCAAGTGCCTGGCATAAAACATATGTTTTATAAAAGGATACTCAATCATTCAGTGAAAACGCTTGTCCTTTTTACATGTTTGCTTTGAAAAGCAACAAAATAAAGATGATCTAAGAAGTCTCCTCTTGCTTTAAAAGGTTTAACTCATTGATAGTAACTGACAGCAAAAAGAAACAAAAATTTAAAAGGAATTTCTCTATAAAAGTAAGTAGGCATAAAGAAATATCTGTTGTGAATTAGGCATGTTGGATTTCCTAACATTGATTTTATATAATAAATATAAGTATTAATATTCCAAGTTATTGTAAAACAAATTCTAACTCTATTGGATTATTATCTTTCAGGTACTTAAATAAGCTCCAACCATGACACACATGGACATTTTGGACTGTTTATCTATGTGGATACAATATATCTCATGGATTTTTATATACTATCATTTATATACAGCCTTTAACTTAATGAGCCACAGAAGCCTTTTACCTTAAATTTAGTTTGTATGTTATAGAATGTAACTCAACTGAAAATTGCTTTCAGGATGTATTCAAAGCACCACTGTGCATGCAGATGATGTTTACCATGATGCTTTTCCTTAACCAACTGGCTAATAAAATCCCCCATTTTAACAAACACATTTGATGTAATAAGACTTTCTTTAACAATATAACATAATATTTTTTCTCGCTTATTTTTCTGATATAAAACAATCTTTGGAATAATGGAATAATTTTTACTCACTGTGGGAGGATCTATTGCATTCTCAGTAAAAGAATCTTCTTTCTTATTTATTTAACTCACAACTGATTAACTTAATGTTTACTTCTATTTATGCTAGCTTGTGGCCATCTCTCTTTGCTAGATTGTTTTACAGATGACAGATTAACTACACACATTAGGTTTCCAATGTTTATTCTCCTTCTGCAGTTGGGCAGTTTTTTCATGTAATAAATAATGCCTGCTAATCTGACATCATTACCCAGTTTTCTTTCATTGTAAATAGCAAAAATATTCTGTTTCAAAAATGCCATGCATACTGTATGAAGGACAGGTCACTGTGAGAAGGTCTTGGGCAAAGGCACTTTTGGAGGAGCAATTAAGGAGAATGTTTCTAGGCACAAACATTATTGATACCTTTTAAGATTTGGAGAATTTTTCACTTTTCCTCTAAGAGTGTTATCTAGTGAATACAGAATGTAGAGTCTTGGAATTTTGTTTTCTTTTTTTTAACAAAAATATTATCATTCAAATAATTAAGTAGGTAAATATAGCTATAACTTAAACCACTGATTATTTTGAGAATAAATTAACCATTATTTTGTTGTAAAGACAAGGTGAACACAGGATACACCAAAATGGGACTAAAATATTTCCTGGGAAAGGAAGTAAACTTAATTAAAAGAACAAGTTGTAGAACTATATGAGGTTTTAGAGAAATTGTAGATCATTCTGTATGTTTCGACATAGTATGATGAATAGGGGAGGATTGGAGAAGGAAGAGGGGAGAAGTGACATGAAAATAAATCGGACTAGATAGATAAGTTCATGTTGTATTTGTATTTTAATGTTAATCTCTGAGCCATATACCTCTGCTATCCTGATCCTCAAAGATAGAATTGGTTCCTCAAGAAGTTGAATAAGAGTATGGGAGATACTAATCTTTTTGATGTAAGTGTCAAGAAAACAACTCCAAAAAATTCATCACAGCTGGGTCCACTTCTGGTAGAGTTATGCTGTTGTACACAAATTGGAGTGAACAATTTTTCCAGTTTTCTTTTTTCTTTAGAATCAATTTTATTTATTTATTTATTTTTGGTTGCATTGGGTCTTCGTTGCTGCATGTGGGTTTCTCTAGATGTGGCGAGTGAGGGCTACTCTTCATTGCAGTGCTCGGGCTTCTCATTGCGGTGGCTTCTCTTGTTGCAGAGCATGGGCTCTAGGCACGTGGGCTTCAGTAGTTGTGGCACGCGGACTCAGTAGTTTTGGCTTGCAGGTTCTAGAGCACTGGCTCAGCAGCTGAGGCACACAGGGCTTAGTTGCTCTATGGCATGTGGGATCTTCCCAGACCAGGGCTCAAACCTGTGTCCCATGCATTGGCAGGTGGGTTCTTAACCACTGCACCACCAGGGAAGTCCCCCAGTGTTCTTTTACATCTACTCTGGGAACTCTTCTTTGGAAATAAACCTACATTGAAATAAAAAAAAATTGGTAGATATATACAGTCTTCTTTAGTGTGACATCAGAAAGGAAGTAGGTGTCAAATAAAAACATCTAAGAGGTGGGATCAGGTAAGGTATCCCAAACAAATTCATTGCAATGATATTCAGTTTCCCTGGTACAAAAAGACTTCATTAAATCTCTCTTGGAGAGTTTCAGTAAGCTTTAGAATATTAAAACCTGCAAAGTTAGCAGTTAAAAAGGAGCTGTGCATTTATGGTTTCACACTTTTCCTACTTCATGTTATGCTTTAGTATTATATATATATAAAGAGATATCTATCAATCTGTCTATATCTTCAAAAGTTCAACAATCAAGCATATAGGGGAAGAATGTCTCTTTCCTTATTAACTTTCTTACCACCCCCAACCATTTTCCCTTAACATACTATTAGAGTATGTTATTGTAGTTAAACAAGTCCATAAAAGATGAAGATATTCTTTTAAACTAAATTTTAGGGTATAGATATACAAAATAACTACACATAGAAAAAATGAATTTGTTAAAACCTACTTTGAAGATGTAAATAATAAATTATATCTACTATTTATGGTAATTGGCTGTTAATAAATTTGGAAACTGTTTTTGAAAGTATATGGACTCCTTAGTGAGGTCATTAAAATAGGTTACATATACCTATTTTTTACAAATACCATTGGTGTCCTCTAAGCGAGCAGACAGATGCCTAAGTACAGGATTAAAATATATATTTGTATGTGTTATATTAAAATAATGAAAAATGTTAGAGATAATGTTGAAGATATCCCTCCTCACCATTTGTAGGAAAGAAATATTATTTAATACTGCCTCCCAGCTGTGACTAAAATATAAGATATTCTTCTTTGGTATTAAATATTCCTAATTTAATGTGAATAGTGTCTACTATCACTGAAATCCCCTGGTCAATATAAATACATATTCTGCAAAAATAAATAAGCTTTGAAACTAGTACAGATTCAAAAAAAAGTGTCCTCCAGTGCTTTCTTTCCAAGTTATAATCCTTTTAAAACTTGATTTAATGTATATATGAACAAATATATAACAAATTTAGAAGTCATGTGAGAATACAATATAATAAATGGAAAGCAAAGTATCTGAAGAATGTAGAAAACTCTATGCTTTACAAAAAATAAGTTAAAGTATATGGTTTGAGCATGTTCATTAAAGTAATAATATCAAATGATAATAATGATAAAAATAACTCATGCAAAAATATATAGATGTTTAGAAACAGCTTTCATTTTTCAATAAAAAGAAAAATAAATACAAATTGAGTATTTAGATATGTCTTTCATGTTCAGATAATTAATTAATTTAATTCATATAATTATTGTCAGACAAGTAACTCCACTTTGGAGATAAGGAAACTAAAGCAAAAAAAAAAAGAAGGAGTTACTTCTAGAGTTATATAATCCCCCACTGATAGCTCCAGGATTCAAAACCTAAAAGTCTAGCTTCAGAGCCCAACTTCTGCTACGTTGTGTTATCCTTCATTGTTTTAAAATGGACTTATTTTGTAAATCAATATGATTTAAATATCCCCAAAGAATAAGTAACCAGATCCTTGGTAAGCCTCAGAGATATATAAGTAAAGTGACCAAAATATAGAAAAACATAGATGTTCATAGCACATTAAGTGTAAACTAACTAACCGATAAACCTAAATATGAAACCTAAGAAAACCTTAAACTGAACATTTAACTGCCAAATAAATAAGGGAAAGAAGTACAGTAAATCTATTACATTCCTCAGAGTCAACTTCTTTGGATATTAATTTTACTGGCTTTAAGCAGATATGCATTCAGCAAGGGAAAAATGGCCATCTTGCAAGCGCACAAATGACATTGATGATTTTTAGGGTTCCCCTCTGAAAGACAATTTTCTCTAGTTGCCAAGATATGATAAACAGTTGTGTTCAGACCTGCATTTGCACCAAAGTAATTATGAACTCAATGTCAAATTTCAAAGTTGGGCTAAATAATGAAGTTGAGGGAAGTTTTACAGTTTTTGTTATTGTTTGGTTTTGGTTTTGGTTTTGGTTTTCAAAACGTAGGCATATTTATACAACCTTTTCTTTCATTGCTTTTACTGCTTTAGGATCCAGGTTTCTGAACAGATATCTACAACTTTTGACATTTATGTGAAATGAAGGGTTTCTTTTGTAAAATTAGAATCAATATGCTATATCAAGTGCTGAACAATTTTGAAGACATCTGTGCTTCATTTTCTATGGCTTATTTTGATGTCTACTGTTAAAAATCACTTATGATTATACACTACAGAAACTTATGGATATTTATTTGTTTAGGTGGAAACACTGTGGGCAAAACCTAAATTCATATTCAAAATTTAATCTAAAGTATTAATATTTTTATAAAAATGATATAGGATAATTGATCAAAATCCACAGAAGTCCTTTTGTTTCCCATGTCTTTTCCTAAGAAAAGTTTAACAAACATTAATGTACTTAACCTTTCACTTTTTTTGCTTTACCTAAAATATAATTTAGTGAGAGTGCTAACAAAAGTTTAACATGTACATCCCACAGAAATCATCCTATGGGAATGATGGTGGTCAGCAGATGATGTATTTCATGTATGTGCATAGTTCAAATCGTCATTAGAACACTGCACTGAAAACACATGTTTAGGTTTTCTTCTCATTCTCTTCAACTTTCCTTAACATGATGGAAATTTGAAATCTATATTTCTTTTTATATTGTTATCATTATAAAGAAAATAAGTTTAATATAATTTTCCTTTTTTTGGGTTATTTGTTTTAACACATATTGGACAATATTTATAAGCTTATATTCTAGATAATATGCTAGTATGTATACACACACACACACACACACACACACACACACATATATATATATATATAGAGAGAGAGAGAGAGAGAGAGAGAGAAAGAGAGAGAGAGAGAGAGAAGCTGTGGTTCCTGTTTCAAAAGAGGCCTATGTTTAAAGAGAAGGTAACTTTTCAGCTGGAAAAGTGAGAAAAAAAGGACCAACTTATGGAACACCAACTTTTCAAAGAGATCAAAAGTCGGTCACAAATACATTAGATGGTTGAAACACAGAATACATACAGTAAGACAAGAGATGATAGACATAAAAATACCAAGGAAGATCTAGGTAAGTTTTGGTACCATGTTAAGTGGTAAGAATTTATCCAATAAGCTAGATTTTGTTGATTTTAACCGTTTATTTTAGAAAAGGAATTTCATAATTAAATAAATTTAACTTGGACACCTCCAAATATCCAAAAGAGGGATAAATGATGTAGTGTGTCTGACACTTATTCTATTAGAGAACACTTTAAAAAATCAAAACAGTTTTGTTTCATTGAACAGGTTTGGGAGCAAATAATCAAAACATGGTTTTAAAATATAAATCCTGGGGCTTCCCTGGTGGCGCAGTGGTTGAGAGTCCACCTGCCGATGCAGGGGACATGGGTTCGTGCCCCGGTCCGGGAAAATCCCACATGCCGCGGAGCAGCTGGGCCCGTGAGCCATGGCCGCTGAGCCTGTGCGTCCAGAGCCTGTGCTCCGCAACGGGAGAGGCCACAACAGTGAGAGGCCCGCGTACCGCAAAAAAAAATAATAATAATAAGTAAATAAATAAAACAAAATAAAATATAAATCCTGGAAGACTTGAACAATGAAAAGTATATAGGCCAATTATATGTTGTTATTGTTTAAACACTTACCCTAGAGTTGAAAGTTTTCTTTTACTACTGAATCTGGATATAGCTTGATTATTTCATTAGTAAATACAAACAAATGATGTATATGGTATTTACAAGAGTTTTTGTGAGGCTTTAGATATGTAGCAATTTGAGAGTCTCTACATTTCACTGTCAGGGTATAGGATATTTCCCATTATTTGGAAAATTGTTTTAGCAAATGGTGAATGTTAGAATAAAAAATAAAGTAGAACCACAAGTAATACTTACAAATAATTTCCCATCCTTGGTTGAAACCAGCATTTTATCTTTAATTACATCAACATTGCATGATTTAAAGAAACCTGACTTGGGTTCCCTGCATTTTTCCTGGATCACCATCTCTTTTTTTAACTCTTTGTTCTGTACTCAAATTGGGAAGTTAGTTTCCTAATCTATTACACTTTTCAGATATTCCTAAGAATAATTTAAATCGTAAATGCAATTTAATTTTTTAAATGCAAATTCAACCAAATTTGAAAACTGGCTGAGTCAAAAAAATTTGAGCGGGTAAACAGATATTCTCGTATCAGGGTCATTGGTTCAAATCCATGCCTATCAATATCTGTTATTAGATAGAAAATTCAGAAATACATGGCATGTACACTATATGCTTGCACTTTCAATTCCTCTCTGGCCTTGTTTAACCCAGAAACTTCTCATATATTTTTCATTTGGTCTACTTATATCTAAATGCATTATGTCTGCTAGACTCTTCTAGAATGTTGTTTCTGAGTTATATTATTCTACTATAAAATTTAGCATAAAATACCATGATATGTAGTAAAAATTGCCACCTTAAAAAAAATCAAATAAAAAGCTATTGTTTTTTGCAAATTTTCCCTTCATATTTAATCATACAAATTTATTTGTGTTTGCTTTACTCTCTATAGTTTTACCTATATTTTCCTTTGATCATTATTTGTATCAAAATAGAAATATGCCTTTGGTATTTTCCTGGATAGTCTTAGGAATTAGCAGGGACACAATAGATGTTAATTTATCCACAAACACCAAGTGACATTTGCATCAAATTAGAGATACCTTAAAATAATGACACGACAAAAAAAACACAAAAACATGACATCACTTTGAACTAAACCCAAACATATAGCTGTCTGCCAAATTTGGGTTCAAATGTAAGTTGTAAAATGTTCAGCTTCTGAACATTCTAAACATTCAAGGCACATGTTCATAAGTACTGATATTTTAGTCATTTACTTATGAAATAAATCACAGTGATGATTTAAAATAGGTATTTCTGATATAGATATACCATCTTTGAATATTGCTGTCCTCTCCAGGAATATGTGTCAGAAAACTAAGACAGTTTGCCAACCTTAGATATTCTTGCTCAAATGTTCAAATGTCATTCATTCATTCATTATGTTTCTACTGTATGTGGCAAGAAGTGATTGAAATCTAATGCTCATTCTGTTTGCCACACAATGCTGTGATCAAGTCATAATTTCTGGTTTACATAAATTTGTCCTGTTTTTTAGTATATACTATGCTTCCTGCTTACAAATGTATGGAAAATTATAACTGGAAAATTCATACAGAGAGATGTGTGGGTTATGTATGGAACATAAAAGAGAGATTGAACTATCTGGAAATTCAGGGTAATTTTCCCTGGAAAACTGATGATTCAGAAAAAATGAAGTATGAGTATAATAGAATATGAAAAGTCCCTCGGAAATGGGGCAAGACGCAATAAAAGAATATTTCAAAAGTACTGTCAATCAGTGATGAAAAGAGCAAAGGAGGGCACACTGTAGAAGAAGTGGAATAGGTATGAAAGGATTTGGGCCCACGCCTGAAAGAAATGGGAATGCTTGAATGGTAGGTAATGGGTGGGGGATGACACACTCAGATATGATATTTTCATAGATCACTTTGCCTTCAGGGAAAGAAATGGATTTGAAGGACAAGAATGTGGGTTGAGTTCAGGAACATTTTTCGGTCATTTGGAGATGACTGCAGTTTCCTGAGTTAGTGATAAAGGTAGTTGGGATCTTGTTGGAGTTAAATTAAGGGAATAGATCAATTAAAAGCTATTGAGTTGATAAAATAATGAATAGCTTTTCTGAATGTTGGAAGGTGATTTAGACAATGCCTGAACTCAGCCGTTTTCAGAAGTTGCTCTCTTGTCATTTACAGGTTAACCAAAACTGCCTTTGAATTTTTCACCACTAAGTACTATGGATTAAGTTGCTTTTAAAAATATATTTCATATGAGTTGAGTAAAATAACATAGTGGACTATTATGAAAAAAGTATGAAGTTGTAAGTTATTTTTAAAAATTATATTCTAAAAGATACACTTTTAGGTTTCAGAAAAATATTCTCTCATTATTTCAGAAACTAAGCATGAAGTTTAGGCATATCAAAAATTATTTTAATATGGCATTCTCTTATTTTAAAGAATTAGATTTGTAAATTATAAATGAAGGTATTAAACATGAATTGTAGCACTTTTGAGTAGGCAAGCTTAGTTTACGTGCTGTCATTTTTATGAAAGCAAAGATACCTTACAAAGGACAGTTTTTAAAAAATGTGTTAGTGTGTGTATGTATGTATATGTGTGTGTATATATATATAGGTGAATATGTACATATATACACATGTATACACACAAAAACATACATATGCATTCAAGTCCAATTTAAAATCCAGACTTTCAACCTGTCATTGTGCTTGAACTTGGTCCAGTGCTGATTTCATCTTAAAGCATTGAACCTTATGATGTTTTAAAAATTAATTAATAGTCTAAGTTCATTATCATTTAAGATATATTTTGGCTACACATTTTAATATTCTGTTTTTGTTGCAGAGCTATTTAGACACAGCCATTTGTGGATAATAAGTCATTTATTCCTCATTAAGTGTTAGGATGGATGTAGATATTCATTACAGCCAGACAACAGACTCATTTAACTGCATACAGTACATGATTATATACCACACCAATGACTAGAATGCAAATTCCATTTCACATTAGCTTCATTTTGACTTAACCATTTGCTGAGAGTTCCCTTTTCTAGCTTTTCTGAGAGAATATCACTGTTTTTATTTTTAAAAAGGAAAAACTAAAAAGGAAGAAAAGAGGAGAAAAAAACAAATGTGCACAACTTAGAATGACACTTCTCTCTGCTGTGATTCACAAGGACTCTTAAAATTTGTCTGTAAAACCATGCTTTCCCTGTTAGAAATTTATACCCTGGTCTGCTTAACCTTAAACCAGATGAGTTTCAGCTTTTAAATGCAGAAGACCTTAACAAATCATCATAGAACTGGTCACAGTTGCAAACTGTATTTGACCCTGCAGTGAAATTTGGGAATTTGCTACCCTCCTTACACAAATGATAGAATATCATTTTAAATTACATGAAAGTATATTAAAATGAAAATTATAAATTTAATTTTTATAAAATTAGAGCCACTATGTGTAGAAAATGTGAATTTCTCATGATAGTGCTTTTTTAACCTATATACTATAAATATTCATCTTTGAGATAATCGATCCATGAGTCAAAAATAGTTCATCAAAATAAATCTTAATTGAAGGAGAAAAACCATATGATAATCTCAATAGATGCAGAAAAAAGTTTTGAAAAATTTCAACACCCATTTATAATAAAAACTCTCCAAAAAGTAGGCATAGAGGGAACTTACCTCAACATAATAAAGGCCATATATGACAAACCCACAGCCAACATTTTTCTCAATGGTGAAAAACTGAAACCATTTCTTCTAAGATCAGGAACAAGAAAAGGTTGTCCACTCTCACCTGTATTACTCAACATAGTTTTGGAAGTTTTAGCCACAGCAGTCAGAGAAGAAAAAGAAATAAAAGGAATCCAAATAGGAAAAGAAGTAAAGCTGTCACTGTTTGCAGATGACATTATACTATACATAGAGAATCCTAAAGATGTTACCAGAAAACTACTAGAGCTAATCAACAAATTTGGTAAAGTAGCAGGATACAAAATTAATGCACAGAAATCTCTTGCATTCCTATATACTAATGATGAAAAATATGAAAGAGAAATTAAGGAAACACTCCCATTAACCATTGCAAAAAAAAAGAATAAAATACCTAGGAATAAACCTACCTAAGGAGATAGAAGACTTGTATGCAGAAAACTATAAGACACTGATGAAAGAAATTAAAGATGATACAAACAGATGGAGAGATATAACATGTTCTTGGATTAGAAGAATCAACATTGTGAAAAAGACTATACTACCCAAAACAACATACAGATTCAATGCAATCCCTATCAAACTACCAATGGCATTTTTCACAGGACTATAACAAAAAAATTCTCAGTTTGTATGGAAACACAAAAGACCCTGAATAGCCAAAGCAATCTTGAGAAATAAAAACGGAGCTGGAGGAATCCGGCTCCTGGACTTCAGACTATACTACAAATCTACAGTAATCAAGACACTATGGAACTGACACAAAAACAGAAATATAGATCAATGGAACAGGACAGAAAGCCCAGAGATAAACCCACACACATATGATCACCTTATTTTTGATAAAGGAGGCAAGAATATACAATGGAGAAAAGACAACCTCTTCAATAAGTGGTGCTGGGAAAACTGGACAGCTACATGTAAAAGAATGAAATTAGAACACTCCCTAACACCATACACAAAATTAAACTCAAAATGGATTAAAGACCTAAATGTAAGGCCAGACACTATAAAACTCTTAGAGGAAAGCATAGGCAGCACACTCTTTGACATAAATCACAGCAAGATCTTTTTTGATCCACCTCCTAGACTGATGGAGATAAAAACAAAAATAAACAAATGGGACCTAATGAAACTTCAAAGCTTTTGCCCAGCCAAGGAAACCATAAACAAGATGAAAAGACAACCCACAGAATGGGAGAAAATATTTGCAAATGAAGCAACTGATAAAGGATTAATCTCCAAAATTTACAAGCAACTCATGCAGCTCAATAACAAAAAAACAAACAACCCAATCCAAAAATGGGCAGAAGAACTAAACAGACATTTCTCCAAAGAAGATATACAGATTGCCAACAAACACATGAAAGGATGCTCAACATCACTAATCATTAGAGAAATGCAAATCAAAACTACAATGAGGTATCACCTCACACCGGTCAGAATGGCCATCATCAAAACATCCACACACAGTTAATGCTGGAGAGGGTGTGGAGAAAAAGGAACACTCTTACACTGTTGGTGGGAATGTAAATTGATACAGCCACTATGGAGAACAGTAGGGAGGTTCCTTAAAAAACTAAAAATAGAACTCTCATATGACTCAGCAATCTCACTACTGGGCATATACCCTGAACAACCATAATTCAAAAAGCGTCATGTATCACAATGTTCATTGTAGCTCCATTTACTATAGCCAGGACATTGAAGCAACCTAAGTCCTTCGACAGATGAATGGATAAAGAAGATGTGTCCCATATATACAATGGAATATTACTCAGCCATAAAAAGAAACAAAATTGAGTTATTTTTAGTGAGGTGGATGGACCCAGAGTCTGTCATACAGAGAGAAGTAAGTCAGAAACATAAAACCAAATACTGTATGCTAACACATATATATGGAATCTAAAAATAAAATGGTTCTGAAGAACCTAGGGGCAGGACAGGAATAAAAATGCAGCTGTAGAGAATGGACTTGAAGACACAGGGAGGGGAAAGGGTAAGCTGGGACGAAGTGAGAGAGTGTATGGACTTATATATACTACCAAATGTAAAATAGATAGCTCGTGGGAAGAAGCTTCATAGCACGGGGAGATCAGCTCGGTGCTTTGTGACCACCTAGAAGAGTGGGATAGGGAGTGTGGGAGGGAGATACAAGAGGGAGGAGATATCAGGATATATGTATATGTACAGCTGATTCACTTTGTTATAAAGCAGAAACTAACACACCATTGTAAAGCAATTATATTCCAATAAAGATGTTTAAAAAACTAATCTTACGTAGTTTACAATTAATTCTATGTTGAAATATTATGGAAATATATTTTGATGTGTGCTTCACTTAAATTGAATAGGCTGTACTGGAGTGTCTGTATTTAAGAATTCACTTATTTTACAGGAAGATCTTGTCAATACATATTGTATATCACAATACTGATAAAAGATAGAGGAAATAAAGACAACATCGACTTTCCAATCCTCTTTCAAATCCTGGAAGACAGCTAAATTATCCCATTTGTTTTCTTACTAATCCTGGAAAAATTGTTAGAAATTTTCTCAATTCAGCTACTGGCAGCCATTAACTAATCAAGCAGGGTACACACATGAGTTAAGATCTATATGCCATGTCTGGTTTTTAAAAATTTTCTAGACTAAAATACAAGAGTAAACAATCAAAACAATCTAGTTGATTCCAAAATATGAATTGTGATTTTCCACAATTCTTTATCTTGACCATTGTATTCTATGTGGTCTTCACACAATCTTCACACAATTTGAATTTTTACTGTCATAAAGACAAATAAACACATGGAAATGAATATCCAAAGTGGTCAGTGAGTACAAAATTAAAAGTCTTGCAGCCTTTACAACTTTTTTAGGTCCTTCCTGTTCCCCAGAATAATCTACATTTTCCTATTTCATATTTTAAAATGTTTGCTTCCTTTCTTGTAATATACAAGTACGCTATTTTTTTGAATCATCAAATTTAAACAAAATCTATTAAAATATCCTTCTAAAAAGTGGGTATTCTCACATATTTTATTCTAGTATTTTTTTTCTTTTACCAATTAAATATGTGATTCATTAGATTTTATCCCAGTGTGAAATATGGGATATGCATATAACTATTTTATTTTTAAAAAATGGTTAATCAAGTCATCACATTACAATTTAGTGAATGTTCTGTCTTTCCTTCATTGGATTGACATTCCCCAAAGTTCCAAAAATGGCTTAAGTCTAGTCCTGGATTTTTCATTCTACCTCATTGATCTTTGTGTCCATTCATGAATATCATGCGACTCTAATTATTGATATTTAAAATATATCTTCATCCAGTTAATGCCTTCTCTATTTATTTCTACCTATTAAGATCCATCTTGTTTAGTTCATATATGCATGCCTTTTTATTTAAATGTTATTATCTTTGTTACCTTAAAAATATCTGTACATAATTAAGCTTACCTAGCCAAAAATGCTGCAATTCATACTTAATACATTCATTTGTACTTTATTAATCTAACTTTTAAAGGGAGAGAATGCTGTATTAGAATTATATTTTAATAAACCTGAAATTCATACATAATGTTTGAAATGATGGGATTGGTTTTTGTGAAAGACAAAGAATATCTTTAGAATATAAATTTTTTTTAAACTTACAACTTTATTATTTTTCATAATAGCCTGTTATATTATTTTACTCCACTGATATGGAATTGATTTTTAAAAACAACTTAATCTATAGTGCTTTGTGGTGAAAAATTCAAAGGCAGTTTTCCTTAATGCAAATGACAATGAGAGAAACTTCAATAAAATAGCTAAATCCAGACAAAGATACATGCTTATAGTGTGACTTAACACTTTTGACGTTAATCTTTATTACCTAACTGGAATAGTGTTTGTTAAGTTTCTTCACTGTAAAGTTACTCTTTTTTTCCCTTTTTCATACTGTACCCTTTGGAAGAAAGTCACTATATGCACCCCACACGTAGGGAGTCAGGAGTTATTTTCCACCTTCTTGAGTGTGGAGTATTTACATAAGTTGTCTGGAATTCTCCTGCACTGGAGATTTGTCTATTTTCCCCATTCATTTATTTATACAATCACTTATTTATGTCAGTATGGATTCAAGTATATGCATTTTATACTTTGGATGATAATCCAATACTACATTGTTTATATTTTTTTCCTCAACTTGTTGCAGCTCTGGCCAGTGGAAGCTCTTCTAGTCAGCTCCTCTCTTTTTTACATACTTCCATTGTCTTATTGTTTCTAACACTGTCTTAATTTCTGGCCTTAGAAAATTCTCCAGGGTCCTCTTTTATATTTCCTGCATCAATCCTTGAATCAGCCACTTTACCAAGGAGATATGATTCTTTTTATTAGAGAATGGAATTAGAAACCAAGATCTAGGTACCACATGTGCATGTTAACACTGGACTGTCATTGAGTCTACGAATTCTGTGTTGACAGAGCAAGGAAATATATGCTTCTATTCTAACAGATGCATATACCATATCTATAAATATTTGCATATGTTGCTTTCATATCTATATTGAGCCATACATGAGTTCATACTGATGTCTTCAACTCTAATCCATGACGACATGGATCATTCGAGCCTTCTCCCTTGCTACATGTAACTTGCCACACCAACACTGAGAAAGCTAACTCCCACCATCCACCATCCATTTACTTGTGTCTCCAATTTCAATATACACATAGAGCTGTATCAGAATTGGTAACCCATGTTGCCATGTTAAATAAAATACCCACTAGAATATAGTGCTTCTATACAATTTTTTTTGGCCATTAACTTACAGACTCCACTCATTTCCAAAGTTGCTTAGGTCAGCATCTTCCTTGCCCCCACCCACCTTCAATGAGGTTTCATATATTTGTAACTCAGTTGGATTTATTTTTTAAATTCTACATTCCATCCTGGTATTCTGCTAAGTTCCTGGGTTTTTTTTAATTCATTATGGTTCATTCTTTATACTGTAAAATTTCATGGCATTTGACAGATTCATAGTGTCATGCATCCACCATTACAGTATTATACCTAATAGTTTCATCGCCCTAAAATATTCCAGTGTTTTACCTACTTAACCTTCCCTTTTGACCCCCCTTACCTTATACTACTGACAAACACTTATCATCTCTATAGTTTTGAGTTTTTCATAACGACATAAAATTAGAATCATGCAGCATGTAGTCTTTCCAGTCTAGTTTCCTTTACTCAGTAATATGCATTTATGATTCATTCATGTTGTTTCATATATTGATAGCTCACTTCTTTTAATCACTGAATAGTATTCTATTGTGGAGATGTACCATCATTTATCCATTTACCTATCAAAGGATATCTTGGTTATTTCAAGTTTGGGAGAGGTTGGGAGACTGAATAAGGCTGCTATAAGCATTCATGTGAAGGTTTCTGTATGGACACAGAATTTTACAGTATTCTGTGTAAATACATATGAGTGTGATTGTATGGTAAGACTATGTTTGCTTTTGTAAGAAACTGCAAAACTCTCTTCCAAAGTGGCTATATTACTCTGCATTTCCATTAGTAAAGAATGAGAGTTTCTGTAACTCTGCATCCTCCCCAACAATAGATATAATTAAGTTTTGAATTTTAGTCATTTTAATAGGTGTGTTTCTCTTTGTTGTTTTAATTTGCACTTCCCTAATTATAAATGATGATGAGCATCTTTTCATATGCATATTTGCCATCTCTATATCTTACTTGATGACTTGTCTGTTCACTTCATAAATGGGAATATCTTTCGCTCACTTTTCAATTGTGATATCTGATTTCTTATTAATGAATTTTAAGAATTAGTTTGTTGGTTGGCAATTATTTCTCTCATTTTTTAATTTGCATGAGAAACTATTTCTCCTTCACCTATGAATTTAATTTGATATAGAATTCTAGGTTAGTAGTATTTTATTTCAATACTTTAATATGTCACTCTACTCCCTCTTTTACTTTCAGGATTTCTGATGGGCAATCCACTGTAATTTCTATCCTTATTCTTTTCCATGTAAAGTGCTTATTTTCCATGACTTCCTTTAATATTTTTTTCCTTGTGACTGTCTTTCTGCAATTTGACTAATATGCCTAGGTGTATTTTTTATACTTCTACTTGATATTCTCCAAACATCCTACATCTGGTTCTGCAGTCTGTCATTAATTTTGGAAAGTTCTCAACCATTATTTCTTCAAGTATTTTTTTCTTCTCCATTTCCTCTTTTTTTTCCTTCTGATATTTCAAACACAAGTGTACTAAACCTTTTGAAATTGTCCCACAGTTCTTAAATGTTCTGTTTTTCTTTTTTTATTCTCTCATTTCCCTTTGCATATCATTTGGTAAGTTTTTACTGAAGGATCTTCAAGCTCCTTGATTCTTTTCCTGGCCATATTCAGTCTACTGATGCATCCATCAAAGGCAATCTTAATTTCTATTATAGTATTGTTGCTACTCAAAATTTCTATCATGTTCTTTTTATTTTTTTCTCATAGATTATATCTCTCTGCTTACATTAATCATCTGTTCTTGCTCACTTTCTATCCTTTCCATTAGAGTATTAACATATTAAGGACAATTATTATAAATTATTTAACTGATAATTCCAACATCTATGCCATATCTGCTTCTGGTTCTGATACTTGCTTTGTCTTCTCAAACAGTTTGTTTTTCCCTTGCCTTTTGGCATGCCATGTAAACTTTTGTTGAAAGCTCAGCATGTTATATTAGATAATAACAACAGCAGGTAAAAAGACTTTTAATGTGAGATTTTATATTTATCTGGCTAGAAGTTGGGATTTGTTTAATGTTTGCTGTAGATGTAGGTGCCAATGTCTTCAAATTCATCTAATGTCCTTGTTTTTGTCTCCCTTTTTGACTTTGAGCTACTCTAAAGACAACTCCTAAGACAGTGTACGTCTTGCAGAACTTCAGCTATAATCTCCCATAAATGTACTTGAGCATTGCTGATATGGCAGTAAGATGGGAGCTGTGGAGTAGAAATATTCCATAATCTTATGATTAATTCTCAGTCTTTTACTGGGCCTGTGTCTTGGGGTTTTGACTTCAACAAGTGTTTCAGAGTTCCTCATCCTCTCCCCCAGGTTTAAATGAGACAGGAAGGCTAGAGGGGCAAGGTACCAAATAAATGCCCTTTCCCTATGTAGGATATGTTTCTGATAACATGTGTTCCCATTTATAATAGGACTTTGGAGTATTCCTCTATTAATTCAGATCATAATGTTTTTATTAGAATTTAAAAATTCTGTATTCTTGCCTACGTTAATTATTATGTAATTATGGTTCTTACTGATACTTGGTGATATATCTTTACAATTTAAATTTTCTAGTTGGTTAGAATATGTTGTTGACATTTGTAAATGCATGCTTTATTTGGAAATTTGACAAGTTTTTTATTTGTTTAATTAGTTTCTTAAGTCTGTCCATTTTCTAATTAAGATACTATCATTAGCAAATAAAAATAGTGCATCCCTCCTGCTCTAATCTTCACAATATTTTTGTTTTCTTTCTTTCTTTCTTTTCTTCCTTTCTGGCCAATACTTCCAATGCAAATATTTCAGTGATAGTGGACACTACTTTCTTGCTCTCAAAAAATACATCTAATATATATATATATATAATCTCCAATAAATATGTTTGCTGTCATTTTTTGTATGTAATTATTAAATTCAACAATTATCTTCCAGTCTTTATTTGATAAGTATTTTAAATCGTAAGTGTTGAAATACATAAAATAATTTGTTTGTACCATTTAAGAGAATTTTATAACAGTGTTATAAATTTCCAATTTATATTCTTAGATTTTCTGATGTGAAAAGAGCCTTGCATTTACAGGACAGATGTTACCTGATCATGATGTTTTATTATTTAATACTTTGTTAAATTGAGAATGCATAGTTTTGTTTGTTTGTTTTTTGGTTTTTTTTTTTTTGTGGTACGCGGGCCTCTCACTGTTGTGGCCTCTTCCGTTGTGGAGCACAGGCTCCGGACGCGCAGGCTCAGCGGCCATGGCTCACGGGCCTAGCCGCTTAGCGGCATGTAGGATCTTCCCAGACCGGGGCACGAACCCGTGTCCCCTGCATCGGCAGGCAGACTCTCAACCACTGCGCCACCAGGGAAGCCCAAGAATGTATAGTTTTTAAGATGCAAGAAATCAGTTGTGAATTCTTCATAAGTGAAATGGGCTTCTAATTGTCTTTTATTATGATCTACATGAAACAATACAATTTCTTAATCATCTTTTACTAATTCTTTACTATGCAATGAATTCATCCTAAGCTTAGTATAGCTCTCGATATTCAGTACAGCTCTCATTCACTTTGTGCTCCTAGGTTTGTTTGTTTGTTTGTTTTTGCAGTACGCGGGCTTCTCACTGTTGTGGCCTCTCCTGTTGCGGAGCACAGGCTCCGGATGTGCAGGCCCAGTGGCCATGGCTCACGGACCCAGCCGCTCCGCAGCATGTGGAATCTTCCTGGACCGGGGCACGAACCCGTGTCCCTTGCTTCAGCAGGTGGACTTTCAACCACTGCGCCACCAGGGAAGTCCCTAGGTTTGTATTTTTATTCTACATTTTCTTTTCTAAAAATTATTTTCAATAGTAGAGATATCAAGGATCAATTCACATTGGAACAGTGTATGAATTAAATAATTAAAATGTTTACAAACTTAAGTTCTGCCTGTAAGAAGACATTATCTGTTAGCAGTGCATTTTCCCATTAACACAAATGGACAAGGAAGCTACAGATATACAACATAATTGTTAAAGCAAGCAGAATATCTGAGCCATCTAGAGTCTTAGCTAGGATTTGAAAGAAGTAATGGAAGAGCAGGTGCCTCAGGACGAATCAACATTTATGATTCTCGGTACTTTAGGTGGAAAGTCTTATCAATGTGCTTTTCCTTTCAACTGGGGCCACTGGTCAACTGTAGTCCTATAGGTATTGGCAATGCCCCACCCAAATATTTATTCTTGAGGATTTATATGTCCTTCTTGCCACTATCTCTTTTGTCTTACTTCACCCATGCAGAAAGTAACAGAATCATGCTCTCCCAACCCTTTTGTCAATGTTATCATAGGATTTGGTCAAGAATGTACTGTAAATATTATCTGGATAATTGTAATGAATCAAATCTAAAACCATACCCAATACAATAGGGTATAATACCTGAAATGTTGTCACTGAAAGGCATCGAGAGATGGAATTTTTTTCTGTTTGAGACTAGCACTTCAAATAGCAGGTTTTTTTCATAATGATTATACTTATGCTCTAATCTCAGGTGAAAGAGTAAAAAGTTATATAAACCACCAGTTGTACATATCAGTAAAAATATTCTTAGTAGTAAATTTTATAAAAAGAAGCAAAATAAACAAAGACCTCTTGATTATAAGTCTTTAGATTACCTGAAACTATATTGAACTATAGAACTAACTCTTATCTGGTAAGTACTATCAGAAAACTTAATGAGAAAAAATTCATCTGATTATTTGTAAAATGATATATCATGACTGACAAAAAAATGCATTCACTCATAAAGTTTAATTTTTGCTGAGCCACAACTTTTAAAAAAATAGAAACGCACACAAATAAATTCAATTTGTTATATGTTTTAATTAATTCAACTATTTTCAGACTAATTTTGGCCTATATACCTCAAGTTTACATGTTTCTTTTCAAAATTTGTGTGTACATTCTGAATTATCTAAAATATATTTTACTATTGTTTCCAAATGAACAGATCAAATTAAAATGTGCAAATATTTTATTTGTGTATATTCATTCTTCATGGAAATATTTTTAGAGAATTTATTAGGTTCCAAAATAAAATTTTGACTGATAATTTTTGTTTCATCTAGTTCTTTTCTCTTTCATCAACATATAGAAAAACAACATATTTACTTTTTCTCTGAAATATACTTTTGAAAAAAATTCCAACAAAAAGTCAACCAGCTCATGACATTGCTGGTGTCAACTATATTTCTGTGATGAGCTGAGCTGCAAAACTGATGCAGGGAAAAATTTATTTGTTGTCCAGACATTTGTTGGCACTATGAAATGACAAAATAAATCATTTCACAGATTTGATTAAATGAGGTTATATATTTTTATGTTTTATTTCTCTTATGCAACAGTGGATATAAATAGTGGTTATGATCAATTTGGTTGACTATAGGATTAAAAAATAAGAGATATTTTTGTGGTATTGTTCTACAGTGATATATCTGTTTCTCTCCTATGTCTTATATTCAAACCTAATGACATTCTGACATCATTTAATTACTATATTAGAGATAATGCATACAAAATATTTAGAAAATTTCCAGTATTATAGTGAACAACAAATACTAACATTATTGTTCATCCTTCTCTTTAAATAGTAGTAGTAATACTGGTGATAGAATAGTCTTATTTGAAATACTCAATGCAATCTAACCATAGTAATAATACTACTAGAAGCAAGTTAATACTCGAGACTGTTTTTATGACACTTTGAGACACAAGTCTATATGCTTATTATTGGAACGTAAATGAGAGAACCTCACTGAATAGATAAGAGATCATTTAAAATGATTTTTTTTAAATGATATTCTGGGCTTCCCTGGTGGCACAGTGGTTGAGAGTCCGCCTGCCGATGCAGGGGACATGGGTTCGTGCCCTGATCCGGGAAGATCCCACATGCCACGAGGCGGCTGGCCCATGAGCCATGGCTGTTGAGCCTGCGCATCCGGAGCCTGTGCTCCACAACGGGAGAGGCCACAGCAATGAGAAGCCTGCATACCGCAAAAAAAAAAAAAAAAAAAAAAAAAAAAATGATATTCTTACAGCATATACATTCTTTAGTGTTAATGGAAAAATAACTTCTTGACACAGATTTGAGTCAACATATTTTACACAAGGTAAGTTCTGTACAAGAGTAGAGATCATTCTTTTGTATTGATGTGATTGTTCCTGCACAACAGAAACCGATGTTCAGTAATGTTCCTAACTTCTAAGAAATCAGCATAATCTTGTACTTTAAAACTGGCAAAGTATGAGAGTACTGGTACCTTTAATTGTTACCTTTAATATAAAATTAATTACATAAGAACTATAACTTTAATGACCATATATCCTAATGTTCTCTAAATTTTCCCCATAAAGCTATTTAATTCTTTCAAAAGTTCTATACTCATCATTTAGTCGTGAACACTATCAATATTTCTCTGCTATTATATGTACCTTGCTTTTTTGTTGTTGTTGTTTAGAATGTTATTTCCTATTTCTGTAACAGCCGTATTCTGCTGATATTAATATTTGCATATATCGGTTACATAAAAATAAGGAATGATGATAACAGCAACTATTATGTATATAAGCATATGTGTGTATACTTGTGTGTTTGTATCATATGTTTATATGTATGTGTACATACATATGTATTCGTTCCACTAACTCATTTTGAGCTGAACAGTTGAAAAAATTTCCTAATTACGACAGTTTAATCTGATTCCCCCCAACTCCCCCGACCCCAGTGATAAAGGAAAAACAAAGTATTATCATAAGAACTTTGACCTCTAGTAATAAAACATCAAGACAAGGATGAAAACTATTTTGACTTATCAGCCGTATTTCATTTTTCTCAAATGATGATTTTTTTTTCCTTCTGCTGACAAGAAAAAAAAGGGCTTGGTTCCAACATTAAGGAACATATTATATTTATAGCCATGCAGGCTTGAAATTCTTCACTTTAAATCCCTGCTGAACTTTAGAGAAACCTTTAAAAACTCAATTACATTTATACTAGGCTTTTACCCCAGCCTTCAGAGTCCAGAATTCTAATGCTCAGGAAAAAGCAACCAGTAATGAAAATCTACAGGACCATATAAAAGTCTTAAATGAGAGCTACCCCTAAGCTTTGATTGCCAAAAATGTGGACACGGTTCCTTTCCTTGGGAGAAAATTTTGGGTGGTATTCAAATGAAAATCATTGCTGATTGCCCCGCTTGAAATAATTTCATATTAGGATAACTTGTTAGTGGATTTTTTTAAAAATCTCCACTATTGGGATGGCAATTTATCAGATTAATTTTTTAAAGATCAATCCTGAAAATCATGAGGCAAGGTAACATTGGAGTGGACTAAATAACTTCTGAGCCATTACTTTTGTGTTAGAGAACATTTTCTAAAAGACAGTTTTGCAGCCGTGAGTCCATATGGATACTTCACTTTATTTTACTTTTAACTGAATGTAGAAGTGGAGAGAAAGTATATTTCTAATTAATGAAAACAAGTAATTGTTGTGAGATAATTAATTGTAGAGATCTTGCAAAAGCGTAACTAATAACACAGGAGGGCATCTTTCCTCATTTGTTATTTCTTGGAATCTTTAAAGAATTAGTTATATTAATTTTTGCTCTAAAGAAGATAGAAAAGCCTATAATTTTAATAGTGAAACAAAAAGGTAGAAATAAATTAATCTTAAACTTTTTGAAGATAATTATACTTCTCAGCAGAAGACTTTATCCTACTTTCATAGAATGTAACTCTATGTAACTCTAGCTTTTAAAAAAATCTAGCTGTGAAATCAGGTCTAAAGTTTGTTCTGAAAATTTCCAATCTTTTGATTATTTAAAAAAATTCTTTAGCATTGTCTGTCACTGCAGACATAAAAAAGTACATTGTAAATACAACATCTTAAAGCATATTTATATTCAACTAATGCTTCATGATATGAATACTTATGAATAATTTAAAGAGAGTTGAGTTTATTGCTCATAACAATGATAAGTCTTGATTCTTTTTTCCCCAAAAGTACAAGAAAATTTTTACTTATGTCCAAAGTATTGATTTTAATTACCAAGTTTATGCTGGGTAACTTTCATGTTTAAAAAAATCAAGCAACACTAGAGTAAAAGCTTTTCTTTAATCTGTATTATTACTAAAGGTAGTCTTTATCATTTGATTTTTTTTTCTCTCATAAACAATTATTGATGACTTGTAAGGATCAGACACTCAGTAATGTGTCAGCAACATATAAGTGAACATAAATCCATTCTTCAAGTAACTCATAATGTCATAGGAAAGACAAGTTTCCCACAAAGATAATTAAAATAAAATGTGGCAGGTACTGGATAAGTCTATTCAAAGACTATTGTGAAATGTTCTTAAAGAGAAGAGGGGAAAGAAAGAAAAGTGAGAGGATATCATCTTAGGGTAGGTATCTAGTAAATGTGATGGCACAGCTGTATCTTAAGAGGTGAATAGAAGGTACGGGGAAAAATATGAGACAGGTAAAGTACCACAAAAGTAAATTTTGGATTTGGAAAACAAAGAAGTTTGTGTGGAGAACTGCAAGATGTCTAGGATTAGAATATGATGTCTTGGGCTTCCCTGGTTGCACAGTGGTTAAGAATCTGCCTGCCAATGCAGGGGACATGGGTTCGAGCCCTGCTACAGGAAGATCCCATATGCCATGGAGCAACTGAGCCCATGAGCCACAACTACTGAGCCTGTGTTCTAGAGCCTGTGAGCCACAACTACTGAGCCTGTGTGCCTAGAGCCCATGCTCCACAACAGGAGAAGCCACTGCAATGAGAAACCCACACACTGCAATGAAGAGTAGCCCCCACTTGCCGCAACTAGAGAAAGACCGTGCGCAGCAACAAAGACCCAACACAGCCAAAAATAAATAAATAAATAAAATTAAAAAAAATAACCCAGCATATAAAGTGTTCTACAGAGTTGTCAGAAATAAAGCAAGGGATGTTGGTAGGAGAGAGTTTGGCAGAACCTCATATGCTCAGTTGAGAACTCAATATTATTCCTATAATGACAAGGGGCCCCTGGAGAATTTTAAGCAGAATAGTAAAATTAAATATTTAACATTTACTTTTTATCTCCTCCCTATTTAAACTGTATAAAGGATGCATTTGAAGAAAGGAAGAAAAGAGACAGAGAATTAATCAGAAGAATTCACTAGTAGCCCAGGCATGGCTTTATAAAGGGAGAATGAACTACATTGGAAGTTCTTGGAAATAGAGAAGGCAGATTGTTTGCTAGGGTATCCCTTATATCAAATCACTGTGATTTTAAAGAGTGATAATGTGATTTGATCTTTTGCAAAATGTAATTGAATGAATGGCAAGTAAAAATACTTATTGAAATGCAATTTTATTTTTACACAATTATAGCAGACATGGCCATACATATCTCTCAATGGTTTTGTGGCACCTCTTACTGTATAGTAGAAGCTTAAAAGAAAATGTTTGCAAATGATGTGACTGACAAGGAATTAGTCTCCAAAATTTACAAACAGCTCATGTGGCTTAATATCATCAAAACAAATAACCCAGCGGACCTTGAAACAAGATGGAGGAGTAGAAGGACGTGCTATCACTCCCTCTTGTGACAACACCAGAATCACAACTAGCGGCTGGACAATCATCGACAGGAAGACACTGGAACTCACCAAACAAGATACCCCACATCCAAAGACAAAGGAGAAGCCACAATGAGACAGTAGCAGGGGTATAATCACAGTAAAATCAAATCCCATAACTGCTGGTTGGGTGATCACAGACTGGAGAACACTTATACCACAGAAGTCCACCCACTGGAATGAAGGTTCTGAGCCCCACGTCAGGCTTCCAAACCTGGGGGGCCAGCAACGGGAGGAGGAATTCCTAGAAAATCAGATTTTGAAGGCTAGTGGGATTTGACTGCAGGCCTTCTACAGGACTTGGGGAAACAGAGACTCCACTCTTGGAGGGCACACACAAAGTAGGTGCACATGAGGACCCAGGGGAAGGATCAGTGACCCCAGGGGAGACTGAACCAGACCTACCTGCTAGTGTTGGAGGGTCTCCTGTAGAGGTGGGGGGTGGCTGTGGCTCACCATGGGGACAAGGACACTGGCAGCAGAAGTTCTGGGAAGTACTCCATGGAATGAGCCTTCCCAGAGTCTGCTATTAGCCCCACCAAAGAGCCCAGGTAGGCTCCAGTGTGGAGTTGCCTCAGGCCAAACAACCAACAGGGAGGGAACCCAGCCCCACCCATCAGCAGTCAAGCAGATTAAAGTTTTACTGCACTCTGCCCACCAGAGAAACAGTCATCTCTACCCACCACCAGTCCCTCCCATCAGGAAACTGGCACAAGCCTCTTAGATAGCCTCATCAACCAGAGGACAGACAGCAGAAGCAGGAACTACAATCCTGCACCCTGTGGAACAAAAACCACATTCACAGAAAGACAGACATGATGAAAAGGCAGAGGGCTACGTACCAGATGAAGGAACAAGATAAAACCCCAGAAAAACAACTAAATGAAGTGGAGATAAGCAACCTTCCAGAAAATAATTCAGAATAATGATAGTGAAGATGATCCAGGACCTCGGAAAAAAAATGGAGGCAAAGATCGAGAAGATGCAAGAAATGTTTAACAAAGATCTAGAAGAATTAAAGAACAAACAAAGATGAACAACACAATAACTGAAATGAAAACTACACTAGAAGGAATCAATAGCAGAATAATGAAGGCAGAAGAACAGATAAGTGACCTGGAAGACAAAATGGTAAATTCACTGCTGCAGAACAGAATAAAGAAAAAAGAATGAAAAGAAATGAAGACAGTCTAAGAGACCTCTGGGACAACATTAAATACAACAACATTCGAACTATAGGGGTCCCAGAAGGAGAAGAGAGAGAGAAAGGATCAGAGAAAATAATTGAAGTGATTATAGTCGAAAACTTCCCTAATATTGGAAAGGAAATATCGATCAGAGTCCAGGAAGTGCAGAGTCCCATACAGGATAAACCCAAGGAGAAACATGCTGAGACATATAGTAATCAAACTGGCAAAAATTAAAGACAAAAATTATTGAGAACAGCAAGGGAAAAACGACAAATAACATACAATGGAACTCCCATAAGGTCAACAGCTGATTTCTCAGCAGAAACTCTACAAGCCAGAAGGGAGTGGCATGATATATTTAAAGTGATGAAATGGAAGAACCTACAACCAAGATTACACTACCTGGCAAGGATCTCATTCAGATTCACTGGAGAAATCAAAAGCTTTACAGGCAAGCAAAAGCTAAGAGAATTCAGCACCACCAAACCAGCTCTACAACAAATGCTAAAGGAACTTCTCTAAGTGGGAAACACAAGAGAAGAAAAGGACCTACAAAAACAAACCCAAAACAATTAAGAAAATGGTTATAGGAACATATATATTGATAATTACCTTAAAAGTGAATGGATTAAATGCTCCAACCAAAAGACACAGGCTTGCTGAATGGATACAAAAACAAGACCCATATATATGCTGTCTACAAGAGACCCACTCCAGACCTAGGGACACATATGGACTGAAAGTGAGGGGATGGAAAAAGATATAACATGCAAATGGAAATCAAAAGAAAGCTGGAGTAGCAATACTTATATCAGGTAAAATAGACTTTAAAATAAAGAATGTTACAAGAGACGAGGAAGGACACTACATAATGATCAAGAGATCAATCCAATTATAAATATATATGCACGCAACATAGGAGCACCTCAATACATAAGGCAACTACTAACAGCTCTAAAAGAGGAAATCAACAGTAACACAATAATAGTGGGGGACTTTAACACCTCACTTACACCAATGGACAGATCATCCAAAATGAAAATAAATAAGGAAATGGAAGCTTTAAATGACACAATAGACCAGATAGATTTAAATGATAATTATAGGACATTCCATCCAAAAACAGCAGATTACACTTTCTTCTCAAGTGCACACGGAACATTCTCCAGGATAGATCACACCTTGGGTCACAAATCAAGCCTCAGTAAATTTAAGAAAATTGAAATCATATCAAGCATCTTTTCTGACCACAACACTGTGAGATTAGAAATGAATTGCAGGGAAAAAAACGTAAAAAACGCAAACACATGGAGGCTAAACAATATGTTACTAAATAGCCAAGAGATCACTTAAGAAACCAAAGAGGAAATCAAAAAATACCTAGAGACAAATGACAATGAAAACACAACAATCCAAAACCTATGGGATGCAGCAAAAGCAGTTCTAAGAAGGAAGTTTATAGCTATACAAGCCTACCTCAAGAAGTAAGAAAAATTTCAAATAAACAATCTAACCTTACACCTAAAGGAACTAGAGAAAGAAGAGCAAACAAAACCCAAAGTTAGCAGAAGGAAAGAAATCATAAAGATCAGAACAGAAATAAATGAAATAGAAACAAAGAAAACAATAGCAAAGACCAATAAAACTAAAAGCTGATTCCTTGAGAAGATAAACAAAATTGATAAACCATCAGCCAGACTCATCAAGAAAAAGAGGGAGAGGACTCAAATCAATAAAATTAGAAAGGAAAAAGGAGAAGTTACAAAAGACACCACAGAAATACAAAGCATCCTAAGAGACTACTACAAACAACTCTATGCCAATAAAAGGGATAACCTGGAAGAAATGGACAAATACTTAGAAAGGTATAACCTTCCAAGACTGAACCAGGAAGAAATAGAAAATATGAACAGACCAATCACAAGTAATGAAGTTGAAACTGTGATTAAAAATCTTCCAACAAACAGAAGTCCAGGACCAGATGGCTTCACAGGTGAATTCTATCAAACATTTAGAGAAGAGCTAACCCCCATCCTTTTCAAACTCTTCCAAAAAATTGCGGAGGAAGAAACACTTCCAAACTCATTCTATGAGACCACCATCACCCTGATACCAAAACCAGACAAAGATACTACAAAAAAATAAAATTACAGACCAATATCACTGATCAATATAGATGCAAAAATGCTCAACAAAATACTAGCAAACAGAATCCAACAACATATTAAAATGATCATACACCATGATCAAAGTGGGATTTATCCCAGGGATGCAAAGATTGTTCAGTATATGCAAATCAATAAATGTGATACACCGTATTAACAAACTGAAGAATTAAAACAATATGATCATCTCAATAGATGCAGAAAAAGCTTTTGACAAAATTCAACACTCATTTATGATAAAAACTCTCCAGAAAGAGGGCATAGAGGGAACGTGCCTCAACATAATAAAGGCCATATATTGACAAACCCACAGCAAACATCATTCTCAGTGGTGAAAAAGTGAAAGCATTTCCTCTAAGATCAGGAAGAAGACAAGGATGTCCACTCTCACCACTATTATTCAGCATAGTTTTGAAAGTCCTAGCCATGGCAATCAGAGAAGAAAAAGAAATAAAAAGAATACAAATTGGAAAAGAAGAAGTAAAACTGTCACTGTTTGCAGATGACATGATACTATACATAGAGAATCCCAAAGATGCCACCAGAAAACTACTAGAGCTAATCAATGAATTTGGTAAAGTTGCAGGATACAAAACTAATGCACAGAAATCTCTTGCATCCCTATACACTAATGATGATAAATCTGAAAGATAAATTAAGGAAACACTCCCATTAACCACTTCAACAAAAAGAATAAAATACCTAGGAATAAACCTAGCAAGGGAGACAAAAGACCTATAAGCAGAAAATTATAGACACTGATGAAAGTAATTAAAGATCATATCAACAGATGGAGAGATATACCATGTTCTTGGACTGGAAGAATGAATATTGTGAAAATGACTATACTACCCAAAGCAATCTACAGATTCAATGCAATCCCTATCAAATTACCAATGGCATTTTTTATGGAACTAGAACAAAAAATCGTAAAATTTGTATGGAGACACAAAAGACCCTGAATAGCCAAAGCAGTCCTGAGGGAAAAAAATGGAGCTGGAGGAATCAGACTCCCTGACTTCAGACTATACTACAAAGCTACAGTAATCAAGACAATATGTGCTGGCACAAAAACAGAAACATAGATCAATGGAACAAGATAGAAAGCCCAGAGATAAACCCATGCACCTATGGTCAATCAATCTATGACAAAGGAGGCAAGGATATACAATGGAGAAAAGACAGTCGTTTCAATGAGTGGGGCTGGGAAAACTGGATAGCTACATGTAAAAGAATGAAATTAGAACACTCCCCAGCACCATACACAAAATTAAACTTAAATGGATTAGAGACCTAACTGTAAGACTGGACACTATAAAACTCTTAGAGGAAAACATAGGAAGAACACTCTTTGACATAAATCACAGCAAGATCTTTTTTGATCCACCTTCTAGACTAGTGGAGATAAAAATAAACAAATGGGACCTAATGAAACTTCAAAGCTTTTGCACAGCAAAGGAGACCATAAACAAGACAAAAAGACAACCCTCAGAATGGGAGAAAATATTCGCAAACGAATCAATGGACAAAGGATTAATCTCCAAAATATATAAACAGCTCATGCAGCTCAATATTAAGAAAACGAACAACCCAATCCAAAAATGGGCAGAAGACCTAAATAGACATTTCTCCAAAGAGACATACAGATGGCCAAGAAGCACATGAAAAGCTGCTCAACATCACTAATTATTAGAGAAATGCAAATCAAAGCTACAATGAGGTATCACCTCACACCAGTTAGAATAGGCATCATCAGAAAATCTACTAACAACAAATGCTGGAGAGGGTCTGGAGAAAAGGGAACACTCTTGCACTGTTGATGGGAATGTAAATTGATACAGCCACTATGGAGAACAGTATGGAGGTTCCTTAAAAAACTAAAAATAGAATTACCATATGATCCCACTACTGGGCATATACCCAGAGAAAACCAAAATTCAAAAAACACATGCACCCCAATATTCTTGCAACACTATTTACAATAGCCAGGTCATGGAAACAACCTAAATACTCATTCACAGACCAATGTATAAAGAAGTTGTGGTACATATATACAATGGAATATTACTCAGCCATAAAAAGGAACGAAATTGGGTCATTTGTAGAGACGTGGATGGATCTAGAGACTGTCATACAGATTGAAGTAAGTCAGAAAGAGAAAAACAAATATCGTATATTAATGCATATATGTGGAACCTAGAAAAATGGTACAGATGAACCAGTTTGCAGGGTAGAAATTGGGACACAGATGTAGAGAACAAACATACGGACACCAAAGGGGGAAAGCTGCAGTGGGGTGGAGGTGGTGGTGTGATGAATTGGGCGATTGGGATTGACATGTATACACTGATGTGTATAAAATTGATGACTAATAAGAACCTGCTGTATAAAAAAATAAAGAGCATGCTTAAAAGCTAAAAAACAACAACAAAAATCAAACAACCCAATTAAAAATGGGTGGCAGTCCTAAATAGACATTTCACCAAAGAAGACATACAGATGGCCAAGAGGCACAAGAAAAGATGTTCAACATCACTAATTATTAGAGAAATGCAAATCAAAACTACAATGAGGTATCACCTCATAGCAATCAGAATGGCCATGATCAAAAATTCTACGAACAATAAATACTGGAGAGAGTTTGGAGAGAAGGGTACCCTCCTACACTGTTGATGGCAATGTAAATTGGTGCAGCCACTATGGAGAACAGTATGGAGGTTCCTTAAGAAACTAAAAATAGAGGTACTATATCATCCAGCAATTCCACATGCACCCCAGTGTTCATTGCAGTGCTGTTTACAATAGCAAAGAAATGGAAGTAACCTACGTGCCCAAGGACAGAAGAATGGATAAAGAAGAACTCAGCCATTAAAAAGAATGAAATAATGCTATGTGCAGCAACATGGATGGGCCTAGAGATTGTCATACTGAGTGAAGTAAGTCAGACAGAAAAAGAGAAATATCACATGATATGGTTTATATGTGGAATCTAAAAAATGATTATATAAATGAACTTATTTACAAAATAGAAACAGACTCAGAGACTTAGAGAATGAACTTAAGGTTACCATGGGGAAGGGGTCGGGGGGAGGGATAGTCAGGGAGTTTTGGATTAACATGTATACACTGCTACATGTAAAATGGATAACGAACAAGGACCTACTGTATAGCACAGGGAACTCTGCTCAATATTCTGTAATAATGTAATTGGGAAAAGAATTTGAAAAAGAATAGATACATGAACATGTATAACTGAATCACTCTGTAGTACACCAGAAACTAACACAACATTGTTAATCAACTATGCACCAATATAAAATAAAAAGTTAAAAAAAGTTAAAAATCACATTTTCTAAACTTCTCTTCATATAGTCTTTGTGATTATGATTTTGGTTCTATCTCATTTGGTTCCACATGAAATTTGAATTCAGGACCATTAAAGTGAGATGGTTGGAAAATGTATGAGAGCCATTGAGTAGGGCTGGAGAAGTGTGAATCTGGACCCTATATTCACAGCAGTGACATCTGGATTCTAAGATAACCAATGTGATTCAGGGGAAAGCAGTTTTGTTAGTAGTCTTCTGACAAGCAGAAGAAGCACATCCTTTGCTGGGTTAGTTCTGTTTATATGAAAGTTGTTTAAAAGTCATTACTAAAAACAAAGATTATAGCCATTCCTCAAGTTTTGGTGATTATTATAAATGTAAAATTATTTGTGTTAAATAAATAGTTTTTGGTATAAAATAGCTAAAATATTTGCTATTATCTGCATATCAGGCTAGATTCTTCTTTAGAACAGATCCCAATTTATTTTGATGCAGCAATGCACTCAGCTATAAAACTACAGCCATTGGCCTATGTTGCAATTATAGTGGCCCCGTGACTGAACCAATTAGGCACAAGCACAAGTCTACTGGAAAATTCTGCTAAAGTTTTGTGACCCTAATATGCCTGTCTCCTATTACCCTTTTCATTAGTTTTTTAACCTCTTTTACTGCAGGAAATTTGTTTTAATGGCTGTATCTGTAACAATCAACACAGAAAAAGGTTAAGAGAATAATTTTTGGCTCTGTCAGCTTGTGGGTGTTTGAATCAATGCAGTGATCTTCTTCATCTGGATAACTTAGGACATCCTGGGAGAAAAAAAATAACCATTTTCAATATACGATCAGATTTCTGTCACTTATAGCTTATAGCAAACTTAATTCTTTAATGGATATGAGATTATTCTGTTTCAACTACAAGTCTTAGTTGCAAGCAACAGAAGCTGACTCTGTACGAATAAGCAAAAACAGATTCAATAAAAGGATATTAGGTAGTTCAGATAATTGTTGTGAGGAATAGAAAACCATTTTCAGGAATTGTGCCTAAGACTTACATTAAAAATGAGCCAAAGACAACACAACCGCTGTTTCTCAACTGAAGCTATTTCTTTGTCAAGTACTCAGTCTTGAAATCAACAGAATACCAGACTGTCATCCCTGCTGCCATCAATACCTGATAAGTTGACCATCGCCCAAAACAAGTGTCATGAAACCTTTTACCACCTTGCTTGTTTCCAGACTTAAGTTTGTAGTGTTTCTGATTTAAGAATATTCTTTCCCAGGTCTGTGTACTAGCTGACAATGATTCTAGGAATTTCTATTTCTGGGTTTTACTTTGATGTGCAAGACCATAAGACCATTGGCATTTTCCAATAATAACTAAGGATGTTCAATATGCTGAGTAGTTAGAAACATGACAGATATGCACTACACTGTATGATTATTTTGTCTTATTCACTACACATTATATGAATATCTTGTTTTATCACTGACAATAATTTACATGACTGAATTTGTGTTTAGGTTAAGCATATAATAAAATCATATAGTATTCCATAATATTAAAAATATATTATTGGTATATTTCAAATTTGTATGTAATTTATGAATTTTTCAATATTGAAATACTGAGAAACACAGTCATCTACATGGAAACACATACATATAATCATGGATGCAAAAATCTAAACCCCAAATTATTAACATGAAAATTAATAAAGATTATGACAACTCAGATATGAGATAATTAAGTAATTAATAGGATCTAGTGTAAAACATGGTGACCATTGTTAATATTGAATTGTATACTTGAAATTTGCCGAGAGTAGATCTTAATTGTTCTTCCCATCAAAAAAAAGTGTGATAAATATGTGAGTTGATGGATATGTTAATTAGATTGATTGTGGTTGCTAGAAGAAAGGGAGAATTATGTAGCAACAAAAGACTTTATTCTTGGATACAATATCACTCATAATAAAAAAGTTGATCATACTTTAAAGCATCTATATAAAATAAAATTATCTAGTTTAAGTGAAATAGTTGGCTATGCGCTGAAAAGACAATGAGTTAGTAAGTTCATATGTTTACTTGAAGTATATTTAGAATACCTATCAAATAGTTAACGATAAAAACTATGCTAAAGTTTTAAATTTCTGTGAATAAATGTTGACTTCAGCAATAGAGATATTAGATTCTGATGGTAATAGAATTTCAATAGTCATTGTTTAGTGTTTACTTCAGTCTTAGATTAAATCCTAAAGTCGTAGTATCTGAAAATAAATTTGAGAAATTCATAGAAAATAAGAAAAGGGCAATAGTCCAATACTGCATTAACAAACCTAATTTTATAGTTTCTAATCTTGCTATAAAACTTTATGTCCATAGAATAGTCTCTTAAAGAGTAAATTAGACTCAAATATCTGTGATAGAAATCTTCATATTTGATCTTAAATACAAACGAAAAAATCAGGTAAACACTAATATTCTACTTCAATTATTTGTTTGGCAAAGAATACCATAAGAACATTTTTAAGCATCAAATATTGAATGATTAATTGCTAAAATAAAAATTCTTTCAAAATTATAAAACTTACTGTAAAGGAAGCTAAAAATTGATTTATATTCCTGAAAATGTGAAGCTTTATTTTCATATTTAGGTTTTATAATTATGTTGAAAGGCAGTTGATCCTAATTGGCTATTGAATATATCTTTTCTGTGTGCATTTTATTTTGTTTCTTGTGGGTTAGTTTGTGTGGCTAAAACTGATCGTTCATATCAGATATGTTTTGGAGATACATATGTTGCATATTGAATGCTTTCCTGAGTTTTTAGTTCAGTTTTATTTTTCATGTCTTTGCTAAATCCTGTACTTTTTTCCCATTTTTATGTCACCCTGTTTCTATTTACTATCTTTTCCACCACTAAGAAGATTTTATTGGTTTTTTTTCTTTTAGTTATTATTTCTGTTGTTTCTATTGCTGTTAATATTTTAAGATTTTAAAAATTTTTATTCAGAGCTCAGGAATAATATAGGTTAATTGACTGAAACTGTATGCATACGTGTCAGAGATAATTAGCAACTAGAATGTGTCCTTTAAATGTAGTCTTATAACAAATGGTTGAACATACTCTTTGATGCAAAAATTTGAAACTCATTTGTCCTTTATAAGTTTGTAGGAGTGAGCTTTTTTTTTTTTTTTCCGGTACGCGGGCCTCTCACTGTTGTGGCCTCTCCCGTTGCGGAGCACAGGCTCCGAACGCGCAGGTTCAGCGGCCATGGTTCACGGGCCCAGCCGCTCCGCGGCATGTGGGATCTGCCTGGACCGGGGCACGAACCCGTGTCCCCTGCATTGGCAGGCGGACTCTCAACCACTGCGCCACCAGGGAAGCCCGGAGTGAGCATTTTTAGCATACTTTTTATTTGATTGAAGGTAATATTTAATTCGACCTTTATGATAGAACTGAGTGGGTTTCCATCAGGCATATGCCAAACTCCTCAATTTTTTTAATACGGAGATATCAATTTAACTATTTTTATATGTGGATACACTTTCAATAAGCAGTCAAAAATATTGCTTTCATACTATGTCCAGAAAATCATATCAAGCCTACGCATTTCAGATTCTATGAAAGATCCACATGTGAAAAAATGATGTTTGAAAACACTGCATGACGTAGCAAAAGTGCACTTTAAAATTTACCTTCTGACATTGCCCTCCAATCTTGACCTCAGTAATAACTATTCTGATGGGGGTGCATATTTATTTTAAAATATTTTACAAACATGTACATATTTATGCATTAAATATATTAGGTTGAATCATACTAAATTGCCAATATTTGTCATTATGACCTATAAAAACAATAATTATAATTTATAGTTGCACTTTTTAAATTTATATAAATACTACCAATTCTTTTCCTGCTTCTTACTGTTTTTTTTTTTTACTCAGTGTTCTGTCTTGATTAATTAATATTGTGACTAACTTTATTTATAACTAATTTATTTTGTTTATATAAAATATTTCATAGACTATACAATATATTATTTTCCCAATTCATAATGTATATATATTTATGTTATTTTATAATTTTTTTTGGTTTTGCAAACACTTCTACAATTATTATCCCTATACATGTTAATTTGTGCACGTACATGGAAATGACTCTAGGGTATGCATGTAGAATTGTTATATATACTTATTACTACTCTAAATTATACCTTTGAATTGTTTCACCACCAGAAGGATACACATCTGGTGTATATAATTCTAGCACCTTGCAGAATTGCTTCACTAAGTTATGCGTAATGTTTTGTGCTCATCATTAACAGTAGTCTCATAGAAAAAACAGCAGCATGAAATGTGTTCATGCATTTGTTGTAGAAAATGCCATCACTGCATATTCCTTTGGTGTTTTGCAGTACTTTCCACAGAAATTATTCCATTTTCTGAATTATCCCTGATGATAATATATAAAATTCTACAAGAGAATGACTATGGATTCAGTCATTGAATATTTTTAATTTCATTCTTTCCTACTTTACTTTGTAATTCAAAATAACAACTGAGGCTCAATTAAAACAATTTAATTGATCCCTTAGGTGGGTAAGTTTGCTTTATTTTACTTCTGTTTATATTTTTCTTATCCTAAATGTATTATTCAAATGATAGTTATTTATCCAGTATTTTAGAAAGCTATAAAGTAATTTATGATATTAGGTTCTGAATAAAATTAAAGTCTTAATATCATAATATTTACCTTTTCTCTTGGGGTGTTAAATAGTATACTTTATACCTAGTAGAATATATTAATTAGGTAAAAGAACAAAGTGTCATTTCTTCTTGATGACGACACAAAGAACAAACAGTATAGATAGATGAATCCAGCGTTCTGCAGGTATAACTTCATTGCAAGTGATGTGTAGTAAATTAGTTACTCATAAGAATAGTTTGCCCCTCAATGCTCTCAAAGGCCCATCAATCTAAATGTAAACTAATATAATAAGAGAAAAATCTAAGAAAACATTCCATGTTAATAACAAATGTGCTTGGACATGTTCATTCAGTCTAAATAGTGAAAAATCAAGATAAAATTTGAGTAATAATTTTTTCAGCATTATTAAAGGAAAATACTTAGACTCTCTGGAAGATATGGGAATTCTGGAAATTATTAATGTGTTTTCTAAAGTGTTCTATACTTTCCTTAGAAAAATCTATAATGATTAACTTCAAAATTCAAGTCCATATTCTGAGTACATGAAAGCACTTCTTTGGGAGTGATATTAATAAAATGGCAGAGTACAGTCTTCCCTTGGGATCTGAAGGGGATTAGTTACAGGACATGGATGTCAAAATCCAGAGGTGTTTAAGTCCCTTGTATAAAATGGTGTAGTACATTTGGCTCTTCTTGTCCATGGGTTCCACATCCTCAGATTCAACGAGCCCTGGATTGGGGTTTCCAACTTGTGTTCACCCACATAAACAATAATTTGATAGCCTTTCATGAACCAAAGTGCTTTGGTGTGAGCTTTGGGATCCAGGAAGCAATTTGCAAAATGCTGGTGAAGCCCAAGAACAAGGAGAGATGCTTTGAAGAAGCAGGCCTGTGACATTGAAGCAGGCTTTACAATGTGGTCCTGCCTATAGACCAGAAGCAGCCCCATCTCCCTATAGACTTGGCTCCAGCCCCACTCTACTGCAGTGTGCAACAACCCCCAGCCACCAATGGACCCAAAAGTAATCACACCTATTGACATCTCTGGTAATAGGCACCATGGCCACAGACCTGACCACAGATCCTGAAGTGGCCCTGTTACCTGGCTCCCCGCCTACACTGTCAAGGTACCAGATGCAGTCTTGCATGGACAGGGGTTTGACAGAAGCCTACTCAGGGACCCAGAGGGAGCCACATCCATTATTTCCCCACTCCCAAGCCCACTGTCTGTAGACTTGATTGCAGCAATGGTCAGCTCTGATCCCAGAAGCAGTTTCCTCCACCTGGGTATCCAGCAGGAACCATGCCTAACCATACCCATGGTAAGAAGTTTGCCAACTGCAGACCCAACTGCAGAGCTGGTAACAGCCATGTTACCTGGTTCCAGCCCTACTTGATTCTGTCCCAGACTCAGACCCATAAGGGCTTTTGCCATTTGTGACAACATGCATGAACCGTGAGGTCATTGACTAAGTGAAATAAGTCACACAGAGAAAGGCAAATACTCTATGATCTTACTTATGTGGAATCTGAACCAAAGGAACTCATAGAAACAGAGAGTAGATTGGTGGTTGCTAGGGGCCAGGGCTTATCTGAGGTGGTTGAAGGTGGTCAAAGGGTACAAACTTCCAGCTATAAGATGAGTAAGTTCTGGGGAACTAATGTACAGCATGGTGGTTATAATTAACAACACTGGGAGGGTTTTTGACACTTGAAAGTCACTATGAGAGTAAATCTTAAAAGTTCTCATCACACACACAAAAAATTGTAAATTATGTGAAGTGATGGATATGTCAACTAACCTAACTGTGGTAATCATTTTGCCACAAATCATCACTTGTATACCTTAAGCTTAGAATATGTTGTATATTAATGATGTCTAAATAAAGCTAGAAAAAAAGCACAGGCAACAAAAAAAATAATCAATTGGGACAATATCAAACTAAAAATTTTCTGCACAGCAAAGGAAACTGTCAAATTGCAAAGGCAAATTACAGAATGGGTAAAATATTTGCAAATCATATATTTAATATAGAATTAATATCAAAAATACATAAGGAACTCATGCTACTCAATAGCAAAAAACAAACTTATGAACAAAAAACACACAACCTGACTTCAAAGTAGGCACAGGACCTGAAGAGAAATTTTCCAAAGAAACATGCAAATGGCCAACAGGTATATGAAAAGATGTTCAACACACCTAGTCATTAAGAGAATGCAAATCAAATCCACAAGACATCACTCCAAACCTGTTAGGATGGCTATTATCACAAAGTCAAAAGATAACAAGTAAGAAAAATAAATAAATAAAGGGGAGAGAGTTTCAGTTTAGGAAGGTGAAAAATTCGGGAGATGGATGATGGTGAGAGTTGCACAACAATGTGAAGGTACCTAGTGCCACTGAACGGTACAGCTAAATATGGTTAAAATAGTAAGTTTTATATTATGTGACTTTTACCACAATAAAAAAATTGTAAACCTAAAAAAGAAAAAAGAAGATAACAAGTATTGGTAGGGATGTCTTAGAGAACAGAGAACCCTTATATACTGTTGGTAGGAATGTAAATCGGTGCAGCCAGTATGGAGGTTCCTTTAAAAATTAACAGTAGAACCACCACATGATCCAGAAATTCCATTTCTATGTATATAGAAAAGGAAAATAAAATCACTGCCTTGAAGAGATAGGGAAGAAAATTGGGTTCGTTGGCCTAAAAAACAGGAAAGATGGTATTGTCACTTACTGAGAGAGGAGACACTGGGAGTGTAGTCTGGGTTGGGCAAGGATGGAGGAAGAAGGATCAAGGTGCTGGTATTGGATATTTTAACTCTGGGATACTTATGAACTCAGGTAAAACAATAAAATTGTAAAGCAGGAGAACGTATTTGCATTTATATTTAATTTTCAGTCTCTGATTTCTTATTCACAATTCAATTTCACTGTTCAAATGGTGTAGGTGTTATCCATCTTCTGCTTCAGAACGGACCATTTTATATCTCCTTCTTCCTCTTTACATGTCATTTTTTAAACACACCACACACACGCACACATTTAAACCCACTTATTCTCCAAACCTCAAGCCACAATTTCATCCATTATTTTGCTGTCCTTTAATATATGCTCTTCATTCAACTTTACTTCATTCTTCTCATAAAATTTGCATCATTTTAAGTTCTCAGACAATCGGAGTCGCTTTCATTAACATGAATTTGATCATGTACTATTCCTGGATTTTATTTGTATTAGGTTTTTAGGGTGATCTATACAAAAATTAGTGGAAAATAACTTGATATTTTTGCAACAGATAATTAAATCAAAAATCTTTAAAGGTGTACTTTAAAAATACACTTTAATCACTTAGTATATGTTTATATCTCCTACGAAGTTCTAAATTCTTGACTTAAGGTGACTCATAACAAAAGTTTATCTTAACTGCAAAAATGATTATTTTCTACAAATCTGGTTTCTCTGTTTACTTTTTCCTACCTATCAACAGGAGATTGAGCTTACCACAACTTTTCTAAAATTTAATCTTACAAAAATAATAAAATATAAATAACTTTGGCAGTAAAGAAAACAAATAGGATTACCAAATAAATATTGAATGTAACACATTTTTATTAAAATTATTTGTTGTTTAATTTAGATTCAAATTTAACTGTGTGTCTTTTCTTTCTTAATCTAGAAATTGTAAAAAATATCAGATCAAACAAAAAAAAAGTGACACTTTGACATACGGCCACTGATTAAAAGGCCAAACTATTGACATAGATTTTTAAAGAATATATGAAGCACTGCAATATTTACTCCAATCCTTTTAGGATTCCATGATTCTATTTTATGACAAAATGAAACTAATTAATTCATTCACGCAACAATTACTAATTGAGTATCTACCATGTCTCATTTTCTCAACAAATTCAATACTCCAGTTATTGCCTTCAGCTTTAAATGTAATTGTCTAACTGACCAGGTCCAGCTGTTTAAGCCAGATCTCTGGAAGGAAAGACCCTCTTGTATGAACGTTAAAGCCTGTTATGAGTTGAATTCTGTCCCGCAATAAAATATGTTGAAGCCTTGACCTCCAGTACCTCAAAATGTGAACTTATTTGGAAATTGAATCTTTAATAATCAAGTTAAATGAGGTTATAATGGTGGGCCTTAATCCAGAATGTTTGGTGTCCTTCCTAAAGGGGAAATTTGGACACAGAAACAAATACATATAGAAGGAAGGAAATGTGAAGAAACAAGAGAACACCATATAAAATTTGAGGCAAAGATTAAAATATGCTGTTAGAAGCCAAGGAATGTCTGGGGCAACCAGAAGCTGGAAGAGTCAAAGAAGGAAACTTCCTCTACAAATTACAGAGGGAGCATAGACCTGCTGCCACCTTGATTTTGGAATTCTAAATTCCAGATCTATGAGTCAATATATTTCTTTTGTTTTAAGCCATCCAGTATTTGGTACTGTATTATGGCAGTCCTAGGAAACTATCAGAAAGCCCCACTCACATAGACCATTACTTATTCTCCTAGACCTGGCCTGATGTGTTTTTAACATTTTACATCAGGTGATATATAATATTAAACCAAAGTATTCAGATTTCCTATGTATTTGCATAATTTGGCCAGCAGAATATACACAGATGGGAAGTCAATCTGTAGTATTTTTTTACTTTCATTTTTATTGTAAAAATTATTGATTGCTTATAATATGCCAGTCACTTTTTAAGGTTTTACAGAGAAATCATTGAAAAAAATAATGATCTAAAGATTTTTGGAATCATGGAGCTTTCATTAAAGTGGACTCATCAAATAATGGTCCTAAAGAGATTTAATATAAACAATATGGAAAGTAAAATAAAACCTGTTGTTTTTTGTTGCTGCATATATGTGTCTATCCCTGTCCTGATCCCTATCTATATGTCAATATTTCTCTCTATCGAAATTTTATCTCTGCCTCTGTATACACTAGTCTAGTTCCAAAATTCATTCCTTTAAAAACCATGCAAGGATAATATATGGTTTATAGTAAAAGTACTTACATAAAATCGCTGAGGGTTAAAATACATGGCGCTGTTAAAAAGAACAAACACATAGAAAATGATTTCTTTGCAAATATTCGTACATATTTATCTGTGATTTCAGAGAATCATGCTTTTTTGGAGTATGAGATAATTAAGATCAACATATATTACATTTTCTTTAAATTTTTGGTTTTTGTTTTGTTTGAATTTATTTGACTTGACTATACTGATGACATACTTTGATTTTCTTCTTTTCTCCTGCCACTTTCTCCCCTAAGTGTCTTGTGAACAGCGAACAGCATAAATCACGACTTCCTACTATGGAAATTCCTTCAAAATAATTATTTCTAAATAAAAGGAAGTAGGAAATAAGAGAGTCTTCCATTGCTCTTCCACTAAAAGAATGAAACAATATTTATATTTGATAGAATTTGTATTTTGTCATAATTTTAAAATATATCTGTTACCTATAATACAATAAGATGATTTTAAATAAGAAATGTAATGAGGATTCAAACGTTTTGTTGAAAAACTACCACTCAGTATTTGTCCAAAAAGATTTAATGAAAAGTATCTGGAAATAAGGAATAAGTAAGTAAATGAATGTTTAATTTTTTAAAATCTGCCTTTTAGTTTTTAAATGCTTGACAATAAATTAGAATATAGAAAAAATAGCTTAAAACAGTTTCCTTAGTAGGCATAATTTTAATGAAAAGAACAATGGTTTTAAAGTTAACAAAGATCTCTAAGAAATTTATCTGTTTTAGTCAAATACTCAGACAAAAATAGAATTATTAACCTTATGTTGTAAATGAGGCAACTGGAGTCAGATAGTTTATCTGATAATGAAAAGTTGACTCAATAATTTTTGGAGGAGAGGACAATGGTCCAGCACGATAAGGAGGAAAGTTTTAATGGTCCTTATTTCTAAACTTTATCTCTGATATAAAATATTTTACTCTATTTTATTCCGAATTATTATTATTCCAAATTAACTTTAAATATTCACAGAACACAATGTACAAACTAGTACTGCCTTCTTTAATAGAATTTGGAAATCGTCCTGTTAGATTTGAATTCATATATCTAATAATAAATTAGAAAACGATGTATTTATTTTATTTAGTTAACTGTTAATGACATGGCTTATATTTCAGAAATCACTTCGGACAACTTCAATTTTGCTTTTTGTGAGAATAATTTAGCTCTGATCAGAGAACAATACTTTAGCATTCTAGACACAGAAAGCCTTTCTCGTAACTTGTCTATTTTGGAAGAACATTAATACTTGACATATTTCACTTCTTAAGCCAATAAAAATAAATATCAAAATTGATTTTACAGTTTTTCCCTTACAGAAATTTAATTATTGCCAGTGAAAGCAGGTCACATGTAGAGGTTAAATGAAACTATTTCTAACCTGAGGAAATGTGTTTGACAAAAAATACTTTGGTTCATCAGTCTTTCCTCCTCCTTTAAATGTTCCCATAATGTGAGCTTCATTTTTATTATAAGACCAAAATATTGTAGCGAATGTACAATTAATAGCGACACTTTCTAATTCTACCAATTTCTTAGTTAACCTTTGTACTCAAACTTGACTGGATAAGAAATTTAATCTAGTTATTCCAAGAAAAAAAATGTTTATACAGTGCATGGAATATATTATACAAAATTATACTTTCTGCCAGTACTAGAATACTTAGGATTGAGTCAAAACAGGGAGGGTGGGAGGGAGGAAGACGCAAGAGGGAAGAGATATGGGAACATATGTATATGTATAACTGATTCACTTTGTTATAAAGCAGAAACTAACACACCGTTGTAAAGCAATTATACTCCAATAAAGATGTAAAAAAAACAAAAAGAACATAAGATTACTGTATGCCTATACTAATGGGTCTTCTGGAGTTATCTATTTTTAAGGAAATATTAAAATTATTTGCTTATCTATCAACGTAATCTTTAAATAGTTACTGCAGAAGTAGAATTGTTTAGGCACTGAAGTTGATGCTCTGTGGGAGCATGAGGAAGAAAACTATCACATAGATGACCAGAGCATAAAAGGATAAAATGAAGAATATAATATGACTAGAGGAGAAATTTCCTGTTAGAGTAAAAGACTAATTTAGATAGAAAAAGGGTATCAGATGGAGTTGAGGACTACACAAATGCCATTTATACAGTAGTTTAAGGCAGGATGGAAAGTTGAAAATAATATTGCTTTTATCATGATTATAAACATGATCATAATAATGCTTTAATAAATTAATATCTGAGTCTGTCACTTTTGAGCTGTGTAACTTCAGACAAGTCGTTTAAGATTTTGGTTTTTCTAAACTATGATCCGTCCTGGCTAAACTCTATGCTAACTTCTAACTGATATTCTGTAATCCATAAACCCAGAAAAGATGTCACTGTCTGTGCTTATGTTGAGGAATTAATACAATTAAACTGCTAAAGTACATAGTTTACCTTGGAAGTCATGTATAAAATGTCTTAGAATGAAGTAAGAACTTCACAATGGCTTCTCATTGTGGTGGCTTCTCTTGTTGTGGAGCATGGGCTCTAGGCACACAGGCTCAGTAGTTGTGGCTCGCGGGCTTAGTTGCTCCGCAGCATGTGGGATCTTCCTGGACCAGGGCTCGAACCCGTGTCCCCTGCATTGGCAGGTGGATTCTTAACCATTGTGCCACCAGGGAAGCCATGAAAACAGTTAGAAGGAGTTTGGACTGGTTTAGATAAAAAACAAAAATCCTATACTCTTTTTGATAATTAGAATAGCAGTAAAAAGACATTGTAATGTCAGAAACCCATGTTAAGTTTTCTGCTCCCATACCACTTTCTGGAAGTAAATCTCAGTAATGTTTTTGAATATTGAGTAATTCTCTATGAATCTAGACTCAGCACAGTAACAGGGCAATATAATCAATATAATCAGTACTAATAGCTTGAATGGAGGGAGTCAGAGAGGTTACCTATTGAGAAAAACCATCAGCAGAAAATTTGACACAGTGGAGGGCTGCCAGTTCCCACAGCAGAGTGGTTGATGAACACCACCCCTGGCTCCTAGCAGCAGCTTTCTCCATGCTTAGCTTCAGAGCTGAAAAAAGATATTTGGGAGGAGTCTACATCATAGTGCAAAGAAACCCAGTTATGGTATGAATTTCCTTCATTTGCATAGAAAATCCATATTCATTCCTGTTTCAATTTAATGTTGTAATTTAAAGACAAATGACTTTGTAGTATTCATGACAAATATTTTACAGAGCAATATTTGCATGATGTTACCCATCACTATGAATGGCAGTATAAATGCCATGCCTGGAGTTCTGTAATTACCGTGATCTTTCAAATAAGAATTAGAATTAAAAAGAAGGTTGACAGCCTTCCTCTCTACAGAAACTCTGAAGTATAAGATACATCTTGCTAGACCTTAATTTTGATGCCATGCTTGTTTCTATTTTGTTAGTAATGGATTTATACAATGTGGGTCACCAAACAATGATTTAAAAAAGACAGAAACAAAAATTAATATGGAGGGGAAATATGTTTCATTTGTATCACCTTCTAAGAATGTCTTAAATTCTCATGTCAACAACAGAAAATTCCAAAATAAATTTTACGTTCTTAATATTACATAAAATCAATTTATTTTTATTTTAAACTTAAAGTTGAGGAGACAGTAAGTTCAGCTGTGTTGATAATTCAAGCATGAATAAAAAGTAAAGATTATTAAAACTAACATGATAATATCAGAAATAGAATTTTTAGCAGTATTAGCAGTATTAACTCTTATCTATTGCTCTTCTATAAGTTTGAAAGCAATTACTGTATAGTAAGTCTAATTTCCAATATAGATAATTTTTATATTATTTCCTATGGAAACTGTAATCCAAAAAAATTAGTTATAGAATAATCAACAGCTGAATAGTGGTAATAGTATTTAATTCATAGTCTTTCTATCCACATTCTTTCTAAATAAGCCGTGTGAATTTAATAAAATCTGTGACTCAAAAGTGGATGTGAGGGCTTCCCTGGTGGCACGGTGGTTGAGAGTCCGCCTGCCAATGCAGGGGACACGGGTTCGTGCCCCGGTCTGGGAAGATCCCACATGCCGCGGAGCGGCTGGGCCCGTGAGCCATGGCCGCTGAGCCTGCGCATCCGGAGCCTGTGCTCCGCAACGGGAGAGGCCACAACGGTGAGAGGCCCGCGTACCGCAAAAAAAAAAAAAAAGAGTGGGTGTGAGGTCTGAATAGCTATAATCTAAAGTGCTTTAATTCTGTTTTTCCTAGTACAAACAGTCTAGGAACAAAAGGCCAGGGTAATCTGATTTTTTTTTTTATGTTCTACCTTCCATATGAAATTAAGAAGGATATTTACGTAGGTTTCCATTCCTCAAAATAATAGTAAAATTTTAGATCAGTATATGCCTAATATCTAAATCATTCATCGATGTTTATCAAGAAATCTGTGAGAAATAGTTAAAATAATCCAATGGAATTATGCTAGTGCATCTATATTAAATACCAAAGAAGAAATAGAGCCCCAAAGTTAATAACAAAACACTAACTTAAATGGAAATAATAGAAATGAGCTTTCACTTCCCACCTCTCGATTATATACATTGCAGAGATGAATTGGGATTATTAATGTGGCTTAAAACTTTTGAGATCAGAGAAAAACCAACAACCCATTTCCTTGAAATAAAATTAGCCACGCCAGGAGACCATGTTTCTGATTATAACTCAAGCAAATTCAGCAGGGTATCATGAAATAGTCATGCACATGTTTAATTTTAGCTATTTTTGAAACATTCAAGTAAAAATGAAAGTAGGCATTTTAATATAAGTGAAAGGGCTCAAAAAAATCTGGGCTGGAGCCACAAACTTCTGAGTCTGCTGTCAGTGGGTAGTAATTGAAGTTGTGTATGTGGGTAGAAGTGCTACAGAATGAAAGGAAATCAGATCCAGTTCTAAGTCTTGATAACGGTCAGCATTAAGTGGGTGGTGGAGGAGAATTATTATGTAAAAAGGACTGAGAAGGAAGAGAGTATCAATGGAAATAATTTGTTCAGTGAATGCAAGGAGAGAAAATGTTTCAGTAGTAAGCTGTGATCAACAGTATCAGATGCTGATAAGAACTACCTAAGTTGAGGAATGAACAAGTGCTTGGGAACATGGTTTAAGTCAGTGTTATAAGTAAGGGAGTTTAAGTGGAGAAATGGATATAAGATTAAGTGGTTGAATTTAATGCAGGGTATTGCTTACCTAGGTAATGGAAAATCAGAGGTCAAATACGATGATGCCAAAATCAAGGTAATTGTCAACAACAGAAGCTACTACCATCCTGAGGCTATAGGAAAAAAAGGGAGGAGGGATTTCCCCAGATCCAGGAAGGCAGGTTCATTTGTGGGAATCTGGTACCACAGTGGGCTCATTCTGATGAAAGTTAGAGTGACAGAGGAAACTCTATCACTGCCAGAGGGACTGTCTGAGGTTGAGGGACGGGGATTGTTACTTTTCTTTTGCTGGGCATCCCTAAGGGCTGCATGGTAAGAAGGTACATGCATGCTAGCAGATAGGCAACACTGGTGAACAGGGGTCCATGGTTAAGTGTCGAAACTAAAAACTCTAACAGTAACAATTTGAGTGACACTGTAAAATTTTCAGAGGTTCCTAAAAAGTCAAACACTCATTGACTATAGCAGTTATTTTAATAATGAACATTTAATTGGCTTTTTTTTTCTTATTCTCCTTCCTCCTTCACTCCTTCCTACTGAGATAAACTTGTAAATATTTATTTCGCTCCCAAATATACCATCTGGCCCATGTACAAGGAGTGTCTTTGGGGAGAAATCCCCATTAACAGTTCTGCTGGAAAAAGGCCCAGGGTTTCCCTGGTGGCGCAGTGGTTGAGAGTCTCCCTGCCGATGCAGGGCACACGGATTCGTGCCCCGGTCCGGGAAGATCCCACATGCCGCGGAGTGGCTGGGCCCGTGAGCCATGGCCGCTGAGCCTGCGCGTCCGGAGCCTGTGTTCTGCAACGGGAGAGGCCACAACACTGAGAGGCCCGCGTACCGCAAAAAAAAAAAATTATGGACAAGTCTCAGCTTAATGCAAGGGTAGAAAATACATCAGAATAAAACATTTTACTATCAAAAGAAATGCAGGACTTGACTAATATTACTGGTAGAAGAGATAATCCATATGGGAGTGGATCTTCAAGTGTTAGACTGAAGGAAGAGTTGATTGAAACTGATAAACAGGAAGTATCATGTAGAATTGGATCATATATTAATTGTCCAAACATAGAAAGTGAGAAAAAGGCAATAAAAAATTAAAATTACACTATATTTGAAACATTAATTTATTAACTGATAAATTGGTTCTATTGTCTTGTTGAACCCATAAAATAAGTACATTCAACAACTATTATAAAAATAAATTTCTTTCTAAATAGAAAAAATTACAAATATTGAAACACATACATTTAAATGGAGCAGAAAACCCTTCTATGTTTCTAAAATACATGTATATATAAATCAAATACAAGTATTACAAATAAAAATTAAAAATAAGTAGAGTGTTAATTCTTGATGGACATTCACGTACCGTATCTATCCTACACTTTGGTATTTTCTGAAATTAAAAAAAAGTTTCCCCCAATATGACCATATATGTTAATTATTTAATTAAAATGATCAACAATCTTCTTGAATTTGCAACTTGAAATCTTTGACACCTTCAAAGGATTCTTCTCTACAAGCAAAATATTTTAAAACTAGGAATATACTCTCCCTAGAGGACAAAGTTATCATATAAGCTGAGAGTGAATTTTGCTATGTAGATCATATTCTCTAGTCTAACATTTTTCATATTAAAATGTATAAATACTTCAAGTCAGATATTTTCATAATACTTTTGCTTTACTTCCATTCATATACTTAAAACACATTTTAGAAAAATATTTCATTTTCTTACAGGTTCCTTAAGCTTTTATGGGGCTGGGCACTTGGTAAAGCAATTTCACACACACTCTCTCACTTGATAAGCTGGTGTGTATTATCATAATAGCATTTTTACAGATTAAAAAATATATATATATATAGACTCAAGGGGGTTCCACTGCTAGTAAGGAGGACAAATCCCAGAGCATCAGACTCCAATTCCACGTCACTTTGGGCCTTTGTGGCAGAGGTGAGAGTTTAGCCTGCTGGTTACCACCTCTTCTACTTGTGCTTCTGTGCCCAGTGGTCAACAAGCACAGATCTGGAAAGTCAGGGTCAAGGTCAGGGGTTGGTGTATGTCTGTGGAAGGGAGAGCACCCTCCGAATGTAAATATTAAAAAAGAGTCACCGAGCCCCAGTGGGTCTGGAACACTCTAACGCCTCTCTCCTGCCCTGTGAGCTACAGTGCCACTACCACTTGCAAGAGAATCAGGATGTCCAGAGACCTCTGTGCAGTGGGTCCTGAAAGTTGCAGGGAGCCTTCCCAGATGATATTTGCTTTCTTTAACACATTTTAACTATAGATAATAATGGAACCAGGATGGATATACAGTGGCGTTTAATTCTTTGCATTTAAGGCTGAAATAACATTTTCATCCTCCACCTTCATTTTCAAGGGTTGGTAATTTTCTAACACTATTACCGTTTGGGCTGAGATTTTATTCCAAGCCCAGAGACGAAGTGTCCAAGAAAGTGTCTTAAGCAGGGCCAAGTGCTAGACTGTGCTCTCAAGAGTCACATTCTATTTTTTTTAATTGAAATATAATTGATATATAGCATAGTATTAGTTTTAGGTGTATAGCATAATAATTTGATATTTGTGTATATTACAAAATGATTACCAGAATAAGTTTAGTGAACATCCATCATCACACAGTTATAATTTTTTCCCTGTGTTGAGAAATGTTAAGATCTTAGGAACTAGAAAAATATTTCTATAAGGAACATTCCTAAAATAAGTTGACTTTATTACATTATTTGATTTTAGATTCTGCAAAACTGTAGGCCTATTCTGTTTTATTCAATTGGCATTAGAATAAGTGTATCAAATTTTTAAAAGCCCATTCAAAAGATTTATCTCACAAGTTGAGATATTTCAAAATATGATCTTAATAATAAAATCCTGTACAATGTTTCAAGAGCAATTTTTTTCTTGTTTAGAGTAAATCTATATATAAGTTACTTCCCAGTTGCAAGGTTTATTTTCAGTAATTGTTATTATCTAAAACTTCAAACCTAAGACTTAATGCACCATTTTTCAATACTTTGATTTAAAATGTTTGTTTATTATAAATGAACCTTCTTCATAAAAGAGTCAGTTCAATAGCACTCTAATGTTGTTGTAGGATCTTAGAATGATTTGAAGGTTTTCTGTTTTTGTTTTTTAAATTGCACGTGGGTAGCAAAGAAAGAAAACTTTGCTGCTGTGCTGGTCTTTATCCCACATTGCATTATCAAAAATTTTTGTATAAGCTAATTAAGAAATGGAAATTTCCATTAAATAGAATTGGGAGACCAGAGATGGGTAGCTCTCACATCCTGTGATGTTAGCAGAGCCCAACAAGAAGAAGAAAGACTCCCCTTCTTTCCTGGCAAGGACTCAGCCAATGAAAAGCCATGTGCTCTTTGTCTACTATAGCCCTCCCAACTTCCTTTTCCTCTCTATAAAAGCGTTTTCCCTCTCTTGCACGTGGCTTGCCATTGTGGCCGACCCCTAATTGCAATTCTTTGTTGATCCTGAATAAACCCATCTTTGTTGGAGAAATATCTGGCAGTCTGTTTATTTCAAGTCAACAGTTTTATGTACACTTTTTGTAACTGTGTCTGTATAAGAATATGCTTTTAGTTTTACAACTATCAGTTTTATTTCAATAGGTAGAAAATCACAAGGTTTTTTTGATGCAATTATAAATTACATATTTTTATCGCTATCCATTTGAAGTACATTTTTGCTCGATAAGTTCCTTAACTTAATAAAAATACTTTTTAATATGACTCTGCGTTCCATCAAAATGCAAATTTTCATATTAGTACAAAATTTGCATTCATATTAGCAAATACATTTTTTCTTTAACAGCTTTTTAGACTGAAATTAAAATAACATTTATACAAATGTCAGATTTTTTTCATCTTTGGCAAAATGAATTCTAAAAGTTGTCATTCGTTTACATTAGTTGGTTGGAAAAAATAAAACCATTATTGAATTAATTTACCTTTCTCATTGAAGGATCTAATGACACTGATATTAAATTGGTGTGTGCTCTTGATTGTTTGTGAAGAATTTCTTGTGCTAAGGGGGCCAGTGTACAAGAGCTAGTGCACATATCTAGATGTTTTATTGATGTGAGGGCAATGTTTGGATAAGTAATAAAATAAAAATGTATGTAACTTATGTTAGCATATATTATATTGCCTTAGTTTTCACAAAATCTACTCATTATGTTGTGATATAGTTTTCACATGAATGGGTTAAACTCATGTAACAACAAACTAAATATGTTTTGAGTCATTGTAGTTCCCAAAATTGTCTTAATAGTTTCAATTTAAAGAAATTTCATCTGCTGAGGATTACAATTAGGTTTGTCAATAGAATTAGTAAGCAATATTTAGATTCAGAAATGAACCCTGAATCTTTATATAAATATAAAATAAATATCAAATCAAATCATTATTTTTATTGTTTTATTTTAGCCTATGGATCAAATTTTGTATCAAGAATCTCAGTGATTCTTAAAGTAATGTCTAGATCCATGAAGGTTTAAGTTATTTTTCCTTCAGAATTTCAATACTGGGGTAATATAAATAAAACTTTTAAAGAAGAAGTATACAGCTCTCTGTGTTCACATCTCCTTTTAGTTGAGACTCTCACCTACAACTTGGCACTTGCCATCTACCTCTACAAGGATTAAATTATAACCGCTGCACCTGCTGACCTACGACACCTCCTGAAAGGAGTTCAGGGTGGAGATCAGGAATGAGGCGCTCTGTGCTCTGGGAAAAACTGACAGAACAGGCCTTCAGATAGTTAGATATTTTCAGGAGAAAATTTTATGAGCCCAATTCTTGTATCTCCTCGTATCTAGAAAAGCACTAAAATCCTTCATGGTGATGTCTGCTCCTCATGACTAGCCGTAACCTTCACGACACCAGCAGAAGTTTTCTGCAAAAAATATGTGCTTAATTGCATGTACTCCTCCTTCACCAAAATCACATGTATACTAACCTTCCCCTCTACCTCTTTGGAGCAGTTTCTCAGAGCTATCTGAAATGCTCTCTCTTGAGCTATAGTCCTGATTTTGCCACAAATAAAACTTAACTCACAACTCTCATGTTGTGCTTTTTTTTTTTCAGTCAAGACTATACATACCATGATGTAAAATGGTCAGATCATTGTCTCATCTAACATTACTTTTGGGATTAGTTTATGTGAATTTTCTCCTTCAGAGTCATGCAAATATTTTCTTTTATTTGTCCCAATCTGCTTAAAATTTATTGGAATGCAACTCTGTTGACTATTTTAAAGGCATTTTCTTTCTGTTAAAAGAAATTTTCTCTATCTCATAAAAATATTTCAAACCTATTAATAGGTTCAAACAATAAAACATACATTTGCTTGTTTTTTGTAAGTGTATGTTGTAATAACAAAAATCAAAGAATAGTTCATATTAAATAAGAGTATATTGTGCATATTCAAAATGCTTTCAAAATGATTTGCTCCTTTTCTAAAGGATCTTCTGTTTTGTTATATTGAATCATATTCACTGTCTAAATTAAATCTAGTTATTATAATAGTATTTAGTAATTCTTTCCACTGAGTGTCTGAGAGTAGTTGTAAACTGGTCTTTGATATGTGCTTCATTAAACCATAATGGAAAAGAATATAAAAAATAATGTATATATATGTAATATAACTGAATCACTTTGCTGTACAGCAGAAATTAACACATTGCAAATCAATTATATTTCAATTAAAAAAATAAGAAATAAATAATTTCAACTTTAAGAGATTCTAGAAAATATCATAAATGATGTTTGAATATTCTAAAGATTGTTGTAATTAGCACAGTTGAGATTATGTCTCCCAGTAATGCATTCAATTACATACCACACAGGGCACAAAAAAAATCTCCTGGAATTTTAGCCAAAATTCTGGATTATAATTTCTTTTTATTCTTATCAGCATCATTATTAATGTGATAATCAAGGATTATAATCACTGGTTGCTTTCTCAATCTTCACTTAAGTCAAAATTCTGTATTTATCCAAGTAAAAGAATCAATGAAACAATCATGAGTTAAAACTTAGCTGTTTTCTTACTCTTATAGTTCAAATATATGTAAAGTGAATCTCAGCTTTTTAACATGACTAGATGGCCTGAGTAATAGTTACTTAAAAAATTTATGTATATTATAGTATATAATTTAATTAACCATTAAACAATAATCTTATTTGAGTTCTCCATCTTAAAGAGTAATTATTTGTCTTATATATGTGTGTATATATATATATATATTTTTTTTTTTTTTTTTTTTTTTTTTTTTTGTGGTACGCGGGCCTCTCACTGTTGTGGCCTCTTCCGTTTTGGAGCACTGGCTCCGGACACGCAGGCTTATCAGCCATGGCTCACGGGCCCAGCCGCTCCGCGGCATGTGGGATCTTCCTGGACCGGGGCACGAACCCTTGTCCCCTGCATCGGCAGGCGGACTCCCAACCACTGCGCCACCAGGGAAGCCGTTGTCTTATATTTTTACATAATATGTTTTGGCATTTGAACACCAAATTTTGAAATAATTTCTACAAAAATCAAAATATTTATATTGTTTTCTGGAAAAAGTGAATGTTTAGTACCACAAGAATTATCATTAATCATTATCATTATGATTGGCTAATCATTAGACAGTAATTATGACATTTTTAAGTGTTAGTGTTCTATACTGATATTCCTTTGTTGAATAAGTGTTGTGTAGTTTACCAAGTCGTTTTCTTTTTTCTTATAGTAATTGCTGTTTTTGAGTTCAGGTGGAAATTGTTCACTTTTATTGTTTCTAAGTTTTAAATATTAATCCAAACCACCTTTAAAATATTTTTTTTCTTTCAATTTCTGCCTGTTTTCCCTGACTTCAACTTAACTAGAACACGTGGTGGCTAGGATGGGAAGTTTTACAATAGACTGAGGACAGATAGGATACATGAGGACAGGAAATCTGCATTATTAATATGTATACTTACCCTTGTATATCTAGTTTGGAATTTTGTCATAGATCTAGATAGATGATAGATAGATAGATAGATAGATGATAGACAGATAGATGCAGTCAGACAGATAGACATTAACATGCAGTAAATACCACCTCTATGTATATTTAGGCTTAAAAAAACATTTATGATCTAATATATGTCAAAGGTTGCTGTGGATTTCTCAACACATATTCTTAGTTTACTTTCTTAAAAAGACTAAAAATCAAGTGAAAGATTTATTTTTTAGAAAAACATTAGATCTTTCAAGAAAAGTTGATGTATAGCTAGTGTGTTCATGTTTAATATATTGATATTATGTCCAAATATTGGATATAGCTATCATTTAAAAAATATGTATTTTTCATACTTTTTTAAAGTAAAGTAAATATTTTTCATACTTATTTTAAAGATTTTTTTATTACTCCAAAATCTTCTTCTATTGATACTTTTTGCTCTTGGTTATGGGTATATGTTTGTGCTACTTTGTAATTGCACAATCTTTTTTGTATGTGGGTCACTGTCTATAAAAAAACAAACACTGGAGGTTGATAGAAATAATATGACTTCCAGAAAAGGGCATACCCCATATTCTATCAAGATTCTAGCCTGTATGACTGATATCTAGTCAGTAGCTTAGAAGCATCTGGATTTTTTACAGTTATTGTTAGATTTACTTCATTAACTTCAAATATTTTGAGGGCATGATTAAGACCTTCCCTTTAGTAGAAATGAGATCTGAGTATCTTATGCTGATTTACAGCTCTGATTCAATCATTCTCGACTGTGGGAGATTCCATTTTGTTTTGCAACCCGGTGCCAGACTTTTTTTTGGGAGGGGGTATTTTTGTTTGTGTTTTCTATGTCCTCTACTCCTGCCCTAATTTTTAAGCTTCTCAAATCTCCTCTTGTTACCATGCTTCCTGGTCCATGGTTTTTATCAGGTTGTTAGCTGACACTTGGTATATGTCATTCTTGCTTTGGCAGTATATGTTTCAGTCCTCCTGCCCTGTCCTGAGCCTCAGATTGCTGCTTTATACACTGGGATGCCCTATATACCTTTATGGAGAACGATTTCAGCTCTACTTCCTGGTTCCCAGCTATTGGCCTCCTCTTCGTATTTACTTGGTGAAGACTGTTAGGGTAAGTGTTTGCAAGTGGGAGGAGACTCACTTCATGACTGGGGTTGCTCAGGATTCTAATTCATTGTGCTAGCCTACATATGGCCATGAATTGTCCATGTGTTTCTTTTTCTTTTCTTTTTCTTTTTCCCTTGTGTGTTCACTTATTATTCTGTTCTGTTCCCAGAATGAAAGTAGCCCAGGGAAGCTTTTGTCATACAAAGGGCAATTCTATTTTAGAATTTATTTTATTTAGATTTTCTAATGTTTAGTGCTCTTATGGGAAGGAGAAGGTTATGATTTTGTAACTACAATGGCTGATTTTATTGTTCTAATTAGAGTGATGGTTATTTGTGACTACATTCTAACCAAACCAAATAAAAACATTACATTTAAAAAACATTTAATTTTACTTTACTTACAAGGAAAAGCATCCAACATACTAAATTAATTTTTATTCTGTTTCTCCATTTGCAATTCTGTCATATGTGAAAAGTTTAATTTTAGACAAAGGAGTAACTTCTTAAAATGTGCTATAACACTTTCAGTACAATAAATATATCACGTAAGTTCTCAACCTATATTTTTAGTTTTACTTTGAGAAGTGCTTTTTCCTAGTATTTTTTCTATGCCATCTTAGCCTTTATATAAGTCTGGAATTCATATATTAAGAATATTGGTAGAAATATCCAATTGCTAAGTGAATTAATCATTATGTCTATAAGGAACTTTCTCTAAAAAATAGTAATGTGAGGAAAAAATATCAAGCCATGGTTAAAGAAGTCAAATATAAAGCTTGGTAGGAAAAAAATGCTTTTTTTTGTTACAAGCATTTACATTTTTATCAGTAGGCTAAAATTAGTAAAAAAGACTAATGTAGTTTTCTATCTTAGTTCTAGATTTTGTTCCTGCACATTCATTTGTCTTTTTTATGTGAGAAACATTGTGGTGGTATTTACCAGTGAAGTATAGGTATTTGTTTTAGGGTATTTGTAAACTGTGAAGTTGCTGAGAAATTTGTGAAGGTAAAATATTGGTTTTTAAGGTATTGAATATTTTCTATCCTTACTATGCATGAAATTAAAAAGCTCTGATGGGAAAAAAATACATGTGTGTGTATATTTTTAATTAAATTATTTATTTTTATTTCTTTTTTTTTCAAATGTACAACAAAATCCTATATACCTTTCAAACAGATGCATCAAATGTTAATATCTTTCCAAACCTGTTCTACCTCTTTCTATCTTCCTTATCACTAAATCATTGCAGATGTCAAAACCTTCCATCTCTATATCCTTTGCCATGTATCTCTTAGGAAAAAGGACATCAATTGCTATGTAATCATAACAAAATTACTATAAATTACCTACAAAAACCAATAGCGATACGATAGTATAATCAAACAAGATCCCCAAGCTGGCTTCACAGTTTCTCTTTTATCTTTTAATTTTGCAATGCAGGTTCATGCATTGCACATTTCTATGAAGTCCTTTTTAACCCCTTCAAACTAAATCATTCCCATTGCTTTTCTCTATTCTTTATGGCATTAAACATTTGAAGCGTCCAGACCAGTTACCTTGGAAAATGTCTTGCACTGTCAATTTGTCTATTTTCTTTTGACTACATTCTGGTCAATAATTTCTGGAAAGAACATTATACATATGATGCCTTTAACTCCTACTTTATGACATTCATATAAGTTGTCCAGTGTTGCTGATAGAAAATTTGAACATTTAGTTAAGGAAGAGAATAATAAATTTCATTATTATAAGAGTATATTTTTCAATGTGTAATTAAAAGGTAAATTATGGGGTTATTCTTTGAGACCATGTTAATGGTCTATTCCTCAAAAAACATTCACACAATGAATTTTAGCATCTCTTGATTATCCTTGCCTGAATCTTTGTTTCATAATCTTTCCTTTAAATTGTCTAAAAAAATGGGGATTTTAAAAATATCATAATTTGTTGTGCATTTATTAACTTTACTCTTTTCTCTCTCTCCATGGATTCAAGTAATTTTTTTAGTTAATTCAAGTTGTTATAATTTATTACTGTCATGATTCTTTTTTATACCCAAATTAACATGATCAATGGCAGCCTCTTCAATTTAGTCTTTTATCCCACTTTTTTGGAAAATGTTATTGAAATATGAAACACATAAAGAAAAATGCATAAACAATTCTATTCCTTGACAATTTTTTACAAAAGGAATTAACCTTTTTATCTGTTAATCAGGTTAAGGAAATACATTTTATAAAATCTCAGCAATTCTCCTCATGTCCCCTCAATATTACAATCCTCCAGGAAGCCACTGTCCTGACTTCTAGGCTTTTCAGGATGGTCAGAAAAAGCCACCCCATTTCACAGTCCTGGTAGTTATTCTTCTTACCATAAAAAACAAGTGCAACAGTCATTAGATCATCAAAACTCTTGCTTCAAAATTAATTATTCATAATGCCCATACATGTCACTAATTGCTATTATCCCATTGCTCATTGGCTATATAACTGATATCAAATGCAAGGATACATGCAAATGAATTCTTAAGTCTCATTTTTAAGGGTCTGTTTGCTGGGAACACTCCTGAGACCATATGCTGAACCAGCCAGATCCCATCAAAAAAGCAGAAAATAAGCTAGGTATGTCAAAACTGAGAGGTTAATTTGAGGATAGAATATAAGTTGTTGGAGAAATAAATATGAAACAAGGACACAAGGGGACACTGAAATTTTAACTTCAGAAAGAAGTAACTCCTTGGGGTAACAAAGAAGAAAGCTTTTGGTTATTAGAATCTAGAAACTTGAAGGATAGAAATAATGTTTAATTTAAAGTGTCGAATTGACTGGGTCATGGAATGGCCAGATATTGGTCAAATATTATTCTGGGTGTTTTGTGAGAATGTTTTAGGATGAGCCTAACATTTAAGTCAATAGGCTGAGTAAAGGAGATTGCCTTCCCTAGTGTGGGTGGGCAGGCTTCATACAATTCTTTGAATATCTGAATAGAACAAAAAGCCTGAGCAAGAGGGAATTCCTCCCGTGTGACTACCTTGAGCTGGGATATTAGTCTTTTCCTGCCTCCGTACTCAAATTGAGACATCAGCTGTCCCCTTTCTCAAGTCTGCAGGCCGTAACTACACTCTTGGGTCTCCTGGCTGTCATGCCTTTGGACTCATACTGGAGCTAAGCCATGGACTTTCCTGAATCTCCAGCTTGCTGAATGCAGATGTTGGGATTTGTCAACCTCCATCATCTCTGAACCAATTTCTTATACTAAATTTAATATATATATATATAGGAAGATTCTGTTTCTGGGAGTGCCAGAAAACAAGCTGGAGGTGTTAATTATCAGCCATTGCATGGGTGAAGAGCCACCTCTGTGGCAAGTCTCTTAGAAAAGTAAACAAACAGGACGGAGCAAGTCCTCTCTCCTTCCTGCCTTCCAGTCTTCCTTCAGTGACTAACAAAGTCACTTAGTATTAAAACCTAACAAAGTATTAAAACCTAACAAAGAGTCAGCTGGCAATAAAAGAAATAACATCTTCAGAGACACAACACTAGTATCAAAGAGTAGCTTAATAATCCTGCCTTCTGACACTATAGATTAGACTTGTCAAAATTGAACCTTATATAAATGGAATCATGCAGAACATACAGTAGGTACTACTCTGCATACTCTCTCTGTGCGCCATTTACATTTAATTCCATCTTATTTAATGTTGGCAAACACCTATATTTCTTTGAACAATATTTACATTGATTTCACTTAGGGCAAATCAACTTGCCTTTAATTTTCTATCTGCAATTTCTGAGATGGTCTTCAAGACTCCAACTTCTGATGCTTAATGTCCTTCAATATTTAAAAGTTTCAAATTCTTGTTTCCTGTGGTTATGTTACACCTTTTTTTAATGAACAGATTTATACTTGAGAACTAAAATATTTACTTCCTTCCTGGATTGTATTAAAAGGACTCTGAGATTTTAACATTTCAGATTTTGCACTGCACTGTTAAAATAGTAAAAGTCTCTGAAATAAGCAGTAAAAGTCTCTGAAATAAAATTTAAACAAATGGGACAAATATTTCATACATCAATTTAAAAAGTTTTAGTGGATAAAATAAAAAAGTATTAAAATACATTTAAACACATAAGTGTGTCATTCAGAAAAAAAAGATATAGTTTCCATAGTTTTTCCTACATTCATAATCAGGACATTATCCAATAATTTGTTAAAATGAACAATGTCAATCTATGTTTCTAAGACTACAAACTGATTTTTTTGACTATATCATCCATTCTCTACTCAGTTTCACACTGCTCATTAGAGCTAAGAAATTTTTCATTAGAGATCAACAGTGATCACTTCAACTGCTAGTTTTCAAAAAAAGTTGAAAAACTTTTTTTTATTTCTTATTATCAATAAAATAAAGATTAAATTCTGAAAATCCAAGAATTTTCATTTAAAAATGGTAGCAAACTATGGTGTATTGGATGCTTATTTGGGTTTGATATTTGAAAGATATTGCTAGAATTATTCTACACTTTACTTAGTAGATACAGTTATTATCTCCATTCCATAAATGAGGGAGAAGAGCATTAGGGAAGTTGAATGACTTTCCCAAAGACACATAGGTTCATCCAGGAATTTATTCATCTTTTCCAAATCCAGAGCCCCAGCTTGTCCATTTCCAGGACTGTTATATTCTAAGTAAATGTTCTTCCCAAAGCAGCCAATAGTATCTATTTATCTTTTATAATTTTATACATATTCTCCCTGCTAAAAATGAAATAATAAATTTATTCCTACACAAATGGTCCTAACTTTTCTTTCTACCTACCCAAAATGTTGGCTACTTTACCCATTTAGGTTCTATTTATTTCTAAAACCTTTCTTGATATACACTAGCCAAAAGTTACTTTACTTCTTCCTAACTGCTGAAAATTTCTTATGCTCACATAACTCAGGTTTAGAAGGTTTCCTCTGTTCCATCACGTTTATAACTTGTATTTGGGAAATAATTTGAAATGTTAAGTGTGAGTGCGGTGCTCCTTGTCTTAGGTGCCTCTCATGCTCTTCCGTCTACGTTTTGTTTCCACTTCTTGAGAAATTTTTCTCTACTTTCAAAATCCACAGACTTTTCTCTCCCCTTTCCTGTATACAACCCAATCAGAAATCTATTTTCCATCTGGGAATGTGATTCTCCTGTTCAGCGTTTGAGCAGTGTATTTTCTATCTATGAATTCTCTCTCTTGCCATGTGGAAATGAAGTTAGATAAAGCCATGCTTGGGATCAAAGTTGTATTTGCCTTCCATCCATTTGTTTTGTGAACAGTGACACAGGAAGGTTAATGTTTCCATGTTAGAGGAAGAAGAGGGAATCAATGGGAGACTATTAGAATTACAAAATATGCCAGACACAGTCCTTCACAACAAACCCTCTGTACAGTTCACTTTTTATTGTATCTCCCTCCCATGGAGAATCTGAATGTTCCCTTCCAGGCAGTAATTCTTATCTGCAAAGCAGCACGATGCTATGAAAGTGTTATTTTCCTCAAGGTCTCTGAGTGTTTGAAGAATAAACTTAGATATTGGCTGAATATCTACATCCTTCTATTATTTACCTTATTTTATTCCTCACTGTGATTACCCCTAGCACAGGTGGGATCATTCCCCCAACAAGATGAGCTCCACAGCAAGTGGCTAGAAGGTGAAAAACAGGAAAATGCTTGAACAGCCAACTTGTTCAGTTTCTAGTTTTTTGCACCTAACCATGTGGTTGCCTATCCTGTAACTGCAGCCATAAACAATTTCTCTTTTTTTTTTTTTTCGGTACATGGGCCTCTCACTGTTGTGGCCTCTCCCATTGCGGAGCACAGGCTCCGGATGCACAGGCTCAGCGGCCATGGCTCACGGGCCCAGCTGCTCTGCGGCATGTGGGATCCTCCCGGACCGGGGCACGAACCCATGTCCCCTGCATCGGCAGGCGGACTCTCAACCACTGCGCCACCAGGGAAGCCCAACAATTTCTCTTTTGATACATTATTTTTCATCCAGTCTCTAGACCTAACAAGACATTCCCTGTTCAGGTATTTCCACTAGGGGGATAGATGAGGAAGAAAGCTGCTGTGTGAGCAGTACCCACCTAGTATAATGGGAAGATGGAATTTCTTGTCTTTTTCTTTTCACCCATCTGGACTACGTGTGCCAGGCTGGAGAACAGAAATGGGTGCTGATTGATCATACACATTTTCCTGGCTGGAGTGGCACCAAACAATGTTTTTCTCTGATTTCCAAGGCTCCTCAGTCTTACTCCTACTCAGTTAGGTTTTCCTTAGCTTTGAGCTTTACAGACCTGGGAGCTCTTAATGGGAATATTTTACCATGAACTCCCAAAGAAAAAGCAAACTCTCTTCTCTAAACTCATAATAGATGTCTTAGAATTAAACCCGCCACTTTTCCTACTAACCAGATGTAAGACACATGTCTTTTTGAACTTTCTACTCTTCTTCAGAGTTTAGTCTTCTAAGTCATAGTCTGCCTTCAGGTATCCATGCCTCAGATGATAAATGGACATATGCCTGGTGAAATACCAGGGTCCATTTGTGCTGGAACATTGTCATTAGGAAGCTAGAGAAAGGATGCTAGCATAAGTTATATAGCATATATAGTTAATTCAAATACACAAAAGAACCCGTCTAGGTTTGTAAATTACATCTGCACTTGTTAAACCTAAGCTTGTGCTATGCCCTCTACTTCCAGGGAGATTTTTACTCAATTGAGAAATTCTGGATCCAAAGTAGGGGCTTTAACAACTAATTCTATGCCTTCTCTTTTCAGATAATTTTCTGGAATACCGTGAAAATGTATTCTTATTAGCAAATTCAAACAATCTGCATTTTTTTTTCCAGCCACACTGTACTCAGCCAGGGATTTTAAAACATGCATTCATTAGATTATAACATTGTCAACTCAGTCTCAAAGCGGTCAACTGGTATCCCCAAAATGGTTGTAACTTATCTTTGTTACCATACATCTATTATCAAAGAAGTTCTTTATTATTATATCAAAAGTAATTGGTTGCAATTCTAAATGTTATTAATATGCTCTTTGTGCACATATGTGATCCTGGAAACACATATCTGTTACATGCCAAGCCCCCACATGAATTTGAAGTGGATCTCAGCCTTCAAATTGAGATTTGAAAGAAATAAACTTTTATATAATGCTTTCTTACTGAATCACCCTTCCATGGGTATGACAGGAAAAAAAATTAAGCCAGCCTTTTCTGTGTACCATCCTTTCCAGAGACCAGCTGGGACCTCCGATGGATGAGTTAGGAAGTGCCAAGAAAATGAGTTGGCATGTAGAACTTTTCCTAATATTTGTATTCTTATAAAATGTATTGTTTAATATGTCTCTTCAAACACTGTTAGTACTTTGAAAATAGTGCTAATTCCACTTACACTTTGTTTTTGGAGTACCACAGTAAATTTTAGTTGAATGGATTATATTCTTTATTTTGTACTTCTTATTTCTAAAAAAGAAAGATATATAATGATAACTATTTAAGCAACTTATAAAACTATTCAGTGTATTTATACAGATAATAAATATGCAAACCATTAAACAGTATAACTATTAGTTGTTTTGTCTAAACCTACATATAAATTATTTAATAATATGTATGCAGAATCTATTTTTAAAGACATTTTGAGGTTAATTTTTGGTTAAATTTGTTCTCCTCTAGCAAGTTAGTTATCACATTCCAACTTCACACACACACACACACACACACACACACACACACACACACACACACACACCCCAACATAATTTCAGAGTATTGTTTGATAGATGTCAGAGTTTCTAAGTTAATACCCAAAGCCTTTTCCGTGGGAAATATATATATGTATGTGTGAATTTGTGTTTATGTATATCTGAATTTGTATTGGTGTGGATAATAAACAAAAATATTTAAAGGAAAACAAGGAATAAAGCTAATTTGCTTAGCTTTTACAAACTGAAGTAACTATTTTAGATGGTATAAAAATTCTGAATTTAATTGGATCAATAGATATATTATTTTATCTACTTATGGATTTTTGAAAAAGTAAAACTGTACATATCCCTTTTATAATAAATTATATTTTAAACTGTTGATAAGTTTTACAATATCTAAATGAGTATATGTATTAAACTACCCCTATAGAAAAATGAAACATTGACCCTGATTTTTATGAAGATAGAATAGAATAAAGTGAAGAGAGTAACTGAGGTAGTCCCAAATGTGCTTAAGAATGTTTTACATATTTTGGAACTAAACTTAGGCTAATTACCATAGAAAAAAATAGAGGGCAATAAATAAGAAAAACCATTACTGCCTTATACATTTTGCTTATGATCCTTAATATTATACTGTTAAAGCAATTTCACATCAAGATGACTTTACTAATATTGGTTTATACTTGAAATAAAGAAGTAAGATAAAAATTTTAAATGAATGATAATCCCCATTCATTCAAATTAACAAATGGGTATCCTTCAAAATTAAATTAAAATAATTACAGTTAATATCTCAAAACTCTCTGTTGAATGGTGTAATCTAGACTCTAAATCATACATAAATCTGATTTTAATCAATAATGAATAGCTATATTTTATAATATAGCCGAAAATATTTTTCCACTGCACCATCAATGACAAAGATAAGACCAGTTGCATCCTAGATTAAGCTGAAAATGTGTCAAGGCTATCATACTCTATTCATCATTTACATAGAGCTTATTCACAGTTCACAGCTAAAGAATCATGCACAAGGATAGTAACATCATGATTCAGTGCCAATTAACTGTTTTTGCTGGAAGTCTTCCTGTTAGTACTACCATATCATGCTTGAATATTTTGAATTATATTCTATAGGGTATGTTTCTTGTAGTTTCAATTAACCCATCATTTTTTTGCTTATTATTGATATTATTACAAGATAAACAAAGCTGATCCTCTAGAATCTTACAATTCAAACATATTGAAGAAGAGTGTAAAATTAATATCAAGCTAAACATATATATGACATTATTCAGATTAATCATTATTATTTCAAATAAAATTAAAATCAACTATATACTTCTGTAGAGAGTAAAATATCCAAATTATAATAGACCCTGTGTTAGGAACATTATTTATTTTAAAAATGCTTAATTTATGTACCCAGACTTGGCACCAAGCTAGTAAATACAGTTTTTAAGCTCCCTAAATGACCATAATAGTTGATATTGGGTTTTTTTTTTTTACATTAAAGGCATTATTTTTTTTAAGTTAAGGTGTTGTAAACTTAATCCCTGAAAATCCTTTGTATAGAATTTGAAACAATTGATACAAATAAGTGTGTTGTCCCTCGTGTGTTGTGTGTGTGTGTGTGTTATGAGTATTCCGTATTAACCATTTTTTTCCACCACGTATGGTTTGGTAAAAAAAAAAAACATAATGGTGAGGAAAAAATGCTCTGTTTTCAGCTCATCTCTTCCGTTTTGGAGGTGTGTTGATCAGCTTAGTATTCCACTGATAACCTCTTGGTTTCAGAGCAGATGCACCGATGACAACAAAATGTTAGAGCTCTCAACGGCAAACTGGAGTCTTCAAAGTTGAGAACTTTTTCATCTGCAGTAAATGTCATATACATCTAAGCTACTCATAAACTATTAAAATTACGTAAATGTACATTTGCCCCAAAATTATCCTAGTGATAATTACTCAGTAACCTGAGAAAGCCTATGCATGCCCTCTAAGTGATAGGAGGCATAGGAGTAAAATTTTCCATTTTATGTTACAAGGAAGACAACCCTTTCCCAACTGCCATCATTACCTAAGAGCCCCATCTTCACTTATTATTTCCAATATCCCATAGACACAAAATGTGTAAAAATGAGTCTACTTGCTGCTTAAATGCACTGTTGAATTCTTAGTTGTTGATGCCAATTTATATTTAATAAGGGCTATAGAAAAAGACTATAATATAATAAAACTCAGGTCATCTAAGAGTTTTAAAATGCAGAAAAATGCATAAAATTAAGCATATACTTACCATATGACCCAGGAATTATACTCATACATATTTATCTAAAAGAAATGAAAACACATGCACACAATGATCCACATGAAAGTCCATAACAGCATTATTCAGAGTGGCCAAAACCTGAGAATTACTCAAATGCCAATCAACTGGTGAATGGATAAATTGTAATAAATCCAGTACAGTGGAATACTATTTAGCAACAGAAAGTAGTGAACTACTGATATATTCCAAAGCATTTATGACCACATAATGCTGGGTAAAACAAGCCAGGTACAAAACTCTGTACTGTTCAATTCCATTTATATGAGATTGTAGAAGAGGAAATTAATTTATAGTCTCAGAAAGCATATCAGTTATTACTTGGGACAGGGGAAAAAAGCATGCAGAAAGTTTTGAAGGTTATAAAAATGCTTTCTATCTCTATAGGGGTGATATATAGGAATATAGGGAATATGATAGTGTATGCTTTTATCAAAACTCCATTAAAAAGGTATACTTACAATGGATGTCATTTCTTAAATATAAATTAGGCCTCAATAAAGTTGATTTAAACTTTCAAAAAGTACTAATATTTATTCATGCCTCACTGTATTTGCTTCACTATCTAATGGCTTTGCATATGCTCTTTTACTTTCATTTGGTGATTCTGAGAGGTGTTAAAAGTTATTTTAATGTTGTGATTTTTTTTAGCATCTTATTTTCAACATGAGTTTTGATGATCATAAAATTACATAAGTAGGAGTAAAAATGTTCAAGTCAACCCCATATTCCTATTTTTCACTAATAATAGAGTATCAGTTTGAAAACTAGCATTTTCTTAATACAATTACTGTAGTAAAACCTACTCTTTTCTACTGTCACTATGTAGTAGTCTTTTTGATATGTTTTATAGGTTACTTAATTTAACTGCTATAACTCTTTGATGAAGATTCCTGCCCATAAAGTGTAATTTCACCAATGCAAAACATTTTTAGAATTATTGCAGTTAGGATGTTTTCAATACCTGTTTAGCGACTGCATGCTCATGAGAAAGGGTATATTTTATTTTAGTCAGCAAGTCAACAAGTATTTATTGGGCTCTCACAGGATGTCTTATGTAGCACTAAGCAAATTTATTACTTCCTTACAAGTGCCTATGAAACACGGGACATTTTCCCAGAGTTGCTGTTTAACACATTTTACGATATTAATTAAATAAGGATAAAACAAAAGAAACTGGCTTTTACATATAAGATTTTTTTCCCTTCTTATAGTATAGTATATGCTTTTAAAGAAATGTCTCCCATTTGAGTATGTTAGACATATTGTATTATGAACATTTTCATACATATAACAGAAACTGGCATTAACTTTAAATACAAAACTTCTTCGGAAATATTTCTGCCATCCTTGTATATCTCTATGAAAAAATAAAATGGGTGGTAAAATGAGATACTGAGTTCTCTTGGGTCTGTTTATTTCCTGTAAACCTCCTAAATGCAAGATCATTTTCAATACTAAATTCTCCATTACAACTTCCAAATTATGAACTTCTCTAGACCTGATCCTTTGCTTCTTCCCTATTACTAATGTGAATTCCTCATTCATCCATCAATCACCACCTATATGCCAATACCACATATTAATTTTGGAGCATGTATTCAATGTTAGCTACTTTACAAAAAAATTAATGTGATGAGTCATGTAACAATGTCTTTTAGAACATCACTTGACAGTTTGGGAGTCAGAAGTACAGTCATTCAGACGTGCACACGTGTGCATACACAAAACTCTGAGATTTCAGAAACATCTTTTCTTAAACTGTAAATCATTTATTATCCGATATTCTAAGTGCAGTTTTCTCCAAATTATAGTTCCTTGGTTTCCTCCTAAGTATCTAGTCAGAAAGTGATATAAATATATATTTATATCAGTCACAAAATTGTGACTGATAGAGTCGTACTTCTCTACTCAGTAATTAAATTTTGAAAAGTAATGTTAGTAAGAAGATGCAAGGAGTAGCTAGTTTATTATTTGAAAACAGACACAAAGTGCTTTACATTTCTTTTGTGAATGTTCTAAATAAAAGGATTACAGATACCTGTTTTCCTGATCCTTATCATATTTAGTCTACATTTAGTATAAGTACAAAATAACGACAATTAAAATGAAAACATTATACCTACTCCTTTTTCTTTTTTTTACTTTATACTGGTGTAAATGAACTAATACAGCAAAAAAGAATACTTAAGGTAAAACAATACACTTAGTATTTATGTTCAATGTTCAGCCCCTTTAGCTCAAGAGAAGGAATAGAAGAATGTTATTATTCCTGTTAGAAGGAGGAATCCATTCATTTCTATGAGTGGTTGACTTCAGGGTAAGTTACAATTTAAAATTTCCCACTGGGTTAATAGCAGGTACCAAAAGTTCAGAAGAGCATTAGTAATTACTTCTCCCAAAAGCAGAGATTTATCAAGAATATCATGCAGTTCAGCATTACACATATCCTGTTCTTTTCGTTGTGGCTTAAAAATACGTGCAATTTAATGTGTCTGTTTCTAAGACACTCAAAGACTGTGTCATCATCAAATTGGTTTATTTGGCTATTTCAAGTTATATATTTTTTCTTATTATTGAGATTCTTTGCGAAATCCATAAAACAGTATCGGTATAAAGGGTGATGATCGATTCTCAACTACTCTAATCTATGATGAGAAGGTCATATGTGTAACAGATTTCTCTGGATTGAATTCAGCTGGGTGTGTTAAGGGTAACAGTATGGTGATTTGGATCTAAGGAATCGTGTAAATCCTCTCACAGGCTGTCTTTCTAAGTTTTTAGGAACCATTGTTAAGCATTTCCTATGTATACCAACATAAACCTCTGGGATGATTTGCGACTTCAATCCACTGACATCTCAGCAAATTTCATATTAGGTTTTTGTTTGTTTCCTGTCTTTTGTTTTTTTCTTCTCTACTCCTGAGAGAATCTGCTTGGCTTGCTGTTGCGATTCCTACCACTGGCTCTGTGGCTTCCTGTTTTCTCACTGCCCAGGCCTCTGCTTCCCTAAGGCTGCTGCATCCTCATTCTGTTCCCATAATCACTTTGCTGAACTAGAGCAAATCCTTTACTTCCTGGCTTTTATTTCACTCCATTACAATGACAACAATTTGGAAATTGCCCTAAGTACTCATTATCTCACAGCTATTTTAATGATTTATTTATTTATTTCTCATTACAGACTTCTCAGACTTCATCACAGGACTCTTCTGTGCAACAATGGCCAGGACAGAGGATGACAGGAGCAATAGGATCCCTGGTGTACTAAAAACCAAGCCATGTTTTACATGAAGCTCAGGTGCCTGAGTTCTTTATCCCTGACAAGTTAATTCCTCACCTTGAGGTCCCCAGGTTTTCTATGTGAACAGAGCCTTGCTGGCTTTTCACACATACTGAGCAAGATGGCCTTCATGTTCCCTGCAGCTTGACTGAATTTTAGTCAGATTTCCTCATCATCATAGGTCTCTGACCTCCCTTTTCTTACAGCATTTATTTTTGAAAACTCCCCAGTGTAAATTCTTTCTCTGCCCCTTTGAGAAATAAATTTTTTTCCAGCCCCTTGCCAGTTTTACAACCCAGGACTATTTTTCTCAAGGACCAAGGGGCCATTACTTTAAAATGTAATCATCAAGGAAGATAAAGACCCCTATATTCCTGTCTCTGTGAAAACATAGGAGCCCCACTTTGATAAGTGCCATTTAGCAAATGTGACCCATACAATGCAATAATTGCTGACTAAATTCTCTTAGAGAGTCCCTATTTTTATAGTAGAAATTTAAAAGTATATAAATTATTATTTTATATCATAATTATGTTTAATAATACATACTATAATATATCTAGCAATAATATATATATATACATATATATATATAATTCTATACTCAAAATTGAGTATGCTATTCTTTTAATGTGGCAAACTGAGGTGGTAATCAACCAATGGGAAATCATTCTCCACCACTGAAATAGTACATTTGAAAGTTGGACTGGGAAAAGAACTTGCTAACATGGACAGTGAAAGTTTTGAAAAAGATTAAATCCTACCTGTGGACTAGGGCTGCTTCAAGTGGATATCCTCCTTATTTAGAAGATACTTTAGAAGGTGTCTTGGCTCTCAATTCTCTCTCACATCCCATCTGCTATATAAATGACCCAGATGGAGTTTGTAGTAGTTTGATCTGAATAAAAGAAAATGGCAACACTATAGAATCCCTTACATGAGTGGCGCTCTTTATGCATTTATGGACTATGCCCAATAAATAGCTATCTGTCTTAAGAGTTAATGTCATAAAAAAAAAAGAGTTAATGTCAATTAGTCCATGTGAGGTTCTTATTAGAATTAGGGATAAGCCTGTATTACGAGGCATAGACTCAGAGAAAGTGAGAATCATACAGTTGTCCCTCAGTATCTAAGGTGGGGTTAGTTCCAGGACCCCCAAGGATACCAAAATCAAAAGATGCTCAAGTCTCATATAAAATGATGTAGTATTTACATGTAACCTATGCATGTTCTTCTGTATAAGTTAAATCATCTCTAGATTACTTATAATACCTTATACAATGAAAATACTACGTAAATATTTGCCAGCATGGGTCAAATTAAAATTTTGCGTTTTGGAAATTTCTGGAATTTTTTTCCAAATATTTTTGATCCACAGCTTGTTCAATCCATGGATGTGGAATCCAGAGATATGGAAAACCAACTATATAACTCTTTAGGATTTTATCTGACTTTGGTGCATAATTACTATATTGGGGAAAAGGTACACTTGGGACAGAAGAGAGAATAAAAATAGGACTCTATATAGGAATAGAGTCCTATTTTTATACTTCCTAAGTGGTAAAGATCAATATGGGAAAATGAAATAAAGATAATTTTGCAATAAGAGTAGAAAGAGACTATATTACAGAGCTTCCTTTTTGCAGATTAGTAATGAAATGAAGAAAGGAAATGATAATGTAGTTAAGAGCAATGTAGACTGTGAGTCATACTCTGCTTTTGATTATGGCTTCTCCATTTACTGCCTGTGGGCTTTGATGAGTTACCCTAAACGCCTTTCAACTCAATATGCTTATTTGTAAAATGGAAAATAATAGTACTACATCATCACATTTGTATAATTTTTTTTTTTCGGTACATGGGCCTCTCACTGTTGTGGCCTCTCCCGTTGCAGAGCACAGGCTCCGGAAACACAGGCTCAGTGGCCATGGCTCATGGGCCCAGCCACTCCGCGGCATGTGGGATCTTCCAGGACTGGGGCACGAACCCGTGTCCCCTGCATTGGCAGGCGGACTCTCAACCACTGCGCCACCAGGGAAGCCCACATTTGTATAAATTTTAAGTAAGTTAGTATTAATAAAATCCTTAGAGAGAAAATAGCTTTGGCACATAGCAAGCATGTTAAATAAGATGAAATAAAAAAATAAAAATATCACAAAAACAGTTTACCATGAGCAACTGTGGAGGAATTGGGGCTTACTCTTATGTAATATGATTCAAAAAGTGATCAAAAGAAAGATGGCACAGAGCAGAAGCATCACACTAAGGCTCCTGAGTGCCCTGTAAAGAAAAAGCCACACCATGAAATTCTGAAGTCAATCTTGAATCTGGTGAGAAGAGTATCGAGGGGAATTTCTTGCCCTTTCCTGGAGAGTAGGGGAAGGTCACTGGGGAACAGCCGATGGAACTGGGGAGTGAAAAAGGTGGAAAACACTGGTGGAAACAAGAGAGGCTCCAGAAATATGTGTGACGTTAAGGGGCAGATGCAAAGTGGACAAGAGACCTGTCTTGCAGGTGGGACAGGGTCTTAAATTATGAAGGAGCACATACATTTAATAGAGAAAACCTCCGAATTGGAGTACATACAACAAATTCAGATTCCCTTACCCATGCCTCAAGTGGGGACCCTAAAGAGAAAAAAATGGAAAACAATCCGTTTCAGATACAAGGGAAAGTGAATCAGGAAGTCTCCCACTCTTTAAAATTTATTATATCAGTTATGGTTCTTGTTTACTAAAAAACTGAAAGCACTCGATCTTCTTTAAGTGGAAGAGGAAGTCGTTAATGTTTATTGGGGAACTTGCCGATTCATTCAGAGGAACGGAGAAATTGTGTACAAGCTTCCCTTCCAGGTGCCTCATCAGAACCACACAGCAAGAAATCACCTGGAGATAAAATGTCATCTCCACTCTGTGGAACAAAAAACAAGTATGTTGACTAGACTGCAATAGCTACTGCCACCAGATACCATTCTGTGACCTGGCAACCATCAGAAACCTGTACTGCTGCTAAATGTAAAAACTAACTCTATTTCACTGCTCACATCTGCACAAAATGGAAGTTTTATACTGAGTTTCTTCACTCATCCTTTCCCTTTTGAAGAGAAGTCTCATGTGGGCATATCTGAGTGGCAGTTCTAGCTGAAAATGACCTGGAAATATGTCTTGATTCCTTTGCCATGATGGCAGAATTCACAACATAAAGATTTACCCACATATACAAAGGTATTCAAAAGGCACTGTTTGCCATCCCTTCTTTTATATTAAACTTCCAATAACCAACATAAATCAACAACAAAATAAAAAAACTTCATTTCACACAAACAGAAAGATATTTATTCTTCTGGGGATAAGTTGATAAGTACTTTTTCTTTGAAAATTTTTATTGTTTCAGTCTATAAGAACAAAATCATATATTCCTTAATTGCTCTACTTTTTATTTCTCAATATTTTTCAATTGAAAAATATGATACAATTTATTTATTAATTATGCTTTTTATTGTCAATTCCTCCAGCTGAAATTTTAGGACTGAGGACAAAGATCTCTGTCTATTTTGTTCAGTGATGTTTGTTGAGTTTATATAAACATATAATGGTAAACACTTAAATATTTATTGAATGAAGAAATGAAATTTTTTTAATTGGCAAGGGAGTTGGAATAAAAACCATCTTCCCCACTCTCCAACACAGATTAAATAGTTTGAATTAGATATTTTTTTTTATTGGAGTAAAATTGCTTTACAATGTTGTTCTAGTTTCTGCTGTACAATGAAGTGAATCAGCTATACGTATCCCTATATCCCCTCCCTCTTGGACCTCCCTCCCACCCCCTGCCCCCATCCCACCCATCTAGGTCATCACAGAGCAACGAGCTGAGCTCCCTTTGCTATACAGCAGGTTCCCATAGCTATCTATTTTACACATGGTAGTGTATTTATTTCAAACCTAATCTTCCAATTCATCTCACCCTCCTCTTCCCCCTCACCGTGTCCACATGGCTGTTCTCTACCTCTATGTCTCTATTTCTGCCCTGCAAATAGGTTCATCTATACCATTTTTCTAGATTCCACATATATGTGTTAATATAGGATATTTGTTTTTTCTCTTTCTGGCTCACTTCACTCTGTATGACAGACTCTAGGTCCATCCACATCTCTACAAATGACCCAAGTTCATTCCTTTCTATGGCTGAGTAGTATTCCATTGTATATAGTGCTGCAATGATATTGGGGTACATGTGTCCTTTTGAATTACGGTTTTCTCAGGGTATATGCCCAGGAGTGGGATTGCTGGGTCATATGGTAGTTTTTTTAAAGAACCGCTTTGGAAATAACGAATTTATATCCATGTCTAAGTTGTATGTGCAAGTTTCATTGTATTTTGTCAATGTACATACATTATATATTCCTAAGTGTATTTGAAATACTTTAGGGTATGAGAGTACACAGTTCTTTAATTTGTGTGACTTTTCTCTATGTTTCTAATTCCATTTGTTTACTTATTTTCATATACATACAATAACACTTGTAAAGTATTTAAGACACATTGAAAGCTTAACCTAAGATAGAAATAGGCAAGCAAACAAATCAAGGACAGCAGAATTATTAAATGAAATGACTTTCATTGTGACTTTATAGAATAACTCAGACTTTTTGCTTAAAAATTTTCTTAATTCTGAAATAAAAGGTTGAATATAAAAGTATATTTGAAACTAGTAACTTCTAGCAGTGATCTGTGAGGATTATTTATTTATTTATTTTTTCTGGTACGCGGGCCTCTCACTGTTGTGGCCTCTCCCGTTGCGGAGCACAGGCTCCGGACGCGCAGGCTCAGCGGCCATGGCTCACAGGCCCAGCCGCTCCGCTGCATGTGGGATCCTCCCGGACCGGGGGCACGAATCCGTGTCCCCTGCATCAGCAGGCGGACTCTCAACCACTGCACCACCAGGGAAGCCCCTGTGAGGATTATTTTTATAAACTGATGGGGATTATATGACTGAATATTTATTCAGAGACACAGGTCTCCCTAGAATTTCTCAAATGCTGTTTTTCAAAAATAGTAATTTGAAGTACAAAATTTTGTTTCTCTGTTGCCAATTATATCTGTTCTCAGGGGTTTGTCCCATTATGAAAAATAGGGTACAATGGAGCTTAAAATTGAAGGAGGCTTTGACAATTTGGTAGATCTGATATTTTTCATGCTCCTTATTTCTGGGAAAAAAAAAGTATATATACTCTTGTAGTAATATACATATTTAGGTGAATGTAAGATGAACAGCTTATATCCTCAAATCAAAGGTAGAATTCAACTTGAAATACTTCCCATCATTTGTGCTCAAATTTTTTATGACATTTTATTAAATCTCAGACTTAATGTTTTAGATTATCAATCTCATCTAAACTAATATTTTAAAATATCACTCTCAATCTTCCTTAGATTTTTTAATAAACTTTATCATTTTTATTTTGTCTACTCAATATAATACTAGGCACTGTGGGGATACAGAAGCAAAAGGATCAAACATTTTTTGGCATGTGTTACGTATCAGAAAATTCATCTTATTTTTTATTGTCTCTTTAGCTTCACAATTAACTTTGAAATTGATGTTACCATTCTTATCTTACAGAAGAAAATGCAGAAAGTGTTTAATTTATTCAAAGGCAAAACAATCCTACTATTTCACCATTCTCAGAAGACCAGATAGAACTTGTTGACCTATGAATCTAGCTTTTTAAACATACTATTTATTTTTATTTATTTATTTATTTATTTTTCACACACACTGTATTTTATTTTTACAAGAGATAAATAAACTGACACCAAGTATTGTAAATGGATGACCACAACAAAAGCAACAAGGATTGCAATTACCAAACACGAAACACACTCACACTATGTCATAATATTGACATTCAGTCCAGTGATCCTCCACTGTAACAGCTCCTTTACTTTGCAGTGAAAATTGATTCGTATATTTTTTGCCTCTGAGTCCTTATGGGATTTTTTTTTTTATTCAAACAGAAAGTCCCAAAAATTATAATCATCCTCATCAGTTCACTCAGTCCCATGTAATTAATTTTTTTTCATCTTGATCTTTTGTTAGCACTTTTATGAATTCATCAGTTTTCCATTAGAGTTCTGAAAATGCTTATTCATTCAGTTCAGTAGTTTACTCAGTTACCAAAAACCTGTACTTGTCAGAGTCTTTTCCATGAATTCCTTGAAGATGAAACCCTTTTATAGGAACATTTTTGCAAAAGCATCAGCGTACACCCAGAACTGTCTGTAAATGACAAAAGACTTAAAAATGACCGCGGTTAAAGATTTGATGAAAGTTCATAATAATGCAATTGACAAGGAAATTTAGTTATTTCTGAGATATACATTTTAAAGTAATAACTAGAATTATGACTTATAACATTATACCAGAACATATAAGATTTTTAGAAATTTCATGTAATGTCTGAAACATTTATATTAACATATTTCCATACAAATAACCCAAAGAAAGTTTAGTATTAGTTGTTTTTTTGTTTGTTTGTTTTTTATACTGCAGGTTCTTATTAGTCATCAATCCCAATAGCCCGATTCAGCACACCACCATCTCCACCCCACCGCGGTTTTCCCCCCTTGGTGTCCATACGTTTGTTGTCTCAATTTCTGCCCTGCAAACTGGTTCATCTGTACCATTTTTCTAGGTTCCACATATATGCATTAATATACGATATTTGTTTTTCTCTTTCTGACTTACTTCACTCTGTATGACAGTCTCTAGGTCCATCCATGTCTCTACCAATGACCCAATTTCATTCCTTTTTATCGCTGAGTAATATTCCATTGCATGATGCCATTTTTATAATTTAAATTATTATAGCATACAAAGAATTTAGTATCTGAAGAATCTATTCCCTGTTTAATACTTTTATTTCCAAATGTTGTTATCTGTTCAACCTCCTGGAAAATGTTCATTCCACATTTTTTTTACATTTTCATGGTCTAAGAAAATCCAGAAAAATAAATCAATTTGTGAATTACAAGAAAAAAAAGAAAAAAAGATGTTTTGACTGTGACATCTAAAAATCCTTTTTTGCTGGTTCCCCTCTGGACTTGTGGCTTACTGAGATCTGGATTGCAACTAGTTATACAAATCATTGTTCTAATTTGTTCTCTGTTGTTTTTAAACTGTTTATGCTTTGTATCTCTTGCTGCTCTACTATGATACCCTCCAGAGGAACAATGATAGCTTGACATCTGGAGATGGTTAACCACTCCTACAAGATTCCTCCTAATGAAAATCCATGAAGTTCTCCTATTTTGAACACCTTCTAAGATGCACTTCCCAGATGTCTCTTTGTTGCTCAAATGTGGCCATGCACTCTCTAAAAGCATACACAACCATACTTTTCCCTCCTTTGTGGGACATGAACCTTCCCAGCACTGAGGAAGTAGATGCTAATCCCAAATAACCAGTGATTGATCATCAATACTTTCTAAATAAAGATCTTGAGCAAAAGGGAAAATGTGAAAGGAAAATCAAAATGGAGTTGATATTGCTAAGAGAGCTCTCTAAAATGGAGCCACGTGGCCATTAAGGAAGTGTGACTTATACACATCTCAGCCTGGATGGAATCTGATCTTTTGATCACTTATTGTCCTGATGAAGTCATCCAGAACATCAGCCAGAAACTCAAGATTCTTATTGGACCGCTACCCTGAAGGAACTTGTGATTTCTAAAGGACAAATATTTCCTGACTCCCATCAGAGTCAATCAAAATCTTACCAGGCAACTTTTAACAACCTCTTGGCTTTTTCTCCTTATAAGCCCCCCCGAGTCTTTCTTTTTCCCAGAACACTCTTTTAGTTTTATCCAAATTTGTATCTTCTGAATTGCAATTCTTAAGATCCCAAATAAACTCTTTTCTTATTTGCAGCATCCTGCATTGTTTTTTAGTTGACACTTTCCAATTTGGCTTTTTTTTTTTTTTTTTTTTTTGCGGTACGCGGACCTCTCACTGTTGTGGCCTCTCCCGTTGCGGAGCACAGGCTCTGGACGCGCAGGCTCAGCGGCCATGGCTCACGGGCCTAGCCGCTCCGCGGCATGTGGGATCTTCCCGGACCGGGACACGAACTCGTGTTCGAGTTCCCGGACTCGGCAGACTCTCAACCACTGCGCCACCAGGGAAGCCCTCCAATTTGGTTTTAATTTCTTCCTTTTTCTTACCTAATTGCACTGACTATAATGTCTAGTACAATGCTGATAGGGGTGCTAAGAGCAGACATTCTTATCTTATTGCTGATCTTAGGGGGAAAGAATTAAATCTTTCATCATTAAATATTAGATAAGCTGTAGATTTTTTAAAGATACCCTCTATTGGATTAAGGAAGATTTCTTCTATTCTTGTTTCACTTATTTATCAGGAATGGATGCTAGATTCTGTCAGATGTTTTTCTGCATCTATGAAGATGATCATACCTTTTTCTTTAAAATTTTTTTAATGTGACAAAACATACTGATTGAGTTTTAAATGTTAAACAACCTTATATTTATGTATAAACTCCACTTGATCATGATATATTTATTACTTTTATATGTTGCTAGATTTGAATACCTAAACTATTACTTAGAATTTTTGCACATATGTTAATGAACAATATAAGTTCCTAAGGGATGTTTATTTTCTTCTAATGTTTTGTCTGGCTTTGGTATAAAGGTAAGGCTATTCTCATAGAATAAATTGGGAAGTATAACCTCTTTAAGTTTCTGAAAGATTTTTGTAAAATTATTATTATTTCTTCCTTAAATCCTTGATAGAATTCACTGTGAATCCACTTGGATCAGGAGTTCTCTATGAAATATTGTTTTTAACTGCAAAGTTAATTCATTTCATAGACATAGGGCTATCTATTGTTCTTTAGTTAATTTTTTTATATCTTTCAAATAATTTTTATTTTTAAACTAAATTTTCACATTTAATAGTACAATATGGTTTATAATATCCCCTTATTATTCATTTAGTACCTATAGACTCTTTAGTGATTCAATAGGTATTTCTCTCATTTTTTTCTCATTCCTGAAATTGTCAAATTATGAATAGAGGTTGATCTATATTAATCATGTTCTAAAGGAACTAACATTTGTTTCTTTGATTTTCCTTATCATTTTTCTTTTTTCTATTTTACAAATATTTGCTTTTATCTTGTTACTTTTTTTTCTGTTCTCTTTGGGGTTAATTTACCTTTCTTTTTCTAGTTTCTGAAAGTGGAAGCTGACATCATTAATTTGAGAACTTCCTTCATTTCAATGATAGGCATTCAGAGCTATTCAGAGCATTCCACAATTTATATATTGTGTTTTCATTTTCATTCAGTTCAAAGTATGGTTAATTTAATTTTTCTTTTGAATTCTTCTCTGACCTATTTATTATTAAAAATATGTTATTTGTTTCAAAATATTTGGGGATTTTCCAGACATATTTCTGTTAATGATTTTTAATGTAATTCCACTGTGAGCAGAAAACATAATTTATCTGAATTAAATTACTTTAAATTTATCAAGATCTGTTTTATGGGTCACAATTTAGTTTATATTGGTAAATAAATGGTCCTTATGCACTTGAAAGAATGTATATTCTACATGCCTTTAGCGTGGTGTATCTACAAATGTCTATTAGATCAACTTAGTGGATACAGTTGCTCAAATCTTCTATATCTTTACTGATTTCCTGACAGTGATTTAAGAACTTTATCTCTAATACAGGTGTCAAGTACCATGTCACTCCTAAGTGATGTTTTAATGGCATCACACAAATTTCAATATGGTGTGTTTTCATTTTCATTCAGTTCAAAGAGCCTCCTCTTTCAATTTCTTTTTCACCCATTGGTTGATGAAAAGTGTGTGTATTCACTATCCACATGTTGGGGGCATTTTGAAATATGTTTATGTAATTGATTTCTAAGTTAATTCCATTAGTCTCAGAGATCATATCTTGTATTACATAAAACCTATTAAATTCATTGAGACATGCTTTGTGACTCAGAACATGATCTTTTTTTTTTTTTTTGCGGTACGCAGGCCTCTCACTGTTGTTGCCTCTACCGTTGCGGAGCACAGGCTCCGGACACACAGGCTCAGCGGCCACGGCTCACGGGCCTAGCCACTCCACGGCATGTGGGATCTTCCTGGACCGGGGCAGGAACCCGTGTCCCCTGCATCGGCAGGCGGACTCTCAACCACTGCGCCACCAGGGAAGCCCAACATGATCTATCTTGATTAACATTCAAGTCCTTCAAAAGAATATGTATTCTTTTAGTGTGGAGTGTTGGGTGGAGTATTCTGTAATGCCAGTTAGGTTATGTTGGTTGATGGTGCTGTTCGGGTCTAAGACAACCTTGCTGATTTAATACAGTATGTATTGTTCTATTAAGTGCTGAGAGAAGGGTGTTGAAATTCCTGAGTATGATTGTTGATATGTCTATATTTTCTTTCAGTTTTCTTGGTTCTGACTTCTCTGTTATCAGGTTTATTTTGAAACTGTCATTAGGTGCATAAATATTTGGGGTATGTTAGGCAGGACCTAACCTTAAGCATTTAGTCGTGGCTAATTATTCCTCACTACTGAGGCAGGGTCATTCTGAATACTCAGTGCTATGTGAATTTTGAGGTTTGCAAATAAAGTTAGTGGAAATAGGTATTATCCTTAACCCCATTTCAGTTTTCCTGTATGGTTTTTCTCTAATTCTTTCAGATAGTTATCTATCCAGCCTTAGATCATTTCTAGAACTCTGTTGAGTACCCTCTGCAGATCTTCAGGGGCTCTCTTTGTTTACCTTTGATACATTATCTTGTGAGATCTAGCTTCCTTGGTTCTCCCAGATTCTTTTCTTAAATCTATCTAATTGGCAAAATGTCTCTTTTGTTACACCTTTATTAAAGTATTATTAATAAACCAAAAATTACACATATTTAATGTATACATTTCGATGAGTTTGGACATATACATACACCATGATTCTTATATGGGGTACATAAAATGGTCAAACTTATAGAAGCAGATTGTATAATGGTGGTTCCTGGTGGATAGAGGGAGGAGGATATGGTGTGTTATTGTTCATGGGTATAAAGTTACATTTATACAAGATGAATACATTATAGAGATCTGTTTCACAACAGTGTCATTCTTAATTTCATCTCTTCAACTGTGGGACTCTGCTATTGCCTGTCTGGGCTCCCCTCATTCTACAGAATCCTAGAATCTATTAAGGCACTAGACTGGACCACTTGTAGAGCTTATCTTATTTATTTCTCACCTCTCAGGAACGTCCTTCTGCTCTTATTTGTTTGTTTCTTTGTTTCAGGTAAGAGGGAATATCCAGTTAATGTTATCCACTTGATGGAAGCCTCTTTATTTTGCATTTTGCAGTTTTTTAAATTTTCCTCTTTTTTTCTCCTTTTTCTCTTATCTGTTATGCTCATTTGCTCATGTGTTACATCTAGTTAATCTTAATTTTTAAAATAATTTTCTATCTACTTTCTTTCACCTCATTCTGAGTTTATCTAGCTCTGATTTATGTTCTTTAATGTCTTTTACTATTTTCTTATTTTATTTTAACTCATTTTGAGAGAGTACATTACCTTTAAATCATTTTTGTATACATATCTTTCTGGCAAAATTAATGTTTTCAGGGAGGTAATGCTTCTTTTACTCTCTCTCTCTCCTTATAGTACTTTTTAATGAGATTTCACTTTGATACTTTTATGTTCCTTATTTCCATTTGAAATTAGTTTTTCTCACTTTTTGAATAAAGCAAGGATCAGGATATGTTTCTAATGTCACAGACTTTGCACCTTACATAAGTTTCGTGTAGTTTTCAAAAATATTTTTGCTTGTGTTCTGGAACTTTCTGGTGCTGTTACCTAATCCCATTTTGTTCTGGCCCTCCTCTTTTCTTCCATATAGAAAGGAGCTTTAAGAGTTCTAAGGGATCACAGCTCCTTCAGTCCTTACTGTATGCTCCTCACACTCACCGGGCATTGGAGAGGGTAAAACCCTTCCATTTTCACCTGCTTTTTAGTGAATATCTATTGGCTCTCTTAATATTTTCCTTTTCTCAATGCCACCAGATTCCTTCTTTTCACTCCACAGATGTTGACACCGTGCACATCTTGTGTGTGTTGACAATTTGTCACCACTTGCTTGTATTTAGGGGGAAGTAGGATAATTTTTCAACTACTTTTGTTGTAAATGTTGCCCAAGATTTTGGGGGTTTTGCTCTTTCTCTTTTTTTAATGTGAAAAGTCAAAATCTGCTGTTGATGTCATCTTTCCCAAATTCCCCTCAATTACTTTTAATTTCTGCCTTTACATTTGTCTTAGACTTTTCTACTCCAAAGTTTTCCATCTAGAAGACAAGTGAGGAGACTTGTTCTGTTGACTTCCATGTTCTATTAGATAATTTTTGTTATAATCGTGGACAGTATCATCTGACTTAAAACACAAGATGTATTGCCTTTTATTCCTTTGTCTATAGTGATCACCTACTTCAAAAGCAGGGACTTATTTATGACTAACCTTCTGGATTGGTGAATAATTCCTCAGAGTGTCATTAAAGATGTGAATAAGCACAGAGTGAACTGTTGAGACACAGAAAGTCCATCCATTGTTAGATTTCATATCATCTCACATCATTAAAGCAACTGTGTTAGCCTCAGCATTTTCCTGAGCACCTGCCAAACTGGTCACAGATTTTTGTGTTTTCTTTTTATCCACATTCAACAGAGCCTCCAATCTCATGCTTTCATAGATATCAGGAAGGTATTCTAACCTCTATTAATCTTTTTATCACTCTGTTATCTACTTATGTCATTTTGCCTATAAAACCTGATTTTAGTTATTGTAACAATGAAAGTGTAAGTTTTTAAGATAATGAAATAAAAGTTCTGTGTTTCTTATCCTAAAGTTGATCACACTATATGAGGGAAGGAGTCAGGACATTAACTTGTTAGAATGGAGTGTATAATTTTAAAAAGAGATTGAAGTACCAGGTACTATGGGAACAGAGGAACCTAACGCAAAATTCCAACTCCACATAACGTAAAGGTCTAGGAGGATGACTTTATCAACACTAGAATGGAGAAGTCAATTTATGTATTTTATATATATTATGTGGTGATACACAGAGAAGGTGTTGCTGAGATCTATGTTTGCTGCTCTGTAGGAAATACATATAAAGATCACTTAATAATAAAATCTGGGAGATTTCATCAGGCATTTCACAAGTTTATAAACACATTTTAATTTTTTTTGGATATATCTTCTCTAGTCTCTAGTCTAAGTGGAGTTAATTAATTTAAAATGAATTTGCTGTAGCTTTCTAGAAAATTTGGTAACTGGAAAAATGTGATATTAAACTAAAAATGTTTCATTCCTTAAAATTTATAGTTGAAGTTAATTAAGCTAACCTTATTTTACTTAAATTATACCACTAATAATTATTTAATTTTGCTGTAAGTTACCACACAAGTTGGATAGTAAAATAAAATATGAGAATATAGAATACATCCTCAAACCCTTAGTTCAGTCTCTTTCTGAGGAAAGGTAGTTAGAAGGATAACTTTGATAAGTCAATTTATTCAAAATTCTTTAAAGTGTGTTAATAGAGTAAAAATAATGTTGAAATAGAAAATAAAACCAAATCAAATGAATAAGCAAACAAACACACAAGGTAAAATAGTGTGGCCTCATTTAGGATTCAATCATCATGCATTCTATAAATATTTATTGCACCTTACTATGTGATAACTACTGAATATGATAATTATGTTTTTTGCAATGACTGAACTCATACCTAAACATGTAAATACAAGGGATTACATAAATAACTCTAAAAGTTTAAAGAAAAATTATAAAATTCTTCAAGATAATTTATGAATGGACCCTCATCTTGAATGGGAGGACAGTATTGGCTTTTTTGAGGAAAGCACACTTCAACATAGCAGTTAGGTGGAAAAGAAAAGGAAAGGAATGTATAAATTGAACTACATAAATGAAAGCCCTAGACAGAGAGACAAAAGGAGATTAAAGGAAGAGAGAAGGCAGCATAAATGAATCATGTTGAGAAATGCACAGAGGGAAGTGGAAGCCTCTGCTGTATTAGAATTTAGCCTCTGCTGAATTAAGAACCAGGCAAATCTAATACTTTGAGTTTTATCCTAAGAACAATGTGAAGCCGTTGTTGGCTTTTAAGGATGATCAAATTTACATTTTAAGAATAGATCAGTGGAAATTCTGCCCCCGGTGAGGTCTGAGTAAGGTCTTATCAGGCAGACTTTCTTGCAGATAACAACTATAAATTCTGTACATAATATAAAAAGCAGCTCCCTGAAAGGACTAGATAGTGCATAAACACAGATACTAGCATGAAGTACATGCTCCAAGGAGATGAGCTGTATATGGTTATTTGCTGTTTTCATTGATTTTATTCCAAATAGCTACTCATAACATATTGTGATTTTTGAATATGATAACATAGGTAAAATTGTCTGGCATAGATATTCTTATAACTATTAATTATTAAGGTTATTCAGATAGAATTTCTTTATCCAAACCAAATAATTTAGTTTTTATAAGGGTTCAATCTTCAAGCCACCTCTATACATTTACCACAGATTATTAATTTTGGTAATTATTTATATCATCACAGTTTATATTATGTCAGGCATTATAACATTCATTTCATATAGATTACTGCTTGTCTTCCCAATACCTCTAAAATTTATCCCTTCTCTTTTCTACTTTGGAGGTGAAAGCCTAAGTCTCAGTAGGGTGCATTGTCCGATGTAATTTAATGACAGACAAGCAGCAGAGCCATTTCAAAGTCCTTGCTCTTTCAATGGAGGCCTTCTTGAAGAGAAATACCCGAAGTTTCTAAACATATTTATTGCACTCTGACAGAGATATCTGCTCATATGATCAATATGCAGTTCAGCAAACTCAATGCAATATCGTTTTTTAAAACATAACTTTTGTGCTGATTAAAAAAAAATCACAAGTTTCTACAAAACTAAAATTGTAACATGGGAAAGATTACTGGTGATAGGTTGCATCAAGAACCTCAAGTATAAGTGAGAATATGGAGGCCTCATTTCAGATATTAGCTTCAGCTACTTCTAGGAAACAGATGTCTTGATTTACAGTTTGATTTTTGTTCTATAACTTTAGCTAGCTCAGGACTGGCCTGATTTCTACCCTGCTGTTCCTTTCTCAAATATACCTTAATTGGTATTTCCTTAAGATTTGTATTTTAGCAAGTGTGGAATTCAAGATGTATACCTATGGTTAGTGGTGTCAGAGACCACTAACTCTCTGCTAAAACCATATTCAGTAAGTACAAAAATTTCAATGGGAGGCTTTCCTGGTGGCCCAGTCATTAAGATTCTGCCTGCCAATGCAGGCGACTCAGGTTCGAGCCCTGGTCCAGGAAGATCCCACATGCCGTGGAGCAACTAAGCCTGTGTGCCACCACTACTGAGCTTGTGCTCTAGATCTTGTGAGCCAGAATTAGAAAAAAAAATATTTTTTCTATGGGTAAGCTTCTATGTTAGTTCTGGGCTAGTCTTAGATGACCTCTCATTTAATTCCTGCTATTGGGAGAGAACAGTAAAGATGAGATCTGCTATCTTGGCAAACTTTTAAATTTTAATAGAGTATTGTTAACTATAGGCACAATGTACAGCAGACACCTAAAATTTCCTCATCTTGCATAACTGTACATATATACCTATTGAAGAGAAACTCACCTTTTTCTCCTTTTCCCATTCCTGGAACACCACCATTCTGCCTTGTTTCTGTGAGTTTGACTATTTTAAATTCCTCATATAAGAGCAATTATTCAGTATTTTTCCTTATGTGACAGCCTTATTTCACTTAACATAATGTCCTCCAGATTCATTCATGTTATCACATATAGCAAGATTTTCTTTTTTTTTTAAGGATGAATTATGTTCCACTGTATGTGCTTTATCCATTCATCATTGATGACATTTAGGTTATTTCCATCTTAGATATTGTGAATAATGCTGCAATGAACATGGAGTGCAGACAACTCTTAGAGATTCTGATTTCAACTCTTTTGAATATAGACCCAGAAATGGGATTTCTGGGTCATATGGTAGTTCTTTTTTTTTTTTTTTTTTTAATTTTTGAGGAAACTTCATACTGTTTCTATAGCAACTGTGCCATTTTATGTTCCTGCCAATAGCATAAGAACATTCCAATATAGTCACATTCTCACCAACACTTATCCTTTTTTTTGCTTGATAATAGTCATTTAGCAAGTGGGAGGTGGCACCTCATTGTGGTTTTGATTTGCATTTCTCTGATGACTAGTCATATTTAGTGTGGTTTCACATACCTGTTGTCATTTGTATATATTCTTTGAAGAAATGTTTACTCAAGTCTTTTGCCCATTGTTTAAACAGGGTTTGTTATGCCTATATTATTGAATTGTAGGAGCTATTTATATATTTTAGAGATTAAGCCCATATGAAAGATATGGTTTGCAAATATTTTCTCCCATTTAATACGTTTTTTGTTTACTCTGCTGATTGTTTCCTTTGCTGTGCAGAAACTTTTTAGTTTGATATTGTCCTCCTTGTCTGTTTTTGCTTTTGTTTCCTGTGTTTTGGTGTCATCCAAGAAAAAGTTGCCAGTTATAATGTCATGAATATTTTCCCCTATGTTTTCTTCTAGGAATTTTATATTTTCACATCTTACATTTAAGTCTTTAATTCATTTGAGTTGATTTTAATTTTTGATGTAAAATAAGCATCCAATTTTATTCTTTTACATGTAGATATCTAGTTTTCCCACCATTATTGAAAAGAATAACCTTTCCCCATTGTGTATTCTCGGCAGTCTTGTCAAAGATCAGTTGGTCATATTCATGGGTTTACTTCTGTACTCTCTATTCTGTTCCATTGAGTAATATGTCTATTTTTATCTCAGTACTGTGCTGTTTTAGTTACTCTAGCTTTGTAATATATTTTCAAGTCAGGAAATGTTATACCTCCAGCTCTGTTCTTCTTTCTCAAGAATGCTTTGGTTATTTGGAGTCTTTTTGTAGTTCCAAATTAGAAAATCAAATACAACAGCACATTAAAAGGATTACATATCATGATGAAGTGAGATTTATCACTGGGAGAAAAGGATGGTTCAACATAGGCAAAACAAATAATGCAATATGTCACATTAAGAGAATGAAGGATAAAAATCATATGATCATATCAATAGACTCAGAAAACATTTGGCAAAAGTCAACACTTCATAAGAAAAACTGTCAACATGACATACATGAAAAGTTCACAGCTAACATCATACTTAATGATGAAAAACTGAAAACATGTCCTCTATGATCAAGAACAAAGCAAGGATGCCCACTCTCACCACTTCTACTAACCATAGTACTGGAGGTCCTAGCCAGAGGAATTAGGTAAGAAAAAGAAATAAGAGACATCCAAACTGGGAAGGAAAAAGTAAAGTTATATGTTTGCAAATGTCATGATCGTATATGTAGAAAACCCACAAAACTACTGTTTGATTTGATAAACGAATTCTGTCAAGTTTGAAGGTACAGAATCAACATATAGAAATCAGTTGTGTTTCTGTACACTAACAATAAACTAACCCTAAAGGAAATTAAGGAAATGATCTCATTTATAATAACATCAAAAGGAAAAAACTACTTAGGAATTAACAAAGGAAGTGAAGGACTTGTACGTGCAAAACTGCAAAATATAGATAAAAGAAATTGAAGAAAACACAAACAAATAGAAAGATATTCCTTGTTTATATATTGGAAGACGATATTGTTAAAATCTCCACACTACCCAAATTGATCTACAGATTCAATACTATTTATAGCCAAATTCCAATGGCATTTTTCAAAGAAAAAAAAATCCTAGGCATGGATGATAATGAACATGATAAATATCCTTAATACAATGAAATAAAAGCTGAAATTGTAAACAAATATAGACTTAACACACATAAAATAATTCACTCTTAATGTGTTGATGTGCCTCAGACAAGATTTCAAAGTATAGCTGTTTCACTTGCAAATATATGCAGTTCAGAATAATGCTAGATGATTATTTACTGAATAATTACTCAGGGATAATAGTTACTCAGAGAACATTGCTATTCAAAAATTAATTATGTCATCATTTCCTTGCAAAAATAGATGCTTGCATGTTCAAAGCCCCAGGAACTGAGAGCATAAGATGAACATTAGACAGGAATATCATTCTAGAAAATCTGTATTTCTCACATATACTGGCAAGTGAAGGATAATTGAGAGAAACTAGGGGAAATAACTCCAATGTAACATCTGTCTGATTGACATCGTCAAAATAATGAATCATCTCTCATGGGAAATTTACAGAATCTACCTTTATGCGCTTTTGGCATTACACTAACTCAACGGTTTCTAGACTACAATTTGAGTCTTGGCATTTTTTTTAGAGCACAAATTTACACTAAAGTTAAAGGATTTTATTACCTTGTTATTCACAAGATTCTGTAACGGTTGAGGACTTTTTGACAAGATCTAGTGTAGATAAATCTTAAAATAATAGCACCTTATCTAGCTATAAAACTAGGCACTATTATAAAGTTAGACTTCAGTGCTTTGGTTTTATAATTAGCATGAGTTATCTTTTAATTACTTCCAAAGTGATGTCTCTTAATTACTTGTATTGAAATTTAACCTCGTTAAACTTTCATATTAACAGAGATTATTAAAAATAGTTATCTAAAAGAAAAGAGAGAAGCAATCATTCATACTTACTGTCTTGACATAAAGATTTAGCTAAGTGATCAAAAGATTCAAAGAAATGCATGTGAGTTAATATATTGGCTAGATTTATACATCTTTCAGGAGAAAAGGACAGTCTGAAAATAAATATGTGTTTTGAAGTATGTACTTTTAAATAAGTAAGATTGCCTTTTTTTCTTTTGTGGAATAAAGTAAACAATAATAATATTTATTTCTTTGGAGATTAAGTAAAATGATAATGTGAAAGAAGCTTGCAAGCTGTAATGTAATAATAGCATTATCTTTAAATCCTCTTAATAGAAATATCTCTCCTACTGCTCAGCTACAATGCATGTCAATGTGGGAGCAGTAAGTAGAACCTAAGAGGTTTATTGAAGGTTTAAAGGTGTTAAACTGGAGAAAATTAAATGATACATGGGGGGTTGCTGGGGACATCATCAGCAAGGAATAAAGATTTAGCTCTTGAGGAAAAACTAACTCAAAATTTTAATCATGCCAACTGAAATGGATAAACTAAGTCATTCAACCAACTTTTGTTTAGTATAAGGAAATAAGCTAGGTTGTGTAAAATATTTAATGATTTTACCAACTAGGGAGGGCATACAACATAATCTAAACTAACTAATATTAAGAAATACAAAGATAGAAAAAAATATGAGGGTAATCTGGAAAGGCCTCAAGAGCATACAAATCAATTGTTTGGTTTCTTTGGAGGTGAAGAAACTGGTAAGCAATATGAATGCTGAATGAAGGCACAGACATGGAAATAATAATAACTACCATATATTCAGTACTGAAATTTTCAGGCAGGATCAGTACTGCAGACCCCCAGTGTGAATTTATTTTGTATTTTCCCACTTATCAATAAAATTGAATATCCTTTTATATGATTATTTTAAAACTATATTAACTTTTAAAGTCCACAAATAATAAATGCTGAAGTGGGTGTTGAGAAAAGGGAACCCTCCTACACTGCTGGTGGGAACGTAAATTGCTACAACCACTATGGAGAACAGAATGGAGGTTCCTTAAAACACTGAAAATAAAGTTACACTATGATCCAGCAATCCCACTCCTGGGCATATATCCAGAGAAAACTCTAATTCAAAAATATGCATGCACCCCAATGTTCATAGCAGCACTATTTACAATAGCCAAGACATGGGCATTAAATGCCCATTGACAGAGGAATGGATAAAGAAGATGTGGCATATATGTACAATGGAATATTACTCAGCCATAAAAAATGAAATAATGCCATTTGCAGCAACATGGATGGACCTAGATATTATTATACTAAGTGAAGTAAATCAGACAAATACCATATGATATCACATATATGGACTCTAAAAAAAAATGATACAAATGAACTTATTTACAAAGCAGAAATAGACTCACAAACATAGAAAACAAACTTATGGTTACCAAAGGGGAAAGGAGAGGGGAAAAATTAGGAGTTTGGGTTTAACTGATACATACTATTATATATAAAATAGATAAACAACAAGGACCTACTGTAGAGCTCAAGGAATATATTCAGTACCTTTAATAACTATAATGGAAAATAATCTGAAGAATACATGTATCACTTTGCTGTACACCTGAAACTGACACAACATTGTAAATCAACTATACTTCAATTAAAAAAACCCACAAATATAAAAAAACAACAACAACTATATTAACTCTTTAATACCAAATAGGTAAAATTATTTTGTCATGGACCATTGGTCTTCTTCTTCTTGGAAATAAGAAAAAAAATGCAATAACAACTTTTGTGTACCCAAATTTTATACTATTATAAATGTTAAATAGTCTCACAGATTTTATTTTGAAACAATTCTAGCTCAATGGGGTTAATAAATTAAAAGTCATTTTTTATTTGATCAAATGCAATACTTAACCTTTACCTAATTCATACATAGGAATGAAGAAAATTCTTTGACTAGGAATTGCGGTATAAAAATAGATGTTTTCACCATAATATTCTTTTCCATATTTTATTATTATATATGCTAATAATAATGCTTAAGTGGATTATTAACAGCCTAGAAAATAGGAAGTGCAGGAAAAAGACAAAGAAATTAAAGATGAATATGCAGATACAACAAAGGAAAATGAGAAAAAACTCAGTCTGTACAAAGACCTAGTACTAACCATGTCTAGAGGAAGTTAGTAAAACAAAGAATACAGTGAGCAATAACAGTAAGATAAGGAAGTAATGAGGATAGTGTGGGACAAAGACAGAGAAAAAAAGTAAGGTTGATATTGTTCTGTTGTTTATTCCCTTATATTGTCTCATTCCATTCATCAGTATCCTTTATCCTCTACATCACTTTATTATAACTATACACCTTATAAAATAAGGCTCTCCACAAAGCTTAGGAGTTAGGATAGTGTTTCAGTTACTGTTCAGTTTTACATTATATATTTTATATTTACTGTTCCCTCTCCCCACTCTCCCATCCATCTTTGGTAGCTTGAAAGCATTAAATATGAAAGAATAAAAGCTGGCTATTTATATTTATAGTTGATAAAGCTAGAATTCATGGGTGTAAAAGGCTTGCTCCAAAACCTACAGTGAATTGCTATGCTGAAATTCAAATCCAGGGCAATGTTAATTCAAAGGTAGCAATATAGAACTTAGTGATAAAAAAGGATGCAACGACTTCATCTAGACTAATGTAACTGAGGAAGGACATTCTTTCATTCAACAAATAATTACCAAATGCCTAATATCTGCCAAATGTACTTTATACAGATAATGCAAGAACTAATAGAATTCATTTTCCATACCATCTCTGTCTAGTGACATCAACAGGCAAAAAAAAAAAAAAAAAAAAAAATCAAGGGATCTACACATTTTATTGATCTTATGGTAGAAGTATGGAAAGGGTGCTATAAGCTGTACATAAAAAGACAGTAAGAAAAATTTATGAACTTAAGTCAGGGAGGAGTGTGTAGTGAAAGAAGGCAACTGAAGAATATAAAACCTATATTGTAAATTAACAGTAGAAGTTATCCCATTAAAGCACAGTCAGCAAACAAACAAAATATATTTTCTAAGTGAATTCAATGAATAGAAAAGTGAGCTAATTTTAGTGTAGGTAAGATTTGCGTTAGTGAAAAGGGACAGGTAGTGAGAGTGAGCATCTATATGGGGATATAGTATCAGAGAGGTAAGTAATATGGTGTTTTTAACTTATTTTATGGAGAATATATATTATCCTAACAATAATCAGGTAACACTGAAGAATATAACTGCAGTCAGGAATCATTTGGTTGTAAGAAAACACATTTATAAAAAATTAAATAAGAGAATATCTTTGTTAGGCTTATGATCTCTGATTATCAAGCCCTACTCACTTTTCATGAAGACGTATTTAATATCATAGATTTCATACCCCTTGTGTTTATCCCCCAAATACTAAATGTCTCCATGTCTCATCACTGTAACTCTCTAATGTTCTCTTATGGCTAATTAGTTACATTAAATGTTTGCACCTGAAAAGAGGAGGCAGGTTGCCAAGGGATAGAATATTTTAAGAGGGAAATATAACTCTTAAACCTTGGAGTTTATGGCATGAGCTAGCTGAGTAGGTAGCACACTGAGAGACATAAATCAAAGTTGGCTGCAAAATAATATATTCATAATAGAGTGAACATCCAAATGGTCCAAAGTCAAAAAGCTATTCAACTCACACCCCATCATTGGCTATAACAGTGCAGGTGCACTACATTAGGGAAACAACAATGTATGAGAAATTGGAAACATCTTGCATGTCCTATATTGAGTAAGTGGACAATGGGCTCATCTGTGAAAGGGGATTCTGAAATCTCACCAAAAAAAAAAAAAAATGAAGTAAATACGTTAAGCTAGATTTGCTGGGAGACTGGAACATGGAACTGGGAAAGCACCCAGAAACTAAAGAACAAGTTTCAGTTTCCACCTGCACTGTAACTTTTTCTTCTCTCTTAGTGATTACTTCATTCTTCCCACTGTTTAAGGATTGGATGTCTGAACTAGATTCAAAAGGGAGAGACTATTTTGAGGCTCCCATTGTATTAAAATACTATTTAATATGTTGTTTGGCACATACTGTCTGCACATAAATATTGTTTAACGGTTCAGTGTTTCTCTACACAAACAATGGAAAATGCCTACTCCAGTTTTCTATATGCCTTTCTGAGACTGAATATTCATGAGACTGACTCAAATTACCGTGACAAAATTACAAATTACTGGTAGAGAAACATTAGTCCTGTAGGAATTCCTTTGTTAAATGTCCACTTGATAATATATGTGCACACAGATTCTTGAGAAGATATGACTGAAGGGAGTATGGAGGCATAGAAAATACAAAGGCTATATCTTTTATGTGTGTGTGTGTATGTTTTATATATATATATATATATATATATATATATATATATATATATGTCAGTAGTGATGGTAAGGAGAGTAGGATAGTTTTCTTTAATAGAGTATAAAAGCCCACTAAATACTTCTGAGAGATGAAATAATATAATACAACCATTATGTCCTTAGAAATGATCACTGGAGGCAACATAATTGGTTGGTGTTTGGAAAGAAGGGATCCTCAGAAATCAGGGGGAGGGTGTTAGCATAAGGTAAAATAAACTAGATGGTGCCATTAGAAATGGAAGGGAAATAAGACATAAGTGATAATTAGAGTGAAATATATCATGTAATTTAAACATATGTCAGTGTATTAATGGACTAAGAATATATAATAAAAGGTTTGATTTAGAAACAGAAAAAAATTCAATACTTATAAAGTTGAAATAGATATGCTTTTATGGATCAGAGCTGCCATCATCATATGAGTTCCTCTATGTCACTAGATGAGTAACTATGATCATGAATGAGGGCACTTAAATCCACATCTCTGAAAAATGTTGATTCTTAGATTAGATGTACTCATTCATTTCAGCAATGGATTATATACTTAAGAAGGCCTTTGGGACATGTGTGGCTTTCAGACACTTTATGGAATCTTGCTTTCAACAGAAGAGCTTCAGAAGATTATTATGCCAATAATAAGACCTTGTTAGTTTAAATTACATTTTTTCTGTTGATGATTTAAACTTTGCAACCAAATAATTTGCTCTTATCTTTGACAATCTAAATAACCTGTGTACCCCATAATAAATACAACTTCACAGAAATGATTATTTTTCTTCAGTAAATCTGGGAAAAAATTATAAAATCTACTCAATATTTTATTTTCTTCCTAGTAATTGTTGTGTATTTCTTTTAATTTCAATGAACAATAGTTAAATCTTGGTACATACGAATGCCTTATTTCTAAGAGCCTACATCTTATGAGAACTACACATATTCCTTCAAAGTTTCGGGGGGAATAAAAAATGTAAGAGAATTTTTTTTGCTAAATGGTAGAGTCTTTTTCATGTGAAATAATATGTGCTATTATGGTGTAAAAAGGATATTTTGATACAGTTAAACTTAATAGTGGCTTGAATTGGGATCAAAGTAGAGCATAGTTTATAAATATACCTCTGTCATAATCCACAGAGATATTCAAAACAGTTTATTAGAGCAGCAGCGTTACAAATCCTTATTAACCTACAATTACATGACAGTGGATGCTAGGTGATGAGTAGAGTTAACTGCCTGCTCTACTTGAAAACAGACTCTGACCTAACTACAGGAAGTTAAAACCTGGCAGTCAGTTTTCATGTATTAGCATGAGTTTAGGTTTTAAAATCCATATGAATTAGAGGGGTTACGTATTATCACTTATGGCACAGGAATATAAAGAATTACAGAATAAACTATACAGATTATTTCAAAGTAAAAATAGAACCTTTTAAAATTATCATTTTTGCTACTCCTGTTTTGATGCCCTGAATTATTTGCTACTCAATTCTCAATTCTTTTCAATTTTAAGTACCAAGAATAAGTCAAAAGTAATTGTATTGTTGACTCAAAAAACTGACAAGTCCAACAGTTTATTTTGATTAAAAGTATAAATAGCCATATGTAGAATGCTACCTCAAGCCTCTACAATATAACTATAATGTTGATTGACATATTAATAAATTCAATAATTATAAAATTAAATGTTTCCTTATTATAGTTAAATAGTTTTTAGAATTTCTTATGCTTCACTACATTATGTACTAAATTCTGTGATCTTGACAAACAGAATCAATCATTGCCTACCTTCCTACCCTATTTATTTTAGCCAAGCAATATGAAAGAAAATCTAGAGAACAGAATTCATCACACATATTTATTTGCCACCTTCTCATTAAGTAGAACAAACTTTATGTAATCACCTCCCACAAGAAATTTTCTGATGGCCTTGGCCCCTTTAAAATCCCAAGACTGAAGATTTCTGCTAAGATAAAGACAAACACAGCACAAAATCTCAGATGACAAAATCTACTCCTTATAAAGTTTCTCTAGAGGTACAAAGCAAAAGCCTGATGGATAGATTTCCTTTTTTTTTCTTCCTACAAAAAGAAACACAAAAAAGAAAGAAAATAAAAAAGGAAAGGAGAGAGGAAGTTTCATTATCCTCTTAGCCCAGGGTTAATAGCTGTTCTAGATTTATTTCTTTGTTAGACAATTAATAGATGAATATGCTGTGCTTGGCCCTTTCAGAATTTTCAGTCATTTTTGTTTTTCCAAGGTAATCCTTTAACTCTCTTTTAAGTCTCTATTACCTATGTAAAAAAAAACACTTTCCAGGCAGAAACAAAGTGAATTTGATTAAAAGCAGGAAATGGAGCTGGTAAATTTAAATGTTTTTACAATAATTTGAGTATAATTGTATTGTGTAAATGCTTTTAACTCTTTGTAGCATATTATGTTTCCCAAATATTTCAAGACACTATCCCCTATCCCTCAGCTCTTCTTGAACCTTGATACTCTCCTATCAGGAGGAGCCCCTTGACTTTATCCTTCCTTGAATCTGATAGGCTTTTTAGACTGCTTTGATTAATAGAATATGACAAAAGTGATGCTTTTGAATTCTGAGACTGTATTATAAAAATGTCATGAAGTTCCACCTTTCTTTCTTAGGATACTTATTCTTTGAACCCAGATATAATTGTGTAAGGAAACTTAAGCTTGTGCAGAAAGGCCACGTGGAATATCTTGGTGGGTTGTTAGGATTGACAGCTTAGCTGAGGTTCCAGCAAATAAATTTTAGGACATCTAATTGAAGATGAATCCAGGTGACTCCCATGCCACACTGTTGAGTAGAGCAGAAACAGCTTACTCTATCTGTCCAAATTCCTGATCAAAGAATTCACAGGAGTAACCAAATGTTGATTTATACTACTAGGTTTGGGGTGGATTGTTACACATAATAGCGTGAATGAAAAAAATGTTGGCTGCCATAGCAGTAAACAAAGGATGCTGCAGCTATCAAGCCATCACATTACAATGGTGCGGATGGTGAGCCTTGAGGAAACTCAGGATAGAAATAGGATGCTCACCATCGGGCAGTCAGCCATTTCATCCAACCCAACAATACACCCTGAGGAGACTCAGGATGAGAAAGCACAGGTTACTGGATCCAGATAGCTGAGGTGCATATAAAAGGAATGATTTCAATGAGCTCAGACTTTTGCATCTTCCTATTCATAGAAAAGCACTAAATTCATTAACTTGAAATGTCTGGTTTTCTTTAATTAATAGTAATCTTTTGATGTTCCGACTACCTGGTCTTTGTTGCAAAAACACCTATGTATCCTGGTTCCTCCCTTACCTCTTTGGAGCAGCCTCTCAGAGCTATCTGTGAGGCTGGTCTCCTGGACTTGAAGTCCTCAGAATGTGCACCAAATCAAACATAACTCTCAACTTTTAGGTTGTGCATTTTTTCTTTCAGTCGACAGTAGTAACTGGAGTGCTTTCATATCAGAATGGTATATCTTAGATATATTACCATTAACAGTGATGTTACTTGATGCAAAAATCAGGTTATCCGAAAAACTTTAGCATGGGGACTTCCGGGAAGATGGCGGAAGAGTAAGACGGGGAGATCACCTTCCTCTCCACAGATACACCAGAAATACATCTACGCGTGGAACAACTCCTACGGAGCACCTACTGAACGCTGGCAGAAGACCTCAGACCTCCCAAAGGCAAGGAACCCCCCACGTACCTGGTTAGGGCAAAAGAAAAAACTAAACAGAGACAAAAGGATAGGAACGGGTCCTGCACCAGCGGGAGAGAGCTGTGAAGGAGGAAAAGTGTCCACACACTAGGAAGCCCCTTCGCGGGTGGAGACTTCGGGAGGCGGAGTGGGGGAGCTTGGGAGCCGCGGAGGAGAGCACAGCAACAGGGGTGCGGAGGGCAAAGCGGTCAGATTCCAGCGCAGAGGATCGGGCCGACCGGCACTCACCAGCCGAGAGGCTTGTCTGCTCGCCCGCTGGGGCGGGCGGGACTGGGAGCTGAGGCTCCGGCTTTTGTCGGAGCGCCGGGAGAGGACTGAGGTTGGCAGCGTAAACACAGCCTGCAGGGCGTTGGTGCGCCGCGGCTGGCCGGGAGAGAGTCCAGGGAGGGGTCTGGACCTGCCGAAGAGGCAAGAGACTTTTATGTCCCTCTTTGTTTCCTGGTGCACGAGGAGAGGGTATTAAGAACGCTGCTTGAGAGAGCTCCAGGGACGGGCGCGAGCCGCGGCTAAAAGTGCGGAGCCCAGAGACGGGCATGAGACGCTAAGGCCGCTGCTGCCGCCGCCAGGAGGCCTGTGTGCGAACACAGGTCACTAGCCACACGCCCTTCCGGGGAGCCTGTGCAGCCCACCACTGCCAGGGTCCCGGGATCCAGGGACGGCTCCCCCGGGAGAACGCACGGCGCGCCTCAGGCTGCAACGTCACGCCGGCCTCTGCCGCTGCAGGCCCGCCCCGCACTCCGTGACCCTCCCTACCCCCCGGCCTGGGTGAGCCAGAGCCTCCGAATCAGCGGCTCCTTTAACCCCGTCCTGTCTGAGCAAAGAACAGATGCCCTCCGGCGACCTACACGCACAGGCAGGGCCAAATCCAAAGCTGAGCCCCTGGGAACTGTGAGAACAAAGAAGAGAAAGGGAAATCTCTCCCAGCAGCCTCAGAAGCAGCGGATTAAAGCTCCACAATCAACTTGATATACCCTGCATCTGTGGAATACCTGAATAGACAACGAATCATCCCAAATTAAGGAGCCCTGTGGATGAAAGGCTCTTGGTGCTGCAGCCAGGAGTCAGTGCTGTGCCTCTGAGGTGGAAGAGCCAACTTCAGGACACTGGTCCACAAGAGGCCCCCCAGCTGCACATAATATCAAACAGCAAAAATCTCCGAGAGATCTCCATCTCAACGCCAGCACACAGCTTCACTCAACGACCAGCAAGCTACAGTGCTGGACATCCTATGCCAAACAACTAGCAAGACAGGAACACAACCCCACCCATTAGCAGAGAGGCTGCCCGAAATCATAATAAGTCTACAGACACCCCAAAACACACCACCAGACGTGGACCTGCCCACCAGAAAGACAAGATCCAGCCTCATCCACCAGAACACAGGCACTAGTACCCTCCACCAGGAAGCCTACACAACCCACTGAACCAACCTTAGCCACTGGGGACAGACACAAAAAACAACAGGAACTACGAACCTTCCGCCTGCAAAAAAGGAGACCCCAAACACAGTAAGATAAGCAAAATGAAAAGACAGAAAAACACACAGCAGATGAAGGAGCAAGATAAAAACCCACCAGACCTAACAAATGAAGAGGAAATAGGCAGTCTACCTGAAAAAGAATTCAGAATAATGATAGTAAGGTTGATCCGAAATCTTGGAGATAGAATGGACAATAGAATGGACAAATTGCAAGAATCAGTTAACAAGGACCTAGAAGAACTAAAGATGAAACAAGCAACGATGAACAACACAATAAATGAAATTAAAAGTACTCTAGATGGGATCAATAGCAGAATAACTGAGGCAGAAGAACGGATAAGTGACCTGGAAGATAAAATAGTAGAAATAACTACTGCAGAGCAGAATAAAGAAAAAAGAATGAAAAGAACTGAGGACAGTCTCAGAGACCTCTGGGACAACATTAAACGCACCAATATTCAAATTATAGGGGTTCCAGAAGAAGAAGAGAAAAAGAAAGGGACTGAGAAAATATTTGAAGAGATTATAGTTGAAAACTTCCCTAATATGGGAAAGGAAATAGTTAATCAAGTCCAGGAAGCACAGAGAGTCCCATATAGGATAAATCCAAGGAGAAATACGCCAAGACACATATTAATCAAACTGTCAAAAATTAAATACAAAGAAAACATATTAAAAGCAGCAAGGGAAAAACAACAAATAACACACAAGGGAATCCCCATAATGTTAACAGCTGATCTTTCAGCAGAAACTCTGCAAGCCAGAAGGGAGTGGCAGGACATATTGAAAGTGTTGAAGGAGAAAAACCTGCAACCAAGATTACTCTACCCAGCAAGGATCTCATTCAGATATGATGGAGAAATTAAAACCTTTACAGACAAGCAAAAGCTGAGAGAGTTCAGCACCACCAAGTCAGCTCTAAAACAACTGCTAAAGGAACTTCTCTAGGCAAGAAACAAAAAAGAAGGAAAGGACCTACAATAACGAACCCAAAACAATTAAGAAAATGGGAATAGGAACACACATATCGATAATTACCTTAAATGTAAATGGACTAAATGCTCCCACCAAAAGACACAGATTGGCTGAATGGATACAAAAACAAGACCCATATATTTGCTGTCTACAAGAGACCCACTTCAGACCTAGAGACACATACAGACTGAAAGTAAGGGGATGGAAAAAGGTATTTCATGCTAATGGAAACCAAAAGAAAGCTGGAGTAGCAATTCTCATATCAGACAAAATAGACTTTAAAACAAAGACTATTAGAAGAGACAAAGAAGGACACTACATAATGATCAAGGGATCGATCCAAGAGGAAGATATAACAATTGTAAATATTTATGCACCCAACATAGGTGCACCTCAATACATAAGGCAAATACTGACAACCATAAAAGGGGAAATCGACAGTAACACATTCATAGTAGGGGACTTTAACACCCCACTTTCACCAATGGACAGATCATCCAAACTGAAAATAAATAAGGAAACACAAGCTTTAAATGATACATTAAACGAGATGGAGTTAATTGATATTTATAGGACATTCCATCCAAAAACAACAGAATACACATTTTTCTCAAGTGCTCATGGAACATTCTCCAGGATAGATCATATCTTGGGTCACAAATCAAGCCTTGGTAAATTTAAGAAAATTGAAATTGTATCAAGTATCTTTTCTGACCACAACGCCATGAGACTAGATATCAATTACAGGAAAAGATCTGTAAAAAATACAAACACATGGAGACTAAACAATACACTACTTAATAACGAAGTGATCACTGAAGAAATCAAAGAGGAAATCAAAAAATACCTAGAAACAAATGACAATGGAGACACAACGACCCAAAACCTGTGGGATGCAGCAAAAGCAGTTCTAAGGGGGAAGTTTATAGCAATACAAGCCCACCTTAAGAAGCAGGAAACATCTCGAATAAACAACCTAACCTTGCACCTCAAGCAATTAGAGAAAGAAGAACAAAAAAAACCCCAAAGCTAGCAGAAGGAAAGAAATCATAAAAATCAGATCAGAAATAAATGAAAAAGAAATGAAGGAAACAATAGCAAAGATCAATAAAACTAAAAGCTGGTTCTTTGAGAAGATAAACAAAATAGATAAACCACTAGCCAGACTCATCAAGAAAAAAAAGGAGAAGACTCAAATCAATAGAATTAGAAATGAAAAAGGAGAGATAACAACTGACACTGCAGAAATAAAAGAGATCATGAGAGATTACTACAAGCAACTCTATGCCAATAAAATGGACAATCTGGAAGAAATGGACAAATTCTTAGAAATGCACAACCTGCCAAGACTGAATCAGGAAGAAATAGAAAATATGAACAGACCAATCACAAGCACTGAAATTGAAACTGTGATTAAAAATCTTCCAACAAACAAAAGCCCAGGACCAGATGGCTACACAGGCGAATTCTATCAAACATTTAGAGAAGAGCTAACACCTATCCTTCTCAAACTCTTCCAAAATATAGCAGAGGGAGGAACACTCCCAAACTCCTTCTACGAGGCCACCATCACCTTGATACCAAAACCAGGCAAGGATGTCACAAAGAAAGAAAACTACAGGCCAATATCACTGATGAACATAGAAGCAAAAATCCTCAACAAAATACTAGCAAACAGAATCCAACAGCACATTAAAAGGATCATACACCATGATCAAGTGGGGTTTATTCCAGGAATGCAAGGATTCTTCAATATACGCAAATCTATCGATGTGATAAACCATATTAACAAACTGAAGGAGAAAAACCATATGATCATCTCAATAGATGCAGAGAAAGCTTTTGACAAAATTCAACACCCATTTATGATAAAAACCCTGCAGAAAGTAGGCATAGAGGGAACTTTCCTCAACATAATAAAGGCCATATATGACAAGCCCACAGCAAACATCATCCTCAATGGTGAAAAACTGAAAGCATTTCCACTAAGATCAGGAACAAGACAAGGTTGCCCACTCTCACCACTCTTATTCAACATAGTTTTGGAAGTTTTAGCCACAGCAATCAGAGAAGAAAAGGAAATAAAAGGAATCCAAATCAGAAAAGAAGAAGTAAAGCTGTCACTGTTTGCAGATGACATGATCCTATATATAGAGAACCCTAAAGATGCTACCAGAAAACTACTAGAGCTAATCAATGAATTTGGTAAAGTGGCAGGATACAAAATTAATGCACAGAAATCTCTGGCATTCTTATATACTAATGATGAAAAATGTGAAAGTGAAATCAAGAAAACACTCCCATTTACCATTGCAACAAAAAGAATAAAATATCTAGGAATAAACCTACCTAAGGAGACAAAAGATCTGTATGCAGAAAATTATAAGACACTGATGAAAGAAATTAAAGATGATACAAATAGATGGAGAGATATACCATGTTCTTAGATTGGAAGAATCAACATTGTGAAAATGACTCTACTACCCAAAGCAATCTATAGATTCAATGCAATCCCTATCAAACTACCACTGGCATTTTTCACAGAACTAGAACAAAAAATTTCACAATTTGTATGGAAACACAAAAGACCCCGAATAGCCAAAGCAATCTTGAGAACAAAAGAAGGAACTGGAGGAATCAGGCTCCCTGACTTCAGACTATACTACAAAGCTACAGTTATCAAGACGGTATGGTACTGGCACAAAAACAGAAAGATAGATCAATGGAACAGGATAGAAAGCCCAGAGATAAACCCATGCACATATGGTCACCTTATCTTTGACAAAGGAGGCAGAAATGTACAGTGGAGAAAGGACAGCCTATTCAATAAGTGGTGCTGGGAAAACTGGACAGCTACATGTAAAAGTATGAGATTAGATCACTCCCTAACACCATACACAAAAATAAGCTCAAAATGGATTAAAGACCTAAATGTAAGGCCAGAAACTATCAAACTCTTAGAGGAAAACATAGGCAGAACACTCTTTGACATAAATCACAGCAAGGTCCTTTTTGACCCACCTCCTAGAGAAATGGAAATAAATACAAAAGTAAACAAATGGGACCTAATGAAACTTAAAAGCTTTTGCGCAGCAAAGGAAACCATAAAGAAGACCAAAAGACAACCCTCAGAATGGGAGAAAATATTTGCAAATGAAGCAACTGACAAAGGATTAATCTCCAAAATTTATAAGCAGCTCATGCAGCTTAATAACAGAAAAACAAACAACCCAATCCAAAAATGGGCAGAAGACCTAAATAGACATTTCTCCAAAGAAGATATACAGAGTGCCAACAAACACATGAAAGAATGCTCAACATCACTAATCATTAGAGAAATGCAAATCAAAACTACAATGAGATATCATCTCACACCAGTCAGAATGGCCATCATCAAAAAATCTAGAAACAATAAATGCTGGAGAGGGTGTGGAGAAAAGGGAACCCTCTTACACTGTTGGTGGGAATGTAAATTGATACAGCCACTGTGGAGAACAGTATGGAGGTTCCTTAAAAAGCTACAAATAGAACTACCATATGACCCAGCAATCCCACTACTGGGCATATACCCTGAGAAAACCATAATTCAAAAAGAGTCATGCACCAAAATGTTCATTGCAGCTCTATTTACAATAGCCCAGAGATGGAAACAACCTAAGTGTCCATCATCGGATGAATGGATAAAGAAGATGTGGCACATATATACAATGGAATATTATTCAGCCATAAAAAGAGACGAAATTGAGCTATTTGTAATGAGGTGGATAGACCTAGAGTCTGTCATACAGAGTGAAGTAAGTCAGAAAGAGAGAGACAAATACCGTATGCTAACACATATATATGGAATTTAAAAAAAAAAAATGTCATGAAAAACCTAGGGGTGAAACAGGAATAAAGACACAGACTTACTAGAGAATGGACTTGAGACTATGGGGAGGGGGAAGGGTAAACGGTGACAAAGCGATAAAGAGGCATGGACATATATACACTACCAAATGTAAGGTAGATAGCTAGTGGGAAGCAGCCGCATAGCACAGGGAGTTCAGCTCGGTGCTTTGTGACCGCCTGGAGGGGTGGGATAGGGAGGGTGGGAGGGAGGGAGACGCAAGCGGGAAGAGATATGGGAATATATGTATATATATAACTGATTCATTTTGTTGTGAAGCTGAAACTAACATACCATTGTAAAGCAATTATACTCCAATAAAGATGTTAAAAAAAAAAATCAGGTTATCCAATAATGGCTCTGTGATCTTGGTTCGAGTGGTCTGGACAACATTAGTTGAAAGGAACTTGTCTTCCTCTTCTCACAGACAGCATGTAGACAACCTCTGTTTCCCATTTGTCCTGTGGCTTCCACATCCTGGTAAGAGGGCTACAATGTCCCATTCACCAAGACTTCCAGGTTATGGGCAAGGCTGATGCCAGACAATACTTTTGACTTGCTGGTACCTAAATCCAGAAGAGGCTAGTACCAGATCATCTAACAGAACATTTCATGGATAAAGTCACTCACACTTGCACTATTAGAATGTGCAATTATAGCAATATGGAATACTAAATCATGTACATATACTTGATGTCCAACAAGCAGCCTGAACCCTGATACTTCTTATGCAAGTAATGGGAAAGTTGGGAATCTGCATCTTTTACCTGTTGAATGGGCTTTAAAGTTTTCTGTTTCCCCAAGGGAACTGATTTCTTAATTTGTGATATGTGACAATGTGCAATTCCACAAAACTGCTGCTGCACATAATTAGTAACCTAGAATTGATTTATCTTACATGACAATTAGGAAGCCAGTTGTCAATTATATTTTAAGATATTTAAATTCAATATCACATTTTAAAATTTACTTAAATCACATGACTACAAAGAAAAAAATTCAAGAGTTTAGAAAATTTAAAGTTTAATTTACTGATGTTGCATCAATAAATTGATTAATACATGAATTACTTAGGAATTATTTGGAAATTAGAAACAGATTAATAAATTATTATTTAGGAGTTAATAAATTCTTAAACATTGAATGTATCAAGCTAGCCTTAACCCATTCCAGTTGCAATTTATTTTTATAGAAATTGTTCAATTTTCAGAATCTTTTGTCTGTAATTTGTAATAAATATAGTTTATAGTTCCTATTTGGCAATATTTCTTATATCTATGTGACTGCTTTCCACTGACAATTTTACTTTTAATCCTGCCCCCCCCCAAAAAAAAAATCTCAGGGCTCAGCTGTATTACCTTCACTGAATTATACATGTTCTGTGTATACAACACTGCCCTAAACTTTTCAAATCCAGAAATGCTTAAAAACCAGTTTTTAAAATTCTGTTCACATATGTGTATCAAGTCAACATGTGTGCACCTTAACTTTACAAAATATTATATCTCAATTATATCTTAATAAAACTGGAAAAAATATAAAAGCCTAATAGTATGCTTTATAATAATGCAGTCTTTTAAGAGTTTGAATTTCACTGTTAAAAATTTATGATAGTTAGTTCAAGAATATTTGAGCTTCCACTTTTTTTGTGTGTGTGGTATGCGGGCCTCTCACTGTTGTGGCCTCTCCCGTTGTGGAGCACAGGCTCCGGACGTGCAGGCTCAGTGGCCACGGCTCACGGGCCCAGCCGCTCCGCTGCATGTGGGATCTTCCCGGACCAGGGCACGAACCCATCCGCAGGTGGACTCTCAACCACTGCGCCCCCAGGGAAGCCCTGAGCTTCCACTTTTATGGAAGAATATTTTCAGGGAAGAAAACCATGAGTGTCAAAAGTATTAACACACATATATCCACGCCAGATATCTATGCAGTGATTAAACTGTAAGAGGTAAGATATATTTTCAAACATATTAGCACTTATTGGGGTATATGAAGAGTTCTGGAATAGTTCTAGTGAGAGTTTTTCATGATGCTGCCTCAAGTATCCAATTAAACTGAGCTATGTACATATCAAGCAGATAAAAGCAAGTCCTTGACTAATACACAAAGTGTGGTACCAAAAATATGGTTATATTTCTTTCATTCCTCTCAACATACATGCCTACATCATTGAGATATTTCTCTGGCTCCTTAGATATTATATTGGAGCATGATGTCCATTATGGAGTCCAAACTCCCTTCACTTAAGACATGGCTTATGCAGGCCTAGTCTGATTAAATGTATATATAAAGTATATTATTATAATATTTATATATATTTTTAGCATGTATTCCAGATAACACTTGCCAGTTTATAACTTGTCATTCCTGCTGCCAATGAGGAAGAAAAATACTGAGATACTTCCTCCCAAGATAATAATCATTTTAAATTAAAAAATAATCTACCTATCCCCAAATTCACATTCATTTCAAGACTGAGTTACAGAAAGACTATGTTAGGGGTTTCTTGGATTAACTAGTTGTTTGTTTGTTTATTTTTTTCACTGAGCCTGTTTTCAGAGACAGACATATTAGAAAGCAGAAGCCGACCCAACAAATGAGTGTCAACCAAGAATCAAGCGGAACAAATAGCTAGATGGAAGAATACACTATTTAATATCTACTGCATGCACAACATTCTCATTAAATGTTACCATTTTATGTCAATCTAATAAACCATTTTTTTCTTAAAAATACTAATGTGAGTGGTTTGTTTTGCTTTTACCAATCAAAGTAGAAAGGACCCATCCATGGAATATCACAATTAATGAATCCCTATTCGTCTGCCACTCTTAACAGAACAGATTATCACGGCTCAGATATGTGAAGCAACTAAAGGAAAGTAAAACAATGAGCAGACATCTGTGACAGCACAATCTTTGGTTAAACAACAAATGGGAAAATAATAGTTTTAATACAAATCCCATCTATTCTGTCTGTCTTATTGAGGTCCAAATCTTTCAATCATAAAATATAATTCAATTTATTGTCTAGCATGGAGAAAGGACTCTCTCCTGCTATTTAGCCAAGAATTTCCATAAAAATTTAGTATAGTCAGCATGATAAGGTTGTGAGTAAATTCAGTACTCTGATATGTTATTAAGTGAAAACGTGAGGCTTTTCCTTTTGTGAGAGGATAATTATTGTGTTGAGACATAGTGGGTAAAACATTTGGTCATTTTTCCCATTTCTGTTTTCCCTTTTCATATTTGCTGATCTGTATGGAATTTTAAAATATGCTGTACTTTGATATGGGCCACTGAAATTTTGAGAAAAAAATTTTTTGCTCCAAATGGAATAAGCCAAGAGTCCTTCCATAGAGTGAATGATTAAAATAAAATTATACCTCCATCTAGGGGACAACCATTGTATCAGGCAATAAAATCTAATGCTTGGAAAGTTGAAAGTAGTCTATAGTTCCTAACTTAAACTGCATAAACATAATATTAACCCTAAGGAGGGCAACAAGTCAAATTCATCATAGCCAAATGGACATCACAGCAAATGGCTGCTTGTCAACTACAGCTATTAAAGTTGTCCTAAATTCGTAATTACCTGTCTTTTTGTTGTAGAAAAAGTTCTGTATAATTTTAAGGAATGGTTACTTGATAATGATTAAATATTTAAAAAGAAATGTAATAAGGCACCTTTGAAAATAGGGATTTCTAGAATCCCAATATCTCAGAACTACTATATATATAATATAAATAATTTAATTATATTTATAAATATTAATATAACATATAATGCCTTTCATATTATATGTACTATATATATATATATATTTAGAGAAAATACAGAGTTCGAAATCTGATATGAAGAGATTATTAGCTTTCAGTACAAGATGCCAGATAAAGTTAAAGTACCAGATAAATCTTACTTATATTAATAGACCATTAACTTTTATTGAAAATACAGGATGCCAGATAAAGTTACCAGATAGGATAGGGAAAGGAAGGCTACAATTCTCAAATCTGAAGTTTTGCCTTTATTCTCCTCCAGATATCTTCTCTAAAGACAATGATTTGAAACATCTCTGAAAATAGTCTCAGACTGTTCTTCTAATTACCAAAAGGCTAATTAAGAGACAAATTATTGGAAAAGCTTCAACTGTAACTCACCTGTAAGACCACAATTTATTTGCAACATACAGACAAGATTCTGGAGAGCCTACATAATCTTAGCCATTAAGATTGTGGGATAAACATAAAAAATAAAGCCAAGTTGTAAAAGATTGATTTGGGGTGATAAAAGACTTCGGTGAAGAGCACTGCCCATTTGTCATTCCAAACAGAACTTCTAGAGCTCTTCCTCTAAAATTGAATATATAGAACTGACTGGAGGAAATTCACAGCTCTGATACTAGACTTGAAGGAAAGAAGGTGTCCTTTAACATCTCTACCGCCCTTCCTTCTGTTATTTAACTCCTTTTAACCAACTTATTTACATAACTATTTTTTTATTATATACATTATCTATTGAATGCCTCCAATAGTCAATTTAGATTTTAATCTCTTTTACGTGCCTCAACAAAAACATAAACATTTCACTTTGTTCTCCCAATATAATTTTAAAAGAGCCTTTTGATTATATCAATATTTATTATTTAATTATAATTTTAAACACATTGCTTACTGCCAAGTGAAGTAATATCACATTCATTTTCTTGTACAATGATTGTTTTATAGTGAATCACTGCCCTGTGTGGTCATGTACACTATATATTTATTCCTAATTTATCTCTAATTCTTTGATAGAATTCTGAAGAAACTGAGATATTCTATTCTATTTTTTTGATGTTTTCTTCTAGATTACTATGTCTTTCTGTTGACTTCATGGGTTGCTCTCTATGCTGTTACATATTTCTGAATCTTTCCTTCATTTCTCTTCCAGATTGTATTGCCTTTTTACTGGATATCATATTTTCAACTTTCCTGTTGTTTTTTTCCTATGTTGTATAGCATATAAGTACATGGAAAGTAAAGATTTTGAGAAGATTCAAGTCTAAAGGCAAAACGTTTAAAATGAGTGAGCATAAAATGAACTAAAATTTTTCACATTGTGGAATCTCTGTAAACAATTTTGATTGACAGTCATTCAACTGGAAGAATAGTGGCAAATTACTCTAAATCATTTTACCTAAATCATTAGTTTCTCCTTCTCTTCAATGAGAAATAAGTCATCCCCTGCTTACAGCCTAAACCTAGTTTAAATTTTCCTGGAGGCTTTAAAAACAGATGGTAGCATCTGTTTAAAGTTGATATGGTTATTAAAGTACAGAAGTACCTAAGCACTAAACTTTTAACTCAGTTGACACAACCCTTCATATATCTGAAAAAAGTCCACAAAGACTTGAAAGTTATTTCTAAGGTAGGAAAATGTAAATAACACAGAAGTATAAAAAAGGAAGATAGATAAACTTGATAGTGTATACTTTATCCAAGACTAAAAGCTGTTGACTCAATTTGATTCACTGATGTGGGCATATTTCCTCTCATATTTCTAACAATTCATCCTTTCTAGTGATTTCTGTTTTTTTCCCCCTTTTTTCTTCTCCTTTACAACTGACATGTTTGCCATTGGTGCCTTCTGTTGTTCTTTGACTTACTTGTAGCATATACAACCAAAGGCACTATCAACACTAACTGGGTCACCTGTAGGTTTATGAATCTCCATTAAGCTCTGCATACTAGAGGTAGAGAAAAGAAAATCAGGAATGCATTAGTCCATCTTACTTTATTATTAGGTATATGTGATAGTTAATTGCATGTGTCAACTTGGCTGGACCATGGTACCCAGATATTTGGTCAAACACCAGTTTGGATGTTATTGTGAAGGAATTTTTAAGATGACATTAACGTTTATATCAGCCAACTTTGAGTAAAGCAGATTACCCTCCATAAGGTGGGTGGGTCTCATCCAATCAGTTGAAGGCCTTAACAGAAAACAGATTGAGATCCTTCAAGGAAGAGGGAATTGTCTCCGGATTGCCTTTGGACTCAAGCTGTAATATCAACTCTTCCTTGTGTCTCCAACCTGTTGGCCTGCCTGGCAGATTTTGAACTTGCTAACCTTCACAATCACATGAGCAATTTCTTAAATTTGTCTCTTTGCATATATACACATCCTATTGGTTCTGTTTCTCTGGAAAACTGTTTTAGAATACAGTAGAATAAAAGTCATGTAGCCAGTCTAAAAGACAAAATTTAGAGATGTAGGAAATTATTCAAAAGAGTGTTAGGGCTTCCCTGGTGGGGCAGTGGTTGACAGTCCACCTGCAGATGCAGGGGACATGGGTTTGTGCCCCGGTCTGGGAAGATCCCATATGCCACGGAGCAGCTGGGCCCATGAGCCGTGGCCGCTGAGCCTGCGTGTCCGGAGTCTATGCTCTGCAACGGGAGAGTCCACAACAGTGAGAGGCCTGCATACCGCAAAAAAAAAAAAAAAGAAGAGTTTTAGAGTCACAATTTGAACTTGGATTTGCTTTCAACAAAATCTCTGGAGGATAGTTACTCATATTATCCTACATTTGAATAGGACTTGGTTCTTAGGTTCTTGACCTCTAAATTAGATGTTTTATTGTATGACTTTTATAATTAACATGAATAAATTATAATACCTTATCAAAAACACTGCCTATCTGCAACAACAGAAATATCTAAATATCCCTTCACTCATTTAAATGGTACAAAAAGTAAAAGAATTTAGAGTTGTTGCATTACAATGTTGTTTTCCCATTCATTGAACAGAAATAAAGTGAAAATTGGAGACCCTGTGAACATCCAGGCCTCAGTTTAAGTTGATAATATAGAAGTGCATTCAATTATATTCTGTATTCAAAACTATGGTAATTGAATTCATTCTCCTTATTTTAAATGTGCCTTCCCAGTGTCTATAATCCTTTATTGAATTGTGGATATTTATATAGCATAAAGGTAACTCAAACTCTGTAAAATTTCTGAAGTTAAAAAATAAAATTTTTGATTTATTCTTAAAATTTATAGTTCTTTTATACAATAATAATAAACCAAATTCATAGACTACAATGGAATATTTGAAAAAAATATGATTGTTTGCTTAACCATCTTTCTTTTTGTCTGCCAACAAAATCTTTCAATTCCCCACTTACAACTCCCATCTAGATTCAACTTCCCATGGCATCAAAAATAAATTTTCTTTGTTCTGAATGTTTCTTATCTTAGACTGCTTGGTGCCTTAACCCAAAACAATTGTCTCCTTATAACCCAACCACTACCCCTCAAGTATGTTTTATAAAATGGAAGAGCCACAGACGGATGGTTCTCTATTGGACTCCAGACTCATAATGCACACAGTTGTGTCCCAGTCCAAGTATATTTCTCCACAGGATGTGGTCCATGTACCTGCTGATTTCTTGCTGATGAGTAACAGCCTAATTCTTCTTTGTGATACTTGCTGATGAATTCATAGGCAACACAGAGTAGCTGCTCATATGAGGTGGTTTTCCATGCTATTGCATGGCCGAAGGAACCGAATAGGTACCACGATGATGGAAGACTGCATTCAAAACAACCAATAATGAGATGGGTACATTGTCAGTGGGTGACTAATGTTCACAAGAGGACAGGTTAGTGAGATCTAAGGGTCTCTGTGGTTAAGTGGCTGGATTATGCACAGACTACAGGTTGCCTTCAACAGGTATACAGTCCACAGATACAAGAGTCATAAATCCCAGGGTTAGGCAGGTAATTTGTCAACAAAGTAATTGCAGAGTCACAGAGCACTGAAGCTTGAAAATCTGTGAGTTGAGTGGGATCTGAACAGGAACAGAGTGAGGTCCGATAATGATTGTTCTAACTAAGTGGGAGGGTTAAAAGTGCAAACATACCACCACTTGCTATTTTCCTTTATTTTTATTGTAACCATTCTATTGAATGTGAAGTGGTATCTCATTGTGGTTTTGATTTGCATTTCCTTAATAACCAGTGATGTTGAACATCTTTTCATGTACTTGTTGGTCTTTTGTATATCTTCTTTGAGAAATGTCTATCCTAATATTTTGCACATTTTTCAGTTGGGTTATTTGACTCTTACCTGAATTTTCAGGCTGCCAGCCTGTCCTACAAATTTTGGACATTCCAGCTCTAACAATCTTCTTGTAAACCATTTCCATAAAATTTCTCTATAGATCAGCTATATTCTATTGGTTCTTTTTCTCTGGATAACCCTGATTGATACACCTGTATGTCACTTCTCTCTTGCTACTTACAAGATACTCTCTTTTGGTTTGGCTTTCAACAGGTAGTTTCAGGTCATCATTTCGTCCAACGTTTTTCTTTTCCCCCTTTCTCTCCGTCTTCTCCTCTGAAACTCACATAATGTGTATGGTGGTACCTTTGATGGCATTCCATAGGTCCCTTAGGCTCTGGTCACTTTTCTTCTTTCTTTTTCTTTTGAGTTTTTGTGTGTGTGTGTGTGTGTTTTGTCATCTGTAATTGTTGTTGTTGATAACTGGACATAGTGAAGATTGTAATCTAGTAAACTTGGAAATCAGATTCTCCCTTTCCCCACTGTTTGCTGTTGTTTGGTTAAGAGCTGTAGTCATCCATTTGTTTAGCGACCTTTTCAAAATATTTTGCAATGGCGATATTCCTTGTTGTGTGTGGTCACTCAAATCTCTGTTTCATTAACTTTTCAGTCAGTCAGCAACCTCAGAGTGATTTTCTTAAACGTCTGGATCCAAAAAGACAAGCTAAGCAAAAATGCATTCTGTCTCTTTGAATTATTTTGACAGATGCTTCCCAGGAAGTCACTTCAGCCCAGTGGGGTGAAAACAAAGGCCAGCCTGTGTTGCCAGTGAATCTCCAGGATGCTTAAAACACATAACCCCAATTTTTAGATGACAAGGTCTTTATGTCCACCTTGGCACCAGCAAACCACATAAAGAATGTAGTCTGCCAGCCCTAGGAATGTCTTCCATAGGCTGGGAATTAGGGAATGATAGCTACTATGTGAAATACCAACATTTGAAACATATCGGCCTCTCACTTTAATAAACACTCCACTGGAGACCTAGACACCAGAGTTCTGACATATTTTATTCTGACTGTTCTTGCCAGCTCAATAGCTATTTCAGTCCAGGAACTGAATCTTAGAGCTTCTTACTCCACCAAATTCCATGATGTCACTCCATTGTTAATAATTTATATATGTTTCATAGTATAATTTTTCTGAGTTTTAGTTTTGATTTGTCTTTACTATTTTTGTTTGTGCTCAAGATTTCCACATAAATTCTTCCTTGATGCATGATCTGCCTGTTCCTAGGATTTTATTTCATATTACTTAACATTTATTCTTCATATATAAACTCTTGTTAGAATTATGTGTTTCCTTGCTGCATAGGAGACATAGCTTTCTTTTCTGTTTTTCCTTTATCCCTTTTATTATCAGCTAGAGGGAATGGGCAGAAATATAACTTATTTCTGTCTTAATTGTGATTCCAAACTATGGGGTTCAATACTGTGAGTTTTATTTTTACCTTTAGCATGTTTTAATAAGAGAAACACTATTTTTAGAAGCTAGAAATATGCAATACATTTAAGTTTAATATAATATTTTGGTGCTTGAGAATATATGTAAATCATCATCTATTCATAGTAATGGTAATTTATCCAGTGAATAATACTTTTCTTACATGCATATCATAACATAGATAAGCATAACAAGTCATTATGGTAATTTCCTTCAAATATGCACTTTAAGGAAGGAATTGCATTTTCAACTATTATGATGATATAGCTGTACAAATTACCACATAATATTTTCATTATTCATATACCATTTATTTTGTTCTTTCTAAATAAGACAAGGACCTACTGCAATCCTCAAATTTAATGAAAACACTTTATAATAAACACCACAGAGCTTTTCTGTGGGCACTCGTAATATAACTGCTAAATTTATGTTAAAATTAATTTATGTTCTTTTAGAAGATAAGAGAATATACCATCCTCAATTTTAGTTTATATTTAGTTGATCCTAAACTGATATTGAACATATTTATTATAGCTCCATTACCTTAAGCTTAGCATTTCTTGAATTCATATGCTACCATAAGTAGGTTTTAAAACTTATATTACTAATGCTACAATTATGTATCTTAATCTTTCTTCTCCATTTCTAAATCACCATGGCTTATCTAGATATTTGGTTCTTAAGGCAGTAAGACATTCTAAAACAAATTTTAAAATGTCTTGAATAGATATGTCTATATAGAGGATCTTGTAAAAACTTTTAAAAAGACATTACTTTTCCTTAGGATTTCAGACAAAATCTGTGAAGTAGACCATAATATAATGTTAAAATACCTTGAATACTCTTGTGGAGAATGATAAGTTCTTGCTCCCTTTATTAGCATAATTTCTTGATTTTAGATAAAGCAATGGTAAAATAATATTACTCATAATGTGAAGCTATGATCTTCTCAGCATTTCTTTAGAAAACTAGATGTTGAGACTATACCCCAATTTTTAAAATAATTTAATTAAAGAGGGACAGTTTAAGACTAGATTATAAAACTATAAGATAAAGTCTTTATGAAGTTACAGAAAAATATATTTTCAGCACAGAATCAAATGAAAATAATTGAGGTCACTGCCTCTCTCAATTCAGAGGGTTTAGATTATCAGTAGAATTATTAGTGATGCTTTTTTTATTTATCCAGCAAATACATATCTATGTGAAAAGAGGTGGATATCATTTATGGGAATTAAAAGAATTTTTTTTTCTTCTTTTTCCCCCAAACTCCCAGTCCATCCCACCCGCCATGAAATAATATTTGTGATAACATATTGCACAGTGCCCATTGTTCATGGGAATGAAATTAGTCTGGTCACTTGACATGCCAAAATTTTATAAAAAGAACAATAATTTTCTAATTCATACAAGAACCATTATTATCATTGGCCAAAAGCCATACATTTATTTGTCCCCAATTTCTATTATCTAAGCTCTCTATTTAGTTGTTTTCACCTTGTAAAATTTTAGAAAATAAACTTAATAAACCTATGCATATACAGTCAACTAATATTTCACAAGGGGGCCACAAATAACAACAAAAAAATAACAGCCTCTTTAATAAATAGCAGTGGGGAAATTGAATATTCATATGTAAAAAATGAAACTAGACCCCTCTCTTACACCACTCATGAAATTTAGCTCAAAATTAATGAAAGACTTAAATGTAAGACCTGGAACTAAAAAACTCCTAGGGGAAAGTCTTCCTGACATGGGTCTTGGCAATGATTTTTTGGATATAACACCTAAAACACAAGAAGAAAAATCAAAAATCAGCAACTGGAATAACACCAAACTAAAATACTTCTGCATGGCAAAAGAAACAATCAGCAGAATGAAAATGAAACCTATGGAATGGAAGAAAGTATTTGCAAATCCTATGTCTGATCAGGAGTTAATATCCAAAATATATAAAGAACTCATACAACTCAATAGCAAACAAACAAAAAACATAATTCAATTAAGAATGGGCAAAGGACCTGAATGGACATTTTTCCAAAGAAGATATTCAAATGGCCAACAGGTACATGAAGAGGTGCTTAACATAACTACTTATTAGAGAAATTCAAAGCAAAACCACAATGAGATATCACTTCACACCTGTTAGAATGGCTATCATCAAAAAGACAAGAGGTATTAAATGCTGGAGAGAATATGGAGAAAAGGGAACACTTGTGCATTGTTGGTGGTAATGTAAATTGGTATAGTGATGGTATGGAGGGTCCTCAAAAAATTAAAAATATAACTACCATATTAACCAACAGTTCCACTTCTGGGTACCCAAAGGAAATAAAATTATGATGCCAAAGAGATATCTGCACATCTATGTTCACTGCAGCATTGTTTACAATAACAAAGACATGGAAGCAACCTAAGAGTGTGTATCTGTGTGTGTATTGGCATAAAAACTTCCACAACTGATCCTGGCATACTTTTTTAGTTTAATCTCCTATTCCCTACCCGGCCCCAATAACCACTGAAAAACTAAAAATTTCTTGTTTTTAAGACTAAGCTTGTTGATCACTTCACTCAGGAAGACTGTTCTAACTATTGTTGGTATCTGGAGACCGCTCACTAGAGAGAGATGAAATGCAACTACTTCTGGATATTAACCATGACATTTCTCAGGCTATACTGCATGTTAATCTTTCTTCTGCATTTGTTGTACCTTCTTCCTTCATAGAAGTTCAATGAATAGAGAGACAATGCTTTTATTTCTTCTTCTTCACCATCATCATCATTGCTATAATTGTAAGTTATCACCTACATCCTCTCAATCAGTTCCTGAAAAATACTAGGTAAACCATTAAATATTAAGATAGGATCAGTGAATGCATGCAATTATTTTAAAAACAGCATCAGCATCAGCAAAAACAAAGACATACATGCTATATATATAATATATATATATATATATGCTCTCAAAGTCTAATTCTATAATAGTGAACATACACATTTGTTTATTTATTCATCCACGTTCTCCTTCATGTATAAACATATTTAGCAAATGCTTTAAAAATATCAGGAACTATGTCTGGTAAAAGAAAAATGATTACAATTAATAACAGGTGTTTTCTGTTATTAAAGGAAGTATCTATGCTAGAAGGAGAGCCATCCATTCTGACTAGTTCCACAGCCTGTGCTCTTTCTACTGGTCCATACACATTCACACAGCTCTCCTGTAATTACTGGATGTTTATCGAGAGTTCATGGGGGTAGAAAATACATTATGATAAAGTACAAGGATCAAGTAGCATCCAACGCCTTGAAGGAGATAATTAAAAAGAAAAAATCAACTAAAATTAATTGAGGGTCGAAAAGTGAATAAACACCTGCAAATTCATTCTGATACCAAAACCAGTGTCATTCTGTTTAATCCATAATCCATAAATATGCACCTACATACACACATATACAAATATATATACACATACATATGTGTATAGATGTAATTGTTATCCATATTATATATATGTATGTAATTCCACTTACTGTTTTCACAACCCAACATACTGACTTTTAGTACTGATTTTTTTGTTTTGGCAATTTAAAATGTATAAGGCTGTACTATGTGATTTATCAAAATGTAACCATGCAGAAACCCTCACAGAAACATATCAAAATCCATATTTAAAACGAAGTTCAAATAATGTTGCCATTAATGGAATTATGTAAATGAAGAGAATAGTTGTATAAGAAGTTATCTCAGTGTATTAAAATAGTGTCTGAACATAATTGTATTAAAATATCTGCTAATCATTGCTGCTTTTCCATTTGATATTGTCTTAATGTCCGAGGGGCACAAAGTTACTTTTGCAGTTAGAGAGTTCCTCCTCTTAATTTAGCATTGTTTGATAACTATCCTAAACAAGTATATTAAGAAATGATAACTACCATCAATATATAATGTAAAATTAAAACATATTTCATGTTGTTATTATTTAGAAATAGAATGGCAAGTTTGTAATTACTATCTTGAAAAGTAAATTTTATCTATATTACATATGTTATATTTTGAAATTGAGTTGTAGAATGAAAGAGTGTGGTAATATTTTAATTTTTTGTACTACTTGACATAAAATACTCACATATCATATAATGATAAAACATATTTGAAATAATATCTCCTAGATGGTATAAGTCATACATCTTGATGAACTTGTTTGGTCTAGATAGTGTGAGCTTTTCTATAAGTAGTAAAAGGGATCTTGTATTTAACTACTTCAAAGTGAATAAAGCTAGAATAATTTTGAATGATAATTGTTGGACTTGGTGAATTCTATATAGCTGGATTCAAGTTTTTGAAGTAATATATTAATATTTGGAAAAACAATTTTTGCCAATGAAGATATTATTTAATTGATATTTTCTTTTGTATCCTAACTCTGGTTTTTGAAAAGAGTGTTTTTTTTGCACAATGACAAAGCTGTGTTTCTCAAGTTGGTATCATTTGTTTAAGTCAGAGTAGTAATTTTGTACTATTACTTTAAAGATCAATATTCCTTGTAAAATATAAAATATAGTTTAATACAGGGCATTAAGTCTTTCAGAATATAGCACTTTCCTTTAAAAGCAATAAAAAAGTAATTGGAGGCTGAGCAGCTTGCAGATGTTCATATAAATGTATTAAAAATGAATGTGTGTCAGCTATGAACTTTTGCATTTCTTAATATAGAAAGAGAAGTTACACTCAGCCATGAGAAAGTATAGTTTTTGTTTTCTTCTAGAAAATGTTATCACATATAAAATCTCTTTCACTTCCATTTCAAAAGAAATTTCATTCATAACTTTGACCAGTCTGAGAAAATCATTCTTACAAAATTTCTGATAGGAAAAGTTTATTTCATGGTTTCTTCTATTTTTACAAGATATGTTTGTTACTATTTTTCTTCCAAATAAAAGTACATCTAAAGTGCAGCACAATCATTTATGGCCCATTCTCTTAAATTTCTTGATTCCTTTGGAGGGCTCCGAACATTGGACCTCCACTGTCCTGGAGGATGGTGCTGATCCCTCCATGAGGTATTCTGACAGTCTGCCCTCTTTATCGTTGGAACAGATTAGCCTCATATGATTTATCCAAATGGTGGATTGAACAGTCTTTCTACCAGTCAGAAACAGATATGAACAGTCAGTTCACACACACAAAGGACACATAAAAGGTCAATGATCATATAAAAGGAATTCCACTCTCACTGATATCAGGAAGACATACATTAAGTATCTTTGGGGACTTCCCTGGTGGCTCAGTGGTTAAGAATGGCCTGTCAATGCAGGGGACATGGGTTCGATCCCTGGTCCGGGAAGATCCCACATGCTGCGGAGCAACTAAGCCCGTGTGCCACAACTACTCAGCCTGCACTCTAGAGCCCGTGAGCCACAACTACTGAAGCCCATGCGCCTAGAGCCCGTGCCCTGCAACAAGAGAAGCCACCACAATGAGAAGCACACGCACTGCAACGAAGAGTAGCCCCTGCTGCCTCAACTAGAGAAAGCCTGCACACAGCAACGAAGACCCAACACAGTCAAAAATAAATTAATTTTAAAAAATTGCTTAATTCCTTAAAAATGTTTAGAGCCACTTAGATTTTCAACTCTTTGTGACAGTTTTTATAATTTTATTTTAAAAATGACTTTCCATTTACTCAAAATTGCCAAATTTATTGAATCTAAATTATTTAAACAGTCTCATTAAATGTATGAGGATGTCTCCTCTTTCATTGCTGAAATAGATTTTTGTATTTTTTAATTAATTTTCTTCATTGTTATGGAGGAGTTATCAAAATTAATAATCTTTTCAAAGAAACAACTATTTTCTTTTTTCAATGTTACTATATTTTACATTTAATTTCTATTTTATTAATGATATTCTTCTGTTATTATTTCCTTATTCTGTGTTTTTATACCTGATTTTATTTTTTTCCTGGCATTTTGAGATGAAATATTTTGTCCATGATTTTCTACCTTCTTTCATTATAAATATATGCACTTAAAGCAAAAATTACTCCCTGAGTAAAGTGTAACTGCATCCCACAAGATTTATGTTGTTTTTTCATTATCCTTTATTTAAATTTTTATATATTTCTTATAAATCATAGGTTACTTAGGAGTGATTTGTTCCCAATGGATGAATTATCTTTTTTTGATATTTATTCCTAGCTTAATCCACTGTAAACAGATAACATATTTTAATGATTTCAATAGTTTACGACACAGCATATAGTCAATTTTGGTAAATGTATCATATATCATTGAAAACAATGGGAATTCTCATCCTTTAGTACATATTATATCTAAATTAGATCATGTTTACTATGTTGTTTAGATATTTTATATTCTTCCTTTTTTTTTTTTTTTTTTTACTGATCTTATCTGCTCCTGGGAGATGTGTTAGTCTTACAGTATAATTATGAAGTGGTGTTCCCATCTAATCGATTTTGTTACTATTGGGAATTTAAGTTGAGGAAATTTAGATTTAATAACGATAAAATATTGTAGGATACATCAGGAAAATCTACAAATTAATTATTTTAGATAAAGCTGTTAATTAGAATATAAATCTTGGAATATAATGTAGCATTTCATAATAGAATTGAAGATATTTTAACTCATGTCTTTTCAACTAAATATTTAAATCATTTCTTATAAGTTTTTTCATTGATATCTTTAAAAATTAGACCTTAAAGTCATTTATTTTTATCTCGCATTTCTTTTTGGGAGATAAATTTTTAGAATAAAACTTAATTAGATATTTGAAAAAGTAATTTTTTAAAAAATATATGGCCAGTCATATTATACAAAATAAAACAAAAATATTTATCTCATATAATGAATCAATATGTGTTATATCAACATCTAAATAGGTGAGTTAATATCTTTTATTACATATTATTTGAGAGTATAAGCCATAATTTTAAAAAAAGCAATTACATATGGTAAAGAAATGGAGGTAAGCATGAGGACTATTACCATTGACTACTCCATAACAGAAGTCTCAGAAGAAGAAATAATCTAAGTCAAATCTTCCTGGAGAAAAAAAATGCAATATATCAGAATTCCTGATAAATATTCTAATGGTATTTACCAGTGGAACATTAATGGAGGGCCTTGATTTATAAAAAGCTTTAGCAGGCATACATGGTCCATCAAGATAGCCTATTATAAACAAATTTGTCCATATGGGTTTATGGTGTGCCTGGCTAGAGAATGAGGAGTAGTCAAAGAAGCCCATTAATTAATTCAACTAATCAATGGCTAAAAAGTGTTGATATTCTAAAATCAAAATAGCTTCCTTTTGTGCAGCAATGTCAACACTTACACTCCTCAGAACAAACATCTTCTGTTAAGTTTCAAAAAGACGGGCTTAGCTCTATTTTTAGTTCTGTTTTTTTTTTTTTTTTTTTTTTTTTTTGATCCTGTAATCCCACTCCTGGGCATCTATCCAGAGAATAACATGGTCCAAAAGGATACATGAACTCCAGTGTTCATTGCAGCACTGTTTACAATAACCAAGACATGAAAGCAACTTAAATGTCCATCGACAGAGGAATGAATAAAGAAAAGATGTGGTACATATATACAATGGAATATTATTCAGCCATTAAAAAAGAATGAAATAATGTCATTTGCAGCAGCACGGATGGGCCTAGAGATTGTCATACTGAGTGAAGTAAGTCAGACAAAGAAGAACAAATATTGTATGATATCGCTTGTATGTGGAATATAAAAAGAAATGATACAAATGAACTTATTTACAAAACAGAAACAGACTCACAGACTTAGAGAATGAATTTATGGTTATGAGGGGGGAAAGGTGGGGGGAAGGGATAGTTAGGGAGTTTGGGATTGACATGTATACACTGCAATATTTAAAATGGATAACCAACAAGGACCTACTGTATAACACAGGGAACTCTGCTCAATATTGTGTAACAACCTAAATGGGAAAAGAATTTGAAAAAGAATAGACACATGTATATATATAACTGAAATAATAAATAAATAAATAAATAAATGTTGTTGTAAACCACTGGGGGGAAAAATGTGGGCCTAAAAGTAGGAGAAAAAAAGCATTTTGTTGGAGTTGTCATGGGCTGTGACAAACCATTAAATGATCATCACTATGATCATCATAAGTTAACCTAAGGTTAACTGCATCCATAGCTTCCTACTACAACGCATCACTATTAGTCCCCTCCACTAATAACATAATCCCAGCCAGCACCTGACTGGCATTTCTAACTCCACTTGAGACTCACTGTAGTCTCTTCTCTACAGACCATTATGGGTAAATTTTCACTGTAGCAAAATAATCAAACTCAAAAATGTATATTTTTTTTAAATGAACAACTGAATGAACCTCACATTTTGAGAGCTCTCTTATAACCATGGCCCAGTTCAAGAAATAGAATATCACCCACACTGCAGAAGCCACCCTAGTTTTACATCCCAACAAATACAAACTCCCTGCTCCATGATGATAACCACCATCTTATCTTCTAACACTATGTATTAGTTTTTTCTGGTTTAAAATATAAATATAACATGAATTATAAAATATGTATACTTTGTTTGTGTGATTTCTTTCCCCAGCATTATCTCATGAGAGTTATCCTTGCTGACTGTAAGTATATTTTGTTTATTTTCCATCATTACACTGTCAGTGAATATTTTGTCTGTTTCCAGATATTTGTCATTATAAATAATGCTGCTCTGAACATTCTTATCTCAGTGTTCATGAACACTTTTGTATACCTACGAGTAGAATTATCATTCTTGAGTGCATGTATTATTAAATTTACTAAAAAGTGTCAAATGGTTTTCTGACATTGCTCTACTGATTTATAATCTCACAAGCTACACTAGACAGCACCAGTTGCCTCGCATCCAATACTTATTTCAGGCCTTTAAGTTTTGTTAATTCTGGGGTGTTTTGTGGTATCTCATATTTGTTTTAATTTGCATTAATGAAATCATGAGTTTCCATTGATTTGTGTTTAATTAACGTCATTGCAATTTATAATAAAATGAGGCATCTTTTCAAATCTTTATTGTTCATTTGGATATGCTGTTTAATGAAGTGCCTGTGAAAACTTCTTGCTCATTTTTCTATTTTAATGTGTTTTTCCTATTGATTTGTAAAATGTTTTCATGTTTTCTGGAAAAAAGTCTCCTTTAAATTTTACTTTTGTATGTAGTTTTTGATGTTGTTAATGTTTAATGTTGTTAATTTAAATGTAATTCTATCAATATTTTCTTTATGTTGAGAACTGTTTGATTTCTGTTTAAAAAAATAGAGTTTTCTTCCACAAATTCATGGTAGCTATCCCCAATACTAACTTACGTTAACTTATTCTAATGATCACTATCAAACCACCCCAATATTCAGTGGCTTCAAACAACAATATTTAATTTTTATTAACAAGTATGCAGAGGGTCAGGGTTGGCAAGGTGACACTGCTTCTCACTGCACATGTGTGGTGCAGCTGTGTTGCCTCTGCTTCAGGCTTCAGCTCAGCTGGGATGGCCCTCCAAGTGCCTCTCATCCTCCTCTTAGAATTAGAGGGCTTGCTGGTGCACCTTCTTCTCTAGGCAGAGCAGAGTAGAAGATCAAACAGTCAAGTCTGCTAAGTGCCAAGCTTGCAAATGGCTTCTCGTCATTTCTGGATCATTTAATCAACAAAACACGTCAAATGGTCATATCTGAAGTCAAGAGGGGACAACAGGTGAATGTACTTCATCTCTTTAGAAGGAGAAATTGCAGAAACATAATCCAAAAACTTAGGTTGATAATTAAATCTATTTCTTCAATTAGTGAAAGTATTCTCATATGTCATCTAATGTAATCTTCATTTTTTAACATTCCCTTTTAGATATAAATTCTACCTAAGTCCAATTTTTGTGAAAGGTTGAGGTATGTACCAAGTTTTATTTATTTACAATTCAAATGGATATTCCAATTTAATAATTATCATTTATTGAAAAGGCTGTCTTTCTTATGCTGCTTTGAAATGCCATTTTTGTAAATATTGGTCTACTTTTGGTCTCTTTATAATACATGTTGCGCTATATGTGTATACTTGTGACAAACCCACATTATTTCATTGTTATAGATTTAATGATATCTAGTAAAGTAAATCTTCTATTTTTTTTCTTTTTCAAGAATATTTTGACTCTTCTTGGAGTAATGTACTCCATATAAAATTTAGATTCAGACATTCAAAATCTACCAAAAGAATTCAATAGGGTTTTGATTAGAATTGCATTGAATCAAGAGATAAATGTGAGGAAAATTTAAATCTTCACGATAATGAGACTTACAATACTTCAAGCAACCATCCATTGATTTAGGTCTTCAATAATGTCTTACAGAAATGCTTTCTAATTTTCTGTGCAGAGTCTGGCATATCTTTTGTTAGATTCTTTACCTAGGCATTTGATATTTTTCATTCAGTTGTATTATATCATTTTTAAAAACTATGTTTTGTATCACTGACATATAGAAATACATTGATTGCAATCAGTGGCCTTGTGACAATAAACTTTTTAGATCCACTTAAATAAAAATTACTTGAAAGTTTCTTTACAGTTTTCAAAGAATAGATCATACTATCTTCCAGTAATTACAATTCTTTTAAGTTTATTATACCTTCTCTATCTTCCTCACCTATTGCACTGGCTAAAATCACTAGTACAATGCTGAATATTACTGCTCTCAGATGGAAACCTGGCTATTATGTAAAGTATAAGTGAATTCAATTTACTTTCCTGCTCCAAATACTTTAATGTTTTCCTGTAACAGTTAAGATAAAATTTGAATAGTAATGAGACCCTCGTTACCTCTAACCTTTTCTTCTACATGTATCCCTTGATTATCCCACTTTAATTATATTTGAAGATTTGTTGTTTAACTACTTTTATTTTACAAATATGAGCATAGTACTCTCCATGGGCAGTAAAAGTTTAATAGGTTCCTCTAACATGCTATGTTTTTTCACACCTAGATATCTAATAGTTGCTCTTTTTCTACTATTTTGTTTTAATTTTGAAATAGTTTGACTATTTTGCAGAACTTGCAAAAAATAGCACAAAGAGTTGAAGTGTACCAAAGGATAATATCTTATATAACCATAGGACATTGCAAACACAGGGAAGTGATGCTAGTATAGTACTATTATTTTGGCTACATAACTTATTTGGATTTCAGCAGGTTTTACATGCACTATTTTGGAGAGTGGTATGGATTTGGCTGGCGTATAGTTCTGCAAAGTTTTATCACGTAAGTAGAATATATTTGAATAACTATCACCACAATCAGTATATGGATTCCATCCATCACCACAAAGAAATTCCCTTACATAAGCTCTTAATTGTCAAACCCTTTCACCAACCCTAAACTTTGGCAAACACTTATCTGTGACCATGATAATTTTCCGTCTTTGAGAATGTTATATATATGGAATAATTCAGCATATAACCCTTTGAAATTGACTTTTTCACTCAGCATAAAGCACTTGAAATCCACTAAGTTCTCGTATCAATAGTTTGCTCCTTTTTGTTCCTTAGTATTATTGCACCATATGGCTGTACCAGAGTTAGTCCATTCACCATTAAAAGACATTTGGGTTATTTTCAGTTCTTGGCTATTACACATGAAGCTGCTATTAACACCTGTGTACTGGCTTTAGTATGAACATTCTTCCAGTAATTTCACTTGTTTCTCAGTCTCACTTCATTCATTCAGGTTTGTAATAAAATGAAAACTCCTTAACCAGACATTAGCTGATTTTATTTTCTACATTAACATTTCCACCCCAGTAATTCTCTACCACTTTACTACTTTTGTATATTTTCCACATTGTACATTTGTATGTGTGTATATATACATGTGTATATATAAATTACTATATATATATTACTTTCTAACTCCTCCATTATAATGTAAGTTCTGTTTGGGAAAGGACTTGTTTATCTTATTTATCTCTGATATCCTGGCACCTAGGAGAATTCCTGATATATATTATTCCTACAAATGTTTCAGTATTAATTTTTTTTTAAATAACCACTTACTATTTCTTATTCTTTTATAACACATCTGTACTTTTACTCCACATATTTCAGTATTAGTTTCCATTTCCTACTGAGTCCTTGATCTTGGTATCACATACTTAAAATCAAAATATTTGCTTTATGTTCTTACAGATACCAAGAATTATCCTAACACTTTCTTTATATGTAGAGCATATACCTCTTGAATATCTGCTGTAATTCTAAACTCCAATTCCTAAATAAACATCATCAATGCATTTGATGGGTGACAATGTTGTCTTCAACTCCTTAACTGTGTAATGCAATTTTGGTGAAATGTTTTCCTTGTCAACATGTTAGCTTACCATTGCTTATGCAACCTGCTGTTTTTATTTTTCTTTTGTAGATTGTTATGAATAAATAATAGCAGCAATGTAGACATTTAGAGATACATTCATGAAAAAATGAGGCATAACATAAAGTATACTCATAACATAAAGCATATTCATAAGATGACAGCTTTGACCATATTATTCTATAGAAGGCAGGCAGTAAATGATGGATGATAGACTATATGTGAGTAAAATTTCATTCATTCTGAAATAGCTATCACTAGTTTTAGTTCAACAAAGGATATGCTAATTGTGAGGAAATACCATAAACATGTGACATGATACTAATGTCTCGCCTTTCTCATTTTCTGTATGAGAATAAGAACAGAATGTTTTGGGTCAGTAAGCTCACTAGGATAGAGCACGGTCCTAATAACTCACAGGATGGTTTTTCTTTTAGCCACTTAAAGACAACTGAGATCCTGTGATGTGGGTAGAAAAAAATTGCATCTAAGACCTTGCCTAATTGTTTTCACTTTTAATAATACATAACCTCAAAAACAAAATCTTGCCAGAAACACACACACACACACACACACACACACACACACACACACACACATTTTATACAATGCAGAATGGTTGAGAAATTCTGAGAGCAAATGTACAGACTTCTCCCTCTAATTACTTCCTAAGTAGCTTTCTCCTGAATAATTTGCCAGGTAGTTTTGGACTTTCACTTGGATGTACCATAAGTACCTTAGGGTCAACAAATTTAAATGACTGTATATGTTAAGTGCTCCTTTAATAGAGAGTCAAATGTAATCTTCATAACAATGTTTAATATAGAAGACATCTCTCCCTTTACTATATCTGTGAACATAAATTTACTCTCCCTTTACTATATCTGTGAACATAAATTTAGAGACTAACATCTCTAAAATTATCCCACTAGGAAAATTTGTAACTCCAATTCAATAATTTATTAATTTACATTTTTATTTGTTCATTCAATAAGTATTTATTGAGAAGTATTTATAGGCTAAGCATTCTTTTCATGTACAGTTAAGAACAGAAGACATAATCCCTAAAAACTCATCTCATGTGTACACACACACAAAGAAAAAAGTTCCAGTGCAGAAGAACAATGCTGAGCTAATCCAAACATGAAAACTGATATGTCCACTGAATTTAGTAATATGGAAGTCAATGGTAAATTTATGGATAAAAATTTAGGCTCAGTGATGTGTAATGATATGTCAATAAGAGTTGCAAAAGGGAAATCATGAGTATAGAACTTTAGAGAAAAGAAATGAGCTAGTAGCAGAGTACAGGAGTATGGGGGAAAAAGAGATACTTTGCTATTGCTCTGTGTGTGTGTCATTTTGTTCTTTATTTTAATGGTAAAGACTAGAACTCAATTCAACATGTGGATGCAGTTGAACTGTAAATGCAAGGTGCTGAAAATACATTTAAGTGAGGATACAGGTATACCTGGGAAATATTGTGGGTTTGGTTCCAGACCACCACGATAAAGCAAATATCATAATAAAGTGAATCACATGAATGTTTTGGTTTCCCAGTATGCATAAAAGTTATTTTTACAGTATCCAGTAGTCTATTAAGTGTGTAATAGCATTATGTCCAAAAATTGCACATGCCTTAATTTGAAAACACTTTATTGCTAAAATATGCTAACCACAATCTGAGCCTTTAGCAAGTTGTCATCTTTTTGCTGGTGGAAAGTGTTGCCTCAGTGTTGATGGCTGTTGACTGTTCAGGGTGGTGGCTGCTGAAGGTTGGGATGGCTGTAGCAATTTCTTAAAATAAGCTAACAATGAACTTTGCCACAACCATTGACTCTTCCTTTCATGAAAGATTTCTCTGTAGCAGGCAATACTGTTTGATAGCATTTGATTCACAGTAGAACTTGGTTCAAAATTGGAGTCAATCCTCTCAAAAACTGCCACTGCTTTATCAACTAAGTTTATGTAATATTCTAAATCATTTGTTGTCATCTTAACAGTCTTCATGGCATCTTCATCACAAGTAGATTTCATCTCAAGAAACCACTTTCTTTGCTCATCCATAAGAAGCAACTCCTCATTTTTAAAGTTGTATCATGAGATGGCAGCAATTCAGTTTCACCTTCAGGCTCCACTTCTAATCCTAGTTATTTTGCTATTTCTACCACATCTGCAGTTACTTCCTTCACTGAAGTCTTGAATCTCTCAAAGTCAACCATGAGGTTTGGAATCAACTTCTTCCAAACTCCTGTTAATATTGATGCTTTGAATTCTTCCCATGAATCACAAATGTTCTTAATGGGATCTAGAATGGTCACTCCTTTCATTAAGGTTTTCAATGGACTTCGCCCAGATCCGTCAGAGGAATCACTATCTATGGCAGCCTTAGTCAAATTTACTCCTTGATCCATGGGCTGCAGAATGGATGCTGTGTTAGCAGGCATAAAAACAATGTTATCCTCCTTGTATCGATACATCTCCATCAGAACTCTTGGGTGACCAGGTGCATTGTCAGTGAGCACTAATATTTTGCAAGAGATTATTTTTTCTGAGCAGTAGTTCTCAGCAGTGGGCTTAAAATATTCAGCAAACCATGTTATAAACAAATGTACTGTCATCCAGGTTTTGTTGTTCCATTTATAGTCCAGAGGCAGAGTAGATTTAGTATAATTTACTAAGGGCCCTAGGATTTCTGCAATGATAAATGAGCACTAGCTTCAATATAAAGACACCAACTGCAGTAATCCCTAATAAGAGAGTCAGCCTGTCCTTTGAAGCTTTGAAGCCAGGCACTGACTCTTCATCTCCAGCTATGAAAGTCCTAGATGACATTTTTTTCCAATAGAAGACTATTTTGTCTACATTGAAAATCTTTTGTTTAGCATAGCCACCTTTTTAATTATCTTATCTAGATCTTCTGGACAACTTGCAGCAGTTTCTACATCAGCACTTGTTACTTCACCTTGCACTTTAAAGTTATGGAGATGGCTTCTTTCCTTAAATCTCATGAACCAACCTCTGCTAGCTTCAAACTCTCAGCGTTCATAGAATTGAAGAGAGTTAGGGCTTTGCTCTGGATGAGGCTTTGGCTTAAGGAAATGTGGCTGGCCTGATCTTCTATCCAGACCACTAAAACATTCTCCATACCAGCAATAAGGCGGTTTCATTTTCGTATCATTTGTGTGTTCACTGGAGTAGTGTTACCGAGTCCAAGCTCACTCTGCTCGCCGCGCGACAGGCCAATAAATCAGAGACGAGGTGTTGAGGCAAGGAATATGACTTTATTCGGAAAGCCAGCAGACCGAGAAGATGGCAGACTAAAGTCTCAAAATAACCATCTTATCGGGGTTTGGATGCCAGTTTCTTTTATAGCACAGAGACAGGGAGGAGATGGGGAAGTAAAGTAAAAAGGCTATAAGTTTTGCAAATATCCCCTGAATGGTCAGCCTCAGGGAGGGGATGTGTTAAAAAAAATTCTTCTTTCCTGTAGTCATCTGCAGGTGGAACAGGGTCTGGATGTTTCCCTGAACAAAGGCACTTTGGTTTAACATTCAGGCAGAGGGGCAGGGTTCCCTGAGGCAGGCCGTTATATACAGACAGTATCATTTTAGTGAACAAAAGCAGTGGAAAGCAAAGGTTAAAGTAAAAGAAACAGGTCCAACATGTAGTCTGATTTGGCTCTTCCCTGTTACAGTGGCATTTTTAATTTCCTTCAGGAACATTATCTTTGCATTCACAACTAGGCTAAATATTTGGTGCAAGAAGCCCAGCCTATCTCAGCTTTCAACATGCCTTCCTCACTAAGATTAAATATTTCTAGCTTTTGATTTAAAGTGCAAGAACTGCAACTCTTTCTTTCACTTGAACACTTAGAGTCCATTGGAGGATTATTAATTACCTAATTTTAATATTATTATTCCTAAGAGGATAGGGAGGTCCAAGTAGGAGGAAAAACCAGTTGGTGGAGCAGGCAGAACACACATAACATTTATCAATTGTTTGCCTCCTTATATGGGCACGGTTTGTGGTGCCCAAAAACAAGTATAATAGTAACCTCAAAGTTCACTGATTACAGATCACCATAACAAATCTAATAATAATGAAAAAGTTTGAAATATTGTGCAAATTACCAAAATGTTACATAGAGACACAAACTGAGCAGATGCTATTGGATAAGTGGTGCCTACACACTTGCTGGACAGAGGTTGTCATAAACCTCCAATGTGTGAAACACGCATTGTCTGTGAAGAACAATAAAATGAAGCATAATAAAATGAGACATGCTTGAGATAAATTTGGTTGACACCGTTAACACGCTTATTCTACTGAAATCCTAAGTCTCCCATTTAATCAATGCACTGAGAAAAAACTTACAAAATCATTTCCTTTTTCTGTATAGAAGTTATTCATCCATTCTTGAGTCTATTTTCATACATTTATTACCATAATAGAATTTTCTCAAAATAGGAAACGCTAGATTTTTGTGAGCATAAATAATCCACTTAAACTTCATGTTTTGTAGTAGGCTATAACCATGTTTTTCTGTACATGAAAGACAATGTGAAGTTTATTAATATTAAATTTACTATTGATTGATGATTGGCAACCATGTATATTACAGTTGAAATGTTTAGAACTCTGAAAAAGAACACAAAGTCCTAAAGAAGAAATACTTGTTGTGGAGTGGTGAAGGCATCAAAGGAATATAGAATTTAAAGTCATGAAGCAAAGGAAGATTATTCCTGGAAACTGTAGCAAAATAAGATATGCCATAGCCCTGAAGGTAAAGAGCGAAGTATCAGTTCAAAGAAGGAAAATAGGGATGCAACTCTTAAAACCTGGTAATTGTCTTACTCTCAAATTACATAATTTAATGGGACTAAATCTTTGATTCATTATACTATTTCAATGCCTACTCTAAATGATGAAGGTCTTAGCTCCCCCTCAACCTGAACGTACTTTATTACTTTATTAATTTATTTGACAAATTTACTAGTTCAACTCCTGTCAAGAACTCTGCAAAGTACTATAGATACAGAGATGGCCATTTTATAAGGGGATTCAATAGTTAGAGGGGAACATGCAAATAAACTGCTAAGCTGCGATAAAATTTGCTCAGTTTAATTGCAGAGGCTATAAAATGTGCAATGGGAACAGAGGACTCAGCAATTATATACCTAGAAAACTGGGAAATGCTTTATTGAGAAGGCTGTATGTAGATGTCCCCTGAGGAATCAGTAAGAAAATCTTCACAGCTGTTAAGAATGAGGAAGATGAATTTTCTAGGGAGAAGAGTTAGTTTATTCAATGGCACGGGACATGAGCTGGACAAGAAGCAGGAAGGATCGTAAGTTATCTTCTGTTGTACAATTTTAAAGTCCTCATCAGAGGAACTGGCATGCAACAAAGTGAACTATAATATGGTAAAACATGGATAATACGCTCAGAGAGCTCATATACCTGTTGTGCGTTGGGTACATCTTCCTAATTTCTGTCTTTTTTATTTGGTATCAATACCATCATTTATGTCCTACTGAAGACATCTTAACCAAAATATTATAGGCTGTCTAATAAAGAGACCACAAAGCCTTCGTATATCATTGTTATGAGTCTTACTTGTTAAGATAATATATGTAAATCGAGCTCAAACAATGAATCTAGACTGTATTTCTATTTGAAGTGGATAACTCTATAATGCCATCCATTCATTCACTCATATTTATTCCTTTTTTAAATTTAGTCACTCCTTCAATACACTTTTTTTTTTCATTTACACTCTCCCAAAGTATTATGCTGAGTCTGTGGATAATGAAATTGACAAAACAGACTTAGTCCCTACCTTAACGAGATTAACATGTGAGAGGTGGTAGTGGGATGTGCATTAAATCGACCTTGACAAAATTAATTATTCAATTAAAATTGTATTGAGTGCCACAAAGGACACATACATGTTTTCGGGAAGCATAAGTGGAGCTAAACTTTCTAAACAGGGAATATTTCCCAGAGGAAGACAAAATAAAGACTGATATTATCATAAAAGAATATGGTCCCTCCTGCAGCTGCTGTTATTAATATTTAGTTCAAACTAATTATCAGAGCATTTTATCTTCCATGTGCCTAATCACTACTCCGTTTGGCTGCATTTAGTCATAATTTTAACACTTTTAAAAGTAAATGTGTTCTTAGTTTTAGATTCATTACCACTCCCTCCTCTTGCCTGACATCTAGTGGAAGAGATAATCAGTGGAAAAATCACCAGGGGGAAAATAAATGAAAAGGTCAAATCACACAAGGGAAATAGCAAAGGAATTACCTTTCTGGATCACTAAACTTTATAGAACGAGTAAGAGTTTCCACATTTCATTACTATAGTACTCTTGTCTGTGCTTTAACTCTACATTTTACTATAATTTTAATATATTTCCTTATAAAATTCCCTAGTAATTAGCTAACAGTATTCTTCACTGGTGTTGCATCATTGGCAGAAAAGCAGCTTTCTCCTCTTGCTAATCCTGAAATACAACATGTATATAGAATTTCACGTGATCTCAAATTGTCTTATTCAAGTTTTCCTAGAATATGAGGACACTATTAGTGTTTAATTTCTCTAACAAATTTAATTTTCAGACTCATATAAATGAGGATAAATCAGCATATGGATTTCAAGGTTAAGAAATTGATTCAGATATCATACAAAATACATGCGTTTTACAAAAGAAATTAACCAATGTAGATAAAGTATAGAAGTAAATGTGAAGAACCTTAAATAACGTGTTAAAAGATACTCACTGGAGGTAAGATTTATTTCTAGGAAGGTAGAAGTAGCTGTTGACTTTCATAGTTTCATTACCAATAGCTCTTTATTGAGAATATGAGAGAAAACATGTATTTAGGATTTGCACTGGTATTTTTAGGTCCATCATTGTGTGTTTGTGCGTATGTGTGTGTATAAATATATTTCTGTGTACCTTTCAGAAGGTTTTAAAGTTTCTCTTTGTAAATAACTAATTCCATAGGTAGTTTTTATATTTACCTACAAACAATGAGATAAAAACTAAACTTTCAAATAACTTCAGATATAAGCAGGGCTCACACTGATTAGTAAAGTAGCAAATATGAATGTATTGATATTTCTCTTTGGGGAGCTAAAAAGCCTCTTTTCATCATCTTTCATCTCCATATATTCATTTTTTTATATTCTATTTTCTCTCTGCTTTTAAACTTGTGTCTTTAGAAAATTTCATTACTTCACTTTGCCCATGTTTGAAGTTATCATTTGTTTTCATTGTTATTTTGTTGTTTGTTGAGGAAAGAACTCTGAAAATATTCTCTATGGCAGTGTGTAATGATCACAAGAAAATTATAGTAAAAAACTCTTAAGAAAAACGATAATAGGTCAGGTAGGTTATACTGGGTTAAGAGATTCTCTGTAATTGGCAATTTTCTTTAACTTAAAAAAAAAAAGGATTTTCAAAAACTGATGAGGCATTTGAAAGGGAAAACATAAAGCCAATAAAACAGGTACTATTAAAAAAGAGAAATGAAAAAGATTTAAGAGAGTTGAAGGTTACCAGAAACAAATTTCACTAAATGCCAATTACAACAGTAAATATATCTCTAGGCTAAATAAGCAAATCTATTGTGAAAAATACATAAAGGCCCATACAACTGTAGACAGCTAACTTATTCATCAAATTTGATTACCCCAATGGGGAATAATAAGGACTAATTCTCATCAACACAGAAGAAATTAGCAGATTATGTAAAAATGCCTGCAAATCCGTATATTACTTTGGGAGAAAAGAAAATGACTGAGCCTCTGAAAAATAAATATACTTTAAAAATTACCCTTTATCTTAAAAAAATTAGATGTTGAAAAAAAATCAGCTGAAAGCAGAAACATATTAGTTCTTTTGTAACCTAGAAGCATATGGTAATTTTCTAAAAATAATTTTAGCTATGTGGTACTTAAAAAAATAATCCCCCTATTGAACACATAAACTGCTTTGAGGGCCTTGATCCTTTCTAATTGGCCTGAGAGCATGGAACTGTAGCATATCAGAAGTTAAGAAAGCTTTTAAACATATATAACTTTTAAAGATATCCTAAATTTATGCAAATTCCATGAAAAGATAATAATATATTAATTCAATATATTTACTGCATACTTGTTATATAAAGCCTTGTCTACATAAGTGTAATATGATCCAAACCCCATGAATGCCATGTTATTGTAAAAAAAGTCCAAGTTCTCTCCTAAAATGAGAAGATATTTGAGCTGGCTTCAACTGGTCTTACATTTAACAAAAAAACTATAAAGCACACTGTGGACTTCAGCTTCTTAGGCATTATTTGTGGAGTCCTTAGAAAGGAACACATTCAGGTGAAGATGAAGAAAAATATAGGAAATTCTTGAAGGTATAGGGTGGTATAGATCTGTTATTATACTACCTCCAAGTATCTTATGTACAGTGTTCTTTGCAAATGAGCCTCTAGATCAGTCCTGATATACGTGAAGTGAGAGGCTGAGGAGTTTCAGAGGTATTACTCTGGTACATGTTTCATGCTCTTACCTAAGCTGTTTAAATATGATTGCATGCTACTATTACTTATAATAATAAATCTGAGATCTATCCAAACCTTAGAAAAATCACTGAAAACCTTCAACTTTTAAATATGGCATGTCTGTTAGCTTTTCAATTCGTTGGTTTGTTCATTCATTATCCATTGCGAATTCTCTGCCCTTCTTTAAGAATATTTCTATTTAGCTATTCATCCTTTGAAAAAAAATAAACAACACTTTGTCTTACGTATTGCAATCTGTGTTTTTTAATTGTCTGACAGAATAATGGCTAATTTCTAGATCATATTAATAAATCACAATTAGAACTGTATGATTGATAATATCATAATTGATCATTCCATTTTGCACAATACCCACTCTTGAAAAACGGGAACGCTTTAGAAATTAGCACTATGTTTAGTTCAAATATTAAAAATAGAGTACTAGAAGAATTTTTCTCAGAGAATATAATTCATTAAAGTTTTTGATGTTCAACTAAATATGAACAAAATAATCATAATATGTTAAAAAATAATAAAGGTGAAAAAGGACTTTTTGACTGATTTTACAGATCAACTTAATTACTAATTACCAGGAGAAATTAATAGCATGAAATAGAATCTACTTCTTATAATCCAGCTTGACTTAGTACAAATAAAGAATAATCACTGCTATTAGGAGAATTCTATCCTGCTACATTATCAATTGTTTCTAGAGCCATTTGTGCTTTTCATTAATTTTAGCATTACTCTTATTAAAATGATAAAGACTTAACTACCAGAAGCCAAGAGTCATTACAGCATAAGACATATGTTCAAAAACAGTTATGGCTCCACTAATATTTCCACTAATAGTTTATATGAATCTGACCTCTCCCCCTCCCCATTTAAGCAATAGGCTATTTACAAGGGGGATAAGAGCTGATAGAGGAATTGATCCTATGTTTATTTTTAATATTGTCTCCGAATATCCTAACACAACCAGCATCAAATTCAGCGTTTAATATGAAAACACAGCAGGTTAGTTAACATTTTCACACATATAGAGAATGAGGGCTGAAGCAAGTCAAGTTTCTGAGAATTCAGTAGCAAAGGATGTTGGAGACAGGCAGGTCGTGGTGTGTGTGTGTTTGTGGGTGTGTGTTTGTGGGGAGGAGTAAGTTGCAGAGCATTCTCAGGTTAACAGTCAGTAAAATAGGAAGTATAAATACCAGAGAAAAACTATGTGAATACTGAATCATTCAATCTGTTCTGCTGGAGCAATGTGAAATTCCTATGTTAAAAATAAAGGATAATTCAAAAGTGTTTTTGCACTTCCCTGGTTTATTTTACATTGCAAAATACCTGTATTGTTTAACTTATATTGAGTCTTGCTTCTTTCCTCTTACATCATTTTCTAGCTTTGTGGTGGCTACAACTTCGATGAGTAGAAAGATAAATGATCTTTCAGGTGATAAAAAGCACAGTATGGATGTTTCTTAGAAAACTAAAAATAGAGCTACCATATGATCCAGCAATCCCACTCCTGGGCATATATACAGAGAAAAACATGGTTCGAAAGGATACATGCACCCCAATATTCATTGCAGCACTATTTACAATAGCCAAGACCTGGAAACAACCTAAATGTCCATCAACAGATGAATGGATAAAGAAGATGCAGTACATATATACAATGGAATATTACTCAGCCATTAAAAAGAATGAAATAATGCCATTTGCAGCAACATAGATGGACCTGGAGATTATCAGACTAAGTGAAGTAAGTCAGACAGAGAAAGACAAATATCATATGATATCACTTATATGCAGAATCTAAAAAATATATATATACAAGTGAACTTATTTACAAAACAGAAAGAGGCTCACAGACTTAGAGAATGAACTTATGGTTACCAGGAGGGAAGGGTGAGGGGAGGGATAAATGGGGAGTTTGGGACTGACATGTACACTATATTTAAAATAGATAACTAATAAGGACCTACTGTAAAAAATTAAAAATTAAAAAAAGCACTATGGATGAACAAAACCTGGCAAGTGAATAGAGGAATGTAAGGTGGTCTTGTAAATAGAAAGATCAGGAAGGCTCTCTCCTGTGGCAACCTTTCAGCCAAAATCTGTGGGAAAGGAGAGAGTTCTCCCAAGGGAAGCAGGAGAGAGTGTGTCTAAGGCACAAGCAAGCTTGGTCTGTTCAAGGAACTTACAGAGGATCAAAAATAATGTGGTCAGGAGAGACAGTGTTAGGTGATGAGGCCAGGTTACTTGGGCTCAAAAGAGGAAGAGACCAAAGGAAAAATTTTGGATTCTATTTTGAGTTAGATGAGAAGCTTATTTATAGGTTTAGCACAAGAGATCCATATTCTGATATAAATTACAAAATAACTCCTCTGAGTGCTGTATGGAAAGTTAGTAAGTGAGGAGAAAGGGGAAAAAACTGATTGTGGTATTAAATGCTCTTAAGCAGATGGTCTTGGGAAATTCTCCTTCCCCTTGGCTTCCAGTGCACTGTACAGTGCTGTTCTTCCTCTGCTTCTCTATGTCTTTACTTATTTGATTATTCACCTTCTCTCTGACCACTAAGCATAATGCCACAGCTTCCTCCTCAGTGGTTAATCAAAACATTTTCCTATTTTTCTGGCATGTTTCCCTTACAATACTTCAAATGTTTTAGCTCATACCTCATGTATATACAAGAATGGGTCCCTTATAGGATGCACAGTTCATTGTAAGCCCAAAAGAACCAATGACATTTTTATCAGTTTGCAGGAATCTCTCTCTCTCCCTCTCTTCTCTCTCACCGACACACATACACAAACACACACACACACACGCACACACACAAACACACACACGTATATATTTGTGTGTCTATATAATATGCATAAAATATTTGGCCAGATTGTACATAAGTTGGGAAAATGAATAGACACCACTCTTACAAACATTCAGTAAGAAAAACTCCTAAGAGCTCTGCAATGTTGCTTCAAATTTGTGAGATTAAGTGCACGGGTTTGGAAGGAACTTCACAAAGGGACATTTAAGGATTTAGAGGTTTTACTGAATCAGAAAGTTGAACCCAGTTCCAGGGCAAGGAGAAAAGTTATCAGGAGTAAAAAAGAAATAAAGTGTGTAGGAAATATTTTTATCCGTACCTTGCCTGGCACTATGAGTCCTGAGCAAATATTTTTGAGTTGTATTTATAAAGGATGTTACAAATATTATTAAATACTAATAGATACATATCACTTATTAAATTTTAAGAAAAGGAGTAAAATTCAGTTTAGAAAACTCAGAAGACTCGTAGGAACCTTTAGAATACTTATTGAGGAGGCTTTATTATAAGTTATGATTTTTTGAGAAACCTGTCCTTTGAGTTAAAAACCGAGTGACTGCATTACTCCATACTATGATCTGTCTCAGCAAAGCGTATATATCTGACTTTTTATTTCAGTTGCTGCACAGTATCCCACAATACTTAGCCTAGTAATGGGTTTTACGTATTTTCCTCATTTTTTTTTTTTTTTTTTGCGGTACACGGGCCTCTCACCGCTGTGGCCTCTCCCGTTGCGGAGCACAGGTTCCGGACGCGCAGGCCCAGCGGCCATGGCTCGCGGGCCCAGTCGCTCCGGGGCATGTGGGATCCTCCCGGACCGGGGCACGAACCTGCGTCCCCTGAATCCGCAGGCGGACTCCCAACCACTGCGCCACTAGGGAAGCCCCCTCATTTTTTTTTTTTTTTTTTTTTGTGGTACGCGGGCCTCTCACTGTTCTGGCCTCTCCCGTTGCGGAGCACAGGCTCTGGACGCGCAGGCTCAGCGGCCAATGGCTCACGGGCCTAGCCGCTCCACGGCATGTGGGATCCTCCCGGACCGAAGCACAAACCCGTGTCCCCTGCATCAGCAGGCGGACTCTCAACCACTGTTCCACCAGGGAAGCCCTCCTCATTTTTTTCTCTTGCAAACGGTGTAGGAATTAGTCTCCTTTTCTGTATTCTTTTTCTGCACTTGACCAATCCCTTATTTACAATAGACATAGAGTAGTGGAACACCTAGGATTGTTGTTTAACAAAAATCTATGCAAATACCAACTTTTTTTTTAACATCTTTATTGGAGTATAATTGCTTTACAATAGTGTGTTAGTTTCTGCTGTATAACAAAGTGAATCGGTTATACATATACATATGTATATGAATAGAGTATGTCAAAATAGATAGGGCTTTCTAAAAGCCCTATAATTATGATTAAATAGGTGTAAACCAGGAGGGGATGGGAGGAAATGTTACCAGAAAATTTAATCATTGCTTAGAGCTACAATAAACACTATCAAACAAAGGGAACTAAGGATATTTTACAGAAATGTTAGTATAAATGTAGCTATTAGAAAAATGTTCAAACCTTCCCTAAAAACAAAAAATATGTTTTAAAGAAAGAACAACACAAAAAAGGAGATAGTAAATACTACCGTAGACTTCATTACAAATAAATGAAATGTAAAGTTACATGATGGAACTGAGGTTAATAAACATCAATAATGTTGATCAAATAAATATAAATAGCTTCAACTCATTGATTAAAAATATTTTCAGATTGACTATCAAAGAAAAATCTAAAATCATTCTGAATAAAAGTAACACGCCTAGAGATGTTTAAAAGGCTAAAGCTAAAATAATAAAATTAAATGAAGCAAAAAACTTTTTTTATGATACAAGCTACAAATAACAATGAAGTTTATACAGTTTATATTATTAATTATTCATCTAGAAAACTGTACAAACCCAATTTTCATAAATCTGAAACTGAGATGTAAGAGAGAAAAAAAAATAACATAGTATCAAAAGATGTCATTAGGGCTTCCCTGGTGGCGCGCAGTGGTTGAGAGTCCGCCTGCCGATGCAGGGGACACGGGTTCGTGCCCCAGTCTGGGAAGATCCCACATGCCGCGGAGCGGCTGGGCCCATGAGCCATGGCCGCTGAGCCTGCGCGTCCGGAGCCTGTGCTCCACAACGGGAGAGGACACAACAGTGAGAGGCCTGCGTACAGCAAAAAAAAAAAAAAAAAAAAAAAAAAAAGATGTCATTAATATACCTCTCTCAATCTAAGTACAAAAAGTGAAGAAAAAGGTAGGGTGGAGTAGATCTAAGCCACATAATCCTAATAGGTAAAAAAGTTCTTATAAATTATTATGGAACTTGGACCCTGTGATGGTTAATTTTATGTATTAACTTGGCTGGGCCATGACGCCCAAATTGTTGGTCAAACATTATTCTAGGCATTTCTGTGATGGTGTTTTTTAATGATATCTAAGTTAAGCCTAAAGGACTGGCAAAGAATGGGCAATGATTATTTCAGCCAAGGAATGGTGTATATAAACACCCAGTGGTTAATATCAGATAAAATATTGACTATGCTGTCATTAAACTGAATCAGTTATAAGGCTGGAGAAGTGATCAGCAGCCAATTTATAAAGGACCATATGAGGCATATTAAGGAATCTGAAAGTTATTCAGAAAGTCATAGATCGCTCTTAAAAATATTTAAACTTGGGAGTGACATGATCAGATTTGCTTTTCAAAAGACCAGAACAGGTGCCCTTTAAGAAATAGATTAGAGAAAAACAATACTGGAGGAAAAAAACATTTAGACATTTGTTGCAAGAAACTAGATAGAATAATGGTGATCCAAACTAGGTGAGAGAGAGTACTGTGGGAGAAATGATTTAATTTACCCACTGGTATATGATAAATGTCACAGCAGTTTTATCAAATTCCTTATCAGTTAGATACTCATGCTGAGATATTTATAGGAAAAAAATAACAAAGTCACGGGCTTACTTTAAAATAAAACAACATAATTGCACATTGTAAATCAACGATATTCCAGAAAAAAAGAAAAAAGCACAATTGCAAAGCACAGGAAGTAGAACAAATAACATGGTCAAAACATTGATATTCTTGGATGTGAATGGCAAGCACATAGATGCTTACTATATTCGTCTCTCCATTTTGTTAGTGCTTTTAAGTTTCTATTTAAAACATTTAAAAATAGAAAAAATAACTACAAACACATAGAAAACATGTGAGGCTATCTATGTGCCATGTCTCAGTAGTGACAGGAGCAGTATGTTGAGAGAACGATTTTTCTACCATGTAGTTGCAGCACATTTATGGGGTTTCTCTGCACACATAATAGAGTGTGCCAGCTTTCAAACTGAACATGGCCTGCAGTGGGCCTGAAGGCAGGAAGGAAAGCTGCTTGGCCACACTACTGCAATGACTCTGCTGCCTGTAATAACTGTGTGGGTGGTTCCTCAGAGGAAGAAATCTAGGAGGAATTGGAAGTGAGTTTTTCTAACCACAATTACGATAACTTTCACTTTTTAAGATTCAGATTCATAAAACTTCCCAATAAATCTTTCCCTGATTAGATGATGTTAAAGACTTGAGAACAAGGAAATTGTGTGCTTATTATCAAGCAATTGTTATATATGTCAGTAACAACATACAATTAGTAAATAAGAACATCTAAATCAAATAAGTTATTGGTCTCTGGCACTTTTTAAAGTAATTCTTACTACTTTAGAGCTTGCTTGAACAAAATTTCAAGCAGACGATCACAACTCATTATAAAGAAAATGGAATAATTTCAGAAATATGTAAATAAGAAAGGAGGATTAATTACTGAAGAGAATAAATTATATGAAATGCAATGGAAAGATTTAATAAAGAAATAGAATGTAAGCCTATTTTAATTATTTAATTTAACAAAATTAAAGTTACATGTTACAGAAAGAAACAGAACAGACTTGGCTAAAAATAAATTCATGGGAGTAAAGAATACGTTTCAGAATTTGACACAAAATAAAATGAAATAAAGATAAAAATTATTAGAGAAAATGATAACTATATTGAGATAACTGAGAATTCCACATAAATATAATTGATATTCCTAAAAAATAGAATAACATTAAATAATATACAAAAGTAGTTTACTATGTAATTAAAAAGTATTTCCTTAAGTAAATGAATATAATGTGCAACATTGTTTTCCCCAAAATTGAAACATTTAAAATCAATTAGAAAAATATAAGTATACTTAATAAATGTTAAAATTAAGAAAATAGTCTTTTTTGCTTCACAAAATAGGCAATTCTCTAAAAAGACAGGACACATTCTGTTGACCTCATGTGTCCCTAAAGCAACAGTTAAGTTTAGAAAACAAGGGAGAATTTTAATAGCATTTGAAGAAAAGAGCCCCTCAAGAAATACATACTATGGTGTTTTTTTGTGATTAAATAGTAAAGAAAATTAATTATTTTAATCCTTTTATGAAGTTAGATAGCAACTTTATAAAAGTCAAAGTGAAACATCCATTAACGTATGTGCACATGGAGCACACACAGTCTACTTCAGGTTAACTCTCTAAAATTTTAAACCACTAATTTTATAAATAAATGAGGAAAACTATGTGAATTATTTAACTCACCTCCCTTGGCAAAATGTATGCTCATTTTATTTTGATTAATAATAATAACAGTACTTTATGATATAGTGTTATGGGCTGAATTTTGCACCCTTCCATCCAAATTCACATATTGAAGTCTCCACTACTTCAGAATGTGGCTGTATTTCAAAATAGGGTAATTAAGTGTAATTAATTTCAAAAGAGGTAATTAAGGTTAAATGTGGTCATTAGGGTGTGCCCTAGTTCGAAACAATTTTTGCCCTGAAATTCCTCAAATTATCTCACTTGCTGACATCACACCTTTCTGTATTCAGTATATTATACATTTATTATCATATGTATGTATTATGAATAGAATTTTGAGGGTACAGGGAAGTATATGCCCATCAGGCGATCTTCTTGAACAGTAAATTCTGAAAAAGGTTTTCTGTGACTTCCTGAAATGGTAACAAACTTCAAGACCTAAGAATGGCTGAGGAAGGACCAATGACAACACAGATATTACCAATAAATATTTCAAAGTAAGAAGTATGATCTTATTCTCACCACTGTGTTTTTTTTTTTAATCAATACATTAGAATTCTCTTAACCAAATCCTCTTGATCCATCTTGCCAGGCTAACTGATGCTTTCCACTTTTTCTATGACATTTGGAGAGATGCAATAAGTTATATTTATAGTCAGTTATATTATAATATACATATTCCTAAAGGTCACCTCACTATGCATAATTGAGCATAGGGAAAAATAAGGTTGACAGTAACCTAATAAAATAATATCACAGATATTAACAGTTCAATGCATAATTATGATATAGTATTCCACCTTGGAAAAGTGCTAAAATTTGTTTGTGAGTATCAGAAGAGTTACAGTTTGCTAGTTATTATGAAGACGTGGTAGAAGGGTTATCTGAAATCAGAAGGAAAGTTGTAACACCAGGTATGAATGAACATGGCTTATAGCACATATGGTGAACTAAGGTAACTAGTAGATGTTTGATGCTTTGTGTGTGTGTATGTGTGTTTGCTTTTGTGTATTCCTAGAAGGTTCTATTTAGCTGGGTGGAATTTTCTATAATCACCTAGTGATTTTTGCAGATGCAATTGATCTTGGCGAGGCAGCAACCATGAGTGGTGGCTTGAAGAGAGATCTTAGCTCCCTGCCCAGCAATTGAACCTTGGTAGCCTGGATGAAAACCAGGAACCCTAGCCACTAGACCAGCAAGAGCTAGAGGCTAGAAGCAAATTTTCCCTGGCTCTTGCCCCCATTGGAAAATGCATTTCTCAAGGAGGCAAAAACTGTAAAAACAGGTACAAAGTTTATTATTAGAGACACAGAACAACAACAAGTGGGAGAGCACACAGAGAAACAGTTTGTTTAGTTAAGACCGAAGCAAAGCAGAGATGCACACCCAGAGGGCAAGGCTGTGGGTGTCCTCCCTAATGAAGAGGAGCACAGAAAAATGGGTGGTTAAATCATTTATATAGGGCAGCTCTTCCGGGTCTTTGTTTACCTTTGATATGGTTTCTTTTTCCACACCTGACCTGCCCAAGGACCCTCCTCAACATGCACGCACAACTTTTTTCCAAGATGGATTCAAGCCCAGAGGTCTGTGGGGGACCCTTGGCATTACATATTATGGGGTGGTGCTCCCTCCTTTTTGACCCCCCAATGAGCCTTTCTGCTAGTGTGCATGTCTCCCTTGCCCAAGGATGGGAAATATGTGTCCGCCTGATCTTTTACTCCAACAGGGTTTAGCCCCTCTCTGCTCCTGCCATGACTGTTATGTTAAAGTGTCCTCAGGAGACAAAACCTGGCTGTTTACCCTGTTTCTGTTGTTATTTACATTTTGAAGTACTAACAGGAGGCTGACTGTAAATGCCTAACCTGGAGCCCAGCTATCTCCTATCTCAGGAAATGCAAACAGGAGGCTATTTCTAAGTGTCCAGCCTGAAGCCCATCTTTTTCTCACCCCAAAAAATGTAAACAGGAGGCCAGTTGTAAATGCCTAGCCTGGAGTCCATCTATCTCCTGACTCAAAGTCACACATAAGCAAAGGTGAAGTTAGCCTTATGCTCAAAATATCCCCTAATATAGCAATCATGTTGGAGCAAATTCCTGTTTAAAAAAAGCATTGTATTCGAATGGACTGTATATAGAAAACGCCTCATTCCTAAACATAATATAGTGTAATGTGTGTGAAAAAAATTGTATTTATTGAAAATCTCTATGAAAATAAGAAGCTAAAATAATGGTATCTATTTAGGTTAAAAATAAAAGGAAACAGGTTATATACACCCACCTATGCACTCAAATTTTTTCCTTTGTATCTTTGACTTATTTTTCCCTTTATAGATATCAAATTTTAAGTGCCACTTTTACACTATCAATGCAATTTATGCAAGGAAAAACAGGGAATTCTAACTAGAATACCTATTTTCCAAGAAAAAAAGGTTGGACCTATATCTTTCTCAAAATAGATGCATTTATATTCTAGTTAATGTAAAATGATTCAAACATAAGTTTTTAATGACTTTCCCCTTTAAACATTTTTTGGGAATACTGATTAATACTTGTGGGCATTCATCATATTAAGTTAGATGGCTCAATATTGTGTAGCAGAATTAACATTAGTTCTTTGTAGTAAACATCCCCTCCCCCCAATCTTAGTAACATATTTCAAGAGAATCTTATTTCTCCTTCACATCGCTTTTGAGAATGAGTTTGAACCACTATCCTTGGTGGTACTCCTCCAATTAGTGTATTTACATTTTCTGAAGTTAGATAACTGTGGTCTCTTCCATCTTATAATATTATACATAGCCACCATGGTCGTTGAAGAATGGGAAGGGGAGTGTGGAATGGTAAATAATTTCATGGTCTAGAGGTGCTATACTTTTTCCACCCTCATCCCGTTAGCTAGAATTCAATCAAAAGATTCTAATCTATCCAAAATGGGACTGGGAAATATCATACTTCCCTATGCCTAACCAATGTCTCTATCATAAGCTCCTAGATAATTTTATTACATTTTATTTTTTTGTATTTTCAAGCTTTGTCTTTGATACAAAGTTCCAAATCTTTCTAAAGAGAAGAATAGTAATTTTTTGGACAAATACTATCAATTTATCAATCCTTCAAATAGTTTCTCCAGTATGCAAATGTTCTTCCTGTACTGATTTATAGGATTTAGAAATGAGATCTGCATTCTGTTTTAAAATAGTCGCTAAGAATTAAGACAAGTAAGATAATTTAGTTGCCATTGTTCAGTTACAAAAATTGATATCTATATTTACCAATAATTTTGTTCACAATGAACAGGAATGATTGTAGACTATAATGCTTTTCTTTCATATGGTATAATATTATTAATTGGTATGTTAACAAATTATCAAATAACAGTTCAACAACAATTACATATGTTGAACATGAGGGGAAAAAAATACCTGGGAGGCTAGTAGTCAAAGAAGTAATGTGGAACAGGGGTGGGAATGAGGGCAAGAGATTAAGTACAAGAAAGTGATTTATTGGCATGTAAAGTGAACTATTTGGGGGTGTTTCTAATCTCTTTCACCAATAATTTTGTTGATCCCTATGCCATTAACATCACTGTTTAAGCATACTAATACATTTAAGTCCAGTGCCTACTTAGCATATTTTTTTCTACTTTTATTTATTCAACAAAGAGTCTTTACTTACTATGTGCCAAGCATTATTCTGAGACTTTTACAACTCTTTTACTCAACTAATTCTCATAAAATCCAATTAAGGATACATCATCATCATCTCTATTTTATAGGTAAGGGAAATATTGTAAGGTTGCATATTCAGAATTTAACCCCAGAATTTGACTCTAGAATTTGTCCTCTTAACTATTCTAATACGGTGGTGATTTTCATGTTTCTAGGCTATCCTTGGATCACTTTTATTACTTTGGAACTATAAAATATTTAATCTAATTTACAGAATTCTAATTGGATTTATATTTATAAATTGATTTGTGATTAATAAATTTTATGCTATTAAATACCCTCATTTTATTTTTTTGATTTTTTTTTAATATTTAACTTCATTGAGCCATTCTTGCATTTATGGACTAGAAACTACTTAGTCAATTGGTATTAATTTTTTCATACAATGTATTAGTATGTCTTAATTATTATGTTAAAATACAGTATCTGATTTTGTATTATAGTGTATTGTTTAATTTGCTAATATTTTTCTTTAATTTTTACATTTTTTACAATTTTTACTAAATATTTATTTGAAAAGATTAGTTTTTAAACTAAAAGATCTGTGGACACTACCCTCCATAGATATTTTAAAAGAATTCTTTGCTGGCCTCATAAGAATAAGAAGGGCAAATTTCAATAATTTTCTGGATTTACAAAGTCAGAAATAAGTAAAAATATAAAAATAAATGTAAAGAAAATACTGTTAGAAACTTTAAATATAATCCTCATATGCTATCATTTGTTTTTAGGTTTAAAAAAAAGGTAGCTATCTATTAATAATAAATGTGATAATAAGACTAAAACAGCATATATGTATATACCACTTAAAATATGCCAGTCTGTTTTAAGCACTTCCATAAACTAACTCATTTAATAATTACAAAAATCTTATTAAGTTGCTGCCATAATTATCAATAATTATCACTATTTTTCAGATAAAATATATGAAGGATTGCATAAAAGAAATAACATGTCTGAGTTAACAAAACTCAAAACTATTTACTCAAGAAAAATTATAATCTTTGCTTTCTATTTATCAAAATTTCTATTTTGGCAGAATTTATCATTGCTTCCAGGATTTCTGATTTTTGCCATAGTGTTGCCTGAAAATAGTTTCAGAATTTTTGTTTGTTTGTTTGTTTCCAATATCTATGTGTGTTTTTTCTCCTTTTCCACATATTTTATTTAATCAGACTTCCAAAAGTTTTATCAATTTTACTGGCATTTATGACCAAAAAATATATGTCTAAAGGATACAGTTTAGAAAGACTATTTAAAAGTTAGAGATATCTATGAAACAAATATCGTAGCAGAATTTTAAATATATTAACGTCTATAGGATATATAAGAAAACAAATATATACTAATTGTAGATTTTGAAACATGTCTACAGTCAAGAGAAATGAGATGGTCAAAAAAGTGTGGATATAGGCAATCTAAATAGCAAGGTAAAAAATAAATCTTATAAATATATGTATTGAAATATGTAATCTTAATAAAAGAAAATATATATTCTTGGCAAGTAGCCATGGAAAGTCATGGAAATTTTCCATATATTGCAAAAGATAAAAGACCAATACACTAAATTTACTAATTTAGAAAAAAAAAATAAGGACAGCATTCTCTGACTACCTTGGGTTAAAAACAAACACATACCCATGCTAACAAAAAAAAAGTGAAAAAAACCAAAGCAATACCACAAAACCTCTATCAAATAACTCTTGGATAAAAATTAAATTATAGAATTTTTCTAAAATAATGACATTGAGAATATCGTATATTAATATATGTATGAATACAAAGTCAATACTTAAGGATTGACTTAAAGCCTTAAAAACTTAAAATCAATATGTATATTATATATATTAAGTATACATTTATATGTGTGTGTATATAGGCATTATACATACATTATACATTATATACACTTATGTTATGGATATTAGTGTATATATATATACACATTATACATATGTATGTCTGTGTGCATAGGTATATATATTTAGCTATTAGATTTAGCCACCAGATATAAAAGTTAAATGAAGTACAAAAATATAAACAAAAACAGGAAAGCAGATACCAATTTATTAGAGCACAGTAAAAAGAGAATTCATAGGGAAGCCAACCAATATTTTAAAACATTTAAAAACTAGAGAAAACCATCAACTCCTCTAATCAAGAAAAAGAACAGAAAGCTGACAATATTCAAAATAAGATGTAACAAGGAGAAAAGAACAATTAAAAAGGGGGCAATGGAAAACTACTAGAGCTACTCAATGATTTTGGTAAAGTAGCAGGATACAAAATTAATGCACAGAAATCTCTTGCATTCCTATACACTAATGATGAAAAATATGAAAGAGAAATTAAGGAAACACTCCCATTTACCACTGCAACAAAAAGAATAAATACCTAGGAATAAACCTACCTAAGGAGACAAAAGACCTGTATGCAGAAAACTATAAGACACTGATGAAAGAAATTAAAGATGATACAAACAGATGGAGAGATACACCATGTTCTTGGATTGGAAGAATCAACATTGTGAAAATGACTCTACTACCCAAAGCAATCTACAGATTCAATGCAATCCCTATCAAACTACCAATGGCATTTTTCACAGAACTAGAACAAAAAATTTTGCAATTTTTATGGAGACACAAAAGACCCTGAATAGCCAAAGCAATCTTGAGAAAGTAAAACAGAGCTGGAGGAATCATGTTTCCTGACTTCAGACTATACTACAAAGCTACAGTAATCAAGACAGTATGGTACTGGCACAAGAACAGAAATATAGATCAATGGAACAGGATAGAAAGCTCAGAAATAAACCCACGCACATATGGTCACCTTATTTTTGATAAAGGAGGCAAGAATATACAATGGAGAAAACACAGCCTCTTCAATAAGTGGTGCTGAGGAAATTGGACAGCTACATGTAAAAGAATGAAATTAGAACACTCCCTAACACCGTACACAAAAATAAATTCAGAATGGATTAAAGACCTAAACGTAAGGCCAGACACTATAAAACTCTTAAAGGAAAACATAGGAAGAACACTCTATGACATAAATCACAGCAAGATCCTTTTTGACCCACGTCCTAGAGAAATGGAAATAAAAATGTAAATAAACAAATGGGATCTAATGAAACTTAAAAGCTTTTGCACAGCAAAGGAAACCATAAACAAGACCAAAAGACAACCCTCAGAATGGGAGAAAATATTTGCAAATGAAGCAACTGACAAAGGATTAAACAAACAACACAATCCAAAAATTGGCAGAAGACCTAAATAGACATTTCTCCAAAGCAGGTATACAGACTGCCAACAAACACATGAAAGGATGCTCAACGTCACTAATCATTAGAGAAATGCAAATCAAAACTACAATGAGGTATCACCTCACACCGGTCAGAATGGCCATCACCAAAAAATCTACAAACAATAAATGCTGGAGAGGGTGTGGAGAAAAGGGAACCCTCTTGCACTGTTGGTGGGAATGTAAACTGACACAATCACTATGGAGAACAGTATGGAGGATCCTTAAAAAACTACAAATAGAACTACCATATGACCCAGCAATCCCACTACTGGGCATATACCCTGAGAAAACCATAATTCAAAAATAGTCATGTACCAAAATGTTCATTGCAGCTCTATTTTCAATAGCCAGGACACGGAAGCAACCTAAGTGTCCATCGACAGATGAATGGATAAAGAAAATGTGACACATATATACAATGGAATATTACTCAGCCATAAAAAGAAACAAAACTGAGTTATTTGTAGTGAGGTAGATGGACCTAGAGTCTGTCATACAGAGTGAAGTAAGTCAGAAAGAGAAAAACAAATACCATATGCTAACACATATATATAGAATCTAAAAAAAAAAAAAAAAAAAAAAAAAAAGTGGTTCTGAAGAACCTAGGGGCAGGACAGGAATAAAGACGCAGATGTAGAGAATGGACTTGAGGACACGGGGAGGGGGAAGGGCAAGCTGGGACGAAGTGAGAGAGTGGCATGGACATATATACACTACCAATTGTAAAATAGATAGCTAGTGGGAAGCAGCCACATAGCACAGGGAGATCAGCTCGATGCTTTGTGACCACCTAGAGGGGTGGGATAGGGAGGGTGAGAGGGAGACGCAAGAGGGAGGAGATATGGGGAATATATGTATATGTATAGCTGATTCACTTTGTTATAAAGCAGAAACTAACACACCATTGTTAAGCAATTCTACTCCAATGAAGGTGTTTAAAAAAAAAAGAGGGGGCAATGAATAATAATGTGACTACTTTTTACCACATCTTAAAATAAATTTTGAGTCCTAAAAAATGTGTAATTTTCTTGAAAAATGCTGCATTAAAATTCACTGTAGTAGAGGTACTAAGTCAAAAATATCTATCGCCATATGAAAAACAGAAAACGTTCTCAAAGAGTAACGTTCCAAAGAACCAGACCAGAATATTTCAGATAATTCTATTCAGATTGTTAATGGCAGGTAATTCCATTGCATTTACATTGTTTTTGAGAATGGTTAACAAAGGAAACCATATAAATTATATTTATTTAAAAGTTCAGTGCTGATTGGGATTGCATAAAAATGTAAAATAGCAACCAATTTCACATATTAATATGGATATAAAATACTAAAATTAAATAGTCTCCAACAGGATAAACTGCATTTAAAAATTGTCACACATAATAATGGAGACATGTATTTCATAATTTCAAAGGTTATCCATTACTAGAAAATCTATTAATGTAAATATTCAGATGAATCAGTAAAAGAATAAAAATTGCATAATCAACTTCAAAGACTTAGAAATGGTAATTTAATTTGTACCTCATAATAAAACCAGAATTAAGTCTAAAAACATTCAATATTTAAATGTAAAAAAATTTAAACTGAAAATACCAGAGAATGAGCAATGAAGTTTATTCTATGATAACAATTTTTTAAAGTTACAAAATAAAAGATTGAGAAATAAGGAACTCAGAAAACAGTATGTGCAACTCATATCATAGACAAGTTAGAGAGGGAGAGAGAGAGATTCTCCTTAATATATAGAAGACCCTAGGAATAGGAAAGAAAAATAATGCCAATAACCCAGTAGAAAAATGGTAAAAGTGTATTTTTTCATCCACCTAATTAGGCTTGTTACTGCAACACATAAGCAGTGGTTTAACATGCACAGTGAAAATATTTTCTTATGCAAGCTTGTTTGGGGTTGCAACTCTCTAAGCCATCTTTCCTACGTGTTTCAGGAATCAGATAGCTCCCATCTTGGCTTCTCATCAGAAGGTGTCGTTTCTAGCAACACCAGAGAAGAAGAAGAAGAAAGGAATAGTTTACACTTTAGCTAAGCTACCCCATGGTATTACTGCCTTGGCATCCATTTTGCTGGGCCAAGTGGCATGTTGGGATCTTAAACTGATAATAGTCTCGTCTTACAAGCACATATACTACCTAGATAGCAGCCTGGAGAGTCACAAGTGAATGTAAGTTTGCGATATGATTCCCCAAACAAACATTGTGATAAGGATTCTCCTCCACCTCTTGGTGCCTTCCCCTTGTATGCCCTTTAGGTAAGACTCCCACAAAGCTTACCAAAACCCACTTTTTTAGTATGAATTGACAGATCCTGCCTTTGTCCAGAAACCCCAAAGCACTCCGACCAGGGACCCTAATGAAGGCATGTACCCAGGTCCTGCATCTCTCTGCTTGCACCCTGCCTTGACCTTCCCATGTGTCCCCTGCAGGCATGTGATGTACTTCCTCTAGGACCTGTGAGTAATAAAATTCTACATTTCAATTTCTCTTGTGGTTTTTGCTGAACTGAGGCTTACCATCCTGCATCCTGCTTCACTTAACAAATGTTAATTTAACAAAATCCTAAGTGACACAGATCACCTACCCTTGGAGTTCATTAGTCAGAAGAATGACAAATGAATATGATATCAGTGAATCATTTTGAAAATTAATGAAAAGAAGATTTCTTCAAACAGGTATTGTCAATTGGTAGTAAATCCAACAGATGAATGTTTGATGAGGGACTAAACGTTTATATAGAGCCAACATGACATCACAGAGACTACTTTTTGTCTCAAGGGTGAAGAAAATTACGCCATTCTAATGAATTGCTTAGGACACAAATAATGGGAAAAAATATTAGTTGTTCCTTGATGGGGAGCAATATTGACATAACATCACATGTGATGTATTGTAGTCAAAACGATAACTTGGATTTAACTTGGATTTAAGCCAGCTGGTAGATACAACATTTTTTAGTAGGTAATGAAGGTGAGAGGAGAGAAGTTAAATGACACCATGAGTATACATTTAATAAGTTCCAGAACGTGGTAAATTCTACCAGCTCAAGTGTCTTCAAGAGCTCAATAACAAAGAAATATACTCTTCTAAATAAAAGACTCAAGGGACATATTGACCAGATGCAATGTGGTTCGGAATAGGATCATTGTTTGGATAAATCAATTATAAAAAAAAGTTCTCAGTATATTAGATAAATTTTAATATGAATATTAAAAATATTAAGAAATTATTAATATTTTATTAAATGGGATTATTTTATTGTGACTATGTGAAAATGATTTTTTCTTAAATTTAAAAAGATAATAGTACTTCTAAGTTTTTTAATGATCAAATAAGACAAAATATGTACAATGCATGTATATAATGAATATTCATAAATACAATGCATGTACATAATATTCATAAAATGTTATTTGAATTATACATATAATTACTGTTATTTATGTACCAATACGCTAATGACTCTTTCCTTGCAACATGGAATTATATATAGTTTTCATTGTATTTCCCCTTCCCCTTTATTCATTTGCACATTCTGATTTTTACATATTGAACATTTTCATTACAAATTATTTTATATCCAAACATAAGGAATGACCTGGATTAGTTAGTAATTAGTTTGTTACTTGGATTTCTCATAAAAGTGTTTCCATCCCTTTTTGATACTAATTTTATGTCTAATAATCCCTTTAAACATTGTGGAAAATATGACAGTAACAAATTACTAAATTCAAAGTATACAAAGAGTTTGTCAATATAATTGTCTTTTTCCCTAAGCCTATCTATTTAAAATGTTACAGAGCTTGGAGAGTACAAACCCTTCATGACGCTGACTAAAGAATGAGTGATTAACTTGGGAATTCATATTAATATTTCATAGAAATTATAGGTCACATAAATATACAAAAGTGTGTATGTACTCAGTGAAGCATTGCCATTCAGGGATACTGAAAATTAATGGATTCTTCACTTCATCATTTTTTAAAAATAAGAAATCTGATGATTATATAGTAATTAATGATTTTTCTTTAGTTTGTGCATATGTGTGTGTTATTCAAATAATACCAAGAATAAGAAGTCACTTTAAGTACTGAAAGACTTTGAGGATTATTCTGTTTTATAGAAAAAATATTCTGTGTTTCATACACAAATAAACTTATCAACAATCTTCTTTCTTGTGCCTTTGAGAATTTAGATTTCCTTTTTCAGTATTAAATTGGATTACTTCATGAATATAAAATGACAATGAACAGTCCTTTCAAAAGGAGAGCCAAAGGAAACTTGGTGAGTTGGCTCATTCAGATTCAAATTTCAATCTGGGAAATCACAACTCAGTGAGATTCTGTTTAATAATTTTCTCCCCAATTTAAAATAAAAGGTGACCCCTCAGGACTAAATAATATAATAAATATGGTTAAACTTATATGTTCGATCAATTATATCATATAATTTTTTAAATGTTCACAGTAGTAACATAATCATCTTGTGCAAGCATTTTCTATCTTCACTTTTACTCTACAAGGGTGTCTTTCATTTATAGTATAGACATTTTCATTTCACTGAATACAAATATCTTTGTTATTCACAACAGTAAGAAATGCAGAAATACAGTAGACTTAAAAAAAAAATGCCTGCCAACAATTCCTTAATGTCAAATCCTACCCACTTACTTGCATGTGTTTTGAATATACTTAAGAGAAATAACATACAGATATTTAGTACAATATTCTGCACTAAATGTTTTAAGTGTATTATTACTTAATATCTTTGTAACGGTCCTGCATGTTAGGCATAATTATCCCCATTTTGCAAATGATAAAAGTAAGGCAAAGAACCAACCTTTCCCAAAGGCACACGCAAAAATTAAGCAAGAAGATTTGAGCCTAACTCTGTAATTTCAAGGTACATTGTAACGCGCAGCACAATGGTATACTAAAAGTTCTATAGCACTCAAAAGGAGATTTTTTGAGAACAGATTATTTTCATCTGAACAACTCTCACAAGACAAATAATGAAGGAGAATTTTTAAAATATTTATTAGCTTTTATCTGTTGCTAATTTTTGCATAATACTGTACAATCAAAGAATATTTCTGTTTTAGATATATTTATTCAAAAGTAATGCTTCATTAAAAGACACACTTTGGCACAATAAATATTTTACAGTATTTGTTTCTTCTGCCATGTCAATAAGGGGAAAATCAATTAAGAAAAATAATTAAGTATAGACTCAAATGTTTCTATTATTTCATTCTATGGTTGCCTTGTCTCATCATAAAGCTCCTGTATTTAGTGAGAAAAGTTATAATTTCCACATTAAAAAATCACGTACATAAACAAATTAAAAGTTTTAATAGAATTTACAGTGTTGACTAAATTAAGCAGCTTTTTCAAAGTCAATAAACATGGTAGATTACACATATCATTTTCTTAGCTTTTATATTTATTTGCTGTATCAATTCCAAAATGATTTTTCACAAATGATCTTATAATTTCATTAATTTTAATATTTCACTGTCATGCTAAATACAAGCTCATTTGTTTCTAGAAATCATAAACTGTTTTAATAAGTATCACATAAATATATTTTATTAAATTATAATTATGCTTCATAAATCCTAAATCAGTGTTCACAACTCTAATTGCATTTTCTTTTTCTTCAAGAGCTTCTATGATTATTATACATCCTATAAAATGGTTCACTACTATTCCAAATCTTCCTTTGTGTTGATTTTAAATAGACATTTATGTGTGTATGTAAATATATATATGTGTGTGTGTGTGTGTGTGTGTAAACATACTTATAAATATCTGTCTCTTTGCTTCCTGGTGTATATATGTTATTCATATACTCTTACCTCTTTTTTTTCTCCTTGGCTTGTTTTATTCCAACACATTCATTTTTTCCCCAGAAAGTTATCATTTTAGCAATGTGAAAAGATTTTCCTAACATAAATAGATCTTCAACCCAAAAAAAGAGGGACAAAATGGAGAAGGTAGGTGAATGTCAGGAGAGTTTGGCATTCACAGACAGCTATGAAGATAATTCTATATCAAATATTAAAGAAAGGAGATATTCAATATTACATATTGAAAGAAGAAACCTGTAAAGCCTGTATGGAAATAAAATACCAGCAATACAATAAAAAAAGAACAAAAATCTCCAGGAATGAAATGATTATGTGTAACAAGAGGTATATAAAGCATTTTCAAGGACTCTCACCTTAAAATAAAAGCAAGTGGAATATACTTTAGTGCCTCTCAAAACTATTTTCTACAACCAATATTCTGCAGAATAAAAGAGAAATTCAGCCTCCACTTCAGCAATGTTTCTAAAGTGTAGAAATGTAACATGTGTTTTGCTAGAAAAGCCCACTTTTCTTTTATTGTGATAACAGTATTATTTCTGTTTAGCAATATTAATGACCCTTAATTTTTCCTGGAAATGATCCTGTGTACATATATCTTAATCTGCTCAGATGGACAGAACAATCTTTGAAAATTTGTTGGTTCATTACTTAAACATTAAGTGTTTATATCTTGCTCTTTACACCTTCTTGTAATGTACTGTCTAGTACTAGTGGTTACTGAATGTAGAAAAATTAGTGAGGAAGCAAAAATTTTCTATATACATATATATATATATATATCTCAAAGGTAACTTCCAAATCTCACTTGTCTACGCATCTTCTAGCCAGTTGATATATTATATGTTTGATTTTGAAAGTCAGTAATAAAACCAGTTGAATGTTTCAGGATTGAGAAAGGACCATTTTTATTCTAATGCTGTTTGAACTCGCCTTAGCATATGATGTGGTTGAACATTCTCTCCTTGAAAAACTCTCTTTCCTTCACATCATTTCTTCCTGTTTTTCTCCTCTTTCTCTAGCTACCAGTTCTCAGTCTTGTATGATAATTACTATCCCTTCGTCTCTCCTTGAAATCCAGAAGTTTTAGACAGTGCGGTCCAGTTGAACATTATGCAATGAAAGAAATGTTCTGTAATCTGCACTGTCCAATACGGCAGCCAATAGCCACATGTGGCTATCGAACATTTAACATGTGACTGGTGCATCTAAGGAAGTTATTTTTAAATTTTATTAATCTTATTAAAAAAACCATATGTGGCTAGTGACTAATGTAATAAATAGCATGGTTTTAGAGGACTCAATCATTCCTATCTTTTTAAATAAGACACACTCCACAGGTCATCTACTTTATTCTCATTGCTTAAATAATTGTTTTTATGTTAATGAATTTCAAAACTATTATCTCAAAGTATGATTTTGCCACAATTTTAGTAAATTACACCTCTATATATTTGTGGCCAAGCAAGAATCCAAGTTATGCTTCTTGACCCTGTAACACCCCCCCATATCTTCTCATTCATAAATTTCTGTCTATTTCATCTCCAAAAAATTTTTAAGGCAGTCCAGTTCTCTCCATTGTCATCACTCCATTCAGGTCATAATAATCTACTATCTAAATGAGAGTAATTGTATCCTAACAAGCCTTTCTTGATTCCATAAAAATCCATCTCAAGAATATAAGTGAGAATTAGCCAAGTATTTCACAAATATGTTCACCAGATTCTTATACCTAAAACATCTCACTCATTCTTCATTGCTTTTAGAATATAACTTCCTGTATGATCTAATTTGTTTTCTTTTTCTCTCCAGAATTTAGTCACATCATTAAAGGCCATCTGATACACATACTGATATCTTTTTGGTTATTAAAGCATAGCATACCATGGACTCTCACACATGGCTGCAACATAATTTGAAGGGCTCAGTGCAAAATGAAAGACTGCTGGTACCCTTGTTCAAAAAGCCAGTAAAGAGTGCCATTGATGGTATTTAAGATACAAAAGTTTTTCCATTCTACTAAACCCTCACTCTCAACCCAACATAGTGTTTTTCATTTGCTATTTAATATCAAATTGCCTCATGCAAGGATCTCCCCATCTCATGATTCCCCTCCTTACCCACAAAGGAACACCCAAGATATTGGAAACTCTGTGTCAGGACATGTACCTGAATCAGTGGTGGGCAACAGGCTCACTCCCACCAAGTAGCCTTGGGAAAGTGTATGGCACTGCTACCACGTGATAGAGATGTCTTCCATCATGCTCTGCCCCAAGGCTGCAGAGGACTTACCAATTCTGATCCTCCCTGCACCCTTGCTCAGATCCCCACCAAAGACTAAGTGTGGCAGACTTCACTGGATCAGGGCCAAGAAAGTGAAGCCAAGTGGGATACCTGGGACTCCCGGGATAGGGGAACTACAGAGAATTTTTCCAAGGAGACAGAGAGGCAATGGGAGTTCAGTGCACATGCTCTATTGACTGATCAGACTTCTCTTGAAACATAAATTCGAAGATAAAATTATTAAGCATTTCAAGATGGTAATCACAGATCATTAAAACCCAAGTACACAGTCCCTCTAAGGACATGTCCCTGAAGCCATCCCTGCTTTCAGGGTTGGGTCTTTGCACATGCTCTTCCCTCTGTCTAGAACACTAATCCTCTTCCTTCCTATAAACTTCAGTGCCCTTTGTAAACTTTGTTCTACTCATACTTTGGGTTTTGCAAATGTATAGTTTATCTATGGTTCCTTTTCCAACTAACCCTTTCAAAAGACTTGAAATCTCTATATACTTCTGAAACAACTTGTGGTATTGATGTAGGTGAGGAGTATGGTTTCCAGGATCAGACTAAACTGTCTGCGTTTAAATCACAATGCCCAGTACTGGACTTGTGATGGTTTGCAAATTACTCAATCTTTCAGTGACACAATTCTGTGTCTGCAGAATCTGAATCATATTTAGACATACAGCATAGAAATTTATATGACTTATGAAATATTATATGGTAATACTTAGAATATTGGCTGGCACAGAGTAACTCCTCAACAAATATAAACTAGCACTAACAATAAGAAGATATTATTGATTTCCTTTATTGATGTAACTTTTAACTCTGCATTGCAGTGTTCTATGTGTGGTCTTTAGTTTTTTAAGAATAAGAATTGTAAAAATGAAGGCAGGACTATTTTGTTGTCTACTATATACCAAGTATATAGCATATATTTATTTAACAAAGTATTTGTTAAATAAGTTAACAAATTCATGCATAAATGAATGAAATTTTTCAGGAAACTTACAGGTGTGACTGATTAAATTGTTTAATAGTTTGTATACTTGACTCTTTATATTTCCTTTCAGTTTTTAAATTTTTATTGGAGTATAGTTGACTTACAATGCTGTGTTAGTTTCAGGTGTACAGCAAAGTGAATCAGTTATATGTATACATATATCCACTCTTTTTTTTTTTTTTTTAGATTCTTTACCCATATAGGCCCTTACAGAGTATTGAGTAGAGTTCCCAGGGACCGTTTATTTCTAATAAAGTATATAATTTGCCTATGACAGGAACAGAATTATTGGATAATCATTTGCTGTATGTTCATCACACACGTACACACCTACATTCATACATACATATATAGATACTGTTTGGAGGTTGAATGACCATTTCAAATTTGATGTCACTGTAAGGATACATAAGTCTCCATAAATAGCAAGTTATACTCATGGCTAAGGTTTATTACGGCAACAGATACGGATCAAAATCAGCAGAAAACAAATGTACATTGGGTGGAGTCCACGAAGAAAACACACAGGCATCTAAGTTCTTTCTCACCTAAGGTTACACAGAATATGCTTTTTTTCTAGAAGCATACTATCAGAATATATGTGGAATTTCTCTGCCCATAGAAATCCATTTAAGTCTAAGAATCTGGGGATGTATGGAAGGCAGGTCACATAGGCCCATCCTATTATATTCCCAGCCATGGCAACAGAAAGTCAGGACCCCCAACAAGCACAGAAAGTGCAAATCATCAAACTTTTTTTTTTAGCACCATTCTCTAACCAACAGAGCCACGATGCAAATCATCACTCTTGAGGCTTGTGCCAAGGAAGTTTGACAAGCTGCTGCAGCATGGTCCATTGGTCTAGGTGTAAACAACAAAATCCTTAGTAATTAACATTAAGACCCTTCTGAGGGCCACATTCCCAAGAGTTGGTCAAGGGTCAACATGATTCCAGGTTCCCTTGGAGATATGCAAGGAGTGAGCAATTAACTTTCTTCATAACATATAAAGAAATAATCTTTAGGGCTTCCCTGGTGGCGCAGTTGTTGAGAGTCCGCCTGCCAATGTGGAGGACACGGGTTCGTGCCCCTGTCCGGGAAGATCCCACATGCATGTCGTGGAGCGGCTGGGCCCATGAGCCATGGCCGCTGAGCCTGTGCGTCCGGAGCCTGTGCTCCGCAACGGGAGAGGCCACAGCAGTGAGAGGCCCGTGTCCCGCAAAAAAAAAAAAAAAAAGAAAAGAAATAATCTTTGTTGTAATAGCAACAGGCTCAGTATAGAAAATGTGGATATTGTACAAAGATTTTACATTAGAAAATCCCCTAATCACAAAACACAAAGAATGGTTAGCACTGTAAATGTTATTTTTACAGGTAAATATTTTTGTGTAATTGTATTTTTTGGTTTATTATTATCTTCTTTATACAGTTTAATCATATCAGTTTTAATCACATTTGTTTTATTAATGTATGAATATATTTCAAATAACTGCTAAAATTTTCATAATTTTTATTTTAATTGCTTTTTTACTTTTGATTCAATATAAATGTGATGTTTGCTTAGCTTTTTTATGTTCAAATTATTATTACTTTTTTTTTTTTAGTTGTATAAGGATTATTGTTATTCCTAAAGTTCTTCCATATTTGTGGTAATTTCTTCAGCATACCTTCAGTGAAAAGAAGGTTACTGGTTAACCTTCACATAAGTTGCTAAAGTCTGACTGACAGAAACTTCTAGTTTCTGGTCTGGCAAATAAGGAACTAGGAAGTCATCACTCTATCACGATAACAGATAAAACTGTGATCACAGATCAGCAACATCAATATTTTTTTAGAAATGCCAATTCTTGGGCCTCTTACTAGAATAAATAGAAACCCTGTGGGGGGCCAGCAATCTGTGTTTTAACAAGCCATCCTGGTGGTTCCAATGTTAGCCAAAGTTAGCAGCTTGGGACAGCTGTAGGTCCTCAAATTAATAGTCAGTTTTCAGAAAAGCGAAGACATGGCAGAGAAATTAATAAGGAAATATAAAATAAATATGATTTTTGTCATTATGGCTCAGGATTTCCAGATGGAATAGGGGAAATATGGCAAGAGGAGAGAGATGAGAGTTGGTGCATATGAAGTTATGCAAAGTGTTCAGGAGCTATCAGTCCAAGCTCTGTTGCTTTACCATGATGATTTGATAGATACATACATACGTACACACACACATACATACATACATACATGAAGAATGACAGGAAGATGGAAGGAAGGAAGGAAGGGGGGGAGGGAGGGAGGAAGCAGAGATAAAGAAAATGAAAGAAAGAAAGAAAGAAAGAAAGAAAGAAAAAGGAAAAATCTGGAAAAGTAGTTCACTGACTCATAAATGAAAAGACCAAGAGCTAGCTAGATTCCCGGGCTCAAACTACATTATCAGGTATATTTTGCTTCTCTCGCTTTTGTGTTTGCTTCAATTTCCATCAAGTTCCTTCCAACGTGCAAAAATCAGCTTCTCTGCGCTTCAGGTCCTTAAAATTTGTCACATCTACATTCAGTGCCCCCAAATGTCTCCGACACTGCAGAGACTTATGCTCAACTCTGTAATGACCATTATTGTGGAAGACTGGAATTCAAGAAGAGGGATCTGAGTCATATGTCCGTTCCTGTATTGGGTGCGATTAACCACATTTTTTTTGCCCCAGAAAGGCATGTTCTGGGAGATAAGATAACCATGGGGAAGAAATGGGCAAAAAGCAACGCCAACAATGACTACTTTATAAGCCTTGAGCAGATATACTTGCCCCTTGGGATTTTTTGAGGTAAACTAGCATGTGAAGCAAAACAGACTTAGTCCTTATTCTTTTTGGCACAAAAAGTTGAGTGCGTTGAGTCTCAGAAGCTTAAGCAGTAATTGAAAGCAGTCTGACTCAGCAGCTTTTACAAACTTCCCTAAGTGACTGGGCGGGATTCTGAGCTATTGCAGAGAATTCAAGTAAGATAAAGACTGACTAGCGTCCATTCAAATTAGTGACAAAAAAACATTGGTGACCTTGGCAACAGAAGTCACAATGGATTGACAGAAAGGGAGCCAGGTGGCAGTGCACTGAGAAGTGTGAATGATAAATGAGCAAGTAAGAGACAGAGGGAAGAAAATACTTTTAAAATGTTCCATAGCAAAGCAAAGTTAATGAAAATAGCAGTTTTCTCAACTTAGAGGATACATGATAACAGTCCTCATCACTATGTTGTAGAATTACAAGTAACAATAATTTTGTTCATATTTTTCATACATTCTAAATTAGCCATGTTCAACATGTAACACTTTATAGTCAGAAAAAAATTAACATACCCTTAAAAATAAGCAATTAGGCTAAAACCCGATAATGCTATAAGGCCAGAATGCATCAAATTTACAATCCAGTTTCTGGCACACATCCAAATAAGGTGAACATCTGGATCTCCTGAAGCAAATGGAGAGTTGTGTACTAGGCCCTGTGGCTGCAAAGTAGATCCAGTAAATTCACAGAAGAGTTCAGGCTTATACCCTGGAGCTGTTATGGCAAACTGTACATCTAATTGACAGCTTCTTTGCTGAAAACATCAATAATCCTTCGTTGTGGGCTCCAGATCCGGAGCAAGACTCTGAGGGCTCATTTCAGTAAGTTATAGCTTTGCAGGTCACTTCTGCAGCAGATTTATATAAGGATCTTACAGTGGAGAGGGTGTTTGTGGAAATGTTCTTACTCTCTGAAAACCTGGGTTAAAGTTCTGCCTCAAAATACACATGAACAGAGCCGCAAAAAAACAAACAAAAAAAAGTTTTTTGTCATTTTCTGTTTGTTCTTATCTAAAATTTACTGAGTCAACTGCCAATAGAAGCAATGATTTCTTAGTTTTCTATCACATGAAAGTATAACCCAATGACAAAATAAAAATGTAAAGAGCAAATTATTGAATTAAAAATATCTTCATGGATCTTTACATTATTTTCTTTGTTCTAGTGAAAGCGGTTTGAAGATTTACCTTTATTGCAAAAGCATAACACACATTTGAGGAACTTAATCCTTTAATTTCCTTATTTGGAAAATCTAGACCTGCATACTCCAGTATGGTAGCCACTATTTACATGTGGCTTTTTAAATTTAAATTTAATTTAACTAAAATTAATTTAAAAAGGAAACTAAATTACTTGGTCAATCTAAACACATTCCATGTGCTTAACAGCCAGATGTGGCTGGTGGCTACCATACTGGATTGTTCAGAAGTACATTTCCATCATCACAGACAATTTCATTGTATAGCACTGGCATAGATCCGAACTTCTTGGAGGTTAACTTGTTGCTAGGCATTCCAGGAGCTGGGTGGGAATGATGACTTTTGTATTAAAAGACTGTTGTTGCAGAGACTATTAGTTTTCCTTAAACCCTCAACGGTCATTCATTAGCTGATTTCCAATAATTCAGACTCCCTTCATGGTGAGTATACCAAGTGACTAAACCTCAGAAAACTGAAGATAAACAGGAGAACTGTTCAGTGGCTTGCAGGAGGCTTCTGAAAGAGAAAGCTGTAGTATTTTACTGAGGGAATGAGCTCTGTTTTGGAGTACTAAGATGAAGGTCATAGCTAGTAATGGTGAAGTGGGAACATGGAAGAAGTTAGATACCTGAGATTTTTTGTGGTGCAATACTGTCATATCGATCCAGGATATAGTAACTGAAAAAGACATAGATCTGCACCATATTTAACCACTGTATTTTAGGTTCTTATAACTCAGAGCCAAACCATATCATAAAAGATTTTGTGTGGTTTTGTGCGTGGGTTTCCATGATGGTAAATACCTCTGAATTATTGGAGTACATGTTGCTAGGACCTGGGTCTCTCAGGCAAGTAATTATAAGATACAAATAGCAGGTAACAGTTTTTATATTGAGAGGGTTACAGATAGAGTTAGTTACTGATTCACTTTTTTTTTTTGTCTAGTTCATTAAGTGAACAATGATTTGGTTAATGAGAAAATCAGTGCATTTAACTTTATAAACCTGATTTCCTTGTAGTTTCATCTAGCCATCTCTGTACTTCTGCCCTATGATACATAAGAAAAATGCATTATGCTTTTTTTTTAAATTGGAGTATAATTGCCTTATAATGTTGTGTTAGTTTCTGCTGTACAACAAAGTGAATCAGCTATATGTATACATATATCCCCTCCCTCTGGGACCTCCCCCCACCTCATCCTGCCCATCTAGGTCATCACAGAGCACCAAGCTGAGCTCCCTGTGATATACAGCAGGTTCCCACTAGCTATCTATTTTGCACATGGTAGTGCATTTATGTCAAACCTAATCTCCCAATTCATCCCACCCTCCCCTTCTCCCCCATGTCCACAAGCCCACATTTCATCTTTCATAAAACTTTTCATTTTATTATAAAAAGGGACAGAATCAGTTTGTGCATGTCCTTTTGTCCTTTCCCTTCTCTCGTTTTCCTGATGGAATTAGGAAATTATAAGCAAAGGAGGACAAACTCCCTGAAAATTATGAAGATAAAAATTATATACTAAGAAGAGCAGAGCAGAAAGAAGTTTGCTTTCGAACAGCCATGGGTCACAAACCCATGAATTGAATAGAGTGAGAAAAATCCTTGTACTTGGTTAAACCACCAAGGGGTATCTGAAACATGCAGATGAAATAAAATGCTAAATGATACAATAGCTTTTGTAGAAAAGGCCCTAGGTATATACAGGGGTTTATGCCTGTAATGCGAGGCCATTTTACCTCTCGAATTCTAGGATCATGTGTGAAGAGGACAAAGACGCGTAGCAGCAGCTGTGGAATTCGTCAAGCCAATAACCAGATCTCAGGTTCAGCTTACTCCTTAGAAGCTGTAATTCTATTACTGTTCCTATGTACTGTTGCAGTCAAAGTCTCAGCCAATTATATGCAGGGTTTCCTGAGTCTAAATTCACCCGTTTCTGTGCTTCAAAGACTTCCATTAATCTCCTGGACCAGATCATGATGTAACAACTTGCCTGCTTCTGCATTTTGAGCACCTCGAAAGATTTCACCAGTGACTGCATGAATCTAATTTTCTTTTGTTTCAAATAAAATCCCCTTCATGCATGAAGCTCTTTAATGAACAAAGCTGGAACAGGTTTACAATAATTTATCTGTTGGTTAAACTCTTTCTGTTAAAAAGAAAGAGAGGCTTTCTGTGGTATCCTGCGATGAGGCAGAAAGGGGCTGCAGTGTGGAAACACCTGTCATGCTTGAAATAAAGTTAAAGATAATTATTCTAATATATGAAATAGATATATAATTGTATTTTAAATGATTTATAAAAATTATCCTACAAATTTACTTGATTTTGTCTTTTAAAATTTCATATATTCTACCAATAGGGTATATATGACTTAAACTGTCCTCTCATTTCCATAGAGTCAAACAGTTATTCAAATATCATTCACCTATTTTAATAACTTATTTATAGAAGTCAAAGATAATAATAATAATAATGATTTCAACCTCACTTCCCACAGGCTACCCAGGTATGCAGTAGATTTTTTTCAACAAAATTTATTAAAATAGTAGTAATTCTGATATATGGATGAGAATTTAATTTAGAGGAATAATATTTAGTCATAAAAAGCAAAGCTCAAACCAAAAATATTCCAGAAAACGAGGGAAGAGTAGAGAATGAAAAGCATAGGAAAGATATGTGAATGTATGTAAATAACAACTTTGTAAAATAATGATAATTATGTACTAGTAGAGTAAATATGTTGTATTAAAATATGCGAGAACATGGTTACTGGTGGGATATGGGTAAACAGGGGCAGGGCCCATGTCTGTATTAAGTGAAAATAGACAAACTGCTCCATGGTATATTTCATATTGCTCACTATTATTTACTTTTTCTTGTGTCCACCTCTTATCATGTGTCTTCAGTTCAGTCCAATACAGATAGAGGACATTACTTGCTCCAGGGATGAGCAGCTTGGCCATGTGGATTTTCTTCAGCCAACAGAGTGAGACAGAAATGAAATGTAAAAGTTTCAAGTCTAGTTTTTTTTCAAAAAAGCAAAAGTTTCAACTTCTCCGAAAACTTTTGATTTCTGTTATGACAAATATGCCTCAGTCTGCTGTTTCAAGAAGAATGAGTGATACATGAACCAGACCTAAAGCAAACCTGTATTTTGGAAGCCAAGAGCAATGAAGCCCAGCATTCATCAGTTGAACCTCAGCCAAGCAGAGGGATGGGCAAAAAACAAATGCCTAAGTTCTATGTCAGTGAGACTGTTATTTTTATGCAGCAAAGTGTATCTGAAACTCCCTTTATTATAGTTTCTGAAATCACTAAGATGCTGTCTAGTAGATGGTTTCTTAAATAAAATGTTTCTAGAAAGCTTAAGGATGTGGTATGAGAGAAGTCTGATGTGTCCAATCTACCTGTAATTACATTTTAAGACAGAGACATGTCTGTAAAATAATCATGGGTGTGGCTTTGAAATACAGAAAATAAATGAATAGAGAGAAAAAGTCACAGTGTTCCTGAGAAAGAGAACTTTAGAGGAAAAAGTGGCACTAATCTTGGTTAAAAGAAAATAGATCTCTATGAAATGCAAAAAGACATCTTTCTATTTACCAGCAAGAAATAGATTAAGAAAACTTCTCAGATGCCAAATGGTATATATTTTTCAAAGCTCTCTTCAATACTGACAAAATAGTATAATGAAAATGAAAAGGTGTCTCAGAAACTGAATGGAAATATGATGGAGAAAGATGTACTATGGAGCCACTCCCAGGAAGCAGAGCATTTCCTACTTCTAGTTTGGAGACATTATTGGATACAAGTGACTGCTTAAGTCACCAGTCCTAATGGTGACTATGTGTTTTATGGTCTTTCCCTTTTTGAATGGAGGTGCTGCTTGCAGTTTACCCTTTCCCATTTGACCATTGTTTGTTGGATATCAGGACATAGAAATGATCTTTTTATGTCACAGTTTTCTAAAACAAAGACAACCAGAATTAGACATGATCGAAATAAGAGCATTCTTAGCATTTAATTAGATTTCATAACTGGATGAAAATTTTGTGGTTTGGGGAAGAAGAGAATATATTTTTCATTTGGGGGTGGTTATAAATCATTGTGACCAATAGGGTGGACTGCAATAGTGCACTAATTCAAATTCCAAATATGAGACAAAAATGTTAAAAAAAATGAGAGGAAAGACCGTCTTTGTGTCTTACCAAAAAGTATGTTTGTAAAATAACACAAAGTGCAAAGTAAAGCATTGAAAAATATACTTAAAACATTTTAAAAATTGGCTTAAAAAATTGGTGATGAGTTTTTAAATACAACATCAAAAACACAATCCACAAAAAGAAAAAGAATAATTTGGATTTCACTTTTAAAAGATTCTTCTCTGTTAAAGACAATATTAAGAGAATAAAAAGAGTAGCAACAGACTAGGAAAAAAAAATTACAAAACATATATCTTATTCAGGACTTGCATCCAAAATACATACGGAACTCAAAATTAAATAAGGAAAAAAATCCCCTACTTCATGAAGTTGGAAGAAGATCCGATCAGACACCTCATCCAGAAGATATGCAGATGGAAAATAAGTATATGAAAATATGCTCAGCATCATATGCCATGAGGGGATTGCAAATTACACAACAGTGAGATACCACTACATGTCTGTTACAATGGCTAAAATTCAAAAGAACTGACAACATCACATGTGTTGAGTTTATGGAGCAGCAGGAATTCTCATTCATTTTTGGTAGAAATTCAAAATGGTACACTCACTCTGGAAGACAGTTTAGTTCTTACAAGCTAAACATGGTCTCATCATATGATCCAACAATTCCATGCTAGTTACTTACCTAGGTAAGTTGAAAACTCATATCTACATAAAAACTTCCACATGAATATTTATAGCAGATTTATTCATAATTTCCCCAAGAATGGACACGACCAATATATCTTTCAAGGGATGAATGGGTAAACTGTGATATATTTATACAATGGAATATTATTCAGTGATAGAAAGAAATGAGCTATTAAGCCACAAAAAAACATGGAGGAACCTTAAATGGCTACTGCAAAGTGAAAAAAAGCAGTTTGAAATGGCTATATATTGTATTATTCCAACTATATAACATTCTTGAAAGGCAACACAAGAGAGAATAAAAAGATGAGTAGTTGCCAGGAATCTGGAGAGAGGAAGGAAAGGATGAATAGATGGAGCACAGAGGACTTTTAGGACAATAAATCTCTTCTGTATGATAATGTAATAGTCAATACATGATGTTTTGTCAAAACCTGTAGAATATACAACAAAAGAGTGAAACCTAATATAAACTATGGATTTTAGTCAATAGTAGCATATCAATATTTGTTCATCAATTGCAGCAAATATACCATACTTATGCAAGGTATTAGCAACAGGGGAAAGTCTGAAGGCGCTGGGGAGAGGGAGTATGTGGACACTCTCTGTACCACCTCCTCAGTTTTTGTCAACCTAAAATGGCATAAAGACTGTGGCTATTAATTTTAAAAAGACAATATTTTAATATAGTGTGATATATTTCAAGGATAGAATACTACATAGTAAATTAAAACAAAATCAGAGTTACATAGAATACATGGATGGATTTCACAGAAGTTTGTGAAGTTAAATTGCAATGTACAGATTATACACTCTTTGATTCAGTTAATATGAGTTCAAAGACAGGCAAAATTAAGTGATTTTGATAGAAGCCAGCACACTGGTTAACTTGGCATGAGCATTAACTGGGATATGACAACAGGCAACCATCTGTGGTCCTGAAATTATTTTTATCTTTTCTTCCCCTAATTTTTAGTTACATCGATGTATGCAAAATAAAAATTTCAGTGTTAAGATAAGTTCACTTTACTCATATTACTCCAATAAGAAAAGGAAATCATTATTAGCTTCATTCACAAAATATAATTACAGTAGATCACAGTGTCACATTTTTTTCTATCAAATTAATCATGTATAAACACCACTAAGCTATATACTAGGCAGCAATGGAACAGAAATCAGAAGGCAGCAATATAGGAGAAATGAAAAAAGAAGAGGAAACACCTGAATTCAGACATATGATGATGAATGAAAAATAAATCACTCATTTTACTTATGAGTAGAATAGGTGTGGAGAATTTAAGTTATTCTGAATTTACAGGGTAGCAGGAGGATGATGGCTCCATCTATTTCTCTCATTATAAATTCCCTCTATTTCCTCCTCAAAAGTGACTGGTCCTAGTCAAGCACTCGTGTTTGGTTAACTCCTAACCTCTTCAAAATTTTAAGTTCCTATCTGAATGTCTACTAAATTAGTTTTTAGATAAAATTTAATTATAAAACTAGATATTCAGGGAGTAACATGAAAGGCAACAAAAGAAAAAAAGATGATAATAGAAAAACGTTGGAAGATATGGTACATATATACAATGGAATATTACCTAGCCCTAAAAAAGAATGATATAATGCCATTTTCAGCAACATGGATGGACCTAGAGATTGTCATACTGAGTGAAGTAAGTCAGACAGAGAAAGACAAATATCATATGATATCACTTATATGTGGAATCTAATAAAAGGGTACAAATGAACTTACTTACCAAACAGAAATAGAATTACAGATGTAGAAAACAAATTTATGGTTACTGGGGTAAGGGCTGGGGGGGATAAATTGGGACATTGGGATTGACATATACACATTACTATATATAAAATAGATAACTAATAAGGACCTACTGTATAGGTCATTACTCTGTAATGGCCTACATGGGAGAAGAATCTAAAAAAGAGTGGATATACAATATGTATAACTGATTGACTTTGCTTTACTCCTGAAATTAATGCGACATTGTAAATCAACTATACTCCAATAAAAATTTGTTAAAAAAAATAAAAGAAAAACGTTTCAGAATGAAAAGCATCAAATTTATATAGAAACACCGTCTTTTCATATCTAAGCCTAGGCTTCTTTAGCATCATAGTCAAGAGAAATCACTGAGTGCTGGAATATCTCACAGGTGGCTTTTTTTGAGATTATGTCAAAAATTAAACAAAATTTAAAAGATCCTCTAAACCCATTAATGATAAATATCATTATTTAAAATGTTCCTACTTATTTAGAATAATGCTTATGAATCATGTCTTAAAATGTCTGCTTAGAAATTCTTTTTTCATGCCTATATATATTCTCTGGCACTTATCTATCTGTCACAGTGGAACATTGTGACATTTAGTCCTCTTTCTTGATACATGGCCTATTTGATCTGGATTTTCAAGTACCTTGCCCAAATAGAGTTTAGATGGTGATCTTAATCACCATCCAGTACTGACATTTTATTACACAATTCCAGTGAACTCTTCCTCTTCCTTTTCAATGAGTGATATATGAGGTTTTCTTATGGCAGAGAATGAAAAGATTCTTTATAAATTTCATCTTCAGTAGAAGACTCCTCAGTTAATACATATTTCATAGGCTATAGCAGGCAATCTACCTTTTCTTGGAGGTTCCTGTCACTTTCACATTTGGAAGTTACTTTGATGATCTCCTGTTTCATGATGTCATAATCCAAAAATTATATACCTATACATATATGGAATGGTGGACTGTTAAACATTTCATCTGTCTCCTCAAACTATGCCAACAGCTTTATTTGACATAGAACATTTTAGAAAGCTATTAACAACACAAACTAAAAATCACAAAGAATGAAAGAAAGCTAGCATCATATTAAAAAAAGAAACTACTATTTTGGAGTCTTGTGATAATTAACATGGAAAAATACATTCTTTCCATGTTGAATTTTTTTGGTATGAAAAATCACTAATTTCTAAGCCACTCGTATTAATCTGCCTATCATTATAATTAACTTCTGAATTCACCAACAATTAAATTTTAAATTTTTTCCCAGTTCTTTTAGTGAGATGTACTTTCTTAGAGTAATTGCCTTTTTCCAAAGTGGAAATATAAGTTTAGAGTCAAGGCTTTGTGCTCCATCTGTCTTTGAATTAAATATATAGGCTGTTATCTATATTTATATAAGTTAAGGTATCCTGAAATATACCAAGAGATATTCAAAAGAGGTCATGAAGGAGGTCAACTGTTGCACTGAATTTCATAAATTCTAATGTTTAGTGGGACTCTGCATATATAATACTGATATTCCCAGTATAAAGAGAAAATAAAATCAAATATAAATCGGAGTAGTTAAAATAGATTAGTACCCACACCAGACTTGATATTTTGCATTAGTTCAATAAATACCTCTAGTGTTCCTATTGACTTTAAAGCTACATGATAAGAGCTGAATATGGCCTAGGGAAAGGCTCAAACCAAAAAGATTAAACACATTGCTTGCTCTTCATTTTGGTGATGAAATGATTCAACCTTTGAGAACATTTCTCAAAGAAAGCAGAGTTAAAATTAAAACATATGATTTTAGGATTTATAATTAATTATCTTTTATATAGTGTATGTTTAAATCTTTTTGCCATTTTTAATTGTATTTTATTTATAGGAGTTGATTTATATGTTATGGATAAAAACCTTTTTCAAATATCTGTATTGAAAGTATCTTCTCCATTGTTATGACTTGCTTCTTCATTCTCCTAAAGGTATATTTTAATGAACATTCTTAATATTAATGAAGTTCAATTTATCAATATTCTCCTTTAAAGTAATTCCTTTTCTTAATGTAATTTTGATAATCCAAGTTCATGAAGACATTCTAAGTATTTGATCCATCAGAAATTGATTATTACTGTTTTTAAAGAACATAAAAGTCATAATTTCTTGATTTTTTTTCATGAATAAAGGTGTCAAATTCATCTACCACCTTTTACAAAAGGAGAAAAAAACTTCCCCCATGGTTTTTCAGAGGACTTTTATCCTAAATTTGGTAACCATTTTGTTTTCAATTATTTCTGCTATCTCTTTAGGTTCATTGGTCGATTTCATCTAAGTTTACATTTTTATCACATTGTTTTAAGTATCAATACTTAATGATAATTGTCACTGTATGGTAGTATAAATCCCCAAATTAGTTTTTCTTCTTCAAGAGTGTTTTGGCTATGGTCCTAAGTATATAGTTGCATATTTATTTTCAGTCCATTTATTTCCCACACACCTTTCAAATCATCCTATAAAATCCTACCAAAACACCTACTGGAACATTTTTTGGGATTTAATTGAACCCATAGGTCATTTCATGTAACAAAATGTGCTTCCAGCATGTTTATAGGCAAACATCATCTCTTCACACCTAATCTTAGGCCTCCATAACAACATATTCAAGAGAAATCATTGTATGCTGGCATATCTAGCCAGTGGCTTTCCTGGAGATTATGCCAAAAATAAAATAAACTAGGCACTACAAACACATCACTGATAAATAATGCCATTAAAAATGTCCCCACTTATTTAGAATAATGCTCACGGAACACTGATATTTTTAGAACATTCAAACCTTCAACCCATAACAATACTATATTCCTAAAACAAAGGAAATAAAGCAATATGGGTATGCATATGGCTGATTCACTTTGTTGTACAACAGAAACTTACACATCATTGTGAAGTGACTGTACTCCAGTAAAGGTGCATAAAAAAAAAGACAAAAATAATTTACAGAAAATAAAAAAGCAAAACTAAACAAATGGGACCTAATTAAACTTAAAAGTTTTGCACCACAAAGGAAACTATAGACAAAACAAAAAGACAACCTACTGAATGGGACAAAATATTTGCAAATGATATGACTGATGGGGGTTAATATCAAAAATATATAAATGCTCATACATCACAAAAAATAAAGACAACCTGATTAAAAAATAGGTAGAAGGACTGAATAGACACTTTTCCAAAGAGGAAATGCAGATCGCCAACAGGCACATGAAAAGATGCTCAACATTGCCAATCATCAGGGAAATGCAAATAAAAACCACAATGAGATGTCACCTCACACCAATCATCAAAAAGAACAAAAATAACAAATGCTGGGGAGGATGTAGAGAAAAGGGAACCTTCATATACTTTTGGTGGGAATGTAAATTGGTGTAGCCACTGTGGAAACAGTATGGAGGTTTCTCAAAAAACGAAAAATAAAACTACCATATGACCCAGCAATTCCACTCCAGGGAATATATCCAAAAAAAAAAAAAAAAAAACCGAATTCAAAAAGATGCAGGCATCCCAAAGTTCATAGCAACATTATTTACAATTGTCAAGATATGGAATCAACCAAGGTGTCCATCAACAGATGAATGGATAAAGAAGGTGTGGTATATATATAATGGAATACAACTCAGCCATAAAAAAAAAAATGAAATTTTGCCATTTGCAGCAACATGGGTGGACTTGGAAGGCATTATGTTACGTGAAATAAGTTAGACAGGAAAAGACAAATACTATATGATATCACTTATGTGTAAAATCTAAATAATACAACAAACTAGTGAATATAACAGAAAAGAAGCTGACTCAGATATAGAGAACAAACTAGTGGTTACCAATGGGAAGAGGGGAGGGGGAGGGGCAATAAAATGGTAGGGGATTAAGAAGTATAAACTACTATGTATAAAACAACCTACAAGGATATATTGTACAACCTGGGGAATAAAAGCATTACTTTATAATAACTATAAATGAAATATCACCTTTAAAAATTGTGAATCACTATATTGTACACTTCTAATTTGTATATTATACATCAGCTATACTACAATAAATAAATAAAGTTTCTATCTTTTTTTTGAAAGATAGCCTACATGTAGTAAAGCTAATAAAATAATCTTATTTGTACATTCCAATAATTCTGTACCCAGTAACCCTCATCCAGATGAAGGTATAGAACATTTCCTGCATCCCATTAGGTTCCTTCATGCACCCTATAGTCTACATCCCCTGCCTCTGTATAACAACCCTTCTGATTTCTATAAACATCAGTTAGTTATACCACTTTGTGAAAATAATTAAATGGAATCATACACCATGTATGATTGGCTTCCTTCACTCAACATACCTTTTTTGAAATTCATGGTGCTGTGTGAACTAATATACTCGTATCAATCAATATAACATACTACCAACTAATGCAATAATTGACTAATATACTGATATCAATATAATAATATCAATTACATGGATATATAACAATTATTTATCCATTTGTATTTTAGTTGGCATTTTGCTTATTTTCCATTTTTGAATTATCTGATCTGACTTGAAGTGTGGGTAAAGTTACAACACTGCTTCATTTGATTAATAGATTCTTTATTATAAAATAAAATTAAGCAATTTAATCTTCTACAGGATTTCTCTCTCTCCTGGCAATACTAAGGAGTATTTTCTCAGCCTCTTTCCCTTTATTTTAGCACCCTTCTGTTAACTAAGATAAGTTTCAGTGACTGTATAATATGCCTAATTGTCTCTCCTACTCTTATGGTCTCCCAAAATGGAATAATGTGTTTTGGTGTGAAGAAGATGTTACATAACTCATTTGTAGAGACAGAAACAGGGGAATTTTCATGATTAATGAATGCTTATCTATGAACTGTTACATAGGGCCAATCTACCTATTCTGTGTTTCACTTCCTGGACTAAGAAAGGAAACAATTATGAAAATATTGTATATGAAAAACTCTCAACCATAAGTCTGTTTATGTTCAATACAATTACATGTTCTCCACGTCTCTGCCTGCAGTGATAATATGTAAAACAATATGCTTATTCATTCACCTACTGACTGCTATTTGTTGTTGTTTCCTATTTTTTGGTTATTACATCCCCCAAATTAAATTGGCATAAACACTTGTAGGGACATATGCTGTTATTACTCTTGGGTAAATACCTAGAAGTGGAATAGTTAAGTCATGTGGTAGGTGTATGTTTAACCTTACAAGAAATGGCCAAACTGTCTTCTGTATTGGTTGTACCCACTTACAATCCTACCAGCAGGGTATGAGACTTCCAGGTGTCCCTCATCCTCACCAACACTGATATAATCGGCCTTTGTAACTTTAGACTTTCAAAAGACAGTAGTAGGGCTTCCCTGGTGGCGCAGTGGTTGGGAATCCGCCTGCTGATGCAGGGGACACGGCTTCGTGCCCCGGTCTGGGAAGATCCCACATGCCACAGAGCAGCTGGACCTGTGAGCCATGGCCGCTGAGCCTGCGCGTCCAGAGCCTGTGCTCTGCCATGGGTGAGGCCACAACAGTGAGAGGCCTGCGTACCGCAGAAAAGACAGTAGTGATATCTCATTGGGGATAATAATTTGCATTTTCCCAATGACTAATGAAGTTTAGCATATTTGCCATCTTTTTTATCATCTTTGCTGAGCTTTCACTTCAGTATTGTGCCCATGTTTAATTTTGTTTCTTCTAATTCAGATTTGATACTACTTTTTATAACAAGATACTTTATTAGATATGCAATTTCCAAATATTTTCTCCAAGTCTGTATCTTTTCATTCTTTTAACAGCCTTTCACTTTGTTTTTGATTCGTAGTTTTTACACATTATAAATACTAATCTTTTCTTGCATATATAAACTTAAAATATCATCAGTTTTATGGGGTAGCCCTGTCTTTGACTTTGTTGTTTAATGTAGGCTTTTAAATTATTATTTGAATACAGTTAAATATTCTGATATTTTCAAATGTGGAATGTGTATTTGGTGTTTTTTCAAATAAGCTACCATAAACTGAAATCATCATGATATTCTTGCATTTTCCTCTATATTTTTAAAAATGTTTCCTTTTTTGTTTAGATCCTTAATCCAATCAGTGTATATTAATACAGAACATTTTTAGACACACTTCTGCTGGTAATTCCAGAGTTTTCAACAAAACAGAATGAAGCCTTAAAGAAATTCTTCAACTTACAGGAAAACTAGTGAATTCCCACACAGTCATGCAGCTTCTACTTTTCATAGAATATATTTCCTTCTAACAGAGTCCTAGAGATAAAGTTTCTATGTCACCTCTCTTAGCACAGTTGTTTTATTTTCTCATTCAGTTAGTGGTCCCTACTCTACTCTTATTATAACAATTGGGTTAAGAGGTCCTTACTCCACTTCTCCATTCAGATGGTCCTGCATGGACGTTAAGTACTTAATCCCTAGATATTAAGGGCAGTATTTGTAGCAAAAAACACCCTAGTTTCTGTGACTCTAAATCACAAGTTTCTCTACTTACATGTTGGTCGTTCTTTGAGTCTGAAATACAAGAAATCTGTTCATTTATTATTTATTTTTCATTCTTGAGCTCAACAGTGTTTTTAAAATTGTAGTATTATTTATTTAACATTATTATGAATTTGCGTATGTAAGTCTGTATTTTCTCAGACATATTGATGGTTATAATGCTTTCTTAAACCAATTAATTATTTTTGGTTTTCTAACATACATTTTTTAAAAATTATTGATTTTAAATTACATTGCACTGTAATCAAGGATTGTTCTCTCTGGGGTATTTATCTTTATGGACTTTTAAATAATTTCTTCATGATCAATTTTTCAGTAAATGTTTTATGAATATTACATGTGACCTCAAAAGGAAACACTAGTTTTAAGCTGTTAATTGAGTTATTCAATTGCTATATACACTTACTAAAATATATGTGCTTGATATGTCTGTCTCTGAAAAATTTGCTTGCAAATGTTTCGATGTGAAGGTGGTTTCCCAACTTCATAACATTTATAACTTCTTTTGTATACATATATATATATTTGCTTTGTGTATTTCAGAAGCTAGTTTGCAATATTCTACAAAGTTATAATTGCTATAATTTCTTACAGCAATTGTTCCTTTTAGTTCACTAACTCTGTGGTAATATCATTAATAACTAATTGACAATAATCATTATTAAACTCCAAATATTTAAAAAGTAAATGAATATTTAATTATTAAAATAATTATGAAATCCATCTTATTAATTATTAAATTTCTTTAATTTCTACAAATAGACCATATTAAAACATAGTTATCTTATATTTAGTGTCTCTATGTGAGATTTGTATTTTTTTATATCATTTTTCATTGCCCTACTTTCAGGCTTTCAGGGTTATCTATCATGTTTTAGATTTGTATTCCAGCTATTGCTAGATTTTTTATAAATAACGGAAGCTGGGTGACATTTGGTGGATATGCTTACCCTATTTACATTAATAAAAATTATTGATGTATTTAGATTTGTTTACTATCCCATTTCTTTAATTGACTTTTTAAAAATTAATTTATTTTTGGCTGCGTTGGGTCTTTGTTGCTACATGTGGGCTTTCTCTAGTTGCGGCGAGCGAGGGCTACTCCTTGTTGAGGTGCACGGGCTTCTCATTGCGGTGGCTTCTCTTGTTGCAAAACATGGGCTGTAGGCGCGCAGGCTTCAGTAGTTATGGCTTGCGGGCTCTAGAGTGCAGGCTCAGTAGTTGTGGCACACGAGCTTAGCTGCTCCGTGGCATGTGGGATCTTCCAGGACCAGGGCTCGGACCCATGTTCCCTGCATTGGCAGGTGGATTCTTAACTACTGTGCCACCAGGGAAGTCCCAACTATCCCATTTATAACAACCTGATTTTTTGATGGCAGTTACTATTGACTAACCCAAAACCTATGCTTAAGCTTCTTTTCCCTTTTAAAGTGACCACATTTTGTCAATTACCACTCCTTTAAATGTCATGATCCAGATGACAGGCAGAGGCACCTGAGTAGAGAAACAAATGTAGCCAGTGCCACCCTTCCTCTTTTCTCCTAATCTTATTAAGGGTAAAGAGCCTGAAGCTGCCTAACCCTCACATAGGCATCAATCACAGATGGGGATAGGCAGCAACATGCTGAGGAGATGGGGGTCAGGGGAATAACCTCATTCCTTGATGTAGATTCATTGAACAGTAGAACTGATGTCAGCACCTTCCTATTCCCAAACTTCTACATTTCCACTTTCTTTCAACATCTTTTTTTCTTAATGACTGTACACCAGTATATAACATTAAACTTCTCTCACTGGAAATTGACAAATTTAAGCCTAATAAGACAAATTACTCTTTTCTACAGAATCTATTCCTTCAGAGTGTTTCCTATCTTACAGACTCATCCCACAAGCCAGAAACCAAAGCATCGCTTTTGGTTCCCCACTCTTGTGATCTCCTAAACCAATTTGCTACTGAGTTCAGTTCATTTATATTCTATGCTTGAATTCATCCTTGTCTCTGCATTCTTCCTTCATTTTTGTAAGAGTTTTCTAATTTACCCTCCACTTTCCAGCTTGGCCCCTTCATATACATCTGATATTGCTGTAAGGAAACTTGTTACAATTCTACATTAATTATGTCAGTCCTATTATTAAAATTATGATGTGCCCTCCCCCATGATTTCAATATGATTTTCACACTCCTTGTCTTAAACATGCAATTCCTCCACAAACACATCTCTGTTTAACTTTCCCTTTCTAAGCCCACCTTTACTCCATATGCTGACTCATCTCTAGTCATATTAGAGAATTATCTTCTCTGAATGTTGGACAATTTAACACTTCTGCATCTAAGTATATAGCATTATTTCAAAAATAGACTATCTTTTCCTGTACTCTTTTTTTTAAATTAAACTTAACTCTTAATCTTCCTCCAAAACTCAGCATCAGTGTGAATTTCTGCAAGCCTTCCTAGAAACTCTCTTCATAGTTCCTAGATGCTCCTTTCCAATGCCTGTGCAAACCTTAAAGCTCATTTTTAAATTGTTGTCATTGGCTGATATTTCTGTCTCTTGTCCTAATTGGACATCACAATGCAGTCTTAATATATTCCTCTGAATTATCTCCCAGCTGCACTGTAGAAGAAACTACTCATTACACTGGATCATCTGATCACCTGCCCAGGTTTTCTCAAACCATTTTTGGGAATCTTGTTAAAATGTTTTCATGCTTCAGAAATAAATCACCTTGGAGTTCCCTGGTGGCTCAGTGGTTCAGAATCTGCCTGCCAATGCAGGGGACACGGGTTGGAGCCCTGGTCTAGGAAGATCCCACATGCTGCGGAGCTGCTAAGCTCATGCGCCAAACTACTGAGCCTGCACTCGAGAGCCTGCAAGCCACAACTACTGAAGTCTGCGTGCCTAGAGCCTGTGCTCCACAACAAGAGACGCCACCGCAATGAGAAGTCCACACACCACAACGAAAAGTAACCCCCGCTTGCTGCAACTAGAGAAAGCCGGTGCATAGCAACAAAGAACCAACGTAGTCAAAAATAAATAAATAAATTAATTAAGAAAAGAAAGAAATCACCTCAAACCAGCTTATTATTCTACAAGTTATTCTTTCTCTCAATTCAAATTTACAGCAAGCAAAGAAAATAATCATATAGTAAACAATATTAGATAATTTCATGAAATATAAACTGTTAGTCTACATCTGGGCTACTTTCCAGTTAATAGCAATTTCCAGGGTGCCATGGTTGGGAAAATAGATTGCTAGTGGGAACCCCCTGTACAGCACAGGGAACTCAGCTTGGTGCTCTGTGATGACCTAGATGGGTAGGATGGGGGGAGGGCGTGGGAGGGAGGTCCAAGAGGGAGGGGATATATGTAAACATATAGTTGGTTCACTTTGTTGTACAGCAGAAACTAACACAATGTTGTAAAGCAAGTATACTCCAATTAAAAAAAAAATGGGACATTCACTATGAGTGAATCTCTGGGCCTACTCATATTAAAAGTTAAAATGGGATTTTGAAAAATAAATGATTATTCAAATATAACAAATTATGAACTATTTGTACTAGTTTCTCTCTTAATTTGATACTAAACACCTGTTTCCACCATATTTGCATTTTAACCCCTTCACAAAATTTAAGCTTTTAAGAACAAGTTGAAGTGTCCTTTATTCACATGTAACAAGATAATCAGTGGATTGAGTTTCATCCAAGTATTTGTGTCTTTCTACCTTGCAGAGAGAAAATGCCTGCCCCCTTGAAATGTGGACATTACATCAATTGAAAAATAGAGTATAATTTTAAAGTTTTCCCCCTTTGCATCTAGACACATAATGTATGTTTGGTGCCTGGAATGTTGTAAAGAACTCCATCCGTCAGCATGCTGGAAAAAAAGGGAGCTAAGTCAAACTGGCAAACTTTGAGAAGAGTTTAATAAAGGGACTAAAGTATGACAAAATTATAGGGAAATCAAAAGTAAAATACAGGACCCCAGGGTGCTGTAATTACCCCTAGGTCTTAAAGTACAGCAACACATCAAAGTCACTTTCCAAGGCAAGTAGCTATAGGAGAGAACTGCCTTTCCAGAAAGGGAGAGTTCCTGGAGGGGTACAGCAGGTCTCAGCCACCACTAAAGCAGCAAGCCAAGAGAATAAATAACACAACCTTACTCAGGCTTCCTAGTGTTCCCAGTTGTTCCAACCACCCAAAGTTAGATAACAAGGGATCCCATGCTGTCCACACAGGACAGCCTCCCACAGCAGAGAGCAGATGAAGAAAATGGAGAATGAACCAAGAGTCACAAAGGGAAAATCTCCAAACCAGTCTACTCCATAACTTCTCAGCATTCTTTCTTACATTTTACTCTGGTGAGAATTGAATTTTTATAGCACAGGAGAACTCAAAGTCCCACCAGCAACCACACTGCATTTGCTGAAGTCAACTCAGTTCAACTTCAGCCTGAAACTGAATATATTAGACATCATTAATGTTCTCCATATAAGGCAGTGGGTTGAAGGTGGCAGGAAGAATCAATCATTAATATAGTACAATCTTTCCTTCTTTAGCTGATCAGAAGAACGGAATTTGTAATCAAGTTCCTATATTGCTAGTACTTTCTACTATTTCTTTTCTCCTCAAATAGCCAATCAGTTAGATGGACTATTTAACCAATTGGGTGAGCTTAACCTTCATATCTTGGAGTTATTTTCTATTTGAGTTTACTTCAGTTTTCCATTAACCAGGATTATTAACTAAGAAAGTAGTAATAGGGACCCCCAGTGAATACTTAGGTTTCCAGGCTTGGTCCTGCTACCTTCCATGTGTATCAGAAGGCAATTTTCTTCTAGTGACTGGGATCACTCTCCCTGGCCAGCACATATTCTCCTCTTCATGTTCATTCAACAACATGAGAAACCCAGTCTGGCCAAACAACAGTCATGTATTTGAATTCTGACTATATTCCTCAGTGAAAGCATTTCTTTATTGGGCTCAAAGACCTCTAAGTGTTTATGGCAGTTGCCATATCCCGTAGAATGACACCTCAACATTGTAGGCATTCTGACTTTAGACATCAGCACACTTCCTTCATGCTAGCTCTTTCTAGGTGATAGAACACATAAGACCAGTTGATTCTGTGAGTGAAAATCTATTGCCACATTTCACTTCTTATAAAACGTGCCCAGTGGTCAGAGGAAATACTGTGTGCAAAACCATAGAAATAGATAACACGATTGCTATAGAGTCAGATTCCCTCTCCATGCTCCCTCAAAAATGAAATGCGCAGGCTTCCCTGGTGGCGCAGTGGTTGAGAGTCCACCTGCCGATTCAGGGGACACGGGTTCGTGCCCTGGTCTGGGAAGATGGCACATGCCGCGCAGCGGCTAGGCCCGTGAGCCATGGCTGCTGAGCCTGCGCGTCCGGAGCCTGTGCTCCGCAACGGGAGAGGCCACAACAGTGAGAGGCCCGCGTACTGCACAAAAAAAAAAAAAAATGAAATGTGCAAAATCAAATTTTCATGAAGTGATCAGCTATTTTCCTCAGATAAATGGGAATATCTCATGAATTTGGCATTGGCTCATGCTATAAGCACGTTGTACACTCAACAGTGGTGCCATCCAGATTAGCTTTGATGAGAAGTTCATGTTGAACTCATGTCTGTCCCTGTTTCTTGCCTCCATTACAACTTTATACATCAGGCCATTAAGATGGAGAGATTGAGAAAAGAAGCTGATAATTCTAGCACTGGTCATCCATCTGATATATCTGATAACTGCATGCTTTCTTTGCAGGAAATGCTCTTTGGTAGGCATTTATGTTCAACATAGATATTTTTGCACTCCATGTCATGCATTTACACATCTTTCTCCCAAACTTTTTGCACTCCGTTCCAATATTTGGAGTTTTTTTGTTTTGTTTTTTGAACCACTGGTCACCTAGTCAAAGCACTAACTATTAATGACGCATTTCTAATTCAGCCTCTCTATGTAGAAGGTCTTCTTTCCATGGATTGAACAAACAGGTGCACCACCCAGAGATCTATCTTTAAGGATAATTTCTCTTCTCCATTGTCTTTAGAGCTACCCCTGAGTGGGGCTTTAGGGAAGAAGTCATTCATTTCTGACTGGTGGCAGCAGAACGTGCGGATATATTCACAAATCAAGTTCCTGTTGTCCTCTGTTTTATTCATTTTGAGCAGAGGCCACAGGTATGAGCTTATAGGAAAGAAGAAAAGCAAAAGGAGATCTAGTGCAGGAATCTGTGATATCTGCTCATGTAGCTTTTTTTTTTTTTTTTTGAGCTTTCAGGAACTAATCAGGTCCAATCTCCTAAATACTATTTATATTATATAATTTAATGCTGTTGTGCATATCCATTTTTAATTTATGAAAGTATTTATGAATGGATGCATTTTGTATGTGATATTTATTTTGTGAATTGAATAACAACCACTACATAATGAGCAGTTGAACTTAATTAATGAGTTTGTATTTCATTGTATCAGTTTCCAATTGCCATCATAACAAATTACCACAAATCTAGTGGCTTAAACAATCCAAATTTATTTTCTTACAGTCCTGGATGTCAGGATTCCAAAATCAAGGTGTTGACAGGGCTGCATTCTTTTTGGAGGCTTTAAGGGATTATCTGTTTTCTTGCCTTTTCTAACTGTAAGAGGGCACCTGCATTCTTTGGCTCACGGAGCCATCCTTCATCTTCAAAATCAGCTGTGTAGAGCCTTCCAATCTCCCCCTCTCTATTTTATTTGACTTGGAACTCTGGCCTTCTGCTTATTAGGACCCTTGTGACTATATTGGGCCCACCTAGATAATTAGCGATAACTTCTTCATCTCAAGATCCTTAACTTAATCATATCTGCAAAGACCTTTTTTGCCACGTAAGGTAACATGTTCACGAGCAAATCCCAGTATGAACCAGACAACATTTCAAATGGAGAATAATTTGTCAGTAGAAAAGGGCATGGCCTTACTCCCAAATTCTCTGATTTAGGACTCAATCTCTCACTGGGATTTGTCAAGGCGCCATGAAAATTCTCTCTCTGACACAGACACTTGCAATAACAATAGGTTTCTGGGTCATAAGGCCCAAGTAGCAGGGCAGTTTGCACAGCAACCTGGATCTATTACAGGGCCCTTCTCATTCTGGGCTCAACTCAAAATTAGCAGCCTTTCAAATGACCCAGGAAGAGGATTGGAATAGGATGGCCAAATGTGACATACATTGCCTTTAAAATCCATAAACATGATCCACTAAATATTGTGCCTCTTTATTGATAGTGATTGTTGAAAGGTGCAACATTTTTTTTACCTTTCTACAGCGTAAGAAGACCACTTGAATCTAAGATATTTCATCAGTTTTACAGATCCGTGAATACTGAGGGGCTTATTTGTCAACCTTTAGCACCCTGTAGTTTACTAAGGATCTAGGATGCTGGCTACTTCCTGTGAATTTGTTTTGGAATAATCATACAACCAGGAATATAATGGAACAGTGTTGTATTCTGTGCAGTATCAACACATGTCCCTAGTCAAGAATATTTTATGACAGAGAGTTGGGGAGGTGACATAGCTCTGAAACAAGACAGGAAAGGTATGACCTTGTATTTATCATGTGACAGCAAACTGCTTATGTTTTCCTTTGCTGGCAGAGATAGGGGGAAAAAGATGCATTTCTATTTCAATAGCTGTATACCAGGTGTCAGAGTCTATGTTAATTTTCTCCAGGGGAGATATCATATCTGGAAATGCAGCTGTGATTGGAATCATTACCTAATTATGTGGGTAATAATCGACTGTCATTCTCCTTGACACATCTGGCTTTACACTCTCCAAATAGGCATATTAAATGGGGATGTGGTAGAAATTAGCACTCTTGAAAATTTCAAGTCATTGATGGTGGTACTAATCTTTGTAATTCCTTTAGGGGTGTGATATTTTTGTTTGTTTTGTTTTCTAGCAAGTCAGCATTGGGCAGGTGCAATTCCAGTGGCTTCTACTGGGTCCTTCCTACCATAACAGTCCTTTGTCCATGGATCAGAAAATCAATGTGGGAATTTTGACAGCTATTTCTTATTTCTGTTCCCTATATATGTTTGGGGTTGAAAGAAATAACCATAGAATGGGTCAAGATTGCACTGGAGGTAAATTGGGTCAAGACTCCATTTATTACCTGACCTCCATAAGTCACCCACTTCATCATTAGTTTCCAGAAACAGTTTAAAGTCAGGAGCTAATAATCCCTATTAGATTTGGTATTTGCCTTCCTCCTGAGAAGGTCTGAAGGAAGATTCAAGGTATATATCTGTGACCATATTGTAAGGTTCTTCCTCAAGTTGGTCCTGGCTTCCCCTCACTCAAGACACTGTAGGTCTATAAAGTGGCTTCATTTTTGAAATGGGTGAAGAGGTCATGAATTTGTACTAGGATGTAATCTCATTCATTTCTAAACCCCAGCAAATAAATTATCCAGCACACTACATCCCTGATGATCAAAAAATAAATAACTCACAATATGTGGCTTATGGCTCTAATTGTTCCTATCATGTCTCTAAAATTAAAGGCTACCACCAGCCTATAAAAAAAAAAATCCCATTATTCCCATTGAGATCAAGCAACCCAATTCCACTACAGCATCTCCTACCATCATCTCCATATTAGAGTTCAGTCACCATAAAACCTTTCAAGGGTTCTGGCAGCCCTCTCATCAAAGCATTTCTCCATGCCTTGGTAAAGGGTGAATCTTTTTCAGGCTCTCTCTCCCTGGTAATGTGAATAAAGGGTGGCTGAGCAGACTGTATATAATAGATTTGTTCCAACATTCCCATCTCCCTCAAACTTTGGACCAATTGCATTATAGTGTAGAATATATATTGGAATTTCAATCTCATTAACTATAGGTCACCACTGAAACCAGGATTTATTTAGCCAATTTAGCAGATTCTTAAAGTGACTTTCAGGTACTTGAGCCACTGAATCAAATAATGAATTCCTATCTATTAATTTTTCTTGGTCAATCTTTCTCCTCTATCTCAACCCCTCATAATTCCTGCCAAATACCTCCTTCCTCAGTGAGGCAATACAATTTGCTGAGTCTTATAATTCTTTATGTGTATAGACGATATCTTATAATCTGCTGGAATAGGCCTTCTACTTCTTTTTTTCCCTTTTCCTTTCAAGCCATTTTTCCACCTGTGATATAGTCTTTTGCTTGTTTGTTTGTTTTAATTCTATCTTGACCTAGTTTTGAGGTCCTACCCAAAGGCTTGTCAGGTCTTTTTTTTTTTTAATTCTTTTATTTTTTTAATTTTTATTGGAGTATAATTGATTCACAATCTTGTGTTACTTTTGGGCATATAGCAAAGTGAATCAGTTATACATATACATATATCCACTCTTTTTTTCCTTCTGAATTATTTATTTATTTTTTAACAACTTGTCAGTTGTTGAGCAGCTGATTTAGTCCTCACTGCAGTCACTTTCCTTATCTGATTCTCACATTCCAGGCCACTAAGCACTCACCCTAATGACCCCAGGGTCAGACACTAGATAACTAAGGACAGTCCTTATGCACAGGAGTCCACAAAATTATTCAAATTAGCTAATAATCTGTAGGGAAACAGGGCCAAACCCAGCTAACCCTTACCCACTCACCATACACAAACTGCCCCCTAAGCTTCAGACTGCTGTTACCCTTTCACCAGATGCAAACCTGTATGTGGCCTTGCCTGGCAGCCTTCTCTGCTTGGAGCTGTAGATAACAGAGTTCTACCTAGCATTGACCTCATAGTATATGTATGTGTGTTGAATTGCATCATCAGAAGAATCTTTAAAGTTTATAAGACATTGGTACCATGAGGTGAACTGTGAAGCCATGACCATTGACTCTTAGATAGTTTCTTGGGGGATGGCTCTTGGATTACTAAGTATCTATAAACCTCCACAACAGTGGCTTGGAAAGGAAATACTCCTGACACTGAGCTCAGTCCTGCTTGAGACTTATTGCTTGCTGCTGTGTCTACTGGTGGTTGCCGCATCACCAGACCCAAATGTCCTCAGGGTGGGAATATTCAAAACTAGCAGTGCTAATTTCTAAACTCTGGTAGCTAGACACTCACCCAAACAGGCCCAACCTAGGACAGAAGGAATGATGGATCACTCGAACTGCAGTTTCTGGGACCAGTTTCAGTGGGTTTTAGTGGCCTCACTTTGGCCTTAGTGAGTTCTTCTGCATATCATCATGCCAAGGGACTCATACTTCCAACGAGGGGGTTACCTTTGCTGTCCCAAGGAGAGTGTGCTATAGTTCTCTAAGTACAAATACTAGTCCTTATACTTAGTCTAAGTACAAAAGCTTAGTCTCACTCTCTTTAGAATGAGAGAGACAACTGGACTCCTTCTCCCTCTCCCTTTTCCTACAAGTTCCTAGGATGCACCCAGAAGTTTTGCAGAAGAAGTTATCAAACAAAACAAAACCTAGATACAGTGGGAGGAAATTTTAAAAATTAGAAAAAAATTATGTGTGTGTGGATGTATAATTTGGCACAATTGAAAATCCAAACTTTACTAGAAGAATTTATATAAGATAAAGGTAAAAACAGCACTGACTGGCTTTTGTGCCTTTACATCAGAAGTTCTAAATTACATTTCACATGTCCCAACATGCACCAACTGATAAGGCTTCATGCATTAATCAATACTGGGGTTCAAATTAAAGATATATCTGGGGATCACTCTGAATTTATACATGGTGCCTCCTATAATTTGAAGAGAGTGATTAAATATGACAGAGGAAACTAAGTATACTTCACCTTAACTATAGCTTTGCCTAAATTTCCCCTAGCTATACTATCCATTGTCCTATAAGAGGCCATATTGGGTATAAACAATATGACACTTGTACAAAATTAAAATTAAATTAAGCCCTGGGCAATTACAAATTGGTTTGCCAAAATAAGACTCTATGGAACCACCATTTAAACTGGTTAAGATGGTTCAATGTAAGTTATAATAGGGCCTTCAAGTGTTAAAACTTATTATATAAGAACTAAGTAATGAATTAATGGAGATTATCCTCACTGCTTCTCCAACTGAAAATCCAATTTTGCCTGTTCTTAAACATAAAAAAATTATGAATGGTGCCTCACGGTGGATTACTGCAAGCTTAATGCTATGGTCTCATCCATTAAGGTCCCTGAACCTGATACCCAGTATTATTGAAGTTACTAATATCATCCATTCAACAACTGGTAAATATTTTGCTACAGTAGATTAGCTAATACATTCTGTTCAGTGCCTATTTCAACAGCCTCTTGGCTGCAGTTTACCTTTACCTCCAAAGTGACACAATACGACTTTTTCAAACTACCCACGGGTTACCTTAGCAGCCTTGCCTTTGCACACAAGTTTTGCAGGAAAGATTTTTAACTGCATCCAACTTTCTCCAGGAGCACACATATGACATTACACTGAAGACATCCTCCTCCAAGGAGTTTGATTTGACACAGTCCTTAAGGATCTACATGTCTAATATCTTTTAGTCCTTTTTGAGTTCTGGAGGCAACATATTCCTCATTTACAAATTTTACTTAGCCTCACTGATGTTGCTACTTACAAATCAGTCCACTACAAAAGGTGCTCTCTCCAACAAAGGCTCTAAAATTTATACAAATTAAAATCAACACACATTTCTATTAGTGCCCCCAGGGGCTCCTTCACTGTAGAGACTTTAACAACCTCCTCTCACGTTTTCTGGAATCTCTGGACCACCTATGATGAACATAAGGTGTTAATGGGCTTCTGACTCAAGAGACTATCTTTCTCTACCCAGTGCTATACACTGTTAAAGTGAAAATTGCTGGTCACATACTGGGCTCTTTTGAAAACAGAGACTCACAGATGCTGAGCCTATGACCCTCTCTCTACCACCTGCCCATTATGCCTTGATCCATGGATGCAGCACCCCACGAGCTCCACAAGGCTGTCAAATCCTTCTTGATTCAGTATGATACCAAACCTGGGCCCTGTGGCATATTCCACCTGCAGGAGGGGGCGGTCTCTTCTGTTCTTAGTCTCTAGCCAGATACCACTGCTGGAAGGGTCAATCCTCCCCAAGACCCACTGGCTACCTGGGGAACCCCCTGAGATTAACTGAGTCAACACCAAGGAAAGCTCATAGACTGTGCGAATAGCCTTACCACCATCATAAACATGATGGAGCTAAGTGAAAAGTAGCTGCTTTCCATACCTTAACCAGGATGTCCCAAATAAATAATGAGCCCCAAAGTGAGCACAAGCGGCCAAACTTCAGGCAGTCATTTTAGCACTGGATGTCAGCAAATGGCTCCATCTGCGCAATTTTAAAAACTCTTGGGCTCTTTACCCTATCAGGATAAAAATTTCTGGGAATCTCTTGCCCCACAGACACTCAAAATAGAAATCAAGGTCAAATGTCTCTACATATACTAAGGCCACATAGAAGGTCTAACAGGATATTTCTTATCCCCTTGCAGTTTCGGATGTTGCTAACCAAGGCACACACTTCACTCCCTGGATGCAAAATCCTGTGCTCTTTAAAAGGCTTCCAATGGAACTTTCATCTCTCCAGTAGGTCCCAGGCAGCCTGTTTAGTTGAGAGACATAAGGATTTCTTCAGTCAACTCCTATTTAAACTCTTTGGTTTGACAAATGGGAATCCTAAATGGGTCTCTATTTGACCCAAGGCCTTAATCTCTCTTCATGCAAAGCCCCTTCGCTGACTCACATCTCACACCAACTATAAAAATACATTCCCATTGCCCTTTCCTCTGTTTAAAGACATAAAAATATGTCTCACTGCCATGTAAATAAAGAGTAACTCTACATGAGGCCCTTCAATAAAATTGCCCCTTATCTTTATGGATTTTTCATCGTGCTCCCATCCCATAGGGCTGGAGGTCAAATCAAGGGTGCATACTCTCCTAGGACCTGTTACCTATCGCCTGTCCCTATGGTATGGAACCCGTGTGAACCTAAACTTCAGTCAATTAAAAAACCTCCTCAGTATTGGGGTTAAAAGGAGTAGTTCATTAATCCAGGCTCTCCATCAAATTCCCTCCAAGAAATTGAAGTGAGTTCTCCAGAGCCATTTCCACAGACAGTGTAAACTACCAAAAAGGGAGATTTAAAAACTTTGTTTTATAAGTAAAAATCACATTCAGAAATAATATTAAAATCAGCACAATATTCCATAATTGTAAACCACACATTGGTATATTACCTTCCTTATAATACATGCTGGAGAAAAATCAACATTAGACAACAAAAGCATATCAAGTGCAGCTGCACGGCAAGCTGTTAACTGTTGGTCTTGTTACTACTGGTCTGGGTGCTTTTACGGCTTTGGGATCCAGAGGTTTAAACAGTCGAAGTAAGCTATTATTTCAACCAAATATGGCAAATGCTAAGGCCCAAATGCCATCGAGTTTGGTTCATACAAGCCCTGCAGCCCAAAGACCTCGCTTACTTACTTATCAGTCACCAAACCAACAAGTGAGGCTTAGAGCCCATGGTAATTGGTTAAATTGGAGGGTCCACAGGCAGAAAAGATCAAAGCTCTACCAACACCTTGACTGTAGCCTTGTGGGACCCTAAGCAGAGGACCCGAGTAAGCCTTTGCATCCTGCGTCTTCTGACCCATAAACAGTGAGATATTACATTTGTGCTGTTTTTACATGCTAGGTTCATGGTAAAATGTTATGAAAACAAGAGGCAATAAGAATTATACATAGAAACATATATGTATATATTTGTATATTTTAATGGAAGACACAAAATAAAGAATCATATTGAGATGGATATATTTAAAAAATATTTATAGACACATACCTTGTTTAACAAACACTCCCATTTGTTAAGGTTCTCAGTACCTACAACAGGATTCACTGTGGCTAGATAAAACAGAAAAGTTGTAACATTTAAAACATTTTAAAATACATTAGGAATTCCAGGGAAACTAGAGAGCCAATATTATAACATATATAGCGAGATCAATGCACTGGGCCTTACTAACAACAGTACCAATTTTCTTGCCCCAAATTGTGTTGCTCACTAACACTATAGCTTCTTCGGGTCATACCAATTATTCTCAGAGTTACCAGCCAAAATCTCCAGTATGGTGGCTCAAAAGGATCACACCATGAAACACCCTAAAATATGGTTTCTATATGTAAAAGGAATATTTGGTTGACAGTATCTGAGATCAAGCATCAAAGGAACTTATAAGAATCAGCTTGGGTATATACATTAGGAAAGCAATAGTCATCATATGGGAAACAGTACAAATACATGTAGGGCTTTAAGAACAACAACAACTAAAAAAAAAAACAAGAACATCAAACACTAATATTTCCATTTATTGTTAGAGTAGGAGTTGCTGTTAAATGTCAAAAATATATTTTCAGTGAAATACTTTTTATAAAATTGTGCTTAATCCTATTAACTAAGTCTTCTTTTCCCCATTTTCTATCATCGTACTCCACCATCCTTTTTTTTTTTTGCGGTACGCGGGCCTCTCACTGTTGTGGCCTCTCCCGTTGCGGAGCACAGGCTCCGGACGCGCAGGCTCAGCCGCCGTGGCTCACGGGCCCAGCCGCTTCATGGCACATGGGATCCTCCCGGACCAGGGCACGAAGCCGTGTCCCCTGCATCGGCAGGCAGACTCTCAACCACTGAGCCACCAAGGAAGCCCTCATTCCAGAATACTCCAAACTAAATAGAATCAGTAAGAATATACAATATACAATATGTGTAAAAATACTTTCCAACCAGTAAAATGTGAAAGATATATATTATAGAGTTTTCAAAAATGGTCTTAGGGCTTCCCTAGTGGCACAGTGGTTAAGAATCCGCCTGCCAGTGCAGGGGACACGGGTTCGAGTCCTGGTCCAGGAAGACCCACGTGCCGCTGAGCAACTAAGCCTGTGTGCCACAACTACTGAGCCTGAGCTCTGGAGCCCACAAGCCACAACTACTGAAGCCCATCCACCTAGAGCCCATGCTCCACTATTCACTGCAACTATAGAAAAGCCCACGTGCAGCAACAAAGACCCAACGCGGCCAAAGATAAAATAAATAAAAAATAAAATAAATAAATTTTAAAAAAAGGTCTTAAATTACAGATACAAGTTAGCTTTAGATAGATTACAGTACCCAGTAATTATATTAACTAACAGCATAATTTTATGGAATTCAAACTCTCAGGTTACATGGTTAGAGAGGTGAATACAAGTGGCTATATGTTTTAGATCTCATTACAGAAAAAAATCTCTTTCCAATCTGTAAGACATTTGTTTGAAATGATTTTTCTTCCTTCATTTTAAGATTCTTAGCACAGCTCCTTTTTGTAACGAGAACTGAGTTATGATGTTTCCACATTTTGCATCATGGCATAATTTAGTGCATAGTTTTCAAAACCATAATTGCTAACCATGTACTTTGCCTGTAGATTCACTTGAGAAATCTCATCCTTATCATACATCCTGCATTGAAACAGGCAGCTTGCTTGTACCTACAAATAATGTATTAATAATAATAATAATGAAAACACGTAAAGGGAAAGTATTTTAAAGTAAAATTTCCCAGGGAAAAAATTAAGTTATTAAGTGTTTGTTAATTAAGAAGGACTAAGGTCCTTTATCTTTTACTCTCTGTGGGGATAGAGCAGTGATAATGTATCTTCTGTGGTTCAAGGATAAAACCATATTTTTAAAAGAAAGAGTCAAATGAATATTAACCTGAGTGATTCTGTGAACTTGCAGGATGGTTGTTTGACTTGCAAAGAGACCGGACAGAACCTGTAAAAAGAAAACAATCTTCAAAAATCTTGAAGAGAAATGTGTGTAGTCTGGAAAAGAGGATGATAACTATCTTTGCACCTGGTGAGAAGCACAAAAAAATAACACTGTAAATTAAGTCAGTAGGAGATGTGTGTAAACTTGTAGTGCAAAACCTGATGAAAATGACATGGGTAATCTAAGGAATGTGGGGATATCACAGATAGCCAAATCATCTCTGTTGGGGCAATAGATAAATGCAAAATCCCCAATTTTATACAATTATCCTGCACAACTTTCAAATGTGACACACAAAACTTCCCTTGGGCATAACCATCCTATGTTAAACATGTGCCCATGTGTGGTACAATATCAGAGCTTCATGAGCTTACTTAATTTCCCTAGAGCAGAGGCAGTGACTTGTGTAGTTTCAAATGATTACCCAATGAAAATATTTTTACTCCAAAAGCTTATGCTAAGAAACACTAGGCTTAGAGCAACACTTTTTCTTTTTTTTTTTTTTTTTTTTGCAGTACGTGGGCCTCTCACTGTTGTGGCCTCTCCAGTTGCGGAGCACAGGCTCCAGACGCGCAGGCTCAGCGGCCATGGCTCACGGGCCTAGCCACTCTGCAGCATGTGGGATCTTCCCGGACCGGGGCACGAACCCGTGTCCCCTGCATCGGCAGGTGTACTCTCAACCACTGTGCCACCAGGGAAGCCCAACACTTCTTTTATAAGCTCTAAGTTTGTAAGTTTTATGGCTTTAGGAACTTGTTAATAACATCCAGTCCCAGGCCTTGTTTTACTAGTTGGAGCTTAAACTTAAGACAGGCAGAATTCTGAGAAGATCTCCCATGACTTTTGTATAATCCCCTCCCGCTGTGCCCTTCCCTGCCATAGGGTAGGCAGAACCTATGAATACGATGGAGTATCACTCCCATGATTAGGGTTCTTATCAGTTAACTTTTGTTAATCAGATAGGAGATTATTCTGGGTGGGCCTGACCTAGTCATGTAGTGTCTTAAAAGAAAGTGATGTTTTGAGAGATTCTCCTGCTAAACTCAGAGGAAAGAAACAAATGGCCATATTAATGAACTACACTGAGAACTGCACACTTAGGGCCTTAGTTCTACAGCCACAAGAGATGACATCTGCCAACAACCTGCAAGAGCTTGGAAGAGCGTTGAGTCTCAGATGGGATTGCAGCCCCAGCTAGTGCCTTGAATTTAGCCTTTTGAGAACCCGAACTGAGGACCCTGCTAACTTGTGCCTGGACTCCTGATCCATGGAAACTATGAGCTAATAAATATAATCTTTTTCAGCTGCTAAATGTGTGGTAATTTGTCACACCGCAATAGAAAATGAATACAATATGGTCTTACAAAATGATAACTAGTGTTCTAAAAATAATTTGTAATTGCAACAACTCAACCTCTCTGTAGGGTCCAGATGACAATTTAAATTTCTGTAATGCCAAGCAAAGAAATATAACTAAGTAAATAGAGCAGAATATTGTAGGATGTGTGGCAAATTGAAGGGTCAGCTGTAATCCAGCAATTGACAACCATGTTGAACGTGGCCAAATATTGCATTTTTTAAACAAACCAAAAAATCTGGTTGCACATTTGTTTGTTTGCTTGATTTTATCTGGGAATCAGTTGGCAGCAACATACCCCTTCCCCCTCCAACAAATTAAAAAAAAAAAAATCTGTGTTTGGACCAAAAAAAAGAAGTCAGTAGGACACCATTTTGTAACCTGTGGTATAAAGTTTAAGAATAAGTATATTTGCTTAAGCTCTCCTCTCTAATATCATCTTTATGAATGTTTGAGCATATGTAAACTCTTCTACTTTCTGTCTCATTGACTAATTTTATCCTCTACATTCATTTATCCATAAAATAAATACTTACTGAGTACCTACTATACAACAGACAGACACTATACAAGACATAATGTGCAAAAAACCCCCAAATATTCCAGCTCACATGAGGTATTTTTAGCAGCAGTATACACAAAAAAATAATTAAAATATATACAATGTAAATGTTCATAAGACCTATAAGGGAAAAATATGAAGAAATTATGGAGAGAATGCAAGATTAGAGGTGGGTGGTGGGTGGAGGAGGACTGTTTCATGTGCATGTACTTTATTCCAGGTGGTTTCCTATGTGCTAGACCAACAAGGGTAAAGAGAACATAATGTTTACTCTCAAAGAACTTATTATTCAGTGAAGTTGACATACAGGTTATTGAACTATATTCTAATCATCTGTGATGTGTGACAGCATACAGTAAAGTACGGCGTATTAATCAAATATATAGGAATGCCGGAAGTAGACTCTCAAAGTTCCTAGAAAGTATGTAAACTATATTTTAGTTAGCACTTTCAAATATTTGTTAGGCATTTTAATTAAATAACCTCTAAGTACCCTTCTGAGACTTTATGATTTAAATTGAAGATCCCACATGGTCCTGTAGGAAAATCTTTCCAAATTCTGGATGAGAATTCAACCTATAAAATTTGAAATCCCTGTAACATCCCATGAATCCTTTGGAAAGTAATTTTCCCCATAGATATTCATATAAAGTTCTGCCTATAAAGAATTTTGATATCTGTAAAACATAGAGACAGTTTGGTTCTGAATTTTGGAACTTTTCCAGAAGCACAAGAAACCCAAAAAATCTCCATTCACAAAGTAGCTATGTGACAATGGTAATCTGAGATACTTCAAAAAATTTTACCAAAATTGGAGCCCCACATGTCCTCAGGAGTCCTTGAGCTATGGTGGGGAAAAACTGGGAGACAGGAAGGATCTAGTCTAGGTAGAACAGTCACTCCAGGAACGAGGGGATCCCACCAGAAGGGAAACTGCCAAATCCAGGATGCAGAACAAACAGGGCTTAAGCGCTAGTGAAAGCCAATAGAGAAGGCAAGAAGTTTTCTCCGAGTGACCTAAATGTCTCAATGTCAGAAAGCTCTAGTGAACTAACATTTATGCAAACAAATTCAGTTCATGGCTTTGGAAATTAAGGGCTGTGTCTCTTGATGATGGTGGCCCATAACGTAGTCTGAGAAGAAAACAGGAAAGCACTGGAGCTGCACGAGTTCTCCTGCCCCAGGTTGGTTCTTCGTGTCAGAGGAGCTGTGGCTGCACAAAGACCCATGCTATAAAGTAACAACAGTCTCTACTGTCGCAATAGAGGAGGGAGCCTTTGAGTGGCAAAGCTTGAAAGCTTTCTTCCCTACCTTCACTCCTTCCTGAGGAACCTCTTGAAACAATTCAGGAAAAGTCAACTCATTCAAATATGAATGGAGTATACCTTCTGTAAAGACACAGTTACATGGACAAGGACTTGCTGAGAAAAAAATACAAAGTGTAAATTGATTTTTGCCCCCTACACACTGCTTTCAAAATATGGAGACTTTTCTTTCAAAGGTGCTCCTTGTTAGAAACCAGGGAGGATATTTTTAACTACCATGTTTAGCAGTAAATGAGTTTCCAAGTCTGGTGAGTGGTAATCACAAAATTCTCTTTTTGAAAGAGATTCTATAGTGAATTGTGACCATATTAAAAGTTCTCATGTGTTTTTCTCCCAATTTAACAGTCTTGTTTATTTTCTTAAACACTTTATATCTCTTCTAAAAATATCTGAAAAGTTCTCTGACTCCAAAAGCAAGGGGAAAATTACTGGCCCGTTGAAAGAAGAAACAGAAGACTGAACTAAATTGCTTTTCTAAGGGGCAACACAAAGTAATTACATAGTAAGGGGTTAAGATCTGGAACAAATTTAGCGGGATATAGTAGTTAAACATTGCCCTCTAAAACCTATAATACTGGGGGATTAAGATAAAAGTAAGCCACTCATTATCTATAATTGGTCACTTTTTAGAAAATAAATGAACGCTTTTTATGCTATTACTTGGGTACAACTGTTAAATTTTGTTTCCCTCTTTAAAAATCAGTGCCAAAGATTCTCAGTAGAAACAGGTTAACTATTTTTGCTCTTTATATAATTTTCTGTGATAAAACTTTGAATGTAGTTTCAACTTATTATACCACTTTTACCTGGACTTGACTATGCACATAATAAGATATTAATAATATATTTGGTTTGACTTCACCAGTTAACTTAGTCAAATTGTCAGTTGATCACTGTCACTGAATTGACTAATTCATCAGTCAGTGTTTCACAGTTGAAGCATTTTGCTGTAAAGAGATCAAAAATGTCTCAAAATATCTCAGTTCCTAGTAGCAAAATACAGTTAATTTATATCCCATTTCCCTATGAGGAGTTTGTCTACCTTATTAATCTCTCGTCTCAAGGATAGTACCCTCATGATGGTAGGAGTAAAGACCTTGGTCCAAATGGTTTCTTCTATGTCTTTGTTGGAATTTGCTGCACAGTGGATGGTCACAACTGCATCCCTGTGATCCTGCAGTGAGGAGTCTCATTGTCCATTTTTACCAGGCCCTTGTGGATGTCATGCTAACAATCACTTCAGAAGTTCAGGTGCTTACTTTTTTCCTTCAAACGTTAGGTCTTTCTTGTGGCTTCCTTGAATGACCTCACATTATTGAGCAGCCACTAATTCTCTCAGCACAGGTGTGTCCATCATGCGGCATACTGGTTTCTTGCACACCAAATCAAGGCTATGGGAGATCAAGGTACCATTTGGTACTTACCAATCTAGTCTCCATCTTAAACTTTGGCTTTTCTATTGCTCCAACACTCTGCTGGATGAAGTGGGGACACAAAGTCCCAGCTTATATGTTCCAATATGTTTTCCTCACTATCTGGGTGCCTTTTAGTGCTATAATCATCAAAAAACAAATAAGTTTTACTTTCAAAGTCTCTCCACCCTGTCATGGCACTGCCTTTTTTGTTTCACCTAGTGGAAATATCCTCTGCATTATAGTCTCCCTTTTTCCTACCCAATGTCTTCTTAGTGCCACACAGAAATCCACTAATCCAAGCTTAATGGCAGAGGAACTGCAAGGAAAAATATACTTCAATTGATTATAGTTACAGTAAGTCCCCTACATATGAAACGTCAAGTTGCAAACTTTCAAAGAGACAAACATGCGTTCACATGTCCAATCACGTAGTTAGTTCACGTGTCTGGCGTACATTGTCACGTGCGTGCATCCTCTACAAGTGGTTGTTCTTTTGTGTACTTTACTATACAGTACTGTATAGAGGACAGTAGTACAGTATCTTTATTTTAAGCCCAGGATGTCCGGAAGCAAGCGTTAAAAGCAGCAGTGATGCAGCTGGTACTGCTAAGAAGCTCCAAGAGGTAATGATGGAAACAAAAGTGAAAATAATTGAGACAGTGGAGCGAAGCAAAAAGCTGGCAGAAGTCGCTTGTTCTTATAACATTGAACTCCTTGCTCTGTGACAGGAGAAGATTACTAATGAAGACCTGATAGGATTGGAGGCCCAGAGAAAGGACGAAGAGAGACAAGAGGAAGAAGAAGTAATTGAAGAACCAAAGAGATTCACGATGCAGGAAATGGCAAGGGGATTTTCTTTATTTGAGGAGGCACTGTTAGTTTTTGAGGCACAGGACCCCAACGTAGGATGGTACACAAAGGTTGCAGCAGCCATTCAGAATGCAATCCAGGGCTACTGTGCCATCTATGATGAAAAAGAAAGACCTACTACCCAGACATCACTGTATCGTTTTTTTAAGAGGGTAGATAGAATTGAATCCAGCAAGGAACTGGAACCTGTGCCATCAACGTCAGGCGTGAGTGACATTGCAACTTGCCCTCTGTCTCCTATTGCTGACGATCCTTCAGCTCTACCATCTCCCACCTCCTCTCCCTCCTCCAGTCAGTAACTCTTCTTACCTGTTCACTCGATGCCAGCCCCTGGATGCCAGCTGTTGTACTGTACTACTGTACTTTTCAAGGTACTGGACTGTAAGATTTAAAATGTTTTCCTTATATTTTGTGTTTGTTTTTTATGTATTATTTGTGTGAAAAGTATTATAAACCTATTACAGTACAGTACTATACAGCTGATTGTGTTAGTTGGGTACCTAGGCTAACTTTGATGGAATTACGAACAAAGTGGACTTTCGAAAGCGCTCTTGCAACAGAATTCGTTCGTATGGAGGGGACTTACTGTATTTTTTTTAAACACCTCAAAGTTCACTATTTCATCAAGATTCCCCAAATAAATGTCAAATTTTCCCCTGAAATTACCTTACCTCAAGATTATTAGGTTCTAATAATCCATTCTTCTTTTCTTACTGCAGTAGGTTACAGTGCCCAACTCCTGTGTTTAATGGTAGCGTTCAAAATGGAACTGGAAACACACAAAAGAAAATTATTAATGTCATTATAATACATTATGTGCTCAGGGAGTAACAGTTATTAGCCATGTATTTCTTTTGAGTCATTCATCTTAATCAACCCATTTTAAATAATTATCAGATAATATCTGGGCAGGCTCAATAACTCAGGATTTAGAAACGCAATACAGAATTTGTTAATAATGATAATTATGGTTAGGGAACAAATGATATACAATTTACTAGTGACTACCAAAGACCCAAATTAATAAATGTCAAATTATAATGTTATATATGTGTGGTTTTGCTAATAGCATACAATCCTTAAACACTAGGGAACTGCTGAAACTTTTCGGTAAGGGTAGATATAAACATTGTCTTAGTTTAGTCAGGACCTTCTCCCTTTGTTTTTCTGAGTTGCAGTATTCATTGATCTTTTGAACCCCTTGTGTCCAAATCCCATATTGATTCATATCTATCATTTCTTTGCATTAGCACTTTGAATACCAATTATATAGTGTACTAATCTGTCCTCATTTAGACAGATATCATACTCTAAATGTAATATGTTCAGTTGATAAACTTCTGGAGCCAAAAGTGTTCTTTTCATTCTAGTCAATATGCAAGTTTCTTTTTTTTTTTTCGTTCAGTGCAGAATACAACTGGATATGGTTACTTCAAATCAATCTGAAAATGAAAACTACAAACCACAGCTGCTGGTTACTGGGACGTTATGTGTCCAACTTGCCCACATACAATTACTTAAATGAACCCACAGTGAAAAATTGTAGTGGCCTGAAAATCTGTCTTTTTATGTCTCTCTGAACTTCACTTGCTCAGAAAAAGCACTTTTTTTTTTTTTTTTCCTGAAAATACTGAGGCTAAGTGGATCTCGTTGAGGATATCTACGATCTGTTCTTTAAAAGGAATACCACGGAAACAATCTTTTGGTCCTAACATGCTTGCAGTAAAACAATATTTAATGTTTCCCCTGGCTCCAGAAGCTGAATTAGATTGTTCAGATTGTTTGCCCTCATTCTGAAATTAAATGCCTACCATAATTTGGCAAATATCTGACACTTGACATACTATCATTTTTATACTTGTTGGCCCAAAGAAGTGTATTTGAGTTTACATGACAATGACGCTAAGTAAATAACTGAAACTTTCAATTAGTCAAATATCTGTGGCATACTAGATGAAAAATATTTTAAGTTTTTATATTTGCTTTTCTCATTCAACTCTTTTGATGCCATACAAAATGCACTGAATTCAAATATTTCCTGTGAATCTACATTTAAACTCATAAATAACACAGTGGATAGTTATCATTTTCAGAAAAAATTAACGACTTTACATTTTGAAACCATCTTTTTTCACCTTTGACATTCTAGAAACTTTTCTCTATTTTAATGATTTAAATGTTTTCCAAATGAAATAAAATATGGTAAATATAAAAGCAGAGATAACAGTAATAATTGTAATGTCTATATATGTAATAAAATCCATTTCTAAAATTAAATTTCAATTTTGTCACATCTAAAATTGCAGTCATGGAAGTTTCTGGAATACCTATTAAATGAATACTGTCTATGAAAATTCTGTGCTAAACCATTGTTCTACAAATAAAAATAGCCCCAAATCACCATTTTGTCACTAATTAATATTAATACATTTACTTATTAAATGGAAAGGATCATCTAAAATAACTGAGAAGTATTTCAAAGCTAGTGACAGCTAGGACAACTCAATATTAACATCATGTCCTAAAAATTATTTATTTAACCATATATTTGACCAGAAAAAAAATAGTTTTCAAAGGTGATTTTCACTTTCAAGTGTGCATTTAAATGAATTTAAAATGTTGTAGCAGTGGAAATTCTTAAGGAGTTGAAATATATTGGAAGTTCACCTAGCAGTATGGATTTCCTTAAAGATAGAGTTATGTATAAAAGCTATTTAGGAGATTCATCAAACATGTATCTATCTCTCCAACTAAGTTTCACATAATTTTTTATTATAGGACTACTTCAAATCAAATTTTTAAAATCAACGTGCAGGAATCCGTGAGATCCACATTCAATAATTCAAAGAGATTATTTACTTTCTAAATTACTACCATTCTCTACTATGCAGCAGTTTACTGATTACCTTGAAATGACAGAAATTCTGCAACAAAATGATTCTCGTATAAAATGTAACGCTGAGAGGAGACCTTCAAGATGGCGGAAGAGTAAGACATGGAGATCACCTTCCTACCCACAAATACATCAGAAATACACCTACATGTGGAACAACTCCTACAGAACACCTACTAAACACTGGCAGAAGACCTCAGCCCTCCCAAAAGGCAAGAAACTCCCCACGAACCTGAGTAAGGCAAAAGAAAAAACAGTGACAAAAGAATAGGTATGGGACCTGCACCTCTGGGAGGGAGCTATGAAGGAGGGAAAGTTTCCACACACTAGAAGCCCCTTCACTGGTGGAGATGGGGGGTTGGGTGCGGGGGAAGCTTCAGAGCCACGGAGGAGAGCGCAGCAACAGGGGTGCGGAGGGCAAAGCAGAGAGATTCCCACACAGAGGATCGGTGCCGACCGGCATTTACCAGCCCGAGAGGCTTGTCTGCTCACCCCCCGGGGTGGGCGGGTCTGGGAGCTGAGGCTCGGGCTTTGGTAGGATCCCAGGGAGAGGACTGGGGTTGGCTGTGTGAACACAGCCTGAAGGGGGCTAGTGCACCACAGCTAGCCAGGAGGGAGTCCGGGAACAGGTCTGGACCTGCCTAAGAGGCAAGATACCATTGTTTTGGGTTGCGTGAGGAGAGGGGATTCAGAGCACCGTCTAAATGTGCTCCAGAGACGGGCGCAAGTCGGGCTACCAGCACGGACCCCAGAGATGGGGATGAGACGCTAAGGCTGCTGCTGTCGCCACCAAGAAGCCTGTGTGCGAGCACAGGTCACTGTCCACACCTCCCCTCCCGGGAGCCTGTGCAGCCTGCCACTGCCAGGGTCCAGTGATCCAGGGACAACTTCCCCTGAAGAACACACAGCGTGCCTCAGGCTATTGTAACGTCACGCCGGCCTCTTCCGCCGCAGGTTCACCCCGCATTCCATACCCGTCCCTCCCCCTGGCCTGAGTGAGCCAGAGCCCCTGAATCGGCTGCTCCTTTAACCCCATCCTGTCTGAGTGAAAAACAGACGCCCTCAGGTGACCTCCACGCAGAGGCGGGGCCAAATCCAAAGCTGAACCCCAGAAGCTGTGCGAACAAAGAAGAGAAAGGGAAATCTCTCCCAGCAGCCTCAGGAGCAGCGGAATAAGTCTCCGCAATCAATTTGATGTACCCTGCATCTGTGGAATACCTGAATAGACAATGAATCCTCCCAAATTGAGGTGGTGGACTTTGGGAGCAATGATATATATTTTGTTTTCCTTTTTTTCTTTTCTTGAGTGTGTATGTGTATGCTTCTGTGTGTGATTTTGTCAATATAGCTTTGCTTTTACCATTTGTCCTAGGGTTCTGTTGGGTTTTTTTTTTTTAAGTATAGTTTTTAGCACTTGTTATCATTGGTGGATTCGTTTTTAGGTTTGCTTGCTCTCTTCTTTCTTTTCTTCCTTCTTTTATTTCTAACTTTTTAATTTTTAATGATTATTTTTTATTTTAATAACATTATTTTATTTATTTATTTTTCTTTCTTTTCTTCTCCCTTTTATTCTGAGCTGTGTGGATGGCAGGGTCTTGGTGCTCCACTCAGGTGTCAGGTCTGTGCCTCTGAGGTGGGAGAGCCGAGTTCAGGACATTTGTCCACCAGAGATCTCCTAGCTCCATGTAATATCAAACGGTGAAAATCTCCCAGAGATCTCCATCTCAACGCCAAGAACCAGCTCCACTCGATGACCAGCAACCTACACTGCTGGACACCTTATGCCAAACAACTAGCAAGGCAGGAACACAACCCCACTAACTAGCAGAAAGCCTGCCTAAAATCATAATAAGGTCACAGACAACCCAAAAACATACCACCGGACACAGACCTGCCCACCAGAAAGACGAGATGCAGCCTCATCCACCAGAACACAGGCCCTAGGCCCCTCTACCAGGAAGCCTACAAAACCCACTGAACCAACCTTAGCCCCTGGGAGCAAACACCAAAAACAACAGGAACTACGAACATGCAGCCTGTGAAAAGGAGACCCCAAACACAGTAACTTAAGCAAAATGAGAAGATAGCAGATGAAGGAGCAAGGTAAAAACCCACCACAACAAACAAATGAAGAGAAAATAGGCAGTCTACCTGAAAAAGAATTCAGAGGAATGATAGTAAAGGTGATCCAAAATCTTGGAAATAGAATGGAGAAAATACAAGAAACATTTAACAAGGACCTAGAGAACTAAAGAGCAAACAAACAATGATGAACAACACAATAAATGAAATTAAAAATTCTCTAGAAGGAATCAATAGCAGAATAACTGAGGCAGAAGTAAGAATAAGTGACCTGGAAGATAAAATAGTGGAAATTAGTACTGCAAAGCAGAATATAGAAAAAAGAATGAAAAGAGTTGAGAATAGTCTCAGAGACCTCTGGGAACATTAAATGCACCAACATTCGAATTATAGGGGTCCCAGAAGAAGAAGTGAAAAAGAAAGGGACTGAGAGAATATTTGAAGAGATTATAGTTGAAAACTACCCTAATATAGGAAAGGAAATAGTCGATCAAGTCCAGGAAGTGCAGAGAGTCCCATACAGGATAAATCCAAGGAGAAACACACCAAGACACATATTAAACAAACTATAAAAAATTAAATACAACGAAAAAATATTAAAAGAAGCAAGGGAAAAACAACAAATAACATACAAGGGAATCCCCATAAGGTTAACAACTGATCCTTCAGCAGAAACTCTGAAAGCCAGAAGGGAGTGGCAGGACATATTTAAAGTGATGAAAGGGAAAAAACTACAACCAAGATTACTCTACCCAGCAAGGACCTCATTCAGATTCGATGGAGAAATTAAAACCTTTACAGATAAGCAAAAGCTAAGAGAATTCAGCACCACCAAACCAGCTTTACAACAAATGCTAAGGAACTGCTCTAGGCAGGAAACACAAGAAAAGGAAAAGACCTACAAGAACAAACTGAAAACAATTAAGAGAATGGTAATAGGAACATACATATCGATAATTATCTTACATGTAAATGGATTAAATGCTCCAACCAAAAGACACAGACTGGCTGAATGTATACAAAAACAAGACTCATATATATGCTGTCCACAAGAGACGCACTTCAGACCCTGGGACACATACAGACTAAAAGTAAGGGGATGGAAAAAGATATTCCATGCAAAAGGAAATCAAAAGAAAGCTGGAGTAGCGATTCTCATATCAGACAAAATAGACTTTAAAATTAAGACTATTCCAAGAGACAAAGAAGGACACTACATAATGATCAAGGGATCAATGCAAGAAGAAGATATAAGAATTGTAAATATTTTTGCACCCAACATAGGAACACCTCAACACATAAGGCAAATGCTAACAGCCATAAAAGGGGGAATCGACAGTAACACAATAATAGTAGGGGACTTTAAACCCCCAATTTCACCAATGGACAGATCTTCCAAAATAAAAATAAGGAAACACAAGCTTTAAATGATACATTAAACAAGATGGACTTAATTGATATTTATAGGACATTCCATCCAAAACCGGCAGAATATACTTTCCTCTCAAGTGATCGTGGAACATTCTCCAGGATAGATCATCTTTCGGGTCACAAATAAACCCTTGGTAAATTTATGAAAATTTAAATCGTATCAAGTATCTTTTCCGACCACAAGGTTATGAGACTAGATATCAATTACAGGAAATAATGTAAAAACTACAAACACATGGAGGCTAACCAATACACTACTTAATAACCAAGAGATCACTAAGGAAATCAAACAGGAAATCAAAAATACCTAGAAACAAATGACAATGAAAACACACCGAACCAAAACCTATGGGATGCAGCAAAAGCAGTTCTAACAGGGAAGTTTATAGTAATACAATCCTACCTCAAGAAACAAGAAACAGCTCAAATAAACAACATAACTTTACACCTAAAGCAAGTAGATAAAGAAGAACAAAAAACCCAAAGTTAGCAGAAGGAAAGAAATCATAAAGATGAAATCAGAAATAAATGAAAAAGAAATGAAGGAAACAATAGCAAAGATCAATAAAACTAACAGTTGCTTCTTTGAGAAGGTAAACAAAATTGATAAACCATTAGGCAGACACATCTAGAAAAAAAAAAGGAGAAGCCTCAAATCAATAAAATTAGAAATGAAAAAGGAGAAGTAACAACTGACACTGAAGAAATACAAAGGATCACAAGAGATTACTACAAGCAAGTATAGGCCAATAAAATGGACAACCTGGAAGAAATGGACAAATTCTTAGAAAAGCACAACCTACTGAGACTGAACCAGGAAGAAACAGAAAATATAAACAGACCAATCAGAAGCACTGAAATTGAGATTGTGATTGAAAATCTTCCAACAAGCAAAGGCCCAGGACCAGATGGCTTCAGAGGCAAATTCTATCAAACATTTAGAGAAGAGCTAACACCTATCCTTCTCAAACTCTTCCAAAATATACAGAGGGAGGAACACTACCAAACTCATTCTATGAGGCCACCATCACCCTGATACCAAAACCAGAGAAAGATGTCACAAAGAAAGAAAACTACAGGGCCAATATCACTGATGAACATAGATGTAAAAATCCTCAACAAAATACTAGCAAACAGAATCCAGCAGCACATTAAAAGGATCATACACCATGATCAATTGGGGTTTATCCCAGGAATGACAGGATTCTTTGATATATGGAAATCAGTCAATGTGATACACCATATTAACAAATTAAAGATTAAAAACCATATGATCATCTCAATAGGTGCAGAAAAAGCTTGTGACAACATTCCACACCAATTTATGATAAAAACTCTCCAAAAAGTAGACATAGAGGGAACTTACCTTAACATAATAAAGGCCATATATGACAAACCCACAGCCAACATCGTCCTCAATGGTGAAAAACTGAAACTATTTCCACTAAGATTAGAAAAAGAAAAGGTTGCCCACTCTCACCACTGTTATTCAACATAGTTTTGGAAGTTTTAGTCACAGCAATCAGAGAAGTAAAAGAATAAAAGGAATCTATTTCGGAGAAGTAAAACTGTCACTGTTTGCAGATAACATGATACTATACATAGAGAATCCTAAAGATGCTACCAGAAAACTACTAGAGCTAATCAATGAATTTGGTAAAGTAGCAGGATACAAAATTCATGCACAGCAATCTCTTGCATTCCTATACACTAATGATGAAAAATCTGTAAAGTAATTAAGGAAACACTCCCATTTACCACTGCAACAAAAAGAATAAAATATCTAGGAATAAACCTACCTAAGGAGACAAAAGACCTGTATGCAGAAAACTATCAGGCACTGAGGAAAGAAATTAAGGTTGATACAAATGGATGGAAAGATATACCATGTTTTGGACTGGAAGCATCAACATTGTGAAAATGACTCTACTACCCAAAGCAATCTACAGATTCAATGCAATCCCTATCAAACTACCAATGACATTTTTCACAGAACTAGAAGAAAAAATTTCACAATTTTTATGGAAACACAAAAGACCCCAAATAGTCACAGCAATCTTGAGAAAGAAAAACGGAACTGGAGGAATCAGGCTCCCTGATGTCAGACTATACTACAAAGCTACAGTAATCAAGACAGTATGGTACTGGCACAAAAATAGAAATATAGATCAATGGAACGGGATAGATATCCCACAGATAAACACATGCACATATGGTCACCTTATTTTTGAAAAAGGAGGCAAGAATATACAATGGAGAAAAGACAGCCTCTTGAATAAGTGGTGCAGGGAAAACTGGACAGCTATATGTAAAAGAATGAAATTATAACACTCTCTAACTCCATACACCAAAAAATAAACTCAAAATGAAGTAAATACCTAAATGTAAGTCCAGACACTATAAATAAAACTCTTAGAGGAAATCATAGGCAGAACACTCTATGACATAAATCACAGCAAGCTCCTTTTTGACCCACCTCCTAGAGAAATGGAAGTAAAAACAAAAATAAGCAAATGGGACATAATGAAACTCAAAAGCTTTTGCAGAGCAAAGGAAACCATAAACAAGCTGAAAAGACAACCCTTAGAATGGGAGAAAATATTTGCAAATGAAGCAACTGACAAAGGATTAATCTCCAAAATTTACAAGCAGCTCATGCAGCTCAATATCAAAAAAACAAACAACCGAATCCAAAAATGGGCAGAAGACCTAAACATACATTTCTCTAAAGAAGATATTTAAAATAAATAAAAGGAATCCAAATTGGCAAAGAAAAAGTAAAACTGTCACTGTTTGCAGATGACACAATACTATACATAGAAAATCCTAAAAATGCCACTGGAAAACTACTAGAGTTAATCAATTAATTTAGCAAAGTTGCAGGATACAAAATTAATACACAGAAATCTCTTGCATTCCTATATACTAACAATGAAAGATCAAAAAGAGAAATTAAGGAAACAATCCCATTCACCATTACAATAAAAAGAATAAAATACCTAGGAATAAACCTACCTAAGGAGACAAAAGACCTGTATGCAGAAAACTATAAGACACTAATGAAAGAAAACAAAGATGACACAAACAGATGGAGAGATATACCATGTTCTTTAGTTGGAAGAATCAATATTGTGAAAATGACTATACTACCCAAAGCAATCTACAGATTCAATGCAATCCCTATCAAACTACCAATGGCATTTTTCACAGAACTAGACCAAAAATCTTACAATTAGTATTGAAACACAAAAGACCTCGAATAGCAAAAGCAATCTTGAGAAACAAAAATGGAGCTGGAGGAATCATGTTCCCTGACTTCAGACTATACTACAAAGCTATAGTAATCAAGATAGTATGGTACTGGCACAAAAACAGAAATATAGATTAATGGAACAGGATAGAAAGCCCAGAGATAAACCCACACACCTATGCTCACCTAATTTATGATGAAGGAGGCCAAAATATACAATGGAGCAAAGATGCCTCTTCAATAAGTGGTGCTGGGAAAACTGGACAGCTACATGTAAAAGAATGAAATTGGAACACTCCATAACAACACACACAAAAATAAACTCAAAATGGATTACAGACCTAAATTTAAGGCCAGACACTATAAAACTCTTAAAGGAAAACATAGGCAGAAGACTCTTTGACATAAATTGCAGCAAGATCTTATTTGACTCACCTCTTAGAATAATGAGAATAAAAACAAAAATAAACAAATGGGACCTAATGAAACTTCAAAGCTTTTGCACAGCAAAGGAAACCATAAACAAGATGAAAAGACAACCCTCAGAATGGGAAAAAATATTTGCAAATGAAGCAACTGACAAGGGATTAATCTCCAAAATATGCAAACAGCTCAAGCAGCTCAATATCAAAAAAATAAACAACCCAATTAAAAAATGGGCAGAAGACCTAAATAGATATTTCCCTAAAGAAGATATACAGATGGCCAATAAACACAGGAAAACCATAATTCAAAAAGACACATGCATCCCAATGTTCATTGCAGCCTTATTTACAATAGCCAGGACATGGAAGCAACCGAAATGTCCATCAACAGAGGAATGGATAAAGAAGATATGTACATATATATAATGGAATATTGCTCAGCCATAAAAAGGAACAAAACTGGGTCATATGTAGAGACATGGATGGACCTAGAGACTGTCATACAGAGTGAAGTAAGTCAGAAAGAGAAAAACAAATATCGTATATTAATGCATATATGTGGAATCTGAAAAAATTGGTATAGACGATCTTGTTTACAAAGCAGAAATAGAGACACAGATGAAGAGATCAAACATATGGATACCAAGGGGGAAAGCGGGTGTGGGGGGCTGGTGGCGTGGGATGAACTGGGATATTGGGATTGACATATATACACTACTGACACTATGTATAAAATTGATAACTAATGAGAACCTACTGAATAGCACAGGGAACTCTACTCAGTGCTCTGTGGTGACTGAAATGAGAAGGAAATCCAAAAAAGAGGGATATATGTATATGTATAGCTGATTCACTTTGCTGAATAGTATAAACTAACAAAATATTGTAAAGCATCTATACCCCAATAAAAATTAAAAAAAAAAAGAAACTAGCATTAATAATAATTCTTTGCCAACATACCCAGAATCCTTCAACAGATCATCATGGCAAAGAGGCCTCCAATCTGAATCATGTTCTATTTTAGTTTCTTGAAACAAAAGTATCTACAAATGCAGCACTGTGTGACTTAAAATGCATTTTCACATGAATTATTTTATTTTTCAAAATTAGACATGAAACAGACAGTGTAGGAATTATATAACCATGCAAGTAAAAATCAATAAATGAGGACACTAAGGCTCACAATTACTAATTATATAAGCCATATGAGTATTCTTTAATGCAAGAATTAGAACAGTGATCTTATGATTCTCCCATCAGTTTTAAACTATTAATATTACTGCCCAGTTATAACTATGGAGGTATAGAAGTGGTTAACAATACAAATCACAGTTTATGTTGCATAAAGCCATAAAGATGTTCAAGGTTCTTATTTCATTTTTATGTGCACTAATGACAGTTTGTATTTATTATTATCTTCATATACATGTGAATAGGTGAGGACACTCTCCTTCCATACGCCTCCTTTATTTTCTGCCGCATTCACTTTATGGTCTGCTGCCTTTAAAAACACATTGCTATCCTGGGCACTCTCACTGTACACTCCCCTTTCAGCGATAAGTTGTAATTTTTTTTTTTTTTTTTTTTTTTTTTGCGGTACACGGGCCTCTCACTGTTGTGGCCTCTCCCATTGCGGAGCACAGGCTCTGGACGCGCAGGCTCAGTGGCCATGGCTCACAGGCCCAGCCGTTCCGTGGCATGTGGGATCTTCCCGGACCGGGGCACGAACCCGTGTCCCCTGCATCGGCAGGCGGACTCTCAACCACTGCGCCACCAGGGAAGCCCTAAGCTGTAATTTTTGAAAGACTCTGTGGTCTTACTGTTAGCCCTTATCACATTAGTGCATAACATGATTCCTTACTGTTAAACAAATTCATAAAATCCTAGGGCATTGCTAAGGTCAAAAGTTTCTCTAAAATTTATTTTTATCTACTTAATTTGGAAGCATCACTTTGCTAATTGTATAGTTTATTTATATATAAAATGCAGTGGATTTTCATTTTGCTGAGACATTTCAAAAGCATATATTTACAACAAAATCTGCCTACATATACTAATTCTTTTAGTGTTTTGTACAATGGCAGTTTTATAGGATTGTTTTTCTCAAGTCAACTTAAGGCTTCAAATTTCTTGAATACATGTCACAAAAATGTTTTGTTCTTTTATTATGCAAGTGAAGCAAGCATTCCAAAATGAATCACTTTTGTGTTCACATGTCTGACAGATTTTCTGATGGGTACTTAAGTAATCAGTTTATGCGAGAAATTCTTGGAAGAAGAATAAGAGAATTTTTTGGTATATTAATTTAAAATAGGGTTGGGTAGGAAACATGTCATCATAGATTGTATACATGAATGAAATTTAGTCTATCACTTATAATTTTAAGGTGTGTTGCATTTACTTAAGAAAATTTATGACATGTGGTTCCAAGCAGCACTCATTTATGGGTAAAAGGGATGTTTTTCACACTTGTGTCACAGAGCACCAAATGTGCTGGCAGAGAAACCAGGAAAATCATCAAAGATATCCAGAAAACATAACAATCACCAAACTTATTGGTACGCAATGGCAGAATATGGGGCAGGTGTTGTTAAATAGTGTGAGAGGAAAGAAACCAAGTCAGAAGACCAGGTAGATGAGCAGATTTTTTATAAGAATGTGCAAGAAAATCCTTGGAACTCCAAAAGTACTTGATTAAGGCTTAATCAGGAAACGGATACTAAAATAAGCTACCCTGTGCAAATATAGCTCGTGAAAATATAAATTAAATAAAATACAAATAAATAAATCTGTTCTATTATTTTGCCTCATTCCCAAGAGCTGTATTTTCTACCTAACATAATATTTGAAAATGGTAAAACAAATGTATGGAGAAATCAACCTGAATTCAACATTCAATTTTGCCACCTGAGTGTGTACACTTGAACAAGTTATTCATTTTCTATAATAGTTTATTTGCATTACACACATAAAACACAACTCAATTTTTTTTCCAAAATTATGGTAATGTAACTTCAAAAATCCAGAGGTGGAACTAAATCAGGCACATTTTGATCTGAAATTTCCCAATGCAGTCAGAATTCGTCCTTATCAATTCTTTGCTCCTCTGAATTTTGGCTTCAGTTTGAGGCTGGTACTCTTCATGACAGCAAAAATTACTGTGTGCCTTTTAGTTCTTAAAAAAAAACATATCATTCCATTTCTAGGACAATTCCTACCTTCCCAGAAAATGATCTAAATTTACTATGATTGATAAGGTCAAATGTCTACCCCAGAATAATGCAGGGCTGTCAGGTAAATGGACAGACTGATTAGCTTAACTTAGGTAAAGGGTTTGACACTTTGAACCAGAAGTGAAGTAGCTTCCCTGGAAGAAGATAATTCAGTTCCTAAAGTGTGTGTGTGCAGGGGTGAGGCGGGTGGTTATAAGAAGACAGAGAAGTTCATTGTTGCTAAGAGAGCAACTATCAATTATCTGCTACATTATTTCATCAAGTTGTACAAATTAAATAAGATAACGCACGTATAGCCATTTACACAATATGTGGCCCCTATTAAGCAATTACGTTTTCAGCAATAATGATGTGATGTTCTTAGGATGTGAACTTACAATATAGAAATTCATTTAGGCAACTAAACCAGCTTCGAGGCATCTTGGGAATTGGGTATTGGTGTCTCATTCTGGAGTTCCTAGTTTAACATTGAAAGCACTGTTTTTATGTGAAAATAAGGATTATAATACGTATCTGTGCTGGAAGTACACATTGGAAAAGGTTAGTGCACCCACTAACAGTATAGAAAACTATCTGCCAAGGAAGACTATCTGAAAGAAGAGCCAAATGATCTGCAATTATTCTCAAATGCCTTTTGAGAGGTACACAGAAAAGACTAGAGACTACATTAACCATTTTCTAAAGTGAGTGAGTAGTAGAAACCATTGTACAGCTATCCAGTTACAGAATACATGTGGGCAGTGCACTGATACTGGTGCCTTACCAAGCAAGAACAATGTGTTTCATCTTTACCACATAAAGGGGGTATATAAAAGAAAATAGTACCAGTTAATTGCTAACCGCCACACAAAACTTTAAATAGTTCTTCATCATAAAAGCGATGGTTGTACAGTAAACGTCCCTGAAAGAGTTCTCTACTTGTTCTTCGTATTGGTTCTCTGAATTGGCAAAATTAAACTACCCTATATTTCAACATTTTCTATATGCTACCTAGTCCTGAACTATTTCTATAGCAATTAAATCACTAACAAAATTCATCTCAATTTTAAATACTGACAAAGCAGAGGATTTCCTTTGGAAGAATAAATAAGTAATTAAGTAAAATAATCAGATGCATGAAAAATTTTGTTTTTAAAATAAAATCTCTGAGGAAGTAGATCAATAATTGAATTAATTAAAAAAATAGGATGTTTATGAAAATTTTACAATTTTTATTATCAAAAATTTAAAAGGACTATGCATAAAAAGAGAAAAATTTAAATTGGAAAATATCACAAGAGTCAGAAAATATGACTGGTACATTAAACACATATTGGAGATGTCAAATAATCAATTTAATGATGCAACAAGTCAGAACAGCGAAGGTGAAAATATTGTCAAGATTTTTTTTCTGAAAGGGATGGTATTTTAAAGTCAAGTGAAATAAAAGTAAGGAAGAATAAATACACAGAAAAAAGGTAAGGAAGAATAAAGATACAGCAAATTTAACATTAACATTGTATAATAGGAATTTAGAAGGAAATAACAGTTTACAAGAATCAAAATAACTATTTAAAAAGAGAATTTATGGGGACTTCCCTGATGTTCCAGTGGTTAAGCATCCGTCTTGCAATGCAGGGGACACCGGTTCAATCCCTGGTTGGGGAACTAATATCCCACATGCCACAGGGCAACTAAGGCCGCGGGACACAACTAGAGAGGCTGCGCTCTCTGGAGCCCGTGCACCACAACTAGAGAGAAGCTTGCTCGCCGCAAGGAAACATTCTGCAAGCCGCAACTAAGACTTGATGCAGCCAAAAAAATAAATTTAAAAAGTTTTATAAAAGAGCATTTATGATGTAGAAGCAAATAATAAAGCTTCTACATAGAAGCTTTGAAAACAGATTTTCAAATCAAAAAGGCTCACAAAAAAGCAAGGTAATATGAACAAAATGTGACTCCAAGATTTAGAAAATCTGATTGTAAATTTCAAAGACAAAAAAAAATCCCATCTGCATATGGAAGAGGAAATGGTTTATAAAAAGAAAGAAACAGATATAAGTATGTGAGTGAACACAGAGGATCAGATTGTCAAATCAGATTCATATAAATCAGAGTTCTTCCCCAGGATCAAGCTTTACTAATAACATAAAAGAAGTAGACAAATAAAGAGACTCTGATACACCTGGGAGAGTTGGGGGTTTCTGCATGTCTCTTGTTCTTGAATTGGACACACATTCTCTGCCCCAGAGAGAAAGAAGTCTAAGGCTTGTGTGTTCCTTCATACAAACGGCACCATTTAAGGTAACAAACATCTTCATTTCATACCAAGATTGCTGAGTATTTTGTATAATATTTTCAGGAAGTCACATTTCCCTAAATCCTTGGATGTTAGCTTTGCTTACTTTAAGTAATCCTAAGCCAAAAATAACCAGCTAAGAGTTTCCTTAGATAAGTCCTCTCCTTCCTTCTAAACAATATTAGCAGTCTTATTAAGGAGGAGTTTTGTTTAACACAGTTACAAGGCATTTAAACCAGGTCACCTTCCTCTTGCTCCAGGAACATTCCTCCAGTATTCAGGAGAGATGAAACACAATCCAGCTGCTTTAACATTTTCCTCCCAAGTGTATCCCTTTTAGTCCAGTATCCCTTGCCATATATTTTTCAAGTTGTTGTTCTTATTTGGCTTAGAAAATTTTCTCCAAAATCTTTTACAAAATGATAAGGCAATTAACAACCAAAAGACAACCAGGATTTGAACCTTTTAATGGGAAATAATGATTCCCCCTACCAACAGGGTAATTTTGACTATATGCCTTCTACCTTCTCCTTAAGTCAGACTTTCCAGCTCAGCAGATGTAAGATTTACCACAAAGTTAATAATAACAATATTTTCACAGAAATTATACTTGATCCCTGATCCCAGGCACATAGCATGTGTTTTGGCAAATAAACACTCATAGAACTATCTCTGCCACTTGGTAATGGAGGGATTCTCAATTAGCCTTAATGAAGCTAGATGAGGTAAATTTATGTCACAAACCAATATGCCTCTGGAATACATACTGTCAAAAATAATGTTATTGCTATGATGTTTGGGGCATCAGCTTTTTGGGGAATGCTTATTTAGTCTCAGGCCTGGGACCACTAGATCTGAAAAACAAAAGAAAAAGTGATGTCTTTCTTATTTACATGGGGCACCATTCCTTGGATGGATCAATAATCTCATAGTTTGGTGATTTGGTCCATGTGTTTCTGTCATCTCTTAGTCCACAAATGCAAAGTCTAATTTATCACATACATAGAAACAGGCAGCTATTTGGGGGAGTGGGTGCCGGAGATATGACCAAGGTATCTGATTGGGCCTTACAATCCTTTCTGAGTCTGCAACTATGTTTTTTTTTGGTGGCCATCTACATTATCCACTTTACTTCTTCAAATGTCCCCAAAGATTTCCATACATTCTGAGCCTATTTACCTAATTATATATAAGTGTGGCTTGTCTTTGTCCTAAGATCTTGTGAATATTCAAATGATGCACTAAGAATGGGAGCTTGGTGCTTCCTCCACTGCTTTAAAAAAAATGTTTCTTAACTTCAACCACTGTACAAACTTGGCCTTGCCCTCCTCCACCAAGGTTGTACCATCTCTAAGGTGTATTGCTTCTGATTTCCAAAGAGTAAAGTATCACTCTATCCAGAAATTCTCATCAGTGAATCAGGTGTTCAGTTTTGCCTTGGCTGGAACAGAATCATAAGGCCTTGATCAGAGAGTGATGGGAGGAGAAGGTCTTTGGATGCTTCTATCCTTGGCCGTTTGGATAGTTAATCAACATATTCCTGAACGCAGTAAGCTCCCCTTGAATTCTGCTCCTTTAATATGTTCTTTAATATAATCTACCTTATGAGTGGGCTTTGATATGCTGCTTCCCCTCTTGTTTACTAGCCAAAGGCCATTTCCCCAAACTATTGAATACAGCCTAATATTCCACCTCCATTTCAGTCTCAGTGCTAAGGCAAGATACTGGCTTTTTGTTCAGTCTTTTTCAGATTCTGTGGCCTTAATTAAAGCAATAAATTCAGCACCTTATTTGAGAATCATCTGTTATGAACCACGATCCTCATAACTGGATTTGAATTCCTTAAGAGTAGGATATAGAGAGAGTGAGTTTGCTAAGGTGTTTAAGGAGTAGGAAGTGGGGTTGGAGCTGCTTCCTTCACCAATCAAATTTTGATCATAAACCGTCAAACTCTTAATAGAAAAACTCCACATATTTATGTTTATCACTCCATTTTTATAAGCCAAACAAACAAGTCCACCCAGCTGATCTGGCTGTCATTTCCTCACCTGCCTTTTCAAGTCTCTTCATGCTTTCTTTCTTTTGTAAGGTGCAGACCTTTTCCCACATTATGCAGTCCCTCTGTACGGTACTTAGCCAGTTAAGATCCTGCCTGATGACTATTCCCTTGGTTTCCCAAGAGCAAGCTTACACAAGGCATCCAAGATCAAAAAGCCCAATCAACATCCCTGTCAATGGCATTAAACTGTTTTTGTCTATGATCATTATAAAAGTAGTATAAAGTCACATATTGCTAACATTTCAACCTCTTAAGAAGGATTCTTTTTGTGTATGGAAAATTATAGGGCAGTTACCCCTCTCAGGGTAGATGTGCCCAATAGTTGCATTTAGCTACTGCTGCAGATTAGCTGGCATATTTCTGGAAGATCCTACCCAAGAAAGTTTGCTATCTGTTGAGGATGGATCAACTCAAATAATCCATTCTATTCAGTAGAATCAAAATCTAGTAATGTGCCTTCTGAACATTACTTCTGAGAATATAACCCTGTATAATTCACTAGGTTTCCGCTAATATTGTTCTATGAAACAATCTGACTATTTAAAAGAATACTCTCCTTGACATCCAGATATCTGTATATTCTTACAGATAATAGATGACCCTTACTGAGTTACTTTGTAGGTGAATACTACATTTCCCCACAGCCATAAGGCTGCTTATGCCAAAGGCTTAAGAAAGCTTTCCAGTGACAGGAAATATTAGTCTTATATATGGATCTTTCTGCCAATTCCATCTACTCTTCTTTTAGATTTTTAGACTGGACAAGAGTTGTTAGTAAAAACTAAGGAATAGAAATTTTGCTACTTTTCCTTCAGACTTATACTGCCCAACAATCTATTTAGCCAGTTTCACTGGATCTATTTTCTCCAAATTCCACTGATAAGATATCCCAGATGAATTTACCCCATTATTTCCCTCATACAAAGGATGGGTAGGTAGTAATTCTGTCATCAGAGCCTCATTACATTTTCCCATCCCCACCCTTATCTTTTAAAAAGTGTTCTAGCCATTATGATTTATGAGTCTGTAAAGTAATCCTGTTCACAATGCTACTGAAAGCTAACACAAAAATTGAATTGTCAGATCTGACTCACACAAATCAGAGACGTTACTCAGCATTAAATACTACTAATAATCTGAAAGATACAATCAAGCAAGAAGAAAGGAAAAGGTGGGAGGGCTCTGGCATATTCTGCATGGCTCCTTCGTACTCCAGTCTCATATTGGACACATTCACTCTGGCTCAGTGTGATAGATGAGGTCACTAAGTGCAATTCGTGGGCTACCTCACCCAACAGAGTTTAAATTGTGAAGCACCTTTGTTTTATACCCAGATGATTTCAGGATTTGTATGACATTTTCCAAGGAGTCACGCTTCATAAATCCACGGATTCTAGGTTTGTTTACTTTAAGCAATCCTAAAGTATAGTCATTTTGCTAGGACTAAACGATACATAGTACTCTCTTCCTAGCAAATATCAGAAGTTTATCTACCAGTAGATCAAGATATAACTACATTTACAAGAAAATAAGACGAAAACACCAATCTCCTTCCCGAGGACTCCCCCCAGCCCCACGGCATTCTTTTGTAATTTGGAGAGACATGGATTTCAGGCCAGCTGCTTAACTTCTACCCCTACAACCCAGGATGGGTTTAGTGTTTTCTATAATTCTAAAATCTATAAATTAACAGGTAACAGTGTCAGAAACTTGATGGGAAATGAGTTTGATCCAAGAATCCCAAATCTAAAAATACATGTTCTACATACAACATAAACAATGTATGTCCAAGTATAGATAAATTGTTTTAATGCTTCACATAAATATTTACAAAATATATATATTTTTTGTTTGTTTTATACATTTGGTTCCATTTGAGTTAATTCTGGCACATGTTGTGGTATGGATCCAATTTCATCTTGTTTCAAATTGACTCTCTACTTTACCAATATCTTTTATACAGTTCTCTTAACTCCATTGATTTGAGTTATTCTCCTCCGTATGTAACAAATCTTCATAATATGTTGGTTCTATTTCTGGATTTCTATTCTATTCCATTGGTTTTTAATATTCATCATAAACCAATGCCAAACATGTTTTATTATGGGATGTATTAGTCTACCAAGGCTGCTGTAAAAAATGCCACAAGCTGGGTGGTTTAAATAACAAATTAATTTTTCACAGTTTTGGATGCTGGGAAGTTCAAGATCAAGGTACTGGCTGATTTAGTTCCTACTGAGAGCTCCCTTTGTGACTTGTAGATGAGTTCACAAAGCCCTTTGGTGCATATGTGAGAGAGAAAGAGAGAGAAGAGGGAGAGGGAGAAGGAGAAGGGGAAAGGATAGAGAGAGTGTGGTCTGGTATCTATTCTTAGAAGGATACTAATTTTATCTGATAAAGGTCTTATCCTTAACATCTCATTTAAACCTAATTATTTTTTAAAGCCCCTATATCCAAATTCAGTCACATTGGGAGATAGAGCTTCAACATATGAATTTTGTGGGAACACAAACATTCAGTCCATACATGGGATCTTATCATATATTTTATTTTCTAGTAGAAATCTTCCACCCTGTATGATAGCACATCACTTTCGGGTTATTTTTGCTATTTATTCTTATTTATTTTCCTATATGAATCAGTTCCTCTCATTCACACACAAAAAATGATTCAATATGAAGTAAGTTTAATACAATCAAGATATTTCACATATGAGTATGTGTTTCTATACTTATAGTTATGTTTATGTGTCTTTGAATCCTTGTAATAAAAAAACAAAATTGTTTTCCAGGATTCATGAACATTTTCAAAAGCCATATTACCTATATCAAAGCGTTTGTTAAAAAGTCACAATACACACCATAAAGTAAATCTAATAAAACACAGTGTATGGGGCTTCCCTGGTGGCGCAGTGGTTGAGAGTCCGCCTGCCGATGCAGGGGACATGGGTTCGTGCCCCGGTCCGGGAAGATCCCACATGCCGTGGAGCACCTAGGCCCGTGAGCCATGGCCGCTGGGCCTGCGCGTCCGGAGCCTGTGCTCCGCAACAGTGGTGAGAGGCCTGCGTACCGCAAAAAAAACCCACAGTGTATGATCAAAGTACAAAGAAGGAGATATTCGTAAGAAAAAATAATGGATTTCCCACTCAGTTAAACACTTTAGGTCAAAGCAAAAATAAAAACAGATGGAAAATATTTTTTAAAGTTAATGAATATAAAATATAAATGAAATCATGAGACAAAATAAAGTTAGAGAGTACTGTTCAATATTCATATAAGTGAAATGAAAGAATGAAAAATAAATGGGTTAAGGAACAACTTCAAAACTATATGAAACTTCAACAAAGTAAACCAAAATGAAGCAAAAATAAGGACTAATATAAAAATTCAAAATCACTGACATAAAATATCCATAAAATGGAGCTTTTAAGTAAATGAAAATGCTAAATATGTCCAAAAATATATACAAAATGGACAAACTATTCACCAATCTAATGAAAGAAAAAGAAGAATTACAAATATAAGAAATTACAAGGGAGAAATAATTATTGGAATGAGAATAATTTAGTCTATTTATAAAATATTTATTTCTAAAACTTTATGCAAGTATTTTCAAATTATTTTAAATGTATAATTTCCAAAAGAATATATTTTCTGAAAACGGGCCTAAAGATAACATTTTTAAACAGATAAATTTCCAAGGGAGGAATAGAGAAAATTTTTAAAGAGCCAGCTCACAGAAATACAACTGGTCCAGCTGGCTTCACAGGGAATTCTACAGAACATTCGAAAACTGCCATCCTGTGCTATTTTATTGGTTTAAGACAATACAACATACTATGCCTAGCTTGTTCTGAGCTCCTTGTGGAACAGAATCTAAAACCAAACCAAACAAAAAAGAAACATACAAAAATCAAACCAGTAAAAAGCTCCTCTTGAAATTTTGGGATCACAGCCTTGTCAAGATGCAGGAGTGGTATCTGAATTTCTATTCACTTTCGGGAGTACCCTCTAATAGGGTCTGAGTGTTCATAAATAATTTCAGGGAATATGGCAAAAATAAATGTAAATTATCACTAGTAGCTTGAAGCCTTAGCCTTGCTTTAAGTGATTGTATCATATAAAAACAAACACTCAGATATACATACAATAATAATCATGTGTACACACAACACACATATATTTCATAAATCTACACATCTGAGAGTAACATCAAACAATAGCAAAATAAAACCCAAGTACTCTAGTTAACAGAATTATCAGTTAAATAATATAAAAATGTTTGTTTCTTAGAAAAAAATTACATGAACAAAAGACAGGCTAATAATAAATACAAGATAGATTGTGGTAAAACCAAATAATATCTCTTAAAATAAAAACAAAATATGGAAAATACAATTTAAATTGAGTTAAATTGCAATTTGGAAACAGAGGAAGTTGAGATTACCTAGCCGAAATGCATATCAGAAGAAATTACGTAGTATTGAGTTTGGAGTAAAAAATATAGAAAATATGAAAAAAGTTAAGTTACAAATTAAAATGAAAGGTCTAAAACACATCTAATTTGAATTGCAGACAAAAGGAATAGAGACAATATGGGATGGTAGCATTCAAAGAAGTTATATCTAATAAAATTCCAAAAGTGTTAAAGTCAGGTGTCTTCCAATTCCAGAATCACAATGAATTTCAGACAAGCAAGTACAAGAAACGCACACTTAGATGCATGGAAATGGGTGTCAAAATCATCCTATAAAAGAGAATATCTTAAAAACAGCCAAAGAGAAAGGAGGATCACATCAAATGGAATGCCAAGTATACTACTGGTAGATTGCTCACCTCGACAATGAAAGATAAATGACCTCTCCTTACCTTTACAGTTTTGAGACAAACTATTGTACACTGAATTGAATTTTCAGCAAAGTTACTTTTAATAATGAATATAAATGGATATTTTCAGAAAAACAAAAATTTAACTGTGACCCCTTAACAGTGACAAGCAGAACTTCTAAATCATGTTGTTGAAGTATTTTCAGTGGTTCTTGACAGAAGGTTAGCCCCCCTGTGATTTCAGCCAGACCTGCATTGAACAGTACCCTGTGCACTCACGTTCCCTTCACAGCTGCCAGAATTAATACCAGCCTTGTTGCTTTCTGCTTTCTTCCTCCAGGCATTCTCTACAGAGTTCTCTGGATGTGCTGGCAAACAAGCCAAGAAATAAATAGCTCCAGAGCCCCCTCTCACGTAAGAGGAATAGTAGCTGGTAGACAACCAACCAGACGATTCTGGGAGGACTTTTACCATCTTGACCCTTTTCTAACTCTCTCGGCTCCTTCAGGCCTGTTTTCTGGGACAGTCTCCAAAACTGCCTGCATCTTCATCCTTATTTCAAGCTCTGATTCCAGAGGCCTCAAACAAAAATAGTTGTACTTAATATGGGATATGATTTGGTTAGAAGGGAAGTTTGAAGTATAAGAAGGTCAGTTGACTTACAACACTAAGGGCTATGTAGGTAAATCTAAGTTGGCGTTGTAATATCATATAAAGTGGTAAGAGTGATGTAATATTTTAGGGTGAAATACAAAACACAAGACAGAACCTAAATACTGGACAGCAATATTATCTACATCAGAATGTGAGAAGCATAATGAGAGCTAAATTTTTGGAACTTTTTTTAGTCTTTACAAGGTTAATGTGCATTTTAAAATTTTGTGGGTAAAAGAGGTAAATAGCAATAAAGAGTATATCTTCAAAACCAGCTGAAGACAAGAAGAGTATGAAAAATTTCCCTTCTTCCCAAAAAAAACATAAAAAGAGAAATATTTAGAGTTAAGAATGCATGCACTAATAACAGTATAAGGAAAACCATTGTGATTATTGATGATAATTAAGGATAGGGTTTACTTCTCAGATGAGGGAAAAGTGATATGATTGAAGAGTGATAATCAACTATCTGATATTTTTAAAAAATTTTACAGAAATAATCAGAGTGTTGGGTACTTATTACCCTCTTCTTTACAACTTTTTGTAAACCTAAAATGTTTCATAATGTGTTTAAAGGAAATTAGTGAAGCATCTAAAATTAAAACGAATCATTAAATGGCATGAGTAATACACATGAAGCAGAAAAAAATACTCAGTTGAAAGAATTAAATGGTTTTTAAAGAATTACATCAGAATGGACTTCCATGGTGGTCCAGTGGTTAAGACTCTGCACTCCCAATGCCAGGGGCCCTGCGTTTGATCCCTGGCCAGGGAACTAGATCCCACATGCCATAGCAACTAACAATCTCGTGTGCCACAACTAAGACCCAGAGCAGCCAAATAAATAAATAATTAATTAAAAAAAAAGAATTACATCAGATTGTGTGTGTGTGCATGTGTGTGTAAGTACATAACACAAAATGTTATTAGTACTTCTTGTCTCTGGTGGCAGGAAATTTTTTGTTCTACCTTCTATTTTTTCATTTTGAAATATTCTGTAATGGATATGCACTGATTTTAAAATAAAAATAAAAGTTATTTTCAAATGCGGCAAAATTATGAAAAATATTTTTAACAACTATGCAACACAGGATTGATTACTCTGTGACAGTTTGTGTATCTAAATTGGAGAACTATAATATGCCCTGAAATGTTATTTAGAATATGATTTAATGCTTAAATGTAATTCTTTTTATTTAGAAGCAACCATGTAGAAAGAAAATGGGATTCCTACCAATTCCTTTAGTTACCTGAGTTCAAACTCCCCATGAGAGTTTTAAATATACTTTACTACAAACTTTAGAAGGGTACCAATTTGGGAACACTTGTTCAGCTGAGCCCACGGTGATTCAATGATCCCTTTCAAAGAAAACTTAAATGGCAGCTAAGATTCTGTTATACAGAGAACATTGCTTTCCTAATGCAATTTCTTAGAAACAAATGAGCCTCGCTGTGGTTGCCACTAGAAAACACAGCAGGAACTCTACTGGAAGGAGCCTTTTAAATTGGAGCCATTTACAAGTTTTTTGTAATATTTGTGTGTGTTTTTTTTTTTTTTCTGAGAAAGATCTAATGGTAAACCATGGCCATGCTATCTAAAGAAATATGTATCTTATAAGCAGAATTTTGACTACGTGGGCATGATGGTTAATTTTATGTTTCAACTTGACTGGGCCATAAGATATCCAGATACGTGATCAAACATTATTCTGGGAGTGTCTGTGAAAGTGTTTTGGGTGAGATTAACATTTGAATTCACAGACTGAGTAAAGCAGATTTCCCTCCCTAATATGGTTGGCCTTCATGGAATCAGCTGAAGGTCTGAATAGGGAAAAAAAGGCTGGTCCTCCTAAAAATAAGAGGGAACTCCTGCCTTTGGACTCAAACCAAAAAACTGGTTCTTCTTGGATTTTAAGACTGGCAGCTTTCACATATGAATTTATATCATCAGCTTTTTGGGTCTCCAGCTTGCCAAATGAGATCTCCCCATGATCACATGAGCCACTCCTTTATAATAAATAAATAAATAAATGTGTGTGTGTGTGTGTGTGTGTGTGTGTGTGTGTGTGTGTACACATAAGCATATTCCATTAGGAAGGTTTCTCTGGAGAATCCTGACTAACGTTAATTTTGGAGCTGAGAAGTGGGGTGCAATACCTAAAACTACGGGAGCAGCTTTGGAACTGGGTAATAGGTAGAGGCTAAAAGAATTCTGAGATGCATGTTAGGAATATGGACACTAAAGACAATTCTAGTGAGGTCTTACACAGAAACGAGGAACATCTTATTTGGAAACTGGGGGAAAGGTAATTCTTGTTAAGTGGCAAAGAACTTGGCTGAACTGTATTCTAGTGTTTTGTGGAAGGTAGAACTTGTGTGTGATGAAATTTAGCTTAGGAAATTTGTAAGTAAAATGCTGAAGGAGTGGCTTGGTTCTTCCTGTTTATAGTAAAATGCAAAAAGAGAGAGAAGAATTCAATAAGGAATTGTTAAGCAAAAAGCAAATATAGCTTGAAATTTTGGAAAATTCTCATCCAATCCATATTGGAAAAAAATGAAAAAGCTTGTTCTTTACTAAGGTTGTGGCTGAATAACCATTTGATTAACAGATCAGGGGTATGAATTATGGACTTAATTAGCAACCTCTGCAGAAATCAGGAATAAAGATGAGCTTATACCAACACGGACACAGACAGTTTGAATTATAGGAGACAGAAAAAGCAGGATGAAGTGAAGGAAGGCTGTTGGACCTCTTGAATTCTGCAGGACCATACCATAGAGGTATTTTGCTATAAATGTGTGTTATTCTTCAAGGAAAGGGAAGAATGACCCAGAAGGTGATTCAGAGATCATCATATCTGTACTCTCCCCATTGGCCTAGTGGGCAAGGTTTTTCCCTTGCTTGTGTCAGAGCGTAGGGGTACCTCTGTGGTTTCAAGGAGCCAGGATGATCCTGCCCACTGCCTCAGCGGTAAGACTGCCCTTGTAAGAGCTGAAGGGCCAACACCGCCCACAGAGCCTTAGGGGTGACTCTGCACTGTCCTAAGCCTGGAGGGCAAAGTATTTAACTCAAGAGGATTATTCTCAAGCCTTAAATCTAATGGAATTTGCCTTGCTAGGATTTGGACCTGCAGGGGACTCATCACCCCTTCCTCTTGAATGAGAACGTCTATCTTATACATGTCCACCATTGTATTTTGGAAGCACATAACTTGTCTGGTTTCACAGGTTCACAGCTGGAGAGAAATTTTTCCTCAGGACAAATCATACTTTGATTTAGATGACACATTTTAGAGTTGATGCTGGAATGAGTTAAAACTTTTGGAGATGTTAGGATGGAATGCCATAAGGACCTGAATTTTGGTGGTTCAGGGTAAGAATGCTATGGACTGAATTGTGGTGCCCCCCCCACCCCGGCCAGATTCATATGTTGTAGTCCTCCCTCCTCCCCAGCCCCGCATGAACTCACTGGAGATTAGGGATTTAAAGAGGTGATTCAGGTGAGGTCATAAATTGGAGCCCTAATCTGACAGACCTGCACTTTTACTAAGACAAAGAGACACCTGAGCTCTCCCTCCATGTGCAAGGACCTAGGAAAGGCCATGTGAGAACACCGTAAAGAAGGCAGCCATCTACAAAGCAGAAAGAGAGCTATCACCAGAAACTGAACTGGCTGGCACCTTGCCCCTGGACTTCCTAGTCTCCAGTACTGTGAGAAATTAATTTGTTGTTTAAGCCACTCAGTCTATAGTATTTTGTTAAGGCAGCCTGAGTAGGATAAAACAATGAGTTTTATAGCCACATGAATCCCCTCCCCTGGTATCCAAGGAGCCTCTGACTAGATATAATATAGCTATGGTGACGAGAAGAAGGACTCTTCAAAAATACCAGTCACCCCAAGGAAATTTTGAAAAGCCCTGAATACTGCTATAAATTGCTACTTATATTACTAGCTAACATTAACAAGAACTGTCACTGTTAGTTTCACAAGCAGCCAGGAACTCCTGTCTCTAGGAGGGTTTGACAGCTGAGGGAGACACTGCTGGTAGGCCTAGCTATTGAGGGTCTGCATCAGGAAACGTTTCTGTCAAGTGTGTCTTCATCTGCCAAGAGGCACTGCTGTCAGTACAGCCCTGAGGACAAGGCAGATCCTGTACCTTCACTTTTAGAGAGAAAGTAACTGGATGGTGAATGTATTAAAAACCTTTTACATGATATAAAGCTGAAGGACTAGAGAGTGTTTAACGTGGAAAAGTTAACATTTTGGCGATGTGGTTAAGTCCATTCAAATATCTGAAACTATCCGTCACAGACAAGGGATTAACTGTGTTCTATAGTTTCTCTATAGTTTCTCTTTCTCAAGAGATAAGGTTAGAATGTATGGGTGGAAGCTTCAGGAAGACAAATAATGGCTCAGTATAAAAATTCTTTTTCTTTACTTTTAGAACTGTCCAAAAATGGAATCAAACTGCGATGACTTTTTTGTTTAACTTGTTAGTGTGAAATAATTTTAGATTTACGGAAGAAGTTGCAAAAATGTACAGAGTTGCACACATTCTTCACCCAGATTTCCTAATGTTAACATCTTACATAACTACAGTATAATGTTCAAAACTAAAAATAAATAAATAATATTGATATAATATTATGAACTAAACTACAGATTTTATTTAGAAGTCACCTCCTTTTTCCACTGTATTCTTTTTTCTGTTTCATGATCTAATTTAGGCTCTCACATTACATTTTGCTTTTACAAGTCAATGACTTTTAATATTTGCTGAAGGCTTGCTATTTGTTACTGAAGTCTTTGTTATTAAAACTTTATTAATGTTAGCTGTGTTTGTCATAATAATTGCACATTAGGTAATCCCAACTATTTTATAATAAGGCAAGTTAAAATTCATTTGAATAAAGCCATTTAGAGTTTTGACTGAATACATATTACAATTATCAGAAAAGACTGGCAAGAATGTACTTATTCAGAGTTTTAGACACTCTATTTTTTATGAGACTCCAGTGATAGAATAGTAATAATAAGAAAGTACTGATGCACAAAATTTTGCAGGAGTCTAAGTACAAACCTCTGGAAATTGGATTTTAAGTATTAATTCTATGCATCTTGATGATTATAAAAGTATTTCACGCTTTTACTTAAACATCTAGTCAGGCCAACTATACCTCACTCAGGTATCCATGGGTAACATAGATGAGGGGCAGGAAACAGGTGATGAGACGGATTTAGCTCTGTCACAGTTTATTGGCCTCCAATTTAATATAGATAAATTACTAAGGAAAAATCCCTATACATATGCACTATTTTCAAAACTATTCCTGATCCAGACGTGCTTCATTTCAAGGTTAGAGTTATAAAGAAAAGAAGATGGTGAGATGTGAGGAGGATTTTCATATAAATCTCCTTCTACCACACTAACTTTGTGGTACAATTTGAGAAAAACCTTTTAGCTTTGTGGAGGGAGACATTTGGGTTAAACTCTCAATTTCCTCTCTTCTTACAGAGGTGGAATGGTAGAGATTTGGGCTAAATGAGACTTTTGCTTTATATATGAATGGCACAGCTTGAAGGAAATGAGTATCAGAAAACCTAGGTACTTTTCTGTTATCAAAGAAAGATACCAGCCACTTAGGAATAAGGCTTCAGATAAATTGCTCTTTCTGGTCACTTGAGGTATCAGTCATTCTCTATTTTGGCTGCATATTATGATTGTCCCAGAAATGTAAAAATGTTTTGAATTAATTCATGTAGAAATGAAATACTTTGTTCATGAAAGACAATGTTTTAGCATCACCTTAAAATACTATTTAAGAGGCAAAGTTGGAAATGGTAAATTATGATTTAAAATGACAAATTTCTATAATTATACATAAAATAGTTAGCTCCATATGAGGCAATATAAATAAATCATCACACCTGAAGATTAAGAGAAATATAGATTTCTGATTCTTATTCTAGTTTAATAGAGTGATGTGAAATAGAGAGATTCTGAAATATAGATATGTTTGTGTATGTGTGTTTTTGTTTTATTTTTAGACAGGTCATTGGGGGGAAATGAAAGAGGGATTGTGAATGATTACATATATGATTCTGTATCATCAACTCTGCATTTTCTAGAAAGAAGGATAGTAAAGTCACTAAGAGAATATGCTTTTGAAATGAAATAAAACCGGATTTTTATCTCAGCCCTTACTAGATTCATACTCCTGTTGAAGTTACTTACATAACCATAAAGTCTCAGTTTTCATCCTCGAAAAAGGAGAATCTAATTTTCAGTTTACAAACTGGTTGAGAAGATTGAATCAGATTGTACATATAAAATGCTTTTCAATTGTTTATGTTATTTATTGCTGCTTCTGTAATCCTACCCTCTATAGTGTGACATTTGGTAAAGTCACAGGGACTTACACTCTGGCTATTTCTCAGAAGCATAGTCTCTAATATGGGCAAAAGAGTTTTAAATGTAATTTCAGCAAATGAAAATGACTTTCCAAAAACCAGTGTGACTATGTGCATTTACAAATGTTCCTTCCTGATTCTGCTTCTTGATGCAAGCGATTTCTGGGCCTTGCCGAGTTAGTGACAAAAATATGTGACATACAAAATGATGCCATCTCCATAGGAGAATCTACGGAGTGTTGATAGGGTCAGCAGAAGAATCTCTTCTTTACTCTGAGAGCAATGTGTAGGCTCAACATAATGAGATGAGATTTTATGAGAATTCTCATTCTGAATGCACTGTGGGGGGGTGAAGCAAGGTGGGGCAAGTGTGAAGACTCTCTTCTGACACCATTCCTGGCAGTGCTCCATACGAGCTTTTTCTCCAAAGAACAAATTGATAAATGATAGGAAGAGCAGATTCTATAATTTCCTCCAAGTTTAGAAGCAGCTAAACTTTGGAATAATATGGAAATATAATGTTGATTTCTAATCCCTCCTTGCTGGGAGGGATTAGAATTTATACCATCTTAGAAAACTATGGTAATTGTAAATCATTCAATTTAGGGGGTCCATTTTCCTTCACCTCTCACTTTTGTGGTTCTGCACTTAGTGAAATTTGACTTCAGTTACTTTTCATTCCCTTGCTTACTTTATTTTTAAACCTGATTTAGAGGGTGATATTGTGCTCATTGATTCTATATAACATACGGAACTGCAGAGAAGGTAAGAGGAAATTTCAGTGTTCTAAATAAGTTGTTTTACATAAGATCACATCTTCACAGTCATTTTGAGTGATATTAAGAATCTCCTATTCTGAAGGTTTATTAGAAAATCCTTTTATATTGCCTTTATATTAAAAGAGAGAAAAGGAGGTACGTTTTTATGGGTATTGCTATGGACTGAATGTGTGCCCCCCAAATTTATATGTTGAAGACCTAATCCACAATGTGACAGTATTAGGAAGTGGAAGGTAGTTACGTTTAGATGAAGTCATCAGGGTAGAGTCCCCAGAATGGAACTAATACCCTGACAAGAAAAGATATAAGAGAGATCTTTCTGGGATGTGAATACTCATCAAGAAGACTGTCCTGTGCAAGTCAGGAAGAGAGTTCTCACCAGGAAATGATTTGGCCTGCCCCTTGATCTTGGACTTCCCAACCTCCAGAATTGTGAGAAATAAATGTCTGTTGTTTAAGCCAAACACTCTATAATATATAGCAGCATGAGCTAAGAGAGGTATATAACAATTCTTAAGCTTTTTTTTTTTTTTTTTTTTTTTTTAACAGCCATGAACTACGTATGGAAACTTTCTCTACTTGTTGCTGGCTAGGGTTCTTGGCCTCTTTAATCAATAGAAATTGATCAGAGGTCAGACAACAAATTCAGACGAGGCTTTACTGGTGTCCCTGCTGCAGCAGAGAGGAGTGAGAACAAACAACAGGTTCCTTTGTTTGCCCACTAGGTCAGTGGGGGCAAAATTGTCCTTTATATGGGGTGAGGGTAGTGGTGTGTCTAGGGGTCGGGCCGGAAGTGTGACTTAGGTGGTTTGCCCACCCCTTAGGTGGTGTTGTGTGCAGGGAGCATGTGCAGTACCCTGCTTTTGCTCCCAACACCCAGTTTTTGCTCCCCCGACTTTTCAGAAGCGGCAGTTGAGTTTTTTATTGGTCTTTTGTATCTTTGGTCCAGAATTTGCCCCAACTGCACATGCATGCAGTTGTTTTTAGTCTCATATAGTTTCTTAGTATTTTGTTGCTCCAGGAAATGTTTGTCCAGGTACAAGCATTGCAGCACTGCAGCAAAGAGTCCGAGGTCCCAGCCTGTCTCATACTGACACAGTGAAATATTTAATTTTTTAATAACGTGAAAACTACTTCTTCCCCACCTCCTCAACTTTTCTCATCAATAAGCCGTAGGAGAACAAAAGTCAAAACTTCAGCCTATGGGGTATGCAAGTAAAATCTTCCCATTTAAAATGTTAATAACTAAATCAAACAAAATATATACATGAGATGAAGACAGCTCATGAGCCAATATGACTTTTTGAGCTACAGTATCATTTGGACGGCATGTTTTTATAACTTATTCTTGTTTACACATCAAATTCAGTCTTCAAAATTTAAGCACATATAGCTTTCAAATTGAAATATGTATGTTTAATGTGCAAAAATGCATATGTCGCATATTAATGTGTATACACACATATATGTTCCATGACCTAGGATATAATAAAGAGCATCAAAAATGAGAACTGGTTTAGTTTGGAGTGACTGTAGCAAGTTGTTTAAGAATATTCATACCAATGTTTCTGACATGGAGAAATAAGCAACTGGAATGCTTAAGAAATTTGAAAAAATAATCACTAAGACACATGAAATTTTTTGAACTAGATTAGAAAATAACAAATAAAAATTCTCTCTTAAAGTATAATTTTTCTTTAGTTATTTCAAGAATTATTGAAGTGACTTAAACTAAAAAACAGAGCAAAAATTTTGGAAAGCTAAATAATTTCCTTTAAAGATATTAACCTGAAATGGTTATGAAGGGTTTTAATTTCTACAATAATGTAAAGAGCTTTTTGTCAAAGCCAAAAGAAAAAAACGAGTTTAAATGCAGTTTAGCACAGACATAAAAATACACTCCAGGCTACTGAGGAAAGTCTACCTAATTTTATTGATTCTTTTTTCCTTCAGTTTAAATTCCCTAGTCCCTGTGGACTTCTATCATTTTTACCCAGAGGTGAATAAGAGGTCAAAATTCAATTTCACTGTATCTTTTAGATTATCATTTATAATAATATCCCAGAATACTGACTATCACTAACTACCCATTTGAATTTCCAACCCAAGAAAGAGGTTTTAGAATTTTCTCTAGAAGAAACTACATTTCCCATATATTTTATCTAGTTTATATATTTATAAACAAACAAAATCATATCTGAGGGAGAAAAGCAGTAGCAGTGTTTACTGTTATTAAGCCATGAGTGGATTTTAAAAAGCATAAATAACTTTTTGACTTACTTTTCTAAATAATTACAAAACTGTTATATTATAGAATGATGGAGATAACTCTTCCCATGTACACATCCTGACAGATTTCATAAAAGGTTTTATGCCATTTCAAAAAATATTCCAAATGTCATATATCAATGTATACAAGAAATTTAAGAGAGGTACACACTTGGGTTTTACACCATAAGTGGCTTTCCTCCTTGGGTTGTAATTATACCGTGCCATCCCTTACTATTTGAGTCAGTTCCATAGAGAAGTGGATTTAAGGATTGGCAAAAATAGACATCCCAACACACACACAAAATGTGCACAAAATAAACGTTACTTTTATTATTCATAGGTTTCAGCCTGAGGAATATTAATGAACATACATTGCTGCGTCTCCCTACTCCTTACTTTTATGAGCAGTCACTCTGTTTGCCAACGGTTGCCAGCATGGGTAGGGTGGAGTCCACAATCTCAGGTTGGGGCCGAGCTTATCAGACTTCTTGTAGCCTAGCCACATACCCAAGTAATTCCAGGATAATTTTCTTATATACATATTTTCCAAAATCTCTATATGGTGAGCTATTTTACCCAGACCTAGCATCTCAGTTTTGGGTAGAAATAATTCCTATGACATCAATGTCATATCACTACACTATCCACTCATGTGATAGTGACTAGGCATCATACCCACTCAGTCACACCACAAGTATGTAACGTAAGTCTTAAGGATTAGGAAAGATGGGTGATGAGAAAATACAATAACAAAATCATATTTGATTAAAGATGCATTCAAAGTACAAGACCAATGGATTTTATCATTGATTAGATTCCACACCATGTTTGCTGTAGTATCAAAGAAGATCCACAATTATTTGAAAAGTCTTTTAAAAATGTTTACCCTTTTCCAACTACATATTTCTGTGAGAATAGACTTTTTTTAAATGCCATTCAACAAAATAACATGGTAAAACATATTGAATGCAGAAGCAGATATGAGAATCCACCTGTCTTCAATTAAGGGAGACAGCAATGTAAATGATGCTATTCTTTTCACAATTTTTATAATGGAAATGTGTTTTAAATAAAAATATGCTATTTATGTTAACATAAATTGGGCTTATTAAGATTATTTTAATATCATTTAATAAATATAAATATCTCAGTTTTTATTTCAAATATGGTAAATATTATTGGCTATATCCCACATCATAAAAGCTTTTTCAGATTCTCAGTGGTTTTTAAGAAAGTAAAAGATTTCTGAGATGAAAAAGTTTGAGAAACACTGTCTTATAATTAAAACCTTTAGACCTGGAAGCCAAAGATGGTATCTGTTTTAGTAACATAGCCTAGAATTATATAATGTTCCTTACTGGATTTTCTTTTGGAATCTCTTCTTCCATTGGATCTTTTGAGGCTTGTCTTCATTTTTATTTTTTTTTTTGGTGGTACGCGGGCCTCTCACTGTTGTGGCCTCTCCCGTTATGGAGCACAGGCTCCGGACGCGCAGGCTCAGCGGCCATGGCTCACGGGCCCAGCCGCTCCGCGGCATGTGGGATCTTCCCGGACCGGGGCACGAACCTGCGTCCCCTGAATCGGCAGGCGGACTCTCAACCACTGCGCCACCAGGGAAGCCCTTCCCTTCATTTTTTTTTGGACAATCTATCCTTCTTTTTCTCTTTTCTTAATCCTGCCAATGCAAGTTTCATCTTCTTTCATATATTGTCACTCTTCCCTGATATACTGTGGTTTACATTTTTAAACTCTTTATGTAGGATACAGATTTATGATTTTTGAATAATAATATTTGTTCACAACATTAATGCAGCACCTCAAACAATATTATTGTTCTTAATAAGTGTACTTCATATTCACTTCTTTCATTTCCTTTTTATGTTTTAAATTTATATGACTCATTTTTAAGTTATTAATATTTATAGGAGGTAAGTTTTTTTTCTGGACCAACTATTTGAGGGAAGTTTGTGTTGTAGAGAGGCTAGAGCAATATTCCTGACTGAGAACTTCCTTATTTAAAAAAGTTTTAGTCTTTATTTCTCCCTAGCCAACTGACTTGAAGAATTATTTTTTTCAACAATGTAGCCTTTCTTTTCTCTTAATGCCAAATGATAGACTGTTTCCTACAAATATGAATCATCTGCGCATCACTTGTTTCAAACCACTTTTGATTCAAGTATCTGTCACTTGCCTATAATCTCTGTTTCTACATTCATAAAAATAGAGATTTAGGATTTGCAATAGGTTTCAACAAAGGAATTCACTCTAATTTTAGAAAAAGTTTGAAAACATGGTGATTTTTGAAGTGTATAATATTCTTATGAATATGCATTTTCCCTACGAAAATAACTGCTATACTCTGCAACTGTGTATTTTCTAATTGCCATATTATATTTTATTCATAGCATTACCTTGAAAAGCCAAAGTATGAAACACATTTATGCATCTTTAGAATATTAGCATAGATCTCAATTTTGTTTCATTTCACTTTCTATAAAATGAAATATTGTTTTTAACAGTAATTTTTCTTTTCTAAGCCTACAAGGCTTTTGTGTCAAAGTGTTACTGTAAGTCTATTTGTGGCATTTTGAACTTATTTTTTTAACTTATTTGTTATTTATTATTTTTGTTCAAATAAATGTATGTCAATTGTTATGATGTACAATGATTAAAAAGTAATACTTATTCTGAGATTTGTGATTTAGATTTAAGGTAACTTTTTTACTTCCCTGCTAACAGAAATTCTATTTTATATTTAAGTATAGTAACCAATGATATATTATTTATATCATATATATATAAACATATATATAGACACAGACATTCTTTATATGTGCATATCTATATATAATGTTCCTTTTATCTGTATGTATATGTGTATATATGTGTTAATTTTGCTCACAAAACTTAGATGTTTTTATATCTATACAAATATGTTTCTATATATATCTTTCTTTTCTATATATTTATTTATACCTTAGTGGCTACTGATTATATTTGTACTCTTCACTTGTGTTTAAATTTTACAAATTCAAAGAAAATGTAGAATTATATCATAGAGGTTATTAGAGTCTGAAATTACTTATTGGTTTTATATAGTTATTTTAATCATAAAGCATAACTATTTCTCAGTTATTTGACATTTTCCTCTTTGTGAACTTGCCAATTATATCTATGCTTTTGAACAAATACTTCCATTTCTTTATTTTTCTAACACAAACTATACAGATACCCCAACTATTCTTTTCCTTTCATTAAAAATTCTTGTTTTATTTGATACTTCTGTAAAACTGCTTCAAATATGCTCTGCCTTTTTAATCTTTATATAGCCTTAATGACGGTTCCTTGTGATTTCCTGTCAAATATAGAACATGTTTGGTCAATTTTTAAGTAATTATGTTTCAAAGTTGTGTATATAATGTTCAAGTCAGATACAAATAACAAAATCCTCAAAATAAGTGGAGTCTCTCCTCGGGAAACCATTAACTTGGTTGGATAACGTGCTCTGCCTCCTGCCATCTTGAAGGTCATGCTGATTTTATTGATCTGGTTTGCTATTTTTTCCCATTAACTTTCCTTTTAAAGGCAATTGTGCTGAAGAAGAAGCAGTATTCACTGACAGCTTTCAGCTCCATGTCACCCATGGAGATCTTTAGTTCTCTGTGGTGTGTTTTCATGGTTTAGGTTGCTAATGAGCTGTCTTCTTCAGGCTGATTGTCAGTTAATAATACTATGCTGATTCAGCAAAGTCATCTCTAATCTCCTTATGTGTGCACTTGTAAAGAATGGCTATCAGTTTTCTAAAGTTTCTTAGTTACTAATATCTAAAGGGCTTGTGATAATGCCCTTGGCCTATTGGACTAGAGGTTTTCCTTAGAGAGACTCAGAAAGGAGGAATCTATCATGGTTTTCTGAATATCTTGTTTCCATTTTGTACACGAGTATATAAAATAACTGATTAAGATCAATCCTACACTGTCCTTTTATAAACTTTCATGGTGAAGAATGAACATTTTGCTGCTATATTCAAATAATTCTCAAGGAATGAGTAGCTAACATAACACATAGTGTATAGTCTTAAACAAATAAGGTGTTAATTTTTGTTATAAAATTATTTATACACAAGAGAGCCAATTTAACGTCTATTCATTAGAAATATTTTATATCAAAGAGGTGAAAACTTACTCAAACTGTATTAAACAATGAAGGGAATTTATGAATCAAAAAATATCAAGTCTGGGCTTCCCTGGTGGCGCAGTGGTTGAGAGTCCGCCTGCCAATGCAGGGGACACGGGTTCGTGCTCCGGTCCGGGAAGACCCCACATGCTGCGGAGCGGCTGGGCCCGTGAGCCATGGCCGCTGAGCCTGCGCGTCCGGAGCCTGTGCGCCGCAATGGGAGAGGCCACAACAGTGAGACGCCCGCATACGGCAAAAAAAAAAAAAAAAAAAAAATCAAGTCTGGTGTTAAGGAGGGCCTACTACAATTTCTTTGTGGTTTTCTTGACTCTGTCCTTTCTCATATGTTGGCTTTCATCATAGCAGCTGATCCAGGCACCATAAATACCTTCCACTGGCTCTGGCTCTCAGGCCTTCAGAGTACACCACAGTCTCCAGCTTGCAGATGGCAGATTGTGGGGATTTAGCCTACATAATTGTGTGAGCCAACACTTTACTTAACATATGTATAAAATCTCCTATTGGTTGTGTTTTTCTGGAGAACCCTGACTAATACAGATATTGATATTTAAGTCTACAGTCTTCAAGGATCTAGATTTGTTTTGTTATTATTTGCTTTGTTTGTATGTTTCTGATAACCCAGACTTAAAGTAGTTTGCTTTTTCTGGGTTTGATAATCTCTGCACATGCACTCATTCCTTCAATATTTGTCCTATAAACTTAAAATGGGAACATTTTCCTCCATAGAAAATCTGCCTCGGCTTTGGATTGCAACCAGAAGCAACATCATACTGGGGATTTCTTCGATGCAATGGATGACCTGGCTCAGTGAGTGTGGTGGGTGAGGGAGAAAGAGAGAGAGACACACACAGAGTGGAGAACCAGAGATCCAAGCTCAGGGATTTCACTTTACTACTGCTGTAAGTTTTGTATCAGATGTCCCTGCTTCTCTTAGTGTTCTACTAACGTTTGCCCTCAAGGAGACTCATGATTCCCTTTCCCAGAAGTTTGCCTGCTGCTTGATTCTTGGTGCTCCCAGCTCTAACTATAGTATTTAACATTCCCATGAAGAGGCATTTCTTGGCACTTCCCTACCATTTGGGGAACCATCATCACCTCAAAGAATGTGGCTTTTGTAAAATCTGGTTATTCTTAAAGCGACGGTCTCTCAGAGTACTTAATACCTACTTCAAATTAGTTTGCCATGTGATATTTACATATGTGCCGCTGTGACCATTTCTTGCATTTATCTCATTTTAATGTGATGTTTGCATAAAGGAACACTTCTATTATACTGCTAGTGATATCTAATTCTGTTAGAGGGCTTTGATCTGGAAGAGTTTTTGATAGCCCTTTATATATTGTATCAGAAATCCATAAAAATCACAGAGCACATATGGGGTTTGCCAAATATAATGTAAATGTAAAGGGTGTGATCAATAACATTGTAATAAAATTTAAATCTAAGGTAGATTCACAAATAAGAAAACTATTTTCTTCAAAAAGCATTTTTTGAAGTAACACTAAGCATGCATTGCAGCTTTGCATCAATTCCTCCTTCATAAACTGAGTGTAATATGAAACACTAAATATATGAAAATATATGAGATTTAAAAGAATAAAAGGTTTAGAGGTCATACCTATCTTAGGGTACTAGAATAAATAAATATAGTTGTGTTTTTATTTTTTAACAATATTTAGCATTATACATATAAGTAACTTGTATTTTGAGTGATTATGACCAATTACTTTTTTGTTTAAATATAAAATCAATTTTATATATTTTTAGCTGTTAGTAGATTGAACAACACAGAGTTACCAGGTCCCTAGGAATATTTACGAAAACATATAAAAACATGGGTTTTGACAGGAATCCCTTGTGAGTTTAGTTAGCCATAATAATACACCAAGTGTTTAAATAGCATGTTTTTTATAACTATAGTACAAATAATAACCTAATAAGAATCAGAAACAAACACAGTTTAATCACAAAATTGTTTCCTTGCAGAAACAATTTTTTTTAATGGATATAAGGTCTATACTTGACTTATTTCCCCTTTGATATATAATACTTTCTATAATTTTGTTATACTTTCGATAAAGTTTTAGAAGGCATTTAGACAGGAGCATTCTGTCAATTCTCTTCTGCATTTCCATGGACTTTCAAAAATGATGAGGCCAAACCTCAAATCAGAAAATGTGTATTATCTAGCAAGTTAGCCCTTTATTGAAAAAAAAATTTTTAAGTGCATACTTTCTACAGCATACACAGTGTATGGACTTGGATTAACAATATTTATGTAATTTAAGTTGCACACTGAATACCACTGAGTATTGATGTGAATGGAAGTTATGACACAAAGACACGTTAAATGGCGACCTTGCACAGATGGGTTTCAAGCACTCAGAGGTCTAGTGAGGTAGGGGAGTGCAGAGAAGAGTTGGATTTAAATATCAAGGCACATATTTTCATTGTGGATGTATTTAATTTATGAAAAATGTCACATGAGGAATCAATTTCAGATCAGATGATTGGTCTCAGGCTATATAATAGGGTGCAATTTTTTTTTCCAAAAATGTGAATAATCTTTCCTCCATCCTGGCATAAAGTAGATAAGGGCAGTACCTTCCTAAGACAGAAAAAGATTCTGAAGTTTCTGTCTTTTGTTTGCAACAGAAACGTGCTTTTAAAAGTTAACACGAGGCTCTTCAAAGGTCTTTCTTGAGTAACGTACATACAGGGATGCTTTGCTAATTAGAGCCAGTATCTTTTACTGCCTTGCTAATTAGAGCCAGTATCTTTTACTCCTCACTATGCATTCAAGGAAAGGAATAGTAATATCCTTAACACTTTATTACAAATTTGATAGCAAATTTATTGAATATTTGATACTACACTTGTGGAAATATGTGAATCTTGATATATATTTAAATAATCTTAAAATGTATTCTATTTATATTTTGTAGGGTTAACATTAGGAAACATATATGTGCTACTGTAGCATCTAATTTTCTACTATAAATACATTCGTTTTGTTTTATAGGAAGCTGATTATTTGAGTCAGTACATTTTAATTTGGTCTATAAAAATATCCCTAAGGAGTATCCAATTAATTGAGATTTGGAAACCCCAATATTGACAGAAGTAACATTAAAAACAGATACATGACTATAGAATTTCAGAATAATATGTACTTGATTTAGGAATTGTCTTCCCTCATTATACAAGGAGAATTTTCTCAACCCCAGAAAGACTCTTTCTCATAAAGATCATTTTGATGAGTTATTAAAGGCTGCAAGAATGTTCTCAACTAGATATTTCTCAATGTTTTTTCCCATATGCTTAAAACTTCATATGGGAAAAAACAGTGAGATAAATGTTTGAAATTGAGATAATGATAAATTATTGAGATAATGATAAAAAGAAATTATCATTATATTGTCATATAATTTACTATTATTTTTTGCTTATTATTAGTGATTATTTTTAATTATATCCTGAGAGTTAGAGGTGTTTTCACTTGCTCCTAATTATTAGCTTTTTGTTTTGTTTTGGTTTGTTTTCTTTTTGATTTTCCAAAATAGACTGAGCAATCCACCTGTCGGGAAGGCTAGTATTTTTGGAGACGTATTATCTGTTGAATGTTTTAAACACTGTATCAAACAACTAGTTTTGTATCAAACAATGCTGTAGGTCATATATTATTTTGTTCAAGATCTTTGTGCAATTGATGCCTTGTGGAAGTGACTTGCTAACTGTCTTTCATGTGATGCTAATTATTACATAATGAATTTTCATGGGCCTAGTACAAATACAAGGCTTAACACTCCCAGAATGCTTATCTTTGCCACAAATAAGGGGAAAGGCATTTTCTTCTCCTAATTAACTATATTCATACCTCCATCATAGAGCCACCTTAACGATAATAAGCCCTTTCCCCATTTGGCTGAACTAATCCGAGTCATGTGCTCCAAAAAAGAAGGTATAGCAACTCATAAGGGAATGTATTTGTTTCCCAGGACATATACCTATTTGTGGATATCATGAGATTTTGTGGCTCATGGAACTTTAGAAAAATACAGGCACTCCCAACATATGGATTGTGTGATCTCTTTGGAGGAAAGAAAGGGCAACAATTTAAAGGAATTTAGTATTAACAAATCTCTCAGGACACAATTAAAATAAAATATATGGTTGATAATTCTTAATTAATCTCTTGGTATTATTCAGTTGAATAATGAAGGAGTATGTCCTCTCTTTGTTAAAGACCAGTTAACATACTTTCCTGATAATTCAGAAATTATCCAAAATTGTTTACTAATTTTGTTAGAAAGGGAAGGGCAATATCACACCAGATTAGAAAGTAGGATTGTGTCCTTGTGTCCCTTAAATTGTAAGGGAAATTAAAATCTAAATTGCATGGTAAATTATATCTCTGGCTTAAATGTGGTAGAAATGGTGATAAAATGCTACCTAGGCTACACTACTAATAAAAAGAAAAAAATATTTACTGATGGAAATATTATATTTATTTAGAAATAAGACTGACACAATCAGGAGAATGCTTCTACTCAAAACATTTGATCGTGAAGCAAATTGGTTCAAAGGAAGCACTAGAACTGAAAAATGGAATTAGAAAATGATAAGACCGAAATATCCTCATTCATTCTTGATTAAAATGAAAAGAAACCAGAGACCACAAATCTCTTTTGCATTTAATGGCAAAACTTGGGAGGAAATAAAATTGTTTACACAATATTGTGAATATAAAAAGTGTCAGATTAATTATTGTGCTTGGTTGCAAAAGTAGGGGAGAATTTAAGAAGATGGTTACATAAGGGTAACTGTAAATGAGATGAATTTCTTGTGTTAAATTTATATATATTCTGTAATTGTGCTAATTAAATTGCATTTAAGATGTTTCTTTCCAGGAAAAAAAAAATAGCTTCCATGTGATATTCTGCAATTAGTTACAAAAACTGTACAGAAAGATCCTATGGAAAACAGCCATCACCTGCAAGGGTAAAATTATTTCAGTGTTTAATTTCAAATTTGCTGCAGTCAATAGTGTTTGCAAGGATGCTTATTAGGGGAAATTTAGGTGAATCATTCAAAGGACATCTCTGCTTTTAATGGATGCCTTATTAAACATAAACTTACATTGATTACTCCACCATAATAAAATTACACATCTTCTCTTTCTAGACAGAAAACATTTAGACACTTGCTTAAGTGCCTCTTGAAAAATAAAAGATAATAAATGGATGCTGGCTAGAAATATGCTTTCAAGTTAAAGATTTTATTTCATTTTAAAGCTTATATTTCCCTATATACCTAGCATCATATTGAGAAATGTCTCCTCTATAGTTGGTTGCTTGAATAAAACTATTATGAATAGATGATGAATTTTTATCAAGTTAGAATTTTTTAACTTCAACTAAAAGAAGCATAGGCTTCATCTCCTTTAATCTGTTATCATATTCAGTTATATAAGGAATTCTTCTAAGATAAACTTTCCCTGATATTGTCAGATATATATTTAATGCATTGCTGTTCATTAACCTAATATTTACATATATATAATATATTTACATATATATTTACATATATAATATATTTACATATTTATATAGATAGATACACATACACATATACATATACATATAGATCTCCTTTTCCTTTGCAGTGGTGTTCTTACCCACTTTGGAGCAGTGTTACATGGGTCTCATATAAGGTGAGTAAATTTCCTGCTCTAGACCCTTGAGTTTCTATAAGACAATATCTGTTTCTTGAAGATTATTAAAACTGGCCTGTAACATTGTTAGGTTTAATACAATTTGTGTGGATCTTTTCTTTCTCCTTACACCGTGTGCAGTGGGTTGAGGAGTGTACGCAAAAATTTATGTCTAATGGTACCTTAGAAAGTGTTTTGTTTGGAAATAGTGTCTTCTGCAGATGTAACTAGTTAAGATAAGATATATTGGGCCAGAGTGGGTCCTAAATTCAATGTCATTGGTGTCCTTATAATTAATATCACTTTAAAAGCATTAGTTTTATGGGATATAAGATTATCAGATAACCCACTATATCCGAATTAGTTTCTAAAATGAAATTCTATAGTATCCATAAAACAAGGTCATTTAAATTAATAAAAGATGTGCCTTTGCTTTTAACTTAAAATATTACCTTATTATAAGAACACTGATTCTATATGTTCATTAACATTTAAGACACATAGCTTAGACAAATTTTAAGCCCTCCAAAAATTTCATATTGATAAAGCTGATGAAAATGAATCAGATTGAAAATGTTAAAATTGATTAGTGGTGGAAAAGCTGTGAATACTGGTCAAGAAAGTTATTATTAAATAAATGTTTATCATCATTTTTGAAAAGATTATCATAACAGTACTTTAAGTTTTGACACCTTCTATCTAGTTTTCTGAAACTATGGCCAACACAATTATACCACTAAGAATATTTTTTTTTAAGTAAGATGAATTTAAATTACCATTCTCTTGTAATGAATGGTGACATCATTACCAGTGACTTAAATTATAACAATCATAAAATGAGTCAAAAATCTTTAAACATGTTGTAGACAAATACAGGTAATTTCATTAATAGTTCTGGTTTTTTTTTTGCGTTACGCGGGCCTCTCACTGTTGTGGCCTCTACCGTTGCGGAGCACAGGCTCCAGATGCGCAGGCTCAGTGGCCATGGCCCACGGGCCCAGCCGCTCCGTGGCATGTGGGATCCTCTCAGACCAGGTCATGAACCCGTGTCTCCTGCATCGGCAGGTGGACTCTCAACCACTGCGCCACCAGGGAAGTCCCATTAATAGGTTTTGATGTATAAAGTTTAATCTAGAGCTGAGAACAATAAAAATTATCAAATAAAACCTAGAATTTTCCTCTAGTCTTTTAAAATATTTTCTAAGTTTTCATAGCTGTTTCAGTGGAAAACATCATGTGAAGTCTTTAATGCATAAAGTTTTCTTCAACTCAAATTTTAGCCTTGTCTTGGAATATAGATGATTTTCTATTAAATGTTAGAATGGGAAAATCAATCCATTTAATATAAGCCACCAAGTAGTCGTTAAATTGAACCTGTCTTTCATTTTATTCTGAGGTCTTAAAGTGACATTTCTTTTATCAATTTATTTTTTTCTTTTAGCAATTTTAGTTCATCTTTCCCCCTTGACTACTTTTAGTTTCTGTCTTTGGAACTTTATCATTGTTACCTTGCTATTCTTCTTTCTGTCTCTATTTCAACTAAGTTTCAGAATCATTTTTAAACTAATATTCTAAATGATGCTTGGAGAAAAAGAATAACACTACAATACAAGAAAACAAAAATATATCTCAATAAAGATTTCTATGTTCCAGCAATACTATTCATCTTTTCAGAACAACATTCTATTGAGGACTCATTCTCTTGAGGGAGCAATTCTAAAGAATTTCTGCTACTCACAAGCCAAGTTCCAATATTTTATTTTATAGCAAGAAATAAAGTTACAAAAAGTCCAAATCAACTTGCATCAGCAAATAAACTACTTGTGATGTGCAAAACATGGCAAGCTAGACTATCTTATCTAAAACTTTTTGTTTAATAAAAGTAAATCCAGATCTAAGTATCTGAGTATTTTTATCTAAGTATAGAAACAACTGTAGCATTTTGAGGAAATATGAATTTTTCACCTTCTTATTAAGCAAATATTAATCTAAAAGGAACAAGTTCAGCATTCTGTGTTTTATACTTTTTCATAATGTTGACCCTGATGAGATTATTTTCTTCTGAAGGTAGGATTTTTAACTATATATGAATATACATAAAGCTTATTATAGTGGGACAAGATCATAGAGATCATACAATTTACATCAGATGTACATCACACATGAATAGGAAAACATGCAATGAACACATGCAAGAAAAATGCTGTGTCCCAAGTGCCACAGAAATCTCTAGCTGTAGAGATTTTGGTGTGTCTTTACTCCTGTACTCATTTACCTCTTATTGTCTCTCATTTTCTTTATTATATAATCTCATATATATTAAAATGATTTTGCTAGGAATTCACAATTAAACAAGACAAGCAAGATTGTCAAAAAGTGTTCTCATGAAGGATACAACCTAATAGAAAAAATATTCATGTTAAAAAATAAGTAATAATATAAGAGTGACTAGTAAAATTAATAAAATAAAAGAGTGATAATTAGGGAGGGGCAGAGAGTTGGGAAACTTTAAACAGGTATTCAAGAAGGATTTTCTTAAAGCTTAGGCATGAATAATTACAGGAGGTAACCATGTAAAATGTGGGGTAAAAGAGAATAAGCAGGGCCCAAAAACTAAGGTGAGAACTGGTTTAACTTAATCTGGGAACACATAGAAGGTAGTGTGGTGTCAACTACAAATTGGCATTTTCCCATTGGCACTTGCCATTTACCTCTACAAGGATTAAGTCATGTGCTGTTGCAGCTGCTGACTTTCAACACCCCCTGAAAGGAGTTCCGGTGAAGAGCAGAAATGAGGCACTCTGTGCTCTGGGAAAAACTGGCAGAACAGGTCTTCAGATAGTCGATATTTTCAGGAGCCAATTTTATGAGCTGAATTCTTGTATCTCCTCATATCTAGAAAAAATCCTTCATGGTGACGTCTGCTTCTCGTGACTAGCAGTAACCTGCACGAGGCTAGCAGAGACCTTCTGTAAAAAAATATGTGCTTGATTGCATGTATTTCTCCTTCACCAAAATCACATATTTACTGACTTTCCCCCCTGCCTCTTTGGAGCAGTGTGTCAGAGCTATCTGAAATGCTGTCTCCCGGGCTGCAGTCCTCATTTTGCCCCAAGTAAAACTTAACTCGCAACTCTCATGTTGTTGTTGTATTTTTTCAAGTCGACAGTGGATAATTCAGAATGGGCAAAGGAGCTGGTGTTAAAGGCGGGTTTAGCATTGCAATGGAGTATGTGGATGGTCTGAGTCAGAAAGGATGAATTGGCATCGATATTTTTGCCTTATAAAGAAAATGGATCATGTCAGATGAAGAATGATACCAAGGAGCAATTAACAAAATTGTATTCATGATCAGGGAGGCTTTGATTGGAGTGACAGTTGTAGATATGAAGAGAAGTGATCAAATTCAGGCCAAATTTTGGAAGTGTAAAACAAAAGCTTTTGGTAAGTGTAAATACATGAAGTTACAGCATAAAAAGCCACAAAGTCAACCCACTTCCTAAATACTCAAGTAGCTTCACCTCCCCCAGTTGCGGTAGGGTGCTGTAGAGGTACAGGCACTAATATGCAACTCTGCTTGGTAGCTACTTTGTACAGAGCTGTGTGTAGCTCCCTTAGCGCTGGTACCCAAGGTCCCAATGCCCCCATCCTGTATGCCAGGTCATTGGAATGCTAACAAAATCCACCGCCTTCACACATCTGTTATGAAAAATGCTGGGTAGCAGTGGGATAGGAAGGCTTTATGGAAGAATAATCTGCAGTATGTCCATGTGATAGGAACCTTCTTTGTGCTTATGTCTCATTATTCCATTGGAGATAAGGGAAAGGAATGAAGTGAAAATGTTTTCTGGTTTGAAGACGGTCCAAGTGGATTGATTAAGATGCAGGAACTAGGAGGACTGTCATCTTTGTAAGAAGGGTTCTATAATCATTTTATTTTATTTTATTTATTATTATTTTTTTTTTGTGGTGCACGGGCCTCTTACCGCTGCAGCCTCTCCCGTTGTGGAGCACAGGCTCCGGATGCGCAGGCTCAGCGGCCACGGCTCACGGGCCCAGCCGCTCCGCGGCATGCGGGATCCTCCCGGACCGGGGCACGAACCCGTGTCCCCCGCATCGGCAGGTGGACTCCCAACCACTGCGCCACCAGGGAAGCCCTCATTTCATTTTTAAAAAAATTATTTTAGGGGCTTCCCTGGTGGCGCAGTGGTTGAGAATCTGCCTGCCGATGCAGAGGACACGGGTTCGAGCCCTGGTCTGGGAAAATCCTACATGCCGCGGAGCAACTAGGCCCGTGTGCCACAACTACTGAGCCTGCGCGTCTGGAGCTTGTGCTCCGTACCGCGATGAAGAGTGGCCCCTGCTCGCCGCAACTAGAGAATGCCCTCGCACAGAAATGAAGACCCAAAACAGCAAAAAATAAATAAAATTTAAAAAAATATATTTTAAGGCTCAAAATAAGCATATAGATTATCTAGTCAATTCCCTCATATTAAAAGTAAAAAAAAAAAAAATATGACCCAGAAACATGAAATGACGACTTCTCCAAGGTCATACAAGTTATTGCCATAGCTGAGACCAGAAGGCAGAATAGCCCTCAGTTTCCACTGACAGCACAATATATTTTAGTTTACCACTTATCTGCCAAGGAAATATATTAGTTAATGAGTGCTTAGAAGTTAACTTCCTGGAAAACATCATAGGATGCCTTTCTTGTGTATACTGATGTTTAATTCAAATCACAAACTGCCTTTGGAATGTAAATTAGTGTGTTCTTCTCAGGTTAAGTGGTAACATTGTGACAGAGAATAATTTAAAATGTAAGCAGTTTTATTAGTTATTATGCACAGTGTAGAACAGAGATACAATCTTGTGGGTATTAACATTTTATCTTTCTCTAAGGGGAAAAATGCCTTGGCATTCTAGGGATCATATGGCATAATAAAACATACCTAGAGTTTGGAGTCAATTAATTATACCTTGGCTCAGCCCCATCTCGGCTACAAAAACTCACAAATGCACTCTATTCCACTGAGCCTCAGTTTCCTTTTTGTGAATTATGAATAAGTTAAAAGAATGTTATTATAAAAATTAAACAAGATAGCTCCTAAGAGAATGTCTGGAGCATAATCTGCACTCATTAAATGTTAGATTTAACCAATATTAAAAGGTAGCATGCTTTTTAATTCCAAAAAGGTTGCTCTTTGCAGGACTCTTAAAATGCCACCTATGTCTTTTCAGGCCTAACTACTCCTACAGTTTCTCTTACAGATATAATTACATGCCATTTTAGAAATATGATTATTAACATTTGAATCACTAGGAGGAATGATAAAAAACATAAGATGTTAGAGTATACTTTTAATGATTGTTCAGCAGTTTTCCTTAGCAGTTTTCATCATTAAACCTTCCCAGGTATTTTATTATCATCTCACACAATTCCCTGAATAACCATATCCATTTTTAATCCACTAATTTATTCTGTGGTTGGTCCTACTGACTAATGTCCCCAGATGTCTTTTAACTGAGTAGCAATACAGTCAGTTATAGTTTCTTTTGACCTTTCGACATTTTAATTTTTTACCTATGCTGATGATGAATATTGGAAGGGTATACATTATGCAAATAGCATTTTAACTAAGTGAACTACTAGGTATAAATTAAAGCAAAAGTCACAATTTCCCTACTAAACTAATACTGAGTGTGTGGTTCCAAGAAGGAGCTCTATTTCTGGAAAAATCTAGACTAGTCTATTCATCTGGGTATCTAACTACAAATATAGAGCTTTCAGATCTATGTCCCCCTCCCACATTCCTATAGAGTTGGCATGGATAATGCTTGGGATTAAGTGTTCGTAATAATAGGAGAGTCTGACAGATGTTTTATTTTCCAAAATACAAAACCACTTCACACTCTATAAGAATACCATGAAAATGCGTGTCATAATAACATACATATGAGAATAATAAGATATTTAGTAAAAATCATGGAACTTATTTTATTCATATTTTACCTATTAATCCATTTTACATATATTTAAGGGACACCTTCCGTCTATCAGGTTTTTTCTAGACACTGGGAATAAAATAATGAAAGAAAAATGAAAAGAAATTCTTTAGCACAGAATCTACTAAGGGACAGATATTAATGAATCACACAAATAAATATAAAATTAAAACTTATTTATAAAGTGCTAAATAGACGCTTGGTGTTATGAAAATGCATCATGAAAAAAATTTATAGTTAGGGAGGTTAGCAAAGGATTATCTAATGAAATGATAGAGCTGAAATTGAAGACAGAATTGAAATTAACATGGCAAATGGAGGAATGAATGGAAATGTTCTAGGCTGAGAGAAGAGAGTATAAGCAAAGCAAAGGCCTTGTGCTAGAGCAAACATGGAGTACATAATATAATAAAATAATTGTGTATCTGGAGCACCACGATCAAGATGGGAATATGTTTAGATGAAGGTAGACAGGTAGGTAGGGTCAGAATATCTAGTCTTGTTTTCTATTTTAATACATTTTGCCTTTTATCTAAGAACAAATGAAAATAATTGAGATACTTTAAGCAGAGGGCAATATAATCAGATCTGAATTTTGATAGGAGGACTCTACTTGTCACATAGGAAATGGCTTTGTTAGAATCAGCTTTGTATATACTGAGATAGACTGAATTATCCCATTGGGTATGTGCAATATTTCCAACTAAGGATTATGGTGGCTAAAAATTGCCAGATAGTAAAGAAGAAAAGCTGATAGATTCAAGGGATATTTAAGTAATAAAATGACTAAAAAATATTGGAAAATGTTGAATTTGGTTCCTAGGTTTTCAAGTTTAAAATTTATAGTGCTGTCATGTATTAAAATAAGGAACCCTACTAGAGTATAAAATTGTGGAAGGAGAGTTCATGGGTTTTATTTCAAACTTGTTCTTTTTAAGGTGAATTGAGACTTCAAAGAAAGCTGTCATAGAGGAATATAAATACATAGGTATGAAGCTCAGAGGACAGAGTTGGGCTAAAAGTATTAATGTGAGAAAAATCTGATAAAAGTGGCAATTGAATTCACTGACATGAATATTTTTTATTGGGGAAAAACTGAAATAAGGAGAATGATGTTCTACAAACAAGATTTGAAGAAATTCAAGAAAGGATGTGGGGCTGGGGGGAGAAGATCAAGAGGCCGGTGTTAAAAAAAAAAAAATCAAAGAAACCAAAAAAGGTGAGGGTTTCAAGAAGACAGTGGTCAGCAATATAAACTGCTGTAGGGTTTAGTGTCATATAAATCACTATTGATCTTAGCAAAATATATTTTAGGGAATGGGATGGGGGAAGTGCAAATTACAGTGAGGTGAAAACTGAGTGATTAAAAAATAGGTATGGCAACCTTTACCAACTGTTTGAAGAAGTTGGCTACATAGGTAAGCATAGACATGTGATTGCTGCATAAGATGCAGAACAGGTTAATTTAGAATTGCTTGTTTTATTCTATAAAACATAAAATATGCAACATCTAATAAAATACATGAGATAAGAATAAGTATGTTAATGAGGTTGAGAAATAGAGATAGAAAAAAACTTCAAAGTGTAGTCTTGCAATAAAACAGGAGGTGGTGATATTATATGAAAAATAATATGTTCAACAAGAAAATTCTAGTAAATGCAGGTAAACACAGGATGGACTTTGCAATGGAATAGTGAGTGTAGAAGGCATTGGCACTTGGTAGGTAAATTATAATGAATAGACATGGCATATTTTTAATTTGCTATATAAGACACTTCAGATTACAAATCAGTTAGTCACATATTCAACCTGAAAAAGTGCAGGGGAGAATCTCTGTATTCAATTCTCCGGAAGTCAAAGACTCACAAGCTAAACTTCACAGTGAGTCTATCACTTCCTGGTTGATATAGAATAAAACTTCCAAAGCATCACGATGCAATTTCAGTCCATGGAGTAACCACTGTTATTTCTTTAATTTTCTATTCTTCTTATTCTTCACAGTTTCCTTGTATTCTAAATGTTCCTAATCTCATTTCTCTCTGCTCTAACCTGCTTTTGAAAGCCATTTCATAACTTTCATAGTATTTGTAAACGTCTAGGACCTATTTTTATTAGTTATTGACTATTACTGAAACTAATTACTATTGTAAAAATAATGCATGATTAGGATGAGTTAAAAACATACACAAAGGCTTCCCTGGTGGCGCAGTGGTTGAGAGTCTGCCTGTCAATGCAAGGGACACGGGTTTGAGCCCTGGTCTGGGAAGATCGCACATGTTGCAGAGCAACTAAGCCCGTGTGCCACAACTACAGAGCCTGTGCTCTAGAGCCTGTGAGTCACAACTACTGAGCCTGCATCCCACAACTACTGAAGCCCGCGCACCTAGAGCCCATGCTCTGCAAGGAGAAGCCACCTCAATGAGAAGCCCACACACCACAACAAAGAGTAGCCCCTGCTCTCTGCAACTAGAGAAAAGCCCACGTGCAGCAGCGAAGACCCAACGCAGCCAAAAATAAATAAATTAAATTAAATTAACTAAAAATAAATAAGTAAACATGTTTTACATGAAGTGTTCAACTTACAGTCTTACAATTCACAAGCAGCATGGTAGTGGATATTTTATTCAACATTTTACTAAGGTATTAGAGATATTCCATTATATTTTATCCCTGATAACTTTCCTCACCTTGAGGTCTGCTCTGTCTGAAATTAACATAGTTACTCCTCTTTCTTTTGATTATTATAAACATGGTACACCTTTATGTATTTATATTATTTTATTTTTTTAGAGTATAGTTATTTACAATGTTGTGTTAGTTTCTGCTGTATAGCAAAGTGAATCAGTTATACATATGTATATATCCGTTCTTTTTTAGATTATTTTCACATATAGGTTGTTACACAGTATTGAGTAGAATTCCCTGTGCTATACAGTAGGTCCTTATTAGTTTCCTATTTTATATATAGTAGTGTGTATATTTCAATCCCAATATCCCTCCCCACTCTTTCCCCCTGGTAACCACAAGTGTGCTTTCTACACCTTTTACCCTATTTCTGTTTTGTAAATATATTTGTATCATTTTTTTAGATTCCACATATAAACGATATCATATATTTGTCTTTCTCTCTCTGACTTACTTCACTTAATATGATAATTTCTAGGTCCATCCAATAGAATTACCACACGATCCAGCAATCCCATTCCTGAGCATATTATCCAGAGAAAACTCTAATTCAAAAAGATACATGCACCCCAATATTCACAGCAGCACTATTTACAATAGCCAAGACATGGAGGCAACCTAAATGTCCATCAACAGATGAATGGATAAAGAAGATGTGGTACTTATGCACAATGGAATATTACTTAGCCATAAAAAAGAACAAAATATTTTACTTTTTAAAAAAATTTCTCTTTATAGGTGTATTTATATTTAAAGTGGGTTTCCTGTAGTCAACATTTAATTGGGTCTTTGTTTTCAATCCGCTCTGACAATCTCTTTTAATTGGTGCATTTAAAACATTGACATTCAAAATGATTATTGGTATAGTTAGATTAATATCTACCATATTTGTTACTCTTTTCTATTTGTTACTCTTGTTCTTTCTTCCTAGTTGTCTTTCACTCTTTCTTCTTTTCTGTGCTGTTAACTGAGCATTCTATATAATTCCGTTATTTTCTATTTTCTTACAGTATCAGTTATACTTCTTTCTACTTTTTTTGACTGGCTGCCCTAGAATTTGCCATATACCTTTATGACTAATCCAAGTCCACTTTCAAGTAACACTGCACTACTTCACAGGAAATGTGAGTACCTTACATAACAAAATAATACCAATTCTTCCCTCCCATCCTTTGTATCATTGTTGTCAATCATTTCACTTATAATTAAGCATGTGTAAGCATATATGTAAGCATGTACATATATAGATAGGCAGATAGATAGATATAGGTATATGTACATATATACATATATATATATGACAAGTGAAATTATAATGAAGTAATTATTGTTCAGGCATACAAAAATGGAGTCAGGCATCCACCGAGGATCTGGCCTCAGACACACCCCTGCACCACTGAGAACTGTATCACACTCAAGGACACCACTAGCCACGTTCAAAACAATTCCTGCAAGCAGCTGCTAGCTGCAACCTTGTAGTTTCAAAGTTCTCCCTGCTTCACAACTCTGTAGTAATTTCAAACCCCAACCAATACTGGCTTAACAAGCACCTTTACTTCTTGCCAGCTCCAGTTCTAATCCTTGACAAACAACTTAATGTAACCTTGCAGTACCCTTTATAAGCCTCCCACATTTTCTAGTTCATGCGAACACAATGCAAGTGTTCTTGAATCTATGTCTCCTAGGCTGCAGTCCTAAAAAACCACAAATAAATGCCTCTTTATTTTAATCAGGTCTGTTTCTGAAATTTATGTATATATCTCCATAAACAAATATATTATTGGTATTATCATTTTTAATGATTTTGAATACCATATACATGTTGGAATATTTCAAATATAAATATATATATATGTATATGTGTATATATAGACACACACACATAATCAACCCAGACCTCTTCTTTGAGATCTAGATTGTATTATTATTTTGAACAAACTATTGTCCGTTAGTTCAATTCAGAATAAAAATAAGAAATTAAAGGTTTTTCTTTTAACTTATTCATTTTTATGTTCTTCCTTTCTTTACGTACATCTGAGTTTCTGAGTTATATTATTTTCTCACTCTCTAAAGAACTTCGTTTAACAATGTTTTGCAGGGCAGTTCTACGGGAAACAAATTACCTCAATGTTTGTCTGAGAAAGTCCTTATTTCTCCTTCACTTTTGAAGGATAATTTCACAAAGTGCAGAATTCTAGGGCGATGTTTTTTTTTTCTATCAACATATTAAATATTTCACTCTACTCTCTTCTTCTTGTATGGTTTTTGAAGAGAAGCAGATGTAATTCTTCTTTGCTCCTTTGTAGGTAAGGTATTCCTCCAGCCTCCAGGCTTCCTTCAGGATTTTTTTCTTTATCTTTGATTTTCTATAGCTTAAAAATGATTATGTCTAGGTGTAGTGTTTTTTTTATTGGTTTGTTTGATTGTTTTTGGAATTTATCCTGCTGGGTGTTCTCTGAGCTTCCTAGATCTCTGGTTTGGTGTCTGATATTAATTTTGGGATATCCTCCATTATTATTCTTTCAAAATATTTCTTCTGTCCCTTTCTCTATTGCTTCTCCTTTTGGTACTCTCATTATGAATATGCTACAACTTCTGTTGTTGTCCCACAGTTCCTGGATATTCTATTCTGGTTTTTTTTTGTTTTTTGCTTGTTTGTTTGTTTTTTCAGTCTGTTCTCTTTGCTTTTCAGGTTTTAAGAATTCTGTTGATATATCCTCCGCCTCAGAGATTCTTTCCACAACTGTGTCCAGTCTACTGAACACCTATCAAAGGCACCCTTTATTTGTGTTACAATGGTTTTGATCTGTAGCATTTTTTTAACGTGTTTTTTTTTTTTAGGATTTTCACCTCTTTGCTTACATGGCCCATTTGTTCTTGTATGCTGTCTACTTCCTCCATCGGGGCACTTAGCATATTAATCATAGTTGTTTTAAATACCCAGTCTGATAATTCTAACAACCCTGCCATGTCTGGTTCTGATGCTTGCTCTGTTTTTCCAAATTGTACCTTTTACCTTTTGGTAATACTTTTATTTTTTTCTTGATAACCAGACACGATGTACTACATAAAATGAACTGCTGCAAATAAGCCTTTAGTAATGTGGTGGTGAGGCATGGGAGGAGGGGAAACTTTCTATAGTCCTATGATGAGGTCTCCTTTTTTTTTTTTTTTTTTTTTGCGGTACGCGGGCCTCTCACTGCTGTGGCCTCTCCCCTTGTGAAGCACAGGCTCAGCGGCCATGGCTCACGGGCCTAGCCGCTCCGTGCATGTGGGATCTTCCCGGACCGGGTCATGAACCCGTGTCCCCTGCATTGGCAGGCGGACTCTCAACCACTGCGCCACCAGGGAAGCCCTAGGTCTCACTTTTTTTAGTGAGTCTATGCCTATGGACTGTGAACTCCACAAGTGATTTTATTTTTCTTCTCCCTTCTTAGGTGGGACAGGATGGCTAGAGGCAGCTGAAGTTGCATACTTCCCTTCTATATGGAAGGCTGGCAGTGACTGGAGCTGGCTGTTTCCTTTCCCCCAGGTGAATTAGGCTCTGATAAAACCCAGAAGGTTAGGCTTCTGGTTAACTAGTTTCCCCTGAGGACAAGCTTGTTAAGAAGAGCTGAATGCTCTGGCTTATTTCAAAATGGTTCCTGTTCCCCTCCCCCTTCTTAGTAATTAGGAGGGAACATTTCTCTAATATTTGCTGTGGGAACCTGGTCAAGCTCCTGGAGGTAAGTCTCAGAAAAGTTTCTGGGTCCCCCTGAAGTTTTTAACTCTCAGACTTGTACATTGAGATGCTAGCAATTCAGCAATTACAGTTCAGGTGTTCCTACTCTGGTACTCCTAAACATGAGTTCATACTAATGACTTCAACTCTAATCCATTACCAACCAAATGAATCACTCTAGCATCCCCCCTTGCTTATATATAAATTTCCACCACAGGAGTGAGAAACATGGCTTCCATTATTCACCAGCCACTTATTTAATTTCAGCATACATGTATAGCAGCATAAGAAATGCTGACCCATACTCCACGGGAAGCAACTTTATCAACTAGATAGAATGATGATGGGAAGTTTCTTTTTGTTCTTAGTCCAAAAGATTCCATTTATTTCCAAAGTTACTTAGGTCAGCACCTTTTTCTCCAAACCCAGGCAATGAAGTTGTTTCATACATTTATCATACAGGTAGATTCTCAGACTCTACTTTCTGTTACCGACCCTTTAAAGTCAGGCTCCAAAAAGGGTTCTCCTGCCCAGTGTCACTCATGTCAATAGAAGGAGTTTGGTTCAGAAGCAAAGGAAAGTTTTATCCTTTGATTAAAGAATGGAGAGGTGCGAGCTCTTGCTCTAGAGTACACACTTTCACCAACAGGCCATTGGCAGGGTTGCTTTATAGGGTTCTTGTCAATGGGGAGGGAGGGGCTCAGTTCTTACCGGTCAACATCTTGAATTGAGGTGTTGTGTGCAGCTCTTCTACACACAGTCTGCCAAGTTGGTGTGTTGGGTGCAGTGGTTCTGCACTGGGAACTCTAATCCTACATGTTAGGTGCAAGGTCTCTGCACAGAGCCCCCTATAATAGGCAAGTGAATCTAGACTAAGCACAAAAGAAGAGATTAGACCTTATCACCTACCATCTTATTTTTCCCCCCAGGGACCCCAGTGGGCTTTGCCACTAACACATCCCTCCTCTGTCTTTTGTCCTGCTCCTAATTCTTTACCCTGCTGAGGGGCAATTGTCTTTCTTCTGTAACTGCTTTCTGACAAATTTGGATGTTGTCATAACACAACGTCCAAAGATGTTGAGGAGAACTTTTCCCTAGCTACCTTTAGATATTTTGATTGTCATCAGGCCTTAGCCCAAACTGCTCATATCCCTGAGTGACCACCATTTGAAGTTTTATGGATTCCCAAATATTAGCCAGAGAACAATGGTTATTAAGGAGCTCAGAAAAGGTAGAAACCAAGCAGCGCTGGGGAGGGCCTGTTTTATCCCATTGCGAATTTGTTCGGCCAGATGAGGCTGGGCTGGCTTCTGTTACTTGAGTTGCTTTTCCTAGTAGCCTGTCTGCACTTTCCTCAGTCAGGCCACCTGCACTGACATGAAAGCAACATGACACACTGGCCAGCCCACAAACCTCTCCTTGATCGGCTAATAGATAATCTAGGGCAATTCTAAACATTAGGATGCCCAGCCCCTCCCTCACTGAGTTTAGGGGCTTACCCAAGAACATGTACCCTCTTTGCAAATACATGGGCCTTGTACCATTGGCTTGAGTCCTCAATGGGTTGGTGCTCTGGTTTTTCATTCATGTAAGTATATTTAGAGTCCTATTGGGGCGCTCGTGTGCCAAACTCAACTGTGTCTTCCCTCATTGGACTACCTTATTCACATATTGTTGGTGCTGTTGGTCCATAAGTGTCACAACTGGGACCAGCAATTTGTTTACAGTTTATCACCTGCTGGGAGGAGGTGGTATTTCCTCTTAAATATGTCTGATGGTGGTGCTTCCTCCTTGGTTATTGGGGTTGACTTGAAAAATTACTGGTTTTAGAATCACTCTTTCGGCAGTTGTTTCCTTTTATTACCTCTGCATTCCCCCTTTTGGTTACCACTACAATGAATCACTGCCCCCTGTTTTAGAAGCAGTCTTCAATATGCTTAAGCCATGTTTCACCTGTTTACTCTCTGCAGCAAGCATACCTCTTTCCTTCCAAATAGCCCCGCGCGCGCGTGCGTGCGTGCGTGTGTGTGTGTGTGTGTGTGTGTGTGTAGGATGGCATATGCATACTGGGAATCTGTATAAACATTTAGTACCTTTCCTGTCCTGAGCTCTAAGGCTTGGGTGAGGGTTATCAGCTCCCAGAAGCCCCTGGGGGTATCTTCTTGCTTCTACGACTTGAGTCTGGGAACTTACTGAGGGAGCTTACTGAGTAGCCCACCAACCTTTTTCCTTTCCTCGTAAAACTACTCCTATCTATAAGCCATTCCTCTTCAGTGTTCAGGAGAGGCTCAATTCCTGGGTCAGGGCAACTGTAATAGACTGTGTCTATTGTTTCTATACAATCATGTACCAAGGGCCCTGTTTCTGTAGGTAGTACAGTGGCAGAATTTTGTGCGAGACACTTCTTTATAGTAACCACTGGGTTTCTAGTTTCTAAGTTTACACCTAACGTCGGAGGCACTTTGGGAAATGACCCAAATAAGAATTCCAGGGTTTCCCTGGTGGCGCAGTGGTTGAGAGTCCGCCTGCAGATGCAGGCGACAGGGGTTCGTGCCCCGATCCGGGAAGATCCCACATGCCGCGGAGCGGCTGCACCCGTGAGCCATGGCCGCTGAGCCTGCGCGTCCGGAGCCTGTGCTCCGCAACGGGAGAGGCCGCAACGGTAAGAGGCCCGCGCACCACAAAAAAAAAAAAAGAATTCCAGTTCGGAAATTTGGAACCAGCACCAAACTGTTAATACATTCCTCAAAAGGCCAAAATAAGAGGGGTCCAAATGGCATGGACTCTGATTTAACTGGGGGTCCCCCTTGAATGCGTAATGGCCCGTTAGTCCCTCCTCAGTCAGAACGTCTCACAGGAGGCTAGACGCGACCGCCTCGGGCCAGAGCAGCTTAGCCATGCTAGTTCCCGACCAACCTGGTCTCATGCGGGGGTCACAGCTCTCTGAGGTGGGGGTCTTCTCTTTCCCCCTTTTACCCAAACAGGAGGAGTTTTCAGACTTCCAGCCGGGTGAGAGCTAAAAGCACGCAGGATTCCCATGGGGTACTCACCAGATCACCGGGGCAGCTGGTATTCTGTGCTGATCCTGGAGGAGACCTGGGAGAACCTTGGTGGATGAAGAATCACCTAAAGTTCGCTTCACAAGCAGAGGGGGAGGAGAGGTGGGGTGGCGGGTGTTTCCTGTTCTCGCCAGCAGCTCACGAGGTTTCCAGATAATAGGGTTCCTGGTCTCGAGAGCAACTCACAGTGTTCCCCAGCCCACTTCAGAGAAATTAGCTCTGACCAGAAGAGGTCAGTCCCAGGTCGGGTCGCATACCTACAGTGGGACCCTTTCATACTCGGGTATCCCCGGTGCCTTTTCCTGACCCCGAATTCAGCGTCCTCACTCATTTTGTCGGGCGGTCCTCACTACCTGTTTCCGGGTACCGCCTCCTGGCTCACGGGGCTGCTCGTTTCCTTACCAAACCGGAAGTGACAACGGAAAAATCTGCTGTTGACTCCAGGAAGTCGGCAAACAGGGGAAAAAGCCCTGGAGCAGCTGCTGCTGCCTTGTACAGGGGTCAGGAGGGCAGCACGGCTGGCGAGACAGTGGGCAGACTGCCGCGGCCCCCTCTTGTCCACAGGACCCCACCGTCACCGGGCGTCCAGCACCAAGGGGAGGGCAGCCAGGGACAGCGGGCAGACATGCGTGAGTGTCAGTCTCTGATGCCCAGCGATGCCACCGTCGTACCCCATCACAGTGTCCTCAGAGGCCAGAGGCAGTCATCTTCACGCCAACCTCCCAAAGCCTCTGCCATCTTCCCCTTGGAGCCAGGTAAGCCCAGAGCATAGTGAGTGGATGGATGCAGGCGAAAAGACCCTGGCTGGTCCCGAACAAGGAGCCTCCTGCCCAGTCTGGTTCAAAAGCAAAGGAAAGTTTTATTCTTTGATAAAAGAATGGAGAGGGATGAGCTTGTACTCTAGAGCACAAACTCCCAGATGCACAGGCCATTGTGCTGCTCGCAGGCTCCAGATTGCAGTGTCGCACGCAGTGCCTCTGCAAGAGGCCCGCTGAGCTGAGGCGCGGGTGCGGCCGTTTTGCACTGGGAACTCTGGTCTGAAGTGCCGGGGGCAGCGCCTCTGCACGTGACACCCCACCATCAATTGAAACGAGTAAGCACAAAGGAAAAAAAAAAGTTTAGACTTTATTACCCAGATTCTATTTTCAGTTCCCGGGAATTGTTAATGGGCTTTCCCAGTGACGATGTTCCCAAGGGAGTGGTTCCCCATAGGGAAAGGGTTGGATTACTGGAGGAGCTGGTGTTAGTAGAATTGGGTTTGTCCATAAACCAAGTATCCCCTGCCCATCATGGTGCAGTTCTGAACAGAGGAAACACATTTCCTGGAGTAGAGAAAATTTTCATCCCCACTGGTGAATGTTCTCAGTTGCCCATTTCATACACTCTGCTTTTGTCTTGACCAAACAATTAGTCTGGCTTTTCTCCTCCCTACAAGTTCCTGAATTTTAACTTCTCTCAAGTCTGAGCAGGAGCTGAAAGAGTGGATCATGCCCCTTGTCAGCTCTTCCTGGGAACTGGCTGGCTGCAGGGAGACACTGTTCCTGTCAGACTCCACTAATCATTTTCCCTTGCGTTTGCAAATTTCCCTTATAAGTTCTTGCTGACCTTTGTTACCCCTCCTTTAGTCTGCAGAGGGAGGAGGGAGTTCTTGCAGTCCTGATGCTTCAGTCTGAAGTGTGGGGTGCAGCATCTCTGTACACAGTGTGCCGTCACTGTCTTGAATTGCAGTCCTGAGCAGTGTTTCTACACAAGGTCCCGCCAAGTTGGGGTGTTGGGCGAGCACAATGATTCTGTGCTGGGAACTCTATTCCTACATGTTAGGTGCAAGACCTCCCCCTGTAGGCTAGCAAAACTAGACCAAGCACAAAAGAAGAGATTAGACCTTACATTATCTCCTAGATTCCACCTTATTTTTCTGGAGGACCTTTCTTGTGTTTTAAAATTAGGCTGTTTTATTTTCTTATCATGAGATTGAAAAGTTCTTTAGAAGCTTTGAATACAAGTTTTTTATCAGATAAGGGCTTTGCAAGTTTTGTCTTACATGGGTTTTGTTTTTCCTTCTTTTAATAGTGTTTGTCACAGAGTAGATTTTAAATTAATAAAATTTAATTTTTCTGTTTTTATTTTTTTCATAGATCATGATTATTGTGTTGTGTCTAAAAGCTTATTTGCAAACCTAAGGTCAACCAAATTTTCTACTATGTTTTCTTCTAGAATTTTGATAATTTTGCATTTTACATTTAGGTTTATGATTCATCTTGAGGTAATTTTTGTAAGATTTGTAAATTCTTTGTCAAGATTAACATCTTTTTTGCATTTTGTTGTACAATTTTTCCAGCCATTTGTTGAATAGACTGTTTTTTTCCCCATTCTCTTTGTGCCTTAGTCAAAAATTTGTAGAATATATTTGTAGAGACTTATTTCTGGGCTTTCTTTTCTTTCCCTTTAATCTAGATGTCCATTTTTTGCCAAGACCCCACTGTCTCTATTATTGTTGCTTTATAGTTAATTTTGATGTTGGGTAGTGTCAGTCCTCCAACTTTGTTGTTCTTTTTCATTGTTATTATCACTATTCCACATCTCTTTTCTTTGCATATAAACTTCAGACTAAGTTTCTATCATGAACCTCAAGACACTTCCAGACTCTAGTGATTACTCAATTCCAAGTCAACTTCAAAGTTTTCAAGTAATTGTTACACTAGCACCGCACTCTCATCACCAAAATCTTTATTAGTATCCTAGGTATGCCGTAACGAGTGATAATTCAGGTGGCTTTAAACAACAGAAATTTATTTGTTCTTTCAGTTTTGTAACCTAGAAGTCCAAACTAAAGTTGTTGAAAAGGCCATTCTCTCTGAAGGCTCTAGTGAAGTATCTTTCTTTGCCTTTCTCTGGCTTCTTGTGGTTGCCAGAAACCACTGGTATTCCTTGGCTTGCAGGTGTATCACTCCAATATCTGCCTTCATTGTCACACGGTATTATTTCTGTGTGTCTCTATGTTCAAATTTCCCTGTTCTTATGAAGGCACCAGTCATTGGATTAGGGCCCACTGTAATATAGTATGACCTCATATTAACTTGATTACACTGGCAAAGACCCTATTTACAGATGAGGTCATATTCCCGGGTACCAGGAGTTAGAAATTCAACATATATTTGGGAGATACAATTCAAGTCACAACATTGGTTAAAGAAATTGATGTAAGTAAACCTTTCATGTGAAACTTTATGTTAATCTAGTGAACATTGGGATGTTTTTAATGTTTGCTGTACCTTTAAATGCAAAGGGCTTCAAAATTCTCAGGTGTTCTTGTTTTGTCTTCCCAGGTGTGTCCGTTTCCCTAAGACAGCCTCTTAAATAGAGGCTGACGCCCTGCAGCTCTTTCAGCTTTCCTCCATTGTTGAGCCCTGATGGTGTGGCGGTAAGTAGATGCAGAGGAAAAAAACCTTCTATGGTTTTATGATTAAGTTTCAGTATTTTGGTGAGCCTGTATTTCTGGACTGCAAACTTCAAGGTGTCTGTTCATCCTCTCTCCTTCTATAGGTGAAAAAGAAAGGCTAGAAGAAGGTGGAATCAGGGAGATGCCCTTCCACCAGGGAACTAAGGCTCTTGAGAAGTCTGTTTTGCTGGAAAGTAAGCCTGTGTTATGGAAAACACTTTCAGCATATTTCAAAATGGTTACTTTCCTCTCTTCCTGCCAGAGGTATGAGGTGAGTTTTTTCTTGTTCTTGATTTTTAAAGTTTAGAACCTTGTGGGGTTGTTATAGGAAAAACACACAGAAGCATGGGGTTCCCCTAAAACTGCAAACCAAACCTCATGAGATTCACACTATTTTACACACATCCTCCAGCAGTTTGTCAAAATTAACATTTATGTATTCCAACCAGTTTATGGCTCCAGCAATTTCTGCTCCAGGTGAGCTTTATCTGCAATATTTTGTGTTTGCCTATCTCTCCAGATTTCAATGTCAGTTTGGCCTATGCTCTCCTTTCTCTGATGGATTCAAGAAAAGTTATTCTCAGTTTGTTCAGAATTTTTCGTGTTGTAAGAATGGGATTGAGAACACTCAAGTCAGGGACAAAACTACAATCCTGTTTTGGAAAGATAGTTTTGCCGTTTATAAGATTATTGGTTGACCAATACTTTAAGACTCTGACTCTGTCTTTGCATTGCCCTCTGAACTGCATTGTTTCTGTTGAGTAGTCAGCCTTTATTTACATTGGATGTTTGTATGTTATGAGTAGCTTTACTCTGCTCCTTTCAAGATTTCATTGTATTTGGCTCTCAGCATTTTTACTGTAACATATCTGGGTAATATGTTGGCTTTTATCATGATTTTTCTGCTTCTATTATTGTTACATTGATTGAGTTCTGAATATTATTCTAATAGACATTCCTGGTATGAAAGCAACTTACCTTTGATTTATCTTTTTATGTATTGTTGGATTTGACCTTCCAATATATTATGTTTTTGCATCTATATTCAGGAGATAACTTTCTTTTCCTGTACTGTCCTTGGTAGTGGTTTTTACTATGTAGGTTACTCTGGACTCATAAAAATATTGGGGATTTTTCCTTTATTCATATTGAGAGTTTATGTAAATTTGTTTATTCGTTAAATGTTTCAAATGTTTCATTAGTGAAGCTGTAAAGTTGTGTAGGTTTTTTTGGGGTGTGAGTGATTTTTAACAATTACTGTGAATCACAAAATTATTCATTCAGTCTTATTTAGTTGTGCTTTTGAAGAATTTTTATTTAAATCCAATTTTATGTTTTAGAGTAAAGCTGTTGCTGATATCCACTTAATTTTTTTTCTCCATTATATTAGCTCATTAATTTTCTGCTGTTGTCCTTATTTAGTTCCTCATATTTCCTTTTAGTTTGATTTGTATTTTCCCCTAAACTTTAATATGAAGAATATATCACATATTCTCAGACTTATCCCTTTTCTTTCATATATCTAAACATAAATTTCCCTCTGAGCTTTTAGACTCAGATACATGTTTTGAAATATAACACTTGTTTCTCTGTTTTATGAATTCTCTTGATTTATGTAATATTTAGAATTATATTTTAACTCTAAGTGATGTGGAGGGGGTAGCTCCAGACTTCGCTCCTTCTAAAATAATGGCTAGAACTCCACAGTCACAGAACCAATGTGACTGTTTTGCCTGCTGCTTTTTCTGTCTTGTTAATGCAGTTGAGTGTGGGAAATAACCACCAGCTGTATCCACAGCTTCAAAGTGTTTTACAGTTGAGCTGGAATATCATTATTTTACCCTGGCCCAGTTACAACTAGATTGCATTCAGGTGCCACTGGTTCCACATATAGCAACGCTCCCTGTTGTCCCTCACGATAAAACATCAATAACTGCAATACTACCCTATACTCCAAGGGTCCTTGTCACCCAACATACCAGCATCAATGGGGTCTTATCACCACTGAACCATAGATGGAGGTCATATTCTAAAATTCCATCCTGAAGTTCTTTCTAGGACTACCGATGGTACTGATTGTATTACTGTATTAGCTTTGGCTTCTCCAAGAAAGAGCTTGAGGCAAGATTTGAGTGTATATATTTTAATGTGGAAAATATTCTATGATGAGGTTGGCTAGTTGCTCATAATCAAGCTAGAGAAAATAAGGAAAGAAAGAGATGATCAATGGGCTTCAAAACAATCGGGCAGCTTAAGTTACACATAAATGACTTGAGAGCTTTTATATCTGCTGTCAAATAAATCCTATGTCCTAGAGCTGCAGGGCCATGCTTTCTGAAAGTCAAGTTCTGTGAGAAGCTAAATTACAACACAGATTGAATTCTCAACTTAGCAGTGAAACTTCTGTTAAAGTTAGGGCACTTATGGGGGGAAAATGGCATCCTGAAAAGTGAAATGGGAACCTATGGTTAGATCCTGATGAACCTAGGGACATTGATCTAGATGTTACCAAGTTGTCTTCGCCTATAGAAATGGCTCTTCCACCACTGGCTATGGAGTTTAACCCTTCTTTTCCCAAAGAACCTGTGATGATCTCCACTGAATTAGCTGCCCTTCAAGAAACTGATAATCCTCTTCAGAACCTACCCCAATCACCCTTCTTTGTTTCTAGACCAGTAACAAATCCCATTAACAAATCCTAAAAGGCCATACAGGGGAAGGAACAAAGTGTTAGCCACAGTGTTGTACTATATACCAAGAGAACTTCATGGTTTTTCAAATTTTGATACCAAAATTGGTATAATATCCAAGTAATATATAGAAAGAAAGTAACCAACAATTATGTCTAAGCACATATGCTAATTAAAAACATAAACTGACAATTTAGAGGATGATTTCCCGTCACACTGAAATCTGAAGCAATGTATATTAAAATAACTTCCTAACTTCCTTAAAGACATTACATGTAGCATTATCTACAATTTCTAATAGGCAAAAGGAATACAAAAATATACTGTTGATTTATTTTTATGTTATTAAATTACTCAAGCTATTTCTATTTTCAAAACAAGTTTTCCCTTTGTGCAGATATGTGTTTAATCCCTTAAGCAAATTAGTGAAATCTTTATAAATCAGTTTTGCCTGTGTTTTCTAATGTACTGTAAAGAGTTTTACCTAATTGCCTATTAATATTTAAATAACATAAAACTCATGAAAAAATTTAGAAACAGCCTTTTAGTGTGTTAGATTTGTCAGAACTGACAGAAATGTTTAACTATAATAGTTTAATAAATTGTTATGTATTGATTCATATCCTGGATTGATTCATATCCTTTCTCTTTAGTTATAGATGTGATAATGAACAATAAACTCTGGTAGGAAAAAATGTAAATGTTTAAGTTATGTGTTATTTAGTACATCTTTACTAGGCAGAAGAGGTTTTTGGGTTTTGTTTTGTTTTCATTGTTTTAAATTTTTGGTTGCACCGTGCAGCATGCAGGATCTTAATTCTCCAACCAGGGATGGAACCCATGCCCCCTGCAGTGGAAGCACAAAGTCTTAACCACTGACCACTAGGGAAGTCCCTGGAGGAGGTTTTTTGATACACCTCCTCCCCCTAAGTAAAGAAAGAAATCTACCAGTGTTTTCTGTAGAATAAATTTAAAAATATATTCAGTATGGATTTACTTCTAAAATAAACTGTTTATCTTTTCTGTTGAAGAAAAAATGTAGGAAGATAGGCTCATTTCATTCGTTACTAAGGAAAATTTATAAAAGTGTATATATGCAAAGTTCCTTTAGTTTTTAACTAAAAATGTGTCTATCACATTTAGATGACTAATAACATTTTCTGTGTCCAAAATTAGTTGATATCAATGAGATTCATCTTTCCTGCAGTATAATGTGAATCATTCTTTTGGTTCACCTGATTCTAAAGGAACAAATGGTGAAAATAGATTCTTTTTCATTCATCTATATTATTATTATCTTTTTTGATGTTGGGGGTAGGAGTTTATTAATTAATTAATTTATTTTTTGCTGTGTTGGGTCTTCGTTTCTGTGCGAGGGCTTTCTCTAGTTGTGGCAAGCCGGGGCCACTCTTCATCGTGGTGCGCGGGCCTCTCACTATCGCGGCCTCTCTTGTTGCGGAGCACAGGCTCCAGACGCGCAGGCTCAGTAGTTGTGGCTCACGGGCCCAGCTGCCCCGCGGCATGTGGGATCTTCCCAGACCAGGGCTTGAACCCATGTCCCCTGCATTAGCAGGCAGATTCTCAACCACTGCGCCACCAGGGAAGCCCCCATCTATATTATTGATGTACAGATTATTTATTGGTCTATTATGAACTGTATTCTCACAAAAATCTCCAGTGCCAGCAACATTTTGATTCCATTGATTTGGTTCCATTTGCCTAGATAAACTTATGTTTACTTATACTTTCCATTAGAAAGTTGACACACTGACCTAGAATGAAATGGCTCTTTGCTATGGAGTTTAGAACCTTTAATGTTTGATCAAGGGCCATCTTAGCACACTCAAACTTCTAGATGTGTTTCAGAAGGACTGAGTGGCAAAGATAAAACTTAACATCATCTTCTAATTGAAGATATTAAATGCAACAGCTAGATATTCAGTAGTGTGTTGCTGTGTTCAACATACATATTAATGTATAAAATGTGTATTAACGCAAAATTTCATGGAGTTTGCTTTTTTAAAGACTCTGGAAACTTAACTTTTCCTCTGTATTGATGTAAAAATGAGTTATCATAATTTTTAAATGACATAAGTTTAAAATTTCCAATAAATATTAGAAGTAACACTTTTATCTAGTTCTCTGAACCCTTTACAAAATATGTATAACAAATGTAACATCTTGGTAGATTATGGAGTAGAGGTTTAGAGATGATGTTTTATTCCCTTAAGGCCACAAAGCTGATAAATGGTGAAAGCAGAATTTATACTCAAGTTTTTTGTGATATCATGGAATAAATTCTTACATATTATTGGATTCTTTTTTAGTATAAACATAAATAGTTTATAAACTGATTTCTTAAATATTAAACAACAACTAAATGTACTGTTGGCTGGGAGAGAGTGAAGGAAAGAATGAATGAACAACTGCATGGTTCCCTCTCTTCTTCTTGCCCCCCCATGCATGCAAGCACAGACACACATGCTTGCACACACACACTGTCTCTGACACTTAAGTGTTAATTTTAGTATTTGTTTTGCTCTGTCTCACATGAAAAATATGTATGTGGGGGGAGAAATCAGATATGAAAAACAAAGGGGAAAGAATGTATCCATAAAAATTACTTGGATAAATCCCAAAAAAGCACAAAACTACTTTTGAATTTAACATTAAATGTGTGGAAATTAATGAAACAATCAGGCAGGTGAGTAATGAGGTTTGATTTCTACAAGGAAATCACCCTTCCTTTAGTTTAATTCCAAATAGTAGCATTGTTATGTGCCAATATGAAGAGAAGATTAGGACACAAATTATGTGCAAATTCTGTTCTTTGGGGTACAGTGTGCTGTAAATAAGACATAGAAACACCAAAATGCTGTGTTCTGTGGAAGCATATCTTGAAGAAATAAGAAATTCAGTGGTTATTATGTTTAATTTAGACGATATTAACATTAAAAAGCAATTTTTTAAAAAGGTAGACTATCTTAAGGAGCATAAAAATTAAATAGATACTAATATCTCCACTACAAGGGTAAAAAAATTAATAAAAAATTACTACCCAAGGACTCTTCTTATCTACCACAGGGGAAAAAAAGTTTGAGAGAAACAAAATCAACAGGAAAATAGACAATAAGAATTAATTTAATATAGCTTTAAAAATATTTCAAATTTTTAAATGATTTACTGAATCAAGAATATGTGAAATAGAGAAAGAAACTAGGGCTGGAATAAACAGGATAATTATGGTGTCTCATTTCAGTATAGATAAAGTACATGAGTTTCCTAAAATAGTTCACCTGTTTTTAACTTTTTATTTTATATTGGATTATAGTTGATTAACAATGTTGTGATAGTTTCAGGTGTGTACAGCAAAGTGATTCAGTTATACATATACATGTATCTATTCTTTTTCAAATTCTATTCCTATTTGTTACATCAAAAATATCAGAATGTTATAAAACATTAAGTAAAGCTGAATTTACAGAAAATAGGAATGGTTGTAATTTTTCAACATACTGATTAAGTTTCAGGTTGAGCTATATAAGATGATTTTTTTCAGCCTGTAGATGTTATTTTACTCCATTCTTTCCCATGAGTTTTTATTTCTCATAATTCATTGACAAATGTGTCACTAGTATACACGCTAGGAGTGATGTCAGTGAAAATAGTAAAGGTATCTGAAAATTCTCTTCCATAACAACAATGGGAAAACTGGCAAAAAAAGTCAGACAACTCTTCCAGAACTCTGGAAATCAACCAAAGTCTTGCATAAAGTAGGAAATGTTTATTTCAAAAACAATGGAATTACAGCATTAACAGCATTTTGTATGTTTTAACTTGCCCTGTTCCTATTCTCCAAGACCCACCTCTGTAGTGGCTTTGAAAACCAGCAGCCAGGTAGCCAATGAAAGTGGAAACAGCAGTGTTTAGGCTCCTTTATAGTAGATAAGTTGAACTACATAAAAATTAACAATATTTGTGCCTCAAATGACACTATTAACAGTGAAAGGGCAGCAAACCAAATAGTAGGAAATGTTTGCAAATCATATCTGATGAGAGGTTAATATCCAGAACATGTAAAGAACTCCTATAACACAATAACAACAGCAAAAAAAAAAAAAAAAAAAAAAATCAAAAATAGGCAAAGTGCTTGAATAAACTTTTCTCCGACCATGACATACATATGGCCTGTAGCACAGAAAAAGATGCTTAACATCACTAATCGTTAGAGAAATGCAAATTTCTCCAAACCACAATGACATTCCACTATACTAATTAGGAAAGCAATGAGAGAGAATTTCTTTCACTATCTCTGTAATATCTCCTTTTTCGTAGCATTAAGTAGTTGGAATCAAGCAGTGTGTGTCCTTCTTAGATTGGCTTGTTTTACTTAGTAGTAGGTGTTAAAGTTCCTCCATGTGTTTTCATAGCTTGTTAGCTCATTTCTTTTTAGAGCTGGATAATATTTTACTGTCTGCATGTAAGACAATTTATCCATTCACCCGCTAAAGGATATCTTGGTTTCTTCTAAGGTTTGGCAATTATTAATAAAGCTGCTATAAACATTCGTGTACAGGCTTTTGTGTAGACATAAGTTTTCAGCACATTTGGGCAAATAACAACGAGCACGATTTCTGGATTGGTATGTCTAGTTTTGTAAGAAACTGCCAAAATTTCTTAAGTGTTTGAACCATTTTGCATCTCCACCAGCGATGAGAGTTCCAGTTGCAACACATGAACTATAATTTTCAGTTGTCTCATTGTCTTGTATTGTCACCTGGAAGATTTGAGGTTTTATGTGGAAGCATCAAATTGGTGGCCAGGCTTAGTTCACATTTCCTTCTTCCCACTTTCTGGGGCAGTGAAAAGTAGTATCTTGCTCCTTCATGTTCTGTATCAGTTCATGAAACACTTTCATTATGAAACTATAATAGGAAGACTATTGAACTATCAAAATAAGTGAATAAAAAAACAAAGCTCCTGAACATTATAATTGGATAGTGTTAAATATTTCGGTTCTTAACTGTAAAGTGGTGATGTATAAAAAAGGGCTGTTGTAAGGAATACCTGACCAATGGCCCAATACCCATTTTTATGTGTTAGAAATGTCACAATTATATACTCTTAAAAATTAAATAATTTTTGTATGATAGATAAAATTTTATTTAAAGAATCCAAGGCTTAGAAAGTTTTCATTACTTTTCAAGTTTATTTCCCAAGATTTTATGACTAGAAAGTAATAGGAAATGACTTTTTTTTTCTGGACAAATATGAAGTAGTATATATAGCATTCTGTGAATTTTCAGAAGAGTTAAAATTTAGAAAGGGAGCTATAGTATTCTGATGGTAGAGGTGGGCGCCTGATATAAATTCACAGGTATACTTTAATCAAAAGTCTTTATAATACTATGGTACCACATTCTGTTGCTATATATTAATTATTAATGTTCTTGTCCATATGCCATACAAATTTTGAGCACCTACAGTTTTAAAACAGTGTATCCTTTAATTACTCTTCAAATCTTAGAGCCTTTAGCATGGAGCTCAATTTACAGTGCTTGATATAAATTAAGAGTTAATGAAGTGGCTTATAAATTCAAATTACTATAGAAGAGTAGCAAAAGTGGTATAATGAATATTTGGCATCTAACATGTTCAACTGGAGAAAAGTGTCTGCTTCTTCAGTATATTACATGGATTACATAAATATATGTATATATACATATGCATATATGGCATTTATATACACAACATATATATTTATATAGATGATACATACTTCACTGTAAATGTAGAGTGAAAACTGCTATATGGAGACAAGAAAGGAGTGTTTATAGCTTTCTGAGTTTGTTATGGAGCTTATATCTAGTGATCCTGCTGAGTCCATAGTTCTAAAAGGGCTTCTTTCCTGCTGAGCAAGCAGTGCTTGGTGCACGCATGACTGAGCTTTCTGAATAAGTGTAGCGTCCTGTAGCAATGAGTCACTGAGGTGCTGAGAGGACTCAATCTTTGTTGATTCAGGTGGCATTCATGGGAAAATTGTCCAATTGATTTATTATTTGTCCAGTCCCAGGTTATCTTATGAATATACGTCACTAAAAACAAATAAAAATTATTTTGGTATTAGAAGTAAGAACTTTTATACTAAAAAATGTAGTTTCAGTGATTATTCTTAGGGTAAATAAATAAAAAATAGATTTTTCCTATTTTTCAGCCTTTTGCAGATTTGGGGAATCAAGGCAATTCTCATGTGGTTTATTTCTTTGCAGCGATTTTTACAATAGAAGAAAATAAATCCATCCACTCAGATTTTTTTTTCTGGGAGTGAAGAAAATAGGAAAAATATAAAGGCAATGAGAGATGGGTTTGAGAAGTATTTTTTATGATTTATTTTTCTTTAAAGGAATTAGTATGAGTTTATCATGCATTCATTGGTTCTTAGTAGGGAGAGGTTTTTAATGACAAAAATTATGAACAGAATTTTCAGCTGATTTCTAGGCTAGTACATTTAGAAATATTGACCAACCTAATTGGATATTTTTTCTTTGCTAATATGAACAATTCTAATAAAATTTTTTTGCAGAGAAATAAATAGTATGATCATCTACCAAATATAATGTCTATTTTCTTCCAGTTGTTTCGCAGGAATTATTGACTAATATATCAGAAGGACTTAGTGGGCATTTGGGGTTCATTTGTTTCCTCTATAGTGAAGGTCCTCAAAGCTTGGGTGTGCTCTTATCTATATTTAGTGAACTGGCTTCTTTTTAAAACCCATCCTATAGCATCACCTGTGCTATCTTCAAGGGCAAATATAATTTCTTTCCTCAGGCCTCACTCCCTTTAACTTTTTTTCAGCATTCAATGATGCTCATTAGTCATCTCAGTTAATCCTTTATCACCCTCTATATTAATACCATCTTTAATTTCCCCATCTCTCACTGTCACTTTCTTGTGTTTCTTTTAGTCACATTTCTTATTTGCATTCACTAAATACCTGAGAAATTTCTCTCTAGCATCAATGTGCTTTTATTTCTCTAAATAAAATGGGTCTTCATGTTAAATTTGACTCTACATTTCTAGCTAATATAACACATGACTACTCAGATGTCACAACTGTCTTGAAACAACATATATAAAGTTGAATTTATTTTGTACCCCACCTCTACCATTAGAATAGGTCCTTTTCTATATTTTACTTCTTAAAATCCACAGAATGATCTCTTTCACCTTCTTTCTCCAGAAAGAGACTTCTTTTGCCTGTTCTTTTCCTTTGTACCTCTCATATGAGATATATGTATTCATTTATTATGTGTAAAATCACTTTACATCTATTTTGTCAGCTGATATTTGTGCCAAAGCACTTTTTTTTTTATAGGAAGATCAAACGACTTTTTAGAAAAGTCAATATATTTTTAAGGATCTCCATACACATTCAGATCTTTATCTTCTGAAAAGACAAAGTACAATTGGCTTTAATTTGGATAAGAAGTAGGGTATAAAATATCACATACCCACAGGAAAAATGGGTTATATAACAGAACATTTAGATAAGTTTAAAAAAATACTTTGCTTAATAGGCCAGGAAACTACAAGGTAGGGTCAAGTAGAATGAGGAAAGGCAAAATGCCTGCATACCTCAGCACAGTCAAATAAAAGAGGACATTAAGAGTTTTCTGCTTCTTGTATATAGATAGAAGTGGGACAGCTTTTCTTCCTTGATTCTGGGGAACTGATATAAAAACCCTAACAAGTCTAGTTAGAATAGTTTCCAGGTAGGAGTTTTCTTGGCATTCTTAGGAAAATTATGTTTTTTTTTTTTTTTTTTTCTGAATCTTATATTCTGGGGAAAATTGGTTAAGAACTTTTGCCTGTGAGAATTAGGTTTTTAACAGTCAATAGATGTTACTGCTTCAAAGGGATCCACTGACGTCAGTTCAAAAGCAAGATCAGGATATGCTGCTGTGCTGCCAAGGGATAAGTTGAACATTTCTGAGACCCAGAGAAGGACCAGACAGGACAAGAAGTGGTCATGATCTAGTCAGTGAGTCCTGCTTGTATTCACTGAAGTGTTATAAGTGTGTGTTCATGGCCCTGTCTTCTGTAAAAAGTGAGCCATTGTGCAAACAACATAAATATTGTTTATATACATAGTACATGTTCTATAAACCCTATGAGTGGTAATACAAAAAATTACTTTTGGAGCAAATTGTGCCCTAACTTTGGTAATTTTCAGGGAAATTCGAAGGTTATGTTTACTTGAATACTACTTGAAAACATTTGCTGGAATTTCTCAGTGCATCATTATTCAACACGGGCTGCAGTCCATTGTAAGCCTATATTTCTCATACTTTAATTTTTAGATCTATATATAATAATGATAAAAAGTGAAAAGTTTAAAATATTTAAAAAATAACTCATGGTTCTGAAATTTTATAGAATTCATAGGAATTCTGATTTCTAGTTTCTGAATCCCAAAGATTAATCTCTCTCAGTAAATGGGAAATGAGATTACAATGTGCGAAGTTTTAAATTATTGAGATTGACTCTGTTACTGTAAATTTATCTCTGTAGTTTAGAAAACTCCAACAAAATCTAGAATCAAGCAGAGATTTTAATTTCAGTTCTAATTGCTGTATTTCTGTTATTACCTATAATGTAACAATATTCTACTCATTCGTGTTTCAAAGTGCTGTAGAATTTTTCTCTTCTAAATCTAATGAAGACCTCATCACTGCTACCACAGGGTAAATTGTTTTCTTTTAACTAGCCTCCACTTCCTCTGTTTGACACTTACTACCTCTTACCTCTTATGCTGTCTTCCTAAATTAACTCCTTTTTTCTTTATTCCTTGTTTTAATGACTATTTTAGTCCTCTTTTTTTATGTAGATAATCTCTATGTCTTTAAAAAAGAAATTGTTTCCCTAACTTCTGTCTTTCAAGTCTTGTAAAATATCTTATGGCCCACAATAATTTGGAACAATGCAAAAAAAGGAATGCTAGGAAGTGGAGTTCTAGTTTAATTAGGCTGATCCCTTCCAAAACCCACCACAAATTAACATTATCAACTTGGTGTTCATACATATTACTTTCAACCAAATTTAATATACAAGTAATATTCACAAAATCATGCTTCTCACTCATAAAATATTCTAAACAGCAACCGTTTCCAAATTGGATGGAAAGTACGTTTACCGATCTTGAGATCTTTTCCTCTTCAAGCTGTGGAATTCCTCCTTTAATATCGCATAACTTAATACTGAGATATGTGGTTAACTATTCTTAAACTATTATGCATGGGCTAGGAAACAGGAAAGGAGGAAAAAAATGATTATATAGAAATTATTTCAAACCAAGTAAATTCTCTTCTAAATTGGGTCTCATTGTTGTAACTAGTCGTAAATCTGTTTAGAGAGCTCATTTTAATAAACTCAAACTGATCCGGCCAACGTTCTTTCCACAATGATCCCCAGTTTTAAAATACATCTCCACATGTTCCCAAGTTTCTGTTGATATCAATTGCTAAAATCAAGTGCTTATATTGTGTATCACATCTCCTAAGGGGTCATACTTTGTCACTCACACTCTAAGTCCGTTTTAACTTGAGTCTAATGATAGAAAGTGGAAGAGTGTAATAAACCAAATAATAGCTGTCCTAAAATGGCCCTGTCTTAATCCCTGGAACCTGTGAATATGTTACCTGTTATGGCAAAAGGGACTTTGCAAATTATGATTAAGTTAAGAGAAGAGATGAAATTTTATATCCTTGGTTAACTGGGTGGGTCTAAGAGTAAGATAGGAAGGCCAGAGTCAGATAAGGAGACATGGTGATGATGAAAGAGTAAGAGATTGGAAGGTGCTACACTGCTGTGTCTGAAAATGGAGAAAGAGGACCCAAGCCAAGGAATGTGAGAATCCTCTACAAGGTGGAAAAGATAAGGAAACATATTCTCTAGTACTTGGCAGAAGTACTGTCAAAATTTGTTATAGTTTGTTTACAAAAGCAATAGGAAACTAATATAAGGGGATGAATCCTGAAGAGGGTCATATGTCTTATAAAGCCATTATTTCATAGGAAGTTATAGTTTTTTCAGGCAAGGGAAGATTAACCTCCCTGCAGAAGGTGTGAAAAGACACTTCTGTTGAAGGAGGATCAGAACAATTTCGAAGTGCAAGCTCCTTGGAATTTAATTATAGATGCATCCCAGTTTTCAAAATTCTACTACTAAATTGATTCCCTACTTTAAAATAATGGACCTTGAAAACTTTGGAATTTCTTTTGTGGTATAACTCGATCACAAGGAGGATTAGATTTAGGGTTTTGTTTTCAGAAATCTTAACCTTGGAGCTATAAGAGTTTATAGTATTCAAAGAAGCAAGACCTTGGGCTTGGTAGTTAAAATCATGTTTTATTCCCTAAGTTCTCCAGTATATTTTGAAACAATCACCTAACCCTATTATACTGTTTATTTCCACTATATTTCTTATGGCAGCAAATAATCTGTCACCTAATACGTTTTGTTCTTTAATCACTGGATTACAGCTGATATTTTAAGACATTGTTTTGTCACGTTCCATGTTTTTCCACATTATATGATCTAGCATTGTCTTTACCATTGGAAATACTGTCATTAAATGTCTAATCATATAAGATCACTGTGGATAAACTACACAATTCAAATAATCCATTTTAAGGTTCTGTTCCACTGGAAACACTTCCTGTACTAAATTCTGTATCAGAAAATTAGAGAAGCAGAACTCACTAAAGAATATGTATAGAAGCATTTGTTACAGGCATCATTGGGGATAATTAAAAAGTCTAGGTGAGGCTGATTTTTTTTTTTTTTTTAACATCTGCAGTTAGACCCTGAAGTCAGTAGGGCCATCGGCAAGGAGAAATAAACACAAATTTAGGGAAGCAAGGAAAAACTTGAACCAGTGAGGATGTGCTGGAACCCACAAGGATAGCCTAGAACCCTCCTCAGTCTCTCAATACCTAGACATCTTCACCTTTAGTGATAGAGATGTTCCACAGGAGAGGATGATGCCCTTCATCATGAAGCAAAACATACACCTGGTCCAGTAGTTGGACGATCTTAAGAAATCCATCAGGAAGTAGAGGAGCCTAGTTGCTGCCTCATACCAATGGCAGAAGAGACAATTATGTGATGAGCTATAATCGTTCATGCCCTGCACTGACTCTTTGAGATTGAAAGAAGAATGTGTCTGCTGCTTCACTTCCATCTTCAGCATCTCAAACTATCTCTGTTCCCTTCCCTACAGGGAGGAGAATTCTGGGAAATGTAGTTGACTCAATACAAATCCACAGTAGTATCCACAATAGAATGTTTAAAGCCATATGATGCTAGTATTGGCTATTCACAGTAGACTGGAGTCAGAGTTGAAGTAGTGTCCATGAGACCACCAGTTCTACTTGGATTTGAGTCTTTAACTGCAGGGAGTTTAGGGGTTCTGAAGTAAAGGTCAGGGTGTGGGAGAATAGTGCTAGTGGGAAGGTTAGGATAGTGGCTAATAAATAACCTATCCGTGACTACAAACTTAACAACTCATATGACTACGTTATTAGCACAGTTCAATTAGTAACAGTTCAATGAATACTTTTTGGATGAAGGATGAATGAACGTTCCAGTGATCCTGGTGTTTAATAGAATAAGTGTCTTTCCTGTTCATTGCATCTTCCAACTAATTTTTACACCTTTCTCCTTTTAAACTCCTAATTTAATATACTGTTTCTAATGTACTTGACATTGTTTTTAAATTAATTTATATCTTGTGGTGAATGTACTTTTCAAAAATTCTCCAGATCACAAACTCAATGATAATTATTTGAATGTATTTGTTTACTCAGTAAGTATTTCAAATAGATTAAAATATCAGGAAGATGTAAGGAATCTGAAAATACTTAATGCTTTAACTTGATTATATATATGAACTAAACTAATATGTTAGTGTTTGATTTGTTCATTTTATGCTAATTTCTGTTTACATAATTTTGTTAAAATTTTTAAAAATCAGTATTTGTTATATACCAAAATAATTTTACATTCTCTAACTTAATTTTATATTTTTAAGATTATAATTTATAATTTTGTCATTTTATGTAAGATACAAATTTTATATTTATAATCTCACAAAATATTTATATAATAAATAACCATGTGTTTCTTCTATTCAGGTGAATGTCCCAATTCAGTGCTTATATAATTTAATGTTTTGTGATAGTAGCCTAAATATTGTTTTTTTCTAAATTCTGAGTTTGATATTTATACTATATAAAATCAAAAGATAAAATTTTCTCAGGAGGAAGCTAAAGTTGATTTGACCCTTAAATCTCATTTTCTTCCTAAAACTCTAAAGAGTCTAGTTCATTATTTCTTCTATTCTAATACTAATAGTTTTTTTTCTGGGTATATAAAATCTCCATTAATACATAAGGTTAATTTACACTTTTATAATATATTTTGGCTTTAGCCAATCTGCTGTTAATATATGAAATAAACCTAAGTGACAGACATTTTAAAATTGCAATCCATTATGCTATTTATAGTGCTATTCCGTAGGTCTTTTTAATAGCTTATATTTTAAATAATTCAGTTTTTTAATATAAAATCAATTTGATCACTAGTATTTTCAGGCAATTAAAAACAAGTGTGTGTCGGATGAGGGTTATGCATAGAAACCCATCTGGGAAACCCAATGAACTATGTCCTTCAAAGTGAGCAAAGTTATGGTTGATGTGTTTGGTGATTGTCTTTAATAATATTTCACCTTTCTATATTTAATGATGGTGTAGTAGAGAAATAATAGAGTACTTAATATGTCCCAGACAATAATGATTTTACATACTTGTATATTTACCCATTTTTAATGTGGATCTTTTGTACTTTCATGACAGTATGCCATTCATTCACTCGTGAAATACTGGCTGCGTGGTGGTGAATAATCTCCCAGGCCAGATAGCCGCTATTTAGGGTTATTCATTCAGGAGAAGGGAGCAGTTGTGCAATTGTTAAGAGAATTTGATAAGAGGGCAGACAAGAAATTCAGGCAAGCCTTTACTGGGACTCATGCTGCAGCAGGAGAGAGTGAAAACAAGTAACAGGTCCCCCTGCTCCCCTCCCTGGAGGAGGCGTGGGGAGCTGGTTTCTTATATGGGGTGAGAGTAGGGGTGGGTCCAGGGGTTGGTCCGGAGGGGTGGCTTAGGTGGCAGATGTTGTGTGCAGGGTGTGCATGTTCAGTACCCTGCTTTTGCTGGGTTTTTGGTCTTTTTGTATCTTGTTCATAATTTGTCCCTACTGCGCATGCACTCATTTTTTAGTCCCTTATAGTTTCTTTGTATTTTTTGCTCTAGGAGACATTTGTCTAGGTGCAAGCACTGCAGCAAAGGGTCCCAGGTCCCAGCCTGTCTTACAATTAGGTACCATCAGCATCCAATAGTTAAAAGAGTTCTAGGGTGTGTGTCCCAGACTCTTAAATGGATCTTAGCATGACACCTTTGGCATTGCTTTAACTCATTTACTCTTTACATTAAGTTTACCCCATTCAGGCAGAGCTTCGACAGATTTATTTTCAGTCACAACTTGAGCACCCAGTCTTTAATAACACTCATCTGTTTGGCTGACAGTTTTCTCCAGGTATATCTTGGCATCCTGACTTCTTTTCTGTTTCTTCTTTTCTATGGCCAGGAAGTCTGATTCTCCAACTATATTTTTATTTTCTAACTGTATTTAATACTTGTTCATTAAATGTGTTCCTTAGGGGCTTATCCTTGTTTCTCTTCTCTCAGGGTTCTCTGACTGCGAAAGAGAATATATTTCTCCCAAATCTGTGGCCTCATAGAACTCTAAATGTAACTGCAGCCTTTCCTACTTTTGTCATAATAATTTCCATGTCCATTTTCACTCCTATGCATATCATTCACTATGTTTCTACCCCGAGCAACTGCCTATTTGCTTTCTATCATTCCAGTTCTTCACTTTTGATATCGTGTCATGGAAAATCACTGGAATCATTGAAGTGTCTTGACAAATTCAGATGGAAATACAAATTAGGAAATTAAGTGAATGTGAAACTCAAAATAAAGCTCAATTGCAGGAACTATCTATTCGTATCCTGGAATCCATGGTGCTACAGAAACTGATGGGGTGAGGTTCCTAAAATTCTTTAAAACAGACCAGTAATTTCAAGCTAAACATGATCTCCAGTTGCTCATATCCGAAAGGACACTACTGCAAATTGGATAGTTGGCACGTATTACTAAATATCATGTTTTTTCCCCTCTAGAATTAGGTATTCCTTCGAAATTATATACTGTCCATCTTTATTCAGGTTATACTGGAGTTAGAATGAACTCTGTGAAACAATGTAGAAGTTTCAATGTAAAGTAAAATCTGTTGTATTACTAATGCTGTACCATGTTCTAATTTTTTTTCAAATTGACATTTTATATCTGTATAACTGAGTTTCTTATTGTAAAATATGAACTCTCTTTCTCCCCTCTGCATTGACTCTTTCTAGCTAAGTGAAAATAAACTTTTTATTTCTTGACAAAGAGTACCATAGTATAATTAAAACAACTTATTGTTTTTGACCTAACCAATTTAATGAACTGCTATTTTATTGTTTCTAAAGGAAGTCAGACCCTTTGACTAATCAAAATTTAGCATATCAAAATGCTATTTGTATAAGTTATAGTAAATCAAGTTATCTGAATTTACCAAATATTCAGATATATTATCTCCAGAAACTCATAAATAACACTGTCAAAAATGGCAATACACAAACTCCTAGACTGTAGTCTAATTCTGAAAGATGCAGATGAAATGAAAGTCTCTATACTAAGGAACTGTTCATTTTTCCATAGCCTAATTGTTGCTGCCTCTCTCCTCTTACTTTATTAGATCCATTATATTTTTTAATATTCAAAAGAAATATTGATAACATCTAGCCAGTAGTATGTCATAGGAGAGAATCAATTCATGGAAAATTATTTTTCACATCCAGTGGCATAAAAATTAATATCTTAAGGTTAATGTGTAGTTTTATCAAAAGAAAATATGAACAGGTACACACTAGATGCTATGGACACAATTTTAGCAGTTACTACTTCTCTAGGCAACAGTTGTAAACATTTTCTTTTAGGAATATTTAGAAGTCGATGTAGAAATTTTAAATATATAGCCATTTGAAAACCTGTTCAGGAACTAAATTAAACATTTACTTTTTCTTAAACTATATTATATTGTATTCACATATTGGTACAGTAATGTTTTATTATAAGCTATAGGGATTCACTAAAAAGTGGGCAAAGAAAAATACTACTGAAGGCATCCTAAATCATTTGAAGCCATGTTTTTAAAACATTTGAAGCTTTGAGAAATCATCGAATGGTCGGAACCTCACCAAAATTAGTTTTTCCCAAGATGTTTGACAACATTTAGCAAACAATAGTTTATAAAATATAAAAACTATAGCATCAATGTGGATAATTTTTTTAAATTCCAAGTGTACAAGGTAGGGGTTATTCACACAGACACTGATGATATATCCTACCAAATGAGAAATTAAATGGTATGTATACCTTACTAGTATTTATGGGTATATGAGAAGCCCAGTAGTGGAAGTGAGTACAATAATGAATAATGAGGGTGGCTATGTAAAGAAGGAAAATATTGTGCTGTGGATTTTATTCTTATAAACATGTTTAGTGTTCCAAAATGCATTATTACACTTACTGGTTTCAGTTTCCGAAAATGAGTTTAATTTTGCTACTGCATTCACTTCTTGTATCTTTTTGACAAGTGGAAGTTGTAACTTGGAACCAAGTGCCTTGACTAAACTCCCACAGAGAATAGATTACAGGTTGCCACCCTCCTTGATGTTAATATTCCGAGATCCTCAACAAAGACACCCCTGGAATGCAAGAGGCTCATTTATCTTTCTGAAAAATTGCATACATCTCAAAGTTACAGAGAGACGATTTACAAACACTTTTTTTTTTTTTTTTTTTTTACGGAAAATGCTAAAAGAGGGGTTTAGTTCAGTTTCCCTTTTGGCACTAGGAAAATCTAAGATTTATTTTTCTTAGATTTGTGTTTACCTTTATGTTGTCTCCTGTTTTGTTCATATTTGTTACTAACACTACAATTTTTCCATTATCCCCATTTCTAGTTCCACCTTTCTCTAGGCAGCTACAGAGAAATCTGGCTGTCTAAATATCTACCAAGTCCCTAATAAAATGTAAAAAAAAAAGCAATTATCAGAATTACAATAGGATGAATTTTTTAAATCAAGTACAGTGTTTGTCTTGGGGGAATTACCTTTCAATATATCATACTAATAATGAACGGTTAAGGCAGATTCTTGATTAGCAATACGATAAAATTGTTCCTTATCATACATTAATTTCACAACTTGTTATATCTTTACTGCTTGACTCTTTAGCTTGATAATTTTTTTATCTGAGTTTTTCTTGTAAAGCCAATAAATTTTCTTGAGTTTTCATCAATCACATAAGTAACATTACATTTACACACTAATCTAGGTGCTTTGGTAATTATTCTGCCTTCCCAGATAATTTTTCCTGGATGTGAAACACAATGATGCCCATGGCCATTAGCAGGTTTCAAAGTCTTATTAGGAGGTACTCACTGAAGTGTTCAGACTGAAATTCTAGTGTTTAATGTACATAGCTCTAATTGTTTTAAGTCATTAGAACAAATACAACCAGTGGGCCATTTTTCACATTGATCAAAATCAATAGGTATATTATGATAAATTAATTATGTCTCCATGAATAATAGGCATCCACCTTTGTTTATCTTCACTTTTACCAGCAAGAACTTACGTTCCAATATTAATTGAGTGACATTAGACCTGTCTTTTGCAGTCCTCCGTCTGTAAATGCCAGATTTTGTCTATTAATTAAAAGCTTTCCTTTTCTACATCTTTCACTCTTTTCTGGGGTAGCCTCATAGTCTCAGTACCCAGCTGTTCCCTTCTGTATGCTTTACGAGAAGTACAGGAAGAAAAGTAATATTGCAAGTTAAATTTTGTCAATTTGATCCTTCAAGTCGTTGAAATAAAGAATATGACATTAAGATAAAATATAAGAATAGTATAGTAAGGTAAAATATTAGAATAGTAAGTTCTCTAGAACACCTCCTTTCAACGGAATTTAGTACCAGTATCAGTTACTCTGGAAAGCTTAGATTTCGGGTATTTATTTTATGGAAGCCACAATTCAGTACTTCTGAGGTGATGCTTCACATGGGAATCATGAATCCCACTGGGTATTCATTTCACCGTAATAGTTTTCTGAATGATCAGCAATCCTTGAAAGGATCCCTTTCAGCATGGGACAGCCCATCTTTCCTCTGGAACACTTATGTAGATGAAACCTCCCAATGGAAAGGACAGACTTCTCTGTGTTGGTCCTCCTAGGTCCTTAGGACTTTGGTTTCCAGGGAAGGGAGAATCCCTTTTTTGTTGTTTTTCTTTGGTTTTTTTTTTTTGCATATAGACATTTTTATTTGCTTAGCAGAAAATTAAATCCAATATGCACAAATTGACTGTACCCTACTTGCAATAAGCAGACTTTTTAAACAGAGGCAGTAATAGGCAATATGGAAATAAAAAGTCCCAAAGTATCCCTTTATGAATACTTATCAGTAATTATTAAAAGCCAGAATCAAAACAAAACTTGAAATATTCACAGTGAAACTATGTTTTAAATGAAGAGAGTCACTATTTTCACATCAGAATTAAAGTAATTGATCATTTGCTGCCAAAGTCTATGCCCTGTTGTCTTTGAAGGTTTAAGCTCAAGTTCGTGGAAGGCTAGAGATTTAGTGGAAGCCTTCAAGTCACCTTGTTTCCAAGACATGACCTTTTGTTATTGATCTTGGACATAGGTTGGATAAAGGACAAATTTTCATGATTTAGTAACAACTGTTTAATTCAAAATGATAGATGGTTTTCACATTGCTGTTTCCTCTCTGGGTTAGCCTGGGCTTGAGCAAGTTGATAGATAAATGAATCAAACTCTCTGAGTTTCCAGTCACTTGTTGTAATAGATGAGTTAAGCGAAAACCACAGTCAAAGGTAAGATGACTTCTCTCACACCAGGATGCTATAAACTACTAAGTACTTGGATCTAAAGTTCTCATCCCAGTTGACACTTTGCTTTTCATATTTAGCCTTCCTGGACCCCCGCCTTTCCTCCCTCCCCACTTTAAGAATACAATACTTTCTTGCTTATACCATAACAACAGCGACAGTGACAGAATACAGGCTTCATTACATTTTTTTTCTTTCCACAGACCCTTTCAGAATGATCCAGTTTCTTTTGCTAAACTGTTTTTAACACAACTGTCCTGCCCAGAGGAGGAAAAGAGAAATATACTTCAAAACTTCTTTATGATCCTCCTCTTTCATCTCAGCAATTTATTTATTTTATAAATCAAATAGAAAGGATTTTTTTTGTTTCTGCTTTATAACAAAGTGAAGCAGCTATACATATGCATATATCCCCATAACTCCTCCCTCTTGCGTCTCCCTCCCACCCTCCCTACCCACCCCCTAGGTGGTCACAAAGCACCGAGCTGATCTCCCTGTGCTATGCGGCTGCTTCCCACTAGCTATCTATTTTACATTTGGTAGTGTATATATGTCCATGCCACGCTATCACTTCGTCCCAACTTACCCTTCCTCCTCCCTGTGTCCTCAAGTCCGTTCTCTACAACAGCGTCTTTATTCCTGCCCTGCCCCTAGGTTCTTCAGAACCATTTTTTAGATTCCATATATATGTGTTAGCATATGGTATTTGTTTTTCTTTCTGATTTACTCTGTATGACAGACTCTAGGTCCATCCACCTCACTACAAATAACTCAATTTCATTTCTTTTTGTGGCTGAGTAATATTTCATTGTATATATGTGCCACATCTTCTTTATCCATTGATCTGTTGTTGGACACTTAGGTTGCCTCCATGTCTTGACTATTGTAAATAGAGCTGCAATGAACATTGTGGTACATGACTCTTTTTTTTTTTTGTGGTACGCGGGCCTCTCACTGTGGTGGCCCCTCCTGCTGAGGAGCACAGGCTCCGGACGCGCCGGCTCAACGGCCGTGGCTCACGGGCCCAGCCGCTCCATGGCATGTGGGATCTTCCCAGACCGGGGCACGAACCCTTGTCCCCTGCATCGGCAGGCGGACTCAACCACTGCGCCACCAGGGAAGCCACATGACTCTTTTTGAACTATGGTTTTCTCCGGGTATATGTCCAGTAGTGGGATTGCTGGATCATATGGTAGTTCTGTTTGTAGTTTTTTAAGAAACCTCCATACCGTTCTCCATAGTGCTGTATCAATTTACATTCCCACCAACAGTGCAAGAGGGTTCCCTTTTCTCCACACTCTCTCCAGCATTTATTGTTTATAGATTTTTTGATGATGGCCATTCTGACTGGCGTGAGGTGATACCTCATTGTAGTTTTGATTTGCATTTCTCTAATGATTAGTGATGTTGAGCATTCTTTCATGTGTTTGTTGGCAATCTGTATATTTTCTTTGGAGAAATGTCTATTTAGGTCTTCTGTCCATTTTTGGATTGGGTTGTTTGTTTTTTTGATATTGAGCTGCATGAGCTGCTTGTAAATTTTGGAGATTAATCCTTTGTCAGTTGCTTCATTTGCAAATATTTTCTCCCATTCTGAGGGTTGTCTTTTCATCTTGTTTATGGTTTCCTTTGCTGTGCAAAAGCTTTTAAGTTTCATTAGGTCCCATTTGTTTAGTTTTTATTTCCGTTTTTCTAGGAGGTGGGTCAAAAAGGATCTTGCTGTGGTTTATGTTATAGTGTTCTGCCTATGTTTTCCTCTAAGAGTTTTATAGTGTCTGGCCTTACACTTAGGTCTTTAATCCATTTTGAGTTTATTTTTGTGTATGGTGTTAGGGAGTTTTCTAATTTCATTCTTTTACATGTAGCTGTCCAGTCTTCCCAGCACCACTTACTGAAGAGGCTGTCTTTTCTCCATTGTATATTCTTGCCTCCTTTATCAAAAATAAGCTGACCATATGTGTGTGGGTTTATCTCTGGCCTTTCTATCCTGTTCCATTGATCTATACTTCTGTGTGTGTGCCAGTACTATACTGTCTTGATTACTGTAGCTTTGTAGTATAGTCTGAAGTCTGGGAACCTGATAAGAAGCCCTTTTTTAAATGTTGAAAACAATTATGGAGGATTCAGTTAAATCAGGCACAGGACAAGATTGTGGACCCAAGTCTGTAGACCTGTCAAATGTAAGTTCAAAGGGAGAGGTATTTTTTGCTTGCAGGATTACTGTAGTTTTTACCAAGGCTAGTATAATAGTAAAGCTGCAGGCCGTTTTAACCTGGTAGACTGTTGAATCTTAGCCAATGAATTGTTGAATTGTTTTGTTGGATTTTGTTTTCTTTTTAGAGTTCAGTTCAACCATTCTATTTGTTCAAAGGACTGAGGGTAAAGAAATGTGATATCTAATAGATATCCATAAACATTTGTGTAACTTCTACATGGCAGTGAAAACAAAATTAATTCCTATATGATTCAATATGTTCTGATACCCCAAAGTAGGAATTTTATGTATTATAAGAGCTATTACTCCTGTCTGATAATCACCTTTTTAGAAGCAAAAGATTTTAGGTGATCCAGATATCATACATACCATATACAAAATATCTTACATTCCACAGGTGTTGATTTTATGAAACCCAGCTGCCACCAGATTCCTTATAAAGTTGATGGGGAAGCTTCTGCATATATTTTGGAAGTGGCCTATAAAAAACTCTGACAAAGAGCATGTATCTTTAATATGTTTTGAATAATTTCATCTTTTTTGGTGGGTGTACTAAGAGTCTAGTTACTCACATGGCTTTACTGGTGACACAACAATTTTAACAAAGCAAATAAAGACTGATATAGGAATTATTTCATCAGATAATTCCCATTACTCACTGAGTTTTTATCATTCTAAATACATGTAATTCCTCCATGAAGCCTTTTTTCAATGAATGAAAATTTCTTTTTTGGGGGGGCAGGTGTCAGGTACTACTCACATTTTTATTCCTAAGAGAAATTTTGAGCACTTTACAGTGATAATCATGTTGCAAAAATCATGAAGTTTCAATATATTTGAATGATTTAACTTCAATAAGACTTTCTTTCCTTTGTAATCATGAGTTTAACTTCTGCCTCCAGCATTTATTATTCATAAAACTATGTCATTCAGAATTGTTTCTACATGCACTGAGGGTTTATTGCAGAGAATTATATAAGATATTAGGACTTGTTAGAATAAAAAAAATCAAAATTGTATTTGAGTATATGGCAACACTGATACTAGCTATCTGCATGTCCAATTCCAGATAGTTAGGATTACTTGATTTTTTAAATTTTTATTTTATATTGGAGTATAATTGATTAACAATATCGTGTTAGTTTCAGGTATACAGCAAAGTGATTCAGTTACACATATACATGTATCTATTCTTTGAACATCTCTCATTGTATTAAAAGTGGGGCTTCTGAGTTTAGAGTCTGCCATGTTTTAACAATGCTTTTTTTCCAGCTTTGTCAAAAATATCATTGCCTTTAGAAATTTTGTTGTTCTGCCTTGTGTAAGCTCTACAATGGATTACTGATACCTAAGTAGGCAATTAGTTGTAAAGCTTCTGACAAATTGGCTATGAATTTTCCATGAGACATTTTAGTTCCCATCAAAATCAAGAATTCCCTATTTTTCCAAATGTTCCCTATTGCTTGATAGAGACCAAATACTCACACACATGCACTTATGTGTACCTGCTTCCTCTCACACACTAATTACATATAATCATGTGTGTTTGGAACAGGAATATCTGGTATTCCAGTCAGGGACTAATGTCCTCTATTATCACTGTGCAATCATGGTCATCTGTTTCCTCAGGATCTGATTTTATTTTAATCTTTTAGAAAGTAAGGTTTAGGGAACTGCATTTCCTAAGTAATACCATGATTAGAAAATACCACTCATTCATAGCTAGTTTGACAGTGCATTGATGAATGTTTACAGGACTTATGCACCTGTAAGGCAGCTGTCAGGTAACCCAAGGTAGGTCTTGAGCTTTGTCAAAAGTGTGGCTTCTAGATTCCATGTATAAAATAGATATCTAATGAGAACCTACTGTATAGCTCAGGGAACTGTACTCAGTGCTCTGTGGTGACCTAAATGGGAAGAAAATCTAAAAAAGGGGATATATGTATATGTATAGCTGATTCACTTTGCCGTACAGTAGAAACCAACACAACATTGTAAAGCAACTATATTCCAGTAAAAATTAACCCCCCCTCACACAAAAAAAGTGTGGCTTCTGTTTGCCTTCTTGGAGGCATCCAGGCATTCCCAGCGCCGCTACTTGCAGAAGAATGGAGAAATATGTTATTGCTCTATAGTCTACTCACAAGTTTTCAGTTAAAATTTCACTATTAGCACATTTATTTTCATAACAAAGCAAGTGGAAAGGCTTCCCAAAGTCTGGAATCCCCAAAGCTGAAAGACAGACTGTAGCCCATTTCAGTTGTTCAAAAACCTGTACAGCTCCTAGGAGCAAACCCAGACGATCTAGAGCAGGGGTCCCCAACCCCCAGGCGGCGGACCCGTAGAGGTCCGCAGCCTGTTAGGAACAGGGCCGCACAGTAGGAGGTGAGTGTCAGGTGAGCATCTGCCGCTCCCCGGAACCATCTCCCCCTCACCCCTGTGGAAAAATTGTCTTCCATGAAACCGGTCCCGGGTGCCAAAAAGGTTGGGGACCGCTGATCTAGAGAATTACCACATAATTGCTCGTTTGGTGGTTTTTGTGGCTTTTGCAAAAGCTGAGACCCACTGTCTGTAATATCCTACTTGTCCCCAAATTGTCAATTTGGGTGTTATTTGCTCCTTTGGTTTTTAGTAGCCCGTCTCATGCAGAATTCTCTGACTCCTAGATTGTAACACTTGCTGGCTTCAGCTGACAACAGATGCCCTAGATATTTTACTTCATTTTGGCAGTATTGTAATTTGTCTACTGAGGTCTTCTGCCCCTGTGAAGCAAGGGTACTTAGCCAAATACAAGTATCAGTTTTCCTTTGATGTCTAGTTTCCAAGAGTACCAGCAAATAATCTACATTGTAAATATTTCATAAATCTCTCTGGTGGGACAAATTTCTTCAAGTTTTCCTGTAAATAACAAGAGAAAATAAGAAGAAACCTGAAATCTTGTGAACTCCTTTGCCATAAATACTGGACTCATTTATAAGCGAGCACCAACAAAACTTCAATACTCATTCACTAGAGGAATAGGGAGAAAAAGGCATCGGTGGAGTGGTGACACCTTGATCAAATTTATCTTCCTCTTTACTGAAAGTATGGGAGTATTGCAGAATGACTTCCCTTTTTACCTATCCCTCATTTTCTAATTCTTGTATGACTGTTTTCCTCCTAATTGAGTGTTTGACAAATGATATTATTTTCTACCTGGTCATGGCTTATTGTTTTATTAGCTATATTTATTAGTTTTACATATCAAATTAAACCAGTATCATTATTTTCCAGGGCCCAAAGTGATACATTTATTTGTTTCCATTGAGGATATTTTTCCAACATACTGTAAGACTGACACTCTGTCATACCCCCTTTTCTTTCTGAAAGGGCAAAATAACCAAATAAAATGCCTTTTATTCCCCCAGGAAGCTCTGTAATCATTCCGTCTGGAGTGCAGAATATGGAGGCCTTTAATTTGCATAACCTATGTCTCCACAGTTGTTTTACAGGTGAATTGGGAGGGGGAAAAAAGCATGTTCCTCAGTTAGAAGAACATACTTGTATTGAAAAATTCTGAAGAAAAGGAAAAGAGTGAAAGGCTGAGTAAAAATACCAACAGCTGATATTGATTTATCATCAGTTTGAAAGAAAGAAACTTGTATGGAATAAATATCACCAGTATGTACTAGAAAAGGCAAGGAATAAGATAGCATAAAGGAAATGTATTGAAACATATTTCACCAGTTATTACCTCTGAGATTCCCTCAATCCATCAATTTTAAGCCATTTGCCTATTATTCCCTAGCTGAGGACTTTGTCCTTCTGGGATTTCCTGAATCCCTGTTCCTGCCATTTCTGTGTTTCTCAGAGTCTCTGTGTACAATCCATCTTCTAGTGTCCTGGACTCTTGCAGTAATGATACACAGTGTTTCTTTCTTAGCTCCCTTCAGAGGATGTACAGAGTAAGGGTTATATTGAGTAAATAGTTCTAACTCAGCAGCAGCAGACACTGTATTCTTTAAATTATTTCTTCTTTTCTTTGTCTTGTCTCTATGTTGTCCCTAAACTGAGTAGCTGCTGCTAAGATTTAAGTAATAGTCTATCTTTGCCACCCTACCTCACTTTTCGCTCGCGTGAGTTTGAACAGTGGACAAGAGAGCACAGGGGGAAGAAGAAAAAAAAAAAACTTTAAATGAGTAATAACAGCAGGTAAGGAAAACAGGTGGATTACATAAGAGGCCTGGGTAGCTTTGCAATGTCATCAGCTCCATTGGCAGTCTGTATAGGAAGGGCTGATTTTCCTCCTGTTGAGATAAAAATGTAGAATTTATGGCATTTTGATTTTTACCTTTGGTATTTTTCCACCTAATACTTCTGTTTGCCTTTTTCCAAGTGACTAATGCAATGACTGGCCAACTTATTGCCTTCACATAGGGACACAGCCTTTTATCCAAGTTCTCAATTATCCTCTATCATTTCTGCTTCCTAGCTACATGGTATGTGGATGATAAAGGATTCTTGGAGGTTAAATCCAGGCTAATACATGAAGTGATCCCAGCTGGGTCATGAGATTCACAAACTTGTGTCCTCCAACAAAGAAAGTGGTTCATTACCAGCTAAAGATATCGTGCACCTGTCCCTCTTTGCATGGAAATCCACACATGAAGGGGACCACACATCTAAAAGACCATTCCTTCCCTCTTTCCAGGAGTTGATTTTGAGGAATAGAGAGACTAAGAGATGTAGAAGGATGAAAGAGGAAGGAAACAGTAGGGAAAGCAGGGTTCTGTGAACAAGAAAGTAACTTTAATCATATTTCCTCTTCAATTTTTTTCTCAATATTTTCTTCTGGCTATTTTTAACTTTCCTCTTAGAGTGATATTCACTCCACAAATAGCAACATCCCATTTACTTGTGACAAATTCCTTCTAAGAACCCCTATAAATACCTTATTTATTCATTTAAGACACTATCCTCTGGTTTACTGGAAGACTAGATTCATATATATATACCTGTTCCAAATATAATGGAGAGATATAAGCCATTTATGAGAAAGACCTGCAGGATACATTCCTGGCTTACATATTTTTATATCATCAAAACTAACAGTGATCTTTACAGGATGTAAGAGCCCATTGCCAATGCTTACTCTCCCATAAACTCTTAAATTTGGAGAGAATGTTTTGTCTGGCTCTATACCAAAAAAAAGCAGAGAACCAGAAGGGAGACTTTTTGTAAGTTGGGGTCTCTTACCTGATATTTGTGTTGCCACTAGACCATCAGCTGTGTCTGCTCAATTCAGGAACTGCCACACTAATCCTGTCCTCATTGTTAAATTGTCAGAGAAATACAATTAAAAATCAAATACCCTGCCAACCAAGTAAACCTATCCACAAAATTTAAAAAAGAATAAAACAGTTTTAGCCCTTAATAAGCATTAAAGTAGATTATAAAGTGCATCACAGGTAATCTGCTGAAGAGATTCCAAAGACCAAAAGAAATCTTACCCTGTTTATATAGCCAGATAGATACAATCCATTATATATATTCTCTCTTTTTTTTTTAGGTTGTCCAATTTTGAATTTATTTTTAAAAAAAATTTTTAAGATTTTATTTTATATTGGAGTATAGTTGATTAACAATGTTGTGTTTCAAGTGTACAACAAAGTGATTCAGTTATCCTTATACTTGTATCTATTCTTTTTTTCAAATTCTTTTCCCATTTAGGTTATTACAGAATATTGAGCAGAGTTCCCTGTGTTTTACAGTAGGTCCTTGTTGGTTATCTATTTTAAATATAGCAGTGTGTACATGTCAATCCCAAACTCCCAGTCTATCTCTCTGCCCCACCCGTCACCCATGGTAATCATAAATTTATTCTCTAAGTCTGTAAATCTCTCTGTTTTGTAAATAAGTTCATTTGTATCATTTTTTTTTAGATTCTGCATATAAGCGATATCGTGATATTTGTCTTTCTCTGTCTGACTTCATGTAATATGATAATCTCCGGGTCCATCTATGTTGCTGCAAATGGCATTATTTCATTCTTTTCAATGGCTGAGTAATATTCCACTGTATATATGTACCACATCTTCTTTATCCATTTATCTGTTGATGGACATTCAGGTTGCTTCCGTGTCTTGGCTACTGTAAACAGTGCTGCAATGAACATTAGGGTGCCTGTATCCTTTCAAACTATGTTTTTCTCCAGATATATGCCCAGGAGTGGGGTTGCTGGATCATGTGTTTAACATTGCAGTATAGGGCTTCCCTGGTGGCGCAGTGGTTGAGAGTCTGCCTGCCGGTGCAGGGGACGTGGGTTCGTGCCCCGGTCCGGGAAGATCCCACGTGCTGCGGAGCGGCTGGGCTCGTGAGCCATGGCCGCTGAGCCTGCGCGTCCGGAGCCTGTGTTCCGCAACGGGAGAGGCCACGGCATTGGGAGGCCCGTGTACCGCAAAAAACAAACAAACAAAAACCCATTGCAGTATACATTTTTTAATATGATCACAAGTAATGAAACAATTCTTTGCATAAATACATATAATATATAATTAGCTTAGTGATTTCAGTAATGGAAAAATGATTATTCTGATTTCATGATTATGTCCTTATAATTTGAGTGAAGTAAAATAGTATATATTCATTGTTTATCATTTACCTAAAATTAATAATGGTTAATACTTGTCAAATTCTGATGTATACTCAATATTTCATTTAATCTTATCATAAACCTTAATCTTATAATAATAAACCTATTATCTTCTAAATTTTATAGATAAGAAAAGGTTGAATTATTGAAACTAAGAAATACATATTTCACATTAGAATATTCTTTCATGGTAGGTGATTGATATCACAGGTATGCATTCTATTATAATTCTTTAATATCCGCATATATCTTTGACTAACTAGTCTTCACTACTATGTTTTTTGTTTTGTTTTTTTCCACTGAGAGTAGTTGGATTGTCTAGAAAAAGAACTGGGTTACTACCATTTTATGGTTATTTTATGCAGTTAGGGAGTATATAATAAATCATGTGAAACAGTTCCAGTTTCTTTTCTGGTTCCCGAATCTTTCACTTTGGGAAATTTACTTAAATTGTCTTAGATTATTTTGGCTACAAATAGGTTAAATGAAACATCTCAGAATGTTTGATATATCACAAAATATATGAATGCTCTTATAACATTTTAGGTGATCAATAAATGTCAGTTTCTTCCCTCTTAATATGTCATCAATACCATCTACTCCCACAAGTAACTAGTTTCATTGTAAGGCAGTCATAAAATTATGCTCTGAAATCAAATAATGTTCTATTTTTAAGATCATCTGTCTCCAGTTTAGGAGCTATCACCTCACACCTGTCAGAATGGGTATTGTCAAAAAGACCACAAATAGCAAACATTGGCGAGGATATGAAGAAAAGGGAACTGTTGGTGGGAGTGTAGATTGGTGTAGCCACTATGGAAGACATTATGGAAGTTCCTCAAACTAAAAATAGAGCTACAATATTATCCAGCAATTCCACTCCTTGGTATATATTGGAAGAAGATGAAAACACTAATTTGAAAAGACACATGCACTCCAGTGTTCATAGCAGCATTATTTACAATAGCCAAGAAATTAAAGCAACTTAAGTGTCCAACAACAGATGAATAAAGATGTGGTGGATATATATACAATAGAATGTTATTCAGCCATAAAAAGACTGCAGTCCTGCCATTTGAAACAAAATGGATGGACCTGGAGGGCATTGTGCTTAGTGAAATAAGGCAGAGGAAGACAAATACTGTATGTTATCACTTACAAGTGGAATCTAAAAAGTGAAATGAATGAATATAACAAAACAGAAACAGACTCACAGATACAGAGAACAAACTAGTAGTTACAGATGGGGCAATGGATGGGGGGCAGGAGACAAGATAATAGCTTGTACCTCTTAAATCCCTACCCCTATGTATAAAATAAGATACAAGGGTATATTGTGCAGCACAGGGAATATAGCCAATAGTTTATAAATAACTTTAAATGGGCTATGAACCATAAAAATACTGAATCACTATATTGTACAACTGAAACTAATATAATATTATAAATCAGCTATAATTTAAAAAGGTACAACAGGAATACCACCTATTTTGGGCTGCATGGGTTCTTTGTTTTTATATGGAAGGCAGGTTCAATGACACATTGTCTAAGTGATTTATCCAGAGGTACAGTGTCTTTGCTAATTTTGCCAGGTAATAATTTTTTTTTAATTTACTCTTTTCAATGCAAAATTATCTAAGTTATTTTCTCTATTATAGTTGAACAGTCCTGTATATAACAATAAACTAGGAATTTGCTGAGAAAAAAGCTGAGAAAACCATGACCCCTTCTCTTTTCCTGCATCACTTCCTTGGTGACCAGCCCATAGCTGACATGATGCCTTGTGTTTCATGAAATTCTTATGGTCCTCATGAGGATGTGATCAACTCCTTCTACTGAATGCTTTACCATGAAGATAAAGAGCCTCGACTTCATGGTACAGCATGGTAGTTAGAGGAGATGGCTGAAATTAAATTCTGTCTTTTTGGCAAAAAGATACTGGAAGAGACAAAGATATGGCAAAGGGCACAAGCTGCTTACTTATAAGGAGGTTTCTTGGCATCAACTACATACCACTTCTGTTTACATATATTTGGCCCAAATTTAGACACATGTGTATGCCTCAGGGAGAAGGAAATGAGATGTGACTCTTACTCAGAGAAGGAATATACCCTGTAAGGGGTTCTCTGGAGAAAGGCAGAGCTGAGATTTGGAGACAACTTGGCATATTGGTCACAGAATGTGGTCTCTATTTCTTCTTCTTGAGATGCCCTCCTCTCTGATATTTTTATGACCGCTTTTAAAATTTTTATTATTTATATCTTAGCATATGTGTGATGTTGTCAGAGACCCCTCCCATTGCCAACCAATCTACATTTGTCATTTACCTCTTACCACATTTTACCATATATTATTTGCAGAATATGAATCATACTCATATTTTTCAATTGGGTATTTGATCAGTTATTCATTTTATTTGTCCCTTCTTCTAAGAAGAATGCCAGCGTTCTAGGAAGAGAGACCTGTATGTCTTGTTCAGAGATGCATTCCCAGACCTTCAGACTGTGATTGGCATATAATAGAACCAAATAAACAAGAGTAGATTAGATACATGCACAAAAAATCAACTGTTTCTAAATATTTTGAAACAACTGAAGGACTCCATGTAAACTAACAGCTACCTATTTTATCCGTCTAACCACTTCAAGTATCTCAGGAATGCATTACATTAGAAATTATAAACATATGGGGAGAAATTCAATAGTTCTGCACACTCCCACATTTGAAATGAGACTAAGTGGAAATATAGATGAAAGAAACCATGAAAAATTATGTAATTGCTATAAAGGAAAATTGTCAGAATATTCACACACATTAAAAAATGATACTTTGAGGATACTTAGAACAATTTTTCAGCTTGATGGAAAAATGCACTATTTCAGCATAAAGACAACATAGGCTTAGATATAGTTACAGCTAATAGATCATTTTGCACAACATTAAGCCTGCAAATGCTTTCAAGAATTTTTGATGCTGCAGTACTTTTAAACAACTGTGATGCAATTAATTTCTGCTGTGCATACAGTCAGCTAATAACTGTAGTGGCAACATTCAGGCAGTTATACAGCAAATATAGAAATGGTGAACAAGTAAATTAGAATTGAAAGAAACTTGGAGTAACGGAAAATCATTCTGGTTTGCATGTAAATATATGAAGACTGAACTGTGAATCCACAGCACAAATTCCCTTTGTTTCCAAAATAATGAAATTAGAGATAAAAACTTATATAACACATACATACCAGTCTAGGATTCCAGTAGTTATACTAAGCCAGTGTCATATCTGTAGCTGAGCTTGCCTTGAAATTTGGTGATTCCATGACAGTTTGGAGATTATTGTACTATGTTAATTACCACCTTGATGTAAACTGTTTTATTTCCTTAAGGCTGCATTTTTTCATGTTTAGTTGTACCTCATTTTTTATGTTCAAGATGATTGGGACAGTGTTTCTTGCATCTCCTTCAACTTTGATAATTCCTTTATGGCTTATTGCTGTATCACTCACATTCCCATCAGTATAGTACTTGTCTTTTAGGATTATGCTATCCTATGGTCCATATTGTCTACTTTGACTTTTGAATCTTCATCTGAAATAACTCTTGCCAAACTTTTTAATTTTTATTTTCCCTAACTAGGTTTGGATTTCTTTCAGTGATCAATATATTTTCAGATATTTTAGAACAAAATGCTACAGGTTTTAAAAAGTTCGATACTTAAGAAAATGTGAATTTACTATTTCAGTGGTTAGTACCTTTTCCCATTACATAAATTTTTAAATATATATATAATAATAACTCTGACCAAATTAAGGATTCTTTGTGCGTTTTTAAAGTGGGTGGTTTCTTATGACAAAGCCTAGTGGGAAACATTTCAAATTGTGGAAAGCCGCTTCTCTAGTATGTTTTGTTACAGGGCACATCAGATCATTTGCCTGGCTCTATCTTTTTGGTCACTTCCTCTAAACAAATTGGATTTCCTAGAGGAGTTTGGCCTGTGTGCAGCTGATAAGTAGTGCAGCAGGCTATACTTGCATTTGGTATTCCTCCTACAACTTGGACTTCATTCTTTTCATCCAATTTTCTGGTTATAGTTTGTACTGATGTTTTTCCTCCTCTGCCTCTCCTTTCCCTTTCACTCAAATACAATTTCGTGTCCCTTTCAGTGCTTGAATAATAAGGTGCTTTGTTAAGCAATGCTAATATGTTGTCTCTAGTCATATTCCTTGAAGTGACTCATCCCACAAAAAGGCATTTTGCATTACTTGCCTCTAAAAATACAGATAAATAACTACAAAATCTTTTGCGAACCTGGATTAGAATTTAGCATAACATGCAATGAAAAATAAAAGCCACATTAACTCTAAGATTTTTTAAATCTCTGCCATAGTAACCTAAACTTGTATTTGAGCGTAGAAAAATCATAAGAGATTTATAGATCCATGGACTGTGAGTATTAATTAGGCTGGAAGCGCAGGAACAGCCACTATGTGATTGAAACACACAACGGCAATAACAAACCCTCTGAATAAAAGTGTACAAAAATAAATATGGCAAATCTTATCTATTGCTTGCTATAGACGTAAAGATTTTCTTCATGTTAATGAAGTCACTGGAATGAAGAAGGTAGAATGTTTGGACTGGCAATTCTGGTTATTATCAGACATGTTTATTTGAATTTGGTGAGCACAGAAACAATTTCCATCCAAGAATTTAACATAGTAATTATAAACATTGTATTATTCACCATATTGCTGGGACTGATGAGGTTAAATAAATGTTACATATAAACCCTTTATAATCATTAGAATCAACTCCATAGGTCAAATAAACTTGCATTAAAACATGTTATAAACAATGTAATACTAAAATATAATCAAAACAATAAGGCCAAAGAGAGCTGCTTTTTTGTGTTGTGAATCAATCTACTGCAACAGATAGGAAATGATTAACTTCTATGTAAAATACTCACCTTCAATCCAGAGTAGAATTAGCTTAAAAGCCACGGTAATGTTCATGGTAAACAATAAAAATATACACAGCAATATATCAGGAGATGGAGATATATTCACCTTGAAATGTGAATATTTTATATTTGCTTTATGTATTTTATTTTAGATTATCTAAAGACAGTAGCATATAATAGCAGAGATAGTTTAAATAGCTTAATGAACCATAACCAAAATATCTTACTTTTAAATTAGGCAATTTTCCAGAGGCTGTAATGCCTACGAAATATCACTATGTCAACTGTACTTTTTCCTACAGGGTACCATTTTACTAAACCTGATAAATTGTATCGTTGAAGAAATTGACCTAGAAAATAATATTCTGGTTCTTTTTAGAGCTACTTTCTCTGCTATGGTGTGTAGATGCCAAAATTAAAAACTTACTTTACCTCAGGATTTTAAAAGCAAATACAAATTTAATTCAATCTGTTCATTATGGGGAAAATCTTTAATTGGATTTTAAGCTATTTTCTTTACATGCTCACTGTAATTCTTTTGCACCAATATTGGAGAGAGAAATCTAGAAAAAAATATATTGACCCTTGCCCAAATGCTTTTCAGTCTTTGAGAACTGCATTTTATCATTTTGAGTATTGAAATAGCCACTAGGACATTCAAAAAACAAAAATATAAAGAAAAGGGCTAAACAAACAAAACAATGAAGAAAACCATGATTTTAAAAAATTAAGATATAATTGACATTTAACACTGTAAGTTTAAAGTACACAACATGTCGATTTGATACATTTATACATTGCAATATGATTACCACCATAGGGTTAGCTAACGCCTGTCTTCTCACATAATTATTTCCTTCCTGTGATGAGAACGATAAAGATCTAGTCTCTCAGCAACTTTGAAGTTTATAATACAATCACTGTGCTGTATACTGAATTATTTATCTACTGGTTGCACATTTGTGCTCTTAAAAAACTTCTCCCCAGTTTTCCCACCCCCTAGCCCCTGGTAACCACAATTCTACTCTGACATGTAAAGAAAACATTTTTTTTTCAAAAAGTAAGTTAAAATTATAATAAGGAAAATAAATCTATAGAAGCATCAAAAAGTAGAACACTAGTCTAATTTGAAATAATAAGTGATGTTGTATCTGATGCCTGCAAGGTGAAGGAAAGGGGGAATAAGTATTCAAAATATAGAGAAAGGATATGCAAAGTCCTTGTAGCAATAAAGACCCATAGAGACAAGAGACCAAGGTAGCTAGAGATTAATGAATGAGGCAGAGAGTGCAATGAAATTAAGTCAAGATGAAACAAGAGGCTATGTCTGCTAGGCATGTTGAAATTCATTCTAAATTTAATAGCAATAGGGTGAGTGATATTAAGCCAGAGAGCAACAAGAATAAATTTGCTTTTTTAAAATATCAGTCTCTCTGTCATTTGGAGAAGAGAGTAGAAGTGACAAGTTTAATGGCAATAAAGGGATCCTTTATGAATTTATTCAGGTGGTCCAGGTAAGATGATGGTGTTGTGTTGGAAAGCAGAAAATGTCTGCCAAAAGGGGCAGATTAGATAAATATCTTTATGTCACATAATTTATATAATTCACATATCACACATCAGTCACATCTTTTTAAAACAATATGTACTATTGCTTTCAATTATATTTAATGCATAAGTGTACTTTGTGCAAAGAGATTGTTATGACCAGCTTTAGCATAAACATACTTTGATAACTGAATTATATTTTATACAGACTTAAAGATCTAATATTTGAAGAAAAAATATTTTTAAAATATTTTGCTTATCAAGTTATTTTCTTGCAGTGTACCCATTTAAGTCATATGTATTATGTATGATATCACATTTTCTCCTAGGTATGATATATATTTTATATAATATAACATAACATATACAGAAAACCAAACCTCAGCATGAGAGTATTCTAATTCCCAAACCCAACAGAGCATCCCACTTGCCACATCTAGAGGAGATTCTTGCCTTCTATAATCAACTATGACCCATTAATCTATTTTTTAAAAATCAAAAACAAAAGCAAAAATACTATGCACTTAAAACATAACTTTCAAAAAGTAATTAATTTTTATTTACTCACCATACTCTGTGGAATAAGAAAAGCATATCTCTTCTGTGTAGTTAAATCACACAGTATTGGATTTAAATATAAACTCCCCAACAAGTAGTTGATGATTTTAAAAAAGTCAACGTGTGCCTATTAGAGATTTTGGTTGTAGGATAAGATAAACAGTATGCAGTGAAATAGAAATGAGATTGCTTGGGCTGTGTGTCCTTTAAGACATTATCAAACAACTTTGAGTCTTTGTCCCTTTTATAAAATGGGGGAAAAAACTTGCTTTGAAAAACAAAGCAAAGGCTTTAAAATATAATATTTATAAAGATATAGTGTGATTATACAAACTTAAACAAATGATAGCTATGATTAATATAGTAAAATCCAGATTTTAATTTCTTATTTTGATTTATCCTTTTCAATACACTGTTGCAGACATGTATAATGTATAAAAAACTTTGAATGTTTTTTTCTGAAACAGCTTTAGTATTTGATTTATTTATTCAATGTTTATAAAACAAATTTGACCATTGGTTTTATTTTGCATCATTATTTTTCTATTCATTATAAAATACTATTTGTTTTCACTCTGGAATTAGAGTGTTTTATTTTGCAGTGATATAGCTCAGCTTTTTAAGTTTGAAAATTTTTGTTTTGATCCTTTGTTTTCTCCAACTGTTTCTGTGTTCATATGTTTTCATGATAAGAAACATTAAATTCTCCTTTCTTTCACAGAAAGTTTGAATTCTTCATAGATGCATAAGCTTAAAGAAAATTTTATAGTAGGCTAAAATATAAACATAGTTCAGGTTTAAGGATTTCACATAACCTCTCTCTCCTCCAACACTGGCTCAGTGTAACTCTAATCCTGTCATCACAAAGTCTCAGTGAGGGATAAATGTGGTGTTATGGGGTTTTCTTTTTTTCTTCATTAATTTCTCCCAACTGTTACCACCTGGAAGTAAGAGGATCTTTCAGTGTAGTAATACAAAATATTATGCTAACAGAAGTGGTCAGTAACACCAAGGAAAAGTATTCTATTTTCTAAGTAGTCTACACTCTAAGAATCTACTACTGAGCATCTACTCATCTAGATTCACATCTAGTTAGCAGTAGGAGATTTCAAGAAGCAAACATTCCTTTTTGAGTATGCATATTGGACCATTTTGAGTAATACAAATACACATTTTATAAGACACAACTCTATCTGAAAAAGTGATATTTTAAAATTCCATGTGCCTTCATTGAATTATTGAATGTGACTATTTTTAATCTTTCTTACTAGTCTAAGAAATAGTTTATATTCATTTATATTTAGTATTCATTTGTACTTTAAGCTCATCCATTTTTAAATATGGTATATAAAATGGTCTACAACACTCCACAGTTAGCGTTTGACACAATATAGCATGTCTATTAATATATATCTTGTGGACTTTACAGTCTAACAACTTGTTAATAAGTATATCAATTACATTTAAAAGTTGACATATCTTCTTGTTTAAATTATAGTTAAATATTAATGTCTTTATCTAACTGATATATATAATCATTTTAAAAATTGGTCTCCAAAACTCATTTCCTCTTCTTTGTCTCTTTCTCCTCTGCATGTGTGTGTCTCTCTGTCTCCATACACAGACAGTCACATACATACATTTTTTAGTACAAAAAATTGTACTAAAATAATATAACTGAATTACTAAGAACTGACTTGACACATTATCAATAAATATAACAAACATTTCTTGAAAATGAATTTAAATCCTTTTTATTTTAAAAAGTGGTTTAAATTGTACTTCTATTTCTATTTTATACTATTTAAATGACTCCAATATAAGCTTTATGACAATTAAATTCCCACTGGTAAGTGGGGATTTGAGTTGAAGTGTAAAGAATTTGAACATTGTTTTATTAATACTGGAAAAAGTAATAAAATGTTGCCATTTCTGTATTTTCATTAACAGAAAAAATATGTTATTTTATACTAACCACTAAATTGTTACTTTTAAAAAAACTTGAAGTGCCACAACTTCATCTAAAGTCCATTGTTTTCCCCAAGACCATATGGTTAATACAACAAATATTGTGTATAAATTCTGTCATGTTTTTCATCCTTATTCTTTCTTTGGTTTATTCTACTATAGCTTTCTTTCTCAACGTGCCAATGAAAGAGTCCTTACTAAGGACACCAGCACTTTATATCTTACAAAATGTTAATCCTATGTTTTCATCTTAATTTTCCTCTCAGCGGGATTTGATTGAACACGACTTACAACTTCTTGGTGGCAGGGGGTGGGGGAACAACTCCATTCCCAGGCTTCAGTGACAATAGAGTATATCGGTTTTCTTTCCTCCCTAGCCCTACAGCTAAGGCTTTCCTTAAAGGGGCCTCAAAACTATAGAGTGCTTTAGGGCTTCACCTTGGGCTCTTTTCTTCTCATAGTGCATAATGTCATTTAGCCTCAAGGCTTTAAAATAATCTACACGCTGATGATTGCCAGATTTATGGTTATAGACTTGCTATCTCCCTTGAGTTCCAGGCTCATATATCCATTTATCCAACAGGCTACTCAGAATCTTCCTTTGGAAATGTAATAGATATCCATATTTAATCTGTCCAAAAGAAGATACATGAATTGCTCACTCCCTTGCATCAGTTCACAATTGATCCATTCTCACATTATGGCATCAGCATTCTGCTATGGCATAAATTATCCTGAATTTATCTATTCCCTTAGTGCTCTCAGAAAATTCATTCTCTTGGTTGTACCTCCAAAATATTTCCCAAACGAGCTTATTTCCCTCCATCTCCACTAATTCCATTTATTGCACACCCATTATCTCCTACTTAGACTAATACCAGAGACTAACAATTAGTTAGCTTCGGATTGCTGTTTTAAATATATTGAATCATGTCAACCACTTGATTAAATCACCCAGAGGCTTTCTACTGGAATTAGAAAATATCCAACCTTCCTGTCACGATTAGAAATCTGATCCCTGCCTCTTCCTGCAGTGAGACCTCTGCAGTCTTCCTCGCTACGTTGTAGCTACTAGCATTCTTCTTACTCATCAGTTAGTTCTGGTTTATTCCCATCTCTTGGTATTTGTGCTTTTGTTTCCTCTGCATGGAAATCTATTTTCCTAGGATGTAGGACTGGTTTCTCTTTATCATGAAGCCTGTAGTTTAGCTGTTGCCTCATTACCCTTTCCATTCTATTTAAAATAAGTTCCCAGTCAGTAGTTTATCACCATATTGATCACTTTCTGAAATATCATATTTATTTACTTTGTGAGTAATTTTTTGTATCCCTACCTCTCAGACACATGCTGATAAGGGAGGCTCCATGTGGCCAAAAACTTGTTTGTCTTGCTCAATTTTGCATCTCCGGTACTTACTACAGTGATTGACACGTTATAGAGAAATATTGGCAAATATTTTCCAAGTAAATATTGATTAAATGTCAACTAGTTAAGCAAAATAACAGGTGAACAATTTAATATCTCAGAAACAAAATTAAATTTCAACTTTATAAAAAGTCATTTCATTACTTAAGCTTTTAAATTCTGTACTTACTAGTTTAATGACTTCCTTGTGCCAAGCATTAGTGATAAAGTTTAGCTCAGTTGACCCTGGCATTGACTTGTGAGGAAGATAATATCTTTACTTTATACCTCATGGTGTAGTTATAGAGGAGTTAATTCATTTATGGTTACACTACTATTAAGTTATGGATCAGGTAATTTAGTATCTCTAGTGTTCTTTGTCTTTCAATTTAGAATGTTAAATGATTGAAAAACTCATACGTTTACACACATGGTTTTCAAAAATGTGGTTTTATGTTAATGTCATCATTAAATATATCCAGAATTTATTTTCTGGGGAAGACTTATATGGTGGCATGCTTATGGCTTTCTCATAAGAAAAATGGCACATCATAAGAAAAACAAAATATATTTTTAAAATGATAAAAATGTGAGTTTTTAGCCCCTCTGTCTTTATTTTTTATAACAGCCACTATTCAAGCAGCTATTATAGATGCCATCAAGCTCATACTTCATTTTGACAGGTTAACATAACTATCAATATAGAAATGAATAGGTCATGAAAATAATAAGCAGCGTTCCAAAGAACTATACATTTATCTTTTTTCCTAAAAACAGAAGAAACCCATAAGTAATAGCCAATTACTATACAGGTCAGGAAAGTATCATACTCCTAAACAAAACTGTATCATTAAAACTTGAAAAAAATAATACCAATGCCCTTGGCTAATGTAAACATTATTAATAATAATATATTATTTAATTCTGTTATTCTAAGTTAATTATTTAACAAGTCTAAGTTAAAACAATTTGAATTAGGAATTAAAATATACATTTGAAAATATTTTTTTCAACGAAGGAATTTAAATACCGTTATAATACAGTAGTTTCCATATGCATGCAAAGGTGCCCCTGGAAACCTCAGTGAATGAACTTACAAGGGTGCCCTAGGGTATTTTAAATTTTCAAAGGAAACATAGAGACATAAGTCAAAATCATATAAAGTAATATATTAAGTGGTTTGGTCTTAACTATTTACTAAATTTAGTAAACCGTATTCTTAAAAGTTCTGTTTTTTATTAAGTATTTTTTCTTATTAGGGGTGGCCTGAAAATCTGACTGATAAACTAAGGTGGCATGAACTTAAAACATTTGGAAAACATATTTCTAGAGATAGTTTTCAAAATCTGTTAATATAGCATAAAATTATGAGTAATATGGTCTCATTTTCAATAATTAAAATAACAGAAGAAGTGAAGTGTACCACTGTGCTTCCCCCAAATGCGTCCCTTTATGCAAAGGTAAGCACTGTGAACTTTCAGTCAGCCCATCACTCGGTAAGTCAGTAACATATTTATCAAATGCTTAACCTCAACAAGGCTCTGTTGCTGGAGAGAAAGCTTTATACAAAACAGCTACAGCATCAGCTTTTATAATATTAATAATAGTGTATATTCTGGTGCCACAGGTAGAAGTTTGATGTTTTATCTTACCATTCTTTTTAAAGCATTTGTGTCAGTTTATAATGACAGGATGTTTTTTTTTTCCTACAAAGAGGATCGTTTATTCTCTCTTTATCTCTCTTTAAGACACACCCACACCAGCACACACATTCACTACTGGGTTTGTGTGTGTGTGCGTACACATACATGTGTGTATGTATACGTATATGCATGTATCTCCCACTAGGAATAACACAGGCTGGGGAACAGGCTGCCTTGGTTTGTTTCCAAGTTTCACCAGGTTCACTAATCCCGCAATCTTGAGCAAGACCCTAAAACCTCTCAGTGACTCCATTTCCTCATTTGTAAAGAGAGGATTATAATTGTACCTACACTATATAGTTATTGTGAGAGTATAAATGTAACACATTTGAGATGTTTATACCAATATTTGACATGGAGAAAGTACCCAATAACTATTAGCTATAATAGTAATTTTACTTCTTAATTCTACCGCTTAACCTATGCCTTAGAGAGTCTTCCTTACAAGGAATATTTCCACATAAAGTCACTTCATATACAACTTTAACAGCTTCATAGTATTTCATAGAATACATATTCAATAATTTATTTAATTATTCCTTTCAAGGTTGTTTGTGACATTTTGGAATAAAAAGGAATACAATGATGAACATCTTTATACATTTTTTCACAAATATGCAAGAACTATTGGAACTAGTGCAATGCATAGTTTAGGAATTTTGATGGACAATGATGTAACTAGTCCCCCCCAAAAAAACTTTAACAGTTTATCCTAGCAGAAATGACAGCTTGTTTCCCCTGCATCATATTTTTTTCTTTACATTTTATTATTGAAGTTCAGAGGAGGTAGTATTTTTGTAGCTTTGCATTTCTTTTTCACTAAGAAATGATTAACAACTCTTAATTTTAATGTCTGTTTTAGTGACTTTCCATATTGACATATTCCTGCACCCTTTTAAATGTTCTTCATTCCTGCTGCTTATCTGGCCCAATGCCCATAAAGGCATAGCTAATTAACACAAACATGCATGTTAAAATTTCAAATTTCAAGAGCTCATATTAGATTCATTTCCTCTCTTTACCAGAGGCAATTATAATTTAATATTGAATAAAATTTGTGAATTTATTTGTAAATTTGTAAAATAAAAAATTTAATTTGTAAACTGTAGAGTAGAAAGTGATTTGTAATCCTGTTTGTAAGTACAGAAAGTTTAGTGCTGTGGGAGTTATGGAAGCATTTTGGGGAAAAATTCTTTCAGGAGAGCTTCTTATGTTATTTTTTTTTTTCAGTTTAATTTTATTTATTTATTTTTTATGCAGCAGGTTCTTATTAGTTACCTATTTTATACATATTAATCAATCCCAATCTCCCAATTCATCCCACCACCACCACCCCTTCTTAAATCACAGAAAATAGAAAAATTCTTGCTTAATCTTCTGCCCCAGGGGTCTTGAGAAAATCATTTGGAATGATACGTGAAAGGGCTCATATTATGAAGCTCAGTTTAGTTAAGCACTGCTCTTAGCCAGACTGGGATACAGACATGGAAATATAAAGTGTAATTAGGCATATTTGAAGCAATTCATTATATTTCAAATCATTTTGCCTCCTAACATAGAAACATCTATATTACAGTAAATTGTCATTTCTGTGTTAGTACTCATTTTTCCCCAAATTATTGCAGTGACAACACTTACCAAGTATTCTATTTGCTCACCATATTTTCTTATTCTCCTTGTAGTTAGGCAAAGTCATGTTCCTTATTCTGGCTAATGAGCTCTGAATGATGATGTATGTCACTTGCAGCGGGACACAGTGAAAAGTATACATTTAGTTCTCACTTTGTGACATTTCCCTGTTGCAGCAACTGAGGTAGTCCAAATGGTCTTGATGTTGCCATGCATGTTGGTAGAATTGCTGTCAATCTGGATCCCTGCTATAGAGCTCTGTAGATTGCTTGTCACTGAAGGATGGCCTACTTGACCCTGACTAAGGCATAGTTCAACTCTTAAAACCTTAACTTTTTAGAGACAGGCTAAATTGTAAAGATCCTCCATCGTTGGAAAAGAGATCAATTCCATTGTTAATTTACTAAGCACTGATAATAACATTATATTTATTTAATTATATAACAGAGCTCAAAAGTACCAAGTTTGGCTATAATCAGCAAAATTTATGGCTTTGAATTCTAAGTACTAAAGTCTGCTGATTAGTGTATGCAGAACTTTTCACTTGCCAAATCTGTAAATTGCAGTTTTATGCAAATAAGTGCTCGGACAATCTTCAGAGTGTAGAGATTTACTTAAAAGCTGACTATTTATCATCTTAAAGTATAATAAAATCTTAATCAGAATCTCCAGGATAGAGTATTCTAGTTGAATTAAATGTATGTTAGCTACACTCTTTCCTCAGAAAGCATAGTGTATACAATGGCATTTGATCTCTCTTTGAAGTTTTTTAACCATGGGAAAAGAAAAATTAAAGACTGTTCTTTTCTTTGCAAGGTCTGTTTTGTTTATTCAAATCAACCACAATTAGTCAGGGGTACAAGGATAGGGTCAAGGAAAGCATGGGTAAAACAATTACAAAAAAACTGAGGTTGTGATCTTTGGGAACATGGCTTGATAGAATTTAGTTGCACACTATACAGGTTTAAGCATAATTATAATCTACGCTACTATAACAAGTTAAGGAATACTAAAGTTGTATGTTGGGCCTCTACAGAGAGATGGTTCTGTGAAATATAATGTCAAAGCTCAGATGGGAGCCTAAAAGACAGAATTTGTAGGAATACAGGTATATTAAAAACTGTCATAGAATGGAAGTTTATTATGAAACTATTTTTATTTTTAATAAATCTTCAAAAACCAGACCTTGTAGTAATGCTCCTTTACATTCAAGAGTCCTGGACTCTGAATAGGATACACTCCTGCCCTGGCAACTAACGTATTTTGACACATATTTTATCACGACTTTTTACCCTATTATATAAATTCATATCCAAAGATATACCACCTACTAGAACAACTCCATGTCTATTATATTTGCTTAATTTATTTTGTGGGCTACCTAGGTGATTTACGCTTATACATGATTAATGTTAGTAGTGAGAATTTTAATCTAATTCATTGAAAAGTTTGATGAATTGAGTAAATATTCACAAGGTTTGTTACAAAATAACCTGTAATATTGACCCTTTTAATTGCTGTTAGGTCTAGATTTGATCATTGTAACCCTGTACAAGAGCATATTCTCTTAAGCTGAAGAACATACACAATTTTTGATATTTATAAAACTGGGAAAGTTTAGTTTTCATTATATATCACATAGGATTTCTAGAACTTTTTCGAATACCTCTAAATTTTATTTTATTGATGGAAAAAGGAGAGAAAGAAAAATACTTGGATTACTTTCTTGAAACAAATTGAATTTTCCTTTTCTTATATTCTAACTTATCAATTTACATATATATATATGAGAAATATTGATTGGGCCTTTGGCAAAATATAGAACAGACATTTTTAAATAGCTGTATTTTCCTTTCTATTTATTTTCTATAGAAATTATTATTATTATTTTTTTGCGGTATGCGGCCCTCTCACTGTTGTGGCCTCTCCCGTTGCGGAGCACAGGCTCCGGACGCGCAGGCTCAGCGGCCATGGCTCATGGGCCCAGCTGCTCCGCGGCATGTGGGATCTTTCCGGACCGGGGCTCGAACCCGCGTCCCCTGCATCGGCAGGCATACTCTCAACCATTGCGCCACCAGGGAAACCCCAATAGAAATTATTTTCAAAGTATTGTTGTTGACTCACTTTATGTTAAGATTGTGTTAATCATAATACCAGATCATAAAACATACATAAAACTCACTTTCAATGTGGTTGTTATAGTATTGTTAGAAAAATGGCATTAGATATAGTTGAAGTATGTTTCCTTTATGATAGAGGATATAGAAACACATTTGTAACATTGAGCTACTTAAAAAAGATAGGATAAAGTGCTCCCAGATGGAAATAACAACTTCCTCAGCATCCACATTTCCCCTGAATGCACAGCCATCATCAATACCATGTATGTAGACTGGGGGTTACAGTAGGAATGATTGTAAATTCACATCTTCTCTTTATCAGGTATCTGTATACCCTCCTAACTCCTCCTGACTGATGGCGGAATTCTGGCTTTGGGCTCACCATGCATAAATAACTTGAACAAAACAACCCAGCACTCTTCTCATAAGACTGAGTGACTTACAAGCTAATTTGCCTCTGTATAATTCCCTAAGAAAATAAACTTTAATCCTACTTGAAACAACTTACGAGTTCAAAATAAAATAACCAAAAAAATAGTTTTGCCAAAGTATGCTTGTAATGTGATTCATTTGGCACACTGTTACCTTTCTCTGTGTGCACACACAAAACCATGAATTCTGTCAAAGAATTCTGAGCATACATGCATGTGAATCACACGAACATTTGTTTCCTTTGAAACACAGTATTGTCCATACACAAATCATACATTAGGAAGTATCAAAGGATGAAACCACCTCCACAAATTTTAAATTACTAAATTTTGATTTTAAAATTTTAGAATATCATGTTCATAGTTCAAGTGCTATGCATAATGTAATATTTTACAATTGTAATGTTGAGAAGTGAAAACAACTTGTTCCATTTGAAATTGAAGAAAAATAACCATTTACCTTCCTTTTCTTTATATAGTTATTTTAACAGTGTCAAATCCAAAATGACAACAAAGCTCACAAATCAATAAGAAAATGGCATAAAATTCAAAAGGATTAAGCCCATAAAAATCTAAAACACCCTTCCTACTCTCATAGATATTGTCCATTTTCTTTTATCACATCATATATTGACTGGATTTGTAGTGAGCAATGCTTTTATTTTGACATTAAAAATTTAACAACAAAGGTAATATTTTAGTAAATATTTAAAATTACAAATAGAGCACCTGTCCAAAGTAGTTTTTATAAGTCATATTTCATTATACTATCAGTAGATTATCATAAGGAAAATTATTATGTCAAAATGAAGTGTCATGTGCACTTGACCAAAATTAGGTTATTAAAGTTTTGTTTTCTGAAGAATAACTTGGTATTAGATAATCACATAGGACACAGAAAGCCTTTATTTTCTTATTTTAAAGTAGGTGTTATCCTATAGTTTTTTGCTGATAATGAAATATGATAGGTTTTGTATACAGTGCTTGAATACATGTCTAGAGAAATAAGTATACATGTCTAAAGAAATAAGTATAAAAGCATTATTATCATAGTCTTTCAAAAATAACAAAATTCACTGAGCATTATAAAGCTTCCTTAAACAAGACTACGACATAACTGTAACTATCTCTCCATCAGTGGGAACCATGACCTGCTGCCATTTATCCAATCAGATAACTTGCAGAGGTAATGGTATTCTTGAATCATTTTACTAGCTTTCAAGCAGTACTCATGAGAAGAATAATATGGAATCAAGAATTGCTGAAAAATGTCTCTTTTCTTCTCCAACCATTCATCTCTGTAGGCAGGCATCAATATCTATTACATTATCAGTGTGAGTGCTTGGTACAGATACAGTAGGATGCCTGATTTCCATTCTTTCCTCAACTTACCTCAGTTCCAAAGTTCATCAGCTCTGGGGAAGTACAGTTACTTCCCACTGAGTACTCTTTCAGTTCTTCATCTGACTTGAATTTCTGCCATAAAAGCATAGTCATTATTCAGTGAATTAAGGCATGCCTGTGAGCAACCTATTCTCATTACGGCTAGTAGATTTTCATTTTAAGAGGAAGACAAGCAATGCCTTTAGGTTCTCACTCCATGAAATTTCTTCTCACCATGGGTGATTATGATTGAGCTGCCATTATACATCTCTGATCACATTTGTATTCATCTTGTGTTATTTTGTCTTTTATAAAGAATAATCTAAATAGAAGACTTTCTTTATAATCCATACTTACAAATCAATTTGCATTATGTTCATTAAAATGCTATAGCATTACTGAAGCAAACCAAATAGATGTATATAGCAATTGACTATGCTGCTTTCAATATACTTAAAACCTCTCAACAGAAAATAATTTTGTAGGTAAAGGTTGTTTTCCTTGATACTGAATTGTAAGTATAGTATATTACAGTTTCTAGTAAAAATAGCACAAATGTACAATTTTCTAATATTTTGCTTCTTTCTCAGTTATTAGTGACAATATATGGTTAAGTAACCTAAAATCATAATCATCCCTTTATAAGTTACAAAAATTAAGAATAAGAATATTAACCTGGATTTTTTTTTTTATTTTTGCTTTTCCTTGTTCTGGACAAAATCAAAATGATTATATTTAAAGAATTCTAATCCATCATCTATTCCTCATCTGAAAATTTAAAATCACTCTAAAACTGAACATATCTATTTCATGATTTCTAAGGCATTTACAAAGCAACATGTATTAGATTTATTCTTTTAAAATTTATATTTATTTTATAAATGTTTTATTTATATTTTAGGTAAGCAAAAGGACAAGCTAAACTTAAAACAAGCATAAGTATGGGGCTTCCCTGGTGGCGCAGTGGTTGAGAGTCCGCCTGTTGATGCAGGGGACGCGGGTTCGTGCCCCGGTCTGGGAAGATCCCACATGCCGCGGAGCGGCTGGGCCCGTAAGCCATGGCCGCTGAGCCTGCGCGACCGGAGCCTATGCTCCGCAATAGGAAAGGCCACAACAGTGAGAGGCCCGCGTACAGGAAAAAAAAAAAAAAAAAAAAAAAAAAAAAAAAAAAAAAAACTCAATTGAGTAATTATACTCAATTAATTGGCACTTGATAAATAAAATTCTGTCTATACTGAAAGCAAAGAAGTGGTCCAGGCACATAGTAGGTGCTTACTACATATTTGGTACATTTGTATTATATTAATCATATTATACTTATTTCATACAAATGATAACCATTAGATATATAACAATGTTGTAAAGCCATGGCTGTTGTTTTTTACACAGAAGGAGACCCTCCATCTACATTTATACTCAATGAATTTATATATTTCCCACATGGATCCTTTCTTTAGTTAGTCTTTCTATTGAAAGGCTGCCTTTTTTGAACTCTTTCTCTAAAGCAACACTGACATTCTGCCAGAGAATAAGATGAAAGAATTTGTTAGAGAATACTGGGTTTAGAGATAAAAAAGTTAAGAGATCAAGGAAAAACAATCTACTTGCTATATATAAGAAACTTTCAGGGGCAGGTGCACATTGCAATATTAGAAACTATAGACAACATTGCATATGTTACAAATGTTACAGGTTTGCAAACATATGTCAAGACGTTGCAGAATTTGAGTGATTACATCTCCTGCTCTGTATATCAGAGGGGCCCTTCTCCTACGTCTTTTCTCCCAATGATTTGACCTCTCTTGTTACCTCTATTCAATTATATTTTCTAGTTTTCCAGTCATAGATTATTTAAATCTTTTATGTTTGGATGAATCCCTGCTGAATTCTAACTCTATTGCAATGACTTAATCCATAGACCACTCCATACCCTTTACCATCCTACCTCTGAGATCTGCCTACATACACTATCCATTAATCCAGGTGTTCTTGCCTGCAAAACTCAAGTTGAATCTCTCACCAGGAAGCTGGAGTACCTTCTGTTATGTCAGATAATGTATTCTTCTGAATATAGAATAGTTTCCAGAGTGTAACCTCTAATGACCGTACATCTATTTCTTCAAGATATCAACAAAAATTCTAGTTATTTTAGCTTTTCTTATGGATTTCATTCATCCATCCGCTATTTACTCATTCATTAATCTATTCAAAAAGTTAGTAAACTATCCATTATATCGTAGAAATAACTTCTATAAACTTATGTGCACATTAATGAATAATATAGTTAGGGTGTCAGTCTTTATGGTTTTTATAATTTAGAGTGGCACACAGATAACTCATACTAAGTAAGAGAACACTGGCTTTAAGAAAATGTATGCTCTCATTTTCAAGTTTCCTTTGCTATTTAGGTCATAAAGAAAATGATTTTAACATTTTCAAGGGAAGTAAACCTACGTTCACCATTTGGATTTCTGACAATTGGAATCCCTTAACCAATTTAATGAGATTATTTCTCCTCCTGTTTTGGATAACTAAATAAGACAAAATACTAGTATGCACTCTTTATCCATTAACACACTTATGTATTAACACTTAATTCAATAACTATCACATTTCTACTTCAGGCCAGACACTATTTTAAGAGCTGGTGATAAAATGTGAATACAGAATATCCCATAACCCTTGTCTTCATGGAGTTTAAAATTCTTAAAAACCAAATGAAACTGGTGATTTTAAACCACATTGTATTGAGTAGACTATATTAATTAAGTAAATTTCTCTGTAAACCTGAATGAATTAGTGGTAGGACTTCTGACACTCTAAAGTCAGAATGAAATAGAACATTTGTCATCCCAGTGAAACATTTTTATAGCTACAGATTCTTTATGTAAAATGGTAATTTTCTCAGTAAATAGATTTCTAAAGAGACTTGCTGAATGTTAGATACCTGAGTTGATGGTTTCAAAATATTTATTCATGGGAATCTTCCTGTGAAATCACAACACAAAGGAGGCTAACAATTCTGCCTATTTAAGTAGCGGAAACAGTTCTTTGGAGTCATATAACAAGAATGAATCCTTGCTGGAGAGGAAGTCTTGTATTCAAACAGACTTTTGGGATAATGAGTTGGATGCTAGAATACACTGAGTAGCTTTAAAAGTCATCTGTAGACATTTAACAGACTTTTGTCCTTTTTAGATTTGCCTTAAATTTGTTTTTTTATATTTTAAACTTATTGCTTCAGTTAAAATAACAACAGAACTGTAGTTAACCGGTTATAAAAAAACAAAAAGGCTTTGAGATATTTTTTAATTGGCATTTTTGGAATGCCTAAAACACTTCTATATGGTATATTTGAGGCTTAAGAGAAAAGATGAAGCCCATTTCTTTTTTTCCTTTCTGTGACAGAGACGGCTCTTTCTTCCCCAATATTTCTTCTCCCATTATTCTCTATTTAAAGCATCCTGTCAATACTTACTAGGCACATGACCACCCAAAATAAAAACTAAATTTCCCATCCTCCTTTGCCCCGAAGCTTGTCCTTGTGATAATCTTGATCCAAAGGTGATCTTTTAAATTATTGAAAAGTGTCTTTAAACTGAGGGGAATTCTCTCCCCTTTTTCTTGAATCTTCTGGAAGTTTGTAAAGCAGATTCAGCCATATTTGATTAGAATGCATAAGTTGTCTTATTGAACAAGATAGAAAATACAATAGAAGAGGCATTTGTCCCTGATGGTCAGAGAAGTCTAGGTTAACCCTGAATTGCCCGTATGTACGTGAGAGAGAAAAACTTTGATCTTTTTGAATTCACAGTTATTTGGGCTTTACTGTTGCCCTCAGCCTGACCTAACTGCCACGAAAACACCTCTCCATACTAGGAATTATGGCACATATTTATCAGTCAATTCATATTGAATTAATTAATTTTCTTGAGCTTTGGGAGAAATAAAGTAAAAATATAACATCACTGCTGTGAGTTGGGTTCTCCAGAATCAAACCTTAGATGAGGATTCTTTGTGCAAGTGATTTATTAAGAATTTGGTTCCAGGAAAAAAATTGTGAGTGGAAGAAACAGGTCAAGAGAAGAAGAAACCAAGAATGTGTTTGGCTCTAGACAGTTCCAAGCTTCAGTGTGATCATGCAGCAGAGCACTGCAGTATAAACGATGCCTCAGAATTTGGTCCAAATCCAGGCAAAAGAGCTGGGCTTTCCTACTCCACCAGTGCTTAGTCACTGGCGACTGGTTGTGTGGACTAAATTCCCAGGTGTTTCTAAACCTCTGTTCTTGTGGGTAATGACTCCAGTAGTACAAGGGCAGTTGTGGAAAAAAAGTCCAGATGCCAGACTTTAGAAGTGAGTACAACAAAGCTTGATAAATCATTGCTCAGAAGTACTGAGAAGGATCTGTGATACAATTAAATTAGAGAAACATAGTACAGAAATCATTTCACTAAACATAATTGTCATATTTTTTGGTTTGACCTAATTAAGAAAAATTAACAAATTATTCATAGAGAACAATACAAGTATAAAAGCAACATGTACATAAATCTTTAAATTTAAAAATATATTTGAAATCTTCACATTTCAAAAGAGTATATTTGGTATTTACCTAGATCAAAGAGGCAACTGCTCTCATGGATTGGTTTCAAGAATGGCAAGATAAATCAAACATCTACAATATAACCCATTATTTGCTTTGCCGTTTTGACTTAGTTTTGCCAATTGCCATTCAAACATTACCCATTTTTTTCCCAGAAAAGTCAAAAGCAGCTATACAAATGTAAATATTTTTGAAGAATGTAAGCTATTTAATTAATTGAATTTATTAACAAAATTAAATATGCCCCTTTCGCTAATGAATTGTCCAAAGTGTACCAAGAAAATGGACAAACTCATAAAGAACTGTGAATAATCATGAAATTGTATTCAGTGAAATAAGAGTCTTGATACATCTAGGTCTAAACGTGGATCACTGAAGAAAGTTACCAAATGAAAAGGTAGTCTATAATAGCAACATGAAAAAAAGAGAAATATATTCAAATTAAAAATGTTTAATTATGCCTGATCCTTACATATACATGTATAAAATATATTTTTACAGAAAGACATAACACTTAGTCTCATTCTATATTTTTTCCTTTCAAGAAGAAAAAATCCTAAAACAAGAATTCTAAGACACGAGAGTACAAAATCATCTTACTAGCACTACAATTTCAATATCTATCTCATTCACACTTTATGTATTCATGTTAAAATTAGCTGCAACTGCAATGATTCATTTGAATTTACTGACATTAAAGTCCTATAAAAATATTAAAATGTCAAGGGATATAACAAAAGTATAACAGAACATAGAATTCAGAATTGTTTTCCACTTTACCTAGAATCACTCTTAAAACAGCAAAAATTTTCTTATGAGTTTTGTTTCTGTAGGTATTTTGACTCAGAGTCTTTAAAAAAAGTTAACAATTGACAGATCTTCTGGAATGATTTAGATATTTGTCTGCATTTTAAATGACAGATCTTCCTTACATCAGATGGATGATGTAAGTCAAGCCATATTTCTCCTTGAAAATCATAATTCTGAAATAATGTTCATTATACTTCAGAGGAAAAGCCTCAAGACAGAAGGAAATCACTTAATACTTTAAAACATAAAGAAACAAGATAATTTTAATCTTTATTAATTTAATCTTTCAAGTTATCCTTCACTCAGAAGTACCAAATGAAGTCAATATAAGTTAATGACAAATGGTGGAGATTTGATGTAACAGATTTGAGTCAAAACACAGCACTCTGCACCTGGGGAAAGGGCTTTACTCCTCTGAGCATCAGTTACCATATTTGTTTAAAAGAGAGAGACAGAGAGAGAAAGAGAGAGAGGGAGGGAGAGAGAGAACCTTTAAATCAACTGTTTTTGAAGGTTATATGAGATAATGCATATAATGACCTGTAATAAATGTAGAGTAAGTAGCAGAAGGCTTTAAAAAGTACATAATAGATTATAATGTTTGGACATTTGCCTACTCTTGCTATTAATTGCTGGCATAGGATTTAAATGTTTTATTGAAACAAGGCAAAAAGCCAACAGTTCTCAAATGACTTTCTTTTCAGTCTTAGTATTTGGCAATAACCCAAATCTAACACCTTGAAATCCTTACTTCTTGATGATTGAGATTTAAAGTGTTACAGTAAGAATGAATTAGTTGATGGCAAGATTATGTCATCAAGAACACAGAAATATCACAGAAGTATCTTATCTCCCATCTCTTTACTTCATATCCGGATGAGTTTTTTTTTGTTTGTTTGTTTGTTTTTTTTGCGGTACGCGCGGGCCTCCCACCGCCGCGGCCTCTCCCGTCGCGGAGCACAGGCCCCGGACGCGCAGGCCCAGCGGCCACGTCTCACAGGCCCAGCCGCTCCGCGGCACGCGGTATCCTCCCGGACAGGGGCACGAACCCGCGCCCCCTGCATCGGCAGGCGGACTCTCAACCACTGCTCCACCAGGGAATCCCTCCGGATGATATTTTGATTCAATTCAAGATTATAATACAAAATACAATATCAAGATAAAATGAACATATCTTTAATTTATATTCTGTTGATTCCTATTTCTTCTTTTATCAACAAACGTTATATTTGAATTATCAAATGAAAAAATATAAAAACTGGAACAAAATAGTCCAGGTTTTGGAATAATAACTCCAAATTTTTGTTCAGCTTATATTTTTCTTTCAATTGAACCATATTCTAGGAGAGAGAAAATTAAGAGGGGAAGAAAAGGAAAATATTGATAAGTAATCCAAAGTGCCTGTACTGTCCTTGAGGTCTTTTTGTTGAAAAGGCCCATTTTAAACACCCATATTACAAGAGGAACCATCTTTATGAAAATGCTTTATAACAAGCATTCTGATTTAGGAATACATTTTTCTGTGTGGCACAAATTCAATTTTCCTTTACAAATTATTTTACTTTTTTTTTCCCTTTAGTGTTATGTCATATGTTATCCTAAGAGCATCATAAAAACTATGCTTTTCATTGAGTTAAGTCTTCCTTGGTGTTACATTTCCTTGAATAAAACTCTGCAGGTATTTACTGTAAGATACAATACATTTGAAGGACTTTTATCATGTCCAGATTAGAGGTTTCTTATCTATGAAGATTAAATATGTATACATCATCCAAATGTTTGTATGATTTATCTGTTCTCCATATGATTATTATTTCAAATGCCTCCAATTCTGCACTCAGTGCAGAGTTTCATATAATGTAATATATGTAATATCATGAGATAGACAATATATATAAAGTTTTTTAAATCAACATGACTTGTTGCTAATTTTTTTCAAAGCATGTTTTAATTCGTCTTACATTTACGTATGCCCAAAGATGAATTCATCAAACTACATGCAAATATTTTCAAATCATCTTATTTAAAAATTTGTTTAATAATTTAAATGTCTAACTGCTGTTTCAAGGTATGCTTTTCAATTCACAATACTTTTTTTGTTGTTGCAGTCATTCCATTATAAAGGAACCTATTTTTTTCTGCTCAAACATCATTCTTCTCCGTATTTTACCTGCCACATCCTCAGGAAATCCTTCCTATTTCAAATATATTCTCTCTACCACATATGTGGTATTTTTCATCTGAATGATGATTTCCTCACTTAGCAGGAGTGACTTGCTGATTGTAACTTTTCTATAATGCTAAATAAATTCCTGATTTTGTTGTAACTGGGCATATAGCTTCTGTTGCCCAATGACTTGATGACCATTGTTCCCTTGTGAATATATAGATGATTCTGAATGGGATGTCACAGAAAATGTGGTTTATTACCATTAAAAACAGTGATTTCACTTTGCGGACAATTAATTGCTGGTTTAAGGATATCATAGGCATCACAAACTCACTGATGAGTGTTACATATCACTGATACAATAACATTAGTTCAGGGACATTGACCTTCAGTTGACTTTTTGATTTTGACAAGTTTTAAATTTTCGAATAAAGCGAAGGGGGGGAAATGTGCCTGTTTCCAGAAGGCTTGAAATTAAACAATGAATAATTTTTCCAATACTCTGGACTACTTAAACCTGTAATGGATGTTGGGTTTATGCCAGTAGGAGGAATGTAGAGAGATTTGAAAGCAGTCCCTCTCCATTTGGATTTACTAACATCTCCAGTGCTTCAAATTCTGCGCCTAGCGCCTCAGCAGATAAAGTGAAGAACCAGACTTTCATCACAGAACTTACAGGGAAATAGAAAAAAAAGCAATCACAATATAATAAAAATAAAGGGCTTTGGTTGGAGAAGGGCTGTGTACTAACCCTAGTAAATGTTAGGGTTACTACACCAGATTAGGTTATTAAAATTTTTTAGCCTGATATCTGGCATACATAAGTAGATCTTTAATTTCCACTCATTTTATGGGGCTGTTCTAACCACCACCTTTTTGTGGGCCATGGGGAAAAGTGAGCTGTCTCACTCTAATTTTTCTTTGATGGAGGAGCAGATTACCTGTCACTCAACTATAAAAATAAATAACTGACTTGAGTATATGTTTGATGGTTGCCCTAAAACTGACTTGCCTGAAAGTGCTGACTAGCCAACAGCACTTGAACTTCCTCTCTTACATGTTTCATTGGGTCAAATAACACTTGCCTCAGACAGAGGGTCATCATGGCTAAGAAGTGCCATTTGAAATAAAAGCTAGGAATCCTTGTTAGATTCACACATTAACTGGTAGCAGGACTAATTGGCTGTCTATAGCCATTAATATGTGACCATGAATATGTTTACATATTGATATAATGAATAAACATGCCAGTAAAAGGAAAGTACATACACACTGAATACATTGTCAGAGAACCAAAGCAGCATTTTGTGGAAGAATAATGGAGAAAGGGAAGTGGAGAAAAACAGCTGAAAGATGAGGAAGTGAAACGAGGGCACTGGACCCCTAAAGCAGGAGTGTCAAAAGGGGAAATAAAGAATCAGCATTTGGAGGAGCGGGTAACTGCTGAAAACTTGAGTCTGTTTTGAAACTAGCATGTACTTTACTTTAAAGTAAAACGTAGAGGTGAAAAGAAACAGATCAGAAATAATAGTGTTATATTTACCTAAAATCACACTGATTGTTTGATTTGAGGAATGACGGCTTTAATATATTTTCAGTAAATGAAAAAGAATGTCTCCTACTAGGAATCTTGACATATATTGAGAAATTCCAAAGTAACCCAATTGATAAGATTATTTAAGGTCTCCTGTGAGTCATAAGTTTGAATCATGAATGGCAAAGGCTATCGCCTTACCCTAAAGTAGAAAAGTCACAAAAGAAAATAAATCCTTTTAAATCCAGATACTTTGTCACTGAACTGTTTGTGCTGAGATTTATGGACTGAATTATTCTGCACATATTTCTAGAAATCTTAAATTAATATTAACAAACAACAGATATGTATATTAGACACAGAACGTTTCACCACAGCTTATAAATTTTCTCAAAAATGGATCTGAAAGTATCTGTCTATATTTGCACTTAGCACATTTTTATCAATATTGCAATTTTTGCTGTGTTTTTTACAACGAGAGCTAATTGCAGTTCATGTCAGATACTCAGTTGAAATATGGATGTTTGGGAAGGATAAGGAACAGTGACCATTCTTTTCTCTGTGCATGAGTCCAGCATCAGGATAGGTCACTTGAATTTTATCAGGTTGGCTAACTTGCTATAAAAGTAGGTTCACAGATACAGTGTGTTTTAGCTGTTGTAGATGATTGATATAATATGGATATTAAACATTCTACATTTAAATATGTTCTCCCAGTTATATCTGTCACTGTATAACCTTTCAGCTGTTTCACCATGGTTTTGTAGGGATTAAATGAGATATAGCATATAGAGGCCTTAGAAAAAGAAGACTGTTAAGCATTCAAATACTTTAGCCATTTTTAGTATCATTGTGATATATTCCTTCTTGATTATTTTAAACATGTTTTTGTAATATATTCCTTATTTGTGTTCAGTGGGTAATATAGATTTTATGTCTTTTAAATTTTACATACTATATATATTTTTAGATTGCTGTATAATCTCTCATAATGGTATGAATTCTCACATTCTTGGGAGTGACTACAATGCTTTTGATGATTTTCAACTTCATCACTTTCTGTGTATGTGTTTCTTTGTTGTGAGTTTATCATTCCTGGATAACATCTTTCCCAGGAGGTGACTCTGGCACATTCTGTGTATGGGTGTGTGTTTGTGTGTGTGTACGTGCACATGCTGTGTAAATTTGTCCTGATCTTAAAATATTCTACAGCTTTGACTCAATTTTTCAACTGGATCAGCATGGTGAGGAATTGGCAATTTATTTTTGCTGCAAACATGGCTAAGGTTGAAAAAGTTAGCTTGGTCCGCATTTGTACATAATCCTTTGACTTACAACAGGAAGCCCAGAGTGGGGTCTGAGGAACTATGGGAGAGTAGCTCTAGCTCCTATCTAATAATGGCTTTCAAACCACAACCCCTAACATCTGCCTTTGATATCTGCACAGTACCCATTTTGCAATTTTATTTCTCCTACACTCAGTGTTACAGATTTCCTTTCTATTCTACTTCTGGAGATTTTTCTTTGTTACCTTTGCATCTGGTAATGAATTTTAAAGTATTTTAAAATGTATTCCCACTGTACTAATGTACTTTGAGCAGTAAGATATAACTTAATATGTGCTCAGTCTTCTGCCTTGATCTTGAAGCTGATAAGTGTTTTCATTTTTTAATAATCAGGCATAGCAACAATTTTTTTATCATGCAAATCATGTAACTTTCATGTTTATTAATTCTTTCATGGAGGAATCAACATCCACTCTTTCTTCATTTTTTTTTAACATCTTTATTGGAGTATAATTGCTTTACAGTGGTGTGTTAGTTTCTGCTTTATAACAAAGTGAATCAGCTATACATATACATATATCCCCATATCTCTTCCCTCTTGCATCTCCCTCCCACCCTCCCTATCCCACCCCTCTAGGTGGTCACAAAGCATCGAGCTGATCTCCCTGTGCTATGTGGCTGCTTCCCACTAGCTATCTATTTTACATTTGGTAGTATGTATATAAGTCCGTGACACTCTCTCACTTCGTCTCAGCTTACCCTTCCCCCTCCCCGTGACCTCAAGTCCATTCTCTACGTCTGCGTCTTTATTCCTGTCCTGCCCATAGGTTCTTCAGAACCTTTTTTTTTTTTTTAGATTCCATATATATGTGTTAGCATATGGTATTTGTTTTTCTCTTTCTGACTTACTTCACTCTGTATGACAGACTCTAGGTCCATCCAACTCACTACAAATAACTCAATTTTGTTTCTTTTTATGGGTGAGTAATATTCCATTGTATATATGTGCCACATCTTCTTTATCCATTCATCTGTCGATGAACACTTAGGTTGCTTCCATGTCCTGGCTATTGTAAATAGAGCTGCAGTGAACATTGTGGTACATGACTCTTTTTGAATTATGGTTTTCTCAGGGCATATCAACAATTGACATGGCCTGTGACTAGCAAATAGGAAGCACAGTTAGGATGGTAATTCAAGGAATTATAAGATCTATCTCAAAATTATTGACTGCTGTGAAGTATTAGTTTAATGTCAAGAAGTGGGCAAAACTGAATTTTAAAGAACCAAGCAATGAAATTGTTTTTTAGTGTTCTGTGGCTAATCAATTTTTAATGTACTACATCTTGAAGAAACAGATAATAACAGTAATGTCAGTAATAAAGGCACCTAATGCTTAGTGCTGATGAGGTGCTAAATACCCAACTGATTTCTTCAGATTTATCTCCTTTAATTCTCACAGCCATCATTTCAGGAGTTACTTCTTTTGTCCCCATTCCACAGATGAAGAAACTGAGTGCAGAAAGGTAAGTAGTTTGCCTGAGGGCACACAGTCATGTGTTGAGTATCCAGAAATCAAACTTAAGCTGCTTGGTTTGAAAACTTATGATTTTACCATCTATGTGACAACTTATTTTAATATTGAATCATATTGATAATAATGCTGATTTATTACATACATTGATAAAAGTAAACCTGATTCCTGATTCTGAGACTAGAGTGACACAGCCTCGTTTTTCACAGCATCATATGCTCTGTCAAAAGCTGAGGCTGAAATTAGGACTACTTTTAACCTCACATGACTTATAGGCCACATGGATTATTTTCTATATAACAATTACATAAATTATGTTTTAATTTCCTCTAAACATTTCTGAATACAAATAACATGCAAATAGCATTGCTGTCTTAGAAAAAATATTCTTATTAAACAGTAAACTAGGTAATAGAAATATTAGTGGAAAGCGATACTGTTAAGAGATACCTTTGATCAGAGGCTGTTTGGGGCAATTTTTAACCTTTTCTATAGATGAATGACATTAAACACACCCAGTTGTCAGACTGCCATTCTGTGGTGAATATTCTGACTGTGAGAGTTTTTCAAAGCCTGAGACCAACCATAGTAACATTTAGATGGAGGCGTCACTGTCCACCAGAGGAGGTTAGCATCCTTTTTGTTTGCTTGACATAAATCTTTCTGCAACAACAAATGAGCCTCTATTCCTGCTGTTTTTCAAATGCAAGCTTTGTTCCTTTTTGGTATTTTTAAGGCAAATGCATCACATGAGGGGTGGGAAGAGAGGGTGAGAAATCAGAAAACATTTTTGGAGTGAATATTTCTCACCAAAGACAGATACCACAACTATACTGCATCAGTAACTCAAATATTCTTGACTTCCTAATTAGAAAAATAAGTCAAGAAAATGGATAAATTACTAAAATCTAATGATCCTAATTAAATATCATTTTAATAGTATTCTTTTTGAATATTTTCAGTAGTTTCGATCCTTTTCTTTGTAAAATAGTTCATACTTTTTTGTTAAGTACTTTTGCTTTTCTATAGTAAAATGGATCTCATGTATTTTACCTGAGATATATGTATATATATATATAAACACATTCATATGATTTTAATAAATAAATACATCAAATCTTTTCTGATACACACACACAAAGGGAGGAATGTTCTATAGGGTAATTTTATACTCTGCTATTTGACTGTTTTCTCTTGTTGCTTATGAAAATTTTCGCCTGACTCTGAAAATCATTCCATTATACTATCAATGGTGAATAGCAGTAGTTTAACCTGTTCCTGCCCAGTTGTTGCATATCTAAATTCATCCCTCTTTCAATGCAAGCTCATACGTACAAAAGGCTGATAAATAGGCACAATAGCCAGCTCCTATTATTGTTTTGGCCCTGGCTTTAGTGCATGTGTCTCAGGTGTTTCATTGTTTCCCTATTGTGTATGATGATGGCTTTGGGGCTGAGATGTATGTCATCACATTAAGGTGGTTCCTGTTGATTTTTGAATGTCTTTATGTAGCACATGTGTTGAATTTTGTCAAATGCCTTTTCATTGTTTGTGAAAAAGATGTTTTCTCATTAGGTTTATTAAAAAGAGGAGTATTTGTTATATGTTTTCCATCATTGAACTCTTTTTGTATTTCTGGGATAAACTCCTTTAGTCATGTTTTAACAGTCTGCTAAATTTTGTTTGCTAATATTTAAAAATTTTTTATTAATATCAATTGTTGAGGTCGATATAGAGTTATTTTTTAGGGGGCAATCTTTGTTAGGTTTTAGTGAAAATGATATACATGATTTAAAAATAATTTTATTTCACTTAGCATAACACGCTCTAGATCCATCCATGTTGTCACAAATGACAAGACTTCGTTTCTTATTTTTAACATCTTTATTGGAGTATAACTGCTTTACAATGGTGTGTTAGTTTCTGCTTTATAACAAAGTGAATCACCTATACATATACATATATCCCCATATCTCCTCCCTCTTGCGTCTCCCTCCCACCCTCCCTATCCCACCGCTCTAGGTGGTCAGAAAGCACCGAGCTGATCTCCCTGTGCTATGCAGCTGCTTCCCACTAGCTATCTATTTTACATTTGGAAGTGTATATGTGTCCATGCCACTCTCTCACTTCATCCCAGCTTAACCTTCCCCCTCCCCATGTCCTCAAGTCCATTCTCTACATCTGTGTCTTTATTCCTGTCCTGCCACAAGGTTCTTCAGAACCATCTTTTTTTTCTTTTTTTTTTAAGATTCCATATATATGTGTTAGCATACGGTGTTTGTTTCTCTCTTTCTGATTTACTCCATATGACAGACTCTAGGTCCATCCACCTCACTGCAAATAACTCAATTTCATTTCCTTTTATGGCTATTATTCCATTGTATATATGTGCCACATCTTCTTTATCCATTCATCTGTCGATGGACACTTAGGTTGCCTCTATGTCCTGGCTATTGTAAACAGAGCTGCAATGAACATTGTGGTACATGACTATTCTTGAATTATGGTTTTCTCAGGGTATAGGACCAGTAGTGGGATTGTTGGGTCGTATGGTAGTTCTATTTTTAATTTTTTAAGGAACCTCCATACTGTTCTCCATAGCGCTTGTAACAGTTTACATTCCCACCAACAGTACAAACGGGTTCCCTTTTCTCCACACCCTCTCCAGCATTTATTGTTTGTAGATTTTTTGCTGATGGCCATTCTGACTGGTGTGAGGTGATACCTCATTGTAGTTTTGATTTGACTTTCGCTAATGATTAGTGATGTTGAGCTTCCTTTCATGTGTTTGTTGGCAATCTATAAATCTGCTTTGGAGAAATGTCTATTTAGGTCTTCTGTCCAATTTTGGATTGGGTTGTTTGTTTTTTTAACATCTTTATTGGAGTATAATTGCTTTACAATGGTGTGTTAGTTTCTGCTTTACAACAAAATGAATCAGTTATATATATACATATGTTCCCATATCTCTTCCCGCTTGCGTCTCCCTCCCTCCCACCCTCCCTATCCCACCCCTCCAGGTGGTCACAAGCACCGAGCTGATCTCCCTGTGCTATGTGGCTGCTTCCCACTAGCTGTCTACCTTACGTTTGGTAGTGTATATATGTCCATGCCTCTCTCTCACTTTGTCACAGCTTACCCTTCCCCCTCCCCATATCCTCAAGTCCATTCTCTAGTAGGTCTGTGTCTTTATTCCTGTCTTACCCCTAGGTTCTTCATGACATTTTTTTTTCTTAAATTCCGTATATATGTGTTAGGATATGGTACTTGTCTCTCTCTTTCTGACTTACTTCACTTTGTATGACAGACTCTAGGTCTATCCACCTCATTACAAATAGCTCAATTTCGTTTCTTTTTAGGGGTGAGTAATATTCCATTGTATATATGTGCCACATCTTCTTTATCCATTCATCGGATGATGGACACTTAGGTTGTTTCCATCTCCAGGCTATTGTAAATAGAGCTGCAATGAACATTTTGGTGCATGACTCTTTTTGAATTATGGTTTTCTCAGGGTATAGGTCCAGTAGTGGGATTGCTGGGTCATATGGTAGTTCTACTTGTAGTTTTTTAAGGAACCTCCATACTGTTCTCCACAGTGGCTGTATCAATTTACATTCCTACCAACAGTGCAAAAGGGTTCCCTTTTCTCCACACCCTCTCCAGCATTTATTGTTTCTAGATCTTTTGATGGTGGCCATGCTGACTGGTGTGAGATGATATCTCATTGTAGTTTTGATTTGCATTTCTCTAATGATTAGTGATGTTGAGCATTCTTTCATGTGTTCATTGGCAGTCTGTATATCTTCTTTGGAGAAATGTCTGTTTAGGTCTTCTGCCCATTTTTGGATTGGGTTGTTTGTTTTTTGTTACTGAGCTGCATGAGCTGCTTATAAATTTTGGGGATTAATCCTTTGTCAGTTGCTTCATTTGCAAATATTTTCTCCCATTCTGAGGGTTGTCTTTTCATCTTGTTTATGGTTTCCTTTGCTGTGCAAAAGCTTTTAAGTTTCAGTAGGTCCCATTTGTTTATTTTTGGTTTTTTTTCCATTTCTCTAGGAGGTGGGTCAAAAAGGATCTTGCTGTGATTTATGTCATAGAGTGTTCTGACTATGTTTTCCTCTAAGAGTTTGACAGTTTCTGGCCTTACATTTAGGTCTTTAATCCATTTTGAGCTTATTTTTATTTATGGTGTTAGGGAGTGTTCTAATTTCACTCTTTTACATGTATCTATCCAGTTTTCCCACCACCACTTATTGAAGAGGCCGTCTTTTCTCCATTGTATATTCTTGCAAAAACAAGGTGACCATATGTGTGTGGGTTTATCACTGGGCTTTTTATCCTGTTCCATTGATCTATATTTCTGTTTTTATGCCAGTACCACACTGTCTTGATTACTGTACCTTTGTAGTACAGTCTGAAGTCCAGGAGCCTGATTCCTCCAGCTCTGTTATTATTTCTCAAGATTGCTTTGGCTATTTGGGTCTTCTGTGTTTCCATAAAACTGTGAAATTTTTGTTCTAGTTCTGTGAAAAATGCCATTGGTAGTTTGATCGGCATTGCATTGAATCTGTAGTTTGCTTTGGGTAGTATAGTCACTTTCACAATGTTGATCCTTCCAATCCAAGAACACAGTATATCTCTCCATCTGTTTGTATCATCTTTTATTCCTTTCATCAGTGTCTTATAGTTTTCTGCATACACGTCTTTTTTTCTCCTTAGGTAGGTTTATTCCTAGGTATTTTATTCTTTTTGTTGCAAAGGTAAATGGGAGTGTTTCCTTAATTTCTCTTTCACATTTTTCATCATTAGTGTATAAGAATGCAAGAGATTTCTGTGCATTAATTTTGTATCCTGCTACTTTACCATATTCATTGATTAGCTCTAGTAGTTTTCTGGTAGAATCTTTAGGATTCTCTGTGCATAGTATCATGCCATCTGAAAACAGTGACTGTTTTACTTCTTCTTTTCCGATTTGGTTTCCTTTTATTTCTTTTTCTTCTCTGATTGCTGTGACTGAAACTTCCAAAACTATGGGGAATAATAGTGGTCAGAGTGGGCAGCCTAGTCTTGTTCCTGATATTAGTGGAAATGGTTTCAGTTTTTCACCATTGAGAATGATGTTGACTGTGGGTTTGTCATATATGACCTTTATTATGTTGAGGTAAGTTCCCTCTATGTCTACTTTCTGGAGGGTTTTTATCATAAATGGGTGTTGAATTTTGTCGAAAGCTTTTTCTACATCTATTGAGATGATCATATGGTTTTTATCCTTCCTTTTGTTAATATGGTGTATCACATTGATTGATTTTCATATGTTGAAGAATCCTTGCATTCCTGGGATAAACCCCAATTGATCATGGTGTATGATCCTTTTAATGTGCTGTTGGATTCTGTTTGCTAGTATTTTGTTGAGGATTTTTGCATCCGTGTTCATCAGTGATATTGGCCTGTAGTTTTCTTTCTTTGTGACATCTTTTTCTGGTTTTGCTATCAGGGTGATGGTGGCCTCATAGAATGAGTTTGAGAGTGTTCCTCCCTCTGTATATTTTGGAAGAGTTTGAGAAGGATAGGTGTTAGCTCTCCTCTAAATGTTTGTTAGAATTCGCCTGTGAAGCCATCTGGTCTTGAGCTTTTGTTTGAGAAGATTTTAAATCACAGTCTCAATTTCATTACTTGTGATCGGTTTGTTTATATTTTCTATTTCTTCCTGGTTCAGTCTCCGAAGGTTGTGCTTTGCTAAGAATGTGTCCATTTCTTCCAGGTTGTCCATTTTATTGGCATGTAGTTGCTTGTAGTAATCTCTCATGACCCTTTGTATTTCTGCAGTGTCAGTTGTTACTTCTCCTTTTTCTCTTCTAATTCTATTGCTTTGAATCTTCTCCCTTTTTTCTTGATGAGTCTGCCTAATGGTTTATCAATTTTGTTTATCTTCTCAGAGAACCAACTTTTAGTTTTATTGATCTTTGCTACTGTTTCCTTCATTTCTCTTTCATTTATTTCTGATCTGATTTTTATGATCTCTTTCCTTCTGCTAACTTTGGGGTTTTTTTGTTCTTCTTTCTCTAATTGCTATAGGTGTAAGGTTAAGTTGTATATTTGAGATGTTTCTTGTTTCTTGAGATAGGATTGTGTTGCTATAAACTTCCCTCTTAGAACTGCTTTTGCTGCATCCCATAGGTTTTGGGTTGTATGTTTCCATTGTCATTTGTTTCTAGGTATTTTTTGATTTCCTCTTTGATTTCTCCAGTGATCTCTTGGTTATTAAGTAGTGTATTGTTTAGCCTCCATGTGTTTGTATTTTTTACAGATTTTTTCCTGTAATTGATATCTAGTCTCATAGCATTGCGGTCGGAAAAGATACTTGTTACGATTTCAATTTTCATAAATTTAGCAAGGCTTGCTATGTGACCCAAGATATGATCTATCCCGGAGAATGTTCCATGAGCACTTGAGAAGAAAGTGTATTCTGTTGTTTTTGGATGGAATGTCCTGTAAATATCAATTAAGTCCATCTTGTTTAATGTATCATTTAAAGCTTGTGTTTCATTATTTAGTTTCATTTTGGATGATCTGTTCATTGGTGAAAGTAGGGTGTTAGAGTCCCCTACTATGATTGTGTTACTGTTGATTTCTCCTTTTATGGCTGCTAGCATTTGCCTTATGTACTGAGGTGCTCTTATTTTGGGTGCATAAATATTTATAATTGTTATATCTTCTTATTGAATTGATACCTTGATCATTATGTAGTGTCCCTCTTTGTCTCTTGTAATTGTCTTTGTTTTAAAATCTATTTTGTCTGATATGAGTGTTGCTACTCCAGCTTTCTTTTGATTTCCATTTGCATGGAATATCTTTTTCCATCCCCTCACTTTCAGTGTGTATGTGTCTCTAGGTCTGAAGTGGGTCTCTTGTAGACAGCATAAATATGGGTCTTCTTTTTGTATCCATTCAGCTACTGTATGTATTTTGGTTGGAGAATTTAATCCATTTACATTTAAGGTAGTTTTCGATATGTTTGTTCCTATAACCATTTTCTTAATTGTTTTGGGTTTGTTATTGTAGGTTTTTCCTTCTCTTGTGTTTCCTGCCTTGAGAAGTTCTTTTAGCATTTGTTGTGATGCTGGTTTAGTGGTGCTGAATTCTCCTGTTTTTCAACCTTTGTTTTGGCCCCGTCTCTGTGTGTAAGTCACCAGAGGGCGTCTCTTCCCAGTTCAGACAGGATGGGGTTTAAGTAGCAGCTGGTTAGGGGGCTCTGCCTCACTCAGCCTGGGGAGAGGGAGGGTTACGGAATGCGGGGTGAGCCGGCGGTGGCAGTGGCCAGCGTGATGTTGCAACCGCCTGAGGTGCACCATGTGTTCTCCTGGGAAATTGTCCCTGGATCACAGGACCCTGGCAGTGGCAGGCTGCACAGGCTCCCTGGAGGGGAGGTGTGGATAGTGAGCTGTGCTTGCATACTGGCTTCTTGGTGGCTGCAGCAGCAGCCTTAGCATTTCATGCCGGTCTCTGGTGTCTGTGCTGATAGCCGCAGCTTGCGCCCATCTCTGGAGCTCATTTAGGCAGTGCTCTGCCTTCTGTGGGCAGACAGGGAAGGAATCCTCTCTCCTCATGCACCCTGAAACAATGGTCTCTTGCCTCTTAGGCAGGTCTAGACTTTTTCCTGGACTACCTCCAGGCTAGATGTGGTGCACTAGCCCCCTTCAGGCTATGTTCACACAGCCAAGCCCAGCTCCTCCCTAGTATCTGAACTCTGAAACCAGAACCTCAGCTCCCAGCCCCCACCTGCCTCAGCGGGTGAGCAGCAAGCCTCTCAGGTTGGTGAGTGCTGGTTGGCACTTATTCTCTGTGCTGGAATCTCTCCTCTTTGCTCTCTGCACCCCTGTTGCTGCGCTATCCTCCACGGCTCCGAAGCTTCCCCCCTGCCTGCCCCCTGTCTCCACCAGTGAAGGTGTTTCCTAGTGTGTGGAAACCGTTCCTCCTTCACATCTGCCTCCCCGAGGTGCTGGTCCCATCCCTAATCTTTTGTCTCTTTTTTCTTTGTTCTTTTGCCTTACACGGGTATGTGGGGGAGTTTCTTGCCTTTTGGGAAGTCTGAGGTCTTCTGCCAGCACTCAGTAGGTGTTCTGTAGGAGTTGTTCCACATGTAGATGTGTTTCTGATGTATCTGTGGTGAGGAAGGTGATCTCCACGTCTTACTCCTCTGGCATCTTGAAGGTCTTCCAAGACTTCATTTTTTTAATGACTAATATTCCAGTGTGTGTGTGTGTGTGTGTGTGTGTGTATACACCACATCTTTATTCATTTGTCTACCAATGGGCACTTAGTTTGCTTCTGTATCTTGGCTATGATAAAGGTACAATGAACGTTGGAGTGCATATATACTAAGAGAACTAAAAAACAAGTCAAAACGAGAAATACTGCATGGTCACACTTATATGTGGAATCTAAAAATTAAAACAAAAGACAACAACAGACAACAAATGTGTGGTTGCCAGAATGGTGGGGCGTTAGATGGTTAGAGATATAGCTGAGGATGATTAAGAGGTGCAAACCTCCAGTTGTATAAATCATTGGGCTGTAATATCCAGTGTAAGGAATATGGTCAATATTATTGTAATAACTATAATATGGGGACAGATGATTACTTGGCTTATTACTTGACTTATCTTGATTATTTCATAATATATGCAAATGTCAAATCAATATGCAGTGCACCTGAAACTAACATAATATTGTATGTTAACTACAATTAAATGAAAAATTTAAAAATAAAAAATAACTTAAAATTTTCTTCTTTCTCTGTTTTGAAAGTATTAGTCTAAGAATCTTCTGATCTTTAAATCCTTAGTTGAGTGCTTAGGTAAATTCACCAGGGGTTTGGGGAAGATTAATTCTTTTAAAAATTCTATATTTTCTCATTGTAAATAAGCCTGTTAAAAGTTGTTTTTGGTAACATATATTTCTAGAAAATTACTCATTTTATAAAATTTGTAAAAAGGTTTTTGCATAGAGTTAAGTAAATTATTTTTTTAGCCAATTCTTAGATGGTTATTTTTATCTTTAAAAAGATATTTATTGAGTCTTGAGATTATCCCTCAGTTTATCTACTCTTTTTTTAAATAATAATTAACTTTTAAACATTTTATTAGTGCTAGTTTTCCTATATATATCTACAGATATATACTTACAGTAAAGGGTTAACTTACTGAAGGCTTGGGGTGCTCAAACTCTGCCCATTCTAAAGAAAGGACGCATCTTTAACCCACTTTTGGAAGATATCCTATGAACCCTTGGAATATTCTGCCTGATAAGAGTGTCTTTTAATCGTGTCTGTATGCTTCTATATGTGGGGCCTTTGGCTATGCCATACAGTTTGTGGTAACAATGTGATTAATGGTGAGTTGTTTTTTTTTTTAATTTTTGTTCACCTGTGGGCATTGGCTATGTTATATCAGTTAGACTTCTGGAGATGGGGGAGGGAGACAGCTGAATACTAAATAGTTAACATCAGACCTGTGGACCTCCCATGCCTATATCACTGACCCCCAGTAAAAACGCTGGACACCAGTCTCAGGTGAGCATCCTTGTTTGTCAATACTGTATTATTTCTGGGAGAATTAAGTGCCATGTGCATGACTCCACAGGGAAGGGACAACTGAATGCTCATGACTGGTTTCTCTCTAAGTCATATGCACCTTTTGCCTTTGCTCATTTAAATTTGTGTCCTTTCACTGTAATAAACTATAACCATGAATATAACAACTTATCTGAGTTCTGTCAGTCCTTCTAGCAAATCATTGAATCAGTGTAATCTTGGGAACCTCTGACACAATATATGATATATACATACACATATTTTTCCTTTTCTATTAGTTTTCTCTCTTCTCCCTCCATTGTCTATCACCCACTGCACAATTTTAATCAAATTAATTATTCTTTGTGTTTACCTTCATACTTTATATACTTATAAACTTCATTTGCCATATTTACATAATTATTTATGGCTTTCAACTGTTAAAAAAGAATAAGCAAGTTTACTATACGGTCTACTATTTCTTTTCTGTTCTAATTTTTCTTGCATCATGTTGTCATTGGTAGGAAAAAAAACACACATAAACATTCTATTGTCATACACCACATTGGTTTTCATCTTAGCTCTGCAGTTAAATGTACCAACACTTACTTCTGGTCCTTTGTTGTAGTTTCACAGGTTATCTTTATTGGGAGATAGTTAATCTTTCAAGTGTTTTCTTCAAGAACGTTCATGGGAGCAATATTCCTTGGTATAGCTTTATAGAACTATTAAATTTATATTTGAATATAGCCTGTCTCAATAAAAATTCTTACTGTCTTCTTTTTTTCCACCAAATATCCTGTAGATATTGCTGAGTTTTCATTTAATTTCATTGTCTGCATTTAATTTCATTGTCTGCATAATTTCATTGTTCTTATTCTACGTAAAATCAATTTAGAAAATTTTCTTGACTCTCCAAAGGATGCTTTTTTTTATACTTAATGACCATGTACTTAATTAGGATATGCTTAATGTGGACAACTGTTTTTGGCTCACAGTGGTCCCACTGAATGTATATGTCCCATATGCTTTGGATTGGCATTCCCAAAGGGAAAAAAACAAAATATGAAACAAAGAAAAAGTGAAATAGTTAAAGAAACTTTTCTGACATTATTAAGGAAGTTAAACCATTCTAAATCAATACTCTTTATGTTAGATTTCTTAGAACCAGAAAGGTATATCCTGGCAACTTTGCCTTTTGTGCTATTTTTACTTTAAAATTTCTTTTTCCCTTTTTGTCTTCCTTCCACTGTCTCCTCTTCTTCCTCAATCACCATTTTTTCACTTTTTGTTTTTCTTCTTTGTATTGTCACATAATTTTTACAAAGTTTCCCTAGATAATATTTGGCTATATTGTGTGAGGGAAAAACAATGAAGCATTTATTACCGTTTGTGTTGAGACAGTTACTTTGTTTTGATTCAAAGTTTAAACATAGGTATACTGGTTTCCCAGAGTAGCACGTAATTTTGACAGTAGAAATGAAAACTAGAGTCTTTAAGGAATATTGATACTCAGTTGGAGGCCATTTATTTAGAGATTACCTTTTAAGTGGATGAAATGTACACTCCCTTAGAACAGTTGCCAGTATTAATCAATGACATTGATCAATGAAACACTGAGATTTATTAGGAAGTTAAATCTATGACAGTTTGAAAAAATTATCATTTTTTTATCAGTAGACAAAATAATTTACCTATACTTATATTTAAAAGCAGGTTACTTAAATTGAGTTTATCAAATCACTTTTGAGAAATGATTAAAAAGGAAAACGTTTAAATAAAAATTTTTAAATGAAAAATGTTACCTAAAAATTATTATAAAGCTTATAACTGTTCTCTACCACACACTTTATATTTGCAAACATGACTAGCTTTTCATATACCCATGTCTTGACACTAACATTAACTGAAATTGTCCTGTGCTAGTATTGAATTCTGCTGTCTTTACCCTGATAAACTCAACTGAAAAGTATTTGCATTTTAATCCTATAAAGTGTAATATTAAAATTTTACATTGGCACAATGAAAGTATGAAGTGATCACTTAATTTAAATAAATTATTCCATTTAATATGCAAATTATGCATCCATGCCAAGTAGAGAGTAAATGACATCATGCCACACTCTAGGAACAGAGATTTCACGGTATTCCAAATAGCAAAAGGCAATGATAGAACATGCTCATTACACAGAATAGACATTCAAACAAAAGTGAGCTGATAGTCTCCATAAAGTTGATATATTCACTACTCTGATTTTCTGTTTACTCATACAAACTTATCAAATTCACTTGAGTATTGATAAATGTTTCATTTGTTGGTACTACTTATGGCTTGTGATAGAAAACAACTTCTAAGTGACTTAAGCAAAGCTGGAAGTATAAGGGTAAAGTGGGCTCACATTGTACAAAAGATTGTCACCAGTAGCTCCAGAAAACAAAAAAACAAGGTAGCAATATTTCTATTCAAAATAACCAGTCTGCCTCTTGGGCAAATTGATTTATCAGACCATGCCTAAACCATGATCTGTTCCCAGAGAAAAGGAATACATTTAAGGGGCAGACCTAGATGATATGATTATAGCTGAAATAAGGTGATAGATCAGCTTGAATCACCAGAGCCAGAATGGAAGAACGTTTCACCAAAAATAAAGACTGCAAAAATAAGTGGTATATGCTGATCAGTCAAAATAATATGCCCATTACAATATTCCATGAAAAATATTCATGGAACAACATTTTTTCTTCAGTACAACATTATAGATATCAAACAGATTGCTTCTTCAAAGCCTAGCAAATAATTGGTTATACCAACTTATTAAAGTGGAAATATTTATTCTGCAAGGATAATGTTGATTAATGTTTGTTAATGTGATGTTTTACCATCCTTAAAATTAAAAAGAATCAAATTAACAAGCAAATATAGAAAATACAAATGCATGCTTTTCTTATTAAACCCAGATTGGAGAATTGAACCAAGCAAGAAAATACCATTTATAATATCAAGATATATGCTTAATTAGATTGATTTTTGTTTTATGTAATTTATACATTGATTTTAAATGAAAATTGAATAAGAGCCAGAATTTTAAGAATAAATTATGTTAGTGGGTATGTAATTTAAATCATTTTTAAAAATCTGTCAACCTGGGTGCATATAGATTTTATTTTCCATTTAAATGGTATCTTGATATTATTAAAGTTTGAGATATTATATGGCACATTGCAAAAATGTCCATAAAGTTATCCTACACTTCTATGCACACCCACTGAAATATGACTTAGATCTTATTTCTTGACAGTAAGAATATCAATTTCCACACTTAGCTTACCTTAAGATTTGATTTCACCAACAGAATACCACAGAGGGTTGATATTGTATGACTTCTGAGAATAGTCCTCAAGAAGTCTTGCTTCTTTGACTCTCACCCACTTTGACTCTATTTTCATAGTCCTGAGAGGACTATAATAAGTCCTGTGTAGCCTCTATGAGGACAAGACCACATGCAGAGAGAGGCTTAGTGTACATATACGTGACTATTGTTCAGTCATGAGCAAGAAGAAAATCCTGCCAATAGTGACAACATCAATGGACCTTGAAACCATCATGCTAAATGAAATAAGTCAGAAAGAGGAAGACAAATGCTGTACGATCTCACTTATATGTGAAATATATGTGAAATATAAAAAAGCCAAACTCGTAGAAACAGAGTAAAATGGTTGTTAATAGGGGTTGGGGAGTGGGGCATATCAGGAGATGTTGGTCAAAGACTACAAACTTCCAGTTAGAAGATGAATACTTGTTTTCAGTTTTGGTGTGGTGAGATACACAGCAATAGATAACTCACACACTCTGTTTTAGAAGTGAGATTTTTGTTGAAATTATTCTTTTAAAACAGTTATTTTGCAATAAACAGAAATAATGAAAGGTATAAAGGATACGAGATACAAAGTTTCTTAGTTTAGTCAGACAAAGTTTTATAATGCTGTTTGTAAATTATTTTGATTAACAAACAACTACATATGCATTTGGTATATTCATTTAAATTGATAGTCTATTTTTATCTTTTACCTTCACCTGTTTAATATACTATTATAAAGTACTTAAGTTGATTTTCCTTTCATCCATCATTCTTTCATTTATATGTAATTATCAGCATATTTTCAACTATAAAGTGGAATATAAGTTTATTGAGTAATGACTGACGTAGCTTAAAATAAAACATGGGGAAAAAAAAGAATGACAGTTTTAAATAGTAGGAAATAAGTGTGCAAATTAATTCCACAGCCTGATGAACTTGATTAATGTGTAGTTCCCTTTCAGTAGGTTTGCAAAAGGAAAACTTATTGATGGGGTGGAAAAGTTGTAAGCAAATGTCTAAGATCCATTTGGCTTTAAGAATTAATTTGTGATTAAAAATATTGTCTGGCTAATGAAAGTGATAGTTTTCAAGTTCTCAGCAAATCATACTATTTTTAAAAGGCATGGTCAGAGCCACAAATGTTGGTACTGAATAAAAAAAAATTGGCTGATAATGCAGGGACTATTTGGTACACTGAGACTCAATGTATTTTTTTAATGTTCCCACGAAGGTAAAAAATAGATTCTTTTCTTAATATAAGCAAATAATTACACATCTTAAACAATATTTCTCAAACCATGGGTCAGGAAATCATTTTAATGTTACAACCAGACGTTAAATAAATAAAGTGGAATGGAGCAGAATAAAATGTATCTCAAACTATGCATATTTTCATCAAACTCTTCTTCTACATTTACTGTATATGCCTTAGTGTGTGTGTGCACATGCTTGTGTCATTTTAATATAAGATATTGTGGATTGCAATCAAAAGTAAAACACATTGAGGCACATGTTTTCTCATTTCCATTAAAACAACACAAAAACAATTTTTATATTTGACTACACAGAAAATCACAATGAACTCCATAGAGTAGAACTTGCACAGCCATATTTTCTGAACATGAAGGTAGAAAGTAGCAACAAAATATAATCCCAATCTTATATTTATTCACATACAAATGTTTTTATAAAATAATCCAACGATTTCTAAATTTGAAAAAAAACTCTTAAAAGTGATCAGAGAAAAATAAATAACCATAAATTTACAACATTGAAATTTCAATCTATTAAAAAATTAGGATATCACTAAAGCCTAAATCAGATGAAATAAATAGCATAAAGTGTTTCATTGTCATCAAATATAAATTAAAATTTAATACAATTAATAAATTTATTAAAATTTAATAAATTAAAATGTAATAAAGCTTCATTAAAATTTAATAAATTTAACTCAAGTGGTGACAAAATGAAATACCAACTGGAGGAAAATGTATGAAGTAGTTAATGAAGCTAAAAACATCTTTTAAATCTAGAAAGACAATGGAAGAACTGATGCATTATATAGATTAAAAAAAAAACAAAACTGTAAATATCTCCTAGAATCAGTTGACCAGTGAGTATGTGAAGACCTCACTATGCCTTCCAAATGTTACTTCTGATCATTTAAAATGAGGATAATGAAAATAATGATTCCTTATATTTGTACAAGAATTGCACTGACTTCACTCACAGTGCCATTTTAGGAAGGCAAATCAAGAATTGTCATTCCCAGTTTACAGTGAGGAAAACAGAAGGTGGGCTTCAGCGATATTAGTGCTATCAAGAACCTCTACAAAGCTGCTTATACTCACTAGCAACATAAAATATTTAGTTTTAAGTATATTCATTCTAAAATTTCCATACAAAGAGGTTAATCATCATGATGATAATAATCTGTATGCCACTTTTAATTCATAGCCCATCCTTTTTGTTTGTAGTAAAAGTGTTAATTATTTGGAGCAGCTTCAAGATGTTATGTATATAAAACACAAATACAAAATCAAGCAAGCAAGATGTTATCAGTCTTTTGGCTATAATTTTAGTGCATCATTTTCTATTGTACTTTAAAAGCATGTTCCATGAAGAAAAAAAATACCTATTAAAAATATCTTTGAAAGGACTTCATTTTTAAATGAGGAATGACTTTTTAGTCCATATAAATAATAACTTGTAGATAGAACCTTATAGGTTACGAAAAGCACTTGCCCATATTATCATTTTTATTTCTCGATATAAATTCTGTGAGAGTGATAATATATTTACTTTAAAATAGGTAATACTCAGTCTTCTACAAGGTCATGGAGCTACAAAACTTCAAGACTCAGAATTCGAATACAGAGCTTCTAAATCTTACCTCAAAATACAATAATAATAGGACATGAATTCTTTACCATATTAGCAAAAATAGGAATCTTGTTTTTTTAATAACTAATACTTTTGAAGTATTTAAAAATATATGAAAAGCAAATGAATTTGAACTGTGGAAAAACAATAAAAATTAGAATCTCATCTGACAAGATAGCCAACTGAAAAAAAATTGGGTCACATTTAAATATCAAGAAAAGAGTTGCTTTAGTTTTTACTTAAGTAATGAGTTATAATTATTAAAAGAACCTCTTTATATCTCTTTAAAAATTTAATTCAGGCAACAAAAAATCCAAACTCCAATTGCAATCATAGTTAAAATTGTAAAAATATATATATATATTGATTAACTTAATGATCCATTTAGTAAAAATTGACAATAAGAAAAATCTTACATCCATACACCTGTGCAAAATATACTAATGGTGACATGATAACATTTAAGTAATCGAGCCTGGAATTATTTAGAAATGTTAAAATTTTTTTGAACATCTTGGGATTTTTTTACTTACATATATGTAAATAGGAGTTGATAATGGTGTTTCATTTGTAGAGTTATGTTACTTGTTAGAGAAAATGCTTTAGTTCATATCCATTTATGTTTAGTCTATAAATGAAATAATAATCAGTGATGGATAAATATCTTGTTTAAATTCAGTGTTACTAGATTAAAGAATAAAGCTTAATTTTCTAATTTACTTCACTGTTAACTTCCTATAATTAGGAAACTTAATTTCATTGTTATTCTCACAGTAAACGATCAAATAGTTATATTTTTATTTTATTATTCTACAGTGTTGTTTTGCAATTTTAATTGCATTCCTTATGTCTTAATAACAAAAATAATTGTGCATGCTGAGAAAATAAACTACAGTCTAAAATCTATTAAATATTTTCTCATGAAAATGAATGACCTGTAATTTCTTCCTTTTGAGAACTTATCTTTTACCTAAAATAGGTCAGTAATTTTCTGCCTTTCTAAAATAAAAAAAAAACTTTTATCATTAGTTCTTACCAGATAACTCAGAATAGAATATTGGTATGTATTATGAAAGATTTGATTTTCTATATTTTATTAAGTACATATGTTTTTTACAAAATTAAATTTTAGAGCAGATCAATATTTGACATATAAAGGTAATAGAAATTTAGTCAAAAGCAAATTTATTTAACATTCTATTTAACGTGTAAAACATTAGGTAAGAGTATAATTTCTACAAAATTGTATGTTTCCCTCCTCCATTATAACTTTATAAGACAGAAATTCTCAACTTTCAAATTGAGGTAACTCTGCAGTAGGACTGATATGAATTTTTGACAAAGTCCCAGTTCCAAGCAACAGTTTGAGTAGCAGGTTTTAAGTTTCAACTCTTGAACACCAAAAAAAAAAAAAAATCCTGTTGTTACAGTTTCCTAAGTTCCCTAATAGCTGAAAATTTTTGGAATAAATGTTTAAGCATTGGAAACTTTTATACTAAAGGATATAATTCTACAATCATCTAAATTAAAAGCCTATGACAATACTGCAGAGATATTTCTCCTGCCACAGATCAGGTTCTTAATTGTCATTTAGAATTGACAAGTAAATGCAAAGTATTCACACAAGAAATCTTAAAATTCTAACTATTTTAAGAAAAAACTCAAATGTAACATGAAATCTAAAACTGGAATCTCCAGATATTTTTTTTTCCAGATAAAGATTTATTTCACTTTGAAGAGGATAGTGGTAAACCTTGTGAAACCTATTCCTCTTTATTGAAAATAATACTTTTCCTTGAATAAGTATTATTTAGAGTGCATATACAACAAAGTTTTTGCCTTAGAGTTTTCAAAAATCAAGTATATTCTATACTTTATAGTTTTTATTTTCAGAGGAAAATTAACATATACATATACATACCTATAGCCATGTTCTTCTGATTTGATTTTCTGAATTAACCAAGAAGTTTCAGTGTTGACTAAACATCCTGAAGAATCTCAGTAATTGAGGAGTAGTCATACAATAATGCTATACAGACACTTTCATTGCAATTCTGGATTAATTTAATAATTAATTTAATCTAAATAGTACATTTTATCAAAAAATTTAAGGATTGTATTTCAGGTACTCACCCAACTGAAAATATAAACCCTTTCTTAGATTAGGATGTCATAATTTCTCATTTACTCTCATATTCCAAAAACAGGGTTATCAAATTAGAGCTACTAAATACAGGGAATATTTACTACCTTAAAAGAAGATTAATTACTTTGGTTTTGACTATAGTAGAAAATAACATGATTTGAGACCTGTTGGTAATATTTGCCTACATTAGGATTTCAAAAATTCTCTAATACGTTAATATCAGAAGTATTAAAATGTAGGGAGGCAGTTTTCTTTTCTCAGGAGAAAAAAATCCTCTCTTTTTTAAAAAAACTCACAAAATAATAAAATATGATGCATGAGTTTCCTGTCATAATTTAAAACACAAACTAATAAATAACAAAAATTGCATTAAGGATATTTTGTCGTTAACCTAGACTTGGCACTTCATGTGAAGTGTATTTGTGAGATGCACAATGAGCATTCTACAAGCTAGGAATGGATTTCCAAACATTTGAAATTCATTTTAGTTTTTAATAACACTAAAGAATAATGTCTATGTATTCTATTTATTCATGAAGCTTATGGAATTGCGGTACTCCAAGTTATTACATACATAGAAATATGAAGTTTAGATTGTTTTTCTTCATAACAGGTGCTTTTCATAATTCACAAAATATGTTGATCAGATTAGTTCTCAAACCATCTGTCCTTTATGGACTTTATTAATAAAGTCCAAAAGGCTTTGGAAATAAACTATTTTAATAATAGACATTTTACAATACACATATTCATTCAATATATATATTTTTATTGATTTACCACTGTTAGTGTTATGCTGGTAAACTACACAGTCTCTCACAAAAAGCTCTGATTTGTAATGTTTGTCGATTTACATGGTGTAAATAATCCCATCATAGTGGATTTCAAGTTATTATCGTGACATCACTGAAAGAGGAGTTGTGAAGAGATGCACAGAATCCTCCCTCTCTTGGCTTTTCTTGGGCTGTGTCCTGCACATGCTCATGCAATTGTCTGAGACACAGTGGGGAACAAAAAAATTCATCACAGCCTCTACCCCCAGAGCTGCTTGAAAAGCTTCTTTTCTGAACAAGGCAGTGTGAGTAACTAGTCTCTAACATTTAAGTTCATTAATGATTCTTACAAAAGTTATCATGATTTGAGAGTATTTTCATGTAATCATTTACACAAGTATTCTTGATATGGTCCATACTTCAGGACATGAATATTTTCATATAATCTATTTTTAATTGAAATATATTTCACATACAACATTGTATAAATTTAAGGTATGCAACATGTTAATGTGTTACATTTATATATTATTATTGCCATTGTAGCTATAATTAGCACTTCTATCACATTACATAATTGTAAATTTTTTTTAGTAGTTGAAATAATTAAGTTCTAGTCTCTTAGCAAGTTGGTTGTAATGCAATATTGTTGTCTATATTTACTGTGCTTTAGATTTCTAGGATTATTTACTATTCCTCTTAAGTTTGTACCCTTAAACAACATCCGTCCTATCCCCCACTCCTCATCCCCTGGTAATCACCATTTTAATCTGTTTTTAGGAGTCTGGATTTTTTTAGATTCCACGTGCAAGTGATATGATACAGTTCTTGTCTTTCTCTGTCTGACATCTCACTTAGCATAACATGCTCAAGGTCCATCTATGTTGTTGCAAATGCAGGATGTCCTCCTTTCTCATAGCTGCCATATTTTTTATTCATCTATTATTGGTCACTTAGATTGTTTCCATTTCTTAGCTATTTTGAATAATGCTGTAGTCAACATGGGAGTATGTATATCTCCTTGAAATCCTGTTCTCCTTTTATTTTATCTTTTTTAGGCATAAGTGGAATTGCTTGACCATATGGTATATCTATCTTTAATTTTTTGAGGAAACTCCATAATGTTTTTCACAGTGGTTGAACAAATTTGCATTAATGGTTCTGGGAAAACGGGATAAACACAGAACAATGAAATTTGACCCCTATTAGACACCACTCACAATATTAACTTGAAATGAATCAAAGACTTAAACATAAAACCTCATACTCTAAAACTCCTAGAAGAAAACACAGGGAAGAATCTCCTTGACATTAGCCTTGGCAATGATTTTTTGGATATGACTTTGGATATGATGCTAAAAGCACAAAAAACAAAAGCAAAAGCAACAAATGGGGCTACATCAAACTTAAAAGCCTCTGCACAGAAAAAGAAACAATTACCAAAATGAAAAGGCAACCTACAGAATGGGAGAAAACTTTTGCAAACCATATACTGGACAAGGGTTTAATATCCAAAATAATTATCTTTGAAATGTGAGAGTGCCTAGGCATTTATAAAAGAAATAAATGACCAGATACAGTGGGAACTGTAATGTTGAGCAGAAAAAAACACTCTAATCCTCTTCACTGAAGTCAACCGAATTTTTGTTCACATTCTTCTTTCAGTTTTTAAAGGAATTTGGTTGAGGTTAGTCTGAATAATTTTCATGCTGGCAGATATTTACAATGATAATAGCATGAATGGAAGTCACAGTTATCTAAGAGTGAGTGAACAGCATTAACAAATCTGATAGTGCATGATGAAATTTTGGTATGTCAAAGTCATTTTCTCTGAGTATTGCTCTTTGAAGGGAATAACAACAGAAGACACATTTTGGATCCAAAAAGGATTCCTGCTGTTTTTCATTAACAAAACAATCTAAGCATTTGATTAAGTTTTCCCATGAATAACTGAAGAGTAAATATATAGGATTCATATAAATGTTATAAACTAATAAACATAAATTCCAAATTTTTATATTGATGTCTTCATTTGTTCTTCATTAGCATGTAGTTCCTTAGCTGAGGAATAGTAAGTTAAGTGGTTACCATGGGACTAAACATGCTCACACAGTTGAAGGAGCAGTTTACGACGATCAGTCACCAGTGCTTAGCGTTACACCTGAGTTTGGAAAATTTTTCATTAGGAGAATATTTTCAGGAATTTCAAGCTCTACATAACTCAAGTGAATGGACAGAAAAATCTCTATTAGAAGAGTATTGTTTCAGAATGGATTTTACATAAGTTCATTAAAACCCTTCCTGGCTCATTTCCATGATTCAGTTTGATTTGTGTGCTCAACACCAGACACTTGAAATGGAGAGCTAGAGTTCTATTTAATGGGTGTTGTGGCAGAAAGAAGCACAGCGCACATCATACCTCAATCCCCAGTCTGCCACTAGAATTTCTAGTATAAGCTAGTCAATGATCAGTGCTTATTTTAGCACTATTAAAAAGTTAAAACATAACCTTTTTTTTTTTTTAACTGGTTCCGGGGATAAAGCAATGGAAAAGGAGAAAGAATTCTCCCTTTAATGAGACACAGAAGTAATATAAATATATTAGGTAATAATGTGTTAAAAAAAAAAAAGCAAGATAGGGGACTAGAGTATATAGGGATGACTCTTACGCTGGAAGGCCAAAAGAGGACATGAATGAAAGAGTAAGCCACGTAGATATTTTGAGATGGATATTCCAGAGACAACAGCAGATATAAGGCTTTGTGTTGATTGTTTACATGGTGTGTATGAGGGTTGGAATGAATCAGAGTGGGAGGGAGTAACAGAAGATTAGAATGGAGAAGTTGTCGGTAGCCGGAATTAGTTTAATTGTATTTTAAGTGGGATAGCAACAGAACCATTGAAGGTTCAAATAGGAAAGTGTCAAAATAAGATTTATGTTTTTCTAAAATATCAGTCTGATGCTGAATAAGAGCAGAATTGGGGATGGGAAGCATGTAGTTAGAAACAGGAAATAATTCCAGTGAAGTAGGCAAGGGAGGATGGCAGTGATGGACATTATGAGTATAATTTGAAAGCAGAGTCATCAGGACTTGCATATGTTTTGGGATATGAGAAAATAGAGGAGCCATGGTTTTGCCAAGTTTTTTTGGCCTGGGTATCTATGTGAGTTAGGGTGCATTTTAATGAAATGGAGAGCACAGAGGGAGCTGTGTTTTAGTCATAGGGTGAATAGTTTTCTTAGGTAGGATTGGACCAAAGAGAAATAGGATTTTAATTGCCTCTTAGTTATAATATGATGGGGCAGGGTACCCTGAAAATTTCTGGGCAAAGATAATGAAAGGTAGTTTCTGGCCAGGCATTATGTATCAAATCACAGTAGCTTTATGCAATATTCATAATAGGAATATGCATGCACACAAAAATATCAAGTCGACCTCTCACTGGACCCTCTGTGAGGTATCTTTGGTCACTTACGCCTAACGTCTATGTGGAGGAATGAAGGACTTAATCATTACTGCTATGTGTGATTTAACTCTTTAGAAAGAAACATATTACAATAAATTCCAATAATCAAAATATTTCTATGGTTATCTGCGATTGGCCAGCTTAGTGCTACCTCTGATTCACTCCATACTCTTAGAATACATAGATGCTCTTATGCGTTCTTAAAGAAAAGGACGGTTTGTTCTGTAAACATAGCAACTTGTAACCACTAAAGCTAGTTTTAAACCTGTCATAATTAATTAATGACAACTTTCCAGGAGTAATTGTAATACAGAATATCAGTCAATCAGTAGCACCCCCACTCTTCTGAAAGGCTCCCAGCACTTGAGCTCTACACTTCATATACAACCCTGATAGGACAAACAGTGTGCTTTGTTCAGATAGACATTGTATTACAGAACAGATCTTCCTTCTTTGACTAACAGTAAACTCAGGTTTTTGTTCTGATACCAAATGGTAGCCTCTTTCTTTGATAATTGAAGCTTCCATCAATATTATTTTAAAGACTATCATTTGGAAGCATTCCATACGAACTTTGGACAGGAAGACATTATGACTAGGCATCTTGGCCCAATTTCAGTTTTGTTTTTTTTGTTTTTTTTTCACTGCCAAGTAAATGTTTCTATATCCATCTCAGCTCTGAATTATTTAATTAAATAATTGTTGAACTTATTTTGTTACTTTAGGGTTTTTTAAATAGTCCTTTGCCTTGAGAGAGGGAAACCAACAAAGAAGAGTAAATGACCTACATAGATTGTTTCCGGAGTCTTTTCCTTGAGGATAGATTGGAAAAGCTTCAAAATTGTGGTGGAAGAAGATTAAAGGAAACTTCAAAAAATAGAATCCAGGGATATTTCAAACAATGTTCTAGGATAGATCCAATATTCAAAGTAAGAGAACATTGTTTTCTTTTTGTAAATGGGCTTAGATCTGAAAAGGAGACTTGGTTGAAAAATTAAGTTAGAATGGATAATTTCTAAGTGAGAAGATGTTCATCAGGTAGCTAAATATTTTTAATAAGAGCTAAAAGGTAAAAAAGTATGAAAATCAAAACAGACTTATGACACTTCAAATAAAATTCTGTCTCCTAAAAGAAAACAAGACTGATTTACCTGTTGTCCTCCAAGAACTGGAAATCTTCGGGTATGGATACCTGTAGAGATTACAAGCATAAAGGTCATTGAAAACAAACAAACAAACAAAACTAATGTTCTCTCTTGATTAAGAATCAGGAGGACAGATGTTAAAAATGTATAAAATAATGTCACTCTGTGGGGGATTTTAGCCCCTAGCAGTGTTGTATCCTTCCTTTAAATTCTCAAAGGAAATTTTTAATACATATAGATGCACAAAATACAGCTTGCTTATTGACATGGGTGATATATCTAACCAACACTCTATAAATATCAGATCCCCTGAAGTGCTAAAATCACTAGTGAAATAGGAATGGTTGCCAGTACTAAGTTCTTTCACATGTCCCTAACTATAATCAATTGAGACCAGTATTAGAAAAATACTCCTTTATTCTCTGTGATACAACCTCTGTAAGTTTAATAGTAAATTAATTTACAAATGGAACTACCAGATCAAATATTCTGTAGGAAGTCTATTAATAGAAGTTCAAATTTTTTGTCCTCACAACCAAATTCGTATTGATTTTGACATCCTGACATTAGTATACATACATTGAATGTCTCAAGAAATAATCCAATAATTAAATATGACTGTAGAATTCCCATTGGCAAAAGACTCTGCCCAATTATAAGCATAACATTTGGAGCAGAGCTTATCATATTTCAGATTTTCTCCCCCAATTACATATATCTATATTTTATGTGTATGAACATTTAGGTCATGCTTTACGGAGATTAACTCAACAACATAGCCCACCTCAAAAATCATCGCTTATCCTAGCCTATCTCTTGATCCAAGAGCCAAAACATATTCTTTTTGGATCAGAACAATTGCTTACTGGAATAAATTAAGGAAATCATCTTCATGTCTTATAGAATCATTTGTATATTTAATGGTAAACATCAAATCTTAATAAATAAAACCATCTGACATTTTACGCCTTGAGCAGGTGAAAAATCTGATCATCATGTTGAAGAGGCTGCTTTTACAAAAGTTCTTATGAAGGGACTTGTTAAAAAAACAGCAAAACAAATTCATAGATAAATTCAAATGTCTCAACATAGATGCCTGGAATCTTTCCCCAATTCTAAAAGATAGCACTGGAAATGATCATGTTGTAAAATCCACGGGGATACCTCCACAGGAAGCCTAGTGGCATCAGATAATTTCATGGATGTTTTCTAAAATTATCATGAGATAAACTTTAACAATAGGAATAGATATAATACGATATTAAGAAATGTCACTAGGGAAATTTTTTCTAAGTTAACAGATGATATGGCCAGTTCATGCATCAATTATATCCAATATAATTCTGAAATTGATGATAAGGTAGAAATGGAAGCTGCCCAAAAGAACACTTTCAGCATGTCCAAATGGATTTTATACATCTGCTTCCTCTGTTATGAATATGTAATACTGATAGTTTTTTATTTTATGGATTTGTTGAAGCAGTCTCAGCTATGTAAATCTAAATATAGTTCTTATGCTTTTTTTTGGTAAACATTATCTAAGAGTTGGTAAAGGCTTTCGGCAAATATTTTTCTCCATCAATATAAATTAACATGAATGTATACAAAAAATTACTGAGAAAGGTTATCAACTTTTGCTTTTTAGTAAATGAATGGGCAAATAACCAGTGTATATCAAGCAGGTAAAAAATAATTGGAAGATCACAGTTTAGGCCAGGAGAAATCTTTGTATGTCTTTCTATGTCCTCCCTTTTGAATCTGTATTTCCCAGGTACAAAGAGCAGTTCTTCCCTGAATTATCCACCTAATTACAGAAGTCGAAGACAGAAAAAATGAAAAAGAAGGTGACCAAACTTGAATTAATTCCCAAGCTATTTATCTTAACACTTGGATTTAACACCCAGCACTGTATTTTGCATACCACATTATCACAGGGTTAATCCCAGAACCAAACTTGATTCACTGGAGCTTAGCTGTTCCATGGAAAGCAGAAGTCTTGGCTATTCCATTATTGCTCACAAACTTTTGAAATGGCAAGAAAAAATATACAGAATATGTATTTTTAAAATATTTAATAACTGTAGGAAATGCTCATCATATATATATTATGTGACACATGATATTATAGAAAATGCACGAATAGTATATATTAAATGTTAAGAGTGCATGTGTATGTGTGTAAGCCAGGAAAATAACCAATAACAAACATCAAAACTTCAATATTCAATATCCCTGGAAGATAGTAATATAGTTGACTTTTATTATATATTTCTGTGGTTTACAGTTCCTCCATGCCAAGCATATATTGTCTTTATAAGTAGGAAATATAAAATAAAGGTATTTAAATGTAAGTATAAAATTTGTCATAATGATTCTGATGTATTTTGGGTTTATAAATTAATACATTTCTTATTTTAACATTAATAAACTTATAAAATATTTAATACTTTACAGCACAAGCAATTCTCAGTTATAGCAAGTGCTTGTTTTATAGTGGAAAATAAAATAGAGAAAGATTTAGGCAGTTTTGTAGCCACTTAAATACTAAAAGAGCATGATGGAATATATTATCAGTTCCTAGTCAGCCAAAATTTAAGCATACTGTTTAAAAGTTTCATTTACTTATTTTGTTGTTGTTGAACAGAAATATATATATATGTGTGTGTGTATATATATCTATATATAGAGAGAGATATATAGATATCTACATAGCTATGTATAACAGATAGATATAGATTTTTTTTTCGGTGAGGGGTGTTTAAATGATAAATTGAAGAAATCTCACCAGAGTAAACATTGTCTTGTTAAAAAGAAAAACCAAACAAACAAACAAAAACCTTAAGGTTAAAGTTCAGTTAATATGTTCTAATAAAAAATGATTGTTACCTTTTCATTAAAAATGATTATGTGTGAACATTTTAATACTATTTGAATCTACAATTACATATAAAAATAAAACTTTAAAAATTGATCTGTATTTATGAATGGCATGGCATACAATTTAATAATTTCAAGTGTTATCAAATTAATGTAAGTTTATAGACTGCATAATAATTTGAAACATTTTTCTAAAATATAAACATTTTTAGTTTTGTGAGAGGAGATTAAAAGTGGTGTGAGTTTGGAGGTGTGAGTTTAGATGTCTATTTTAAGTTGTGTGGATGTAAGAGTGAGAGGGAGAAAGACAATGGGTGGGGACAGGGAGGGAGAGAGTGAGAAAGAGAAGGAAATGGGGCAATACTCTGTGTGAATGTGTGTGTGTGTGTGTATATATGTATGGGGAGCAGTAGTGATTCATGTCCAATGAGCATGAATGTGTCTAAGGGTGAATGAACATGAGGATGTGTGGGTGCACATGTGAGTGAGAGGATGGCTGTGGTTATGCATGTGTTATTCACTATACCGTTCTGTAAAAATTAAATCTGTGGCTAAGTATGGAAAACACTTCCTCTTAAAGGTCCACAATGTATGTATATATGAGAGGGTCTTTTTAAATAAATGTATTTAAAGGTTTTATCCAAACTTACTTGAACAAGTGATACTTATATTCATGCAAAGCATGTTGTCGGCCTATGGAACTGGAAAGAAACATACTTTGGTAAATAGGTGTATAGGTGTAGGACATTACATGCTGAGAATCCATGTGGGCCCTGTCTACCCTGCAGTGTGACTCCACAATAGGGCAGAAGTAGTGGAGGCTGGGGGGAGTGATTGGCTGTGAAGAACAAAGTGATTGGCTGTGAAGTTTTGCACTCAAGGCTGCATCTGAGCAGAGCAAGGGAAACAATTGTGGGTTCCTGCACAGGCAGTACACTGGAAACAGCTGAGACCTCTGTCTGCAGCCAACATGAGCCAAGAGCCCTCATGGTCCCCCTTACTTCAGCATTCTCTGTCTCTGGGGCAAGGGTCCTGATGCTGGGATAGGAGAAACCACATGCTTAAAGGGAACAGAGTCAGCTCAGGCATGAACCTCAGGACTTCTGCTCCAGCAACTTGGGATCAGACCCTGCCCCGATAGGGTAGTGATAGGCCCTGAACAGAGGGGAAGTCCCACCTCACACCCAGCTACAGCTCTAGCCCCTCCATCTCTAGCCCCACACGTACTAAGGTGATAGCTTCCAGCACACCCTGAGAAATGATGTGACTTGTGTCCACATCAAATCCAGGTCTCCAACCAAAGGCATTGGGAACATGAAGTCTTTATAAGAATGCTTCCATATAAGAACACCCCTTCAAGACTGCAATAGGTAACTGTTTCAACTAAATTTATAGAGGCAGAGAAGCTAAGCAAAATGAAAAGGCAGAAACTCCTTTTCATTTCAAGAGAAAACCCCTGAAAAAATAATGAAACAGAAATAAATAACTTACCAGATAAAGAATTCAAAGCATTGGTATTAAAAATGTTAACTGAATTAGGGAGAAAAGAATAGATGAACACTGAGAATTTTAACATGGAGCTAGAAAATGTAAAAAAGACCCAATCAGAAGTGAAGAATTCAATAACTGAAAAAAAAAAAAATAATACCAGAAGGAATAAATAGCAGACTAAGTGATTAAGAAGAATGCATAAGTGATCTGCAACACAGAATGATAGAAATCACCCAATCAGAACAGCAAAACAAACAAACAAAAACAACAACAAATCAAAGCTTAAGTGATCTCTGGGTTAACATTAAGCTTAGCAACATTCATATTATAGGGATACAAGAAGAAGAGGGGGGGTATAGAAAGTGTATTTGAGGAAATTATTGCTGAAATCTTTCCAAACTTGAAGAAGGAAACAAATATCTGTGTACAGGAAGCACAGAGGATCCCAAACAAAATGAACCAAACAGACCCACACCAAGACATAATTAAAATGACAAAAGTTAAAGAGAGAATCTAAAGGCAGTAAGAGAAAAACAGTCATATACAAAGGAACCCCTGTAAGGCTATCAGCTGATTTCACTGCAGAAACTTTGCAGGCCAGAGAGTAGTGGCATGATATATTCAAAGTGCAGAAGTGAAAAACCTACAACCTAGGATACACTACCCAGCAAGATTATCATTTAGAATTGAAGGATAGATAAAGAACTGAGATAAGTAAAAACTAACAGAGTTCATGAATACTAAACCTATTCTAAAAGAAATGGTAAACAGTCTTCTCAAGTGGAAAAGAAATAAGAATCTATAGAAAAGGAATTGTCCCATTGGGACTTAGGAAAGGCAAATATGTAGTAAGGACTGAGGATCAACCACTTAAATGTGCCATTTCAAAGATTAAAAGACAAGAAATCATAAAAGCAACTATAACTACTAAAAACAGTTAAGGAATAAACATGAAGATGTAAAATATGACATCAAAAAACCCAAAATGTTGGGTAGGGGAATAAAACAAGTAGGTCTTTTAGAGTGTTTTTGAACTTAAATGACTACCAGTTTCAAACAAGCAGATATAGGTCAATATATGAACCATATGTTAAGCATAAATCAAAAACCTGCAATAGATACACAGAAACTAAAAAGAAAGGAACACAAACATCCTACTAAAGAAAATCATGAAACCACAAGGGAAGAAACAAAAAGAAGAAATGAACAGGAAAACTACAAAAATAACCAGAAAACATAATGAAATGACAAAAAGTATATAGCTATCAATAATTTATTTAAATGTCAATGGAATAAGTGTTCCAATTATAAGAGAAAGGGTGGCTAATTGGGGAAAACAAAACAAAAAAATGAAACAGGAACCTTCTATATGTCGCCTACAAAAAGTCACTTCAGAGCTAAAGACACAGATTGAAACTGAGGGTGTGGAAAACAATATTTCATGCAAACAGAAATGCCAAGAAAGCAGAGGTAGCAAAATTCATATCAGACAAAATAGACTTTAAAACAAAGGCTATAACAAAAAACAGAAAAGGCCATTATATAATGATAAAGGGATCAAAACAAAAAGAGGATATTACACTCAACATATATATACCCAACATAGGAGAACTGAAATATATAAAGAAAATAACAGACATAAAGGGAGAAAGGGACAACAGTACAATAATAGTAGGGGACTTAAACACCACACTTGTATCAATGGACAGATCATGCAGACAGAAAATCAGTAAGGCAGCAGTGATCTTAAATGTCACAGTAGACTAGTTGCAGTTATTAGATATCTATAGGACATTATATCCAAAAACAGATTACACATTATTTTCAAGTGCACGTGGAGATTTCTCCAGGATAGATCACAGGCTAGGCCACAAAACAACTGTCAACAAATTTAGGAGGACTGAAATTATATCAAGAATTTCCTCTGATCACAACAGTGTAAAAGTAAAAATAAATTACATAAAGAAAAATGGGAAAAGAAAAAAACACGTGGAGACTAACCAACATGCTACTAAAAAACCAAGAGGTCAATGAAGTAATCAAAGAGGAAGCCAGAAAATACCTTAAGACAAACAAAAATAGAAACACAACTCTCCAAAATCCGTGAGATGCAGCAAAAGCAGCTCTAAGAGGAAAGTTTACAATGATTCACACCTTCCTTAACAAACAAAAAAATCTCAAACAACCTAACTTACCACCTAAAAGAATTATAAAAAGAAGAAACCAGGCCCTAAGTCAGCAGAAGGAAGGAAATGCTGAAGATCAGAGAGGAAATAAATAGAGAACAACAACAACAAAAACAATATAAAATATTAATGAAATCAAAACCTGTTTTTTTAAAAAAAAACATTTAACTATGTTCCCCAAGAAGAAAAAGAGAGGGGACTGAAATAAAAGAAGAAATGAAAGAGGAGAAATAACAACTGATACCACAGAGATACAAAAAAAAAATCATTAAAAAATACTATGAAAAATTTTATGTCAACAAATTGGACAACCTAAAAGAAATGGACAAATTTCTGGAAACATAAACCTGACAAGACTGAGTCAAGAAGAAATGGATTTGAACAGATTAATCACTAGTAGTAAAATTGAATTAATAATTTAAAAAACTCCCAGAAAACAAAAAGTCCAAACCAGATGGCTCCACAGAGGAACTCTACTAAAAATATTAAGGAAAAGTAATACTTATCCTTCTCAAGCTATTCCAAAAAACTGAAGGGACAGAACACTCCCAAATTCATTCTACAAGGCCACCATGACCCTGATGCCAAAGCCAGACAAAGACACTATCAAAAAAAGTTACAGGCCAATGTCTTTGATGAACATAGATGCAAAAGTCCTCAACAAAATATTAGAAAGCGAAATTGAACAATATGTAAAAAGGTTCATACTCCATGGTCAGTTTGGATTTATTCCAGGGTCACAAGGATGGTTTCAATATTTGCAAATAAGTCAGCATAAAACATCACATTAACAAAAAGATGGGTAAAAATCACATGATCATCTCAATAGAAGGAAAAAAGCATTTGACAAAATTCAACATACATTCAACGTAAAAACTTTCATCAAAGTGGGTATAGAAGGCACATATCTCAACATAAAAAAGGCCATTTATGACAAACCCACAGCTAACATTAACTCAATGGTGAAAAGCTAAAAACCTTCCCACTAGATTCAGGAGCAAGACAAAGATGTCCACTCTTGCCACTTCTATTTAACATACTTCTATTTAACATATGGAAGTCCTAGCCATAGCAATCACAAAAAAGAAATAAAATGCATCCAAATTCAAGGGAAGAAGTAAAACTGTCGCCATTTGCAGATGATATCATACTTTATATAGAAAACCCTAAAGTATCAACCGAAACACTATTAGTACTAATAAATGAATTCAGCAAAGTTGCAAGATACAAGATTATATATACAAAAATCTGTTGCTTTTCTATACACGAATAATAAACTGTCAGAAAAAGAAAGTTTAAAAAATCCTATTTAAAATTACACCAAAGAGAATAAAACAACAAGGAATAAACTTAACCAAGGAGGTGAAAATACTATACTCTGAAAACTATAAAGCATTAATGAAGGAAATTGAGGATGATACAAAGAAATGGAAAGATATCACATGCTCTTGGATTGGAAGAATTAATATTGTTGAAATGTACTTCTCAAAATAATCTACAGATTGAATGCAATCCCTATCAAAATACCCATGACATTTTTCACAGAACTAGAATAATCCAAAAATTTATATGGAGCCACAACAGACCCCAAACTGACAAAGCAATCTTGAGAAAAAAAAGAACAAAGCTGGAGGTGTCACCCTCCCTCACTTCAGACTATTTTACAAAGCTACAGTAATCAAAACAGCACAGTAATGGCACAAAAACAGACATATAGAGCAATATATCAGAATAGAGAATTCAAAAATAAACCCTCATACCTATGGCTGATTAATCTTCAACAAAGGAGGCAAGAATATACAATGAAGCAAAGACTGTGCACTGGGAAAAGTGGACAGTTACATGTAAAACAATGAGATTTAGAACATTTCCTTACACCACATACAAAACTAAACTAAAATGGTTTAAAAACCTGCATATAAGACCTGAAACCATAAAACTCCTAGAAGAGACAATTGGCAGAACACTCTTTGACATAAACCTTAACATTTTTTTTGATCTGTCTTCCAATGCAAAAGAAATAAAAGCAAAAATAAACAAATGGGACCTGATTAAACTTAAAAGCTTTTGCATAGCAAAGGAAACCATCAACAGAACAAAAGGACAACCTATGGAATCAGAGAACTTATTTGCAAATGATATAACTGATAAGGGGTTAATATCAAAAAATATATAAACAACTCATAAAACTCAATATCAGTAAAACAGCCCAGTCAAAAAATGGTCAGAAGACCTAAATGAAGACATTTTTCCAAAGAAGACCTTCAGATGGCTAACAGGCACATGAAAAGATGCTCAACATTGCTAATTATTAGAGCAGTGCAAATCAAAACAACAAGGAGATATTAAAGCACATGTGTCAGAATGACTGTCATCCAAATGTCTAGAAAAGCAAGTGTTGGAGAGGATGTGGAGAAAAGGGAACCCTCATACACTGTTGCTGGAAATGTAAATTGGTACAGCTACTATAAAAAAAATGCAGAATTTCCTCAAAAAACTATAAATAGAGCTACCACATGATCCAGCAATTCCACTCCTGGGTATATATCTGGAAAAAACAAAAACACTATTAGTAGCAGCACTATTTACAATAGCCGAGATATGAAAGTAACCCAAGTGTCCATCAAAGGACGAATGGATAAAGATATATATATATATGTATATATATATATACGTATATGTATATAATGTATCCATGCACACACACAAAATGGAATATTACTCAGCCATAAAAGAATGAAATTCTGCCATTTGCAACAACATGGATGGACCTAGAGAATATTATGCTTAGTGAAATAAGTCAGAGAAAGACAAATACTATATTATATCACTTATATTTGGAATATAAAAAATAATTGAATGTATATAGCAAAACAGAAACAGACTCACAGATGTAGAAAAGGAACTGTTAAAAGGAGGGACATTATATCCATTAGCTGCAAAATATTACCTTGAAGCACTCTGTTCTTAACAATTTTGTTGAATCAAGGTAAAGAAGTATGTGTGGTTCTCAGAATATATGACTCCCTTTCAGAGTGTAGTATGTATATATTGCATGCATCAACTGGAATTTCTGTAATTCTCTGAGAGGTACATTGATATATTTCCTGCAAGTCTCACATCTACTTTATAGAACATCTAATATCTCTGATATCTGTAGGCATTCTTGTATATCACCTCTCCTGTGATCCCACAGTGTCCAGTATAATTTGCTATCATCATTTTCTAATATATACTGGCATTATTTAGTTATAAAATTCCACACACATTTATATAATTGTATAGGTATTAGAAATTAATTTCATCAAAGCAGGAACTCTCTCTCATCATCTTTGTATTCCCAGTCATTGAGCTTACTACCCGGCAAACAGAAAGCATTCAAAAATGTTTTTTGAGTGAATGATGAATGTCTGAACTTCCACAAAACTACTCCCATAGACAAAAGACTAGTAGACATTTCATTTTTCACTAAAGTTTCCAAAAAATGAAACTCTGAGTGTTAATAATTTCAAAACCAAAAAGTGACTAGTTATCACAATCTAGAAATCAAGTGTCAACATTCAATCATAAACTTGGGATAGTAGGTATAATCTGAGATAGAATCAAACAAGAAAGACAAACAATGATTTTTAAGATGTCTGGTGGATTGTATTCCTTTTAACCAAAGACCATGCAGTCATAGAAAGGACAGTTAATTTTTTTTAAAAAAAGATGAGTTCTATTAATGAATTATTAACTTATTTGCTCTAAATTCTGGACAAATCTTTATCTCTCACACCTTCATTTTTCTCATCTTTTAAAAAAGTAAAATATTAATGTCTACTAAGTTTAATTTGTGTAAAATGTATTAAGAAATATGTATGTTATTTTTTATAGTTGTGTTGAATATTAACCTCATTTCTTGTATGATTTTAATTGTGTTTTATTTTATGCCTATTATGTACACCAAACTGTGTGGGTCAATATGAAAATTACAGAAATATTCAGGATATATTCTGTTTTCACAAGCTTAAAATCTAGGATATATAAATGGATTTTTCAGAAAGGAAAATAAAGTTCAGATTGTTTTAAATTAAAACATTTAGGTCAATAGTACATCTTCTATAAACAATATTAGGTTTTTAAAACTATTTATTGTGTCAAAAATTTCCTGGCAGGAAGTTTTTAAAGGAAGTAAACTTACATGGCCCTAATTATTATCAGAAGAAATTATATCAAATTCTCTTGGCAGTGCATCATTTTTCAACGTAAATTCTAAGAACAGAAAAACATTGTTGGATGTTTTTATAGAGGATTGAATGGATGATATTTAGACAGTGTCCTCAGTATCTTGGTTTGAGTATAAAGGCAGATGTAAATCTCATACTGTTTAGATTTGTGATGATTTAGTAGAAACTTTCCAGAATATCTGTAGATAGAACATTGAAATTCAACCCAGTGAAAATTTGTGCTACACATACATAAAGAAATGGTACGGTTGTGTAGCCTTATAGTGAACCAAATTTATCCCCCAAATGGAAGTTGAAGTACCATACGTCTGAAGTCAGCTTACTTAAGTATCACTTGTGGTGGTATTTTGTAAAGTTTTGCCTGTAACAAAGAAGCGCTGAAAGATTGAATGATTTATATATGACATAAAGACAGTAGTAGGTTATATACAATTATATTTTTGAATGGTTAAAATGATAATACTTATTTTTTAATTGAAAGTAGGGGAAAATGTATATGCAACTTGATGATAACTAAACATGTGGTAATATTTCCATATCTTTTTAAAATTTTTTTTTATTGAAGTATAGTTAATTTACAGTGTTGTGTTAGCTTCAGGTGTACAGAAAAGTGATTCAGTTATACAAACATATACATAATATAATATATATATTCTTTGTCAGGTTCTTTTCCCTTGTAGGATATTACAAAATATTGAGTCTAGTTCCCTGTGTTATACAGCAGGGCCTTGTTGGTTATCTATTTTATATGCAGTAGTGTGTATATGTTAATCTTAAACTCCTAATTTATCCCTTTCTCTGCTTTCCCCTTTGGTAACAATAAGTTTGTTTTCTATGTCTGTGGGTCCATTCCTGTTTTGTATATAAACTCAATTGTATCATTTATTTAGATTCCACATATAAGTGATATCCTATGATAAAATTTGTCTTCATCTGTCTTACTTCACTTAGTATGATAATTTCTAGGTCCATCCATGTTTCTGCAAATGGAATTATTTCTTTTTGTTTTTGTGGCTGAGTAATATTCTCTTGTATACATATATCACATTTTCTTTATCCATTCATCTGTCAATGGACATTTAGGTTGCTTTGATGTCTTGGCTATTGTAAATAGTGCTTCTATGAACATTGAGGTGCACATATCTTTTTTTACCATATGCTGGTAAAATTCAGAAACTTCTTTAAGCTGTCAGAAAAAAATACATTTGAGAGTCTTTCCGCTTATCCATCTTAAATACATGATATAAGAAGAAATTTTTGAAACATTCAGAATAGAATGTAAATAATAATAAAATTTATCACCTAGAGTGAGAACAGAAATTTTCTTTGCACTAGAAATGAAGCAAAAAATTTAAATCACCAGGCAAATATGAGAGACAGCCCTGAGTGAATATATTCCCTGAGTGAAGCCAGATGACTTGACTTTAGGCTCTTGAACATGCTAACAAATTTTCACCACACTGCATGGGTAATTGGGGGAAACTAGTCCTCCAGTTAACCAGGAAAGAGACTGTCATATTTTGATCCAGACATGAAAATTGTAAAGTATACATAGGCCAAGCTCTCAGAACAATTAATATGTGTTTAAGTAGTAATCTATAAACTCTGAGTCAACTGATGTGTTGAGTTACTGCAAAGCTATCCATCAGTGAGTATCCAGCCTATTAAGAGAGTAAGAAAAACAATAAATTCACTCATTCACAATGAGCAATCAAACAAAAATTTGCAAAACTATGAAAGTCCTAGAAACTTAAGGGAAAACCTATATTACCTTCAGAATGGTGATTACTTTTTAGGTACAACACCAGAAAAAATGATCCATGAAAGAAATAAGTGACAAGTTTGATTTCATGAAAATTGAAAATGTTTATACTGTGAAAGGTTATGTCAGGAAAATTGGAAGACAAATCACAGACTTGGAGAAAATATTTGCAAAAGATACATCTAAAAAAGACTATATCTAAAATATGCAAAGAATCCTTAAAACTCAACAATAAGAAACACCTAGATTAAAAATGGGCTAGCGACCTCAACATACGTTTCACCAAAGAAGATATACAGATGGCAAAAAAAAGCATATGACAAAATGCTGCAACTCATAAGTTATCAAGGAAAAATGAATTTAAAAAGCAATGAGATACCGCTGTACACCTAGAATGACCAAAATCTGGAACACTGACAACACCAAATATAAAGCAACAGGAACTCTCATTTATTGTTGGTGGGAGTACAAAATGGTACAGCTACTTTGCAAAACAGTTTGGTAATTTCTTATAAAACTAAACATAGGATCCAACAATTGTACGCCTTGGTATTTACCCAATAACAACTTATGTCCACATAAAAACCTACATACAAATATTTATAGAAGCCTCATAATTGCCAAAACTGGGAAGCACTAGATGAATGGATAAACAAACTGGTATACCCAGATGATAGTATACTATTCAGCACTAAAAGGAGATGAGCTATCAAGCCATGAAAAGATATTGAGAAAGCTTGAATGCATACTACTAAGTGAAATAATCCAGTATGAACAAAGCTATATACTTTATGATTCCAACTATTTGATATTCTGCATGAGGCAAAACTATGGAGACAGTATAAATTTCAGTTGTTGCCAGTGTTGGGTTGTGGGAATGAGGATTGATGAACAGGGTAAGAACAGAGGATTTTTAGGGTATTAAGAATCTCTGTATGATACCATAAGATGGATACATGTCATCATACATTTGTTCAAACCCATAAAATGTACAACATCAAGAGTGAATAGTAACATAAACTATGGTCTTTGAGTATGTTGTGTCATTTTAGTTTCATTAATTCTAACAAATGTACTATGATGTTCAATGATTCGATGATGGAGAAGTCTATGGAGAAAGGGATATATAGAAAATCTCTGAACTTCCCCTCAATTTTACTATGAACCTGCTCTAAAAAATAATATCACAAATATACAGTGGTGTTTTTCAATGTCCAGATATGATTTATAGGCTCAATGATATAGGACCAACTGTATTGGTGACCATTGTATCTTTACAGTCTCTAAACACCAATTAATACTTAGCATCATTAAAAGTGTGAGGGTAGAAAACAAAACTTCTCCTTTACCACTGTGTGCTAATTTAGCTTTGAGTAAGAACATATTTATGAAAGCAAATTCATGAAAACTCTGAAGTTTGGAGACATTTTTGGAAACATAAATTCATTTTACTCTAATTCCAGTTTTGGTATTTATCACAGATAATCTCAATAATCCAAGAGTAGTAAAAAGGAGTTACTAATATTTACCTCACAGTGATAATTTAGGCCCAAAATAAAAAATTATTTTGTGAAACTTCTTTGTAAGGTATATAGTGCTATATTTACAGATTCGTTAATGCCAATTACAAAAGGTGTGGGATAGTTATATGAAGTCTGACTGAAAATAAGGATTTTCCTATCTGAGAGGAAAAAAAGTGTTTGTTTGGAATCTATACAAACATATACTATATACACATATTCTAGAATATTAGATGCAACTATAATAGCGTGTTGTATAACACTCTATATAGAAACCTTATGACTATGACTGTATGATTCAAGGAGACATAATGAGTTCAACTATAAGTTTATATAGTTTGGCCATATGAAGACTTTGCTGATCTGTATTGCATTATTCAGACAAAGCAATATGTTTTGCTCTTTGCTCCTAGCTTTAGGTATTGAAATCTTGAATATAAAGCACACCCTTAGCCTTCTAATCTGATTATCCTATTACTTTTGTTTTTGTAACAAAGCATAAACTCACTAAGAAAATATATGTAGCTCAGTCTTGTGTAAACCAAAGCATTATGTCATATTCATCCAAAGTTACCTGGAAATTAACAGAAACAAATTCTTGAGCATTTCCAAAAATACTGCTTCCCATTTGTTTAGCATAAATTCCTCATGGTGTACAGTTGACTCTTGAACAACAGGAGTTTGAACTACAAGGGTTCACGTATATGCAGATTTTTTTTTTTCAGTAAATATACAGTTGGCCTACCATGTTTGTGTTTCTACATCCATGGATTAAACCAATAGTGGTTGTTGTACTATGTCTATGATCCTCAGTTGGTTGAATCCGAGGATGCAGAATCCACATATTCAGATGGTCAACTATGGGACATGAGCATCCATGGATTTTGATATGTACAGTGGGTCCTGGAAACAATCCCCCATGGATACCAAGAAACAACGGTAGTACGCTATTCTACTCATTTTGAAATTATTCCACTAGCATGATGACATCAAGAGCCTCATGGTGTTGCCACTTTACTGATAACAAACAGGACAGACTGGACTGCAGAAGGATGACACTCTGTGCTACTTTGCTACAGTTGGGTTTTAAATCCTTCCTAAATTCTCCTTTGTTCAACTGAGACTAAGTTATTAAATTTAGTAGCAATTTAAACAAAGGTTTTGGGAAAATTAAAAGAAATAAATCCCTGGTTGTATCTGTTTCTTGTTTCCTTTAGTTTGAATATACTTTTCAAAATGGTTATGATGAAAGACTTCTAATTGCAATGATGAAAAATCAAAACTAAAATCAGTAAATCCTTTTATGTAAAACATTTTCCTTATGGATTTGCTACATATACTTAATTAAATTATTGATTCTTCAAAAACTTAACTAAAATGTTTGAACATTATTCTGCACATGTCCTGCAGAAACTAGTTTTTTTTCTTTTCATTTCCTATAAAAAAAGTCAAAGCATCTATATTTTGGACTCTCTGCAACACCTCCTCCACACGCACACACATGCATTCACAAACACAGCATGCACAGATCGGAAAACACTTGGGATGGAGGGATAGTGTGGTACAGCTGGAAGTTAGTTTGTTGAAGCTGTGTATTGAGGCCAAAGGAACCTCTTTTTGCTTGAAAGAGTGCATTGGTTATGCAAAAGGAAATTAGAACTACGAAATATATTTGATGACAAGTTTCAACTTAGAATTTCTGCCTCTTGCAATTTCTGTCAGAGACAGAATTCTCATCAAAACAGGAAGCTTATTACAGAATGTACAGGACAACTAGATTGAATCAGGGCTTTAGCTCTGGCTTTTTAAGTAAATGTTATTATACCAACACTTTTCAGATATAGACATTGATATGGATATGTATTGCTATAGTGATCTTGGAAGTGTAGGTATTGCCAGGGATATCTTGGTTTCAGATTCATAGGAGCAAAAATGTGTTACATGGAGAATGATTAAGAGGTAGATATAAAATCTTCAGCATTAAACTCCAGTGTTTATCCTTAAACCACTAATTAATGAGTGAATAAGACATATTCTTTCATTTTGGCACTCTATTCTTGGGAGTCTTCTCTCTTGATAGGTAAAAGACTTGTGATTGTGCATTAAAACTAGTATGGGACTCATTTCCTTGTAGAGGGCTATCAATTTTACCTTCTCTTTCTCATCCTCTTTGCTCTTTGAGAGTGGTTAGAAGTGAAAAGGGATTGTGCTAAATCAGGTCAAACCTACAGCTGAGAAAATCGCTGATTTGTTATTTTCCTAACCAGATCTCTGTCTCAGGCCATGCCAGTGCTCCTCTCTGTATTAATATTTCTGACCATGAATGCAAAACCTCTCACCTATCAGAAGCTCAGTGTCATATTTACTTGACAAATTCTCTTATCCTAAGCATGCCATAAAGTTGGTACTACAGTACTCATGCTCAAATAGTCCACCCAGATTGCTGCAATGCTGTATTACCTGAAAACCCAACAAACTGTAATGACTGAGCTGCTTTAATCAAAGCAGCAGGGTCAAGAGTTGCTTTTTTTTGGTCCTTGGATATAAGACAATTTTGCATAAGCTCAGTATGATATAGTCACCAAGATCAAATATCTTTCATCCTTGGAAGAATGGACTTCATAAAATATCTAGTTTCTGATTAGTCATCACTTCAGAGATGATAATGCCCTCAACATGTTCATATCTCCAGTGGTTTATCTAGACTCGTGCAGCCACTCATTATGCTCCTCCCATTATACATCCTCCCTCCTCAGGATATGATTTAGTTATTTTAATAACTCACCTCTAAAATGCCCAATGATGATGCCTTTTGAAAAAAGCAAACAAGCAAGCTTCTCTAAAAATTACATTTGAGTTAAATCTGAGAAGAAATCTTAATAAAAGCATATCAAGGAACTTATACAGTTGGGTAAAATTTGAGTTATTCCTTGATTATAGGAGTAGACTTATTGTTAACCATAACAAATAAAGAGAGTTGAAGTATTTTTTTTTGTAAAGTGGAAGATAGGCATGCTTAAAAGTATAACAAAAATGAAAGTACTTCGTGTTAATATTTAAGGTTAATATTCATTTTTTTCTAACCATTTTTTTAAAATTGAAGTATAGTTAATTTACAATGTTGTGTTAGTTTCAGGTGTACAGCAAAGTTATTCAGCCATATATATATATATATATATATATATATATATAACTTTTTAGATTCTTTTCCATTATAGGTTATTACAAGATATTAAATACAGTTCCCTGTGCTATATAGTAGGTCCTTATTGTTTATTTTATATATAGTAGTGTGCATATATTAATCCCAAACTCCTAATTAAAAAGAATTCTGAATCAAGGTAATAGTAAAAATTGTTTTTACTGATTTTATAATTGTTTTACAGTGTGTAAATACTCATATAACTAAAAATAATAATCAGTTTTCTATTATTTGATCCCCAGGGCAGTAAGAAACAAATACTGTAAGGAAAGTGTCAACAATGTTAACTCTTCCATAAATCTAGGTCATCCAAGATTTAAAGTACTGTAGGGAAAAGCCACTACATAATAAATTTAAAGGCTCAAAGGGAACAAATCCCAAGGGTTAATTCCCACCAGGAAGAATAAAAATTTGCGATGGGTTCTGGGAAGTCCAATTATAGGAACAGACAACAAGAGATTTTCAGCCAATTTGAAACTAATTCAGTATGTTCTGGAGGGAAAAGGCAGTTGCACAGATAACATCAGCTTGAAGCTGAAAGTTGTAACCTTAGGAGAGACACTAACAAATGGGCTTATAGTTTGAGCTCCAAGGAAAGAAAGAGGATAGTGATAAAGAGAGAAACAAAGAAAGGGACAAAATTATATTCTGTCATGCTCACACTCTACAGCTAATACAATAAGTTGGAAATACTTGGATAATTCAAGGAACACATGATATATTTTGATTAAGAGGCAGTAAAAAATAAGGGCATAGAAAAGAATTGTAGGAATATGGCAAAAGCATAAAATCAGTAAAGTAAGATGGTATATATCCCAAAAGAATAAAACAAACGTCTGCTAGTCAGTGTTACAGCAGTCCATTGTTCATTTTTGTCTTTGTTCAAATGCCCTGTTTTGTGTTTCTCTTCTAGATATCCTTTTACTAAAATTGATCCGGATATGTGATTGTAGACATACACGTTCCAAACTAATATGTGATAACATACATAACAATATTTTATAATATGTTTAAAAAGAAATAAGAAAAGTTACACCAGAGCATATATTTCCCCAAAAGTGGGACATGTAGAAAAATACTGAGATTTTTACATTTACAGTATAATATTGTCAGGTTCAGACAACTTCAACTATTCCAAACATGCTTTAAATAATATCAATATTATGACAGAAAATAACACTATTTTTATTCTTTTAAATTGAAGAACATTTTACTTTTTCAACCTGCAAAAAAGAAAGTTTCATAAGGTTTATTCTGATACACTTTTCTGCTATTCTAGTCTATGAGTAAGTACATACCAAAGTTTCCAATCTTTTATTCCTGATCTATTGTTTCACTGTTTTTTTAAAAAGCATAAATTTACTAGTATTCATGGAAAGCTCTAATACCTAGAAAAATCTTTAAAATTTTGTAAGATACACATATGTAAATTAATATTTTCCTTGATCTAAAAATATATTGTTATTGGAAATGTTCACCTGCTTGAAAAACTTAAAAGTTTCTGCTTTTTCAAAGAAGTTATGACATGTTATATTTTCTGAGGAGTCACAGTATTCATAATCTGTTATTATTATAATAAAATGGTTTTATAATTATTAATAATATTTTTCACATTCAATATATATTTTAAATGTCCTGGCTCCCATGCCAACAAGGCTATATCATTTATTAAAAGTGGATTTTTATGAATTGTAACATAAAATAAGTAAAGTAATATTTATTAACAGGAGCAGAGAAAAATCACAGTTCAGTTTTCATGCCCCTGTCATGTAGAAAGTCCAGGGCAAGGTAACCTTCCTTACCATGTTACCCTTCTGAATGTATTACACTAGACAGTGATTAGAGAGTCTCATGTTGTTAGCTACTTTAAAGCAGAAACTTCTTAGAGTTAACCTCTGCTGCCTAGTATAGGAAGTTGTATTAGTTATTGGTAATTGTTTGTTGAGATAATAAAATAATGGGAATTTCCAGTGTCTGATGCAATAATTAGCTTGGATTTTCACCTTTATATGATGAAATATCAAAAATCTGTGCTTCAAGGAAGTTACTTTCCCACATAGGATGTAGAAAACCATTGGGAATTATTGCTTCTTTATTAAATGAGAAAATCCAGATAATGTGCAATATCATAAATTAAACTGAACCTCAGCAATCTGAAGTCACAAGGAAAAAACTGAATTCCAAAATGACAGGTGCCTCAGAGGAGAGATGAAACATCTGCACTGCTTCATCTTTGGTAGAGCATTGGTGGGGGGGGGGGGGGAGCAAAATCAGTTAAGGAGAAACCAGCTAAAATTTTAATAAAGCCCTAAAGGTAAAGTATAATCACCTTAGGGCGGTGGTTCTCAATCTAGGGGAATTGTGCCCTTCGGGGACATTTGGCAATGTCTGTACACATTTTTGGTTGTCACAACTGTTGTAGGTGTTGTGGACACACCCTAAGGTCATTCCCAATGATCTACACCCTCATGTTATCACCTCCCACTTGCCCTTGGTGTGGCTGCAACTTTTGTCTCCTTTTTAACCAACAGTATGGCAAAGGTGAAGGGGTATCACTCCAGTGGCTGTGTTTCATCACATAAGACTACATCTTGGCCATGGAGTGAGGGTCTCTCTCTCTCTCTCCCCCCCTCCCTCGCTCTCTCACTGGCACTAAAGAAGCAAGTTGCTATGATGTGAACAACATATAGAGAGGGCCACATGGCAGGAAACTATAGGTTGTGTCTAAAAACTGAGGGTCTCAGTCTTACAACTGCAAGAAGCTGAATCTGTCAAATATCCATGTGAGCTTGGAAGAGAAGCCAAGCACCAGATGAAAACACAGCCCAGCCACATCTTGATTGCAGCCTTGTGAAACTCTGAGCTAAGGTCTAGACTTTGGACCCAAAGAAACTGTGAGGTAGTAAATGTGCATGTTATTTTAAGCCTCTGCATTTGTGATGATTTGTTATGCAGTAATAGAAAAGTAATACAGAGTACTACTGGCATCTAGTGGGTAGAGATCAGGGACTTTGTCAGACATCCTAAAATGCACAGGAAGGCCCCCTACAACAAAGAACTGTTTGGCTCACTTGACAGTAATATGCAGATTTAGAAAATGTGGGCCAAGATAGGGGACCAAAGATAATCCCTGTCCCACAGCACCAACTCTGCCTTGGAGATGTACCCATAGTGGGAGGTGATGGCCTGTGACTATGGAAACAACTTCCCCTGTACCATTCTCTTATGTGAGTCAAAAATCTTCAGTTGATGGGAAAGGAGCAGCAAAAACCCCCTCCCCTATGTAGCCATGAAAAATCCTTTGTTTCAGGGGGAGGGGCAGAAACAAAATATATCTGCTGCTGTAAGAGATGTAGGAAATAATCCTCCCCCCAGGATCCAGGCACTGCTTTGGGAATAGCTTATAGTGAGAGAGAGAGGCACAAAACCCTTGGGCTCAAAATTCTGTGCCAATTCAAAGGAGAAGTCTTATAACACTGGGAAGGGACAGAAAACTCTTTCCTTCCCAAAACCCACCACACAAAGCAGGCAGAGTTTGGCTGCTGACAGGGAGATACAGGAATGCTAAGAAGGAAACATCCACAGGCCAAGGTTCTTAGAACCTGCCTAAGATTGAAGTTTGTGGTAGGGGAAATAACAGGCCCCCAGTGGTATCCACATCCTAATTCCAGGAACCAGTGAATATGTTACCTTACTGGCAAAAGGAACCTTGCACATGTAATTAAGGATCTTTTGATGGGAAGAGTATCACTGTGAGCTTAATGTAATGGTAAGTCTTTTTACAAGGGAGGTAGGAAGGTTGAAGCAGAGAAGGCAGTGTGATGATGGAAGCTGAGTCAGTGAAGAGCCTCTGAGTCAGTGAAGAGCCTCTGAGGCAGGAATGCAGATGGCCTCTAGATGCTGACAAAAGCAGTCTTTAGTCTTTCCTAAAGACTCCAGAAAGAACTAGCCCTGATGACACACCATGCCATTAGTTCAGTAATATGAAGTTTAAACTCGGACACACCAGGATTGTAATAAAAATGTGTGTTGTTTTAAGGCACTAAGTTTGTGATAATGTGTTACATTAGCAACAGGAAATTAATATAAGTTTGGACCAGAAGAACGAAGAAAACCCACCCCTTCATTGTGACACAAGTTCTGCTCATCAGCCTTAGAAGGCTACTAAAGCAGAGCGATGAGGGCAAGAATAGGAGAAAGATCTTTTCTATGACAAAAGTGCTTCAAACGGTGATAAGAGCTGATGCTGTAGAAGGAACAATTAGTAAAACACTCTGGCACCCCAAGTACTACACTAAGCCTAAGGTAACAACAGGAAGTTAATGAGTATTAAGATTCCTACATCCTTGCATATCTAAACATCTTTTTCTGCATCGCTTGACTGAGGGTATGATTGTTAGGTTGTGGTTCTTTTAATCTAGTAACCCATAGGTATTATTTGGGAGGTTCTAAATCTCTGTTTTATAGATAATAATTCTACATTTTAGTAACATATTCCTTCTCTTTTCAGGCCTGTAAGGCTTGATATGGACCCAATTCTAATCAAATTTACCCAGACTTCTCTACTGGTCTACAAAGGCTGAAAAGGTGGCAGAACTCAATATCTTTGGAATCCATAGATCTTCATAATCCTTATTCTGTTCCCAGGTTTGTAGCTTGCCACAAGAGAAAAACAGAATCAAGAATGTCTTTCTTCTTCAAGATTCCAAAAGAGCCCAGGGCTCCCTCATTTCCTCCTAATCATACTTATTGCTTTGTCCAGAATAGATGTAGTTGTTCTTTGAATCTGGAAAATTAGAATGGTGGGGATAAAATCCAGCCCCTATCTTCCCAGAAGCTGCTCTTCATAAAAACACTAATTTATTTTGTTTTACTTATATGACTAATACACAAATATATCATAGAAGCTTTTATTTTAAGAAGAAAAATAAGTCTGTAAGGATTGTGTATGCATTTATCTCTCCCTTCCTTCACTAAAGAGCTAATTAAAATGTCAGTAAAATAACTAAATGTTCTCCACAGAAATTTAAGAAGACAGCAGTAGATAAAAGGGTTCAACAAATTTTTAGAAGATAGTAAGCAATTGTACCTGAATTAACAGAGAGGAAGTGGCAGCATAAACCCTCCAGAAGGAAATGCTAATAGAAACAAGTCACAGGCAAATCAAAACCAAAACAGTAGCAAGCCATGAGTGAGTGACCATCAAACCCCCTTGGGAGTTTCAGGTTTTTGAGATTATCTACGGCAGAGTGCTAAAAACAGGGACATTGATTCAAATTTATTTTAGAAAATGATCATCACTGCAGTCATCATCACATGATTCTCTTCTCTCCCTAACACTTATACCCCAAAACATAATATAATATATAGAATTTTTTATACTCCTTTTTGTTTATGTGTGTTTTTTTTATGGGAGATATTATGAGTTTGTTCAAGCAGAGCAAAGGATGAGGATGAGTCAATCGATATAAAACATTGATAACATGAGGAGGATAACATGCAGGTTGGCTTTCTGATCTGTCTGAAGAGTCGTTGACTCTTCCCTAGCCCAAATCTCAGATCCATGCAAAATGCAAATAGATGCTGGTTTCTCCTTTTGCACAAAGGAAGTATCTGTGAAAACAACAACTTAATTATATTAATAGATACATATGCAGACAGTTATATTGTTGGAAACTTTCTCCTCAAAAAGTTTTCACCATAGTGTTTTGCTAAATTGTGCTAGTTAATAATCCCCCAACATACATGCACATCTACAATCACACAACCAGATTTCAATCAGAAACTTAATGCTTCACTGTTAAATATTTGTGTACTGGACAATAAAGTTTCCATTTGAAGAAATTTCTGACATGAAAGCCAAAATAAAAATGAATAAAGTAACAGAAGAAACAAATATGCCAATAAAAATAAATAGGTGAATAAACAAACAAAAAAGAATACGTATTTTTTGGTAGACTGTAGAATTAATTGCTTCCACAAAGCAAGAAAAGCATGTTTTTGAAAGAAACAGCAAGTAATAAAGAATGTCCGTAGAAACTAAATATATCAAAGCAGAAAAAGAAGGTTGAAATAAATTGGGTAATTTTCTAGAACAGTGGTCTGTAAATTCTGGTTTTTCTCTAAAGAGGCAACTAGTAAATATTTTAGGCTTTGCAGACCATACAATATCTGTGACCACTACTCAACTCTGCAATTTTAGAGGGAAAGCACCCATGGAAAATATTTAAACAAATGAGTAGGAGGCTGTGCTCCAGTAAAATTTTATAAAAACAGGCAGCAGACTGGAATTGGAATTGGTATTACTGACCCTGTCATAGGAGAATTTTTAAAAAGAAAATGAGGGAAAAAGAAAGCCAAAATTGGAGCTCAAACCCTGATATCTTATATGTAACTAAAAAAAATTCGAGAAAGAAAATAGTAAAAGCCAAGAGGAGATTACCAAAAAAATAACAGAATTCACTAGAATTAAAACCCACATCTCAAGATTAGAAAGAAAATTCAAAGTGGACTCGTGGAATATTAAGCAGAAGTAAAAACAAAAAAGCATTAATTCTACATGCCAAAATGTAATGTTTGAAATATGTTCAAACTAAATAAAAAATAACATCTACAAAATATTATGTACTTTATGGTACTGCATATATAATATATATATATATATGTATGTACACTTAATACTTACTCCTTGAATTAAAAAAAATTCCACTCACATATTTTCATATTCAGTTCTATTTTATCCTGTATTAATACATTTTTTGATAATTTGTCTCCCATAATTTTACTTACGTATTTTTAAACATCCTGTGTTTATTTTGTTTTTATATATCCCTTTCAATATTATAAAAGACAACATTTTTCAAGTTAGAAATATATGTGGAATTTCTCTTTCCTGTTAATGAGAAAGAAATGTTTTCACATATGCTGTAACTTATTGATATCTAATACTGATACATAATTACTACTTATTTTATGCTTCTGATTCATCTGTCTTTGGAAACTTTTATATTGTTTGGTATTACATATTTCTGTTTTTAATGGATTATTTTAAAGTATTTAACCAACATATTTTAGGACAAGAAGTGTTTAGTAAACAAAATCTCTTTCTTTTCATTATTGAGTTAAAATATTTTTTAATGTTGAAATTAATCTTTCCACATCAATATTCATATTGAAATAATCTTGTATTTATTTTCAAATTTTAATGTGATATAATACTCTACCATAAGTATTGAGAATACCTATAAATTCTACAAAGTAATCAGATATTAGTAAGGTAAAAATAGGACTATTTTGAGAGACAAAATTATCCTTCTGAAGTGAGTGGAAAGCAAAAACATTTAAATATTTACTTTTTTCCTGTGAATTTTATAAACATCTTTATATTATATAAATTTTAAATTAATATTTCCCTTTAATACTGAATGTTTCATATATTGTTTTGAAAAGAAATTCTTTTTTCATGTATTCATTTTTCTAGACTCAATGTAAAATTTCTTTAAAGTTTTAAAGACACTAAATCATCTGGCAAAAAGAAATCTCTCTGGGAAATTGATCTTTGAATTTATTGTTGTATATTAGCTTATCTTGCCATTTTTCTTCATTTGTTTTGTTGATTTTCTTGTTAATTTGTAAGTAAAACAGCTTTCATTTTGCAGTTTTCACTATTGATATAATTTAGTGCAACTTTTTGTGCAGAAAATGAAAACTAGAGACCAAAGTAATAAAATGGGTTAACTTTTATCACACACCTGATCAGTATATGAATCTACATTTCTTGGCACACCGTCAACTTTTTCCACAGCATCATGTTGCCTCTTTCAGATGTTATTTATTTATTTTTAAATTTTTATTGGAGTATAGTTGCTTTACAATGTTGTGTTAGTTTCTACTGTACAGCAAAGTGAATCAGCTACAAGTATACATATATCCCCTCTTTTTTGGATTTCCTTCTCATTTCAGTCACCAAAGAGCACTGAGTAGAGTTCCCTGTGCTATTCAGTAGGTTCTCATTAGTTATCAATTTTATACATAGTGTCAGTAGTGTATATATGTCAACCCCAATCTCCCAGGTCATCCCACGCCACCCCACCCCCTCCGCTTTCCCCCACCACTACCCCCTTATCCCTTGGTATCCATACGTCTGTTCTCTACATCTGTGTCTCTATTTCTAAATTAGGTCATTTGTAGAGATGTGTATGGACCTAGAGACTGTCATACAGAGTGAAGTAAGTCAGAAAGAGAAAAACAAATATCGTATATTAATGCATATATGTGGAATCTGAAAAAATTGGTATAGATCTTATTTACAAAGCAGATGTAATTTAGAATTTTAATTTTTTAATTATAATGAAATCATTTTAGAAGTTAAAATTTCTTTTACCTAACATATTTTTAGGTTCTCTAATCCATAATGAAGTACCCATTTAATGGTTATTCTATCTCTAGTTAACCGGATATTCTTTGGATTTATAGCAAAATACACATGATCCGTAAACTTCAATGTTGTATCAATAGATGGAGAAAGTGAGCTTTAATTGAGAAGAAAATGTGTAGCAGAATGGTATGGAAAGGTAGAATGGGCCGCTTGTGATTTTATAAAACAGGAAATCATTCTATAAGTACATTTTCCCAGAAACACTTTTTAAAAAAACAATTTGGTTATTTATAGTGAGTGTTTAACAGAATCATTCTGTGAGAACATGAACTGTTGATATTATTTATAGTCATTCTGGCTATTCATGCTGTCTTATAATTAGCTTCTACATGGGTTTAAAATTGTTGCAATAGTTGAACTGGAAGTAGGAGTTCACTGAGTCCTTTATGATAATCAGAAAGCTTAATACATAATCCAAATTATAGGATGATGACATCATTGAGATAATGAAAAATTAATCACTATTAAAGATACATAATGATAATTCTGATTAGAAAACAAACGTGCCCACTAAAATTTTTGAGATGCTGCTTTATCTCCATTAAAGTATACTTGCATTTGAGTGGGAGTGTTTTTGTTTATGGGGGAATTTAAATGATGAAATAGTCACTTGGGTTTGTGTTGTTTACAGTGTGAATAACTGTTAATAATTCAAGCAATTTAATCTCAATATCTATAATTTTATGATCAATCATAAATCCATTATCACTTAATCAAATCTGATTCTATGTATTATAACAATTAAAATTTAAATGCTATTTCTTTAATGCAATTGCTATTTTCAGAGGTCTCTTTTTAATACTGAAATAAAGCATCACTTGGAGTTTGTATATGGGGAGAGTTTTGAATTCTATTTTGAGAAAAATAAGTCAAGTGAGATTGTATAATAGGTTGTGGTGATATTTTGACTAAGGAAATGCATTCGTTTTTTGGCTCAAATTATCTGGAAAAGGAAGGCTCTTTGAATCTTACATATGTTTGTATATTTAGAGAACTGAGAGGCATTCTGCTCTTACTTATCGAGCCTATTCACCTTTCTCCATAGGAGTAAAAACAAACAGCTCACGAATCCATAAATACATGTTAGCTCAAGCGCAAAAAAAATAGCATTAAAATAGTGATTACTATGCATGCATATTCATATTTTCTAACGGATAAAAGCTGTACCAATTTATGTAGGTGAAGTCAAAATGGTTAAGAGTGGAAGCAAAATTAGATTAAAGTTATCACAGAAATGTCCTAAAGATGAATTAGTAATATAAAAAATATAATGAGTCAATGAATTTATATTTCGGATTACATAGGTAAATGTGATAGAGAAAAAAATTCCATTTGGTTAACCTCTTCTTTCTCTAATTATGTATCACAATGGTATGTTTAAATTTAGAGTACATATATATGTAAATGTAAATTATATAACATGTAATACTCTGTAGGTAATATAGTATCCATGTATGTTATAAATATAATTTTAATACACTTTGACATTCAGTAGGACTAATACAGGAGCCTTAGAAATGCAGTCAGCAGAGTAGCCCTTCTTAATCTTGAGCAGCAAAGGAGAGTGTAAAGAATGGAACTGATCTCCAACAGTCCCAGGACTAGTATATCAGGTGTTGCCTTCATCCTTATTGTCCAACATGACGGACAGATCCAACCATTAGAGCCTCATTCCAGGAAACAGGATAGATTGAAGGAGTGAGCTGGGGATTTCCATTACTTCCACCTACTTTGATTAAGGTAAATGAATAGGCACACACACACATATACACACACAGAGTTTCTCAGTCTTAAGCATAATAATATTTTGGTTCAGGTAATTCCTTTTTCATAAATAGATATAGACATAGATATATTACATATGTTGCATATATTTTTATTAAAAATGGAAAGATGAGTAAAATTTTAATATCAATAATCTTGGGTAGTAGAGAATTACATTTTTTTCTTTAAAGCTTCTATTTGTTCTCATTTGTAATTAATACTGAATATGTATTACTTTTATAATTAGATAGTTTAATAACTTATGGATGGATTTTTATGGCTATATATACTTATTCATAATGCTTGAATGTTTTTCTGTATTACTATCAGAATGGTATAAGACGAGAACTTTAATTTTACTATTGTTTTATTATGGTGGTACAAAATCAAATTTTCCACTAATAAAGGCAAATTTAAAAACTCATTCTGGTGAAGAATATTTCCACATCAGTGTTAACATTTTTATTGAAGCATATACACACACAACAAGGAATGAGTTACATTGAATAAAAGATGCCCACACTGTGTATTGCAACATTCAAAATTAAACTATTTACGAATATTTAATATTACTAAGAAAATATAGATTATTTCTATGCATAGATAACTTTTTGTATTATCTTGCATTGCCTGTATTACTTTCAATCCAAATTGATTGTATTAAATAATATATCTTTTAGATGAATATTGCAAAGCAGTGTTTATTTTCCTAACTTCAACACCAGGACCATTTACTTTGATATGTTATTGGAAAGACTAAAATTCAATATGAATAGTCAAAAATTAAATTAAAACTTAGAAATATTTTACTACCCAAAATAGTAATTTATAAATATCTTCAATTCAACTTAGATTATGAAACAATATTCAGCATCCAATGTCAGTGAAAAATGAGTACATTCACTGCAATTTCTTTTTATTGGGAAGATCTATCCAACACTTGAAGAGTGTTTACTCTATGCCCTAGGCACTGTTCTTAGTGCTTTCATTTATTAACTCCTTTAGTTCAAAACCACTCTAAGAAGTAGGACTATTCTTATCTCCATTTTACAATGGGGAAACCTATGGCATAAGAAGTAAATTAGTAAATGAAGCAGGCGGGACTTGAGAACACGTGGTATTTTTCTAGACTTGGAATTTTCAACAAGTGCACTTGGATATTATGGTATGTTAATATTTAAAAAGTGTTTCCAATGTAGCTCCAGTTTTTTTTTTCTTTCTTTAATTGGAGTATAATTGCTTTACAATGGTGTGTTAGTTTCTGCTTTATAACAAAGTGAATCAGTTATACATATACATATGTTCCCATATATCTTCTCTCTTGCGTCTCCCTCCCTCCCACCCTCCCTATCCCACCCTTCTAGGTGGGCACAAAGCACCAAGCTGATCTCCCTGTGCTATGCGGCTGCTTCTCACTAGCTATCTATTTTACATTTGGTAGTGTACATTTTTTTTCTTAGATTCCATATATATGTCTTAGCATACGGTATTTGTCTTTCTTTTTCTGACTTACTTCACTCAGTGTGACAGACTCTAGGTCCATCCACCTCACTACAAATAACTCAATTTCGTTTCTTTTTATGGCTAAGTAATATTCCATTGTATATATGTGCCACATCTTCTTTACCCATTCATCCGATGATGGACACTTAGGTTGCTTCCATGTCCTGGCTATTGTAAATAGAGCCGCAATGAACATTGTGATACATGACTCTTTTTGAATTATAGTTTTCTCAGGGTATAGGCCCAATAGTGGAATTGCTGGGTCATATGGTAGTTGTATTTGTAGTTTTTTAAGGAAGATCCATACTGTTCTCCATAGTGGCTGTACCAATTTACATTCCCACCAGCAGTGCAAGAGTGTTCCCTTTTCTCTACACCCTCTCCAGCATTTATTGTTTCTAGATTTTTTGATGATGGCCATTCTGGCTGGTGTGAGATGATATTTCATTGTACTTTTGACTTGCATTTCTCTAATGATTAATGATGTTGAGCATTCTTTCATGTGTTTGTTGACAATCCGTTTATCTTCTTTGGATAAATGTCTATTTAGGTCTTCTGCCCATTTTTGGATTGGGTTGTTTGCTTTTTTGTTATTGAGCTGCATGAGCTGCTTATAAATTTTGGAGATTAATCCTTTGTCAGTTGCTTCATTTGCAAATATTTTCTCCCATTCTGAGGGTTGTCTTTTGGTCCTGTTTATGGTTTCCTTTGCTGTGCAAAAGCTTTGAAGTTTCATTAGGTCCCATTTGTTTATTTTTGTTTTTATTTCCATTTCTCTAGGAGGGGTCAAAAAGGATCTTGCTGGGGCTTCCCTGGTGGCGCAGTGGTTGAGAGTCCGCCTGCCGATGCAGGGTACATGGGTTCGTGCCCCGGTCCGGGAGAATCCCACATGCCGTGGAGCGGCTGGGCCCGTGAGCCATGGCCGCTGGGCCTACGCGTCCAGAGCCTGTGCTCCACAACGGGAGAGGCTGTGGCAGTGAAAGGCCCGCGTACCGGAAAAAAAAAAAAAAAAAAAGGATCTTGCTGTGATTTATGTCATAGAGTGTTCTGCCTATGTTTTCCTCTAAGAGTTTGCCAGTTTCTGGCCTTACATTTAGGTCTTTAATCCATTTTGAGCTTATTTTTGTGTATGGTGTTAGGGAGTGATCTAATCTCATACTTTTACATGTACCTGTCCAGTTTTCCCAGCACCACTTATTGAAGAGGCTGTGCTTTCTCTACTGTACATTCCTGCCTCCTTTATCAAAGATAAGGTGACCATATGTGCGTGGGTTTATTTCTGGACTTTCTATCCTCTTCCATTGATCTATATTTCTGTTTTATTGCCAGTACCATACTGTCTTGATTACTGTAGCTTTGTAGTATAGTCTGAAGTCAGGGAGCCGTATTCCTCCAGCTCCATTATGCTTTCTCAAGATTGCTTTGGCTATTCGGGATCTTTTGTGTTTCCATGCAAATTGTGAAATTTTTTGTTCTAGCTCTGTGAAAATGCCATTGGTAGTTTGATAGGGATTGCATTGAATCTGTAGATGGCTTTGGGTAGTAGAGTCATTTTCACAATGTTGATTCTTCCAATCCAAGGACATGGTATATCTCTCCATCTATTTGCATCATCTTTACTTTCTTTCATCAGTGTCTTATAATTTTCTGCATACAGGTCTTTTGTCTGTTAGATAGGTTTATTCCTAGATATTCCTAGATATTTTATTCTTTTTGTTGCAGTAGTAAATGGGAGAGTTTTCTTAATTTCACTTTCAGATTTTTTTATCATTAGTGTATAGGAATGCCAGAGATTTCTGTGCATTAATTTTGTATCCAGCTACTTTACCAAATTCATTGAATAGCTCTAGTAGTGTTCTGGTGGCATCTTTAGGATTCTCTATGTATAGTATCATGTCATCTGCAAACAGTGACAGCTTTACTTCTACTTTTCCAATTTGGATTCCTTTTATTTCCTTTTCTTCTCTGATTGCTGTGGCTAAAACTTCCAAAACTATGATGAATAATAGTGGTGAGAGTGGGCAACCTTGTCTTGTTCCTGCTTTTAGTGGAAATGGTTTCAGTTTTTCACCATTGAGGACAATGTTGGCTGTGGGTTTGTCATATACAGCCTTTATTATGCTGAGGTTCTTAAGGTAGGATTGTATTGCTATACACTTCCCTCTTAGAACTGCTTTTGCTGCATCCCATAGGTTTTGGGTCATCATGTCTCCATTGTCATTTGTTTCTAGGTATTCTTTGATTTCCTCTTTGATTTCTTCAGTGATCACTTCGTTATTAAATAGTGTATTGTTTAGCCTCCATGTGTTTGTATTTTTTATAGACCTTTTTCTGTAATTGATATATAGTCTCATAGCATTGTGGTCGGAAAAGATACTTGATACAATTTCAATTTTCTTAAATTTACCAAGGCTTGATTTGTGATATGATCTATCCTGGAGAATGTTCCATGAGCACTTGAGAAAAATGTGTATTCTGTTGTTTTTAGATGGAATGTCCAATAAATATCAATTAAGTCCATCTTGTTTAATATATCATTTAAAGCTTGTGTTTCCTTATTTATTTTCATTTTGGATGATCTGTCCATTGGTGAAAGTGGGGTGTTAAAGTCCCCTACTATGAATGTGTTACTGTCGATTTCCCCTTTTATGGCTGTTAGTATTTCCCTTATGTATTGAGGTGCTCCTATGTTAGGTGCATTAATATTTACAATTTTTATATCTTCTTCTTGGATCAATGCCTTGATCATTATGTAGTGTCCTTCTTTGTCTGTTGTAATAGTCTTTGTTTTAAAGTCTGTTTTGTCTGATATGAGAATTGCTACTCCAGCTTTCTTTTGATTTCGTTTTGCATGGAATATCTTTTCCATCCCCTCACTTTCTGTCTGTATGTGTCCCTAGGTCTGAAGTGGGTCTCTTGTAGACAGCATATATATGGGTCTTGTTTTTGTATCCATTCAGCCAGTCTGTGTCTTTTGGTGGGAGCATTTAATCCATTTACATTTAAGGTAATTATCGATATGTATATTCCTATTCCCATATTCTTAATTGTTTTGGGTTTGTATTGTAGGTCTTTTCCTTCTCTTGTGTTTCCTGCCTAGAGAAGTTCCCTTAGCATTTGTTGTAAAGCTGGTTTGGTGGTGCTGAACGCTCTCAGCTTTTCCTTGTCTGTAAAGGTTTTAATTTCTCCATCAAATCTGAATGATATCCTTGCAGGGTAGAGTAATCTTGGTTGTAGGTTTTTCTCCTTCATCACTTTAAATATGTCCTGCCACTCCCTTCTGGCTTTCAGAGTTTCTGCTGAAAGATCAGCTGTTAACCTTATGGGGATTCCCTTGTGTGTTATTTGTTGTTTTTCCCTTGCTGCTTTTAATATGTTTTCTTTCTATTTAATTTTTGATAGTTTGATTAATATGTGTCTTGGCTTGTTTCTCCTTGAATTTATGCTGTATGGGACTCTCTGTGCTTCCTGGACTTGATTAACTATTTCCTTTCCCATATTAGGGAATTTTTCAACTATAATCTCTTCAAATATGTTCTCAGTCCCTTTCTTTTTCCCTTCTTCTGGGGCCCCTATAATTCGAATGTTGGTGCATTTAATGTTGTCCCAGAGGTCTCTGAGACTGTCCTTAGTTCTTTTCATTCTTTTTTCTTTATTATGCTCTGCAGTAGTTATTTCCACTATTTTATCTTCCAGGTCACTTATCCGTTCTTCTGCCTCAGTTTTTCTGCTATTGATCCCTTCTAGAGTATTTTTAATTTCATTTATTTTGTTGTTCATCGTTGCTTGTTTCCTCTTTAGTTCTTCTAGGTCCTTGTTAAATGTTTCTTGCATTTTCTCTATTCTGTTTCCAAGATTTTGAATCATCTTTACTATCATTATTCTGAATTCTTTTTCAGGTAGACTGCCTATTTCCTCTTCATTTGTTAGGGCTGGTGAGTTTTTTATCTTGCTCCTTCATCTGCTGTGTGTTTTTCTGTCTTCTCATTTTGCTTATCTTACTGTGTTTGGGGTCTCCTTTTTGCAGGTTGCACGTTCGTAGTTCCCGTTGTTTTTGATGTCTGTCCCCAGTGGCTAAAGTTGGTTCAGTGGGTTGTGTAGGCTTCCTGGTGGAGGGGACTAGTGCCTGTGTTCTGGTGGATGAGGCTGGCTTTTGTTTTTCTGGTGGGCAGGTCCACATCTGGTGGTGTGTTTTGGGGTGTCTGTGGCCTTATTATGATTTTAGGCAGCCTCTCTGCTAATGGGTGGTGTTGTGTTCCTGTCTTGCTAGTTGTTTGGCATAGGGTATCCAGCACTGTAGCTTGCTGGTCGTTCAGTGAAGTCTGGTGTTGGTGTTGAGATTCAGATCTCTTGGAGATTTTCGCCATTTGATATTACGTGGAGCTGGGAGGTCTCTTGTGGATCAGACTTCTCTTGTCCTGAAGTTGGCTCTCCATGTCAGAGGCACAGCACTGACTCCTGGCTGCAGCACCAAGAGCCTTTCATCCACACGGGGCTCAGAATAAAAGGGAGAAAAAGTAGAAAGAAAGAAAGAGGATAAAATAAAATAAAATAAAGATAAAATAAAGTTATTAAAATAAAAAATATTTATTAAAAAAAAACATTTTTTAAGTAAAAACAGACAAACAACAACCAAAAAAATGGACGGACAGAGCCGTAGGACAAATGGTGAAAGCAAAGCTATAGAGACAAAATCTCACACAGAAGCATACACATACACACAAAAAGAGGAAAAGGGTAAAAAATAATATATCTTGCTCTCAAAGTCTACCTCCTCAATTTGGGATGATCCGTTGTCTATTCAGGTATTTCACAGATGCAGGGTACATCAAGTTGATTGTGGAGATTTAATCTGCTGCTCCTGAGGCTGCTGGGAGAGATTTCCCTTTCTCTTCTTTGTTCACACAGCTCCCGGGGTTCAGCTTTGGATTTGGCCCCGCCTCTGCGTGTAGGTCACCCCAGGGCGTCTGTTCTTCCCTCAGACAGGACGGGGTTAAAGGAGCCACTGATTCTGGGGCTCTGGCTCACTCAGGCCGGGGGGAGGGCGGGGCACGGAGTGCGGGGCGAACCTGCGGCGGCAGACGCCGGCGTGATGTTGCACCAGCCTGAGGCGCGCTGTGCGTTCTCCTGGAGAAGTTGTCCCTGGATCACGGGACCCTGGCAGTGGCGGGCTGCACAGACTCCTGGGAGGGGAGGTGTGGTGTGGATAGTGACCTGTGCTCGCACACAGGCTTCTTGGTGGCGGCAGCAGCAGCCTTAGCGTCTCATGCCTGTCTCTGGGGTCCGCGCTTTTAGCCGCGGCTTGCGCCCGTTTCTGGAGCTCCTTTAAGCAGTGCTCTTAATCCCCTCACCTTGCGCACCAGGAAACAAGGAGGGAAGAAAAAGTCTCTTGCCTCTTCGGCAGCTCCAGACTTTTCCCGGACCCCCTCCCGGCTAGCCGTGGTGCACTAACCCCTGCAGGCTGTGTTCACGCCGCCAACCCCAGTCCTCTCCCGGTGCTCCGACCGAACCCCGAGCCTCAGCTCACAGCCCCCACCCTCCCCGGTGGGTGAGCAGACAAGCCTCTCGGGCTGGTGAGTGCTGGTCTGCCCCAATCCTCTGTGCGGGAATCTCCCTGCTTTGCCCTCCGCACCCCTGTTGCTGTGCTCTCCTCCGCAGCTCCGAAGCTTTCCGCCTGCACCACCCGCAGTCTCCGCCCGCGAAAGGGCTTCCTGGTGTGTGGAAACCTTTCCTCCTTCACGGCTCCCTCCCACTGGTGCAGGTGCCGTCCCTATTCTTTTGTCTCTGTTTTTTCTCTTTTCTTTTGCCCTACCCAGGTACGTGGGGAGTTTCTTGCCTTTTGGGTGGTCTGAGGTCTTATGCCAGTGTTCAGTAGGTGTTCTGTAGGCATTGTTCCATGTGTAGATGTATGTCTGATGTATCTGTGGGGAGGAAGGTGATCTCAGCGTCTTACTCTTCCGCCATCTTCCCCCCCTCCCATGTAGCTCCAGTTTTAAAAATAATAAATTCAAAGAACTTTTAGATACTCATAATGTTTTATTTATTTAATCTGGTACTAAGGTATTCAGTATGTCATTATTCTTTTGCCTTTGGCAAAATATCGAAGTATAAGAATCTTTGAAAATTAGCTTTATAAATAATCAAAGAAATTTTGGACCTTTCATATTTAACATCAGCTTTTGATCCAACTTCTATGTTCTTAGACTTGCCTCTGTCTGTCTTCCCACATAGCCTGTACCTTGCTCCCTGTACCTTTCTTGATTACCTAGTTCTCATGTCATGTGTTGCCTACACATGTGTTTGAAATCCCAGAATCTAGCCATATCGTCCCCCAGTGTTTTATGCTTTAATTGATCCATTTTCTGGGCTAACTCATAGAGTTAACAGATTCTAGTGGTGTTCTTGGTTAAGCTTGACTCTTAGAGCCTCAATGACCTGAATATTTGACTGTTTTGGAAGATAATGGGCCTAATGATATGCACCATGCCTATTCATATGAGTTGTAACTCGGAGTTTACATGTGTAGTACTTTGACATAAATGAATTGCTACTCAATTTAAACTATTACTTTTAACTAACTCAATTTTTAATCCCTTGTCAATGTGAAAAACAAGTAGCTTTCTCCTATGGCCTAACTTCTAGTCATAGACCCTCTTAACCGTAACTTTCTTTATGATACTGCAACCTACCATTGCCATAAGTATTATTATCAAGTTAAAGAATCCCCGTGTATTTCTAGCTGGCTCAAAAAACTTATAAATATGTTTTGATTTTTGTCAGTTACTTTTTGTGCATTGTTCAAGACAATGATCATGTGATTTATCTCCTGTCCTCTGTTATTATGGTGAATTTGAATTGATTAATCAACATGAGCTCCTGAAATGAATGCATCTAGATAGTGGTGTATTATCTTTGGCTATACTGCTGATTCACTTTATTAATATTTTGTAATTGGCCTGTAACATTCATGTCAAGATGACCTTATAATTAGAGGTAAAGAATATTTCCTCATTTTCTAATTTCAAGGGGTTTAGTAAGGTAAATACCATTATTTTTTCCTTACACGTTTAATAGAATTTACTGATGAAACTGTTATGCTGTCAGTTTTCTTTGTGGGAAAGCTTTCAGTACTAACTTAATAGATATAAAACACTTTACATTTTCTTATTTGAGGTCTGTCTTAATAATTTCTATTTTTCCAGAATATGTTCCATTCCAGCTAAAATTTTCAAATATATTTCCCAAAGTTTGTCCAATGAAGTATCATTTTATTTTTGATGTTGAGGATCTATAGACCTGTTCTTTCTCTTAATTTATGACAGTAATCCTGAATTCCTCCTATAATTTTTTCCATTAAATTTTAATCTGTTTAATCAATGATTTGTTATTTTTTTAATTATTTGAAGAAAATCCTTTCTTATTTTCTATTTTTCTAGATAAATATTTGCTTTTTCAATATAACGCATTTTTCTAATATTTGTTGTCTTTGAACCATGTGTTATTTAAAGGAGATGTTTTAATTTTGGAATATACTTTAATTTTCTGCCTATATTGTTGTTTTAATTTCAAATATAATCCTCTTGTGGTCAGAGAGCATATTTACTAGGACTGTGTCCCTTTGAAAACTATTGAGACTTGCTTTATGCCCTGCTTGTGGTCAATTTAATTATTGTTCCAACTGAATGGGTATTGTTCAGTTGATGACTTTAATACCTCAGTATGTTATGTATGTTGGCCAAATCATCAGTATTCTTTCTGTCTGCTTGTTCCACTAGTTTCTAAAAGAGGTGTGTTAAAACTTTATTATGATTATGGATTTCTACTGATATAACTGTATCCAATTTTATTAGAGTTTACATGATAATTTTTCTCATCATTTTAATCTCAGCCTTTTCATATTCTAATATATAAGAAATATTTCAAACTACATGTATACAGGCTTTTTTTAAATCAGCCTGACAATCTTTGTCCATATTTTGGACAGTTTATCCCTCAATGTTTATTATCTGTGGTTTAAATATAATATCTTACTAGTCATTGTTGTTTTTATTTGATCCAGTTAGATGATCCCATATTTCTCTATCTGTGCATGAATTTTAGTTGATTATATTTTATTATTCCACTTTGAATTGTTAGGTTGGGAATAAGAAAGACCACAAAACTGATCTCTCTATCCCGCCTTATTACCAGCATTATGTTTATTTTGTGACTGTGTGTGTGTGTGTGTTTGTGTGTGTGTATGAATATGTATATTTTAGAAAAAATGGGTGGGGTAGTATTTGAATGACAGAGTCTCAATGCATTTCAGAGAATTTAAAATTAAAGGGATGATTTATGATTTCCTCTGGAGTTCTGGAAGATTGAATGCCCTCCATATATTTCTAATACCATTAGATTCTTGGGGACTTAGATTGAGAATCCTAGAAGAGGGTCCTAACAGTGATGAACTTGAAGAATTACTGGTGAATATCAGCATGCTTTACATGCCTAAATAGAAGGTTGGGAAACTATATCTTCCTGCAGGTCTAAAGTTTTGTGCATCTGATTTAAACCAGTGGTTTTCAAAGTGTGGTACCCTCACATCATGTCTGATCTTTTAGAAATTCAAATTATCACTCCCTCCTCCCAACCAACTGAGGCAGAAATGTTATGGTAGAGACCAGCAATCTATGTGTTAGTAAGCCCACCAGATGATTCTACTACACACTAAAGTTTGAGAGTAACTCTCTTAAATATTTGGCTGCAGTGGGAGACCCATTTTAAAAAAAGATATATCAGCAGTGTCAGTGTGGATGAGATACAATTTTATGACACACTGAAAGCCAGGGTAGAAGAGATTAAGAAGTAGACAACTTTCGCCCAGCTTTTTGTTCTTCATAAAGTTCCCACCTTGGGGCTTCCCTGGTGGCGCAGTGGTTGAGAGTCCGCCTGCCGATGCAAGGGACACGGGTTCGTGCCCCGGTTCGGGAAGATCCCACATGCTGCGGAGCGGCTGGACCCGTGAGCCATGGCCGCTGAGCCTGCACGTCCGGAGCCTGTGCTCCGCAACGGGAGAGGCCACAGCAGTGAGAGCCCCGTGTACCGCAAAAAAAAAAAAAAAATGTTCCCACCTTAAAATAATTCCAGGAGAAGACTCAACTAAGAAGATCATTTGGCTCATTCTAAATCATAAATGAGCAGAAATTATTTAGAGTTGCATAGAGTAGTTGACTAGACCTTTGAATGAGGAGGTTACCAGAAGATGACACCATTCAGTAAGGATGTTTGAGGTTGTCCTGTCTTTCTCTACTAACAAGCAATATCTACAAATTCAGTGTTACTGAGCTGCTAAACATCGAGATTTCCTTTTCCTTGAAAACTGGGGCCATGGTTTATATGCATTTTTAACCAGTGAATTGAACAATACTGACATAAAGAAAATAAGTAAAAAACATACTGGTCCCAGTATCTTTATTAGGTACTATCCCAGGAAACAAATAAAGCCAAAACTGGGTGAAAACATTTATGGTTCCTTCCTTCACAAAATATTTATAACTAATGAGGTACCAATCAGCTGTACATTTTACAAAGCTCACAGTGCTGAAATGTGGGAAATGGAAGATAGACCAACATTTGAATGAAAATAGAAAGGTAAGGAAGGAATTGCATTATTCCTGCTTCAAGATTATGGTTTGGATATAGAAATCTTGGTGAAAACTGTCAAAAATTGATGGAATAAGGAAACTAAAATTGACAGAATATGCAGAATATAGTGACAGGTGGGTAATGCTAGTTGAAGTAAGCAAAAGTATTAATAGTAACTCCTATGTGTGTAAAATGGAAACTCGATGGATGTTTGGTTGTTACCGATTATGAGGTAGAAAACACCGAAGAGGGAGGAAATTTGGAGTTGGAAGACTTATAGAAATAATAAATCATTTTTGATAAATTGAGTCTGAGATTTATTGAATTATCAAGTGGAAATGTTAAATTAATGGTTGATTATATGTATTCAGAGTTCAGAGGTCTAGGTTGGATATTAGAATCTTGGCGCCATCAGGAAGTGAATGGCTTTGCCTAGAAATAGTAACTTGTTGAGAAGAGACTTCAGAGTTGAGCCTTAATAAAATCCAACATTCAGAGGCCACACAGAATGATCTGAAAAAGAAGTGTCAGTATAGATAGGGCAAATTTCCACTGAGTGTGAGGACTAATATAGACAGAAGTCAGATTTAAAGGCAAATATTTGAAGACTGAAAGGTTGGGAGAAGTAGAGACCAAGTACAGACCACTCTTGCTTGAATTGTTTGAAGGTTGCTTGTAAAAGAGACAAAAGAAATAAAATGACAACAGGAGAGGTTAATGGTGATTGAGGAGGTTTTATCTGAAATAGAAAATATCTGAGAAATCTCAAATCCCAATTAGGAAAAAACAAAAACAAAAACCACCACAATGGGAACATTTAGAGATATAAGAAACAGAAAGGATCACTGGTGATTAAATAAATTATTTAAGCGTCTAAATCACACAGTTTAAACAGTGAGTAAAATGATGAAATAGGGCTTCCCTGGTGGTGCAGTGGTTGAGAGTCCGCCTGCCGATGCAGGGGACACGGGTTTGTGCCCCGGTCCGGGAAGATCGCACATGCCGCGGAGCGGCTGGGCCCGTGAGCCATGGCCTCTGAGCCTGCGCGTCCGGAGCCTGTTGCTCCGCAACGGGAGAGGCCACAACAGTGAGAGGCCTGCGTACCACAAAAAAAAAAAAAAAAAAAGATGAAATAATAAAAAAAATCAGTTAATATTACTTGAAAAATAAAAATAAGGGAGATCATAACTGCTTTAAAACTTCAAAACCTTTTTACAAAAATAAAATAAAATATTCAAAACCAAATGGGAAAAAAAGAGTGGGTACAAACACCAAAAATTAGAAGTGAAAAGGCACTTATACTCCCTGAAAGAGGAAATTAAAAGTACCATAAAAACACTTTATAAAATATTATGCAAGTGAGTTTTAATATCTCATTGAAAGAGATGATTTCCTAGGAAAATATAAATTACAAAAATGTATCTCAAGAGGGATCGAAAACCTCAGCAGATCCTAACAGTGGAAGAGTTGGGGACAGTCATCAGAGTACTATTCTCCAGGCTCTAGCCCAAAGGGATATATTTAGTTATATTCATGGATGAATTATTTCAATCTTCCAGGGAAAAGACACTTCTGATATTATATAAATCATACCAAAGAATGGTCTCCCTGTTTCTCCCTGTCTTGCAAACAGAGGTACTTTTTTTTTGTAACCTTTTGTGTAAGACTAACTTCTCAAGATTTTATAGTGAACGGCCTTAGGAGTGTTCACTCACAGTTCACTGCAGTGTCTGCCTCCAGAACAGAGGGCACTTCTGTTTGCTGTCCAATATAGTAAATATAATCTCTCTCTCTCTTTGAGGCAAAGGTTGGGCAGATGGTTTGTACCCCCTCATAAGAATAAAGTTTCATAAGCTTAGCTTCCTCAGCCTTCATGCAAACCCATTGTGTGAGCAGCATCCTTGGGGCCCATTCTAGGCACCTCACCCCCACACACGCCTGGACTTCAGGCGGTAAGGTGAAGGAACATGAACAAGGAGCTCACGTTGTTGGCTGTTCTGTAATAATGTCCTTTTTTCCTGATCCAGGAATTGTGTGCCTCCCCTTTTTTTTCAGCATTTATGATATCGCTGTAGGCTAACTTGTTAGCATGCAGATGGATAAAATCCCAGACCCTTCAGAAGACTTCCCACATCTTATATGTGTTTTCCTCCATCTGGAATCTTTTCTTTCCTTGTCTCCAACTTTGACACCCTGGTCCAGTAGTACCCTCTCTGCCTGATATTGACCCTTCTAACCTCATCTGATCCCTTATGCATGGACTAAATCCCCATTTGCATGCTCATATAGTAGCTTGAATATTTTATATTGTAGTGTGTAGCAATAGATTGTTAGCTGTATTATAGTTTCATTAGTGTCAAGTTGGAAATTATGTCTATTTTGTTTAGTTTCATGTTTAACACCTAACATAATGCCTATTATCAGCACTTAGTAAAATTTGAAGAAATGATCTAAGTATCCAGAACTATGTCTGATACACTGGGTGTTTAATAAACTCTACCTATTATTATCAATAGTAGAAAACATACTTTTGTTTTATTTTCTGTGTTTATTTTCCTTAGAGAAGGCTTATTAGTTCTTTTTTTTTTTTTTTTTTCTGATTGTCTAGGCTTCTTTTCCCTTTATTGGAAAAGATTTTTTTAAGAGTATGTATTTGTGATGGACAGTGTGTCAGGACCTCCTGAAGGTTGAAGGTTTATCTTCTTGTTTCCTTTGTACCAGCATTTTATAATATGTCAGAAAATCACTAATTATAAGAATAAGCCAAAAATTTTTAACGTTTTCTAGGAGTTAGTTTAAAATGGTAGTTTGAAAAATGAATTGTTAAAGAATATTGTTAATCAAAACATGAAAACTTTATGGCAGCATTGGCATATATACATTACTAAATGTAAAATGGATGGCTAGTGGGAAGCTGCTGCATAGCACAGGGAGATCACCTCAGTGCTTTGTGATGACCTAGAGGGGTGGGATAGGGAGGGTGGGACGGAGGCTCAAGAGGGAGGGGATATGGGGGTATATGTATACATATACCTGATTCACTTTGTTGTACAATAGAAACTAACGCAATATTGTAAAACAATTATACTCCAACAAAGATATGAAAAAAATTTTTATGGTAATTTTTTTTTTTTTTTTTTTTTTGCCGTACACGGTCCTCTCACTGTTGTGGCCTCTCCCGTTGCGGACCACAGGCTCCAGACTCGCAGGCTCAGTGGCCATGGCTCACGGGCCCAGCCGCTCCGCGGCATGTGGGATCTTCCCGGACTGGGGCATGAACCCATGTCCCCTGCATCGGCAGGTGGACTCTCAACCACTGCGCCAACAGGGAATCCCCAATGGTAATATTTTAATTATGAAGTTGTCTTAAATATCCAAACATATTTTCATATATTACACTAAACAATATACATAGTGTCTATAGAAAAATATAAATAAAAAGACAGATACAGAAGGCTTCAGTTAGGAAATTTTTGTTAATACTTTATATTTCCTACGGCTCCTTCACTTGACTTTGTTTTTACTCTTTGCATGATCTTTAGTGGAAATATACTGAAAACTAAGTTTAGTACTTTAAATAATGGCATAAGCAGAATTTAAAGGACAAGACTCTTGAATAGCTTATGTAACTAAAATAAATGAAAGCTTGAGAATATCAGTAGTAACAAAATATCTGTTTGATGTTACCTAGAGAAAATTCTTTTTTGCTTGGAAATATTATTTTAAAGTCCACAGAAACAGTGCAGAGTTTTGGGGGCGGGGGGTTGTTTTGTTTTGTTTTGCTTTTTCTGTACGCGGGCCTCTCACTGTTGTGGCCTCTTCCGTTGCGGAGCACAGGCTCCGGACGCGCAGGCTCAGCGGCCATGGCTCACGGGCCCAGCCGCTCTGCGGCATGTGGGATCCTCCCGGACTGGGGCATGAACCCGCGTCCCCTGCATCGGCAGGCGGACTCTCAACCATTACGCCACCAGGGAAGCCCTGCAGAGTTTATTTTAAAATCACAATTGTGGTCTTGATAATCTCAGAGTTCTATAAGAAAATTAGAGAATTACAAGAATGTGATAGTAAAATCCCAGAGCTCCAGTTTGAAGTAATTCATAGGAAAAAGAATATCATTGAAGAGATAGATAGAAATAAAGCAAAATAAAATGAAATAAAATATATAAGCACAGATTTCTCTGATGTTAATGGACTCATATGATATTACCAAAATGGTTTTCAGTTTAACATCCCCAGAAGGATTTTGTGTGAGAGATCTATATATAGTCATTGAATGATAATGAATAAAGTAATTTTACAGTTCACATCAGGAAGAATACTTTCCTAGAATTCCAAAAGGACACTTTTACATTTGCATTGCTTTAATGATTGTAAAACATTATGTACTCCTGCACCATACAGAGAAAGTGCTGGCTACAGGATAAGATTGAGAGCTTTAGCTCTTTTTGAACAAAAGCTTTGTCTCTTTTGTGTGCTCTCAGAAGCCTTTTCTCACAGGCTCCAAATTATGGGTCTCAGTAGTATTGGAATTTTTATCCCTCCAATTTCCTCTCAGTTTTCTTGATTGTTAAACAATGGTACCTGCACCTTGCGACCAGGGTTTATAGCTTTCGGTTTATTTCTATGTAGAGGCAGATAACTATCACTCTTCCTCATTTAAGTTTTAAGGAAAATCAACAGTAAAAATACAACTGTATATATGAAATATATAAGAAATATTTTTACATCATAGTTGAAAGATTATGTTCTAAAAGTAAGCAGTATTTAAAATTTGAGTTTTTTCATGTATTTAAAAGGTTTATATAATCTTTAATATTTCTGTTTGTAGGACATTTGTCCTTCCATTGCAAAATCCACTTATGCATAAGATATTGAAGAATCTAAATATATTTTATTTCTTCAACTCCAAAATTTCCTAATGTTCATTGTATAATTACCTGATTAAAGCAAGAATTTTAAAAAGTGGTAACATTTTCAGAGTATGAGTGAGGCAAGTCTTTGACTCACTTTAGTCTTTTCCTCCCAAAATAACAACAATTTGTTCAAAAATGCACTAAGGTATACCATAAGGAACCCCACTTCACACAATATGTATGTAGCTTACCCAATGGAAAATCAAGGTAAACACATCAACTCTGACAGGCTGTTATCAACATTTTACAGAGCCTAAAATCAACCTGAAAGATAACCTTTTGAAACTCAGAAAATACACATTTTAAAATTTCTCAGTCATTCTCTCTCAGTGGAGACAAAGGTAGAGAACATGTCTTTAAAACCATATAGTCTCCTGTGAATCATTTCAAAAATGCGTTTCCTATTGGAAGTAACTTTTATCAGAATGAGACAAAGCTTTGGATTACATTGTTTGACAAAATATGACACACTCACATATTTTGTTGTAAGGGTTATCTAACTGCAGATACTCAGTCTTTACTAACATCACTCCTGACTCTGATGTAAAGGGACCTACTACCCAGAGAAGTAGGAAGCATTCAAAGTTTGTCTATTTTAATTTAATCTGTTTTTTAAAAAATACTTAAATGTCTTCTCTGTTCCAAGCACTTTAGATAATTTACTTAATAATAATTACATTCAAGCAGGTTAGGCATTATTAGCCTCATTTTAGAACTGAGGAAACTAGGGTTTAAAGAATATAACTTTTTTCAAGTTCACATAGGTAATAAGTGTTGGATAGCATTCTACTACACAAAGGTTATTTTTGAAAGTCTGTGCTAATGTCTTGACATTCTTGTGGTTTTGAAGAAGTGCTGTATCATGGAGCATACACTTCTAGGGGTGATTAGGTATTGTTGGTTTAGAACAGATACATGGAAGAGTACAAAAAACGTGCCTTAAGCATTAGTTCTTTTAGGTTATTGTAAAAATATGTATTACTATAGTTCTGAGTATTTTTCTTATCACAACTAATGCTTAAGCAAATAATTTATCAGTGTGTATGTGTTTTTTTTTATCTTTGTTAATGTTTCACAGAAATCATATGGAACAGCTATTGAGTTCTCTGTAATGCCCTGCATTTGAAAATAGAGAAGCAAACAGATTTCCTTGGGTGGGAGGAGCACAAGAGAATTAAAATTTTCTATATGAATTAATCACATAGATGTCTCTGTTCTCATCCTGAAAACCTGTGGGTTGTTTTCTACAAAAAGAAATTAATGACATGTAGGTAGAGGCAACATGATATTCTGAAAAAGCATAACTTCAGGGTCAGTCAGCCTAACCTGTAGGGTTGTCAGCTTTTAATAGGAGCTTTACTAGAACAAAGAAAATATTTAGTTATAGGAAGTTATTACTGTTTGCGTGCACATATGTGTATATGTGCCATATCCACAGTGTTTACATGAAGAATTTAAAAGACATAGGAAACATTGCCACTTCATATTTTTTCATCAAACATATTGAGATAAAAAAGAGAAAAGAACTAGTCCACATTTAATATATAAACAATGAGAAAAACTTTTACTCTCTTTATCAGAATGTTTCTGTGACAGTAGATGTACCAGAAAAAATAATTAAGACAGAAATTCAAGAATGTCTTATTGAGTCATGAAACAAATATACACTGTTTGTTATGCTATTCACTGGGAACACAATTATACGAATGAGTGAGTCTCACCTTCAAAGAGCTCACAACTTCAGTTGTTCTAGCAAGGAAGATGGCATTTGAAATGAGCTTTGAAAATTCAATAGCATTTCCTTAAATGGCAAAATTGAGGAAGGTCATTACAAGTGAAATGAATAAACAAAAGCACAATGTATGACAAGTGGTCATGTATTTTGTAACACATGTTACGACACTTCCCTTTTGCTCTAAGGGCATTTCTATGTATCCTCTGCAAATAGAATAATTAGGAATTTTGCACACTATGTTCCTCCAGATCATCATCTGTAGGTAGCTACTTTTCACCATATGTTGGTCCATATGATGAATAATAAAGGTAACTGTCAGATGGCTACAGACATCTGACAAACTTCCATATACTTGTCACCACCCCATTTGAACCAAAAATATACTAGAATCCACTACACATTTAAGAAGTAAATGAATTAATGAATGTATTTTAAAGGAATTGGTCCCAAATTAGTATAGTAAACACTGATGGATGCTAGGGGTAGGAAAAATTTCATGTCTGTTATACTCAGTATAGATACCTCATTTCCTTATACCACCAGACCTTCAGACAGTGGTGCCTAGGCCTTCAGAAAGTGACCTCTGTGGATGTGCTCTAGGCTTTAAGAGGTCGTTCGGAAAAGAACAACTGTTTTTCTCCTCCTCTCTTCCTGATCATGACAATTACTGAAATCCTCTCTCTTCACTTCTTCCCTTTCCCCAGCCCTCAGCACAACACACAGTGTACCCTCAAGGAATCACCTTTCCCATGAACTAAGTCCAGATAAACTTCTCTTTGTCTTATAAAATATAGAGTACCAGATATTGGTAGTTTACAATTTCTTTTTCTTTATTTGTTTACTCACATTTTGAGAATAATTTAGAGAAGAGAATAATTTAGAGAATAATTTAGAGAAGAGAAAAAAAAATAAGTCAGAAAAAGTTTACAGTTGGAAATAAAGAGGATGATTTCTGTTTTGGGCATTAGACTTTTCACTAAAGAATCTGAATTCTTTTTAAGTTCAATGATTGATGACTTGACAAGCACCTCTTTTCTTGTATACATGGACTCTTTGTATCCTATATTTATTCTTTTGCCAATGCTCTAATCCTGTTTTTATAAAATAAAAATTTTGCCTTCTTATCACTAAGGCAGGATTAATAGTCTCTGCACATTATTGCATGTTTCTAAGCCCAAGATCACTCTCATGACCATGGAAGTGGAAAAATAATTTTATACAAGACATCATAAATGTACTGATGTACTGAAGAGTGATCTAGAATTGGAGAGTGCTTTCACAGAATGGAGAGCCTTCATGTAAAATAAAAATAGTTTTCTTCTTTATACGTACATATATTTGAACATTGTTGTTCAAATCTGAAGACCCAAGATTTCTGATTTATATAATTGGGGTTTCTTACAGGTAAAGGTTACAGAATGTTTCGCTGCAAAATTTTATCCTTTCTCTTTACAGTCATATTACCGAAGAATTTTTCTTACCTACTTGACATAACAAATAACCAGTATTGCACATCCGTAAAAGTATTTAATTTCAACAAAACAAATAAAAGTGTTTTTGTAACAGGGATGTTATAAATTAGAATGTTTTACATTTAGATGAGTTCAGAAGACAATGCAGTGAAATAATGGCTGCTTAGAATAAAGGAGGGACCTGTTTGTAGTCATGGTTAAATGGACAACGGCGTCCTAAATTAAAAGCAAACATGTAGAAGGGGGGACCTTCAAGATGACAAAGGAGTAAGACATGGAAATCACTTTCCTCCCCACAGATACATAAAAAATACGTCTCATGTGGAACAACTCCTACAGAACACCTACTGAACGCTGGTGAAAGACCTCAGACTTCCCAAAAGGCAAGAAACTCCCCACATACCTGGGTAGGGCAAAAGGAAAAACAGAGACAAAAAATATAGGGACAAGACCTGCACTTCTGGGAGGGAGATGTGAAGGAGGAACAGTTTCCACACACTAGGAAGTCCCTTCACTGGCGGAGACAGGGGATGGGTTGGGGGGAATCTTCAGAACCATGGAGGAGAGCGCAGCAACAGGGGTGCAGAGGGCAAAGCAGAGAGATTCCCTCACAGAGGATCAGTGCCAACCAGCACTCACCAGCCTGAGAGGCTTGTCTGCTCACCCACCGGGGTGGGTGGGGGCTGGGAGCTGAGGCTTGGGCTTCGGAGGTCAGATCCCAGGGCTTCAGAGGTCAGATCCCAGGGAGAGGACTGGGCTTGGCTGTGTGAATACAGCCTGACGGGGGCTAGTGCACCACAGCTAGCATGGAGGGAGTCCAGGAAAAAGTCTGGACCTGCCTAAGAGGCAAGAGACCATTGTTTCAGGTGTGCAAGGAGAGGGCATTCCTTCCCTGTCTGCCCACAGAAGGCAGAGCACCACCTAAAGGAGCTCCAAAGATGGGTGCAAGCTGTGTCTATCAGCACAGGCATGAGACCAGATTGAACGCTAAGGCTGCTACTGCAGTCACCAAGAAGTCTTTGTGCAAGCACAGGTCACTATACACACCTCCCCTCCCAGGAGCCTGTGCAGCCCGCGACTGCCAGGGTCCCATGATCCAGGGACAGCTTCCCAGGAGAACATATGGTGCCTCAGATTGTTGCAACGCCTTATTGGCCTCTGCTGCCGCAGGCTCGCCCAGCATTCTGTATCCCTCCCTCCCCCAAGCCTGAGTGAGCCAAAGTCCACTAATCAACTGCTACTTTAACCTCGTACTGGCTGGGCCGGGAACAAACTCCCTCAGGCGACCTACATACAGAAGCGGGGCCAAATCCAAAGCTGAAACCCAGAAGCTGTGCAAACAAAGAAGAGAAAGGGAAATGTCTCCCAGCAGCCTGAGGAGCAGTGGATTAAATCTCCACAATTAACTTGATGTACCCTGCATCTGTGGAATTCCTGAATAGACAACAAATCATCCCAAAATTGAGGCGGTGGACTTTGGGAGCAACTGTAGACTTGAAGTTTGCTTTCTGCATCTAATTTGTTTCTGGTTTTATGTTTATCTTAGTTTAGTATTTAGAGCTTATTACCATTGGTAGATTTGTTTATTGATTTGGTTGCTCTCTTCCTTTTTATTTATATATATATTTATCCTTTTTCTCTTTTTGTGAGTGTGTATGTGTATGCTTCTTTGTGTGATTTTGTCTCTGTATCTTTGCTTTTACCATTTGTCCTAGGGTTCTGACTGTCCTTTTTTGTTGTTGTTGTTGTTGTTTTAGTATAGTTTTTAGTGCTTGTTATCATTGGTAGATTTGTTTTTTGCTTTGGTTGCTCTATTTTTTTATTACTTTTTTATTTTTAATAATTTATTTTAATAACTTTATTTTATTTTTTCTTTCTATCTTTCTTTTTTTATCTCCCTCTTGTTCTGAGCCATGTAACTGACAGGGTCTGGGTGCTCTGGCTGGGTATCAGGCCTGAGCCTTTGAGGTGGGAGAGCCAAGTTAAGGATATTGGTCCACCAGTGACTTCCTGACCACACATGATATCAAATGGTGAAAGTTCTCCCAGAGATCTCCATCTCAATGCTAAGACCCAGCTCTACTTAACAACCAGCAAGCTACAGTGCTGGACACCCTATGACAAACAACTAGCAAGTCAGGAACACAACACCACCCATTAGCAGAGAGGCTTCCTAAAATCATAATAAGTTCACAGACACCCCAAAACACACTACTGGACACACTCCTGCCTACCAGAAAGAGAAGATCCAGCCTCATCCTCCAGAATACAGGCACCAGTGCCCACCATTAGGAAGCCTACATAACCCACTGAACCAACCTTAGCCACTGGGGGCAGACACCAAAAACAATGGAAAATGTGAACATGCAGCCTGCAAAAAGAAGACCCCAAACACAGTTAGGCAAAATGAGAAGACAGAGCTATACACAGCAGAAGAAGGAGCAAGGTAAAAACCCACAGACCAAACAAATGAAGAGGAAATAGGCAGTCTACATGAAAAAGAATTTAGAGTAATGATAGTAAAGATGACCCAAAATCTTGGAAGTAGAATGGAGACATTACAAGAAGCATTTAGCAAGGACCTAGAAGAACTAAAGAGCAAACAATGTTGAACAACACAGTAAATGAAATTAAAAATTCCGTAGAAGGATCAATAGCAGAATAACTGAGGCAGAAGGATGGATAAATGACCTGGAAGATAAAATAGTGGAAATAACTACCACAGAGCAGAATAAAGAAAAAAGAATGAAGAGAATTGAGGACAGTCTCAGAGACCTCTGGGACAACATTAAATGCACGAACATTCAAATTATAGGGGTCCCAGAAGAAGAAGAGAAAATGAAAGGGACTGAGAAAATATTTGAAGAGATTATAGTTGAAACCTTCCCTAATATGGGAAAGGAAGTAGTCAATCAAATCCAGAAAGCACAGAGAGTCCCATACAGGATAAATCCAAGGAGAAACACAACAAGACACATATTAATCAAACTATCAAAAATTAAATTCAAAGAAAAAATATTAAAAGCAGCAAGGGAAAAGTGACAAATAACATACAAAGGAATCCCCATAATGTTAACAGCTGATCTTTCAGCAGAAACTCTGCAAGCCAGAAGGGAGTAGTAAGACATATTTAAAGTGATGAAAGGGAAGGACCTACAACCAAGATTACTCTACCCAGAAAGGATCACATTCAGATTCGCCGGAGAATTTAAAACCTTTACAGACAAGCAAAAGTTAAGAGAATTCAGCACCACCAAACCAGGTTTACAACAAATGCTAAAGGAACTTCTCTAGGCAAGAAACACAAGAGAAGGAAAAGACCTACAGAAAGAAACCCAGGACAATTAAGAAAATGGTAATAGGAACATACATATCAATAATTACCTTAAATGTAAATGGATTAAATGCTCCAACCAAAAGACATAGACTGGCTGAATGGATACAAAAACAAGACCTGTATATGTGCTGTCTCCAAGAGACCCACTTCAGACTTAGGGACACATACAGACTGAAAGTGAGGGGATGGAAAAAGATATTCCATGAAAATGGAAAACAAAAGAGAGCTGGAGTAGAAATTCTCATGTCAAATAAAATAGACTTTAAAATAAAGACTATTACAAGAGACAAAGAAGGACACTACATAATGATCAAGGGATCAATCCAAGAAGAAGGTATAACAATTGTAAATATTTATGCGCCCAACATAGGAGCACCTCAATACATAAGGTAAATGCTAACAGCCATAAAAGGGAAAATCGACAGTAACACAATAATTGTAGGGGACTTTAACACCGCACTTTCACCAAAGGACAGATCATCCAAAATGAAAATAAATAAGGAAACACAAGTTTTAAATGATACATTAAACAAGATGGACTTAATTGATATTTATAGGACATTCCATCCAAAAACAACAGAATACACTTTCTTCTCAAGTGCTCATGGAACATTCTCCAGTTTAGATCATATCTTGGGTCACATATCAAGCCTTGCTAAATTTAAGAAAATTGAAATCATATCAAGTATCTTTTCTGATCACAGTGCTATGAGACTAGATATCAATTACAGGAAAAAAAACTGTAAAAAAAGACAAACACATGGAGGCTAGACAATATACTACTAAATAACCAAGAGATCACTGAAGAAATCAAAGAGGAAATCAAATAATACCTAGAAACAAATGACAATGAAAACACGATGACTCAAAACCTATGGATGCAGCCAAAGCAGTTCTAAGAGGGAACTTTTATAGCAACACAGTCCTTAAAAAACTAAAAATAGATCTACCATATGACTGAACACTCCCATTACTTGGCATATACCCTGAGAAAACCATAATTCAAAAAGAGTCATGTACCAAAATGTTTATTGCAGCTCTATTTACAATAGCCAGGATATGGAAGCAACTTAAGTGTCCATCGAAAGATGAATGGATAAAGAAGATGTGGTACGTATATACAATGGAATATTACTCAGCCATAAAAAGAAACGAAATTGAGTTATAGTGAGGTGGATGAAACTAGAGACTGTCATACAGAGTGAAGTAAGTCAGAAAGAGAAAGACAAATACCGTATGCTAACACATATATATGGAACCTAAAAAAAAAGTTCTGAAGAACCTAGGGGCAGGACAGGAATAATGATGCAGATGTAGACAGTGGAGATGAGGACATGCGGAGGGGAAAGGATAAGCTGGGCTGAAGTGAGAAAGTGGCATGGACATATATATACTACCAAAGGAAAAATAGGTAGCTAGTGGGAAGCAGATGCATGGCACAGGGAGATAGCTTGGTGCTTTGTGTCCACTTAGAGGGGTGGTGTAGGGAGCGGGGGAGGGAGATACAAGAGGGAGGAGATATGGGGATACATGAATATGTATAGCTGATTTAATTTGGTTTTACAGCAGAAACTAACACACCATTGTAAAACAATTATATTCCAATAAATATGTTAAAAAAAGGAAACGTATTAAAAAATAAACCATGATAAATGTCAAACAAAATGCAGTTATTTCATTCATCAATTATGTACCAACACGTATTTGTTTCAGGCTCTTTTCAAGAGTGCTTGGGATATGGCCTGTATCTCATTGTATCAACATGCTTTGAATAGACATAGAAGAAACCCATAAATCATCTTTTATGGAATTTGTGTAATAGTGACAGAGTGTAAACAATTAAACCTAATAAATAAATAAATAATATACAAATAGGTGATGCATGCTTTGGAAAAAAATAGAGAATGAGTATCAGGGATGGTTGGGGTTGGGGGGGATATGTTTTCAGCTGTATATAGAGTGCTCAGAGTTGGCTTTATTAGAAAATAATATTTGAGCCATAATTTGCCATAGGCAAGAGGGGTAGGCATGTGGATATCTTTGGAAAATAATTCAAGGGAGAGGAAGTAGTGACAATGCCTTAAGATAAACATTTGCCTGACTCATTCAATAAGCTATATGGGCACAGTGTGACTGGAGGAGAGTTTGCCAAGGGAGCAGTGATCCAATGTTCTGTTGAAACAGTAGTAGTGGACCAAATCTTAGAAGGGGCATTTGAACCAGCATGAAAAATTCGGTCAGAGATCCAGCCTGAAGAGAACTATTAGTCCCTTGAGGAAGGAAAATGTAATGCCACCGAAGTGTGTATAAATATATGTGTGTGTGTGTACATACATAGTTATGCAATATGGGTATATATCTGTATCATTAAAACTAAAAATTACTAAGAAAAACACAATGTACTACAAAATGTGGGAGAAGTCAGCTCATCTTTTTTAATGGCCTCAAATTCAACAATCATGTAATATGCTGCAAGATCACTGTAATATAGAGAAAATCTCAAGCATTATATAGACTTAATTGACTTCTAATTGCTAAGTCAATAACACATAAGAAAAGTTTTTCTGCTGTGACTTCTAACACTTGCAAAAGATTGCCCCATTATTTACGTTTTGACATTCATCAGTTCAGATTGGGATGTTTTGAAGTTTTAAGAAAGTATAGCACAGGGAACTCTACTCAATACTCTGTAATGCCCTACATATGAAAAGAATCTAAAAAAAAAAAAAAAGAGTGGATATATACATATGTATAACTGACTCACTCTGCTGTACATCTGAAACTAACACATCATTGTAAATCAACTATACTCCAATAAAAATTTTAAAAAACAACCAATAAATAAATAAATATGAATTAAAAAAAATTTAAATGAAATAACTGATTTCAAATACAATTTGATATTTAAAATAATGAGAAATAACTGTCATTGAGTGAACTGCCACCTTTCTTTAGAAACTGTGTTCTCTCTTACTGAGGTAATGCGTTACGACTGCCAAGTAACCATAATTTTTCTTGAAGCTAAATGTTGTAGCGCCATGTTTATGCAGTATAATTTGTAAATGGGTTGTCGAGTTACTAAAATTACAGGTATTAAGTCATACCATCTAAGTACAAATAGTAACCTTTGTGTTCATTTGATCTAGACTTTTAACTTTTTGAATTAGGAAACTGAATTTCAGAGGTACTTACTGTCCTGCCTGCAGGTATAAGTGATATTTAACCCAGGTGTTATAGTTTTAACATTTAACATTAATGTTTAACATTATTCAGTGTTAATTTGTTTAAATATTTTAAATAATTTGTGGTAGCAGAATTCTAAGATGGTCTCCAGGTTATATACTTGCCTCCTGAGTGGGGCTGAGAACAATAAATATGGTGGAAGATCGTTCTGGTAATAAGGTTACTTCACGTGGCAAAAATGAAAGGATCTTGCAGATGTAATTAAGATTCCAAATCAGTTGACTTAATCAATAAGATGTTATCCTGGATGGAGTATAAAACCTTTAAAAGAGTGACTGGGTCCTCTTGATGGGTGAGAACTTCTCTTGCTGGCTTTTGCCACAACATGGATGGACCTAAAGATTGTCATACTGAGTGAAGTAAGTCAGACAGAGAAAGACGTATTATATGATATTGCTTATATGTGGAACCTAAAAAAGTGGTACAAATGAAATTATTTACAAAATAAAAATAGAGTCACAGATGTAGAAAACAACCTATGGTTACCAAGGGGAAAAGGGTGGGATGGATAAATTGGGAGATTGGGATTGACATATACATACTACTATATATAAAATAGATAACTAATAAGAACCTACTGTAGAGCACAGGGAACTCTACTCAATACTTTGCAATGACCTATGTGGGAAAAGAATGTGAAAAAGAGGGGATATATTTATATATATGTATAAATGATTCACTCTGCTGTAAGGCAGAAACTAACCCAACATTGTAAATCAACTACACTGCAGTAAAAATTAATTTAAAAAAATTAAGCTGCCATATTGCATGAGGGCTTCAGTGGCAGCCTTGTGGCAAAGAACTCTTAGCCTCCAACAACCTGAGTGAGCTTGGAGGCACAATATTCCCTAAACAAGCCTACAGAGGAGATTACAGCCTAGCTGACTCCTTGGCCACAGTCTAGTGAGACCCTGAGAAGAAGACAGGGTTAAGCTATGTCCGATTGACTCCTAACCCAAAATTTTGTGTTGTTTTAAGCTGCTACATTCCTTAAAATATGTATATCTTATAAAGTTTGCTAAGCTAGAAGAAGAATTTTGCAGTTTTTTCAGTTACAAAATTATGCATAAATGATATGTTGATTTCACTTTTTAAATCTGTTTTTGTTGAATTAACTTGCATTTCACAGCTTTAGTTCACATGATTTAGTCAGAATCAACTGACACAGGGAATCAATGCATCTCAGAGGTGAGCAATCTATTTTTTTAATGATTTTTCCCAAAAGTGTTCTCTATACTTCCCCCACCTGTTCTCCAGTTCAGTATTCAAGTTAGGAATTTAAAAGTCATACTTAAGTAGTTTCCTTCTGTTTAGAATTCTCATAAGGATTAACTGATAAATTTTTCAGGTGTTTTCAGTTGTATGTTTGTATAATCTCTTGGTTTTTTCCTTCAATAATTGATGTACTGTGTAAGCAAAGAAGAACAAAGAGCATTGCTCACCATTCAGTTCTATAAGGATTAAATTGTAAGACACTGCAGTCACTGATGGACAGTGCACTCTGAGAGGAAATTAAAATGATAACAGGATGCTCTGTGCTTTCGACAAGCAGGCCCCTTATACAGTTAGATATATGTAACTAAGGAAGAATCTTAATAAACCCAGATTCGTGCATCTTCTCATACATAGAAAAGAACTAAAATTATTAACTGGAGATAATCTGTTTTTTATGACTAACAGTAATTTTTTACCAAGATGTGTACTTGACTGCATGTATTCGCTAGCCAAAAATCATATATACACTGGCTTCTCTCCTAGCTCTTTGGAGCAGTTCCCTCAGAGCTATTGAGAGGCTATCCCCCGGGCTATAGTTCCCAGTAAGTTCCCTGAATAAAACTCAAACTCACAACTATTATATTGTGCAATTTTCATTCATTCAACAGCTGAAGTATTTGATACATTTCCTAATGACATTTCTAATCCTTGGATTTCTAAAATAATTCTTATCACTTATTCTTTCAATATTTTTGGAATCATGCACTATTGTATTTAGATATTTGCTTCTGTAGTCACATATATAAGTGGACTGAAATCTGTGTGTTCATGCATGTACACAAGCATACACTATATTGGGTCTTGTTAGGTTGTGCTGTCTTTGTAAAATAAACTGGTGAGATTTCCAGTAGACTAGCATAGAAAAGATCTGTCCTTTGAAACTTAGTTCATCTGTTAAGCTTAATGTCTATTTTAAATAATCGATCCTTAATACCCATTAATTGTCTTACATATTGGTCCATTCAAGTTGTCTTTGATGAACAACCTTAAATGATGTTGGAAGGGCTCCCTCAGTTATTGGTCTTAGCAATGTTTGTAAGTATTTAGCTCAGGGAAAGAAACTAGATTAAGAATTCAAACCAGAGAAGAAAAATATTCTGTCGAAATAAAGGCTTTAATTTAATACATTAAGTTAAACTTGAATTGCTTCACACTATCGTATAAAAAGAGGTTGACTGACAGAAATCTAAATAAGAATCTGCTAGCACACTTCTGTGTGCCCCGAATTGGGTATCCTCCAGAAAAGTATTATTAATGTGGATTTACCAACTGAACTGTGATTGCTTAAAAACAGTCAAGAAAAAGCATTGTATGAGTAAAGTGGTCAAAAATAAATTCTGTAAGTTAAGAAAAAATACTGAGTAAACTTGATCTACCTACCAGGTTAGGGGTTATAATTTCCCTTGAATGTTCTCACTTTTTTTTTTATTGCGTTTGTGTGCACATGTGTGTGTGTGCCTGTGTGTTTAGAAGTAACATAAACACAGAACAATATAAAGGCTTTAACAGAGATTTGTAATTATTACAAGATAAGGTTATTGAGAAGGCTTGACTACTAATTGTCCCAGTGTTGAAATCAACATATGAACTCAACATTCTAGTAGGGGCATAATTTGAATTATAAGAGTCTTATTGGCAGAAAAAGGAACGGCAGAGGTCTAAGGGAGCAAGGTTAAAGTTTAGATTTGAAAAATCAGTTGTGAGTAGATTATGAAGCCCTTGCTAGAAAAGTGTTAATTCTAAGCAACATATTTTGTATTATACAAGATGACATGACAAGGCTACTGAGATAACAACATCTGAGAAGAAGATGAGTAGATAAATGTTGGAGCTGGTGTATATGGGGAGAAATCTGATTGATAGGAAAGAGAAAGAAAAATAAATAAATGGAATTTGGGCTGGGGAAAAAAATTGACCAGCGACATAGCTTGCAGGGAGTAACCAGCAGTCTAAATTCCAGTGCAAACCAAGGCTTCTTTGGAGCCCTTTTTTTTCTATAAATGGAAGTATCATGCCATTTTCTACTTGGCTAAGGGTAGCATAACTATAGCAAGTGTATTAGGAAGTTGTAAACCCTCAAATTAGGCAGCTCTCTGCACTACAGTTCTATGATAGTCCATTTTTTAACGAGTCAAAAGCTAAGTCCAAAGCTGAGAGTAAAGATTTTGACCCTCTAAATCCTAGGGAAAACTCTGGCAAGGATTATTCCTAATACAATTTCTCCATTAATTTTCAATTTTAAAATAGAAACTAGTTTAGTCATCAGGAAACTGAGACAAGAACCTGGGTAAATGTATACACAATTAACAGAGATCTTCTCAGGGATAGCACAGCAGGCTGTCATTTTATGAGTTTGAACATATCTAGGCACACTTGATGCAAGGATAGGAAAAAGAAGACCTTATGATGTCTAAGTAGAAACCTACCTTAAATTTTAGCAATTTATAAATGGGGCTCTGATTGCTTTCTATCCAAGTTTATTGGAAACATTTAATAGTTGAGATGTTTAAAACCAAAACCCTAGAGTTTCTCAGGAATTACAGAGCCCCAATTTAGTGAACACGATATAATGTAATATTGTATACTTCTTTAGTAAATGGGTATTAAGATGCAAAGCCAATGCCCACGCTTTCTTTACTCTCCCTCTCCAGGCAGCTGGTTTGATTTTATACATTTGAAATATTTCACGTCATAGACACTCATGGCCAATGGACAATAGTAAAAGCCATAAATATTAAATTTGTCAAATCAAACATATGTTTCAACATAAATTGTTTATATTCCAATTCAAATGGTCATGTTATAGTCATTGAAGTGTAAACCAAAACTAATGGATGTGTTTTATTGGTAACAGAGCTAGAGTCACATTTCATTCTTTTCATTCAAAATGACTCTGGCCTAATATTCACCCATACTCAGAATTTCAAATGAATATATTCTGGCTGAGTATTTTATGGACCATAATCTCAACTGTACAGAAAAATAGTATATTCTATATTTTTAGACAGCAAAATTTAATTTCAGCATTAAGCTAAATTTGATGGCTAGAAATGAATTTTAGCCAAATGAGGCTAAAGCCAGTCAGTTGAGGTATTTATAATTTCTTTCCACTATCCAACTTTCTATCTTATTCTGGGACCCTCAGCTTGCATCAAAATATTGAGATTGGTGGGCAAAATGGAATATGAGTATTTGATCATTGATTATCATCTGGTCACAATTTGTTCTTGTGTTCTGACTTCTAAGAAATGTCAACGTAAATATGAGATTTTCAATTTATGGTCTATTTAACAATTTTTGTACTCCAGTGCATGGAGATCTAACATACCTAGGTTTAGGGTTGCTATCTGTAGTACCCCTTATTAAACATAGTTAAACATAATAGAGTAATGGACAAGGATTGGGATTTTAAGAGCAAAGCATATCTGTATTAATTATGTGGTTTTAACAATTTCCTAGCGTGTTATTTTATAGAATAAATTGCTTGTGTAAAATTCTCTGAGATTGGAAATTTTAAATTTCTTTCTAAACCTTCCATATCATCTTTCATGTAATTCTCAGTTTACTCTTTATTATTCTACAACACCTACCCTAGTAATCTCCAAGTCAGAGTAATCCAATGTTTGCCTTTAGGCTGACTAGTAAAATAATCAAAATAACAGATTGTTGCAAACTTTATATAGTATCTCAGTCTGCCAAATAAGGTTCACTAACCTGCTGGTTAATATGGGGTTTTTTTTGGTTTGTTTTTTGTTTCTTAAATTTATCATTTATTTTTGGCTGCGTTGGGTCTTTGTTGCTGCGTGCGGCCTTTCTCTAGTTGCAGTGAGTGGGGGCTACTCTTTGTTGCTGTGCACGGGCTTCTCATTGTGGTAGCTTCCCTTGTTGTGGAGCACAGGCTCTAGGCACGTGGACTTCAGTAGTTGCGGCACATGGGCTCAGTAGTTATGGCTTGCGGGCTCTAGAGCACAGGCTTAGTAGTCCTGGCGCACGGATTTAGTTGCTCCGCGGCATGTGGGATCTTCCCGGGCCTGGGCTCGAACCCGTGTCCCCTGCATTGGCAGGCAGATTCTTAACCACTGCGCCACCAGCGAAGTCCCAACATGGGTTTTGTATCCTGGACCAACTGCAGAACTTCCTCTTTTTCTGGATGCCATTAAGATACTTCACTGAAATGGCAGAATTCTGTATTCCTGATGTTAAGTTTGTACCCTCTGTCATATAAGTTAACTACAAAAACATCTAAAGTGCCAGCTATTCCCTTCTTCCCAGTTTTATCAGAATGATGTCATCAGTAGAAGAAACCAGTGTGATACATAGATGATAAGAATGCCTTTTTACTACTTGGGGAAGAGAAACAAATAAATATCTCTGAAAAAGGAAACTTAAAGGACACTTCACTTCTTGCCTGGTGAAAGCAGTCCTCTCTTATGCTTCTCTGCTTGTTGATATAAAACAGACATTGACACACTCTTTCTGTAAAGGACCAGAGTAGTAAGTATTTTAAGATTTGTGAGCCAGGAAGCCTGTTGCAAATACTCCAGTCTACCATTTCAAAATAAGAGCAGCCATAGACAATATGTAAGTAAATAATGTTTCTGTATTCCAATAAAACTTTATTTATAAAAACAGAAAGCAGGCGAGATTGCCCCAGAGTTCTAGTTTGCAGACCTATGCTATAGAGAAACATACATTTACCAGATTAATTGTCATTATTCCAAGTGCTATATTAGTGTGCTCTAGTAAAGAGAATGTGTTCAGAACTGCATCTCCAACGAGGACATGACTTGATTAGGTTAGAATTTGCAGTGTCATTCTTATGCCCTGTTATTTAAAATTTTTATTTTACTTATTAATTTAGCCAAAAAGGAGAATTAAAAGGGATGTGTAAAGAATCAAAACACCTGCATTATCCACATTCTTTACTATGGCCAAAATGAGACTTAAAATATTCAATACCAGATTAAACATGGGCACTAAATTGTCAAATTGATGCTGACAAATCAGAATGGATACAGACAACAAAAACACTGTGTAACCTATTTGAAATGAATATCAACTCTGCTGGTGACACTGCATTGAAATAGATGTGGATGTGTGTTACAGGTATGACATGTGAGGACAGGTGCTTAGACAGTTCTACTACAAGGTTTGTTGCAACATGATTGAAGGTTGCCAATATGTGTGTTCTGCAGGTGCTGAATATATCCATACCAGCTATTTTCAGAAGGAGATTTTCCCAGCAAGTGTGCCGTAACACCCTGGTTCGCTGTGACTGGGTAATCATGTCCTTGATGTTGATCCTCTTAGCCAGTGGAGTAGCAGGGTTTTTGGAAGTTGGTAACTCCCAGCTTGTTACCTATAGCTAAATGAACCTTTATTTTTTCATCCTTAAATGTTATACGAATCTTTTCATTTTCTTTGTATATGATAATGTGAAAAAATGTGGTGTTCAACTGCTCTCAGGGAATGTTGCATTCACCCTAGTGGACTTAATGTCACATGCTGGAATTGGGGTTAATTTGGAGTCAGTTGCTTGGTTAGACAGTGAGTAACAGTTCCCTTTGGGAAAGGATCAGATCAATGTTTTCTGTCAATAAATATAATGCAAGAGCAAAATTCCTTAGGAGACTCACTGAACGTTTTTTTTCAAAGTGCTTGGATTTTTTACATAGGTTTGGAAACAGGACAAGACCGTGGTTTTTAGAGTGTTGTGGTTCATGTGGTGACCCAGATGTTTTCAGTTATGCAATCTTACTTTTACAAGTTACTTGGTTAACTGTAGTTTAGTTACTTAGTTGCCTGTGGATTTCATTCTTGGGAGCAATATATTTTCAGTGTGCTCTCTGCATGTCAGAACCACTCCCTGGGTTCTGAATGGTCTATCTGCTCTTCTGCCTTTCATAATGACCAGGATGTTTTGATTTCCATAGTTCCTGCTAGGAACTGTTGATGCTAACTCTGTGTTTCTCCTATGTCTGTTAGGATGATGGACTCAATTTTAATTTTATCTTCTCCCACTAACATTCCAAATTATAACTACAGATATGTTTTTTAAGCAATCAAGTACTTCCCTCAGAAGTTTCTCAATGGCATAGGAAAGTGTAGTAGGCAGAATAATGCCCTCCTAAAGATGTCCACATCCTAAACTCTAGAACCTGTGCATATATGATCTTACGTGCCAAAACGGACTTTACAAATGTCATTACATTAAGAATCTTGAGATGGAAACATTATCCTGGACTATCCTTATCTGAGTGAGCTGAATCTAATCACAGGGATCCTAAAGACAGAGATCTTTTTTAAACTGTGGTGAGTGGGAAATGTAGTGACAGAAGAATTGTCAGAGAGATGCACGCTATTGACTTTGAAAATGGAAGATGAGAACCACGAGGCACTGAATGGGGGAAGCCTCTAGAAACTGGAGAAGTCAGGGAAATCAGTTCTCACCTAGAGCAAGCCCAGTGAGACACCTGTCTGAATTCTGTCCTATAGAACTGTAAGATAAAAAATTTGTAGTGGTTTAAAGGTATAAATTTGTGCTCATTTGTTACATCAACAATAGCAAACTAACACACAAAATAATTATCTGGTATCTTTCAAAAAGTTAAAAAATTAAGGTATCTTTGGTCGAAATGTACATTAATTTCAATTTAATATTTCTGATTTCCAAAGTTTTAAAATTCTCCCTCCACTTTATAAAAGGTTTTTCTCTCTTTCCATGACAACCTGCATGGTCATTTCTCCTTGGTGCCAGACACACACAAGACAGGACAAGACAAGACAAGGTGAAGGCCAAGGCCTAACTGATTTGACTGGTAAAGAAAATGTTAGGCCAACCATTTTTACATTAGACAGTTTACTGCTTACATAGACAATGAAGACAAGAATAAACCTAAGTGCCAGCTCCCAGTGATTCTTGTCCCATATGTAAAAAGGGAGGACACACAAACAAAAATGATTGCATGATGAGATTTTGGATACCCTGTTGCTGAGGAGCACATTCTAGACTGCAGCTAAGTGGTTTTATATTCTGCAGTTTTATTCTTCGGGGTGCAGGACAGAGAGCCACATAGCTCATCAGAACCTGAGAGGTGATGAATAACTGCCTCATGACAGCCTCACGGATGAGGTACAATGGCAAGTGAGAGGTGGCCTTGGAGGAGCACCTCACAGATGTTCCATCTTCTCCTGTTCTGGGAAAATCAGAAGGCCTTCTAACAAGACTCAGACTGTAGTTAAGCTTTTGTATGTGTGGTCTATGTGGATACAAGCAAGACAACCATAGTGGCCAAAGCTATTGCTCTATACTCTAAAGATCAGAGGAGGAAAGTTGTATTTTAGATTTGAAACTAAGAAGTGATTATGTAAGTCTGGAAATGCTGGCAGTAATGGATAAGACTTCTATAGAGTAAAACCAACAAAATAAAAGTAGCAAGGCCAAGAAATGGAGATAAAGGGCTCCATCGTAAATTTATAAAATTAGTCATTCTAATGATAATACAACCATTGTATCTTCCAGTAGGAGTAGCCATTAATCCTTCATATATAGCTAATTTTAGCTATATGCCTTCCTTTTACATTTAAAAATGATCATGTTAATATATAAAACTAACATTATATAAAGTGATTGTATCCTCCTTGATTACTAAAGAGTTAAACTGCATTTAAAGATGCAGTAATTGCTAATAACTTTTAAGTGTATAATTTCTATAGATAATACTTTTAATTAGTGATATGAACCTAGTTAGCAATTAAAAGTCACATCTGAGTTATTTTTTGAAGCTACAGCATGTGATTTTAGACAAGTGGTGGAGTACTCAGCTGTACCTTAGATTATCTTTACCCTTAAAATGAGTCAAAATGTGTCTTTAACCACAATAGAATGATGATGTTACCGAGAGCAGTTCAAAACAGTGTTTGGTGTGGTGCTCTTTAAAATATCACGTAAAATAAGATGGCAATTGTGTAAACTGCATGTACAGTTCTGTTACCCATGAAGTTTACATGAATAGAGTACCTGTTAAATGCTTATCCAAACAATATGTAAAAGCTCCAACTTTAAGTTGAATGTACTCTCGGAAATCATGATCCAGGTTATTTAGATAATCATTTATGAGACTTACCCAGATTGACTGAACCTAAGAAAATTTCTTAAGGCTATGTGTTGGGAGATACAATAGCATTCATTTAGTTCTATTCCCACAGTCATATAAAAGCTAAAAATCACTGGAAAAGCTTGAACATTTTTCTTAAAGATACATATTTAAAGGCATAGGGAGTTTTAAAGTTTGCAGACTCAAGATATATGGTCATTCTTCATTAAGAATCTTCTTAATGAAGTTTTTTTAAAAGAAATTCTCTATTGCTTGATTATACTTGTATTCAATTGATAGTTTTGCCCCTTTGACTAGTATTGTTTATTTGTCCATTTCCTTTGAACTTTTAGCTACATTATTGGCCACCTGCACCTACCTAGGCATTATAATGTTAGCACTTAGCTTTTAGTGTTTATATCCATAACTGAATTTTGTTTCTGTCATGACATCAATCCCAAATACCTCCTCTTAAATTTCTCAATTTATATTTGATGCCTGTGTTTTTTCCTTTAATTCTCTCAGGATTGGGTATTTTTCTGGACATGATTTAATCAGAATGTGTTTCTAGGAAGAGTATTGCTCATCCTCATCACTCCATTCTTCCGTGTTACAAGAAGTCAATCAGCAAATTCTATGTATGCATTGAAAAGAATTTTCCCCATTGAAACTGGCAGGATAAGGGCCTGAAATTAAATAATAGCAAAGTAATTTAAATGTATGTAAGATTGCATCTTCAAAGTGTTAATATGCAACAATAATTTTGTTGTGAGAATTGATAAATTCAGTTGTTCATAGTCAAAGAGATAAAATGTCACTACATGTCTGAGTTTTTCTCCATGACTCTGAAGAAAATAAAGGTAACTATCCCAAACATTTTTCACTTAAGCCAACCAAAAAGTGTAACTAAAAGTCATCATGTTATCCTTGTTAAGAACATTATCTAAGTCAGGAAAACTATATGCATGTAGTGGCTAACGTATTGCATCCAACAATATTTAATTCCTGTTCTTCACCTTCATGTGTGTGCATGAGTGGGTGCAACACTGAAGTCTGCAGTGATAACAAGAAAGGAGATTGCAGGGGACAGTGCTCTGATTTGGAAAGTAATTAGGGATTCATAGTCAATGCCCTCATTTTGTTTGCTTTAGTTTTAGAAAAATTTTATTTTCTGCAGAAGCTGATGATCAAGCAAGGGTTAAAATTTCTTCCATTTCAGTAAGCAAGGTTTGTGGAAATTTTAACTGTGTTTGGAAAATTAGACAACAGGAAATATAGGATGATCGAGGGGACTAATTATCATTTATAGTGATTGACATCACAGGTTATAGAGAGGTAGGGCTTGGGACTCTCAAATAATAGAGTTTTTTGTTTGTTTAAATCCATCACTGCTCTTTATTTTTGTTGAGACGTTTCTCAACTTGACTTTGGCCTGAGAACATGACCTTTTCCCATCTACAAAGGTAGAACAGATATGTTCTTCTGGATATGTGAATATAATACTCGCTATTAAACCATTGTTTGATCTACTTGTATGCAATCCATTCACAGCAATTCAAACCACTGCAGTTTATGTATTTCCTCAGTACTTATATGAGAGCTGTCTAGTTCTTTAAAGCTACACAATGTAAGCGAGCAAATTGTATCCAAAAAGCGTCTGAAAATAGCGTGAAGTTGGAATTGTCAGAAACATAGTACACTAGCCAAAGATGAAACTCTGAGGACTTTAACAGAGTGCTTTATTTATACTTCTTTAACAGTTTAAAATTTTAAAAAAAATATTGTAATGATGCATATTTTCATGCCGAGATTATTCTTGCTACTGACAACATTGAAAAATAATAACAGAAAAATTGTATATTTTCTTCTCAATTTGTAGACCAGAAGCCAATATATGAGAGAAATTATAATTCTAAATATAATGACAAAATATCTTTTAGATACCCATAGAACATTACTGGTGTTCATCAATTGGGGTTTATTCTATTATAGATTTATTTAGTTAAAAGTTTATAACATAATTTTTCCTTCATATGTTAATATTTTATTTTTATTCATCAATAAGTGATGAGTAGAATTTTTAAAAAATCAAAATGAAAATAGCAAAATAAATATTTCTAAATATCAAGCAAAAGAGTTATGTTGGACAAAATTTATATGAAATAATTTTCATTAATTATGCCTTCTATTTAGGAATAATTAGTGTGAATATTAAATAAAACACTGCATCCTTAAAATGATTCATACAATATTACTTTTAAAAGTAATCTTAAAATAATTTGAAATTGGAAAAATATGTTAAGCATTATTTACCAAATAGAATTAAAATTGACATGGTTTCTGAATTTCTATCAATTATACCTAAGTTTTAGCTAATACCACACTCCTTGTTATATAATTAAAATCATATGTTCCCACAATCTCACATTTTGTGACTAATAACCTTCCTTTTTGTTCATGAAATTTTTATTGTTCCCTTCTAAATTACCTACAAAGAGCTAATTTCTGTATTTGTGCTATACATAAAATTATTTTAGTAAAATTATTGAATAGATAGGTTGTCTTATTTCATTTTATGAGTATGTAAGGTTCATCTATGACAAGGTAAGACATAAAGAGATCCTTTATTACAATATAAAGTTTATCAACGTAGAAAAACCCTACAAAAAAGACAGGAAAACAATGAAATCAGGACAACACAGAATGAGACGAATATTACTGCCCCCAAGTGCCTGACAGGAGATCCATGATGCCAGTGCCTCTTGGGAATAAAAAGTCACTGTGCTGCTCAACCTTGTTTTATAGTAATGCAGAATTATTTAATTATATAATTTTATACTACTGTCAAGGTTTGGTGATTTCTTAAGTCTTATTGTACTAAAAGCACTAACATGAATTTTTTTAAAATTTGGGTTATCTACTTTTTATTATGGGAAAATTAAAAGTAAAGATCAGTATCCTGTCACTGTGAATTCACCAGTGTCCTATTTGCCCACATCTGTTGTTTTGAGAAAAAATATGGGAAATAAGAACTAATCTGAGATCCAGTCTCAGCTTCATTACTAAATGCTTGACCCTCTGAAGATTATGTAAGTAGAAGAGATCCATTTTTAAATTATGTTTAATTCTACATCACAGTTATATTTCAATATAACATGACTATAGTATGAGTGTTTAGTGCAATCATTCTTAGCAAGCAAGTAACCATTAATGGAAGTTTTCTCCATCTTAATCTCCAACATGAGTAGAGGACATATGGTTCAATTATAAGGCTGCCTACTCCCATTGATGTCTTGTTTAATCATAATTTAGTAACTGTGGGAGTACAAGTTATTACAGTAATTTAACAGAGGAGACCAATTGTAAAATATTAGCAGCTCAATACTTTTATGAAACGTCTCTAACTACTAACAGTAAGTAGGTAGTTGTGTCCCATATCAGGGTTATTTTACTTGGGATAAGAGAAATTCCATTATTAAAAGTTAATCAGGGGCTCCCCTGGTGGCGCAGTGGTTGAGAGTCCGCCTGCCGATGCAGGGGACAGGGGTGCGTGCCCCGGTCCAAGAAGATCCCGGCCCATGAGCCATGGCAGCTGAGCTTGCGCGTCTGGAGCCTGTACTCTGCAACGGGAGAGGCCACAACAGTGAGAGGCCCGCATACAGCCAAAAAAAAAAAAAAAAAAGGTTAATCAGGATAAGCACCATAAAATTGAAAAAAAAAAAAGAAAAGGATATAGTTTTTAGTTCTGAAGCTATAACTTACTATATGAAATATTATACACCACTTGACTAATTTGAACATTGATTAAACTACACTGAAGATGCCATTTCTGACCTGTTTGGCAATAATTGAATACTGTAACACACTTTGTTGATAAGAATAGGAAAAGGAACTTTTATTAATTGTCAGTCAGAGTGAAAAATAGTATAAATCTTATGAAAGAAAAATTGGAAACATCTGAAAAAATTACGTGTGCATTTATCCTCTGAACCAATGGTCTATAGAGAAGTATCTCCACAAGCAGGAAAAAACATATGTACAAAGTTATTTATTAAAGCATTATTCATCAGAGTGAAGTAAGTCAGAAAGAGAAAAACAAATACCGTATGCTAACACATATATATGGAATCTAAAAAAAAAAAGGTCAGAAGAACCTAGGGGCAAGATGGGAATAAAGATGCAGACCTACTAGAGAATGGGCTTGAGGATACGGGGAGGGGGAAGGGTAAGCTGGGACAAAGTGAGACAGTGGCATGGACGTATATACACTACCAAACATAAAATAGATAGCTAGTGGGAAGCAGCCGCATAGCACAGGGAGATCAGCTTGGTGCTTTTTGACCACCTAGAGGGGTGGAATAGGGAGGGTGGAAGGGAGGGAGATGCAAGAGGGAAGAGATATGGGGACATATATATATATATGTATAGCTGATTCACTTTGTTATAAAGCAGAAACTAACACACCATTGTAAAGCAATTATACTCCAATAAAGATGTTAAAAAAATATTATTCATAACACTATTCAATGCCTAATTGTAGCATGATTGAATAAATACAGGGTAAAGGTTTAGTGAAAATACTAAAACTTCTCTATTTCATTTTATACAATTTAACATAGATAGATATTTCACATGTTCAAATATAAAATTTCATTAAAATGGAAAAATTTAGATTGAATTGAATATGATTAAATAAAAGGAAGACAAATAAACTGAAATGTATAGCAAACTAAAAAATATGACCACCTAGAGAAAAATATTATTTAAGTAATTTATCATTAAGTATTTTAAGTAATATTATTTTAAGTCATTTAAAGTAAGAATTTAAGTAATTATTTTAAGTATTTTAAGTAATATTATTTTAAGTATATTGTATGAAGGATGTAATTTAACTCTATATCCTTCATATAATCTAAGTACAAAAATTTTTTTGTACTTGTCAGTTTATAGTAGTATTCACATTGCAATTTTGAAACTAAAATACATATAAATATACAAATATGTATATTTCAATATATAATTTATATTTAATATTGCATGTGTATCAATCAATATGTAATATATTACAGTAAATAGGAATCAACATTTTTGTTCTTATAGTGAATAGACAAATTAAAATTAATTAATTAATTAGAAAGTCCTATAATTTGAATTGCATATTAGCATAGATTCATATTCCCAGCCTTGTACACTGAAAACACCTAAAATCAGTGACACTCCAGTCATAATTAAAGAGCTAGCACTGAGACCTTTTTGTTTCAATCCTATTGTCTTTAAATACCATTGCATATAAACACTGTTTGTGTTTAATTACCATTACCTATTAAAAGGAATCCTATATCTCTGGAGAAATGACCAATGCCAACTCTAAGCAGAAAGAGTACAAGACAAATCTAGCTCTCTCATCCTTCCAGAATGGAAACAAACAAAAACAAAGCAAAAAAAAAAAAAAAAGAAAAGAAAAAAATAATATAGTAATATCAAAAAGGCACAAGGAGCAGGTTTAAAGAGGCTCCCACAAGTAAACATTTGAGATATTTTGAGCCTTGAGAGAATACTTAATATAAATGACATTAACACATTGAAATAAAAAAAGAATGAGCCCACAGTGATATGACTTACAGTGTAATAGCTGCTAATACACATAAAGGAAGAAAAGCCCATTAAATGTTATGAAAGATCATCTCTAAGGTTAAGACAAACTTCCATTTAGTGCCTTCTGATGTAATATGGCATGAAATAGAAATCCTTACTTAAGAAGAGTTCTTGCCAGCAATTTATCCTGAACGTAGCCAGGTTCCTAGACCTAACTTAGATTTTGCAGGGAATAGAAGAACACGTTAAATGACACTATGAGAAGACAATTAAACAAACCAAGAATCTATTATTAATTCCACCTGAAAACTGGCTTGGTCTCTTTACAAAAATCAATGTTTTGAAGAAAAAAACTCCACAGCTGGGTGTATTGCTCAATGTTTAAAGTGACTTAATAAGCATAGCAAAAATATATAAGAAGGAAGCCTTGATTGAATCTCAGTTTGAAAAAAGAATAACTATGAACTAGTTTTGAGGCATTTGAATATAAACTACATATTAGTTTATATATTGGGATTGTTTTTATTTATCTTAGAAAAGATAAAGGTATTGTTCCTTTGTAAGAGAAAGTCATATATATATATAATTTTTGCTATATCAGATATTTAACTTGGAATTTATGCTTTTAATTTTTCTGTAGAAATGTAATTTAAAATGTATCATTTAGACCAACAGGACCAAATTCCCTTTGACAAGGTTCTGATAGACTGGCTATATCTAACTACAGTAAAAATAGCAGGTTACTCTAATTCCAAAATCTTTTGATACAGTAGATTGTAGTACGAAAAATATTTCTATTAGATTTTCTTTATTCTTTACAATTCATTATCAGAAAAACTAATTTAGACCACAGTTCGATTCATATTTCAAGTACAAATAAGTAGAAGAGCTAAAACCTGTATCAACAGATCTGTGGGAAAAGGTAAACAATACAAAGGATGCCAAGATATTTGCCAAATATTGCCAAATATTCCTATAAATATTTCTCATATGAATGAAAGGTGAAATACATTCAAATAATCAGAATATGATATGAATAAATCAATAAATTCTGCATTGACATAATTGATTAACGATATTTTCAACAAAGTCTATCAATAGTTTTTCAAAATCAAATGCAAAATTATTCTCAAAGAGTTTTTAATCTTGTCATAAAATTACATAACCATTTAAAGCATTGTACATATACTAAAATATATCACAATGCTATCTTGGAATGCATATGATAAAAAGACATAATATATTTCACTTATTTGAATTTCTGTGGAGAATATACATTATCATGACATTACTATATCTAGTATTAGGTTGTGAGGACAAATTAATTTGAGATATTGAGTGTATTTTTATTATACAAGTATGATATTCCACCAACAAATTACATCAGGGAATGATGTGTCAGGTTAATTTTGAACTATTCCTTTTATATAATTTAATCTTTAAAAGTCATAAGGGTAAGGGCATCTATAATATGTCTAAAGCCCAACTAGATTTTTCTGCTTCTGTGGCTTAGAATTCTGTTTCTCAATCCAAGTCCAAATCAGTTCTGACAGGGAATGTCATCCACTCTATTTTATGGCCACTATAGTAAATCAATGTCAAAGGAAATTTTTTTCAATACCCCACATTGATCAAATATAGTGTATAGATTTCATAGTTTCTTTCTCCAGATATGTTGTCTCTTTTAAATGCAAATAGTTTCTTTTTCTGACAGTATGTGGCTTCAGTAACTGATTGAATTTAGCTTACTAGTACAGAATAAAATATTATCTAGCGTGCATGAAAAAATCCATTTATAAAAACTAAAATGGTTTTAACAAGTATAATATATTGTTATCCTCTCGCATTTCAGATTAGAATCCATTTTTAGAATATAAATCATTCAACTTTTACTTGTCTCTCTACATATGGTAATTTAAGGGAGTTTAAACACTCCTGCTTCTTTCCATATTTGCTCCTACTTACTGTTTTCTCCCAAGATGGAAAAAGTAATCCAATTGGGTCAGATTCCAAGACTCTAAAAAGAATGTTTTTACTAGAGAGTGATGCATAATAAGTGGCATACAAGTGTGTGATAAAAATAAACTATCAGATAATTTTTAATATATTGAAGACTGTGGAGAAATCTTCTACTCTTGACAATGGAATCTCTTACACCAGAACAATGTGCCCCATTTTTCAGTACAATAAATGAAATATATATGTGTATGTAATAAATATGTAATATTTATTTAAAATATACATATTATAAAAGGCATTGAAGAGCTGTCAAAACAGCCTGATCTTGAGAAATTTAGACCCCGGCGAGGAAATAAAAGCACAGAAAGGATGATATAATTATGTACTCATTTTCTTCTTGAACTATTTGCCAAATATTAAACTGTCTAGGAGGAGAGACTAAGAAGTCAAGCTAAAAGAAGCTAAAAATTGAGGGGAGGTGTTTTCTTTGTTTGTTTTCTGTTTTGGGTGTTTTATTTTTGTTGTTGTTATTTTTACAATGTTGATGAACAAAAATCTGATCAGAACAGACTAAACTAAATGTGAGAAGAGGAGGTAAATCAGACAAACTGGACTAGCTCATACTTCAGTGAGGAACAAAGCACAAATCTCATTGTCCATAAACAGCACAGTTGCATTTGTCATTAATGCAATATATCCATTGTTGTTTGTGGGCCAGGTGGGAGGTCTGTTTATTGTATACACTTAGAAACCAAGACTGACAGTACTGCCATCATCTAGAATCTTCATTTCTGTGCACTGGGAGAGAGACCTAGAGGGTCTCAAGCCACCAATAAATTATTCTGGCCCAGAAAATATACATGGCCTTTCTATTCACACTTTACTGACCTGAGTGGTTTTATATCTATCCCCCTGGACTCAGTCCTATCCTGTGCCTAGTTCAGGGTAGAACCAGAAATATTTGACTAACACTAGTGACGACCATAAGGAAACAGTTTAGGGATTTATAGGAAATGCTGTAGAGAAAGAAAGAGCTGACCAGAAAGAACAGCTTTAGAGCAGGCAATACCCAATACCTAACAGGGATCTACAAGGACAATTGTCTTCATAAATGGGCTATCACTTCTCAGCAGCTTGGTAAAAGAATAGAAAAAGGATTCATTTAGAAGTGTGTAGAGGAAGAATTGGAAATTAATGCAAATGACATTTTTTTTTCAAGGGTCTTGCAAAGGGAACATTGTGGTGGAAGGAAGTTTACTACTTTTTTTTTTTGTGGTACGCGGGCCTCTCACTGTTGTGGCTTCTCCCTTTACGGAGCACAGGCTCCGTACACGCAGGCTCAGCAGCCATGGCTCACGGGCCCAGCCACTCCGCGGCATGTGGGATCTTCACAGACCGGGGCACGAACCCGTGTCCCTTGCATCGGCAGGCGGACTCTCAACCACTGCGCCACCAGGGAAGCCCAAGGAAGTTTGCTACATTTTAATGGAGGTGTTGGGAGTGTTAAATTATGTTTGGGAGAATATGGAAGAGAGTGAACATGAATTAGAACAAATAGAGAGTTCTAGGGATAAGAAGGTTATTTGAGTATTTATAAAACTTCCCAAATGGACCATAATCCATATGATAAATTATTCTCCACTTCCTGAGAAATATGTGACTCAGGATGGAAGTTAACAAAGTTAGCTGAACATTCTAATAAATTTTAATGTTAGGTTCTTCAAACCTAATACTAAACAACTGCTAGAACTCTGTATTTCCCCTATAATTCCCCATGATTGTAAACTGAATTTGTAGCCTGAACCCTTTCATTAGTTCAGTCACAGGATAGAGGTTCTACTAGATTACTTGCAATTATTATTATTATATTATATTTATTATTTTGCCAGTTGTTCTTCCTGATACTCTAGCCTCAAGTTTTGATCACTGAAACTGCTGCTCAATATTAGGTTTTGTTCCAGGAGAATTGAACTATCTTTCTGATTTTCGCACACATTTACATTTCCCAATACTATGTCTGTTGCTAGTTTGCCTCCTGTGCTTCTCACCTGAATATTCTGAGGCTTTTCCCCATGGTATCAAATCATGTCCCTGGTTCTGAATAGATTCCTAAATTACACTTTAGATTTCTATCTAACTTGCTGTATTTGGTTTGCTACTTTCTATGGTCAGCCTCTCAAACTGCGCCTTTCCCTTCATTTCCTGTCAAACTCAATCCTTGTTCTTTGTTACACCACACTGACTTTTATCAGACTCAAACGCTTTTCACATAAAGACTTTCAAAGAAAGGCAGTTATTTCAACATATATATATATGTATATGTTTGAAAAACCATATTTTATACCTACAAAGTAATTTCCAGACTATAAATAAGAGATATCTTTAATATAGCTTCATGATTATAGGAAAGAAAAAGGTTATGCAAGACTAATGGTCCAACAGGAACTAATGAAAGGTAGATAAGAAAAATATACAAACATTGTACCATATTTTTGCCTTAAATATTGCTTTTATTTTTCTCTAAAATAGTACTTTCAATATTTTTTCCAGACTTTCTCCTAAATTAATATGTCAGATATAAAATATGGTAATCATTTTTGTTTGGTTTTGTATCTTAAATTTCAACTTTATTTTCTACATTTTCTTATGTTTCTCTGCATGTGTGTTTTAATAATAATACTAACACACCACTAAGTATATGCTTACATGGGACTAATTGGTCATTAATTTTATTTATTATGATAATGAATTAAGAGATAATAAAATATACTGAAATCACTTTTTGTATGTGATTTGATGCTTCAAAAATACTGTAGTTCACAAAATACTGTGATGATTACATTAAAGATGATTACGTTTAAGAATTAGGCACTCCCATGTATATATAGTTTAAATACCATTATTTTGTCCATTAATTTTTAATACTGTATTTCTTGATTATTTTTTAAATTTGAGAAATTGTATTTCAAATGTCATAAACAAAAAAATATAACGTTAATGTCATCTGATTTCTATTTCTAAGTCATACAATTCATACAAACTACAGTTTGGGGGCTTTATAATAGAAGATACTATTCATGAGATTATCAAATGATTGTTATACCAAAACCACTGATAATTTCTAAGCTAGAAATAAGTAAAGGAAAATAAAACTATATAAACTTATTTTTTACAGTATTCTAAATTGTCACTATTCAACTAATTATGTATAATGACAAAGATTCGCAAATAATTTGTTGACATTGTGTTTATTATATATTTTAGTATCACTGAGCACAGTAGTGTTGTGTGGAAAAGCTCTATATTAATAATTTATTTCAAATCACACCACAGTAAATATGTATCTAGAGAAAATTTTCCTTTCTCCATATTAAAATGGAATGGTGTAATTTCTGGGTATACCTAAGTGCATTCTGCTACTTGTTATTTAAAAACAATCTTGTTATAAATTGGATTTATTTGTGCCATATAATTTTCTTACGAAAACGCCTGCCATTTTTCAGGAGATAGAAGCATTGATGTGAATCCATATGTACTAATAAAATAACTTCAAGATCTGTTACCTTTTGAAAAATACCAAGATACTGATGGATTTGATTGAGAAAATTATAATATTTATTGAGACAAGGAACGCAAGCAGACTGCATTATCTCTATCTATGAATTTATGGTTTTAAAAGTTTTATAGACAGGGGAATTGAAAGTTACCAACCTCATTGATAACAATGAGTTTCTTGAGTTGAAGAAGTAGATTAGGGAGAAGTTAAGGGAGTTTCTTTTTTTTAGTTTTATTATTTGTATTTGTACAATGTGGATAAATTGTGGTAGTTACTCAAACATATCTTTAGAATTTTTTGTAGTATTTTTATTCCTAGTTATTTTGGGACATAAAATACAATTTTAAAATTTTCCTAATAAATAATGTTACATATAGGTAACTTTTTGGAAAAATAAAAAATTATTTATTTTGGATGACATTTACCACAGAATAAAATTTCTTACATGATCTTCTTTTTAAAAAGTATTTTTAATGAGAAATATTATTTTCAAAAACACTGTGATAGAAGGCAATCAACATCTCTAGGAACCCTAGCCTACTACTTTGTCAATTATTCTTCCAATTCTTTTAAAATTCAAAAGAATTTTTTTCTTCAATAATCATGTGTGACGGTAACTTCAGTATTCCCCTTAACCAAGTGACCTCTTTAATCCCTCTTTTCTTCTTAACTAAAAGCATGTAAGGAAAAATTGAACATACCAAAAATACAATTCGTGTTGTAGGGTTTTGTAGATCAACACCTATGAGACATGGTTAAGTATTATTAAATGATTTCTATCAAGAAATATTTTCTACTTTTTATTGCTTCACAGTGTGTGAGTTTTTGATCAATAATTATTATGCTTTTTGTTTGCTCTAAGTCATTAAATTAGTTTTCCTTAAATTACAAATAAATACTATATTGTGTACTTTACAAAATAAATATTTAGGTAGGAAAACTTGTCAAAGCATCTCAAACTATACCTGCACACAATTTATCAGTATAAAACTAACTGTGCTCTTCTTGCATAATCATGTGATTATTGAAACATGTGCAAACAAATAAAAAACAATTGATACATCATAATATGTTTAGCAACATGTTTGATATAGAGACCTTGGAAAGTTGGTAAATGCTCTAACCTATATTTTCAAAAACTGGGTTTGAATATATTGAACAGTTGATATTTGAATTTAGGACTCACATTAAAAATAGACACCAAAATGTACCTTGTGTAATTTTTATTGCCCTACCAAAATGTTAGTTTCTAAGACATAAAAATAATTTAAATAACCTAAATACCTAAAAAGCTAAATTGTCCACAAAAATTGTCGTAGTAATGGAAGTAAGGGAGCTATTTCATGAAACTTGAGGAAACTAGAGAACATTTAACTTTTAACATTTGAATACATACTTTTAAGAGTAGAAAGATTTTGTGTAAGATTTCGTTCTCTTCCTTACAATGTCTAATACTTTTGGTAGTGTTGATAAATATATTGATACCAAGGAAACATTTACAGCTCTATCAGGTAAATACAGTGTGCAAAAGACCTATGAGAACATTGGAAAAAAAAATTGGGAAGAGAGAAGAACTGCTGCTTAAATCAAATTTATCTTCTACTATACTGAAATACATTTCTTTATGTAAATCTACCAGGTGTAATATCAGTTAAGGCATTCTTTATGATAGCTGCAACTCCTCCTTCAGAATTTCAGAGACACTAGAAAAATGTCTTTTAGCACCCCCAATGTATTTTTTTCTTTCCCTGATGATTCTTTATTTCCAGAAATCTCATGAATCAAGAGATGTGTATCTTTGACATGAGTGAAATTAAAATATCTTTAACAAATTATGACATCAGTCCTTTCTATCACATTATGAAATCAGCATTCAATATGACTGTAGGCCCTGGGAGGAGTAATGTACTACTCCCCAAGAGGACAGTCTCTGGCCTCCTTGTTCAGTGATGGGCCCCAGTAGTAAGATTGCATGACACATAGTAAGTTCTCAGTGAATGTTTTTGAATGATAGGTGTAATGGAATAAGAAGAAATATTGGAGAAGCAAAAATATGTTAAAAGATGTTTAATTCATCACAAGAAATATCTATATAAGAATAAAATTTTACTATCTAATAAAATTGGTGCAAACACTTAACAAAATTCAAATATTGAAGTAAATTGGGAAAAGGAAATATAATTTATTGTAAATAAGTTTGCATAATCATTTCATATTGAAGAGATAACGAGATAACATGTAAATTGCATATAACATAAAAATAAAAACAAAATAAATAGAATGAATAAACAAGACCATTTTCATTTTAGTTGGAAAAAACAGTGAATTATAAGTTATTATTGAAAGATGCTATTTGTTAGAGTAACATAACATTTTTTATTGAATTTTAATATTCACCTTTATTACAAGTCTCATGTATCTTGTGTATAGGCATTTATAATATGTAACCACAGATGGAGAAATACGTTTCATTCAACAGTGTCAAAAATAGTCTGTGGTTTACTAGCCAGTACCTTAGCAAAATAATGAAGAAAAATCTGTCTCCACTGGCACCCTCCAGCCAGAGATGCTTACCTGGCTGTCAAATTGTTCTCTATGGAGGCCTTGAGAAGGTGATAACTTATATGTTTTAGATATAGCATGGAAGCATTATTTAAAGTTTAAAGTTTCTAGAAAAGTTTAATCTCTTCTGCAAACAAATGAATGTATTTCACCATGATGACTTTTAACACATAAATAAATGATAGGTACACTTAGGTAAGCCAGTTATTAAGTTCTTAAAAGTTAACCATGCAGGTGATCACGTCCTCAATCTTTTTTCTTTTTAACTCTATTTTTAGATCACTTTTAAGTTCACAGTAGAATCGACGAAAATGTACAGAGATTTTCTGTACAACCCCTGTCCCCACACATGGTTTATTACCAACATTACTCTCCAGAGTGGTACATTTGTTACAACTGATGAATCTACACTGACACACCCAAAGTGTGTAGTGACAAGTATCCATCATTATAGTATCATACGGATTATTTTCAGTGCCTTAAAAATCCTCTCTATGCTCCACGTATTCATCACTCCCCCAGCCCCAACACCTGGTAACCAGTGATCTTTTTAATGCCTTCATAGTTTTACCTTTCCCAGAATGTCATATAGTTGGAATCATACAGTATGTAGCCTTTTAAGATTGGCTTCTTTCATTTAGTAATATGCATGTAAGTTTTCTTCACATCTTTATGGCTAAGAGCTCATTTCTTTTTAACGCTGAAGAATATTTCATTGTTTGGATGTATCAGAGTTTTTATTTGTTCACTCACTGAAGGACATCTTGGTTGCTTCCAACTTTTGGCAATTATAGAAAAAGCTGATATAAACATCTTGTGCAGGTTGTCATGGGGGCATATGTTTCCAACTCCTTTGGGTAAATACAAAAGAGTGTGATTGCCAGATCGTATGGTAAAAGTAGGCTTAGTTTTGTTGGAAACTGCCAAACTGTCTTCCAAAGTGGCTCTACCATTTTTCATTCCCACTAATGAATGAGCATTCCTATTGCTCCACACTAACACCAGCATTTGTTGCTATCATGCTCCAATGTTGGCCATTCTAGTAGGAGCATAGTGGTATCTCATTGTTATTTTAATTTGTATTTCCCTGATGACATACTATGTGAAGCTTCTTTTGATATGCTTATTTTCCATCTGTATGTCTCTTTTGGTAAGGTATCTATGAAAGTTTTTCACCCATTTTTAACCAGATTGATTGTTTTCTTATTGTTGAATTTTAAGAGATCTTTGCATATTTTGAATTTCAGTCTTTTATCAAAGATACCTTTTACAAGTATTTTCTCTCAGTCTGAGGCTTGTCTTCTAATTCTCTTGATATTATCTTTTGCAAAGCAAAAGTTTTTAATTTTTATGAAGTTTAGCTTATGAATTACTTCTTTTGTGGACCATGTGTTTGGAGTTGTATCTAAAAACACCACCATTACCATACCCAAGGTCATCAAGGTTTTCTTCTATGTTATCTCCTAGGAATTGAACACTTTGTGTTTTACATTTAGATCTGTGATTCTTTTTGGATTAATTTTTGTGAAGGGTGTAGATGTGGGTCTAGATTAATTTTTAATTTAACTTCTAATTTTTAAAAAAGTGTGGATGTCCACTTGTTTCAGCACCATTTGTTGAAGAGTCTATCTTTATTGTATTGCCTTTGCTCTTTTGTCAAATATCAGTTGATTGTATTTATGTAGGAGTACTTATGGGCTCTCTATTGTGTTTCATTGATCTACTTGTCACTTCTTTCACCAGTACCACATTATCTTGATGACTGTAGCTTATTAGTAAGGCTTGAATACAGCTAGTATCTATCCTCCAACTTTGTTCTTCTCCTTCAATGTTGGCAATTCTGGGTTTTACCTCTCTGTATACACTTTAGAATAACTTTGTATTTACAAAATAACTTGCTGAGATTTTGGTTAGGATTGCATTGAATCTATAGATCAAGTTGGGAAGAAATGGTATCTTGACAATATTGAGTTTTCCTATTCATGAACATGGAATATCTCTCCATTTACTTTGTTCTTCTTTGATTTTGTTCATCAGATTATATAGTTTTCCTCATACAGATTTTGTTAAATTTATCCTTTAGATTTTCACTTTGTGGGGGTTGCTAATGTAAATAGTAGTATATTTTTAATTTTAAATTCCACTTGCTGGTGTGTAGAAAAGTAGTTGACTTTTGAATATTAGCCTCATGTCTTTCAACTTTTCAATAATCATTTATTAGTTCCAGAAGATTTTTGTCAATTTTTGGATTTCCTACATAGATAGTCATGTCATCTGCAAGCAAAGGTAGTTTTATGTCTTCCTTCCCAATTTGTACATCTTTTATTTTTCTGCCTTGCCTTTTTGCATTAACAAGAACTTCTAGTACAGTGTTGAAAAGGAGTGGTGAGAGGGATCGTCCTTGCCTTGTACCTAATCTTAGTGGGAAAGCTTCAGGTTTCTCACCATTAAGTATGATGTTAGCTATAGCGTTTCTGCAGTCTTTATGAAGCTGGGATAGATAAGCTCTCCTCAATTCCTAGTTTATTTAATGTTTTTATCATGTTTAATTTCTCAAATGCTTTTTTCTGCATCTATTGGTATAATCATGTAATGTTTTTACTCTGTTGATGTGATACATTAATTGATATTCATATGTTGTACCAGCCTGGCATACCTGAGATAAACCCTGCTTTGTTATGGCATACATGACATGGTATATTCTTTTTATACACTGCGGATTAGATTTGCCAATATTTTGTTAAGGATTTTACATCTATGTTCATTAGGGATATTGATCTGTAGTTTTCTTTTCTTATAATATCTCTGTCTAGTTTTGGTATTCAGGTAATCCTGGACTTATAAAATTAGTTAGGAAGTATTTCCTCTGCTTCTATCCTCTGAAAGAAATTGTAGAGAGTTGACATATTTTCTTCCTTAAATGTTGGGTAGAATTTACCAGTAAACCCATTTGGGCCTGGTGCTTTTTGTCTTGAAATGTTATTAATTATTGATTAAATTTCTTTAATAGGTATATGCCTATTCATAGGGTCTGTTTCTTCTTGTGTGCATTTTTATTGATTTACTCTTTCAAGGAATTGGTTCATTTCATATACATTAGCAAATTTGCAGGCATAAAGTTTGTCATGGCATCCCTTTATTGTCTTAAATGTCCTTAGGCTTGGTCCCATTAGTAACTTGGCCTCACTGTTTTTTTCTTAGTCAGTCTGGTTAGAGGCTTATCAATTTTTATTTATTTATTTATTTGTTTATTTATTTTTGGCTGCACACAGGCTTTCTCTAGTTGCGGTGAGCCGGGGCTACTCTTTGTTGCAGTGCCTAGGCTGCTCATTGTGGTGGCTTCTCCTGTTGAGGAGCACAGGCTCTAGGTGTGCAGGCTTTAGTAGTTGTGGTGCATGGGGTTAGTTGCTCCACAGCATGTGGGATCTTCCAGGACCAGGGTTTGAACCTGTGTTCCCTGCATTGTCAGGCAGATTCTTAACCACTGTGCCACCAGGGGAGTCCCAAGGCTTATCAATTTTAACTTTTTTGAAAAACCAACTTTTGGTTTCATTGATTTATCTCTATCATTTTCCTGTTTCAATTTCATTGATTTCTATTCTCATTCTTCTTATTTCTTTTTTTGTGCTCACTTTGGGTTTAATTTGATCTTCTATTTCTAATTTCCTAAGGTGAAATTTTAGATGATTAATTTTAGATCTTTCTTCTTTTCTAATATTCATTGACTCAGTGCTATAAATTTTCTTCTAAGTACCACTTTCTGTGCATCAAAAATTTTGTAAGTTGTATTTTCATTTTCATTTAGTTTAAAATATTTTTAAAATTTCTCCTGAGATTTCTTCTTTAATGCATGTGTTATTTAGAACTGTATTGTTTAATCTGTACATATTTTTGGATTTTCCAGTTGTCTTTCTGTTATTGATTTCTAGTTCAACTCCATTGTTATCTGAGCAGACATCATATGATATTTATCCTTTGAAATTCGTTAAGGTGTGTTTTATGGCCTAGAATGTGGTCTATCTTGGTGAATGTTCCATGTGAACCCTAGAAGAGCATGTATTTTGCTGTTGTTGGATAAAGTAGTCTATAGATGTCAATTAAATTCAGTTGATTGATGGTGTTCTTGAGTTCAATTATGTCCTTACTGATTTCTCTGCCTGCTAGATTTGTCTATTTCTGGAAGAGGAATGTAGAACTCTCCAACTCTGATAATGGATTCAACTATTTCTCTTTACACATCTATTACTTTTTGCCTCACATAATTTAGGTACATATATATTAAGGAATAATACGTCTTCTTGGAGAACTGGCTCTTTATCATTACATAATGCTCTTCTTTATCCATGGTAACTCTCTGTGTTTGAAGTCAACTCTGTCTGAAATTAATATAGCTACTCCTGATTTCTTTTTATTATTGTTAGCATAGTACGTTTTTCATCATTCATTTGCTTTGAACCTATATGTTCTTTTATATATAAAGTGGAGTTTTCAGTTTTCCAATTCTGTATACCAATATTTCTTAAATTGTGGTTGGTCAATGACTTGCATGGAATTTTGGGGGGTGTGGGTTTGAAATGCAAATTCATGCAGTAATAAAGGGAAACATCTACAGAATGTTAGCGATGAGAACCAATTACCTGCCTATTAAAAAAGAAATCCAAATGATTATGATACAGAATAAAATTTCAAAATCACAGGTGTAAAGAAAGATTATTTACATGTTTACATATTTACAGATTTACATAAATTATAAGCATTCACTTATTTGAAATTTTAAAATACATTAATACAGTTGTTTAAAGAAATAAACATTCAGGATAGCTTCAGCAGTGATAGCTCCAGTTCCAAAATGTTTTGACAGAAATGCTCAGATTTTACTTATAGTTTACTTTGGATATCAATGACCTCAACAGTTTGTTTTACCTACACTTTCACTTGTGGAGAAAAGCATTTACTGATAAAGTTTCTTCCAACTACTGGGAAATAAATTTTCCAAATCTTCAAGAGTTAATTCTCTTCTTGTATTCTAGTAAATTTTGATCCAGTTCTATGGTAATGTGCTTTGCTCATACTATGTATGATTTGTATATGCCTATTAATAATTTCTGAATATTTTAAGGAAATTCAATAATCTCATGATACTACGTTGCTACTGTAAATGTTTTTTATATTTTCTATCATATAAACTCATATTTTTCTCCAATTAAATGTGCACTACCAAATAATACTGCAAATTCTAATTTTGTTTTTAATTTTTAGTACATAATATAGATATCTAGTTTTGTGTATTTGTGTGTGTGTGTGTGTGTGTGTGTGCGTGTGTGTGTGTAATGCCTCTCAGTAAGGTTACCATAAGTGGTTTACTATTGCCTAGTGTGTCTTAGATATCTTGTCAGCATTACTCTATTCCTTGATTGATTCCATTTTTGAGCTTCTGTCTAGAATCATATGGCATCTAAATCTATGTTCTGAGCCCCTTTTTGATATCTACTTCACAATATGTTGGCCTCACACTTGTGCTAGTGTAAAACTAGGGTGATCATCTTAACTGAAGAGTCACACTCTAAATACAGTATCTCATAGCAGTTGTCTTAAATTTTCATTACTACTGCTTCTTTACCAACTCTTTTAAGAGCAGGCTGTCCCCCAAACATGGCTCATGTGTGATGAAACTTCATGGATACGTGTCAGATGTTTGAAAATCTGGCATTCATTTAATATTTTTTTCAATATTGTAAAAAGTCTACCTCACATGCCTCTGACATAGTTAATGAACGTGTCAAGTATCAGGCATTATTTTTTTTATAACTTGTGCAAAATTGACAGGTGCCAGAGGCTATAGCACATATAGAATGTATTATTTACAAAAATAGTAATTATTTATATAGATAATCATAGGACCATGATTGTACAATACAATGAGCTTTTTTAAGTAAAAGCTAATATGAAAGGGGTTATAGTCTCTAAATGTCAGTATATATATATATATATATATACACACACACATATATACATATAAGTCTATTAGTAGGGAAAAAATAACAACTACCAGCCAAAAGAAAAAATAAACAGAAACTCAGTAGCATTTCTCAGATTTGTAGCAGAAAGATGAGTTGATGAGCCAAAATCCTAATATCAATATATTCTCAACTTTCAATTTTGTAATTTCATTTTAGATTAAATTTCTATATCCTTTAAAGACAATGAACCAAAGCAGTACACAAAATTCTACAATCCTTATGCCTTATTATCAAAGCTTTACTGTTGATGACCTCAACTCCAATACCATAAAACGTGGGCCTCCAAGTCCAACTTATTCCTAATGTGTTATTGAAAGATATATATTTGTGGAAAAAAAAGAAAGACTCCACATGAAGAACAGTGACTAAAATTTTTGGTTTTGTTTGTTTGGTTTTTTGAGGGCACAAATCTTAGATCTTGAAGCTTGTGTTGAAGCAGGGGAGCATAATAATCACATTCTTAGTCTTTCAAAGAAGTGGATTTGCTCTTTGTCAAATATCTATAGAATAATAGCTACCAATTATTTTTACCTTTCATTTCTGTAAACCCTTATAGTTAGTAAAGAATCTTCCCAACTTTTGGGAAGAAGTTACTAGTGTGCCATAATTTTTGCTGAAAAGTTTGTCTGAAATGTGTGTTCTTTATTGGCCATTCTTGGTTGATTTTCCTAATTGAGTAATCATGTGTTCTTTTAATTTGCAGACTCAAGCCTCTCTGTCTTTGCTTCTGTCTCTTCTTTTTTCTTTCTCTCTCTCTCTTTTTTTTTTTTTTTGTTTTGGCTGAGGGAGGTTGGTTGTTTGCTGCAGGATCCAATTCAGAATTGTGCATCAAATTTAGTTGCTATGTCTCTGGTCTTCTCTATTCTGAAACAGTTCTGCACCACTCTTTGTACTTCATAAGACTTTTTTTTTAATTTCAGAAATGTTTTATTAAATTGTAACTTTTAATATTTGTTTTGTTCTATCAATTTTCTATAGTATTTTTTATTTTTACAGTTTTCCTTTTCATCTTCTATTTTTCTTGTTATAATTATTTCTTTAATATTTTTCTCTTTTACTTTAGTCAAGGATTTTATTAATTCATTTTAATTATTTTTAGAGTTCTGTCATCTCTATTTATAAATCTTTCTATTCTTCTATCATCTCATATTAATTACTGCTTTTCTCACAGATTCCTTCTTTTTTTTAAATTTCTTTTTCAGTTATAAAATATTGGTTAGAGCTTCAGGTTTTTTTAATGTCTCTCTATTAATTCTTTGTTATTGTTAGGTATTTCTTTGGCTTCTTAATTTAATTTTTCAGTACTAATTGTTCACTTATTTGACAGTAATTTCTGCTGCTCAACTTTACATCACATGATTTTCCTACAGGAAAGCAGGCGATCAGAATAAATTTTCTAGTTTCATGATCCCAGAGCTCCCTCTTCTGTTATTCCTGTGAAGTTTTTATGCAATATGGCATGGTGTCTTCTTAGATCAGCCACCTCTGCTTCCTCTCATACTTTTAGCTGCACATCTCTCTCTCTCCAATTTTTCCATTTTTGCATAATTTAGATTCTATTTTCAGCAGTTTCTACTCAGTACAGGGGTCTTTGTCCAGTTTAAATAGACTTTGCTAGTTTTACAGGTTCATAGGCCCCTGACTACTTCATCTCTCTGCAACTTCTCCACACTTCCCTAACACTCATCTTAGTGCTTGTAAAATCCCACATGATTTCATCTTCTCACCTCCAGTAGGCCCACCATCTTTTCCTGTCAGTAGCATTTGACAACTCTGTGGTTCCTTGATTTCCATGCCTCCCACACAGGTACTTATATTATATTGGTCTTGTAGCTATCTCTGGTTTACTACTACTCCTTCATGTTTGAAGTTGGTCAGGATACTTTTTCACCTAGATGTTGTCAATGTGTTTTTGGGTTTGCTATTCTGATTGTCCGGTCTCACTTTATATGAGAATCTGGGGAGATATGAAAAGAGAAAGAACAACTATATTGTGCCCATTAACAACTTCTCTAAATCTCCTGTTTTATTTGAAACAAACTCCTAACTGGTTTCATTCCTCCAAGCTACTAAATATGCTTTAGTCAGAATATCCAATGACATTCATGTATTATTTACTATGGTTAAAATTTATATAATACACCCTTTAAACACTCTTATTATGTGTCTACTATGCACATATTCTATATTTTCCAAGGAATGAAATCAATAAAAAATTTAACTCACTAATGAGGAACCACCAAGATAGTAAAAAAATTGTTCAAAGAGAATTTGAAAAATTGAGTATTTATAGACATCAAAGAAAGAATGTTGAAATAAAATCACAAATTTAGATACATACCTTTAATATCCTTCAGGCAATAATAACCCTAAATACATAGGGTTTTTTTCTTTTAACTAGAAAGCTTGAATCTCTGATTAAGAGAAACCTCCATTTTAACATGTACCTTCAGAGATTAAATAGCACACAGAAGCATATCCCTAGAAAATCAAGTAATCCTTGGACTCACCAGGTAGACAAAGTTCCAGTGTGACACTGAAAGGTCATTCAACCACCTTTTTTGCCTTATCTTCAAGTTATTGAAATATTTCTTAATAATAAGTACTCTTTTATGTACATTTTATTATTGAAGAAACTGAGGCAGAGAGAGACTGAATAACTTGTCCACAATTACATATCTAGAAAGGGTCAGAGCCAAGGTTTAAACTCATACAATGTGGCTCCAGAGACATTTCTTTTAATAATTACACTATGCTAATATATTTTTACAACAAGACAGCATTACTGAATAAATGAAGTCAGAATAAGCTGAAGGAACAAAGGAACCTACAAGATGTAGTGGTTTAAAGAACACGAAGTTTCTTTCTTTCTCATGTGACTGTTTAGAACAGATGATGTTGATTTTAAAGTCACTCAAGTTATTGCCCCTCCAGTTACCTGGAAGGAGAGAAGACCATGGGGAAGTATGTCTGTGTATATGTGAGATTTTTATGCACCAGTCAAAGCACATCTCACTGCACTATTTCATCAGATAAAAATTAGTGATATGGTCTTATTAACTGCAGATTCCAGAGATGTATAGTTTAGTTAAGTGCACAAAGTGGGACGTGGTGGATGTTGTTTAACAGCTCATAGTCTTGATAACATTTGTACATATTTACTTTAAACTCATTATTTAACTTAATATATTATTAACGTCTTTCCATATTCATAAATATGCTAATATTTCTTTTAATGTTTTTATAGTGTTTTATCATTTCAAAAAGATCTAAACTGTTTATTATATTTTTACTTTTGAACATTTGTGGTCCTTCTGGATTTCATTATTCTAAAAATGCTGCGAAGAATATCCCTATAGCTAAAGCTACAAAGCAAATTTTGAGATTTAACATATATATGTACATATTATATATATTATATATACACATATAAATGTCCTCACTGAAACTACATGAGTTTAAATGTTCTTTGTATAACAATAATATTAGTTATTGAGCTTAAAAGCTGCAATTGTTATCTCATTTTTATATATTTATGAATATTTTATAGGTGATTTAATATTGTGTTAGCTTAAGTGACAGGAAATACAAAAAAGACAACATATAGAAACATAGCAAATGAATATTTATTAGAGTAAGTAAATTATATTAATATTATTTATAACCTAATCACAAAATATTAAAGTTTTGATAAATATCAGTATAAATTTCTCTGGTGAATTATCTTAATAGTTCTAGTTCTTTATCTCTCCCTATATCCATGATCTTTACCATATACCTTTACTGTATGTGGAAAATTTTACTTTTCAAAGATGTCCATCCACAATATCTTCCATCTTCCATATCCTGGTACAATCTGATTTGCCACTTCCCATCAAAAGATAAAGTCTAATTCTGCTCCCAGTGAATCAGATCTAGCTTTATGCCTTGCTTGTAATCAATAGAATGTAGTGGAATAGCCACTGCACGACTTCCAGGGCTCAATCGGAAAAGTTAATGCAGCATATACCTGGCTCACTTTGGATGCTTTTTCTGGAGGAAGAAATCACCATGTAGAAATCTAACTATTCTGGGACCATTATGCATGAGAAGTCATATCTACCCATACTGGTTAATAGTGCTAACTGAGAACAAAATTTCAGGCATTTCAGCCCAAATCCCAGACAGGTTAATGCAGTCAACTTGGACCCTCTGACCCAGCCTATCCACTAGCTGAGAACTACTCAATGACCACAGTCAGTGCCATGTCAAGTAAGAGAATCACCCAGCCAATCTAACCTATAGTTTAGACATTCAGAATCCCTGACATATAATGTTTGTTGTGTTAAGCCATTATTATTGGGGCTGGTTTTTTATACAGCAGTGGTAACTGGAACACAGCACTCTCTCAGTTTGATTCCATTTGACTCGTTTCATCACTGTGTTGTCAGCAGGCATATCACAAGAAGATGTTTGACAAGTACTTACATATTCCTGCTTGTCTCTTGATCTGTCATTACCATTAGAAGGATATACTTGGGCTAGCCCACTGTTTTCAGAAGGGTAATGAGGAACACAGACAGCAGTGTTGAGCTAATGAAGCTTCAACAGATAGGCCCAGCTTAGAGTACGGCCCCAGTCAACCAGCAGACACATGAGTGAGCCCAGAATCCCATAGACCAAAAAGCAAGCCCTGCCAAAATGAGCAGAAGCAAACAAGATCACCTGAACTCCGTCAGTGTACAGATGTGTTTGTTTTGTAATCCCGAGATAACCAATACATAATACTCCAATGAGATTTCTCATTGAACAAACTAAATTATTTGAGGTTAAAGTTTGCAATGTTATTTTTTTTAATATTCCACACACTCTTTGAATGTAATACAACCCATTAAAATTTGTGTAACTAAATTTAGTGTCTTTTCTTGCTATGTATTCAATTTTAAAAATCCATATTTTTCTCCAGTTTTAACAACAAATAAATGCATATGTTTAGTTACCTCTTGGTTTTATCAAACAATGGCAATACATGTTTACTAATACAGTTAAATGGTATTTAGGGTGTACACACAGCATTAGCTAATTATTCTTGATAATGTAGAGCAACAGAAGTCAGCCAAAACTGCAGTCCAATCAGCATACTATGTAAAGAAATATTAAGATTCACTGAAATTTGCAAAAGATTGTCATGATAAATAGAACTTAAATACTTACAGCTTGTGTGTAGCATAAATATTCCATTTACAGAGAAAGATAGAGCTAAAAGATTTTGGTTTAATCTTCACTATAGGCAAAATCAGGGTAATTTTGGCAAGTTACATAGTATATTTTTATCTTTATTTTCTTATTATCATCTAATAATACCTTTTTATCTTCTACCATGTATACTTTTGACTGTGTGTGATGAAGTTTGGTGAGTAAAGACAGCAAAGCAGGCACAGTTCCTCCACTGAAGACAAAAGAGATGTTATTAAGGAAGGTGATGATTTGATTGAGTAGCTAGTTCTCTTCAGTGATGAAGGTCTTGCATGCCATTTGTTTTTCAGGATCATTACTTCACGCATTTATTAAAAATAAAGAGGCCAAGGATCTATTGCTTTATATTGACACACTAGAATTAAAGAAGAAATCTTGACACAAAATGAGCACTAGCGATGGAAGTCACTTTTATTAGTATATTATATGATGTAGGCATCTACCTCCTCCATTTTTTTTTCTGGTTTCATTCAGCATCATCCGTAGCATTCTTAAAAGCTGCCTGAGTGGAGGTTTTTTCTTCTTCAGCAGATATATCTTGTGAAGACATTCAAAGTTAGTAGTATTGCATCTTCAGGCTTAGCAAAATGAATTTATACTTCCACTAAGGCTGTGTTCTTGTTGGCCAAATTCTACAAAGTTTCAAATGCTCAACAGGATTGACGAGGCTGTTTCGCATCAGCTTCAAACCCAGTAGCAAGGAACAATGTGTTACATTGCAATCTAGAACCATGTTTTCTTACCAGACTTTAGACCACAGGATAACATAAATAGGTACTGTGGAAGAGACTAGATTAGAAATAAATGTATGTGATTAAAATTTTAAAAAGCAAAGTCTTAGTATTTTCTACTCTGCCATGATTCCAACCAATTTTTGTCAGTGGCTAGAAATCCACGTGGGGTAACTGAAATCAAATATAGAGATTGTATTAGTATATTTGGGCTGCTATAATGCAATATCATAGACTGGATGACTTATAAACAACAAATTTGTTTCTCACCCCTCTGAGTCTGGCAAGTCCAAGATCAACGTGTCTGATGAAGGCTTATTTCCTGGTTAATAGAGGGTACCTGCTTACTCACATGTAGGAGTGAAGGATTTTTGTGGGGTCTCTCTTATAAAGGCACTAATCCCATTCATGAGAGATCTTCCCTCATGACCTGATCACCTCCTAAAGGCCCCACAGAGCTTATACTGTTCATAATAGAAACTATCCACACTGTTAATTTTCTTGCAGTCCTTGGTTTCCATTCTTCCACTTTAATTTATAAATCATTAACCTTATTGCAAAATCTTTCTTGGAGCTTTTCTGACACTGATATCACAAATTCTATAGTCTGCTGTTCTAAATTTATTTTATTACTGAGTTCTGTTTCCTTGGAGAAGCTGCCTTAATGAAATATGGATTGCAATTGCAGTTTCTCCAAAGTTGTTTTCTCAGTTTATTAACATTCAGTATATTAATATTTGTATTAAGTTTATAATCAGTATAAATTAAGTTTATAATCAATATAATCAATATAAATTGTATATTAATATTTAGTAATATATTCTTTCCCAGATATATTTTAAAATATTTCCTAGGTTATTCTAAATAGTCATTTTGGGGGAAACAGTACTTTAGAGCCATCTGGTGATGAGGCTATCCATTATTAAAAAAAAAAGCAAAACAAACACAAACAACAAACAAACAAAACACTCTGCCCAAGATATTCAGATGTTTAGCTGGGGTAAATCCTCAGATTTCTGTTCCATTTCCCTCTGATGCGCCTCTTCTCAGAAAAGAGAATGTAGACGGAGAAACAGAGAAATTCAATAAGGAAGTAAAATGAATGAAAGGCTTAGGTTCTTTATGACACACTTACCTACACTTACCTAATTCCTTTCCATTTTTTTATTATATAATATGTATTAACTATGTGTTGGTCTTGATTCCTTTGCATTGCAATCTTTATTTCAATAGCATAACTTTGGAGACTAGCATGATTTTTTTCCCCCTTCATCAACCTACCACATATTATAATGGTAATGTTCATCCTAAACATAGTATGCTGTGGCTTAATGTAACGGATTTTTTGCTTTATCAGGAAATACTGAGCCCATGTATTTAAGTATACACTACTAAAACTACCACTTAGTTACCTGATTGATTTTGCAGTATTGGGCATCATTGAAAGAAAAATATTTGATTGTCCTGTGGCTATACTGTTTTTGATTTCTAGCTTTGTTGCAATCTCAAATCCATTTAATGTCCTTCCATCATATGACCATTGTGTAATTTATACTGAAAGATTTAGTTTGAGTTTAGGGACCAAATCTCTTTCTATATTATTTCCTCATACAGAAATTTGGACTTTGGCTCATTTGTTATGTGATGCATAAATCATTGTACATAGAACCATGAGACACATCATCTGTTGACCCCAGAGTGTAACTAAAGAACACAGCTATTTTGCCAGTAAATATATAGAATGATGATGCATGAATTTTGGTGGCATTTTTATCTATTATCAGAAGACAAACATCTATTATTGAAATTTTCCTCTACTTTAAATTGTAATAAAATAATTTTAAAAGCCATAAGTATTCTGTATATAATTATAGACCTTTTAAAAACTAAACAGATATATCTGTTTCATATATATATGAAAATAACTTGACTATTTTTAACATATGCTTTGATTCACTACCCTGCACTAAGAATCGTATAATTGTGGGAACATCTGCATTCAGACAATTTATTTTTTTTCCACAAGTCAACAATATTCAAAACAAAAATATTTTGCTTATTGTATATTCAACTACACAGGTTATCATACTGTGCTTCCTTGACACTCATCACAAAATGAAATCATTTTGTTTTCTTAAAATCAAACAGTTGTTGTAATTGCAGACTAGTTTATGACTATCTTCATCAAAACTGTAAGTATATTAATTTTTGAGCACATAAGCAAATTTTCACAAAGTGATTACATTGTTTAAAATATAATGAGCAGAAATGGTATTTCAACAGATAAAACCTTGTTTTTTTTCCCCTCAGAATAATGCTTTCTGATTCTCATTATAGATATGGAATTGTCTGTACAAAAGAAGTAGGGAACCTTTCTTTCTTTACATGTATACTACGTCGTTTTAGTTCCATGAACTTCTGAGTGAACTCTTAAGGCTATTAGTATTAGCATACTTTTTCGATCTTAAACTTTACAGTTGTATGCTTATTATACATACATTCAAAAAATTGGTCAATTACTTAAGCCTGGTTACATCAAGGGATTTTACTTATAACAATAACTACATAAGCTGTTATAAATTACCAACTCCTATCACATATGAATATATTTATAGGGTACAGCTTTTATAATCCTATTTTAGGTATGAAAAAAACTGAGGTTCAGGAACTCAACTAATAAATGTGAGATCCAAACTTTGAATATAGACCAGCTGTAAAACAGTCTGATGTTTGTTCCACTAGACCGCACTGCTTTCATCATCTCTGTCAGTGAAGGTTATGGAATGAACTGATATAGTAGAATGGCAGGTATAACCACAACTACAACAACTGCACTCATTTATTCATTCCCCTTTCATGCCAGGGACCTTAACTCAGCAACTTGCATATTAATATTACAGCTGTAACAATGAAAACAAATTCGACATAGCAAAGTTAAGTAAACCTGCCCAGGGCATTTTTAAAATAAAACAACACTGGAATCTACTATCCACAGAGTTCAAATTAATTCTCCATACAGTAAATTTAATTACCTAGAATGCTATAGGGGGTATAAGAAATCTTGGTTAATTATTATATTTTCTAGAGAATATGGGATTAGCTATTTAAAAAGTCTTAGAGCCTAATAAAATTAATTCAGTGCTAAACATATTATTATTCCTTCAAAGAGTCAGAAAGTACACTGGAGTCTTACAGTTCCTCCGGGTTATTATTATGAACATGAATTATCTATTCAGCATGTATGGGTTTGAGTAGAGTAAGAGAATTGAGGGAGGTAGAATTCTAAATGAACTGACTTTTCTGAAGATAGATGAGAGTTAATCACTAGGCCTCTAGGGTACTATTTAACACATTTCTCTTGTAATGTTAAAGAAAACCCGCAGTAACCCATTAAAAGAGTTTAGTTTTCTAAGTGTACAAATTACTACCAAGGTAAACTTGGAAACTGAAAAAATGTAATAGTTATTATTATTACATCCACACCCATTTGGTCAGGATAAGCTATGTACCAATATTACTTACTATTCAGATAAACCTTCATAAAATCATACACTAGAAAAACATGGGTCGATACATCTCACACCATCAAAGCCTATTACACTTAGTATATATCTCTATATCTATCTATGTCTATCTCTGTATCAGTCTATATATAGATCAATCTAAAGATAAATATAGATATAGATTATCTTCTATCTATATTCAGATATATAAATTTACAGAGATTGATGTAGATATAGGTATAGATATATAGAGATAATTTCCTTTGGGAAAATAGTTGTCACTTAGAAAATCATCATTCCAACTAAGTGATATGCTGCATTTTGTCAAGATAGTAGGTCAAAGGACTGGAAATTAAAAGCCAATCTTTTTAGTCTATTGGATATATATCTAAAGATTTTTTATTATATAAATACATCATTTATATTATATGTAAGACAATCTATTTTTTCCATTTTCTAGTTAAAACATAAATTTATAATACATTTAAAAACAAATCCAAATATGAAATGAAAAAAGATAATAATGACTGATATTTTTTACTATTTTCCAAGTATACTTTATATGCATTAAACTAATTTAAATTTTATAACAACCTTTCAGGTAGGCAAAATAACTCCCAACCTATTTTCCTAGTGAAGGCAACTGAGATATAGAGAGCTTCAGCAACTCTCCTATGCGTGCATCTTTCAAATGAGTAGAGGGGGAAAAATTGTAAATAAAGAGTCACACATTAATGGAAGACAGAAAATTGTGGAAACCTATTGTTCGTCTGAGTCACATTCACTTCACTCCTTGAGTCACAATGAACCATGGGCAGTGCATCTTTCTCTCCCCCAATCAAGATGCCCTCTCTTGGCCACCTGGTTCTCTAGGGCTTCTTTATTTCAGTTTTTGCTATCTCTGGTTACTTTCCAGCCCTGGTATAGCAAAGCCTGCTGTGGAGACTGGAACCTGAGCCTGCAGATTCCTGAACAATTTACTGCTTGGGCGTTCATTTGTAAAGGGAAAAATTGCCCTTGTCAAGGAGCTGATGGGGAGAAGAATATACTGGAATCACCCAGATAAACACCGTGAGCTATGATCTGGTCATATTAGGCACACTAATTTTCCCTTCTCTATTATTAGCCATAAAGCTCACAGTTCTCATTTTTATCCCCCTCCTTTTTTTCTACCTTGGGAAAACATTAGAAATGCAAGTTTCCCTAGTTTCAGTTCTACTCTTTAGTATGCTAAAAGCTACTTAAATCCAGCTTTTACATTTACAGTTTATCTTAAATCTTTTTGTTTGTTTGTTTGATCTCACTCATCTTCATTTTCGTTTGATCTTTTTTTAAAAAATAGCTTAGCCATTTGTCTCTGATTTTTAGCTTCTGTTTGATAGATACATCTTATGATCTGTTGATAGTACTAAAAATAATGGCTAATGTTTATTTGGAAATTACCATTTGCCATCTAGACACTATGCTGAACAAGGGCTCATTTAATCTGCACAACCATATGATGTACATTTTTATTTCATAGATGGTGTCAGGAGATTAAGTAAATTATCTAAGGTAATAATACTCTGGAATTGTAGAGCTGATTCAACCTAGGCCATCTGAGTACAGTCTGTGATTTTAACCACTGTGGATGATGCACAATGATTACTTTAAAATATATTGCTTCTTATCATAATTCATTTCCAAACGTCTGCATCCCTGTGATGAATCCTTTTTCTACAATTTTGTTTGTCAGATTTTGTTGATCTTGTTTTATGTTTATCTCTGAATAAAGATGTGTTTTATCAAAACTATTTTTGTTTCCCTTTTAAAGTCATCCCTCTTTGTTCTTTTAAAGTCCTCTCTTTATAGGACTCAATGTATTGCTGAACTGTGATGGATGTTTTCTTGCATTTGTTGATTGGTTCACCTTATAGCTGCAAAATTAAAGTTGCCATGATGCATTGTTACTAGAAATATTTCTGTTTCAGCCTGAACTAGTGCATCCAGGAAGCAATGCAGTTATACTATATGTGAAAATGAAAGTAATTTATGTATTTGAGTGGATATATGAATATTTAGTACTCAAAATAACTAAGGACCGATGTTTGTTAAAAAGCAGTTTCTAACATCCACATAAGATGGCTCCACCCTTACTATATGCCACACTGTATTCTGCACATATTTCTGCATACAATTATTGAATTAATTATGTCTATCATATTCCTTAAGAAAAATTTACTTCTTATTATCTAAAGAGATTCAGGACTTGTATATAACGTGATACTTTTTAAACATCAGTAAGTATCTTTTGAATTAATGTTGCCTTTAAAGTGACCTTCAATTTAATTTAAAATAATTTTGACTTATTACTCTTCATTATTTTATGTCAATCAGTGACCCTTACCTGTTTTTTGTTTTGGAAAGAAAAGTCTACTCTCCTTTTTGAAAAATAGTATGCACATTTTATTTTGCAAAATGTATTTGTATATTTTTAAAAGGATACAGATACAAAAGACTAGTAAACAAGACAGACTGTTTGACTTTATATAATTTCATCTTTCTACGGAATAGGTGAGCAGCTGGGCCCGTGAGCCATGGCTGCTGAGCCTGCACGTCCGGAGCCTGTGCTCCACAACCGGAGAGGCCACAACAGTGAGAGGCCCATGTACTGCAAAAAATAAAAAAATAAAAAAAATAAAAATAAAATAAAATAATAATAACAGAAAATGGGAAGGTCCTGGGGAAAATAGGATCCATTTTGTGCACTGTTGGTAAGAATGTAAAAAGGTAAGCTGCTGTGGAAAACAGTATAGTAGTTCCTGAAAAACTTAAAAATAGAATTACCAAGTGATCCAGCAATTCCATTTCTGAGTATATATACTCAGAAAATAACTGAAACTATGATCTGGAAAATATATTTTTGCACCCCTGTTCATAGCAGTATTATTCACAATGACTAAAGTATGGAAGCAGTGCAAATGTGAATCAACAGATGAAGGGGTAAGCAAAATGTGATAAATACATGCAATGGAATATCACTCATCCTTAAAAGGAAGACAATTTGGACATGTAGTATCAATACAACATGGATGAAACTTGAGGACATTATACTAAGTGAAATAAGTGAGTCACAAAAAGACATATACTGTATGATTACACTTATGTGAGGGCCTTAGAGTAGTCAAAATTATAGAGACAAATAGAATGGTGGTTGCCAAGGGCAGGGGCAAGAGGGAATAGTAAATTTTATGTTACGTGTGTTTTACCACAAGAACTGAAAAAATATATGACATGTATACATAATTCTAGATTAAAATGAAAATGTTTCCTATCTCTTCCCTATCTTCACTGCACTCTGGGTCTCTGGTGTCTATATACATATGCAGTGTATATGTTCAATAACTATATTGAAATAATAAAGTTTGGATTAATTTCTAGTTGTTTAATAGAGATAACTAGGCATATTTTGTGCATTTTCTCTTCAAACACATCTGGTTAATGCTCATCAAAGTAATACTACCGGTAGTAAAATGGATCCTATTTTCCCCAGGACCTTCCCATTTTCTGTTATTATTATTTTATTTTCTGGGTTGTTTTTTTTTTTTTTTTTTTTTCTTGCGGTAGCGGGCCTCTCACCGTTGTGGCCTCTCCGGTTGCGGAGCACAGGCTCCGGACGTGCAGGCTCAGCAGCCATGGCTCACGGGCCCAGCCGCTCTGTGGCATGCGGGGTCTTCCCGGACCGGGGCACAAACCCGTGTCCCCTGCATCGGCAGGCAGACTCTCAACCACTGCGCCACCAGGAAAGCCCTATTTTCTGTTTTTTGATAGTAGTCTTTTTTGATAGTAGTTGAATATGAGGTGGTATCTCATTGTAGCTTGATTTGCATTTCCTTAGTGATGAGTGATTTGAGCATCTATTCATGTGTTTCTTCGGCGTTTTTATACCTTCTTTGGAGAAATGTCTCTTCAATCCCTTTGCCCATTTTTGAATCAGGTTGCTTATTGTTGTCATTTATGAATTTTGGTAATTCTCTATTCCTCCTATTAAATCTGTTTCAGACATATGATTTGCCAATATTTTCTCCCATTTTGTTGGTTGCCTTTTTACTCTCTTGATAGTGCCTTTTAATGCACAAATTTTTAACATTTTCATGAAGTCCAATCTGTCTATTTTTATTTATTGCTGCCTGTACATTTGGTATCATATCCAAGAAATTGTTGCCAAATCCAATGTAATGAAGGTTTTGCTGTATATTTTTTCCTAAAATTTTTATAGGTTTAGGTATTACACTTAGGTCAGGAATCCATTTTTAGCTAATTTTTTATATGATATAGTAACAGTCCAAATTCACTCTTTTGCATGTGGATATGCAGTTTTCCTAGCAACATTTGTTGAAAAGATTGTCTTGCTCTCATTTAATAGTCTCTTTAACCTTATCCAAAATCATGTGAACATATATACAAAGATTTATTTCTGAACTTCCTATTGTGTTCTACAGGTCTGTATGTCTGTCATTATCCAGAACCAGTACTGTTTTGATTACTGCAATTTTGTAGTAAGTTTTGAAATCAGAAAGTATGATATTCCAGCTTTGGGGTTTTTTTTTTTTAGCACTGTTAGGCACATTTAAATTGGGTCAACCTTATAATAAGCATTGTTTTTAAATGATGAATGTCTTTTGAGAATCATATCTGGTCGCAGGATATTTTTTTATCTTGTTTACAATAAACAATGTAGTAAGTTATAGGAAATACTTGATAATACACTACCAGAAATATTATCAGATAAAATCATACTTTTCAGCTAAATATCAAACATTCTGTTTTTAATTTTGCTTCTTCCTTGACCTATTAATATGTAGGTACTATTGGTAATTTGGTCTGGACAACAGTTCTGTGGAACTTTTGCCTTAGGATTTATGCACTAGGTTGTTCTCTCTCTGCCTTTTCTCTCATTCCCAGTGTCTACATGGTGCTTACCTACATCTGACTGTTCAAATGTCCCCTCCTTGGTTAGACCTAGTCTGACAAATACATTTAGAAATGCATTTCATGCCTTACATCTTAGCTCTCTAACCATTCCAATTATTTTGCTTTCTCTAAGTACAAATTATCTCATAAAATATATTATTTAGGTATTTATTAAATTTATTGTCACTTATCTATTTGAAGAACTCCTAGTATATCTGAAGCTCCTAGAACAATGCCTGAAATGCAGACAAAAATTATGTACAATATCTCATTCAGAAAAATAATTATTACATATGTTTTAACAAATCTTGTATACATTAACTTACATACACACTGCAAAATACTAATGTTGGACTTACTCTTTCATGTCATAACTTGGGTATCATTTTTTTTAAGTCCTTATTGGAGTATAATTGTTTTACAATGGTGTGTTAGTTTCTACTTTATAACAAAGTGAATGAGTTATAAATATACATATATCCCCATATCTCTTCCCTCTTGCATCTCTCTCCCTCCCACGCTCCCTATCCCACCCTTCTGGCTGGTCAAAAAGCACCAAGCTGATCTCCCTGTGCTATGTGACTGCTTCCCACTAGCTATCTATTTTACATTTGGTAGTGTATATATATATCCATATATACACAACCACTCTCTCACTTTGTCCCAGCTTACCCTTCCCCCTCCCCGTGTCCTCAAGTCCATTCTCTAGTAGGTCTGCGTCTTTACTCCTGTCTTGCCCCTAGGTTCTTCAGGACCATTTTTTTTTTTTTTTTTTTTTAGATTCCATATATATGTGTTAGGATACGGTATTTGTTTTTCTCTTTCTGACTTACTTCCCTCTGTAAGACAAACTCTAGGTCCATCCAACCACTACAAATAATTCAATTTTGTTTCCTTTTATGGCTGAGGAATATTCTATTGTATATATGTGCCACATCTTCTTTATGCATTCATTTGTCAGTGGACACTTAGGTTGCTTCCATGTCCTGGCTACTGTAAATAGAGCTGCAAAGAACATTGTGGTGCATGACTCTTTTTGAATTATGGTTTTCTCAGGGTATATGCCCAGTAGTGGGATTACTGGGTTGTATGGTAGTTCTATTTTTAGTTTCTTAAGGAACCTCCGTAATGTTCTCCTCGGTGGCTGTATCAAGTTACATTCCCACGAACAGTGTATGAGGGATCCCTTTTCTCCACACCCTTTCCAGCATTCACTGTTTGTAGATTTTTTGAGGATGGCCATTATGACCGGTGTGAGATGATATCGCATTGTAGTTTTGATTTGCATTTCTCTAATGATTAATGATATTGAGCATTCGTTCATGTGTTTGTTGGCAATCTGTATATATTCTTTGGAGAGCTGTCTATTTAGGGATTATGCCCATTTTTGGATTGGGTTGTTTGGTTTTTTTATATTGAGTGGCATGGGCTGCTTGTAAATTTTGGAGATTAATCCTTTCTCAGTTGCTTCATTTGCAAATATTTTCTCCCATTCTGAGGGCTGTCTTTTCATCTTGTTTATGGTTTCTTTGCTGTACAAAAGCTTTGAAGTTTCATTAGGTCCCCTTGTTTATTTTTGTTTTTATTTCCATTTCTCTAGGAGGTGGGTCAAAAAGGAAATTGCTATGATTTATATCATAGAGTGTTCTGCCTATGTTTTCCTCTAAGAGTTTGATAGTTTCTGGCCTTACATTTAGGTCTTTAATCCATTTTGAGTTTATTTTTGTGTATGGTGTTAGGGAGTGTTCTAATTTCACTCTTTTACATGTAGTTGTCCAGTTTTCCCAGGACCACTTATTGAAGTGGCTGTCTTTTCTCCATTGTATATTTGTGCCTCCTTTATCAAAGATAAGGTGACCATATGTGTATGGGTTTATTTTTGGCCTTTTGTTCCTGTTCCATTGATCTATATTTCTGTTTTTGTGCCAGTACCATACTGTACTGATTTCTGTAGCTTTGTAGTATAGTCTGAAGTCTGGGAGCCTGATATTTCCAGCTCTGTTTTTCTTTCTCAAGATTGCTTTGGCTATTCAGGGTCTTTTGTGTTTCCATACAAATTGTGAATTTTTTGTTATAGTTCTGTGCAAAATGCCAGTGGTAATTTGGTAGGGATTGCATTGAATCTGTAGATTGCTTTGGGTAGTATAGTCATTTTCACAATGTTGATTCTTCCAATCCAAGAACATGGTATATCTGTCCATCTATTTGTATCATCTTTAATTTCTTTCATCAGTGTCTTATAGTTTTCTGCATACAGGTCTTTTTTCTCCTTAGGTGGGTTTATTCCTAAGTATTTTATTCTTTTTGTTGCAGTGGTAAATGGGAGTGTTTCCCTAATTTCTCTTTCAGATTTTTCATCATTAGTGTATAGGAATGCAAGAGATTTCTGTGCATTAATTTTGTATCCTGCTACTTTACCAAATTCATTGATTAGCTCTAGTACTTTTCTGGTGGCATCTTTAGGATTTTCTTTGTATAATGTAATGACGTCTGCAAAGAGTGACAGCTTTACTTCTTCTTTTCCAATTTGGATTCCTTTTATTTCTTTATCTTCTCTGATTGCTGTGGCTAAAACTTCCAAGACTATGTTAAATAATAGTGGTGAGAGTGGGCAACCTTGTCTTGTTCCTGATCTTAGTGGAAATGCTTTCAGTTTTTCACCATTGAGGATGATGTTTGCTGTGGGCTTGTCATATATGGCCTTTATTATGTTGAGGTAAATTCACTCTATGCCTACTTTCTGGAGGGTTTTAATGATAAGTGGGTGTTGAATTTTGTAAAAAGCTTTCTCTACATCTATAGAGATGATCATATGGTTTTTCTCCTTCAATTTGTCAATATGGTGTATCACATTGATTGATTTGCGTATATTAAAGAATCCTTGCATTCCTGGGATAAACCCCACTTGATCATGGTGTATGATCCTTTTAATGTGCTGTTGGATTCTGTTTGCTAGTGTTTTGTTGAGAATTGTTGCATCTGTGTTCATCAGTGATATTGGCCAGTAGTTTTCTTTTTTTGTGACATCTTTGGTTTTGTTATCAGGGTGATGGTGGCCTCGTAGAATGGGTTGGGAGTGTTCCTCCATCTGCTGTATTTCGGAAGAGTTTGACAAGGATAGGTGTTAGCTCTTCTCTAAATGTTTGATAGAATTCACCTGTGAAGCCATCTGGTCCTGGGCTTTTGTTTTTTGGAAGATTTTTAATCACAGTTTCCATTTCAGTGCTTGTGATTGGCCTGTTCATATTTTCTATTTCTTCCTGGTTCAGTCTCAGAAGGTTGTGCTTTTCTAGGAATTTGTCCGTTTCTTCCAGGTTGTCCATTTATTTGGCATATACTTGCTTGTAGTAATCTCTCATGATCCTTTGTATTTCTGCAGTGTCAGTTGTTACTTCCCCTTTTTCTTTTTTAATTCTATTGATTTTAGTCTTCTCCCTTTTTTTCTTGATGAGTCTGGCTAATGGTTTATCAATTTTGTTTATCTTCTCAAAGTTCCAGCTTTTAGTTTTATTGATCTTTGCTCTTGTTTCCTTCATTGGTTTTTCATTTATTTCTGATCTGAGCTTTATTATTTATTTCCTTCTGCTAACTTTGGGGTTTATTTGTTCTTCTTTCTCTGATTGATTTAGGTGTAAGGTTAGGTTGTTTATTTGAAATGTTTCTTGTTTTTTAAGGTAGGAATGTATTGTTATAAACTTCCCTGTTAGAACTGCTTTTGCTGCATCCCATATGTTTTGGGTTGCCGTGTTTTCATTGTCATTTGTTTCTAGGTATTTTTTGATTTCCTCTTTGATTTCTTCAGTGATCTCTTGGGTATTAGGTAGTGTATTATTTAGCATCCATGTGTTTGTATTTTTTACAGATCTTTTCCTGTAATTGATATCTAGTCTCATAGTATTGTCTCTTTGGGTCGTTGTTAAACATTTCTTATATTTTCTCCATTCTATTTCCAAGATTTTGGTTCATCTTTACTGTCATTATCATGAGTTCTTTTTCAGGTAGACTGCCTATTTCCTCTTTATTTGTTAGGTCTGGTGGGTTTTTACCTTGCTCCTTCATCTGCTGTGTGTTTCTCTCTCTTCTCATTTTGCTTAACTTACTTTGTTTGGGTCTCCTTTTCACAGGCTGCTGGTTCGTAGTTCCCGTTGTTTTTGGTGTCCATCCCCAGTGGCTAAGGTTGGTTCAGTGGGTTGTGTAGGCTTCCTCGTGGAAGGGACTAGTGCCTGTGTTCTGGTGGATGAGGTTGGGTCTTGTCTTTCTGGTGGGCAGGTCCATGTCTGGTTGTATGTTTTGGGGTGTCTGTGACCTTATTATGATTTTAGGCAGCCTCTCTCCTAGTGGGTGGGGTTGTGTTCCTGTCTTGCTAGTTGTTTGGCATAGGGTTTCCAGCACTGTAGCTTGCTGGTCATTGAGTGGAGCTGGGTCTTGGCATTGAGATAGAGATCTCTGGGAGATTTTCACCATTTGATATTACATGGAGCTGGGAGGTCTCTGGTGGACCAATGTCCTGAAGTTGGCTCTCCCACCTCAGAGGCACAGCACTGACACCTGGCTGGAGCGCCAAGAGCCTGTCATCCACACGGCTCAGAATAAAAGGGAGAAAAAAAGAAAGAAAAAGATAAAATGAAATGAAATAAAATAAAATAAAAAAGTTATTAAAACAAAAAAAATCATTGTTAAAAGAATTTTTCAAAGTAATTAAAAGAAAAGAAATAAAGCAGAGAACAGCCAAACCAAAAGACAAATCCACCAATGATAACAAGCACTGAAAACTATACTAAGAAAAACAAAGAAACAGAGGGAAAAAAAAACAGACAGACAGAACTATAGGACAAATGGTAAAAGCCAAGCTATACAGACAAAATCACACACAGGAGCATACGCATACAGACTCACAAAAAGAGGAAAAGGGGAAAAATAATAAATCTTGCTCCCAAAGTCCACCTTCTCAATTTGGGATGATTCGTTGTCTATTCAGGTATTCCACAGATGCAGGGTACATCAAGTTTCTTGTAGAGATTTAATCCACTGCTCCTGAGGCTGCTGGGAGAGATTTCCCTTTCTCTTCTTTGTTCGCACAGCTCCTGGGATTCATCTTTGGATTTGGCCCTGCCTCTGCCTGTAGGTCGTCTGAGTACATCTGTTCTTCACTCAGACTAGACAGGGTTAAAGGAGCAGCTGATTTGGAGGCTCTGGCTCACTCAGGCTGGGGGGAGGGAGGGGTACGGAGTGCAGGGAGAGCCTGTGGTGTGAAGTTGCACCAGCCTGAGGCATGCCATGTGTTCTCCTGGGGAAGTTGTCCCTGGATCACGGGACCCTGGCAGTGGCGGGCTGTACAGGCTCCCAGGAGGGGAGATGTGGTGGGTGACCTGTGCTTGCACACAGGCTTCTTGGTGGTGGCAGCAGCAACCTTAGCATCTCACGCCCGTCTCTGGGGTCCGCATTGTTAGCCACGGCTCACGCCCATCTCTGGAGCTCCTTTAAGCGGTGCTCTGAATCCCCTCTCCTCGTGCACCAGGAAACAAAGAGGCAAGAACAAGTCTCTTTCCTCTTTGCCAGTTCCAGACCTTTTCCCAGACTCCCTCCCGGCTAGCTGTGATGCACTAGCCCCCTTCAGGCTGTGATCACGCAGCCAACCCCAATCCTCTCCCTGCGATATGACCGAAGCCTGAGCCTCAGCTCCCAGCCCCAACCCTTCCCGGCGGGTGACCAGACATCCGCCTGCAAAGGGGCTTCCTAGTGTGTGGAAACGTTTCCTCCTTCACAGCTGCCTCCCACTGGTGCAGGTCCCGTCCCTATTCTTTTGTCTCTGTTTTTTCTTTTTTCTTTTGCCCTACCCAGGTACGTGGGGAGTTTCTTGCCTTTCAGGAGGTCTGAGGTCTTTTGCCAGCGTTCAGTAGGTGTTCTGTAGGAGTTGTTCCACATGTAGATGTATTTCTGATGTATTTGTGGGGAGGAAGGTGATCTCCATGTCTTACTCTTCCACCATCTTGAAACTCCTCTCCTGGGTATCATTTTATTTTAAATTATATATTAGCAAACTAATGTAAAAAGACATGAATATAATCAATAATTTGTTATAAAACAAAATAAAAATATTTTAATATATATTCCCTTTCAATTATCCATAATAATTTGAAAGATGTCATAATTATTATCTGAAACTTGGACAAAAGAAACAACTAGGTGCTCTTCCAGTGCAGTGCTTGGCTTGATGTTCTACTTCCTAGCCTGTTTTACAATCTGTAGGGCCAGAGGTTAACTTGTATATTTCTGTCTGGTAGCAATGTGGATAATTTCTGTCCAGTGTGACAGATAACTCTTAAGGTTTTTTCTCCTGTAAAACTGTAAGACATATTCATTTTTGTATCTAACCCAGCAATCTTAACGTTTTTGGTTAAAGATCTCTCTCTGTATGTTTATACATTCATTTGTTTTTTGAGAATATATTTATGCATATTCTCAGAACTTCTTAAGTTTGTCATAATACCTTATTTTGCCCTCTATACTGAATTAAATAAAATCTTTGATGCATGTTTATTTTATAAACATTTATAAAATCTATAAACCTTTTATACATGTATAATATTTAAATTTAAAAAATTTTTTTTTTTTTTTAGATGTTGGGGGTAGGAGTTTATTAATTTATTTATTTTTGCTGTGTTGGGTCTTCGTTTCTGTGTGAGGGCTTTCTCTAGTTGTAGCAAGCAGGGGCCACTCTTCATTGCGGTGTGCAGGCCTCTCACTATCGCGGCCTCTCTTGATGCAGAGCACAGGCTCCAGACGCGCAGGCTCAGTATTTGTGGCTCACGGGCCTAGTTGCTCCACAGCATATGGGATCCTCCCAGACCAGGGCTCGAACCCATGTCCCTTGCATTAGCAGGCAGATTCTCAACCACTGTGCTACCAGGGAAGCCCTATAATATTTAATTTTATACTTAATTATAATCTTTCTGAAAATTAGAGCTTGTTCAAAGGAGAGCAATAGGCATAATTCATAGAATATTTTTAAATGTCTTTTGGAATTTAGTGTGGTGCAATGGGACATATTGCAATAAGACTATTTAGTCAGGATTCAGAAATATGTCCCTCCTTTTTGTGCTTGTCAAAAAAAGAGTCTCAGTCATTTTTCTAACCTACTGAAGCAACATGTATACTTTGTAGCAGACTTGCTCATGATTTTTTTTCTTAAGATTAAAAGCTAGTAAGTGTTATTTTGTCAGTCTAATTTGGATGCAGATTTCTTGAGTACATTAGTCACTAGGACTTAACCAGTCTGCACAGATATCTGTGTTTAATGTTACCTTTAATGTTTATCAATAAATAAGAAATGTTAGAAATATGCAAAAAGATTTGCTGAGATTTCTAGAACTGAAAATAATATTGACAACTATGAATTATCAAGAGGAAACTTGATAGATTACACTCTTAATTATATATACCTTAGGTCTTCCATGAAGTCATTTTGTAATAAAAAGATTAATGGTGTACCTGAAGAGAGTTTTTTAATATATTATCCATGTTCCTGATTTTTTAAGCCAATTATGTGACACATGATTTAACTTATGCTTTTTGATATCTTGCAGTCATTGTTATGCATATTATTATTGTACTGAGATTGAGAAATGTCCTTTGAAAATAATATATTGTTTGGGCTATGTTCCCTGATATTAATAAAGAATTCTGTGGCTTTGAATTTATATGTTTCTGATTTTTATTATCTGTATTTCCTTTATATCAGACTTCCAGTTGTTAAATCTTACTATTAATTCTATAGGTGTTTGCCTAAATCCTCCTCTTTTCCAATTCTCTTTGTTAATGAAGGGTAATGCCTGGAAAGTAGATAGTTAATATTCTTGATATTAGAAATGCAATAAAAATAAAAAGGTCTTGTTTACTCTTAGACTGGTGTTTGATGAAAAAAGTAATGTGACTTAGTTATTGCATATTTTAACACCTATCTTATATACCATGTGTTTATTTTTGCAAATTCCTTTATTTCCAGATATATTTAATAAATGTAACTTTATTCATAACTGAGTTTCTAATGAGTAATAGATGGTACCTATTTCATATAGAAACAAAATAAAATAGTGTTCATTTAAACATTGATTCTCCCATCAAAAGGTATAGAGTGGCTGACTGAATAACAACAAAAAAGACCCAACTGTATGCTGCCTTTAAGAGGCTTATTTCAGCTTCAAGGATCATATAGGCTAAAAGTGAAGGGATGGTAAAAGATATTCTATGCAGACAGAAACCAAAATAAAGCACAGGTAGCTATACTTATATTAGACAAAATAGACTTTAAGTTGAAGCCCATACTCATTTACCATTCTGAAAATCCAGGACAGTTAAGAATTACAGTAAATCTCCTCTGCCTGTTATATTAATGGAACAACAAAGCCTGCATGATAGCATTTCTGTTTGCAACATGGTTCACTGAATATTTTAAGCCCACTGTTGAGACCTACTGCTCAGAAAAAATGATTCCTTTCAGAATAGTACTGTTCATTGACAATGCACCTAGTCACCAAAGAGCTCTGATGGAGATGTACAATGAGATTAATATTGTTTTTATACCTGCTAACACAACATCTATTCTGCAGCCCATGGATCAAGTAACTTTGACTTTTATACCTTATTCTTGAAGAAATACACTTCATAAGATCTAGCTGACATAGTGATTCCTTTGATTGATAGACCCGGGCAAAGTAAATTTAAAACTTTCTGGAAAAGATTCACCATCCTTGATGCCATTAAGAACATTTGTGATTCATAGGAAGACGTCAAAATATCAGCATTAACAGGAGTTTGGAAGAAGTTGATTCCAAACCTCATGGAATACTTTGAAAGTTTCAAGAGTGTATCAGAGGAAGTAACACTACAGACGTGGTAGAAAGAGAGAACTAGAATTAGAAGTGGAACTTGAAGATGTGACTGAATTGCTGAAATCTCATGATATGAATTTAATGGATGAGGAATTGCTTCTTATGAATGAGCAAAGAAGGTGGTTTCTTGAGATAGAATCTACTCTTGGTAAAGTTGCTGTGAAGATCATTGAAATGAAAACAAAAGGTTTAGAATATTACATAATCTTTGTTGATAAAGCAGTAACAGGTTTTGAGACGATTGTTGTACTGGGGGTAATATGCTATTAAAGTATTGCACTCTCTACAGAAATCATTAGTGAAAGGAAGAGTCAATTGATGTGGCAAACTTCACTCTTGTGTTATTTTAAAATATTGCATAGCCATTCCAACTGTCAGCAACCAACACCCTGATTAATAAGCAGCCATCAACATTGAGGCAAAATCTTCCATCAGCAAAAAGATTAGGATTCACTGAAGGCTTACATGATGGTTAGAATTTTTTAGCAATAAAGTGTTTTTTTTAAATTAAGGTATGTACATTTTTAGATTTAATACTATTGTGTACTTAATAGACTACAGTATAGAGTAAATATAACTTTTATATGCACTGGGAAACCAAAAAATTTCTTATGACTTTCCTTATTGCAATATTCATTTTATTGCGGTGGTCTGGAACCAAACCCACAATATGTATGCCTATATAAAAATTGTGAACAAAATACTAGCAAACCAATTTAAACAGTACATTAAAGGAATCATACACCATGATCAAATGGGACATCCCTGGGAATCAAGGATAGTTCAACATGTGCAAATCAATAAGTGTGATACACTGCATCAATGGAACTAAAGAGAAAAATCATGTAATCATCTCAATAGATGCATAAAAAGCATTTCACAAAATTCACCAACCTTTCATGTGAAAACTCTCAGCAAATTGGATATAAAAGAAAAATACCTCAATGTAATCAAGACCATATGTCAGAAAACCACAGCTAACACCATACTTAATGGTGAAAGGTTGAAAGATACCCTTCTAAAATCAAGAACAAGATATTCCTATTCAACATAGTACTGACAATCATAACCAGAGCAATTAGTTAAGAAAGACATAAAAGTCATCCACATATCAAAGAAAAAAGTAATAATGTCTTTGATGATGTCTTGTATATAGAAAATGCTAAAAGTTTCACCAAAAACTGTTAGAAGTAATAAATGAATTCAGTTTCTGGATTAAAAAAAAATTAGTATAAGTCAGTTGCATTTCTAGGCACTAACAATGAACTTGAACTATCTGAAAAAGAAATAGAGAAAACATCCCCATTTACAATAGCATCCAAAACCATAAAATAGTTCAAGTTAACTCTTGAACAACATGGGTTTGAATGGCACAGGTCCACTTATACACCAATTATTTTCAATAAATGTGTATTACTGTACTGCATGAGCTGCAGTTTGTTGAATCTGCAGATTCATAACTGCAGATATGGAGAAGTCACTGTAAACATCTGTATATGCAGATTTTTAACTGTGTGGGAGGTCGGCACACCCCTTACCCCCAAGTTGTTAAATAAATGTTAACATGCAAAAATGTGTTGCATTTCAGTACACTAACAATGAGCTAGCAGAATGGATAACTGATTCACTTTGCTGTACATCAGAAACTAACACATTTTAAATCAACTATACTCCAATAAAAATTTTAAAAAGACAAAGAAAACAATCCCACTTAAAATCCCAATGAAAAGAATAAATTACCTAGGAATAAATTTAATCAAGAAGATGAAAGATCTGTACACTGAAAACTGTAAGACATTGTTTAAAAAATTGAAGAATACACAAAAAAGTGGAAAGATATTCTGTGCTCATGGGTTGGAAGAGTTAACATTGTTAAAATATCCATATTACCTAAAGCAATCTACAGATTCAATACAATCACTATTAAATCCCAGTGACATTTTTCACAGAAATAGAATAAAAAATCCTAAAAATTATGTGGAACCACAAAAGACCCTGTATAACCAAGGCAATCGTTGGGGGGTAAGGGGGTGGAGACAAAGCTGAAGATATTACATTCCCTTATTTCAAATTATATTAAAAAACTGTAGCGATCAAAACAACATGGTACTGTCAGGAGAAGACACATAGATCAGTGGAACAGAACTGAAAGCCCATAAATAAACCAATACATGGACAATTAATTTGGACATGGACAAATTAATTTATGGACAATTAATTTACGACAGAGGAGCAAAGAACATACAATGGAGAAAGGATAGTCTCTTCAATAAGTGGTGTTGGGAAAACTGGACAACTACATGCAAAAGAAACTGAACTACTTTCTCACATCATATACAAAAGTAAAAGCACACCATTATGAATGAGGTTATAAGTTAATTATCCATTTACAGAAAATTGAGTTATGCCTTTTTTCAGTTAATAATTTTAACAGTGAATATTCAAAACACTAGTTGGGATTTGTTTCCAGATAGGAAATGATACATTTAAATAATAATAATTAATTGACATATCCATATATTTTACAATATCATGCAATTATAACATAATTTCACATGCAAAAATTCGAGTATTTGTATAAACACTGCACTGCTTTGTGCTATTTCCAAAGTGGATGCTGTACATTTCTATGTACTCCTTGGTAACTCTGTACTTTATTGAAATAATAGCACTGCTATCAAAATAGGTTATGAAATACATAAAATATTATCATAATATTTGAGTTTATTTAGGGAAAATTAAAGTTATATAAGGAAATAAATTTCATCATTTTATAATTACTACAGCTTTATTCTAAAACTTTTAAAAAGGAAGAGCACATTCATGATCACTAACATTTTGTGGGTTAACATCTTACATTCAGATTTGTTTATACTAGTTAAAGGGATATACATCAACTAGGGACATGTATTTCTAAGTATTTGCTAGAAAACAGTAGAGATTTTGTGTCAGGTTTCTAAATTTTTAGAGTTTAGACTTCAATAACAAGTTTTAAGTATCTTGGAAACATAAGGATGGCATTTAAAGGAAAATTGATTTTCTTTCTAACATTATGACATAAATTTCATTTTTGCTAACTACAGGAAACCATTCTTTAGTCACCTTTAACAGCCTAATTTTCCTGATATATATATGATTATATAAATCATATACCTATGTGTACACAATGAATAGATATAAACATATATGTATGCATATTTTATTAGGCTGATAATTAAGCCATCATTAAACGTGGTTTTAAAAGGCCTGTTAATCATTTGTTAATTTATTTGTGGATTAGGATTTTGGAGATAATTTTTACATGAAGATATAAGCCCATGGGTATGTGTACGTACACCACATATTTCTTAATAGACAAATACTATGGTTAAATTCAAAAGTTAAAATTGGATGTTGTAAAACAGAGCTAAACAGATGTTCCAAAAAATCCAGATGCTTGGTGTAATTAAAATGAAACATCTGGATTATTAACAGATTGCATTTTTTTAATTGAAATGACTGGAGGATTTGAAATAAGGACATTACATTTTTAAATGACATGATTTGCTATTAGCAACATGAAAGTCTTAGCCTTTTTTCCAGTTAAACTTAAAACGTGTTACAACATAAATGATACTCTGTGTATCTAGTACTACCAAATTCATTATCATTGTGCTAGATGACGGATTGCTTTCTTTTAAATTTTTGTCTTTAAAATACCTTCAGTTTAGTCCTTAGATGTAATTAAGTTTAAGAATTTGTAATTTTTTTAATTAACTATGCCAGCTAAGCTACTTTAAATAACTATTTCTTGTAATCACATATGAACATAAATCAGTGTTTATTACTGAATAAAAAAACTAAACAAAAGTAGATACAATTTAACACTTTTGAAAATTGATTTATTTTAACTACTTGATTAAAATAAACAATTATATTAATGTAACCTTTTGGTTCATTATTTTAATGACTGGCTCACTTAGTAAAATTTTGACATTTAAAAAATAATGCTCGGGTTATTTTGCCTGAGGCGACCCAGCACTGGAGCCTACAGGCTCTTTGATGGGGCTAATGACAGACTCTGGGAGGGCTCATGCCAAGGAGTACTTCCCAGAACTTCTGCTGCCAATGTCCTTGTCCTCAAGGTAAGCCACAGCCACCCCCTGCCTCTGCAGGAGACTCTCCAACACTAGCAGTAGGATACAGCAAAGATCTAAGAAAATCAGTAAGAATACTAAAGTACATCAAGCCAGAATATAACATGAAAATAATTATTAAATATTGCAGAGGGCAGACAGAAGAAGCAAGAAGAACTACAGTCCTGCAGACTGTGGAACAAAAACCACATTCACAGAAAGACAATATGAAAAGGCAGAAGCCTATGTACCTGATGAAGGAACAAGATAAAACCCCAGAAAATCAATTAAATGAAGTGGACATAGGAAACCTTCCAGAAAAAGAATTCAGAATAATGATAGTGAAGATGATCCAGGACCTTGGAAAAACTATGGAGGCAAAGATCAAGAAGATACAAGAAATGTTTAACAAAGACCTAGAAGAATTAAAGAACAAACAAACAGGGATGAACAATACAATAACTGAAATGAAAAATACAGTAGAAGGAATCAATAGCAGAATAACTGAGGTAGAAGAACGGATAAGTGACCTGGAAGACAAAATGGTGGAATTCACTGATGCAGAACAGAATAGAGAAAAAAGAATGAAAAGAAATGAAGACAGCCTAAGAGACCTCTGGGACAACATTAAATGCAACAACATTTGCATTATAGGGGTCACAGAAGGAGAAGAGAGAAAGGACCCAAGAAAGTATTTGAAGAGATTATAGTCAAACACTTCCCTATCACGGGAAAGGAAATAGCCACCCAAGTCCAAGAAGCACAGAGAGTCCCATATAGTATAAACCCAAGGAGAAATACGCCGAGACACATAGTAATCAAATTGGCAAAAATTAAAGACAAAAATTATTGAAAGCAGCAAGGGAAAAATGGCAAATAACATACAAGGGAACTCCCATAAGGTTAACAGCTGATTTCTCAGCAGAAACCCTACAAGCCAGAAGGGAGTGGCATGATATATTTAAAGTGATGAAAGGGAAGAACCTACAACCAAGAATACTCTACCTGGCAAGGATCTCATTCAGATTCAATGGAGAAATCAAAAGCTTTACAGACAAGCAAAAGCTAAGAGAACTCAGCACCACCAAACCAGCTCTACAACAAATGCTAAGGGAACTTCTCTAAGTGGGAAACACAAGAGAAGAAAGGACCTACAAAAATAAACCCAAAACAATTAAGAAAATGTTAATAGGAACATACATATCGATAATTACCTTAAACATGAATGTTTTAAATGCTCCAATCAAAAGACACAGGCTTGCTGAATGGATACAAAAACAAGACCCATATATATATTGTCTACAAGAGACCCACTTCAGACCTAGGGACACATACAGACTGAAAGTGAGGGGATGGAAAAAGATATTCCATGCAAATGGAAATCAAAAGAAAGCTGGGGTCACAATACTCATATCAGATCAAATAGACTTTAAAATAAAGAATGTTACAAGAGACAAGGAAGGACACTACATAATGATCAAGGGATCAATCCAAGAGGAAAATATAACAATTATAAATATATATGCACCTAACATAGGAGCACCTCAATACATAAGGCAATTGCTAACAGCTATAAGAGGAAATTGACAGTAACACAAAAGAGTGGGGGACATTAACACCTCACTTACACCCATGGACAGATATCCAAACAGAAAATTAATAAGGACACACAAGCTTTAAATGACACAATAGACCAGATAGATTTAATTGATATTTATAGGACATTCCATCCAAAAACAGCAGATTACACTTCTTCTCAAGTGCACATGGAACATTCCCCAGGATAGATCACATCTTTGGTCACAAACAAAACCTCAGTAAATTTAACAAAATTGAAATCATATCAAGGATCTTTTCTGACCACAACGCTATGAGATTAGAAATGAATTACAGGGGAAAATACGTAAAAAACACAAACATATGGCTAAACAATACGTTACTAAATAACCAAGAGATCACTGAAGAAATCAAAGAGGAAATAAAAAAATACCTAGAGACAAATGACAATGAAAACATGATGATCCAAAACCAATGGGATGCGGCAAAAGCAGTTCTAAGAGGGAATTTTATAGCTATACAAGCCTACCTCAAGAAACAAGAAAAATCTCAAATAAACAAACTAACCTTACATCTAAAGGAACTAGAGAAAGAACAAACAAAACCCAAAGTTTGCAGAAGGAAAGAAGTCATAAAGATTAGAGCAGAAATAAGTGAAATGGAAACAAAGAAAACAATAGCAAGGATCAATAAAACTAAAAGGTGGTTCTTTGAGAAAATAAGCAAAATTGATAAACCATAATCCAGACTCATCAAGAAAAAGAGGGAGAGGATTCAAATCAATAAAATTAGAAATGAAAAAGTAGAAGTTACAACAGACACTGCATAAATACAAAGCATCCTAAAAGACTACTATGAGCAACTCTATGCCAATAAAATGCACAACCTCAAAGAAATGGAAAAAAATCTTAGAAATGTATAACCTTCCAAGATTGAACTAGGAAGAAATAGAAAATATGAACTGACCAATCACAAGTAATGAAATTGAAACTGTGATTAAATATCTTCCAAGAAACAAAAGTCCAGGACCAGAAGGCTTCACAGGTGAATTCTGTCAAACATTTAGAGAAGAGCTAACACCCATCCTTCTCAAACTGTTCCAAAAAATTGCAGAGGAAGGAACACTCCGAAACTCATTCTATGAGGCCACCATCACCCTGATACCAAAACCAGACAAAGATACTACAAAAAAGAAAAATACAGACCAATATCACTGATGAATATAGACACAAAAATCCTCAACAAAATACTAGGAAACAGAATCCAACAACAATTAAAAGAACCATAGACCATGATCAAGTGGGATTTATCCCGGGGGTGCAAGTATTATTCAGTATACTCAAATCAATCAATGTGATACACCATATTAACAAACTTAAGAATAAAAACCATATGATCATGTCAATTGATGCCGAAAAAGCTTTTGACAAAATTCAACACCATTTATGATAAAAGGTCTCCAGAAATTGGGCATAGAGGGAACCTACCTCAACATAATAAAGGCCATATACGACAAACCCACAGCAAACATCATTCTCATTGGTGAAAAACTGAAAACCTTTCCTCTAAGATCAGGAACAAGACAAGGATGTCCACTCTCACCACTATTATTCAACATAGTTTTGGAAGTCCTAGCCATGGCAATCAGAGAAGAAAAAGAAATAAAAGGAATACAAATTGGAAAAGAAGAAGTAAAACTGTCACTGTTTGCAGATGACATGATACCATACATAGAGAATCCTAAAGATGCCACCAGAAAACTACTAGAGCTAATCAATGAATTTGGTAAAGTTGCAGGATACAAAATTAATGCACAGAAATCTCTTGCATTCCTATACACTAATGATGAAAAATCTGAAAGACAAATTAAGGAAACACTCCCATTTACCATTGAAACAAAAAGAATAAAATACCCAGGAATAAACCTACCTAAGGAGACAAAAGACTTGTATGCAGAAAACTATAAGACACTGATAAAAGAAATTAAAGATGATACAAACAGATGGAGATATATACCATGTTGTTGGATTGGAAGAATCAATATTGTGAAAATGACTATACTACCCAAAGCAATCTACAGATTCAATGCAATCCCTATCAAATCACCATTGGCATTTTTTATGGAACTAGAACAAAAATCTTAAAATTTGTTTGGAGACACAAAAGACCCCAAACAGCCAAAGCAGCCTTGAGGGAAAAAAACGGGGCTGGAGGAATCAGTTTCCTTGACTTCAGACTATACTACAAAGCTACAGTAATCAAGCCAATATGGTACTTGCATAGAAACAGAAACATAGATCAATGGAACAAGATAGAAAGCCCAGAGATAAACCCACGCACCTATGGTCAACTAAACTATGACAAAGGAGACAAGGATATACAATGGAGAAAAGACAGTCTCTTCAATAAGTGGTGCTGGGAAAACTGGACTGCTACATGTAAAAGAATGAAATTAGAACACCGTAACACCATACACAACAATAAACTAAAAATGGATTAGAGACCTAACTGTAAGACCAGACACTATAAAACTCTTAGAGGAAAACATAGCAAGAACACTCTTTGACATAATTCACAGCAAGATCTTTTTTGATCTACCTCCTAGAGTAATGGAAATAAACACAAAAATAAACAAATGTGACCTAATGAAACTTAAAAGCTTTTATACAGCAAAGGAAACCATAAACAAGATGAAAAGACAACCCTCAGAATGGGAGACAATTTTTGCAAATGAATCAATGGACAATGGATTAATCTCCAAAATATATAAACATCTCATGAAGCTCAATATTAAAAAAACAAACAACCCAATCTTAAAATGGGCAGAAGACCTAAATAGACATTTCTCCAAAGGAGACATACAGATGGCCAAGAAGCACATGAAAAGCTGCTCAACATCACTAATTATTAGAGAAATGCAAATCAAAACTACAATGAGGGGCTTCCCTGGTGGCGCAGTGGTTGAGAGTCCACCTGCCGATGCAGGAGACATGGGTTCGTGCCCCGCTCTGGGAAGGTCCCACATGCCTTGGAGAGGCTGGGCCCGTGAGCCATGGCCGCTGAGCCTGTGCATCTGGAGCCTGTGCTCCACAACGGGAGAGGTCACAACAGTGAGAGGACCGCGTACCACAAAAAAAAAAAAAAAAAAAACTACAATAAGGTATCACCTCACACCAGTTAGAATGGGCATCATCTGAAAATCTACAAACAACAAATGCTGGAGTGGGTGTGGAGAAAAGGGAACCCTCTTGCACTGTTGGTGGGAATGTAAATTGATACAGCCACTATGGAGAACAGTATGGAGGTTCCTTAAAAAACTAAAAATAGAATTGCCATATGACCCAGCAATCCCACTACTGCATACACCCGGAGAAAACCACAATTCAAAAAGACACATGCACCCCTATGTTCATTGCAGCACTATTTACAATAGCCACGTCATGGAAGCAACCTAAATGCCCATCGACAGGTGAATGGATAAAGAAGATGTGGTACATATATACAATGGTATATTACTCAGCCATAAAAAGAACAAAATTGGGTCATTTGTAGAGACGTGGATGGATCTAGAGACTGTCATACAGAGTGAAGTAATTCAGAAAGAGAAAAACAAATATCGTATATTAACGCATATGTGTAGAACCTAGAAAAATGGTATAGATGAACTGGTTTGCAGGGCTGAAATTGAGACATAGATGTAGAGAACAAACTTATGGACACCAAGGGGGGAATGCGGTGGGGGGTGTGGGTGGTGGTGTAAAAAAGAATAATAATAAACAATAATTATTATTATGAAATATGTTTTAAAATGCTCGTGTATAAAATGTATTCCAAAATTTACTGCTAATTAATTTTCAAATAACAATTACATTCAAATTTATTAAGCACGCAACTTCATGTTTTTATATTTGAGTCTCTCCCCATGGTGATTAATAAAATGCCTAAATTTCTTGAGGAGAATAACTAAAAACAGGAAGAGTAGGCTCTGAATATAGAAAATTACAAAGTTCATGGTCTTTCTTTTAAAAGAACCATATTAGTTTTCCATGTGTGATTGTTATAATGTAGCCATCACCAATACTCTCTAAATGTGTATATATAGGTAAATATATATATATTTCAAAAGAATAAAATTTCATTTACTGTGTCCTCAACCAATATGTACTTTAATGCAACACATAAAATTTAGAGTAAATTCTTAGGTTAGATTACTCATCATCTTCACTCCCACCTCCTATCTCCTTAAGGAAACATTTAACTCCAGTTTAGTTGGGGTTTGGCTACAAGATGGGCTGATTGTTTATCCTCTCAGCTTGCCTGTGGCTGACAGTGAGTCAGTAATACGACTCACTGTGACAAATGAGATATTATCTGATGTGATATATACAGATGTTTCTACTGTGATTCCATGGCCCATTTGTGCTTCTACCATCACGGAGAAAAGGTTTTCCTGGGTAGCTGCTGTTCCTTGAGCCTGAGTCCCAGAACGAGCACAATTGTAACACACTGATACTAGCCTGCAGTGAAGAGTCAAACTGGGTCCCTGGATAGAAGCAGAGTCCCCAAGTTAGGCTTTGTTTAGATTAACTAATCTAGAGTAGATCTATAGACTCATGAGCATGAGATTTATTGTTGAATGCCATTTAGTTTGGGAGATAAGTTGTCTAATTTTTTTTCCTCCAGTACTTAATTGATACAGGATGCCTTAACTATTTTGTGTATCTATAGTAATCTATGATCTTGATATTATCCTTAATGGTTTTAGATGTAGAAAGTAATGACAAGTTAGTTTCAGCTATTAATATGAACTGTGTATTTACCTCCATATGGCCTGTCCTCTAAATCAATGTGAAACACATGGAAGAATGCATGAGACAGAACAGGAGGGATTTTATCAACTACTTCATCCAGATGTCTATAAAAAGAGACACCATAAAATCATTTGTGTGAAACTTTTGAAAATTGTAAAACAGTATAGAATTTAAAGAATCTTTCATTTAATTATAGAAAAGAGAGACCGTGATGACCATTCTGCATGTCAACATTTGATTTCTGCTCTTATTTAAAAAATCTATTAGTTATGAAAACCAAGCCACCTCTACAACTTATTCTTTAAACTCTGGCTAAGTCTCAAATGGGAGAAGAATCTTGGCTGATAATTTCATCTGACATATGTTAAAGACCTGGGTGATAACCAAAGAGCCACTGATAGGCAGGAACTATGAAGAGTAAATTGGCTATAATCGCGTAATTTGAAAACTTCTGGTAAATTCTTCAATAGAATACATTAGCTCATAATTAGTTGTGTAGTATCTTGTGGACTCTGTCTATACAGAGATTGTAATAGAACAAACTAAAGTAAGTTATTGAACAAATTTACTGACTGTAGGAGATGTAGTTGGAAAACCTGCATTTCTGTCCTCGCTAATTAAATAACTAAAGGTCTTCCTAAAAAGCAATACCCCAAACAAAGCAAAAACGCTGTCTCTCTAAACTAATTAGTAGAAGATGTAGAGAAGTGGGCAGTGAATTAAAGGAGGAAGATGGAATTGCTTAAACCTGAAGGAGATGTCAAATTTCTGATCTCTTCTGATTTATCCAGAAGAGTTGCCCTGGGAACCTGTTGATGTACCCATTGTTTTCAAATATAACCAGCAAATAAAGCATTCTCTTAATTAACCAGCCACACAGCAGAAAAAGGAGAGAGAATGATAATGAGAGCAAGATTCAGGTATATGGACAGTTTTAAATATGAAAGAAAAAGGAGTTATTTTAGCATATATGTAAATATTAAATTATTAAAAATGAAAATAAGACAACTTTTGAATTGTCTTATTCAAAGTGGTAGGTATTCAAAGTGGTAGATTGTTCCTTATATCGTATGTTTATTAATACACAGATGCCCTGCAACTAAAAACAAGATAGGGGAACGTGAAACTACACTTCTAGAAAACGAATTATCATTATGTGGGGAAATACCATCCTTATAAGAATGTATGTGTGTGTTTGTGTGTGTGTAAATGTGTATGCGTGTGTATTTATGAAGTCTGTCATAAATCCAGGACAGGTTGCTAAGTCTGCTTAACATGGAGATATTGCCTGCTTCAAAACTAGATCCTAGATATTTTAACTTGTGGGGTCAGTATTTCCAGATGGGGCCCAGGATAGGTGCTCAGGGGCTAGAAATAAAACTGTTCTGAAATTAACGCACACATGTTTTAGATGTGAGCATGCTTTTGTAAGAAGAGGAAACATTTTATAAGGGGAACATGTGTCCTTCTCTCCCATGTGCATTTCAATGCTACCTTGACTTTGGACACAAATTTTAGTTCAGCACTTTATTACCTAGTATGTGGAGTTCAAAAGGTCTGTGTTTCTGTAATGGTTGTTTTTATATAAACTAGAGAAGCCATACTGAATTATATCAGAGGAAAGACATTCAGAAGGCAGGGGTGAACAAAATTTGACCAACACTTTTTATAAAAAATAACATAAAGGGCTTCTCTGTTATATTCATGACAACTTGAGTATATTATTTTATATTTAAATCAAAGTAGCCCTTCCATCATATGAACAGAGGCTTTGCTTTCTCTGAGAAGCATTGCTATTCTTTAAGAGGATTGTGTATATGCTTTTTGTGTTTAATTGGGCATATGTGTATGAATGCTGCATTCATGTATGTCTATGTTTAATTTTAAAATTCCTGCTGAATGACAAGAAAGATTAAGAACTTTGATCTTCATCTCACACTAAACACTAAAATATTAAAGTGAGGTGCCAGACTATGGGCTGTCAAAGCCCTGTATTAGCTACTCTCTGAAGGTTTCTGGGATATTATATATGCCTCCTTTCTATCACTCTGGCTCTTCAGTTCTGGGGTTAGTAGAACTGTCCTGTTGTGAGTAGCCCAACAGTGCTGTGCTTTCTTTTGTAGGTTCCCTATCCCAGCCCACACCATTGTATGGAGATGATTTATTAAGCTCTCCTCAAATTTCCCAATTAAAACCTAGACCCTGAATGAAACACCTTGGCATTTCCATCTGAGGTAAGAACAATTAATAAGATTTTTACTTCTTTTATTTATAAAACACAGACACGACTTAAAACCAAAGTAAAAATAATAGAGCTTTTGGTAGTTGTAGATCCCTCAAAAGTATTGAAAGGTTAAATTTTCACTGAGGACAACACTGTTTTTAAAATGTCATGTATATATATATTATATATATAAACAATTATATGTAATTCCCTGTTTTCTTTTTTAAAATTGAGGTAAAATTGACATATGATATTATGTAAGTTTCAGGTGTACATTTTAATTCAACATCTGTTTCCACTACAAAGTGATCATCAACAAAAGTCTGTTTACCATCCACTACCATACAATAGATCCCCTTCACCCTTTTCTGCGTTATTAATATTTGAAAATCTATCCAATGTAATTCTTTATACAGGCGAATAAACCATTTTACTGACTGGATTTAAAAAAATATGTTGTTTATTTGTTTCAAAATGCTCCCTTTTCTCACTTTGTAAAAGAAACGTATTTATAAGAATAATCATCAGTATTTTGGATATTATTATGAAAATGCAATGTGAATAACTCCTATTTCTGGAAATAATGTACATGTAAGATTATAGATGAAATATGAAAATCTATTGGGTACTATGGCTTACCTGACTCCAGCTATTCTTCCTCCTTCTTTTTCTCATCATTCTCCTTTTCTCTTTATCCTGACTCTCAAATGTTTTGAGAGAGAAGACTTAAGCTTTCTGTCACAATTACTCAACTATGCTATTTATAGCACAGAAAAAGCAGTATTTAAATACATGTGAGTGGCTATGTTTCAATAAGAAATAATTCATCAACCCTGAAATTTGAAATTCAGATAATTTCCATGTACCATTTAAAAAAAGGAAGTGCCCCCTCCCTACAGAAATACCTGTTCTTATCTTGCCCGCCATACAAATATTGGCAGTGGTCAAGATTCAACCTTCTCCTAATACAGTAAGTCCCCTACATACAAAATTTCAAGTTGCCAACTGTCAAAGATGTGAACGTGCATTTGCACGTCTGATTACATCAGTTAGTTCAAGTCTCTGGCATACATTGTCACATGCGTGCATCCTCTATAAGTGGTTGTGCTTTTGTGTACTTTACTGTAAAGTACTGTATAGAGTACAGTAGTACAGTATCTTTATTTCAAGCCCAGGATGTCTGGAAACAAGCGTAAGAGCAGCAGTGATGTAGCTGGTACTGCTAAGAGGTGCCAAGCGATAAAAATGGAAACAAAAGTGAAAATAATTGAGAGAGTGGAGCAAGGCGAAAAGATGGAATTGGAGGCCCAGAGAAAGGATGAAGAGAGACAAAAGGAAGAAGTAACTGAAGAACTGAAGAGATTTATGACACAGGAAATGGCAGGGGGATTTTCTTTATTTGAGGAGGCACTGTTAGTTCTTGAGGCACAGGACTCAAACATAGGACGGTACACGAAGTTTGCAGCAGCCGTTCAGAATGCAATCCAGTGTTACCGTGTCATCTATGACAAGAAAAGGAGAGCTACTACCCAGACATTACTGGATCATTTTTTCAAGAGGGTAGATAGAATTGAATCCAGCAAGTAACCAGAACCTATACCATCAACATCAGGTGTGAGTGACATTGCGGCTTGCCCTCTGTCTCCTATTGCTGACGATCCTTCAGCTCTACCATCTCCCACCTCCTCTCCCTCCTCCAGTCAGTAACTCTTCTTGCCTGTTCACTCGATGCCAGCCCCTGGATGCCAGCTGTTGTACTGTACTACTGTACTTTTCAAGGTACGGTACTGTAAGATTAAAAATGTTTTCTTTATTTTTTATTTGTTTTTTATGTATTATTTGTGTGAAAAGTTTTACAAACCTATTATATAGTACAGTACTATATAGAAGATTGTGTTAGTTGGGTACCTAGGCTAATTTTGTTGGACTTGTGAACAAATTGGACTTAACGAATACATTCTCAGAAAGGAACTCCTTCTTATGTAGGGGACTTACTGTAGTTTGTGTGACCTCCTACCTAAAAAAAAAAAAAAAAGAATCACCATGTATACAGACACTTTCCAACATTCTCCAACAATTGTTTCTTGTGAATAGCCAAAGCAGTCTTGAAGGAAAATAACGGAGCTGGAGGAATCAGACTCCCTGGCTTCAGACTATACTACAAAGCCTCAGTAATCAAGAGAGTATGGTACTGGCACAAAAACAGAAATACAGATCAATGGAACAGGATAGAAAGCCCAGAGATAAACCCATACACATATGGTCACCTTTTTTTGATAAAGGAGGCAAGAATATACAATGAGGAAAGACAGGCTCTTCAATAAGTGGTGCTGGGAAAACTGGACAGCTACATGTAAAAGAATGAAATTAGAATGCTCCCTAAAACCATACACAAAAATAAACTCAAAATGGGTTAAAGACCTAAATGTAAGGCCAGACACTATAAAACTCTTACAGGAAAACATAGGTAGAACACTCTGTGACATAAATCACAGCAAGGTCCTTTTTAACCCACCTCCTAGAGAAATGGAAGTAAAAACAAAAACAAATGGGACCTAATGAAACTTCAAAGGTTTTGCACAGCAAAGGAAACCATAAACAAGATGAAAAGATAACCCTCAGAATGGAGAAAATATTTGTAAATGAAGCAATTGACAAAGGATTAATCTCTAAAGTTTACAAGCAGCTCATTCAGCTCAATATCAAAAAAACAAACAACCCATTCCAAAAATGGGCAGAAGACCTAAATAGACATTTCTCCAAATAAGATATATAGATTACCAACAAACACATGAAAGGATGCTCAACATCACTAATCATTAGAGGAATGCCAATCAAACCTACAATGAGGTATCACCTCACACCAGTCAGAATGGCCATCATCAAAAAAATCTACAAACAATAAATGCTGCAGAGCGTGTGGAGAAAAGCGAACCCTCCTGCACTGTTGGTGGGAATGTAAATTGATACAGCCACTATGGAGAACAGTATGGAGGTTCCTTAAAAAGCTAAAAATAGAACTACCATATGACCCAGCATTCCCACTACTGGGCATATACCCTGAGAAAACCATAATTCAAAAAATGTCATGTACCACAATATTCTTTGCAGCTCTATTTACAATAGCCAGGACAGGGAAGCAACCTAAGCGTCCATCGACAGATGAATGGATAAAGAAGGTGTGGCACATGTATACAATGGAATATTACTCAACCATAAAAAGAAATGAAATTGAGTTATTTTTAGTGAGATGGTTGGACCTAAAGTCTGTCATACAGGGTAAAGTAAGTCAGAAAGAGAGAAACAAATACTGTATGCTAACATATATATATGGAATATAAAAAAAAAAATTGGTTATGAAGAACCTAAGGACAGGACAGGAATAAAGACACAGATGTAGGAATGGACTTGAGGACACAGGGAGGGGGAAGGGTAAGCTGGGACAAAGTGAGAGAGTGGCATGGACTTATATATACTACCAAATGTAAAATAGATAGCTAGTGGGAAGCAGCCGCATAGCACAGGGAGATCAGCTTGGTGCTTTGTGACCACCCAGAGGGGTGGGATAGGGAGGGTGGGAGGGAGAGGCAAGACATAGGAAATATGGGGATATATGTATATGTATAGCTGATTCACTTTGTTATAAAGGAGAAACTAACACACCTGTAAAGCAATTATACTCCAATAACAAAGTTAAAAAAAATGCACACAGTTAGATAGTTGTTACTGATTACACTATTTGAATTAAAGATTTTCATCAGTAAGCCAGTTAGTGTTTTAATAAGATTTATGCTAAGACTACAGCTATAAATATTTGAACTTCCATGAAGGAGTTAGAATTTGAGAAAGGGAACAGAATAAAATTAATGGTTCAAAACTAATACATAGAGACATTAAATTCTGTAGAGTGATGAAGAATGAAGGATGGAGAGTAAGATACTGAACAACGTACCAGTTCTTGGTGATGTGGGAAAAAATTTATATGACATCAGAAAAATATTATTTGGAAAAGTTTATGCATTCTTCAAAATGTATTATCTCCCATTTTAATCGAATGGTTCATGGATTGTTTCACAATACAAATTATCTGCTGGGGATGATCTCAGAGGATGCAGAGTCCTCAGAGGACCTTTATGAGAACTCATGATAATTCTAAAGTTTTTTTCTTGAGCAAAGGAGGGGATTGCACCATTAAGAAAGATAGAAATATAAATGGTAAAAACAGAATTGGGGTCACAGTATATCATTTGTTCTTCACTAGCCATACTAATTTTGAGATACTTTGGGGTATTCAAATAAACTGGTCATTCATACAGGTAAACATATGATTTTAAGAAACAAACCAGGATGCATTCAACAACAGGCAGAATGTGAGGAATTTTACCAAAAAAGAAAAAGAAATGAATGGGTGGCTATGTCAGATGAAACTTGATCTATATCAACCAAATATAAGGTATGGGTTTTCTGGAATATATTTGGATCTTGATTCAAAGAACTCAATTATTTAAAAGCAATTTCGAGATATTTTGTAAAGTTGAAAATCAAATGGCTATTTGATAATATTAAGGGATTATTTTCTATTTTGTTGGTAATTGTGTTTATATTTTTAAAATGTATGTTAGGAATACATGTGGAAGTAACTGTTTGCAAAAGAATATGATGTCTGTAATTTTTCTTTAAAATACTGTGAACAGAGAGAGGAAGTGGAGTTACAGAATATCAATAATTGTTGAGGATGCATTATGGGTGCTGTAGGTTCATTATATTATTCCCTCCACTTTTCTGTATGCCTAAAATATTTCTAGGAAAGTTAAATTAATTGTGTGAACAAATTTTTTGAACAAATGTTTTTAATAGTGAGAATCTTTAAATGGTTTTCTGTTTCCCCAAAGTCTATTTCTATTTTCTCATAAAATGATATACCTCATTGACATATGAAATTTCTTTAAATTATTTAAATTATACTTCTCTGAATGTAAGTAATATTCTGTTGTTGTCGTTTTTCCTGTAGGAATCTAACTACTAAAAAATGTCTTCTGGGTTGCTTGATCTTTATGATTACAGGCATACCTTATTTTATTGCTCTTCGCTTTAGTGCATTTTGCAGATACTAAATTTTTTACAAATTGAAGGTTCGTGCCAACCCTGCATCAAACAAGTCTATTGGTGCCATTTTTACTATATTTGTTATGGTGAACTGTGATCAGTAATCTCTGATGTTACTCCTATGACTCATTGAAGGCTCAGATGATTGTTAGCATTTTTTAGCAATAAAGTATTTCTTAATTAAGGTATGTACATTGTTTAGACATAATACTATTGCACACTTAGTAGACTGCAGTCATGTAAACATTACTTTTATATGCACTGGGAAATAAAAAACTTTGTGTGACTTCCTTTATTGCAATATTTGCTTTATTGCAGTGGTCTGGAACAAAACCTACAATGTCTCAGAGGTATGTCTTTACATGATTGATTAAAACAATATAAAAATACTTCAAAATTGGATAAATAGCCATTGAACATTAAAGGGCTTTTAAAATTAATCTCTTAATGATCTAAGATTGATTGTACTTTTCATAATTAATGTACATTTATGTGAATAAATTTCATGTGTTGCTATAAGACAGTATTTACTAACAATTCTATGTCACCATTTTGTTTTCTGTTTCTATAGATCTAAAATCTTAATAATTTTCTTCATATAAATAAAGACATGGGGAATATCATTCAGATATTTGAATTACTTGTGTTTTAAGCAAAAAATCATAGTGTTCTTTTATCTACAACTGTTTTTTTTTTCTTATTAGCAGAAAAATTTTATTCCTTTTAAGGACAATTAAACCACATCCTTAATATAAAGCTATTTATAATGATCTGTTATCTGGTAATTGCTTTGATTCCCTCTTTAAGTACATAGAACACAGAGTAGAAATCTGACTTTAAAGTTGAATTGCTATGAGGCCTTTAGATCTATTTAACATTATAGCACCAATATCAATTTCAGTGTCTTTTTGCTGGTTATCCTAGAGGGCGTTTTGGAGGGTTTTGTTTGTTTTGTTTGAATTCCAGGACACTGCAGGAATATGACAGTTTTGAAAGGAAAAGTGGGAATGGGAAATCTGCATCTTCTCAAAAGAGCAATCTCATGCAGATCGATCTTAAGAGAAGAATACATACTTGAAGTTATTAAAACTGCCACACCCATGTTTCCCTTGAAAAGTTATTATATAACCCAGGAGTCATTTCTATACTTTCAAAACCACTTCTCTAAAGGACCTAAGCATTCTACTCACTGAAACAGCACTAGAATTCCTAGACCCCAGGCTGTCTATCATCACTTAGATTCTGTTCTGCACACTTAATACTCTATCCTAATTCTCTACCTTTTCCCATTCTCTAAGAACTTCTGTTGTGTACAGTCTTTGACAAGCTGTCATTAGCAATGTCCCTCCATATATCCTTATCTGTTCTCTGAACAGTCTCCTTACTACGGCCCCTAATAGTTCCCTGAGGACATGGCCTCCATGGCAGAATTCTCAATTGGGAGCTGTTTAGATTTTCTCACACTTCACCTGTGTTACGGCCTATGCTAAAGTGTGCTCTCCTTTCCTCCTATTTTAGCTTTCAAACAATTTCTCACTCTTCTGTTAAACAGTCTAACACTTTATATCTTATAACAGTTATTTATATTTATATCAACATTATTGCTCCACTTCATGGTTTTGTATTAGCATGTGGAGTGAAAGTACTGGCTAGGTTTTGCACAATCAGGAGCTGTGCCATACACTTTGCTTACAGGCAGCAGGAGGTATTGGCACGTACAAATCCAACCTCCAACATGCTTTCTTTACCGAAATTGGAAGCCAGTCTCTGGTCTTGCCTCTATGGCTTGGAATGGAAATAGGTACTGGTCATGCAACTTTCACAAAACTAGCTCCACTGATGACTTCCTAGAGCTGATCAAGCTGACTTTGGCTTCCATGTTGCTAGCAGTGGTCCTTTTTCTGGCTTGCATATGGGATCCATCTATTAATTCAAAACATGATTTATCCAAATATGTCTCAAGACACTTTTGGCCTGGGTCGTCTCAAAATTTTGTTTTCTCCTCTTAAAGTTAGTTCTTTCAAATACTTATAATCTGATGTGGGTTACAAACTCCTGGTTATGAAAATTCTCCCACTTGTTCTGCTGTCCAGAATCCCTCCACCACTCAATAGCTCACATAAAATACCAGTCTTTCATTACTAAACATATCTATAGCTATATTTGTCTGTAATCTATAATAATGATAGATAGATAGACAGACAGACAGATGTAACAACAAAATTTCTAGCTCCTGGAAATGTAGATAAATATTCCACCTAAAAAGATTGAAGCCCATTGGGATGATCCTAAAATTAAGATATTATTGCAAGTATGGTGTGTTCTACTTACTACACAGGGGAGTTATGGAAACATATAACAAGGGAATTTTAACTAGTTAAGGAATCAAGGAGTATTTATTAAATGTGGCTTATAAACTTAGATCCAAAACATGAGTGAGAGAAACATGAAAGGGGTTGGTTGAGGTAAAGAGCAATACATAAAAACTTTCTCAGTTGACTCAGAAGTTGACAGCTTGTTAGTTCAGCAACCTATAAAGAATTCTGTATCCTGGGAAAGCTAGTGAGAGAAATTTGTTTGGGAGATTTTACATTAAGCAGCTACCACATATACAGTATTAAATTATTTCATAATGTTCTTAAGAAAAAATCAACTGAAGTAGATAACAGTCAGGTTCAAATGATTTCATTAATAATCATTCCTTCCTGTGTTTTTAATATATAATTAATTTCATGTAGGTTGTTATTTTTCCAAACTTTTCTTGTGAATCACAGGGGAAAATAAGCTATTACATAGAAGTCATAGTTCATAATAGGAGAATTAGATAAAGTAAGTTGGAAGCTGTTCATATTCTCCTAATGGGAGATTTATTTTAATCATTAGCAATTAGGCATTCTTAAGATGACATTTTGTCTCAAAATTAAGAACACAGGAGTCCAGAGGAGTGAATGTAAATAAAACAGAGGGTAACATCAACACACTGATAAATGACTGTAAGTATAAACTCTATTGATTACATTGTTAAAGTCATTTGCTTTAATCATGATTTTTAAGAATCTTAGTTTCTGCTTGAAGATGAACACGTAAGCATAATGTTGTAAAGATAAATTACAAAGTTTGAAAATTACTACTGCGCTAACTCTAGAATAGAAAAGCAGAAAATGCATTTAGTGAAGACAAAATTATTAAACAAAAGAAACTTGTCTTTCAAAACACAGGCAAAATTCAAATGCACAAGTGCAAATAAATAGTCCTGAGTTATCAAAAACAAGATGAATAGAGAGGAAAAACTTCCATCAAAACACATTTTGAAGTGATATTCCTTTTTTGTAGGAAATTCTACAAAATTGGCAATTAGCAACTCTTGTTTATTGTGCAACTGCAATTCTATTTTAGTCTTGTTTGGAAGAAAGCCCAAAACTGGAATTGCATAGATAAGATCCTTTAAAAGAAGAGTAAGATATTTTGATAACCCTGAAAGAGTTACGTTATGCTTCAGATGACTGGATTAAATGGCTTTTTATTTAAAGGGTTTATGGAAACAAAAATAAATGTTCCACAAAGTAACAGCCAAAGGGCAGATGGAGGACATCAGCATCTAGAGAAAGGACAGACAGAATTATGGAACACAATTTATGTGTTGCAATTGGCATGGAACATTACCTTAATTTTTTACATATAAACTCAATGTTTACAAAAGACTGTAAGAGCATATTTAAACGAATAACAAGTGAATTAATGTCTTTTACTGGCCTAAAAGTATTTTATCTAAAGTACAGGCTTAGGCTAAATAACAGGTTTATGCCTGTTTATGCATGTTTTTATCTTCCAGTGTTGTTCTACCTTTTCCTACCCTGAAAATCTACTAGAGTTAGAAAATAAGTTAATGTCACAATGTATGTGTTTTTAATTTTGGGCTTGAGGAAAATGTTTTGTAGCTTTTATACAAATAACTAGTCACATTTATTCCCCAAACCCATCTTATTCATACTGCATTTAAATTTCTTATTTTATTCAACAACAACAAAATAACTTGGAACCATAGAACATTTACATGACATTTTCTGATATTTTTTATTTGTGTCTGGATTCAACTCACCAATTATGTCATACCTCAATTAAAAAGCATATGTATTTTGCTGATGACAATATTATAAAAAATACTAGACTGCACTTTTCTTAAGCCCAAGAGCAAGGAAAAATAATTTTTAAAGCAACTGAATATGTAATATTCATCTAATATTATTTTGGTATATATCCAGCCTTATTTCACATGTGGGAATATCCCCTTATCAAGATGAGCTCATAGAAGTGAATGCCCCTTTACAATATCTATGCCATTCTTCTTTCCCTCCTCCATCAATTTTTGTTTCTAATGGTGTAATATCTTTATGTTTTTTAGTACAGAATTTTAATTTCAGATTAATAGTAATTCATTCTCTTAAACTTTTGAAAACTTCCAAAGACTATAAAAAGAAAAAAAGAAAAAACCTAAAAGGAACCCTTTTAGCTATCACTAGAAGAAAATAAATACTGTTAATTTTGGTAGATTTTTTTCAATTTAGAAAGTATTTTGAACAAATTTTAAACGTACAACTCCGTGATATTTTTCCAAAGTGAACTCGCTTCTAACACTACATCTTAATCAAGACGTACAGCATTACCAACATCAAATCCCCCCTTGAGCCCCATTCTGATCATTATCACATCTGAGAATAACCAATATTCTCACTTCTACACTTAAATTTTTCTATTTTCGAACTTTATTTAAATGGAATCATACTTCATGTTCATTTCTGTACCTGGTGCCTGGCTTCTTTCACCATTACGTTTTTGTTTTTGTGTTAAAATTCATCTAGCTATTGTTTGTAGTTTTAATTTGTGATTTGATTCCATGATGCAATTAATAAATATTGATTTTACATTTTCCCTTTATGAATTATGTTGCTATAAACATGCTTGTGCATGTCTTTTTAGTAAACATGTGCACATTTGTTTTGGATAAATATGTAGATTAATCATGAAGTACATCTATGTTCAGTTTTTTAAGATACTGTCAAGTACTCTTCCAAAGTAGTTGTCCCAACTACTCAGCCATGTATCAGGTTTCCAGTTGTTTTATGCCTTTACCAATACTAAGTATTGTGTCTCATTGATTTTTTTTTTTTAAGTGTCTCTTTGAATTAAACCATTTTGGTAGATCTGAGTAGTATCTATTCATGTTTTCAGTCTATGTTTCCTTTTCTTTTTTTTTCTTTTTTGCGGTACGCAGGCCTCTCACTGTTGTGGCCTCTCCCGTTGTGGAGCACAGGCTCCAGACGTGCAGGCTCAGCGGCCATGGCTCACGGGCCCAGCTGCTCCGTGGCATGTGGGATCTTCCCAGACCGGGGCATGAACCCGTGTCCCCTGCATCGGCAGGCGGACTCTCTACCACTGCGCCACCAGGGAAACCCCTGTTTCCTTTTATATTTGAGGACTAATTGGATAACTATGGTTATCTATCCAGCACTATTTATTAAAAATGTCTTCCTTTACTCACTAACCTGTAAAGTCATTTTGCCAAATCAAGTGTCCTCAAATGTTTAGGTCTGCATTAAATTTAACCAATCATTCCTTTGGTCTATAGTCTTCTCTTACAGCAATACTATAGTGTCTTATTTATTGAGCTTTATAGAAATTCGTGGAATTTTCATAGTTTAGGTCCTATAGTAAAAACTGTTTCTACTACATTTTGGCCCCTTTCAGTTCTATGAATTTTTAATAAGTTACTCAATTGCTATTAAACAAAAAACTTGCTAGTTAGTTTTTACTGAATGCTAGACATTTTGTATGAAAAAAATGAGGAGACTGTGGATGATGTTACTCCCTAGTAAAGGATTTATTTCATCTTCTGGTAATCATCATGGACATAGAAGGTTTCAAATTAATCAGGATCTGTACCTAATCGAGGCATATTTGTAGACTAAGTACACTGCAGTCAACTGCAGTTTTACCCTAGTCTGTAAATGTAGCACTCGTATCAAATTGAATCCTTAGTTTAATGTTTATAGCTTATGCTTTTCCATTGATTCAGTGCTATCAGGATGCCAAAAAATCTTCAATAATAGTTACAATTCATAATTGGTAGTTACAACTCATAATTGGAAAGTCAGAGCCAACTGTGGAGCTCACATTTGTGTAGCTCCTTTCTCTCTGGAATTTTGGTTTCTTATATCCTGATTGCTTTTATAATCCTATTATGCAACTTTTGTGGCACCACAACCATGAGATTATCCAAAGCACCGCTTTCACTTCTTCTATTAACACTACTGTGCCAGGCTTCTTAGACTTTTGCCCCAAGCTAGCATTGGCAAATACTGATGTAAAAAAAAGCAGGTGTAAGAAATTGAGCTTGACTAGCATAAATGGCGCATCCTCTTCACATCTGGTCCTTCAAGTCCTGGCTGCCTCAGCAGATCTCGTATATCTTAAAACAAGATTTTTGTTTGTTGTTGTTCATGTTTAATTTGCTTTTCTAGTTATCACTGGGATTATTTTTTGGCTATAGCTATCTAATAATAGGGGAAATGGAATATGTCTCATTTTTTAAAATGGAATGTATAGTTTGCAAAATTTGTAAGATAGTAAATGGCATGTGATCTTTTTTGCAAACTCCACCAATAACATTTCAGTCCACATTTGCTGAAGTTTTTAGATATTTCCTTTACTCTTGAATTTTTAAAAACTCCAATATATGTCTTTGATTCCCTCTCCAACCCAAGAATATGAATCCTCTAAATATGTTTTCTGATTAGGTCAAGGATCTGAGTTTTATGTTACCAATGTTTTCACTACTTTGTAATTTTTTACTTCTGGAGCTTTGGTTATTCTTAGATTTATATCTGCTGTGACTTATTCATACCTGTCATTGTCTCTTACCATCTTTATCTTTTTTTCTTTTCCTTGCATTTATAAAGTATATTTCTCATTTGTTAACTACATCTCTCTGTTATATACTTTTTCTACCATGGAAATTTTATTATTTTCATGAGTTTATTTTTCTTATGGTTCACCACTTTTTAATTTTTCAGAATGCATTTAATTTTCAAAGCAGATTCTTTCTAACATGTTCTAATTTCTGCAAGAAATATGTGTCCTATAACTTCCTCCGTGTGTTTAAGTCACTGATTTTTATTACACTAATTTTTCCAATATTCTAATTTTTAAGGTTTATTTTTTATTTATTATGGTTGTACAAAAAATTTATCCATATGTGTATTCTCTTTGATCCTCTTCACTGTTCATCTGAGTACTGGCAAGGTCTCTCAACATTTTAAACTGAGTTAGATGCTTATAATCCATAAATGATTTTCTAGCTGGCATAAAACCATTTGACTGTATATGTGTGAGTGTTTGATGATCTGACCGTGGTGAGATTCATTAATAGGTGGATAATTTGAAAGCAATCACAATCATTTAATTTTTTAAACCACTTTATTGTAGTAGGATTGACATGTAAAAAGCTGTACATGTTTAATATGTGCAATTCAGTGAATTTGAGGATAGGTATACATCTATGAAACCATCGCCATCATCAAGGTCACAGAAATATCTCTCATCTCCCAAATCTCCTTCTGCCCTTTACTACTACTACTACTACTACTATTATTATTAGTGGCTAAAACACTTAATAAAATATATACTGTCTTGGCAAATTTTAAGTATGCAACAAGTATTGCTAGCTATAGGCACTATACTTTATAGTAAATCTCCAGACTTATTTATCTTGTATAACTATAACTTTATACTATTTGAACATCACCTCCCCGATTCGTCCTCTCCCCAGCCCTTGGCAACCATTCTTCTATACTTTGCTTCTATGAGTTTTACTATTTTAGGTTCCACATACAAGTGAGATCATACAGTATTTGTCATTTCGCATCTGGCTTATTTCAATTAGCATAATACCCTCCAGTTCCATCTATGTTGTTACAAATGGCAGAATTTCCTTCTTTCTTTAGGCTGAATAATAGTCCATTTTGTGTGTGCATATTTTCCTTATATATTCCTTAAATATTCATCTGTCAGTGTGCATTTAGATTGTTTCCATATCTTGGCTATCATGAACAAAGCAGCAATGAACATGGAAGTTCCTCAGGGTAAGTTCCTGCCTCATCTCCTTCTATTCCTTCTTGTTTTTAACCCTGTAATTCTTTACTACAGGAATAAATTCCCCTTTCATACTCTGTAACCCTGTACCAAAGATCCTAGAATATAGATGAAGCTTGAAGAGCTTAAGACATGTTTGTAACCCTAACGGACCTGGGTTACTCCAAACAATGGAAGTGTCTTATTTATAAATTCAACCTATAAGATTCCTTCGGACTCAACTGTTGATTGGAAAAAAGGATAATTACTGATGATTTTATTGATTTGGTATTGAGGGTATAAAATAGTAGCAATTCAAAGAAATAATGTAATGTCCCATCTCTGGGGATAAAGAAAAATTATTATCTGGAAACTATTAGCTTACATTAAGAGAGAGGGAGAGGTGGGAGATGGAGAGAGAAAGGGCAAGAGAGAAGGAAAGAGAGAGGAAAGAAGGAACAGATAGGTAGTAAGAAAGCGCAGGGCTTCCCTGTTGGCACAGTGGTTGAGAATCTGCCTGCTAATGCAGGGGACACGGGTTCGAGCCCTGATCTGGGAGGATCCCACATGCCGCGGAGCAACTAGGCCCATGAGCCACAAATACTGAGCCTGCGCCTCTGGAGCCTGTGCTCTGCAACAAGAGAGGCCACGATAGTGAGAGGCCCATGCACTGCAATGAAGAGTGGCCCCCGCTTGCCACAACTAGAGAAAGCCCTCACACAGAAAAGAAGACCTAACACAGCAAAAATAAATTAATTAATAAACTCCTACTCCCAACATCTTAATAAAAAAAAAAAGAAAGTGCAGAATAAAAAATGAAGAGAGAGGGGCTTCCCTGGTGGCGCAGTGGTTGAGAGTTCGCCTGCCGATGCAGGGGACACAGCTTCCTGCCCCGGTCCAGGAAGATCCCACATGCCGCGGAGCGGCTGGGCCCGTGAGCCATGGTCGCTGAGCCTGCACGTCCAGAGCCTGTGCTCCACAACGGGAGAGGCCACAACAGTGAGAGGCCCGCGTACCGCAAAAAAAAAGAAAAAAAAAAAAAAGAAAGAAGAAAAATCAAGGACAAATTCCAAATCAAAATATACTAGTATAATGAGAAATTTAAGATTTAATTTGAGCCTTCATAAAGAATAAACAGAAAGATTTACATATATCTTTATGCAAATTTTATAAAGCATTTTTAAATTTGAGCTCTGTTGTCAGTGAGTACTATTTGGGAAAATATGTCATTTTCTATTTTTAAGTGTTGTATCAGTCAGATAACACGTGAAATATATGAAAAGATTAAATTGTTTCAGTGAGCTTTAAAAAACACTATTAACACTTTTAATTTTTATTTTCCAGAATTTTAATGTACCTCATTCTTTGTCATTTACCTTATTATAGATTATCATGTTGAAATATTTTGTGATTAAATATAATTCTTCTTGGTATAATCAAACACAATTTCAATGTTAAAATTATATCCAAAATTGTGATCCAAGTCTCCATGGGTAGGTTTATCTAACTTTTCAGGCATAATCACTTAAAATGTGTGTATTGGGATTAATTTGTCTACATGGAATGAGAAATAAGATTGAATCATTAATAGTTGCAATATTTACTTACCAAAGTATTTTTGTGATTTGCTGGAATCATTAATAACCAGATAGATTTAGTACCTAAATCATATACTCAAGTTGATAGGTCAGGGAAAATATTTTGATGTGTATATTAGCAAATAGAAATGAATTTGCCTTAAATTAACCTAAAAATGCTATTTATTACAAATTACTGACATGAATTAGCAATAAAAGGTTTAGAAATAATATTTTTATATCTCTTTTCTAAGCATAGAGCTTAATCTTCAAATATTTGCCTATTGACACCAGTGTCTAATTATGGACCTAACATAAATTCTTTATCACATTTATTATTTTGTGTTAAGCTAGCTTTTCATGCATAACAGTTATTTCACCCCAAACTTTTGCCTCAAATTTAATGTCTGAAAACAACAGCCACTTATTTAGTTCATGATTCTGTGGCTCATCAATTTGGCTTGGACTTAGCTGAGAAGTTTTTCTGGTGATTTGGACGAGGCTTAATTGTGCATTGGTACTCAGATGTCAATCAGCAACACAACCATCTAGAAACTCATTGCAAAACCCAAGGTCACACAGATTTTTCTCCTATATTTTCTCTAGATATTATAGTTTTACATTCTACATTAATGTCTATGATCCATTATGAATTAATTTTTGTCTAAGTTGTGAGATAAAGGTCTAAATTAAACTTTTTGCATTTGATATCCAATTGTTCCACCATCTCTTAGTTGAAGAGACTAAAGTTTCTTCATTGAATTGCCTTTGCAGTTTTGTGATGAATCAGGTGACTCTATGTGGGTTATTTGGGGGGGGGTCTCTATTTTGTTTCATTAATCTATGTATATATATATTCATTACTTTACACTATCTTTATTATTATAGATTTGTAGTAAATATTAAAATCTTGTTCTATGACCCTTCCAACTGTTTTTTTTTTTTAGAATTGTTTGTAAACCCTTTTTCTTCTGAATTAATTTTGAATTCACCTTGTTAATATCTACAAAAAGTTTGCTGGAATTTCAAATTACATTGAATCTTTAGATCAGATTGGAGGTAATTAGCATCATAACAATATTGAGTCTTCCAATCCATGAATGTAGTTTATCTCTCAATTTATTTAGCTCATTGTCAATTCTTTTCATCAGAGTTTTGTAGTTTTTTAGCAAATGGCTATTGCCAATACTTTGTTCGATTTATATCAAATATTTTATTTTCTATTGGGGCTATTGTAATTTTTAAGATTTCAATACCAGTATCAAATTTCAATATTAGCTCATTGCTGATATATTGTAATTGACATTTATAAATACATATTTTATGCCACAACATTTCTAAACTCACTTATGAAATCTAGGAATTTGGGTATATTCTTTGGGATTTTCTATATAAAAATCATGTCATCTACAAATAAAGAAGGTTTTATATATTTCCAAACTTTTTCCTGCCTATTGCACTGGCTAGGACTTCCCGTATAATTTTGAAGAGGAATCGTGAGAGAGGACACCCTTGCATTCTTCACAAACTTGTATTAGTCTGCTAGGGCCACCATAACAAAACACCACAGTCTGGGAGGCTTAAACAACACAAATTTATTTTCTCACAGTTTTAGATGCTGGAAGTCTAAGATCAAGGTGGCCACAGTTTGATTTCTCCTGAGATCTCTCTACTTGACACGCAGACAGCTGCCTTCTCTTAGCCGTGTAGACATCGCCTTTTCTCTGCATATGCACAATCCTAGTGTCTCTCCCTCTTCTTTCAAGGACATTAGTCATATTGAATTAGGGCCCCCACTCCTATTATTCAATTTAACTTCACCCCTTTAAAGGTCCTATGCCCAAATACAGTTACATTGGGGGTTAGAGTTTTAACATATGAATTTTGGGTGAAAACATTTCAGTCCATAACAGTAGGAGAGCACCATTAAAAAGATGTTAGCTCTAGATTTTTAGTAGATAGACTGTGTTAGGTTAAAGCTATTGCCTCTTCCCTTGCATAACTTACTGGTAAAAATAGAATAGAGCAATATTGAGGGATGCCACATCTGAGATTAGGTTAGAGAAGATTATGATACCCATCATGCCAATAGACTCTCTTTATTCCTGGTGTGGAAAAGCAAACTGTCATTTTTGAGAGTCCATTTGCCAAGAAACTGAGAGTGGTCTCTGATGATTCTAATGAAAATTTCATTATGACTTTTACAAGTTTGACAATACAGTGTAATGGGAAAATAAGTAAGAGTAGTTAATAAAATTCTGTAAAGTAAGAAATGAGAATCATGGCAACCAGATATCAAAATATATTAGAATATAAATATTATATATATCAATTTAATACATGATAAATTTAATATTTTGAATCACTGATGGTGAGTTATAATATACAGTCCTTCGTATTTGACAAAATATCTAAACAGTTTAAATAAGTTTAATTAGTTTTTACCTTACATACAAAAGTAACCTTCTTATAGATCAAAAACTTAAAAAAAAACAGCATTAAAGAGAAGAATATTGTCTCAGGGAAATTTTTCTTGGTATAACACCAACTAATAATTGTAAGATAACAAACTCCCACTGGAGAAGAGTTTCATTTTTAAAAAAAGTGCTACATGTCCAATTTACAAGATTATTTTCTGTACATATTAAAAAGGAAACAATATTTATAGCCAACAAATCAATAATAAAAAGAATAGTACATGTGCAAAGAATATAAGAAGCCAATTTACTGCAGAAAAGAAATAAAATGGCAAATAAACATGAGTAAAAAAGTGAAATGTGATGAAAACTAAGGACATTAAAATGAAAGCAGACATTAAAATGAAAGCATTCATTTTATGCTAATGCTTAACTATCATTTTAGAAAATATTTTAAAATATATTGTTAAATACCAATAATAAGAGAAAAATACACTCTAACAACTTGATGGAGTTCATAATTGCTAACATATGCCTGAAGAAGAATTTGGAAGTAGATATTTGTGAAATTATTTGTGAAATTCACATAAATTGTAACAAAGCAATTTCACTATTAAAATGTAAATACCATGTATAAGTACTTCTCTATGTTCACAGAAATATATAGATGGTATTCTGAATGAATAATTTATATGCCATAATTTATAAGTTCTAATAGTCTAACTGATTTAATTAGTTATATATCTGCACATATTGGAATACCATGCAACTTAGAGTATTAGTGGGAAAATCACATGCCCACACATGCACATGTGTATATGCACTTAATAGGAAACATTTAATAAACATAATTGAGTGCTTATTTTGAGAGCAGTGTTTTCCTGGGGAATTTCACTTTATATTATACATTTTAAAATTTTTAAATTTTCTAAATTTTATTTTTTGGTAACTGTGTTTTACATTTCATATTACTGAGAATATGGACAGCACTCATGATGTGACAGTAACGATAGACTTATGATCATTTTATTGCTACCAGAGGTTAATAAATAATGATGTAAATTTTGTATATGTATAAAAACAATAGATTTGGTCATACATATTCCCCTAATCCCATAAATCACTGAAGCGCATACTTCCTATATATGTGCCTACGTCTGAATATAGGAATTTATTAATATTCCTTTCATTTATAAATATCCCTTTCTTTCCTCCTTCTATTCAGTTACTTTGGGCTCAGTTGAATTCCCCACATTTCTACGCAACTATACCTCCTTTTATCCCCGCAGCTTTATCTCAGATTACCAGATGTTCCTTGGGAAGCCATTACTCATACATTGGCTCAATCACCTATAGCGCCAGGGCCCCTATTATACAATCAATGCCTACCTAATATTTGCTTGAAACAATATTTATTTTCAAGTGACTTAATCAATGCTTTCTTAGAAGTCCTACTGATGACTATCTGACCAATGCATTTGAAATGCAATATATTTGGTCAATGCACAAGAATTATTGGTGAAAAGTGATCAAATTTAAGGATTAGAAATTTAGATAAAGAATTAAAGCTATATCTGTATTTTAACAATTACTAATTAATAAGTAAACCAGGAAAATAAAGTCAGATTTTTTTCAGAACAATTCACTAGAATGTGAACAGATATACAAAAGTATTAGAGTAAAAATTATTTGTGGAAGAGGGCAAAAAGAAACTTACATGGTGATTTCCATCTTTGAACTTTTCCCCTGAGACCCCTCATCAACTAGGATAAAGAGATACTATTAATCAAGGTTTTTGAGCCTATGCCTTCAGGTTTGTATAGGTTTAATTTCTAGGTCTCTCATTTATTTATGAAATTCCTTCCTTTCCTTCCCCAAGCCTCTTCTCTCTTACATCTATCTTCCATGTCATCTTGTGCTATTATAAATGAAGAAAAGGATACTCAAACAGTTATGTGCATTGTTCAAGGTCATAGAGTTTAATATGTGCCAAAAATAAAATGTAAATTCAAGTGTGACTAACTATAAAAGCAGCAATCTACCTTATGTTTCAGGAAGCCTGATTATGGTTAATACTCACCTACTTATTAGATAAATAATAAGGCTATCTTTTTTTATGAAGTATGCTGACTTCATGAAAAATTTTCATATTTACTGTTTTGTTGAAATACTCAGAATATAGCAGTGGCTACGTAGAACCAAAAATGCATATGTTTAATATGTTTTTAATTATAATTTTGTAGGGAATATAATGGCATATTTCATTTAACATATTAAAACCACTGATGCTAAATTCCTTGTACAGGAATCTAAAAATGTTACAGTACCTGGAATATCAATGATACTTTCTAGTAACACTGTGCAAATCATTACATTTATCCATTAAGTAATTTTAAAGTGGTTTTCCTTTTATTCCTATAAAACCCATTTAAAAATCCATTTTATAAAAAACTCTTTTATAACTATTACATCATTTTACCCATATAACAAATTTAAAGGGTAGTAAATGAGCCATTATTTTCTAATAAGGAAATTAAGGTTCAGAGCTCTTAAGTTTCCATTTTTAATATGTTTGTTTTGGCACTAAAATACCAATCATTGGATGCCCTTTCAGCTTTCTTACCATCTATATTCTTCTTCTGAATCACTGCTGCAGCTGATAGCAATCAGAACTTCAGAGTCTACCCAAGAAAAAGGAAAAGCACATGTAAAACCTTTACCTCTCAAAAATTACGATTCAATACGCTATTTCATAGTTTCACTGGTTCATAATTTCCTTTTACCTTCTAAAATGATCCAGGGGCAATACTGTTGGTAGATGTATTTTGAACTCATTGTACAAACTATGGCCTTTTTTTCTTTCTAATTTCAGTTTTTTGATGATATACATGGTTGCTTTATTTTTATGCCATTAAAAAGAAAGAAAGAAATAAAAGATACCATAGCTGTATGAAGGTCTGAGAAGTTGAAAGCAGAGGAACACTGCATTATATCTTCAGTTATATGAATGCATTTCCTCAGAGTGTTTCTTGTTTTTAGTCAAGCAGGAAAGATCTCCTTTCCACTCTACTAGTATTTTTTACCATTAGATTCTGTGAGGCATGAGTCATTACCCTAATATCCATTTCTCTAAAAATCAAATGCATAAGCAAACCTCAAAGGAAGATGTATTCTTATAAAACTAAAAATAATAATACAAAAATAAAACATTTCTCAGATGTTTAAAATACAGGAAGGAAACTGATATACCTGTCTAGTTAACTCAATTCTATTCCACATCTTTAGTTAGCATTTTCAAACTGTTGCTAAGTTTATGTTTTGCACCTGGATGTAAATCACACTGTTTTTCACCTGAAGAGCTTCTTTTGGATGGCTTCCCAGATTGGAGCCATTTATACACAAAATTGCCTTTTTGGCAGGAGGCAAATGAAGCAAATAGTCTTGATTGACGGTCAGTACATAAAACCCACAAATGTACAGTTAGGAAAGGAAGAGTTGGTACTGTAATTGTCCAAAAGCAGTGCTTGGCACTTGCAAAATGAAGTATTTTTATTGGATTCCTCTATACTAAGGAGGAGACAAGATTGTAGTTTTCATCTGGTAAATGGAATAAGTCCAACCCTTGTAATTTTCCATTCATTTTGAGATTTTTGTTGCCAGAGTGCCGTGAGAGTGATGCTCCAAATTGATTTGTATTCCTGCAGCTGAACCTCACCGGGCTTTAGGAGCAAAACAAGTGCTTACTGCCTCTACTTTGAATTTATGTATTTTTAAATAAGGTGAAGCTTCTGTTTATCCAGGATAAGTGAAGAAGATTGTGCAAATGACTAGGTTACCAGTGAAGAGTATTCATATATATTACACATTGTAGACTTCAAATTGCATGCATTCAAATCCTTGCTCAAAAGGTAGAGTCATGTGCTCAAGAGCAGCTTATGTGATGTCAACAGAATTCAGGTTCTTCATCCTTTATAACAAGCAAATATACAGAACATGCCTAATAGGGTGTGTATGAGGGGCAAATGAGGCAATAAATAGAAAGGATTAATAAATTATCAAAAATATTTGTTTCTGTTGGTGATCATAGTATTTTCATGTTAAGATTAGAATTTTTTATATTCACATAAATCTTTTGAAGTTAATACTGTAAACATTTTATAGGTTTTATATTATTTTATAGATAAAGAAACTAGAATTCAGGAACATGTAGTAACCCCTTACTTGCCAAGTAGCAGAAGCAGACCCAAAATTACAAGTACCTTTTTCTCTTATATGTGATTTAGTATAAGGATAAACATTCGAAATTTCAGTCGTTGCTTATTCTTTTTTCAAAAGGCATTCTTTAAGGATCTTGCCATACCTTGGTTTTATCACTGTATCGGTTATTGTGCTTTAGTCTTATAGTAGGATTAAACTTTTTATGCACCTGGTATTTTGTACTGCATGTTGTACAAGTTTTATGCTATATATTAAAATACATAATGAAGAAAATATATGATGTTATTTATTCATTTTTTCCATAAAGTGAAAATTTCATTTCGATAACTAACAAATTTGATGTATTTATTTGAACTTATTACAGTAATAGATAAAGATGAGAAATACTGGACAAATTTAAACTTATTGGAACACTGGTAGTATTTCCTACAGTAAAGAAAGTAGCCTCTCATACAATAAAACATAAATAATAAGAATAAATAATAACAGTGGTAATAAAATTGTCTTTTCTCTACAAGCATATTTGTTACTTTTTATCATTAGAAGCATGTTAATAAGCAGCCTAAAAGGGAAACATATTATCAGTGAAAAACTTATTTGAATCTATTTGAAAAGAAAATTTCTAGATACTACTTTTCCCACTGAAAATTTTGTTTGCTAAAAATGAGCTTCTTTTCAATATTTTCCTGAATTAAATTTGTTTCATTAATGACCAAACTTAATTTAATCTACTAATTCACTTATTCAACACATATTCAAATATATGCTCTATGTATGAAACAATAAACACAACACTGGCCAAAAGGAGCTTACAGTTTACTTGAGGAGACAACTATTGTGGTGGTTAATTTTATGTGTTAATTTGACTAAGCTAAGGAATGCCCAAGTAGCTGGTAAAAAGTTATTTCTGGGTGTGTTAGTGTGAGTGTTTCCAGGAGAAATTAGCATTTGAATCAGTAGACTGAGTTAATAGTGGGCATCATCCAGTCCTTTGAAAGCCAAACAGAATGCAGAAGAGCAAATTCTCCAGCATTTACTGTTTGTAGATTTTTTGATGATGGCCATTCTGACTGGTGTGAGGTGATACCTCACTGTAGTTTTGATTTGCATTTCTTTAATGATTAGTGATGTTGAGTATCCTTTCATGTATTTGTTGGCAATCTGTATATCTTCTTTGGAGAAATGTCTATTTAGGTCTTCTGCCCATTTTTGGATTGGGTTGTTTGTTTTTTTGATATTGAGCTGCATGAGCTGCTTGTAAATTTTAGAGATTAATCCTTTGTCAATTGCTTCATTTGAAAATATTTTCTCCCATTCTGAGGGCTGTCTTTTTGTCTTGTTTCTGGTTTCCTTTGCTGTGCAAAAGCCTTTAAGTTTCATTAGGTTCCATTTGTTTATTTTTGTTTTTATTTCCATTTCTCTAGGAGGTGGGTCAAAAAGGATCTTGCTGTGATATATGTCATAGAGTGTTCTGACTATGTTTTCCTCTAAGAGTTTTACAGTGTCTGGCCTTACATTTAGGTCTTTAATCCATTCTGAGTTTATTTTTGTGTATGGTGTTAGGGAGTTTTCTAATCTCATACTTTTACATGTACCTGTCCAGTTTTCCGAGCACCACTTATTGAAGAGGCTATCTTCTCTCCATTGTATATTCTTGCCTCCTTTATCAAATAAAGGTGACCATATATTCGTGGGTTTATCTCTGGCCTTCCTATCCTGTTCCATTGATCTATATTTCTGTTTTTGTGCCAGTACCATATTGTCTTGATTACTGTAGCTTTGTAGTGTAGTCTGAAGTCAGGGAGCCTTATTCCTCCAGCTCCATTATGCTTTCTCAACATTGCTTTGGCTATTCGGGGTCTTTTGTGTTTCCATACAAATTGTGAATTTTTTTGTTCTAGTTCTGTGAAAAATGCTATTGGTAGTTTGACAGGGATTGCACTGAATCTGTAGATTGCTTTGGGTAGTATAGTTATTTTCACAATGTTGATTCTTCCAATCCAAGAACATAGTATATCTCTCCATCTGTTTGGATCATCTTTAATTTCTTTCATCAGTGTCTTATAGTTTTCTGCATACAGGTCTTTTGTCTCCTTAGGTAGGTTTATTCCTATGTATTTTATTCTTTTTGTTGCAATGGTAAGTGGGACTGTATCCTTAATTTCTCTTTCAGATTTTTCATCATTAGTGTATAGGAATGTAAGAGATTTCTGTGCATTAATTTTGTATCCTGCTACTTTACCAAATTCATTGATCAGCTCTAGTAGTTTTCTGGTAGCATCTTTAGGATTCTCTATGTATAGTATCATGTCATCTGTGAAGGAGAGGGTGTGGAGAAAAGGAAGCCCTCTTGCACAGTTGGTGGGAATGTAAATTGATACAGCCACTGTGAAGAACAGTATGGAGGTTCCTTAAAAAAACTAAAAATAGAAATACCATACGACACAGCAATCCCACTACTGGGCATATACCCTGAGAAAACCACAATTCAAAAAGAGTCATGTGCCACAATGTTCATTGCAGCCCTATTTACAATAGCCAGGACATGGAAGCAATCTAAGCGTCCATCCACAGATGAATGGATAAAGAAGATGTGGCACATATATACAATGGAATATTACTCAGCCATAAAAAGAAATGATATTGAGTTATTTGTAGTGAGGTATATGAACGTAGAGTCTGTCATACAGAGTGAAGTAAGTCAGAATGAGAAAAACAAATACTGTTTGCTAACATATATTTGGAATCTAAAAAAAAAATTGTTTATGAAGAACCTAGGGGCAGAACATGAATAAAGATTCAGACGCACAGAATGGACTTGAGGACACAGGTAGGGGGAAGGGTAAGCTGGGACGAAGTCAGAGAGTGGCATGGACTTATATATACTACCAAATATAAAATAGATAGCTAGTGGGAAGCAGCTGCATAGCACAGTGAGATCAGCTAGGTGCTTTGTGACCACCTAGAGGGGTTGGATAGGGAGGGTGGAGGGAGAAGGAGGGGATATGGGGATGTACGTATACGTATAGCTGATTCACTTTGTTATAAAGGAGAAACTAACACACCATTGTAAAGCAATTATACTCCAATAAAGGTGTTTAAAAAAAAAGAACAAATTCTCTGATTAAGTTTAGCATTTAATTAAAAATATGAATCTATACATTCAAGAGGCTCAACAGACTCTAAGTATAATAAATTCAAAGACATCCTTTACTAGTCACATCATACTCAAACGGTTGACAGACATTCTTTAAAATATCAAGAGAAAAATGATTCTTCAGGTTCAAAAGTACAGAATAAGATTAATAGTAGATCTCAGAAACAATGAACTATTAAAATTCTTATACTTTTTGTGATCTAGTCTAGTGCTTTACACTTATGTCAATATATATATACGTTGAGGATATGTTATTAGGTCATGGTACAGACTGTAATACATTGTTGTTTAAGAAATATTAGTCTTGATTTTTTTGTGATAGCCTTGCTTTAAAATCCATTTGCTTGGTGTTAATATGGCTAAACTATCCTTCTCTGTTGAATTTCTACATGCTATATCCTTTTCATATTCTCTTTTCACCCCATGTCTTATTTATTTATTTTTATTTATTTATTTATTTTTTAGTGTGTTTCCTATAAGCAGCATTGAATTGGGCCTTTTATTTTATCCAGTTTTTTAATCTTTGTCTATAAGCATACTCTTCATTTATTTTGAAGTAATTATCATTATAAGTAGGTTAAAGTCCAACAGTTTACTGTTGGTTTCCTTCTTGCTGAATCAATGATTTGCTAATTTAATCCATCTGTCCTGACACTTTTGCACTCATTAACAATTTTTATTTCTTCTTCTACTATTTTATTATCATTTAGGAGAGAGAAATTGCAAACATATCCTCTCAGATGATAAAATTCATAGAAAGATTAAATGTCATATGATGCCCCGGTGGACTGCAGAGTACATCATCCAAAGTACAATTAGATTTTCCCTATGGCTAAAAGTGTACAGTGTCACTTTCTACAAGTTTAATAATTAGTTATTAGATACAATCTATGTTTCCATATTTTACTTGAATTGCATTATCTTGTATATGGCAGCCAAATAAGTGATTAAATAGATCAAATAATGAATATACATATATTTAAAATTTTGACTCATAAGAAAGCCATTTAAATGTTAAGTACATAATGAGTGCACAAAGATTTTGGCATGTGGCACTTTAAATGTTAAAACTGAGCTCTAGAATTAAGTTCTAATTCTAAATATAGCACTGCATTTTTAGCATTGATATATATTTTATAAATGTTCTAGTTAAATCCATAACTTTCATAGCAAAATTTGAGATCTTTGAGGGAAAATTTTTCCTTCCCAAGGATACATGTAAGCAAACTGGGGCCTAAATTTCAGGTTGTGTATTGGCCTAATGCCAGTCCAATAACATTTTTCTAGTGGCACAACTCATTTATTGCTTTAAAAGCATTTTAGTTTTTAGCACATGAAATCCCTGACCCATGACAAAGTTGCATTTTTTTTTCAATTTCTTCAGAGTCTTCCATGAAGTTCTGGGAATAGCTTTCTGGAAGAGCGAAACTTTAAAGATTTAGTTTCATGATTCTTTATATGAGAAAATTAAAGTATATCATTTTTGTCTCTTTTAACTTTATACAAAAATTAGAATACATACTAATTTTAAAAGTACAATAATCTGTTCCTCAGTTATTAATTATTAATACAGAACTTAAAGTATAAATTCAGATTATTTCCTAGAAGGTGTAGGAAACAAATTATATCACATCTCTAATAAAAACAAGAGATTATAAGTTTTTTCATTTTTGAAATTTACATTTAAATAAGTAAAATTGAAAAGTACATTTGAGATTCTAGTGCATACAATTCCATATAAAAATGTCAAAATATTTGTTTTGTGATGAATATAAAACTAACTAAAATCAATTCACACAGTAGAAACTGGGCAAGAAAATTCATTGTGATTCCCATTGCTCTGGTGATTATTACACTTTGACCAGTCAGTATCAGTTAATGATGCTAGTATGTCATCCTTAACTCTAGACTTCTCCATTCACAGTCACTGGACTTTTTTATAATTAAATATTGTGATACCATTTATGCCCTTTGATTAAATTCTACTTTCATATCTAGGGAAAAAAATACGTAACATCAGCATGCAATTCCCTAAATGATTGTTTCTAAGTTAAAATATTTTAATTATATTAATGAAAAATTTTAATGTGGATTTAAAAATTTACATGAAATTATTATATACAGGCAAAAACGTTCTTCCAAAATTTAGAAAAAAAATTGATTAGATGTTAAATAGAACAAGTGTCAAGTCTTCAAGGGAAAAAATTAAAAATGTCAGCATGAATGTCTTTATTACTTAAATCTGTCTAAAAATAAAATTAGAATTCTGGGCAGTAATAAAATGTCCATATGCAAATTATTTTATTTATTTTGGTTTTCTTATCTATTAATGAATCTTACTGATTTATTCCTTATCTTTAATTATACCTGTCTTTTCTCTCCACTAATGACATCAAGCTAAATTTATGGTCTCCCTTTTTCAAATTAATGAAGTATAGATCTGAGCTTAATGCAGTTACTGAGTTTGTTTTGTTTCTACATGCCTCCCAATTGCAAGCTGTTTTATATGGATATAGGCATAAATACAGATGAAAATGGAGACATAGATGATTATGTAGAGTTCAGTAGAGATGTATGTATAGGTAGAGATGTATGTATAGGTAGAGATTTAGATGAAGTAGAAAAAGAATATGCAAATGGAATTTGTTGAGTATTTATGTAGAGTTTCCAGGCACTTTGCTAATAACTTTGTATACTTTTCTTCACTTAATTTTCAAAATATTTCTGAATTGTGGATATTATTATTCTTATTTCTCCTAAGTGGTCTCTGAGACTCTCTGAGGGTTTAAAATGCCCAGGTTGTTTAGCTAGAAAGTGTTGGATCCAGGATTCAAATCCTATTTTCATCATAGTTCTAAAACCAAAAGAAAATGTAAAATTTATCTAGCCCTGAACCATTGAAAAAGTATCACAAAGCTCTCAGAATAAAAGTATGTAGAATATGCTCCACTGTTAGCATCCTTGGACACTTATTGAATGGATATTGCTTTATTTTAAAGACAATCTAAAAAGCTTTCTTATATGATTTTCACATCTCAGAATATCAGAAGCAGCCAATTAGGATAAGAAACCTGTTAATTAGATCCAAATACACTGGCAGCAGGAGTTACTACTGATAACCTAGCAGTGCGGGGATTTAGGAAAACTTTTGTAAGAATTGATATGCACTTGTATAATATGACTCATCGTGCGAGGATTAGATTATACTGAGTATACTTTGCATATAAATTAAGTAGGTAATATGTATTAGGCTTATTAGAAATAAAGTTTGTATTAGGAAAATGAACATGGACATACATGAAGGGGTAAGATTCAATTAAGTAGGGAATTGTAACTTATGAAGAAACTATCTCTTTCATGAATGGTATCAAGTAAATGTGGAATTATTTTGTGTGTGTGTTGTACACAGAGGATTAAACATTAAGACCTGAAAAATATGAATTTTTGTATTGCTGAAATATACACGTGTATATATACATAATATGTACATATATATGTTAAGCCTCAAAATCTGACATATGAAGAATCAAGGGGTAGATATCTTCATCTTCTGGTACTTGAAGAGTTTTATGAGAAAGTCATATATACTCATCTAATTTGTAGCTTCAGAATAAAATTTGGGCTAAGAAGTAGAATTTTAGGACCATTACAAGGAGATGTTTTCTAAAATCAAGCTATACCCCAAAATGGAATAAGGTGTCTCACAAATGAATAAACCCTCAAAAGTAGAAGAATTCAAATAGATTAAGTAAACTATATTCAGTGATATTATACAGAAGTTTTATATGCCATTAATAAGATTAGATTAGGTGATCTCTAAAAGCATATGTAAAGATTTGGATGATCTCTATAAAAGATTCTAATTATTTTTGCCTGTAATATTTTATAATTTCTGTTCTTTGTCATTATTGAGAAAAGTAAACATTTTATTTTTACTCTAATAACATTTGCTTTATTGCATTTCAATAGTCTTTAGGAGTCAAATAATGTTGCATTGTCTAGGTGAGCCTATACACGGGGGTGTGTGTGTATGTGTGTTTTTGTGTGTGTGCACTCGTGCAGTTTCTTGCCAAAATCATTCACGATATTGTAAAGACATTCCACCAAGGAATGAAAAACCTTTAAACCCTACTCCCTTGATTTTATCAACCTGGGGAGAAAGCAGACTAGTGTCCAAGAACCAACTTCAAAGATTCTGCTAGACCATGGAAGTGGGTTTTTTTTTGTTTATTAAAGTATAGTTGGTTTACAATGTTGTGTTAGTTTCAGGTGTACAGAAAAGTAATTCAGTTATATATATATATATATATATGTGTGTGTGTGTGTGTGTGTGTGTGTGTGTGTGTGTGTATATATGTATGTATACACACAAACACACACACACACACACACACACACACACACACAGATACACATTCTTTTTCAGATTCTTTTCCCTTATAGATTACTAAAAGTTATTGACTATAGTTCCCTATTCTATACAGTAGGTCCTTGTTGGTTATCTATTTTGTATTCAGTAGTGTGTATATGTTAATCTAAAACTCCCAATTTATCCCTCCACTGCCCTTTTCTCCCCTGGTAACCACAAGTCTGTTTCTTCTGTCTGTGAGTTTATTTCTGTTTTATAAATAAGATCATTTGTGTCATTTTCTTAGATTCCACATACAAATGATATCATGAGATTTGTCTTGCTCTGTCTGGCTTACTTCACTTCCTATGATAACCTCTAGATCCATTCATGTTGCTGCAAATGGCATTATTTCATTCTTTTTTATGGCTGGGTAATATTCTACTGTGTGTATATATATATATATATATATATATATATATATATATATATACACCACATCTTCTTTATCCATTCATCTGTGGATGGACATTTAGGTTGCTTCCATGATTTGGCTATTGTAAACAGTGATGCAACCAACACTGGGGTGCATGTATCTTTTCAAATTAGTTTCCTCTAGATATATGCCCAGGATGGGTTTGCTGGATCACATGGTAACTCTATTTTTAGTTTTTTAAGGAACCTCCATACTGTTCTCCATAGTGGCTATACGAATTTATATTTCCACCAACAGTGTAGGAGGGTTCCTTTTTTGCCACACTCTCTCCAGCATTTATTATTTGTAGAGTTTTTGCTCATGGCCATTTTGTCTGGTGTGAGGTGATAACTCATTTCAGTTTTGATTTGCATTTCTCTAGTAATTAGCAACGTTGAGCATTTTTTCATGGGCTTATTAGCCATCTGCATGTCTTCTTTGAAGAAATGTCTATTTCAATCTTCTGCCCGTTTTTTGATTGGGTTGTTTTTTCTTTGGTATTGAGATTTATGAGCTAGTTGTATATTTTGGAAACTAATCCCTTGTTAGTCATATCATTTGCAAATATTTTTTCCCATTCTGTAGTTTGTCTTTTTGTTTTGTTTATAGTTTCCTTTGCTGTGCAAAAGCTTTTAAGTTGAATTAGGTCCCATTTGTTTATTTTTTGTTTTTATTTCCATTACTCTAGGAGACAGATCCAAAAAAAATATTACTGTGAGTTATGTCAAAGAGTGTTCTGGAGTTTTATACTATCCAGTCTTACATTTAGATCTTTAATCCATTTTGATTTTATTTTTTATATGGTGTTAGTGAATGTTCTAATTTCATTCTTTTACACATAGCTATCCAGTTTTCCCAGCACCACTTATTGAAGAGACTGTCTTTTCTACCTTATATATTCTTGCCACCTTTGTTGTACATTAATTGACCATAAGTGAGTGGGTTTATTTCTGGGCTTTCTCTCCTATTCCATTCATCTATATGTCTCTTTTTGTGCCGGTACCATACTGTTTTGTTCACTTCAGCTCTGTAGTATAGTCTGAAATCAGGGAGCCTGATTCCTACAGCTCCGTTTTTCTTTCTCAAGATTGTTTTGGCTATTCAGGGCCTCTTGTGTTTTCATACAATTTTTAAGATTTTTTGTTGTTGTTGTTCTAGTCCTGTGAAGTCATGAACATTTGTAAAGGGAGAAAGAGGAAGTTAATCACAGTTAATCATTTAGGGAAGAGATCAGAGTCTTTGTTATCTTTCACTGTGTGCAGACTTTCTTCTGATTAGTTGGTGGTGATATAACAGGGTGGTGCTCCAGAGCTCTTGTGCTCAGCCTGGAGGTTTTCATCCTCCACTTGGGTTGTGGCCTTAGTTCCTGCAGAAGAGCTCAAAGATATTGTTATGTATATCCCTTATGGAGGAATCAGGACCCTGCTTTATTGTTCTTCACTATTGTTTCTTAATATCTCCTCCTTTGTTTCTGCATTCACTCACTTTTCTGATTAGCAACTGTTTGAATCTGCCCTTTGGTACTTGGGGAGGTCTAGGAGGCTGAAGTCTCTTTCCTACAAAAAAGAAACAGGGAGCATAGAAAGGATGTGTACCCAGGAGGGCCCCACAGAATCCTACTTGGTTTTGGTCCCAGTTTCCATTGTTTTTACTTCATATTATTCCAAGGCTTGATAATTTCTTGAATAACAGTATTAAGTCCAGTCATTATTCTTTGGAAAATATGATGAACATTCCATTGTCCTATGGTACAGAAATCTATTGTGAACTTACCTGATATCAAAATGTCTTGCTTTTTTCTAGGCATATTTGAAAGGATCCTGTGCAGAGGGAACATAGGGTTTCTACTTGACTAGAATATATTGATATTTTAAATAGAGGTCAGTATTTTTAGTTTTCAGAATGGTTCATATATACAAAACCAGTTAGGCAACACTCTTCCTGCCAACACCCAATACTATCAACATCAAGGTCCATTTGGGTCCTTGTGTGGTCTGAAGAGAAAACAATTCACTTTCATGGAATTCTTAGAGACACTTCAGAACTATGCTTTGGACTCTATCAAGTATTTGTACCAGGTCCAATCTGAGGCTCTTCTGAATACCCTTACCCTCAATCCTTCTTATCCAGGAAGATATTCATATATTATGGGAAGCAGAGGCCATAGTGTAAATGAAGGTATTTAGTTAAGTTTCTCATAGCTATGCTTTTGCCCCTGTCTTCCAATTAAAGTGAGTGATTCCAAGAAAGGAAAGGTGATTGCCAACTTGCAAAGGAGAAAGGAGAGATATCTATAGATTCAGCATCAGGTAAAATGTAGGTAATATTTCTAGAGGCTAACAAGCTGTAATAAATCACATACATGTAAATATACAATTTGCAGGCCTCAGGGAGTATCTGCAATAATAGGTAAAATAATCCCCCTGTACTCTTATCTTTTTCCCCTTAGGAATTCATATCTGGAAGGTGATCTTTCCTAAAACCAAAAGTGGTTACCTTACAAGGAGGCTCCAAGAAAATCATCATGTCATAAAATTTTTTTGAGGTATATTCCCACTAAGGTTAGCATAGTATAAGCTCAGAGATATTTATAGGAAAAAAAATTAGTCTTATTTCTATTCACTGCCTTGTACTGCCTAGGAATACTGATTACATTTGAAATATAAAAAGTTATCATGTAACATAACATGAACTGTGCTAAGGAAATACACAGATTTGAATTCTTCATATGGACTTTTAAGATCATTTTTTGATTTAATACAATTCAGGTTTGATCCAGGAAAAATATAATCCATTCACATGTGGAACTTGGCACTATTTAATATGTAAGCACCTGGAAAATTATCTGTTTTCAAAAAAATTAATTTCTAGGCCCTCTAAATGAAAAGTTCCTTTGAAGCAGAAAATAGGAAAAGATTGTGAGTGAGCGTGTGTGTGTGTGTGTGTGTGTGTGTGTGTGTGTGTGTGCATGCACCCGTGTGTGTTTAGAGAGGATAGAAATTAATATATGGAATCATGTGGAGACTACTTTATTCTCTAGGCAGCTAGTACAAGAAGTTCTTGAACTAGAGACTTGCCATTATTGAGAAAATATTTTAAGCACTCCAAACTCTAGAACTTGAGTTAGCTCAAAGGAAGAAAGAAGCAACTTTGAGTAACAAAGGAAAGAAAAATGTCAAGAGTGAGCAGGAATTTTGCTGTGGAGCTCAAGTCAGAAGGTAATTAAAATATCTAATGCTTAATGTAATTTTTTTAAATATAATTTTAAAATCATTATCTGAGAGCATGTGATTAAAACCTATTTTGTTGAATTCCAGCATTCTTCAAAATCATATTGTAAACTTGACATTGCTCACTAATATTGTCATGTATTGTTCTTTCCATGTAAACTACAGAAGATTCAGAATTCTACACATGGATGGATCTTGCACGAAGAGGGAGCATATCTGACCAATGAAAACAGGACTTGAGAAGATCGGTCATTTTGTTTTTACATACAGATTTATAAAATTGTCTCCAGTTAATGTCTGATTCTGGTACTGCTTAAGCTATGGTGTAATTATTGTGTGCTACTGTGTGCTATTATCTGCCCAAACTAACTGCCCTCTTTATAAAATTCTGAAGTGTAGTCTTGTAACCTTTCCACCTAAAGGTGGGTACTGTTCGTTCAAATACAATTAGTGGTTTCTCTTCCTGTCCAATTCTCTTTACTATACACAGGATTCTATCAACACCTTTAAGTGATGAAAATAAATTTTTATTTCAAATCCCTTAAACCAAAGTATGGAGATTAAATTTATTACATGTCTCAATTTAATTATTGTATTATGAAGAAAGCTATTAACAAGAAAACAATTGTCAACTTACATTTTAAAGTAACTATTACACGTGATATTGTTTATTGTGCATGGTGACTACAGTGCTAATTCATAAAATTTGCCTTATGTTGGCAGGATAAAATGCCAGCTGAAAAAGATAGTGTAGTTGTCATAATGTGAATGTTAAAAAAAAAAAGTGCTCATAATGGTCTATAACAGAAGATCTAATTGTAGCTCATAATTATTTAGGATAACCTCCTTCTTTAAAAATTAGGAATGTCAAATCATACTCAGAATACCATATTTAAGTGAAATTTAGAGATTTATAAACACTGTTTAGCTTATATACTTATATCCTTTCTATTTTCAGTTTTATGTATTTACCTTTCTAATAAAGACCTGAAAAGAAATCAAGTTTTGTTACCAAGTGCCTACTTTCCACTAATTACAGTCTCATGGCTGTAATTTCACATTTTTTCTTTTTGTCCAGAAGATGCTGCTGCTGCTGCATAGATGCTGATACAACTTTGGCAACTGCTGTTCTGTAGCCTCACTGTCACATTTATCATTGACTAAAAAAGAGATTGATGCATTTTTTTCTTACTGATTTAGTTCTTCATTCCACCCTCTGATTACTGCAATCTTGGGAAACAAGGTATCATAAAATGTAAAAGGTGTTCTACGAAATCCGTTTATGTTATCTGATCCAGGAGAGAAGTGAAAACGAAGATTGGATTAAGATGGGATCAGGCAGTGAAGATTTAGGAGAGGAAGGGTAAATGTGGTAACTGTGCATTTGCAAATACTACCAAAACATAAAGAAATCATTTTAACTGAAAAGCTAGCACTCTACAAGAAAATACACTGTAATAAATCAGAATGGCATGTACCAAGGGGGGAAAAGAAAGGAAAAATAATGATTAGATTAGGAATAAATAAAATAATCAGTTTTACTATTTTTGCTTACTTATGCTAAGGTATATGAAAATAAAAATACCTTTTTAAAAATTCCACATTGTAGTTTAAGGAGCTGCTGTGTATGATGCTACTCATGTATATATTCTGCCCTCCATCTTCCAGTTACAGTATTAATTAACTTAAAAAAAAACTGGAGAAGAATTCTGAAATAGTACAGCTCTGCTTTTGCTCTGCAAAGATGAAGGGATCTTTACGGTAATACACTTGTTCCATCTTCTGGCCTCCTTGTTTATATAATTGCTAGACTAATTGTAAGGTCTCTCAGTTTCCTCCACAGATACACATATGACTGTGCACATGCACACACATCAGTTATTTAGGTAGACATTTTTGGTTAGTTAGTAGTTATATGCAGTGCTTTTTAGAGAAAGTGTATATGCCTGTCACATCTATATTCCCAAAGTTGCTGTCTTAAAACAGAGTGGGTATTTTAAAAATATGCAAGTATAGACCTATGGATTATGAGTATTAGAGGTATTACAGTAGTATGTGATTTAAAAAAAATACTTAGTGATTCCAATAGAGTCAAAAGTTAATAAACAGTATGATCTTTTTTTCTGGCACAAATGAAAAAATAATGGTATTTATAAGCTGATTCTGGAATACAGTCATTCCTTTCAAGCACACATGAAATGAAACTTGACCATGTTCTCTTCCACCAAAGGAAGTCTCAGAAAATGCCAAATATAAAAATAATATATATCTTCTTTTTTGGCCATAATGCAAAAACCAAATAACTAAATAACAGTAAGATAGCCAAAATAACATAATTTGGTAAGAAATAATACTTCAGAAACATGCATATATAAAATAATGAATCATTAAGAAAATTATGATATGTTTAGAACTGAAACAACAAAGGAAACATGCATAAAAATATTTGGAATAGGAATGAAAATATTTATCTCAGTATACAATTGACCCTTGAATAGCGCAGGTTTGAACTGCATCGGTCCACTCATATGTTGATTTTTTTTCAATAAATACGAACTACTGTACTACACAGTCCACTGCTGCTTGAATCCTCAACTGCAGAACTGCAGATATGAAGAGCTGACTACAAAGTTATATACAGATTTTCCGCTGTGCAGGAGTCAGCGTCCCTAACTTTCACATTATTCAAGGGCCAACTATATACTATTCTGTATAGCATATCTAGTAATTAACAACCAAAAAATTTAGAAGGCATACAAACAATACAACAGAAAGCAATTATGAGAACTAAATTCAGACATATCATGATATAGAATAGACAGAGTACTTAAAATAACTGTGAATGATATGATAAATCCTCTAATGAGAAAGGTAGATAACCGGCAGGAACAGATAGGTAGTTTCAGCAGTGAAATGGAAATTACAAAAAAAAAAAGAATCAGATGGAAAGGATAGATTAAAACAATGTATGGAGATGAAGAAAGTCTTTAATGAATTAATCAGAAGACTCAGCACAGCTGAGGAAAGAATCAGTAATCTTGAAAATAGGATGATTAAATTAAACAAAAAATAAATGCAAGGAGAAAAAAGAGTAAAAAACAAAGAAAAAATCAAAGATCTGTGGCAAATATCAAATGCTCTAATAAATGCATAATTGGAATCCTGGAAGAAGATATGCTTGAAGAAAAATTGCTGATATGTTTCAAAAAATATGACTGACAGCTAATCATTGTTCTAAAAAGGTTAGATAATACCAAACTTAATAAATACCAAAAACACCCACTTGTTTGCTTGCACATCCACATGTGCACATGCACAAACACACATACACACACCTGAGCATGTGACTGTCAACTGCAAAGAGCAAAGACTAAGAGAAAATGTTTAAGATAACCAGAGAAGACATATTCCTTTCAGAGAAACAATGATAAAAAACACAGCAGACTTATCATCAAAAACAATGCAAAAAAGAAGATTTAAATATTTAATGTGCTAAAGAAAACTTTTTCAACCCCAAATTCAAATATCGTTCCAAATTACCGGAGATAAAAAGGCTTACTAAGACAAACAGGACCTGAAGGACATCATTGTCAGCAGAACTCCTTTACAGAAAATGTTAAAGGAAGTTCTTCAAAAAGAAGAAATATGATATAGTCAGAAACTTAGATCTACATAGAGAAATAAAGAGAATCAACTGTTGAATAAATGACAATTAACTCTTTAAGCAAAAATGGTAATACACATATGTACTTATGCATATGTAGCAATATACATTTGTAAAAGTAACATGTATGAAAATCATAGAATATGGAATATGAGAATAGAATAGAATGTGGAAGATATTAAGAATTCAAGGTCATGTGAGTATAATATATGTATAATAGTGTATTAATATAGCCTCACATTATTTACAAAGGTATATTATAAACCTTACAGAAAGCACTGGAAAACTCAAACAGACAAGATAAATAAACAGTATAAAAATAGAGGAGATGTAAAAACTATAGAGTCATAAAATGCTAAAGTAGAATCAGAGAAGACTGAAAAAATGGAAAAAGTAAGCAAAGAACAAACGGAACAAATATAATACTGCTATAAAGATGATAGTTTTTTTGTGTTTTTTTTTTGCGGTACGCGGGCCTCTCACTGCTGTGGCCTCTCCTGTTGCGGAGCACAGGCTCCGGATGTTCAGGCTCAGCGGCCATGGCTCACGGGCCCAGCCACTCCGCGGCACGTGGGATCTTCCCAGACTGGGGCACGAACCCGCGTCCCCTGCATAGGCAGGCGGACTCTCAACCACTGCGCCACCAGGGAAGCCCAAGTTGACAGATTTTAATCCAGTTTTATCTATAATCAATTTAAATGAGAATGGTCTAAACACAATCACCAAAAGAGATAGATTATTAAATTAAAATTTTTTAAAAGTGGAATTAACCTATATGCTGCCTAAAATAAATCCCAATTTAAATATAAAGATATAAACAGAATAAAAGGAAAAGAATGAAGAAAGATACACCATGTAAAGACTAAGTCAAAATAAAGCTAAATTAGCTATATTAATTTCAGATTAAGTAGATTTCAAAACAAAGAAGCTTATCAGGGACAAAGAGTGGCACTAGATTATTGTAAAAGGATTAATTTTCTAAGAAGATATACCAGTCCTTAATGTATATGTATCTAACAAAAGAACTTCAAAATACTTGAGGCCAAAAATGATATGTCTGAAAAGAGAAAGAGATATATCCACAATTACGGTTGAATTGTAATTTCACTCCTCTGTCAGTAATTAATAAATCATGCAAGCAGAAAATAAGTTAATTCAATACAGCCTGACAAACCAACTTGATCTAATTGACATTTTAGAACATTCCACCCACTAAGAATAGAATACATATTTTGTCAAGTGGACATTGACCATTTTGCAAGATAGATTACATTTGGGCCATTAAATAAACCTTAATACAGATACAAGAATTGAAATCCTACAGAGTGTGCTCTAAGACCAAGAAGAAAATAAATTAGAAATAAATAGCAGAAAGATGTCTGGAAATCCCTAAATAGTTGGAAATTAAACACACTTTTAAATAAGATAGAGGTTCAAAAGAAAGTCTCGACACATTAAAAAAAATCAAACTAAATGAAAATTAAAAATAAAATGTCAAAATGTGAGGTCTGAACTAAAGCATCATCTAGTGAAAATCTTATAGCAATAAATGTTTATGTTAGAAAAAAAGACTGAAAATCGATACCCTGTTCTTTCACCTGAAGAAACAAAACAAGAGAAAGAAAATTAAACCCAAAGAAAGCAGAAGGAAGGAAATCATTGTGATTGGAACAAAAATCAATAAATCTAAAATTAGAATAATAAAATCAACGAATTGAAAAAAAGGGTTCTTTGATAAATTCATTAGAATTGATAAACAACTAATCAAGTTAACGAAGAAAAAATCAGAGAAGGTAAAATTATCTGCCAGTGGTTTAAGAATGATGCCACAGGAGATATCCACATCCTAATCCCTGGAATTTGTAATATTAATTTACATGGAAATAAAGTCTTTGCCGATGTGATTAAATTAATAGTCTTGAGATGGTGAGGGTGTCCTAGAGTATAAGGGTAGGCCCTAACTGATATCACATGCATCATTGCAAGAGGAAGATTTGACACAGACAGAAGAGGAGAAGGCAATAAAACAATGGGGGAAGGGAATGCAGGTAGCCACCAGAAATCGGAAGAGGCAAGGAATAAATTCTCCTTAGAGCCTCCAGAGGGAGTAAGGCCCTGCTGACACTATGGCTTTGGCCTGGTGATACAACTTCAGATTTCTGGCCTCAGGAGCTATAAAGAGAATTCATTTCTATTATTTTAAGTCACCAAGCTTGTGGTAATTTGTTATGGTGACACAGGAACTTCATACATTCTACTACTTACAAATTTTATGTTTTTACAAAATAAATTACCTCCAATAACAAAAAATAAAATAATTGGTATTTTATGGTATTTTAAATACTTCATTTAACCCCCCCAAAATACATTAGTATATAAAAATAGTTTGATTATTTTTATATTTAAATATATAATTAATATTTAATCAGATATCATTATTTATGTGTGGCATATATATGAAGAAATCCATAGAAAAAATCCATTTGGTTTGTCTTTTTATGCACAGTTTTCCAATGGAGAAAAAATTAACTGCACAGTGAAGAAGTTTCCCAGTATGCTCTGAGATAGCAAATTCAATATATTTTCAGAATTTTCAATTTGATGCAGTGTAATACCAAAAATACATCAAACTACCTAATATGACTACAGCACAACAGCTCACAAAAACATAAAGTTCATTTGATGATAATACGTTAGGGATAGCCTCAACCTGAGAATATCATTTTATATCTTAGAACTAATGAAAATACTATCATTTCTCTAGAGTTCCTTCAGAGATCTTTTTGATATCTCTACTCATTTTTCATCCTATTTTCTGTCCCATGGAACTTCAAAGTATGACTTCAAAAATTCTGCTTAAGTGGCCCTCAGTTCAGAGTGATGGGTTTCTGTCTTGTTGTTCTTTCACTTGATCTTTGTCCTTTGGAGCAATAAACAACCAAATGCAAGGGAAAAATAAAGCTAAGCAATGTAAAATCAGTTGGTCTGTGATCATATGTTTCCATTGAGCATTTGCTAATAATTATTTCTAAGCTATAATTACAAATTACTTTGACTATTGAGGAAACTAAAAAATTTTACAGACTTATGCAAAACATAATGAGTTTTACAATTACCTGTAAAAATATTTTAAACTTCCATCATGATGTCAAAAGTGACAATATTTCAGATAAAATATTATCATATTTAAACCTTCAAAACAAGAGAAAGTGATTAAACACATAGATGAGTTTTAATGGGCAAACCTTTTAAACCTTTTATGTACATCTTCTCATTGAATCTTCATGATAATCTTGGGAAGTAAGTACTTTTATCTATATTTTACAGAGGAAGAAAGTGTCATGGTGACATTTGCATATTTGCATACACAAACATTCAATTTTGAAATTTTCTCTTGAAGAAGTATAAAACTGGGAAAAAGTATCTTAAAGAGATCTTTTATCATGATATTAGGATAAAAGCTTATCCTTTAACAATTAAAGATGATACTTCAATTGGAATTGTGGCAGAGAAAACAAAGGGAAGTAGATGAAGAAGACAGGATATGGAAAACATCTCCCTTTTTGTTGCTATTGCTGTTGTTAGATGCTAGATATTGCCCTATCATGAAATAAAATCAAAGGAAGTATGACAAGGATTGGTGGGGAAATAAAAAAATTTTTTTGAGAATTTTAAGATATTTATGAAATATGAAGTTGAAAGTATTAAAAAGTTATTTGGATTTTTGAATAATCTGAAACTCAGAGAATAACTGTAGGATGCAAAAGCAAACCCAAGGTATCTAAAACCATTAGATAGGATAAACCCCGAAGGTGAGAGCACAGTGAGAACTTATTCTGGGAATGAGTCGTGAGAAATTTTAGGAGTTGACATTTGTAAGGGTTAGGAGCCAAATAGGAATAATAAAGCATATCAATTTGTTAAGAAGCAGTAGCTTAGGAGATTGTAGTAGAAATAGGAATAATTGTGTTGTAAGAATGAGGTCAAATTGAATAAGATGAGAAGGGAAAATGTAATTAATGGAGGAATTTTTGATGATCTTGAAAAGTGCAAGTTCCATGGAGTGGTAGAAAGGTTATACTAATTGAAATGGGTTTATTATATAAAGAAATATAATGTATTCAATGTTTTTTGAAGGTGGACATAAAAACAAATTGTTCTTCAGTGGGACAAATGAGGCTAGGGTAGTATTTAACACAACGTGGGCCAGTTTTAATACTGTTTTCCAGTAATGCAACTTTGTGGACCATCACTAAATAAGTCAGATATTTAAGCTGTTTTGAAGTAGAAATGTTAGAGTGTGTGTTTTAAGATGTGAGATATTAGAACCTGTTTGTATGTAAAGAGAATGATAACAAGATAAACTAATGATGTAGGCAAGAGACATCTTTAGAACTACAGACAGCTTTGGATTCTAGACTATAAGAAGAGAGTAAACCTAGGCAAGATAAGTAAAATTTCTCCTCGTACAAAAGAACTGAAGAACGATGGAAGGCGAGCAGGTAGAATTTCATAGTGAGAGTTGGGATTATGAATTAAATACACTGAAATGTATTACATTTTTGTGATGAAGTATAAGGCAAGGAGTTGGTTCACAACCATGAGGGTTCCAGGGTGAGATTTGAAACTGACCCTCATAAATGGAGACTAAAGAAAGAGGCAGGCCACTCCTGATTGGTAGGTGGCAGTTTTAATAAGCAAGGGAATTTACGTAAGAAGCTTATCTTGGGCTGCTGAAAAATGAATAGATCTCCACACCTACCCATCAGAATCTTAAGGGTTTATACAGAGGCCTTAACTGGCTTCAGTCACATATACCATCCAGATGGTCCCAACAACACATTGCTCTCTCAAGGCTGAATCCTTGAAGTATGGAAACCATGGGTGAAATGTACATTTCAAGGACCGGAAGGGGGTAAGGAGGCTCCCATTGGCCAGGTCCAGTTTGTGTTGCTCCAACACAAGGTCATCTATTGTATGTGGGGAGTACAGAGAGCAGACCATGTATAGGAACTGAGGAGAAGGGTAGAAATGAAATAATAATTTCATAATGTGATATATCAAATAATAGAACCAATACTTAGTTATGCTTAGTGTTGATCTGAGGTTTGCATTTATGAATTTCAAATTAACTAATGTAAAAATATTAGCTTTAAACATGTATGAATGGGAGTAGCTACCACAGTTATATTTATTTATTATTATTTTTAAATATTTTTTATTTATTTTTGGCTGTGTTGGGTCTTTGCTGCTGCGTACGGGCTTTCTCTAGTTGCGGTGAGCGGGGCTACTCTTTGTAGCCCCTGCCCAGGCTTCTCATTGCAGTGGCTTCTCTTGTTGTGGAGCACCAGCTCTAGGCGTGCGAGCTCAATAGCTGTGGCACTCAGGCTCAGTAGCTGTGGCTTGCGGGTGCTAGAACGCAGGCTCAGTAGTTGTGGAGCACGGGCTTAGTTGCTTCGCGGCATGTGGGATCTTCCCAGACCAGGGCTCGAACCCATGTCCCCTGCATTGGCAGGCGGATTCTTAACCACTGTGCCACCAGGGAAGCCACCACAGCTATATTTAGTTGTTTTTTTCCTCTATCATTTCCAATACTTTTTAAAAAGCACACCAATATCTTCTCTTTAGCAGATATTTAAGATATGATACTTTTCTATTGAGATATTTGCTACTTATAAGTTAGGACATGACATTTCCTTACCATTTTTTAAAAAGATGATTTTACTTGGACAAACTGTGGTGGCCTGTTTCAGTGTTTATTATGCAAATCTATATTATGTTTTGCATATAACCACATGCTAAATAACTATTCTTCAAATGGGTAAGACATTTTACAAATTTAGGGTATTTTAAGAATTGTTGTTGATTGAAGAATTCTTATGCAGTAGCCTCAGTGAAGATATAACACATAACACTGTCTAAATAAGCAATGTCTTGGAATAGAGAGAAAGGAAAAAGGTAACCATGGAGAATATGAAGGTTGGCAACCTAAGTTTGAAAATAAGACTTATTGAAGAAAAGAAAACAGAAAGTGGAATTAATCCAAATAGATAATACTCTTAGCGTGAGGAAACAATGTTAAATTTTATTTATACAATGTTGGATTTAAAGAAGAAAAAATGTTTATCTAAATAATGCAAGTACTTATGGTACATAGGTGTAGTGTGAAATACACCAGTAGAAAAACATAGTGGGACAGTTTTCTATAAATATTGCTTTTTTCCTGATCTGCTTATTCTTGATATCAGATTCATAGCTGGGATTGGTGTTTATGGATCTTCCAACTCCACAGTATTTCTGTTAGAGTAGCTAAATGTACTTCCATTTAAAATGCATAAAATTAACAAGCATATGTTGAGAAATCATATACTACAGATTGTGAAATATAATGTGCCTTCAGAGTTAAACACGTTTGCATACATAGAAGACAACAAATTCAGTAGAGTGTGTTTCTGATATTAATTCGAATACCTCTTCTCTACAAAATGAGTGATAGGCTTAGGAATTAATAAGGACGTTTTATTTTTCTGATAATAATTTCCTTTTTGGTTTCATTTTACCACAAGTATTTTTCCCAGATCAGTGGGCATTTGAGTGACATTTTCTTAGAATCAGGGCCTTCACTGACCATCTAATATAGTTCAATTTATTTTAGTTAGTAATTGCCTGAAATCTAAACTTTAAGTGGTCTTCAATGAATATATTTAGCGCAAAAACTATTTCTTCCATTTCTTTCTACATAATGGCAGTGTGTGTCTTAGCTTAGTGTGGTTAAGAGAACAAGGAGTGATGGCCTGGAGCTGAAATTAAACTTGAACAAGTACATCTGTATAACCTTGGATAAGTTACTCTTCCATATATAAGATACTGTTTTCAGATATATGCTTCAGAAATATTTAAACTTGGGGAAAATGTATGTCAATAAAATATAACATAATATTACTCAATGTTATCCTCTGTAAAAAATAATTTAAAATAGAGAGATAATGAATGGACCTCACGCTAAGGCTGGTTGGAAGAATTAATGAGTTAATACATGTAAAGTGCTTAGAATAGCGCCTAGCATATAATAAATGATTAGTAATTAATAGTCATTTTATTACCATTATGGGATGTTTTGTTTATTTGTGCCATGCTCTAGCTCTAAGTGTTAATCTTCTATCTCATTTCTGCTGTAGCTCAATCTTGCAAAAATACCTCTTTAGAGACAGAACTGGAAGATTCTTTGTCATGTAATTGGAAGGTCCTGGGAAATGATATTAACAACATTCAGGATGAATCCAAGTTGAAAAGGGTCAGATGCAATTTCCTAGAAATACAGACTTTGTTGATTCTCATTAAACAAATATTCCTCTTCTTCAGGAGTTTTTACCGGTTAATTGTTTCATATCCTCCATGTAGTGATTTACAAAGCAAGGTAGTTATAAAAAATTGTTTAAAAGATATATTGCTTGAGAATTTTCCTGGAAATTCAATATTGTTAAAATATTTTATTATTTCTCTACTGGATACAAAATACAGTTTTATTAATAATGTGCATTTTAAATTACGGAAATTGTTAACACAAAATAGATTTTCTCCAGTTTTGATGATTTAGAGTAGGAAACTTCATGATTTTTTTAACTTAAAAATCTGTTTTGAACTTAGAAAATCAGGCTTAGACTCTATTTTTGCTTACTATCATTACAAGATCAGAAATTTAAAATAACATATAGACATATATATTAAAAGACATATATATATAGACATATATATTATTGAAATTATATTATCAAATTATTTTGAACTTATAAAGTATAATGTAGTCTTAATTAATTTACTATTAATTTAAAATATCTATGCCCATTTTATTAGTTTATCATTAAAGCAATAATGCATATATGTGTATGTATATATATAGATTATGTAATTCAATATTTTAAAGACATCACATTTCATATTCAACAATGTGCAATATAAATCAGTCCAACTCGAATGTTAAACCCTGCTCTTAAAAAGTGCTGTGGGCCTAAATAAAAGAAGGATTTCTCACTGTTTGTAGAGTATCTATCACAAATGAGCTAATTTTGTCTAACTACAATTTACTGTTCAGTTTCGTAGTGAAATAACATGATTTAGTATCACTTATTAAGGTGAATATTAGGTGTCAGAATGAGATTGTAATTCAGATTTAGATTTTACCAGTCAAAAACTATTAATCCATATCCAGCAGAAAATGAAAATATCCCAAATTTGATTATGTAGGTTAAATTAACTGAAATAAATGAGTTCGTATATCAGATTCAAAGAAACATTTAGAATTTGGTTAAAATGAATACTGAATAATTTGCATATATTTTGAAGAAAATATAACCAAGCAGAAACCAAAAATCAAACTAAAAAAAGACACATGCAAAATCTCTTAGATGGTGCTCATTTTCATGTATGTAGAATTTTTTCAAGTGTTTTAAACACTACCTGAAATTTAGGTTCATCTTGGTTTTTGTATTTTTCCTGCAGGAAAAAATTTTAATGTGAGTTAACGTTAAGTTTAAAACCCATATCCATGAAATGTGGCAGGTGCTTTAGAGAATTGTTTCCTATATTTTAAGTTTTTATTAAGCAGTAAACTTACAAAATCAACTTCTCATTTTAGTGGTAAGTGCATAACAAATGTAAAACAAAGCAAACTAAATATACAGTAACCCAAACAAAAGTACCATTTACTCTCACCATGTTTCACAACCTGAACACTAAAAATAATATTCTCACAATAAAAGACCGTCTTTTCCCAAAACAATGACATTGTCAACATTACAAGATCTGTAATATAAATGTACATTAAAAGCAACAAAGCATAAGCAAAATTTATTTTAATACATTGCATTGTTTATGTTGAATTCACAGATACATTTTTGTTAATTTAGTAGCTATAATACAGTGCAATAGAATTGAATATCAGATTAATTTTTAAAAACCCTAATCCTTATAGAAAGTCTGGTGTCATATACGGTTACTGGCAAAAATGGAAGCAAATTCAATACTGCATCCAAATTTAATTATTTTTGTGAACAAAAAATTCTGAAAGATAATATCTTCCCAGACTACTATCATCCTTTGCCTTTTATTCACCAGGAACAAAAATAAATTGGCTTTGACAGGTCAGGAGTCTGACAAAAGTGGTACAAAGTGTTCCCCAGTGGGCTCTCAGCTGATTTATGTATTTCAGGATCCCCTCAAGAAAGGCTGAAAGGCAGAATATGTATTTAAATCCTAAAAAGAGTGCCTGAGACCAATAAAAGCCCTATGAAAGCATCAGCATAGACTTATTTTGGAATATATTGCCAGAGGTAATAGCATCAAAAGAATCTCTTAGAAATTTGGTCACCTTTCCTCCTCTCCTTTGGTGTTTCTATGCATTGCCCTAACTAAGGATTTGATGCAAGCTTTTCATGAGGACTAGCTCAAAGTAGTAAACAATTTATTTCCAGATCTTTCCACTAAGCATTATTGACAGGACTTGATTTCATTAAGATCTGGGCATTTTTCAGGGAAGCATATAAATTCTAAAGTTTTAGTCACCAACCCATAGAAAGCATATCACACCTTTTAAGAGACTGAGGTTACTCTGATGTGTGAGACTTGGCAGTCTTGTCATATTCCATGAACTAGTGATATATAAACTCTGATGTAAAATACACTGAAAGTTGTTTAAAAAATGTATACTATATAGAAAATACTTTGATAAAAGGAATCAGAAAGTACATGTCTAATATCAAGGATAAGAATGAAATCTGAAAAGAATAACCATAACTATATTTATTTCTGCATAGCATTTTAAACAAATTTATTAAAAATACTTTTTAGGGCTTCCCTGGTGGTGCAGTGGTTGAGAGTCCGCCTGCCAATGCAGGGGATATGGGTTCGTGCCCCAGTCCGGGAAGATCCCACATGCCGTGGAGTGGCTGGGCCCGTGAGCCATGGCTGCTGAGCCTGTGCATCCGGAGCCTGTGCTCCGCAAAGGGAGAGGCCACAGCAGTGAGAGGCCCGCGTACCGCAAAAAAAAAACAAAAAAACTTTTTATTTGATAATATACATCAAAATACTTTTATGAATTTCTACTTACTTTACTGGTAATATATTCTTATAGGTACTAGTATTTAACATCTGGATAAATTGATGCTTAATATCTATCTGATAAAACAGCTACTGATTGAATTGTAAAAATATATTTTTTCTCTCTATATGAGCAAATTCTCAGCATAGAAAATATTTGCAAACGAAGCAATGGACAAAGGATTAATCTCCAAAATATACAAACAGCTCATGGAGCTCAATATCAAAAAAACAAACAACCCAATTAAAAAATAGGCAGAAGACCTAAATAGACATTTCACCAAAGAAGACATATAGATGGCCAAGAAGCACATGAAAAGAGGCTCAACATCACTATTAGAGAAATGCAAATCAAAACTACAATGAGATATCATCTCACACCAGTCAGAATGGCCATCATCAAAAAATCTACAAACAATAAATGATGGAGAGGGTGTGGAGAAAAAGGAACCCTTTTGCACTGTTGGTGGGAATGTAAATTGATACAGCAACTGTGGAGAACATTAGAGTTTCCTTAAAAAACTAAAAATAGAACTACCATATGACCCAGCAATCCCACTACTGGGCATATACCCTGAGAAAACCATAATTCAAAAGGACACATGTACCCCAATGTTCATTGCAGCACTATTTACAATAGCCAGGACATGGAAACAACCTAAATATCCAATGACCAATGAATGGATAAAGAAGATGTGGTACATATATACAATGGAATATTACTCAGCCATAAAAAGGAACGAAATTGGGTCATTTGTAGAGATGTGGATGGACCTAGAGTCTGTCATATAGAGTGAAGTAAGCCAGAAAGAGAAAAACAAACATCATATATTAACGCATATATGTGAAATCTAGAAAAATGGTACAGATGAACCTATTTGCAAGGCAGGAATAGAGACACAGAGGTAGAGAATGGACATGTGGACACAGCAGGGGAAGGGGAGGGTGGGACAAATTGGGAGATTATGATTGACTTATATACACTACCACGCATAAATAGATAGCTAGCGGGAACATGCTATAAAGCACAGGAAGCCCAGCTCAGTGCTCTGTGACAACCTAGATGGGTGGGATGGGGGGTGGGTGGGAGGTCCAAGAGGGAGGGGATATAGGTATATATATAGCTGATTCACTTCATTGTACAGCAGAAACTAACACAACACTGTAAAGCAATTATACTCCAATTAAAAAAATAAAAATAAAGAAAAATATTCCATTGTAAATCTAATCTTACTTTTTAGTCCTTCTCTACCCCTCTGCACCTGAAATGATTTTCAACTATTTGTTTACTTTTCTATTAGTCTAAATGAGTTATTTCAAAGTACATTATATGAAACATTTATTCTTTAGTATGTTAAATAATTTTACTTGAACAAAGCCATCTTATGTTTTTTAATTTTATTTTTTATTGAGTTATAATTAACATACAATATTATATCAGTTTCAGGTGTAAAGCATACTGATTTGATATTTTTATATATTTTGAAATGATCACCACAGTATGACCAATGACCATACAAATTGTGACAATATTATGAACTATATTCCTATGTGTACATTACATACCCGTGACTTACTTATTTTATAGCTGGAAGTTTGTACCTCTTAATCCCCTTCACCTGTTTTGTCTGTGCCCACATTTCCCTCTTCTCTGGCAAACCACCAATTTGTTCTCTGTATCTATGAATCTGTTTTTGTTTAGTTTTTCTCATTTAGGTTTTTTTGGGATTCCACATACGAACAAAATTGTATGGTATTCATTTTTTTCTGACTTATTTCACTTAGCATGATACCCTACAGTATAGTAAAGTCCCAGGTGATGCCTTGAACTGTAATTTCAATAGCAAAGTTGTACAGCAAGTAGTTTAGAGAATACTATGGTAGTTAAATATCCGTAACAAAGTAGATCTGTTAACATGTGTCAGTAACTCTTCCTAAATTTTTATTACACTTAGGTTTATTAATAGTTTCTTTTTATATTGAAAATAAAATATGTGTAGTTTTATAACTACAAAGAAATGGAGAAAAATAATAAAAGGTCAATAGTACCCCAATTATAACCACTACTGATAGATTTTCTCTTATTACTATATTGGTTATCCAGTCTTTCACTTGTTTGTTTATATTGTACTTAATTTATAAATTATAGTGCTTGCAAGAATAATTAAAGGAAATGTTAAATGAGAAATAAAAATTAAAATAATAACTAAGGGATAGTTAGTTCATGAAAATGTGTGTTATTAAGGTCATGTATAATTAGTTGACCTGTTCTACAAAATCAGCTATATGACTCTGCTAGGCGAAGAAAAAAGTAATTTAAAAAATCATAATCAGTTACAGTAATCATAATATGCAGTGGATAAAAATAAATCTGGAGAAGTGCAGCAACAGGAGCAGCAACATCCTCTACAGAGATCTGTAGTCTCCTAAAGACTTTTACATCAGGTCTTGATCAGAAGTTGGCATTTTCAAAGGTCAGCCAGCTACTTGGTACTAGTCAATTACTGAATAATGGGTACTACTGACAGTTAAACACTGCTGCAAAATTAGCTAAGGCACTACAGAGACACCAAGCACTTGTGACAGAAACATTCTTCATGTATTTCAGAAAATGTTCCTGATAGCTTCACATTAGCTTATCCTCACCTGTGCATAATACATTCCATTCTGGTCTCCTTAAAAATTTCCTAGTTATGGGCTGTAGAACATGGTCAGAATTTCAATCATTATTTCTATTTTGAGGACGTGACTTGAAATTCATCCTTTAATGCTTTTTACAAAAACATTTTAAGAAAATCTCTTTAAAAATGAGCTAAGGGGACTTCCCTGGCAGCCCAGTGGTTAGGGCTCTGTACTTCCACTGTATACCACTGCCTAGATCAGCCCCTGGCTTTGAGCAGGTACTCAATAAACATCAAGTGAAACAAATAATGAAAAACAAACAGAGAAAAGGGTATTGGTTAATTTTTCAATAATCTGGTTATTGAGGAACCAGAATAAACATAGAAAAAATACATGGTTTGACATAACATAATGAAAAAAGTACAGACTATGGAGTCAGAAGACGTAGTTTCATATGCTTGTCTGTGACATCCAGCTGGAACATTACATAAATGTTCTGCTTGATTAAGATTTTGATCTCTGGAGTGAATCTGTCTAGACCAGAATCCCAATTCCACCTCCCACTTGCTGAACAGTCATGTAAAATGTATTCTATTTCTAGGCTATAGGATTTTCAAATAAAACATAAAAGTAATATTATAATATTTAACTCCTTGGGTTAATCTAAGAATTCCGTAAGGTAATAGATTGAAAATATCTGGCATCTGTAGTGAGTTGAATTGTGTCTCTCAAAAAAATATGTTCAAGTTCTAACTCCAAGTACCCTGTAAACGTGACCTTACTTGACATAGGATCTTCACAGAGTAATCAAGTTGAAATCATACTAGATTAGGGTGGGCATGGTCCTGTTCACACTTGGTTTTGGGCTTATGGCCTCCAGAACTCTGAGAAAATAAGCCATTTTATTTTAAGCAACTTAGTTTATGGTAGCTTGTTATGTCAGACCTGATATTTTAAAAATATAATCACTCCATGCCTTGACTTCTTCATGAATAAAAAAATGGAGCATGATAACACCCAGCTTGCTGGGTGTTATTAATATCAGAGTATTAATAATCAGAATATTTTTCTAAAGTACTCTGAATAATATATAGAAGCGTGTGTACATATATAAGTTTAGTGTGGGTATATATACGTATTCTTAGAAAATAGATGATCAAATGTCCCTTTAAATTATCCCTAATAAATGTCATAAAAATATCTTTTTAGAAGAAGAATTTAGGGGAGTATATAGTCATGTAAGATGAAGATATTTGGTTAGTTACAGGCAAAACATTGCATCTTTCAATCAGTGTTCTAGAATGCATGGTGTACTGTTTTGTGCATGATTCCCTTAATAAATATTACCTAATATTTCTCATTGATATCACTGTTACCAATATACCCGAACAGAATATTTCCTTTCAAATTGATATTTTTTGAGACTAATATTAGCATGGGAAATATTTCAGAGGGAAAAGAATTTAAAGCAAATAAAAACATTCAAAATTATGCAGACCACCCAAACTTTAAATTAAAGCATGTAATTTATTTTCCTCTTTATTTTTGATATCTAACAGAAAAAAAGTCCACTGATTACGGAAAGTAATCCAGATAGATAGCTGTCCTTTTGGCCTCAAACAGCTCTGACATAAAACTCATCCCCTTCACTGGCTTCCGGAAGGCATCTAATCACACCAGCGTAATTTGTTTTCTGTAATTTCATTCAGGATGCATGGGGTTACAAGAAGGGTCACATTGCACAGTACACTAAATACAGCTTTTCACTTGAAAAATCCCCTTTGTATTTGTTTCTTGTCTAAGATTTTTATGGCTGCTCTTCCTTCATTTAATACTCAGGTCTCTAGCTTTTCTTTCTTCTAGAAAACTTCCACCTAGTTTTTAATTTCTATTGAATCTATCTTTGATTAGGTAGAATAATTTAGTCTTTGTTTTTTCTATTATCTCCATAAATGAATATTCAAATTCAGCAAGGGAAATGCCTTATCTTTTCATATATTTGGAGGATCTTCTTTTAGAAATCTCTTTCTCTGTCTCTATTTACCTCTCCTTTCCCCCTTTCCCCAGAAAGGATAGATCATTTCAAGAATGTCTTAAGTGCCACATTTAAACTTCACCTTTCTACATCATTTAATTCTAAAAGAAAATTATTGTCACATCTCTGTGCTTCTAAATAAGGTATATTAGAAATGACAACAGGCTTAGAAGATAATTTCTCACTATCTCTCTGAAATCATAGGATATGTGATGTCTATTATCAGTCTCTTTCTCTTTCTCTGATCCCGCATATTTCTACTTGTCTGAGAAATTAATAATTGTCAAACATACTACAGTAAAAAAAAGATGCCAATATATCTGTCCTCTGCCTTGATATATACGTATTTCCTATTACCTTAAAATAATTAGAGTTTAGATTCAGCACACATCTGTAGAAGATCTTCTGTAACAGGTGTTGTACTAAGAATCTGGAGATATGAGGACAAGAGGAGCCCTCAGTGAGCTCACAAACTGTGAGAGAACAGACACATGTATAGCTGAGCATCATACAAATGATAAATGTGCTATTTAAATACACATTATTTTACATTTAGATAAGTTTATATATTTGTAAAGAGGAACAGTAAAAAGAGTCATAAAGAGGCCTCAAATCAAAATGTGGTGGTTTAAAACAGTATTCCACCACTCACTATCTGATATTGAGTGATTTTCTTAATATTCCACCACTCACTATCTGATATTGAGTGATTTTCTTAACATCTGTGCCTCAGTTTGCTTATTTATAAAAATGGAGTCCTAATAACATTCACTTTATAGGGAGGTTGTGATAATTAAATGATACCTATAGAACACTTTGATCCCTGTAGTATATTATAGGTACAAAATAAACATTTGTCCTGGTTGATGACGTTATTGTGATGATGATGATGATGATGCTAATACTATTATAATGAATGAAAAAAATACTTGAAATTTTAACCCTTTTCAGGTCTTCTAAAGTCTTTATTTTCTTTCTCTTTTTTTGTTCTGAGCAGAGTCTGTTCTCTCTTATGAGAATATCAAAGAAAGAAGATGCCAACATGTATTAGGGCTCTCCATGGAAACAGAAACAGTATATATATATTTGTTTATATTTAGAGAAAGATTTATTATGAGCAATTATTATATTATGAAAAAGAATTGGCTCAGGCAATATGGAATCAAAAAGTCCCATAATCTGCCATCTGTAAACTGGAGACCCAGAAAAGCCTGTGGTGTAATTCAGTCAGAGTCCAATGCCTGAGAACCAGGGAAGCTGATGGTGTAAATTCCAGTCTGAGGGCTGGAGAGGAAGAGATGACATGTCTTAACTCGAGCAGGCAGGCAGGAAGCAAAAAGGGGTGAGTTCTTCCTTCTTCCTCCTTTTGTTTTGTTCAGGCCCTCAGCAGACTGGATGATGCTCACCCACAATGGGGAGGTCAGATGTACCTTACTGAGTCTAGGGATTCAAATGCTAATCTCATCCAGAAACACCCACACAGACACAAGCAGAAATAATACAGTAAGTCCCCTACGTACGGATGGGTTCTGTTCTGAGAGTGTGTTCGTAAGTCCAATTTGCACATAAGTCCAACAAAGTTAGCCTAGGTACCCAACTAACATAATTGGCTATGTAGTACCATACTGTAATAGGTTTATAATACTTTTCACACAAATAATACATAAAAAGCAAACACAAAAAATAAAACCTTTTTAATCTTACAGTACAGTACCTTGAAAAGTACAGTAGTACCAGCTACATCACTGCTGATTTTACACTTGCTTCTGGACATCCTGGGTTTGAAATAAAGATACTTTCTACTGTACTTTATACAGTACTGCACAGTAAAGTACACAAAAGCACAACCACTTGTAGAGGATGCATGCACGTGACAATGTACTCCAGAAACATGAACTTACGTGATTGGACATGTGAATGCACATTCTCACCTTTGAAAGTTCACAACTTGAAGGTTCATAGGTAGGGGACTTACTGTGTTTAATCTGAGCATACCATAACTAGTCAAGTTGACACATAAAATTAATCATCACAGAGCATTTTTAATTTCTCAAATTAAACTAATAATAATGACAATAATAATAAACTTACATACCTGAACTGCATTTGAGCCATATTCTCCACTTTTCCTCTTCTTATGAAAGAAGAGCACATATTTTCTTATTCAAGATCAGATTCTAGTCTCTTATTATGTTAACTACTGTCCGTAGACATTTCTCCAGCCCAACTACCTCAGATAAATTGAAGCAGAATCTTCAATACTTCTCGAAGTTTCATGTGCATGTGAATTGTCTGGGAATCATGTTAAAATGAATTAGGTTCTGATTCAGTAGGTCAGGGATGGCATTAAGGTTGTATATTTCTAACAATCTAGTAGGTGTTAACTGAAGCTGCTGGCCAATGGACCACACTTTCAGGAGCAAGAACCTCACAGATAGATTCTTGTGCCCTACAAGGATTCACTCTTTCTATATGCCCTCTAATGCAGTGTATAAAATTATCACTAAGTAATTGATCAATCCTATCTTTAAAGAAACCCAATCTAATGTATCCTTCATTAAAGATAATATTCCCTCACCTAATTTCCAGTGTTTTTCTATACCAGTGCTCTCTTAATTTCTAAGCATGATAGGATATTTTCCTCAGTGCCTTTATCCATATCATTCTCTATAATCAGAATGGTATTCTCTGGCCAACTCTCCTTTCTTTCTTTTCTTTTCTTTGTTTTCTTTTTTGTCTTTTCTTTTCTCCCTTCCCTTCCCTTCCCTTCCCTTCCCTTTCCTTTCCTCTCCTCTCCCTTGCTTTCTTGCTATCTCATGATCCTCCTCCCCTTTTTACTGAAGTATAGTTGATTTACAATATTTCAGGCCCCCATTCTGTCTTTAAATGTTTGACTCCTTCTCATTTTTACATCTCAATTTAAGTGTAACCTCTTCCAAGATTTCTTAAGACCGTCTTAAGAAAAACAATAAAAAATGCCTGATATGTTCCATCTCTGGCAAAGCTACAAATCTTTGCCTTCCTTGGTGGGGGACTGGATTCACTTATGCTATTCTGAAGTTCCCTTTATAGCCATCTCTCAGGTTAGTACTTAGGCAAATGAAACATTTTAAACAACTTGTATTAGTTTCCTAAAGCTGCTTTAAAAATCACTACAAATTTAGTAGATTCAAATAACACATCTTATCTTACATATTCTGAGGTCAGAATCCAAAATGCATTGAAGGTGTTCTAGGACTCGCTATACCCACTCTCACTGATCACTGTTCTTTGGGAAAATGATAAAGTCAACATGTGTGCAAAGACTTATATTTGGATAGAAGAGTTAAGTGTTATTCAGTGGCCATATACATTATTGTATCTGCCTGAACAACAGGATGTTGCTAAAATGTGTGTGTGTGTGTGTGTGTGTGTGTGTGTGTGTGTGTTTATGTAAAGATGGGCAAGTTTGTGTGAATAAGAGAAATACTTCCAGACTCTAAAGGAGTTTAGATGAGATCTTGCTGTTAGTTTTTGTTTGTTTTGTTTTGAAATTTTTTTTTTAAGATCTGTTGTATGTTTTCAAACTACATTAAATAAATGTTTCCACCTGGTCCATCAGAGAGTAGGTGATTTCAGAGCATCTGGAGTAAGTTTAATGACATCAATATTATCATTTATACAAGGAATTAAGTCACTGAGCAGTAATGGGGGTCCATAAAGACAGGTTTGAGGCAATAAACCTGGGCAAGGTGGAGCTATAGCAACTACATAGTACATACTCTATGGTGATTAAGATATCAGCCTGGGCTTCCTTGGTGGCGCAGTGGTTGAGAGTCCGCCTGCCGATTCAGGGGACACGGGTTCGTGCCCTGGTCTGGGAAGATCCCACATGCCGCGGAGCAGCTGGTCCCGTGAGGCATGGCCGCGTAGCCTGCGCGTCCGGAGCCTGCGCGTCCGGAGCCTGTGCTCCGCAACAGGAGAGGCCACAACAGTGAGAGGCCCGCGTACCGCAAAAAAACAAAAACAAAAACAAAAAAAACAGATATCAACCTAATCTGTGAGGACAAATAATAGCGTAACACTAGGTTTATTAGAAATTCTAGTTGATAATTGGATGGATCTTTGGGTAAGGTTTGTGGTTAGGTTAAGGTTTTGAGCTGGTAAGTGATTAAGTACATGTAATTAGACATTAATATTTATTATTAATTTTGTATCCAGAAAGATGGTTGTCCTTTGATGATGTTACTCACTTCTCTAGACTGTTGCCTTCCTAGATCTTCCTAAGACCATTCTCTACCTGGTCTGTTCAAGGCTAACCAAATCCTGAAAGATAACAGATACACTGGATTGTAATGAAACTGGGGTTAGTTTGAGGGTTTTAGGTTTTCTTCTTAATGGTAGTCTAGTTAGTGGCTTTCAAATAATAATAAGGTGATGAAAGAAGACAGCAACTTGCATATATGAGAGGAAATAAATAATGAAAGTATAATAATTTCTTACTTCAAAAAAAATTGATCTTGATAACTAGATGAAATTTGGTTTAAGTCCAAATAAAGTCTTCATCTTTAACATAATTAGTTTAGTATACTTGAAAATATTAGTAAATGAGTGCTAGGACACCCAAGCTTGAAGCTAAACGTTAGAAATTTCTAAATAACTTGGTCTAAAAAATAAATATTATCATTCATTACAAGGCATCTATAAAATTTTAAGGTATATGGGATAGATTCAGAAACAAAGCAAAGTGAAAAAATTCCCTAGGTTCTGTGAGATTTTTTCAGCTACTTTTTAAAAAATGCTACTATTTGGATAAGCATCTTGTACAAGGTTATATCTGAGACGCCATGATCACCTCAAAATTAGTCTAGATTCTAGAGTCTTAAGTGTACCTGACACTTTCAGGTGATGTTCCTTTCCAGTGAGAGATTCAATATGGTTAGCAGACAAGTTGCAAGGAACCTGAGTTTACAGTATAACTATTCTTCCATGTACCTTTCAACACTAACATTTCCTTGTACTAATAACAATTACTCACATACCACATTCCTCAAAACAAAGAAAGAGGAGGGGTAATTCATCACCAGACTTGACTTGCGATGAGCTAGATGTAAGGCTGTAATCTTTCTTAATTTGTGAAATGACCCTAATCAACTATCTCTGCTATTGAAATATCCCCAAATATCCTTATTTTAGTTTTATAAAACAAGAGCAAGAGGGGAGCATTTGTTTGAGACTCATGATGCTCAGGTGCTTCATATTAAGCTGGAGCTCTCTTCCTCTCAATCATTCCTCAAATGATAGGAAAAATATGCCACATATGGTTCTCTCGAAAAACTGTGACAAGTAAAAAAAAAATGTATTTACACCCATTGCTTTCTGATGGAGACTGGTGGTATGAAATAGGCTAAATGGAAGGCAAAGATACCACGAACAACAATAAAAACTTCTCTCATAAAGATAATAAATTTGAGGATTGAACTTCTTCCTGGGATTATATATAGACTTTTCAATATAGAAAATAAATCTCTCTGCTTAAACTGGAAGGTAAGATGGGGAGGATGCTTGTGAAGGTCTGGGAGGTGGGTTGGTTGGGTGTAAAAATGGATTATTGAATGGGTAGAAAATGAAGAAGGAGGACTGCCATCTGGAGATACAGCTAGGAAGAGGAGAGTGTGAACAATGATGAATACAATTTAACCTGTGGGATATTTAATGTACCTCCAAATAATCTCTCTCATGATTAGTAATTAAGGAGTAGATGTTCTGCAAGTAGTGATTATACAAACATCCATTAACTCTGGGGCTAATCTCTGGCCGATCCTCACCTCCAACACACATCCGTCTCCCTTAAAATTTTCCTGCTTTGGGGTGATTCTGTAACTGGGGAGAAAAACTGAATATAATGATTTACTCCTCCAGTGATGCTGAACTCAGAGTTTGCTTTTCCTACCACAAGCAAGTTTTATGCTTTCTGGATTATACATGTTCTTGATATAATGGAGTACCTGAAGATAAGATCAAGGTTTCATCACGCATGGTAAGAAAGCTCACTCATCCAGACCTTGTAAAGTCTAATCTTACTCCAAATGGAACATTTTATTAGATTCTAAAAAGAAAACAAGTATCCTGAACCCTAAGCACCTTCAAAAATCTTGAGTGATCTTCCCTAGCAGCAAACCAGAAGAAACTTTGGGGAATCCTATGTGTAACAATGGATTAGCATAAGGCCCCAGTACTCATACTTATTTTGGATGGGATCAAAAAATGAGAAAAAGTCACTGCTCATCAATCATTAGCCCAATATGTTGTGGGATACCTTTGATCCTTCAGTTCAGATTCTGTTATAGAATTAAGACTAAAACTGAATTGTATACATGATATATAATTGTTTTTCAAAAATAGATAACTATGTTCCTTCCTGTAGCTGCCAAACTGTGAGAAGAGGCCCAGTGAACTTTACCTCCTGGAATTCACATCCTATGCAGCCCTCTCTGACCTATATAAGCAATACAATATCATGGAAATGACAGCATGAGGTGTTCAAGGCTAGATTATAAAAGAAATTGTGATTCCACCTTGTTTTTCCTGTAATATCTTGCTCCAGAAGCCTACTGTCATGTTGTGAGAATACTGAAGTAACCTTATGGAGAAGTCCACATGGTCAGGAAATGTTGGTCCTGGCTTCCCATCACAAGCCAGGACCAACTTACTAGACATGCGAGTGAGGAACCATCTTGAAAATAAATCCTCCAACCAGAGTTAAGCCTTCTGAGGACTGAACTGCAGTTCAAGCCAACCTCTTAACTACAGCTTCATGAGAGACCATGAACCAGGACAGTCCAGCTCCTATGCACCAGATTTTCTGACCCACAGAAACTGTGTGAGATAAAATAAGTGTGAGATAAAATAAATGTGTTGTTTTAAGCCACCAAACTGTTAAGTAATTTATTATGAAGCAATAGGTTACTGAGAGACCTGTTTCCTTATCTTTCTTTTTTACTTTGGTTTTTTCTTTTAATCCTAATCATCCAGAATAAAATATGTTCTTATAATTATTGATCTGGATCATAACACTCATATCACATAATCCTTACATTTAAATGTGACATACTTAGAGAAATGCCCATATTTCAATCTCCATTAGGAAATTTTTCTTTTGCAATTACAGTGGGGTTTCAATAGAAAAAAATAGCTGCATATTGGACCCTAAGATAAATAGATGTTAGCTAAAAAAGCTATCTTTTTGGTTCGGTTAGCTGCTATCCTTTCTTTTTATTTTCTGTTTTAAGCTATGACTAGATAATTTTTCTGTTTTACAGGCTCAAAAGTGTTTGTCTTAAAATAGCAGCAATAAAATATTCAATATATAATTTTACAGATAGTTACTGACTTTTTTCTTTGACTTTTACATTAAGCACTGACATTTCAGTTTTGACAATTTATCTACCACATAATTAGAATGAGTAAGTATCCTGTTAAGATAAAGTGAAAAGAAAAATATTGCCAGAAATAACACATGGAAATGGAATGTTATATAATATAAACTTGTATACAACACAAAATATAGTATATTAAATACTATTGACAATTGAAGTGAAATGTTGAGATCTTTTAAAAAATGAATTCACACTCTTCATTCAAACTCTGCTAAAATAGCCTAAAGCTGGGGTCTATTCCTTCTTTATCTCTCAATTCTGTTCTAAATTCCAGATTTATATCATGATATTAATTTGCTTAATAAATATTTGTGTAAGTTTAGTTTTATTTCATGGCTATTTGTTTAAGTTTCAATTCATGCTTGTTATTGTTTCGTTGTTATTACTATTTTATTATTATTATTATTATTATTATTTTTTGGCAGTACGTGGGCTTCTCACTGTTGTGGCCTCTCCCGTTGCGGAGCACAGGCTCCGGAGGCGCAGGCTCAGTGGCCAGGGCTCACGGGCCCATCCGCTCCGCGACATGTGGGATCTTCCCGGACCAGGGCACGAACCCGTGTCCCCTGCATTGGCAGGCGGACTCTCAACCACTGCGCCACCAGGGAAGCCCCACTGTTTTATTATTAACTGTAGTGTATGTTCTTTCCTGCTCACTTGCTTAGCTACTCATGCTTTGTAAGTAAAGGATTATCTCTACACCTAGTTGTATATTTCCATTTCTCTTCCTATCATGGAACAGAAAATTAACAAATTAATAAATCACAAAACCTTTTTTTTCCGCTTTCAAGTGTTTCCTAATTTTCAATTACTTGTTTATTTTTTCTGTTGAAAAATCTTTTGTGAACTTTTTTTAACAGACTATAAAGAAATAATTAAGGGTGATTTTTTTAAAGGATGGTTATAACACAAATTTATTTTATTAATGCCAGCGCACTCTGTTGTTTTATATGTCTCTCTCTATGTTTATTTCAAACTTCCCTGGAAGTAAATATATTTTGCTTCCTTGAATATATGTTTTTTTAGTATCTTACCTGACTTTATTATTTTGTCATGGTGTGTGGGGGAGTGTGTGTGGGGGCGTTTGCTTAACATGTCTGACATGCAGCAGCAATGCAAAGGACAGTCCAAGAATTATACAGTCGGAGAAGTATTTAGAATTGAAGAAAATTGCTGTCAGCTTGAAAAGAGGTATTAATTGTGAGGAAAAAAAAGATTTATGTGAACTGATGTGTGGCCAAAAAATAATGGTGGTGGGGATTTCTAAAGAATGTATTAAAAATAAAATTCTTTTTATAGCACCTTTTAATTGAGGATAATAATATATTCTTTTGAAAGAAATGTTGGGGGGGAACAACAAATGACAATCATTTCATTAAAAAATTTATTTAGCAAGTGTGTCAAAAGTTAATGTGATACTTTAAAATTACTTCAGGAAGCCCTACATTCAAAATCAGAAAATATGATATTCTCTGAGTAAAGTCTTAAACAATATATAGATGCAAAACTTACTGATTATGCTTGCTTAATAAACTCAATATCTTAAAAAAAAGTGATATTGGGGAAAGGGAATGACCAAATCTCCTTTAAACTCTTAGATAATTAAAATGCAAGAAAAATCCTGGAAAGTAGCTGTTGTGTGCTTTCCTGTAAGTACCTTTTTTCAGAAACATTGAATCCCTAAATCCTAAAGAAAATCAAGCTTAGTTATATCTGAATATTTTAATTGTAAGAATATTTGCTTGAAATGAAAACATTTTGAATTTAACTTAAATGTATGGATAATTAATAAGGATTTTAGAATCATCACGGATAGTTAAAAGAATTTCATGGTTCCTGAGTAATAATCGCTTGTAAAATGTTACGATATTGCAAAGCATGCATCTAAAAGCCACAGATTATTTTAGTTAAAATAGTTTTTCTCAGCAACAATTATAAAATAATTCTAGTTATAGCTGAGAATAATAGAAATATAAGAGATACATTTCATTTTGTTTACATATTTGGACAGATTTGTAAATTTCATTTTTGTCTATGGGTCTCATGGATGATAGCTTTGACATGACAATAATCAATCCAAAATTACAACATTTCCAGTAAATGTAAAAAAAAAAAGTTGATTCCAATATTCCTCCCCCCAATTTTATGATATTAAGTTCTCTCTGAGGGATCTTGCCTCTCTGACTTCGAGTGACTTAGAGGTTTATATATTTTGAAGAAGAATCAGGTTGGCTTTAGTATATATTTGGCAATAAAAATCTATAGCAGTAGCCAAGAGTTATCATCAAGACTGCAAATACATCAGTGTTGCTGCTGGATTTCACATACCTCACGATCTTCTTCTCCAAACCAACCCATTAACCATGGCCACCATTTCATCCTATATCCAGCCAAATGTTCTGGAAATAAAACTCAGCATTGCCCAAGACACAGGTGTTACAAAATTTTGGTTTATAAGAGATGAATAAAGAGTAGAGGGCCTAGAAGCTCAAATGAGATAACTACCCCTATTTAGGGGCTCAGGTAAGACAACTATCCCTATTTACCCAGAACTGAGAGGTTATAGAAGAACACTACTTTTGGTAATAAAAACGGATACAATTCTGCTCAAACAGGGAAAGTGGGTCTTTGTAGGATTCTTGGTATACGGATTAGCATCACGGATGTAACTTGAAGTTATATGTTACTGCAGTGTGGTAGACAGAAAAATGACCCCCACCCCCAAGGATGTTCACCTCCTAATGCCTAGAACATTTGAATATGTAACTTTAAAGGGCACTTTGCAGATGAGATTAAGGATACTGAGGTGAGATTCTCCTGGATTTTCCAGGTGAGTACAATGCAATCACAAGGCTACTTATAAAAGGGAAGCAGAAAGGTCAGAGTCAGAAAAGTAAATGTGACTGTGGAAACAGAGAGAGCTTTGAAGGTGCAACACTGCTGGCTTTGAGAAGGAGGGAGAGATGACTTAAGGAATCAAGGTAGCCTCTAGAAGCTAGGAAAGAGAGGAAATGGATTGTCCCCTAGAGACTAGAAGGAACCAGATCTCCTGACAACATGCCTTTTATCTCCATGCTACTGATTTTAGACTTCTTTTGGACTTCTATCCAAAATTGTAAGATAATATGTTTATATTGTTTTAAACCATTAATGTGTGGTAGTTTGTAACAGCAGCAATGGAAAACTATCTTCCTGAGGTTTGTTGTAATTTTTTTGGATAGTTACTATTTTTTCTTCTTAACACTGTCTCCTCCTTTTATCCATCTGATTAAAAATATATATTAGCTATCAATTATTAACATCTTACTTTGTGCCAAGAATTGTGCTAAGATTTTTCTGCACTTAATCTCAGTGTATTCTTTTCAGTCACGGAATCTTATGTGTAAATGTGGATTTCCTCTTTTTTCTCTTTCTTATTTTAACTAGCATAAATTACTAATAATATCTACCATATTTTAATCATTTATTAATTAGAAAGAAGTATAAATATATATATGCACTGATATATACACATGATTTCAACCAGAATTCCTTTATAATTGATTGGAATCTCTCTCAAGTACCAATGATGGTCAAGCTTTTTAGGGAGTCCATTCTCCAACATTTTCCCAAAGGTACTCATTATACAAGACTAAAATATTTTTGGCAGTGTCAACCTAATAATTCCAAACCGTCCTGAAGATAAATTTCTTCTAATGACTGAGAATTCTTTCTATACTAATATGAAAAATATAATGTTTTGACAATCATGGTACTATCATGTGCTAGAGCCTTAAATAATTTTATGGGTCTTTTTGTTTGTTTTGTTTTTCAAATTCTAGCCAGGGAAGGGTTTTTTTCCTTCAGTTTTAGGAAATGGTTGAAACAGTTGGCTACTCATACTTTAGTGAGTCATTTGGTTCTTGTGATTTGTCCTAAATGCAGCAGGATTCTCTAAAAAAATTAAGAGGAGGAAAACTAAACTCAAGCTTATAGCATAACGAAGCTGTGATGCTGTGAATATCATTCTTTTAGAAATTTTGGAAGGCTGCTTAAGAAATCAACTCCAGTTGGGAGATGCATTGACATTAGGATGAATATGACAATTATGTTTGGTTTTTCAGAATTACTAAGAGGAAATTTTAGCTTATTTTTTCTAGTGGTGACAAAAATGTACCAAATATCTGTGCATATAAACTTCATGGTTGTAAACAGAGTCACAGAATTTTATAACAGGTAGAAAGCAGATACTAGAAAAAAGATTTTTAAGGACTATTTTAGACAGTTTTACCACTCAATCATCAAGGTATAAAATAAAATAAAGCTATAAAAATGAATGAAGTATATTGTCATCAAAATCAGATTTAATTTATCTTCCTATCTGAATCATTAGCATGCCTTTCTATCATTGTGTTTGTATACAGAAGGTACTTGTTGTATTCTTAGCATTCATGTAAAACTCATTCCTAAATAACTGAACAATTATATATTGTCTCTTATGTATTAACTCAAATAATGTGGGGAGGAGGCATAAATGCACTCCAAATCATCATGATAACTGTTAATTTCAAGACCTTTTATCTGCTAGGGTGGTTTTGGCTAAAATTATAGAATACCTGACTAAAAGTTTTTGAAAAGTCATTCCTATTTGTTTGTTTGTTTATTTATCTACTTACTTAATACCAAGAAATCTAAGGGAATCACTCAATAATGTTGGGATTTCTCAGAGTCAGCTTTTCTGTTATTTTCTGTCCTTTCCTTTTGATGATGAGTGTGACTTTTAGTCTTTAGTATTCCCAAAACAATGTCCCCTAGCAGGAGGGCCAAGGCTGGTCACTCCTTTTTTCATCTTTCAGTTTATTTGACTTTTCAGAAGCTCCCAGCATATTTCACTTTGGATTCAATCAGCCAGAATCAGGCCTGGTGTCTGACTCCTAGCTACAATAGAGGTGAGGAATTCAGCCTGTAACTCGCTTTTCAACCTCCAGAGGGATGGATTAGGCACTGCTGCAAGAAAGATTCATTTGGGAAATGTTGATGTTTAGGTAACCAAAGAAGTCTGCTATATGCTTGACTATGGAGGCCCCAACAGAAAGACAAGTCAGCTCAAGGTCTCAGATGCACACTTACAGAGACTTATTTGAGGATTTGGCTGGTACCAGTAATTGAGATTTGATTTTATAGAGAGAATATATTTATAACTGTATATTTTATATATAGCTGGAAATCAGTTGTAAGCATATTAAAAGATATGAAAGAATAATTCTGTAAAAAATAAGAATAAGAAAATAGCATTGGCAATTTCATGACAATTTATCAATTACTTTCAAAAGGAAAAATTATCAATGTGTTAGAAAACAATATAATTAAAAATGTGCGGATTTGTGAATCTACTCAGTTTTGTCTACGCTACTTATTAGCTCTTTGATATTGAAAAAATAATGTCACTCTTTTGAGTTCTAGTCTTCTCACATGTGATGAAGTTAATGATACTGATATTTGAGGAGTAAAATGAAATAACCTAGGTGGACACTTACAGCACAGTTACCAACCCTTAGAAAATCTTCTGGATATTTTGTTACTCCATCCTTCATCCCACACATCCAGTTAATTTCTTCTTCTTAAAAATTTCTTATTAACAAGAACTCAATAATTTGTAGCTCATAATAACCTAGACGATGGCTTAAAGTTTAGTTTGTTATGTAAAAATACGCTTGCTTAACAAAACAGAATTGTAAACTTTCAAGAAATATTTGAAATATAAAATTCTCTTTTTTGTAAATCATTGTATTAGTCATTTCCTGAAATGCATTATCTTTCATAAAAGCACATCAGTCAATATATAGTAAACAATATTCAGAAAATCTTACTTTTTATTTTGATAAAAGTCAAACAATGAAAAAAATAAAATTATACTTAATCATCATCTTCTTAGAAGTAGATCCCTTGGAATTTTCTACTAACATACTAAGGCTACCAACCTACTATTTTTTTAACTCAAATTTGAGTTGTCTTTGCTGCATATAGTCATATTTAGAGTGTTTATTGACTTAAATATTGGAAACCAATTAAAAGTTTCAAGTGGTTAATTAGCATGAAGTTATTAACCAGCAAAATAGCATTTTTGGTAAACAAAACAATGTAAGCAAATTATAAACACAAGAAACAAATAAATACAAAAGAAAACAAAAGGATGCTAAATTTTTGTTATGTGGGATTATTAAAAAAATGGGCAGTACTACAAGGTGGACATAAGTCTTGCTGTGTAATTTGCATTTGTCAGTGTTATTATGTTTTATTCACTTTGAATAATGATGAATACTTGCAGTCAACTTCCCATAACCCTCAGGAAGTGATGTATGTGATATACGGGCTAAAGTCAAATTCCATTTCATAAATCAAGAGAATGTGCCTCTCAATGACACTAAAATTTAAAGTTTAAGTAAATGCTTTGTCTTCTAGATTATAAGGTCATAACTGTATGTTTAGGAAAATATCTCCAAATAGTGATCCATTTCAATATTTTATTCAAAATAAATAATATTTTGTTTTTCTCCAAATTTCTTATTTTAGTATGTAGAATATATATTTATAACTATATATCTATCTATATACACATGTAGGTGAAAGATGAGTAAGGAAAGATGAATAAAAAGATATTCTGGGGATTCTCTGGTTGCGCAGTGGTTAAGAATCCACCTGCCAATTCAAGGGACAAGGGTTCGAGCCCTGGTCCGGGAAGATCCCACATGCCGCGGATCAACCAAGCCTGTGTGCCACAACTACTGAGCCTGTGCTCTAGAGCCCACGTGCCACAACTACTGAAGCCCGAGCGCCTAGAGCCCGTGCTCCACAACAAGAGAAGCCACCGCAATGAGAAGCCCGTGCACCGCAATGAAGGGTAGCCCCCACTCACCTCAACTAGAGAAAACCCGCAGCAACAAAGACGCAATGCAGCCAAAAATAAATAAAATAAACTTATTATAAAAAAGATATTCCCACAGTAATGAAAATCTTTATTTTATTCCATAATATTTAATCCCTAAAATAGATTTGAAACGAAGTATAAAATATTTACTTCCATAAATTACCTGGGATTCTGGTATTTAGTTTTCTAAATCATTACACATAATTTATTATCTATCAATGAAAATGTTAAAGCTTAAAGTGATCTGAATTTGCTTAATATGTCATTTAAGGTACTTTTAATTTTATCTTCCTAAAATAACAGTTGAAAGTTATTTCATATAAGTATATTACAAATTGCCATTAGTTTGTATTATGTCCTTTGGTAGCATATTTCCTTTTCATTTTCCCATTTTTATAACAACCTCCTCTTCCCTTAGTGAGATCTCTTATGTCTGATCCCACCCCCATCCCCACATCCCCCAGCTTATTTCTGATTCTGGGCTTCCCTGCCCTTCCCCTCTCCATCAAACCGTATCATACTACAACACATTTATTCATGCAGCTATTTAGTTATTTACATTGACTGGTGTATGTTCTTAGTACTTCCTATCTCTTACATCTTTTGATCTTTACACTGAACACTGAAACACTGCTTATTAAACTGATTGATTACAAGGATATCTAAGTGACAGCAAACAGGAATCTCTAGAAATTCATTTTTTTCTCCAAAAGTACAGAATTTCCTGGAAATTCCTGACTTTACTTTGCAAATTTAAGGCAAAGTTTATATTTTGCTCTGTAATATGTTCATGTTGACTACATGAAAGAAAATTCTAACTTACTTAAATTGTGAATTAGAAATTTTCTGAAAACCAGATTATCTTCTGATCCAAAAAAAAAAACACACAAAAAACACAAACTGTTGTGAACTGGTATGAAGTATTTATAGTCTTAATTTATCCTTTTTAATGAATATTCATGTTTCATTGCATACATATGTTTGGTTAGGGGATAGGATAATCAATATACAGTAAATACATTAAATTAGATTTTTGAAATCCAAAATTTCTTAATTTGAAACACATTTGGCCTCATGGGTTTCTAACTATGTACTGTGGACCAGAACCAGCTAACTTTCATACTTCTTTCTTTTATTTGCAAGTATAATTATTATTTTTTAATTTCTCGTGGCTAATTATCTCATCTGTGGAGGTCAGGGTGATAGGTTAATAATACCTTATTTTGAAAAGAAATTATCTACATCTTACAAATGTAATGAGTGCAAGTATTAACCCTTCTTTATAAATAGGAGGCTGAGTTATTAGAAGATAAAATAGTTCACCTGATGTCATATCATTGGGTCACCCCTGAATCATAGCTCAATACCTTCCCCAGTGATCACACTATTGCTTTCATCTCTGTCATCACTCGTCCCTGTAGTATTCTGCTTAGATGCAGGATTCTTAATCTAAGAAATTAATTCAAGCTGAGATGTTTGCAGGTGACAATGGCTTTTGAAAACATAAATATGTTATCAGAAGTTTTTAGTTGTGTATAATATGGCAACATGACAAGGCCTAAAGCCCATATTTTTAAAACGTAACTCCTTTCTTAGGACTTAGACCAGCATGAGCCTCAAATCTGATTCTTACACCTAGTGCAAATCAATGCTAGAGGATTTTAATTTAATTTAATCAATTTAGAGGATTTCAATTTAACTACAATTTCTATTTAAAAAAATAATTAGGTGATTAATTTATCAATTACTAATGAGTAGTCTTTTTATATTTGTGCTATTTTATTCAGTAATATTTCAAACAGAAATGTTTTCAACAAATTGAAGAACTAGTAAGTTAAAAGCAATGTCACAACCATTCCAATCAGTGGTAAAAGTAAGTCACAGGGAAGATGATTATAACATTATTTATACAAATTTAAGAATTAAAGGTATTTCCTTGCTTACCCGGTCACCTGTACATTTTCAGCTATGTTTCCTTTAAATAAAAGTATGAAACAAAAAGATATCATAGTTAAGCGACTTACCAAATACTCATGCCTCATGTATACTGGGGTCTCATAATAAATTGAAACTTTTTAATCTGAAAATAGATTGAATAGATACTTCTATCTATGTGGCTTATTGTGGCGTTCTGCATTAATGAATTTTTGGATTGTACTTTATTGTTCTTTATGTTACACATATACTAAATACTGTTATCTCTTGTTTCAAATATAGCTACAGTCAAAAAAACAAAACAAAACAAAACAAAAAAAGGGCTTCCCTGGTGGCGCAGTGGTTGAGAATCTGCCTGCCAATGCAGGGGACACGGGTTCGTGCCCCGGTCTGGGAAGATCCCACATGCCGCGGAGCGGCTGGGCCCATGAGGCATGGACGCGGAGCCTGCACGTCCGGAGCCTGCGTGTCCGGAGCCTGCGCGTCCGGAGCCTGTGCTCCGCAACGGGAGAGGCCACAACAGTGAGAGGCCCGCGTATCACACACACACACACAAATATATATAACTACAGTCATACTGAATAATTTAAAATGGGCCTTTTAAAAGCACATATAAGTCTCACATCATTATACCCAAAAAGAATATATCATTGAAAATTTTGTTTATAGGAGTCCACAGAGAAAACTCTAAGTTAAACAGAACCAGAACTCACAGAACCTTCCAGAGTCCACAGAGCAAACTTGAAATTAAACGGAACCAGAACTCACAGAACTTTCCAGAGCCCACTGAGCAAACTCGGAATTAAACAGAACCAGAACTCACCAGGAGGCTCCAGGCTCACAGAACCTTCTGGAGTCCACCATGAATCCTTCCCCCGTCAGGCCTGATGCTCGAGGTGGGCCGCCGCTGCTGTGCTGGGCTGTCCTCACCGTCCGCACAGCCTGGCTGCTCTGACCCCTCCTGCAGTGCGGAATCTGCGGACATGGGCACTGTTTTGTGTTAGTGCCTCTCACTGTAGCGGGGGTGGAGCCCTAATCCTCCTCCTGGACCTGGATCATGGACCACCTGCCGGCCCACTGGCATCACCTGGATCTTGTTAAAGTGCCGAATCCTACGCTTTCAACAGTGGATTGTTAAAGAAACTGCATTCAGCAAGGTTTCTCGATTATCTATAGCTACATACCAAATCACTCCAAAACATAGATGCTAAAAACAGTAAACATTTATGATCTCACACCGTTTCTGAGGGTCAGGGAGCAGCTTCGTTGGATGGCTCTGGCTCAGTCCTTCCTAAAGCTGTAGTAAGATTTGGCCAAGGCTTGCCTGGGGCCGGAGGGCCACTCACTGTCTGGGCAGTTAATGCTGGTGTGGCTGCAGGGGTGACAGCTTCTCATCATGCGGCCTCTCCACCTCACAGGACAGCTGAAGTGTCCTTACAGCATGGCAGCTGGGGCCCCACAGCAAGTGATTCAAGAGAGGCAAGAGGAAATCCCAGTGCCTCCAAAGTCACCTGTGTCATTTCACTGGTTGGCCTCACTCAGACTGGGAGGGACAACCAGGACCACCATGACTGCCGCTGGGCAAGCTCACTGGGGCCAACATGAGGCTGCTGACCATACCTGTTACACTTGGGGAAGCACTAGCTTCTCCCCCAGCTCACACCCCCAATGCGTGGGGGGCTGCGCAGGTTTTTGAGATTCACTGGTGTTGGTGGCATGGGGTCTCCTTCAGGGCAATGGGCTGCTCTCATTGGCCAGTCCTGGAAAGGCCTTGTTCATCCCCTGCTGCAGAAGCCCGTTGGCCGAATGCACCACTACTCACAGACCCGCCAACATATGGGGCTATTTGAACAGCACGGTGGCCAGTGAATGCCACTGTCTTTCCAAGGAGTTGAGGCAACTTGCTCTCCCACCGCCATCTCCATTCCTCTACATCCCATCAGTGCTAGGTTTTGTTCAATTGCTATTTTTTACCCCTTTGGTGGGTGTGAAATGGATCTCATTGTTTTCATGTGAATTTCCAAGGTTACTAATAAAACTTATTAGCCGTTTAGATTTCCTTTGTGTGAAGTGCCACTCTTCTACTACGCTGTTTCTTCCTTGATCATTGGTGAACTTTATATATTTTGGATATTAATCCTTTGCAGTAACATGTGTTACAAATAAAAAGAAATTCTAATGATGGGTAAAATTACCAGATGCTGGGGGGGATGCAAATGGCTGATTAACTCTCCTCCTATGAGCATTCAAGCCCTAAATAATGATTACTTGACCTCACTCAGTAGCCACAGTCTTGAAGCAGACTTTTCTTTATGAAAAATTAGTATTGGAATGAGGTGCCACTTCTACTGTATAGCCAAGAACAGTCCCTTGGAGGATATTGCTTCATTGCAGAGAAGGATATAAAGACCCTCTAAGTCATGAAAATTTAAGGCAAACAGGAAATCCTTGCCAGTGAAAGTTTGTGTGTAGGTGTAGTTGTAGGTATGTAAAATGGGTATATGTTTATTGCTTAACAACGTTTGCCTTTCCCCTTTATGTGCAATGGGGAGATCCCTTGTTGGGATGTGCCAAGGTGATCCCATGCAGGCGGAGCGAACCAGGCTCCATGCGGAAGACTTATTCCAGCACCTGAGGAGTCTGGGGCTGGGTTCTTCTCCAGTGTTGTCCACCTGGCACTGTGCTAAGCATTAGGGGGACAAGGCTGAGCATGTGAGTGTGATCTAAAAGAGAAGTGTCCTCAGAGCTCAGGGGGATGCTGCTGGGGTGATGGGAAGAAAAGAGCTGAATCAATAGTATTGTAGTAAACATGAACAAATTTCCTGCCATCAGAATGTGCAGGACCACCTGTAACCTCACGTGGCAGAGACCCGAGCCATGGCATTAGTGGACTAGCCACGCTTCCTAGTTTTCTCTTTCTGGCTTCTTGCAGCAGGACCTATCTTCTTTGAACTAAGTCCCTAGTGTTCCTGCCAGAGTAGGGTGGTTGGGGGAGGCTTTGGGGAATAAGGGGACTTCCCATCACTGAGGGCAGTTGGGTGCTCATGTAATAAACTGAGTAAATAAAAGTGAGGTGATTGTGTTTGTACTCCAAGCTAGTAATGTGGATCATTCCAGATAAACTATTGACATGGATTTCTACCAAGTTAGTCATTTCCCTTATGGCTTTTCTCTAAATTTCATAAATGTATTCCCACAACACTTGCAATTAAGCCCAATGTTTCTGGGAATATAAGAAGCAAAGCACATAGTCTATCTGAGAAAAATGGATCCAGAGGGTAATAATGAGAGCTTTGAGAACAGGAAATCTGCAAAAAAAAAAAAAAAAAAGGAAAATTATGATTTCATAGATTCAGTCATTTCAACAGAAATCAGTAGTCAGTGGCTAAACAATTTTCAGAGTTAAATGAATGTTTTCTACCCTGAAGGATTATTCATAATAGTTATATGATTATGAATATATACTTATAAAGCATAAACATTGCTGAGAAAATTCTGACATTGGTAAGATCTGTCCTTTGTTTTAGTAAAATTACTTTATTTTCCTATTGCATCATTAATGTATTTCTTATATAGTTCTATCACCTTTATCATCTTTAGCCCCCACTGTTTCAGAAAAAAAATAAAACTTCATGTTTACAAATTGACATTTATTGATGAGATGAGTATTTGTTTAAAGTGTTCTGTAATTTGTTTTCTTATGTTGCTTCAGTTTATAAAATGCACTGTTTTTAAATAACTTCAAGATACATGGAAAATAAAGCATCATTAAAGAATAGTATATTTGAATAATTATATAATATTAAAGATACATTTGCTTGTTCTTTTTTTTTTTTAACAGAGATTAAAGGCTCCTATATACTAAGTTTAAAAAACAAAAACAAAAAACAGTGTTTCCCTGGAGATTTGTTTTGAGACTTCACAGCTTTGCCGGTTTCCAAGTGTAGAGGATGTTATAAGTGATTCCCCAAAAAAGTGATTTAGTGAAGTTCTTACAACCCTCCCAAGTTGATCCTAACAAGCGTCCTCCTGCCCAGTGTAGCTTGCACCAATAGAACATGACCAAGTTCGGTTCAGAAACTAAGGAAAGCTTTAATCTTTGATCGGAGAATGGAGAGGTGTGAGCTCAGACTAGAGTCCACGCTCTGCGAACACGCTGTGAGCGGGATTGCGTTCTAGGGCTCCATCAACGGGGAGGGAAGTGGGCGGAGTTCTCTCCAGGCAGGCACAGCTGTGCTGCTCAGGCTCCAGCTTGCAGTGCCTTGCAGGGCGCTTGCGCGGCGTCTCTGCACACGGCTCGCTGCCGCCATCTTGAATTGAAGGTGTTAGAGCTGAGGTGTCGGGCACCGCGGTTTTGCAAACTCTGACGTGAAGTGCCAGTTGCAAGGCCTCTGCGAGCGTCACCTTACGAGCAAGCACAAAGGAAAAAAAAAAGGTTAGACTTTATTTTATTACAGGTTCTATTTTTAGTTGCTAGAAATTGTTAATGGGCTTTCGCCCTGACAATGTCTAAAAGGGAGTGCTTCCCCAGTAGGGAAAGGGGTTGGATTACCGGAGGAGATGGTGTTAATAAAATTGGGTTTGGTCTGCAAAACTACCAAGCAACCCCTGTTCATCATGGTCTAGTTTTGAACAGAGGAACCACATTTTCTGGAGTAGAGGTTTTCATCCCCCAGTGACCAAATGTTCTCGGTTGCCCATTTCATACACTCTGCCTTGTCTTGAACAAACATTAGTCAGGCTTTTCTCCTTTCTACAAGTTTCTGAATTTTAACTTCCCCCAAGTCTAAGCAAGAGCTGAAAGAGTGGTTCATGCCCCTTGTCAGCTCGTCCTGGGAACCAATAGGACCAACTATTTGTTCTGAGAAAATATCCAGGCTGATTTCCATACATGTTCGCCCATCCCTTATCTGTGATACATCCTTCCATGGGCCTAGAGAGCTGGGGCAGATGGAGAATTGCTTGGATTCCTCTCCATATTAGCACTGGAGTAAAAACTCATTTAACAGTGAAAACTTGTGGAAAAGCCTTAGCCAAAACTTATTTATTTTTATTGTGGTCTTCCCCATCATGGATAAAAAGATAAACAAGCTATCTCTTCCTATTTATCTTCATAAACAGAGGCATTGAAGATTAACAAAAACAACCACCATAACAAAATAGTTTGTATCAAGTCTGAATTTATTAACTTGCGAGGAAAGAGAGAGTCATATCACTCTGGAGAGAGTTCAGCGATTCACTCTGCAGCGTAGGTGCTTGATATAGGACCAAAGCAAACTGGTACTTTAAAATATGATAGGCTTCTCACGACATTGTTTGATTGGTTACTAAAAAAAATCTAAACATTTCTCTTTTGACTGATCATTTTTCATCATGACATTATTTGGGTGGGTATTAAACTGGGGCTCAGCTGGGTGGGTATTCTTAACAAGTTCTGGAATGGTTTAAGAATCATGCAGGTATATAGACATGTGAAGATTTAAGTAGGGAATTCCTTTACAGAAGTCAATGATATGTTTCTGAGATATTAATCTCTAATATAGTAGGTGAAAAATGTAATGGTATCACATTTGTGTCAAATAATGGTAGAATGTATGTTAGGAAAGTGTTATATTGTTAAAGCCCAAGAATACCAGATTTCTCATTGTCAGCCTTCTGCATTCCCATGAAATCTTAAAGGAAGTGTGTATTTAGCATAACATAGACCAATGAACAGAAGTCTAACAAACTGGGTTAATGTCTTAAAATGTTCCTAGGCCTTAAACTCAAACCATAGTTTTAACATTTAATTAGTTTGCTAAGGCTGCCATAACAAAGTACACTAACTGGGTGGCTTAAGTAACAGATATTTACTGTTTCAAGATGGTAGAAGCTAGAACTACAAAATCAAGGTGTTGGCAATGTTGGTTCCTTCCGAGGGATGTGAAGTACTGGGGAAATATAATTAAAAACAAAATCCTCACCTATCCAAGAAAATAGCCCCATATAGGTAAGTAGACAAAGAAAATACTTTTATTATTGAATAAGCATTAAAGCAGAATGGGATGCTCTAACAGGCAATCCCCTAAGAGATTGCAAAGACAGAAAAAACTCTCATCCTTTTATATAATCAAGCAGATACAACCCATTACCTACATGTTCTCAAGATGAACAATAATAAGTCCTGAGGTAAGAGTACTTGACAGCACCATTTTTCACACATAGCTTATTCTAGACTCATCTGGTAAGTAGGGTGATCACCTTTGTTATCTAACTGGCTTTATGAAGAGAAAAAGCAAACTTCTCATCTTTTTTGTAACAGGAGACAGTTTTGCAATTCAGAAAAATTACCCATAGAGGTTAAGCTCCTACCATCCCACAAAAACTGGGAAGTTGGAGTGCTGTCATTTTAGATGATTAGATTTCAAAGAGATGGCTCCCAGCTCCTTAAAAAAGACATTCCTGGGTCATAGAGCTGACAAAAAGCTCATTTAGTTTCTAAAAATATTTACATACATTTCAAAGAGGCAGTGAAAGAACTTATACTTGCAAGTTTTCTAAAGTAAATGATCTGAGAAAAGGGAGGTGGAGGAAAAGTATCCTTATTTATGAGGCAGAATTAAAATCTTATTTTTAATTTTTATTTGTTCTTACAGAGGGAACAGCCTGTTCCAGGCCTCTCTCCCTGACTTGTAGATGACCATCTTCGTTCTGTTTCTTCACATCATCTTCCTTTATGCTTCTCTGTTTCTGTGTCCAAATTCCTGCTTTTTATAAGGACACCAGTCAGGTTGGATTAGGGCTCACCCTAATGAACTCATTTTAACTTGATTTCTTTTGTAAAGACCCCATCTTTATTTTTTTTCTTTTTTTGTAATTCTTTTTTTTTTTTTTACATCTTTATTGGAGTTTGATTGCTTTACAGTGGTGTGTTAGTTTCTGCTTTATAACAAACTGAATCAGTTATACATATACATATGTTCCCATATCTCTTCCCTCTTGCATCTCCCTCCCTCCCACCCTCCCTATCCCACCCCTCTAGGTGGTCACAAAGCACAGAGCTGATCTCCCTGTGCCATGCGGCTGCTTCCCACTAGCTATCTACCTTACGTTTGGTAGTGTATATATGTCCATGCGTCTTTTGCTTTGCCACAGCTTACCCTTCCCCCTCCCCATATCCTCAAGTCCATTCTCTAGTAGGTCTGTGTCTTTATTCCTGTCCTACCCTTAGGTTCTTCATGACATTTTTTTTTCATAAATTCCATATATATGTGTTAGCATACGGTATTTGTCTTTATCTTTCTGACTTACTTCATCCTGTATGACAGACTCTGGGTATATCCACCTCATTACAAATAGCTCAATTTCGTTTGTTTTTATGGCTGAGTAATATTCCATTGTATATATGTGCCACATCTTCTTTATCCATTCATCTGATGATGGACACTTGGGTTGTTTCCATCTCCGGGCTATTGTAAATAGAGCTGCAATGAACATTTTGGTACATGACTCTTTTTGAATTATGGTTTTCTCAGGGTATATGCCCAGTAGTGGGATTGCTGGGTCATATGGTAGTTCTATTTGTAGTTTCTTAAGGAACCTCCATACTGTTCTCCATAGTGGCTGTACCAATTCACATTCCCACCAGCAGTGCAAGAGTGTTCCTTTTCTCCACACCCTCTCCAGCATTTATTGTTTCTAGATTTTTTTGATGATGGCCATTCTGACTGGTGTGAGATGATATCTCATTGTAGTTTTGATTTGCATTTCTCTAATGATTAATGATGTTGAGCATTCTTTCATGTGTTTGTTGGCAGTCTGCATATCTTCTTTGGAGAAATGTCTATTAAGGTCTTCTGCCCATTTTTGGATTGGGTTGTTTGTTTTTTTGTTATTGAGCTGCATGAGCTGCTTATAAATTTTGGAGATTAATCCTTTGTCAGTTGCTTCATTTGCAAATATTTTCTCCCATTCTGAGGGTTGTCTTTTGGTTTTGTTTATGGTTTCCTTTGCTGTGCAAAAGCTTTGAAGTTTCATTAGGTGCCATTTGTTTATTTTTGTTTTTATTTCCATTTCTCTAGGAGGTGGGTCAAAAAGGATATTGCTGTGATTTATGTCATAGAGTGTTCTGCCTATGTTTTCCTCTAAGAGTTTGATAGTTTCTGGCCTTACATTTAGGTCTTTAATCCATTTTGAGCTTATTTTTGTGTATGGTGTTAGGGAGTGATCTCATCTCATACTGTTACATGTACCTGTCCAGTTTTCCCAGCACCACCCCATCTTTAAGTAAGGCCACACTCTGAGTTTCTAAGGTTTAGGACTACGGTGGGGGGGGTGGGGGGTGGGGATGGGGCAGAGTTCAACCCATAACAGCATCATACTACCACCTGCAAAGATAAGAGACTGAAGAAATAATCATTACAAAAAGAGACAGAAGACACAGATTGCTGGCTGGAAGTCTGATCCAGCAGGAAAAAGGTTAATTCTGTAGCCCACTTTCTCAGCCATAGGAGGTATAGAAAGGCAGAAAGAGTGAGAAGAAGGAAACAATATCATTGTTCTTTACAAGGGAGTTGTCACTTTTCACACTCCTGCTGCATGAAAAGAGGAAGGAAAAAAGATGTTCTTGATCTTTTAGTTCATTATAATTTTATCAATTAGTAAAAGTATCTTAATTAGAGATAAAAATTCAGAATTTGCATCTAAAGCCTGAAAAGATCTGCAGTTCTTTCTGTGGATTGTCTCAAAATTGCAGGCAAACATTTAATTGGTGAAATGTAATTAAGAAGCAATGCCCTTCCCCCAGGGGCCTATGGAAACTCAGGGTTACTGCCCTGAGGCAGGTAACCACTTGTTAAGAACTAGTATATTGTAATCCTCTAAGAATAGGATTTTTACTCATTACAAGAGTATAAATCTTCTTGTTTGATAAAACAGATATAAGAAAATTTGTCTACTCTTTATCAGCCACAAACCAAGAGTTCTGTATTTTTGTACTGATACATTTGTAGAGAAACTTGAGAAACATTATTGAAATTTGCTATCCTATCTGCCAGTCTCTGGTGATGAAAAGAGCACCAGATGGAATATTTTAAATCTTCTAGAAGTGCAGTTATATCAACTGAATTTTGAGCTAAGCCACAAATCACAGACCATTTGTATTAGATGCAGGGAGTGAGAATGGAGAACAGCCAGGTCTCCAATTCTTATGGCCAGTTCTTACAAGAACCATGGCAAATTGTCACATCAGTTCCCTTCATGTGAAACCTAGGGTTTTCAATAGCTAGTGCCTTTATGTTTGTCCAAAACCTTGAACAGAGAAATTCCCACTCAAGACCTTAGAGGAATGTCAAAATCATGGATCAAGTAAAGCTATGAATGCAGGGGTAAGCCAAAGTAAACATAAGTCAGAACAAGTGTCAAGATGGATAATGCATAAATTAGATGAGACAGAAGGATATACAAGCACTAAGTACAAGTGATGAGCTATGAAAACCACAGATTAAGAGAAAAAATTAGCAGATCAAGAACAAACCAAAAAACATTCACAATAGTTCCTAAAAGGTAATTTCAATCTAAGTTCAAATGGAAAGAAATGCATGTACTTAAGGTGTGTATTTTTTATTAAAAAAAAATTCAATATTTCCCAGTTGTTACGTAGTATACGGTTGAATTAATTTAAAGAATCTGGAGTAGAACATTAAATAAAATATTTTATTTTAGATTAAATTAAATGCATTAAAAGTATATACTAATTTTATCATTGAAAAATACTTTTGAATCAAAATTAATTAACTGTGAGTTCTCAGATATCTCACATAAAGAAGAGAATTAACAATATCAATATACACAGTGTACAATTTGATATGTTATTGTATAAAATGTAAATATTATACTAAAGCAAACTGCTTGCTCTGTTTCAGATTCTTTATTCCAGTATATACCCCAGGTATAAAATGGTACAATATATGAGAAAAACACACATTCAGAAAAAAGTAATTAACAGTCAAGGCAAGACAAAGTTCATTACATGATTAATTTTAACAAAATGGTGGATCAGCAGAACTCAACAATCTGATACATGTATTATACAAAAATATGTTGAGTAATATGTTACCTAATGTTAGTTGTTCCAAGCATGTAATTGAAAAAAAAAAAAACTCCATGTGAAGAATAATTAGCTGTTTAAAAGAGTAAGTTAGATCTTAATTTACTTGATGAGTATCTGTGATTCATTATTAGCTAGAAAAGCATGTCGGAGGGCAGTTTTATTAAACATACGTGTTCTGACTTCGTAATGTGTGTATGTAAATACATATATACATACATGTGTATGTACATACATATTATATAATACATACATATAAGCATGCAATTTATTTCTGATTTGCTATATAAAATTAATTTTTCAAATTAAAAATTTATTTAACTTCTAAATAAATCTAATATGTAGAAAGATGAAATATGTTCTAGTTTTAAATTGATGAGATGGTGATTTTTGTTGGCCTTCACGTCCCTGCAGAGAATTTTTTTAATGGTCTCTGAGGAAAGATAATGATGCAGTATCCCTGAGTGAGTATCTCAAGAGAGCACAAGATTATAGTTTTTAAATGATAATGTGTTTGAATTAAAGTTTGGCCCAATAATGAGTTTACACCATTTCATTCTTTGTCCTTGCTTAAATCTCTTTTTTGAAAAGGAGGTATAAGACTGTTAACAGCTGATATTGTCAGAGCAAATAATGGTAATATAGACATCTTTTCTGAGGGATTTTGACAGAATGTGTACCATGGAAACAATCTCTCGGCAACAAAATCCAAATTGGGAAATAATCCCCAGGTCTACTTACCCTTTTTACTTTTACTTTTGTGATTTTCTTTAAGCTATTTTAATTTCCCCCATTAAAGAAACTCCAGGGATAAAAATCTATGACTACATTAATGCTGCATTCTATTTGAATTAGAAAATCAAACTGCAGAATCATGGCTTTGAATGTTCCCTTAGAAATAATCAAGAGTAGCACATTCATTTGAGTTATGAGGAAACAAGCTCCAGGATGCCAGTGTGCATTTCCCAAGGCCAAGTAGCTAACGACTGGCAGAGCCTCCAGGGAAATACAACTCTCCCTATTCCTTTTCAGGGACTATTGTACTTAAACTGTAACAAATACAGAATATAAATTGAAGGAGTCATCCATATAATTAGGAATGAAGTATATTTTACACAACATATATTATTTTTTTAAAAAAGGCTTGAGTATAAAATACTTCCTTTATGAAATTTTCCCATTAATATTATGTTTAAAATTCATATTGATTAGAACTGATACTTAATAATTTTTAATGTATATTAAATTGAGTTTTAAATATTACACTATATATGTTATTTCTTGTAAAACACAGCAGAATAATTATGTATAAGAAAATCATTAGGTTGTCCTCAATTGTAAAAGAAACTTTTTTCAAATTAGACCAAGAAAATTTGAGTAATGATTTATGAACAGTCATTGGAAGAATAAGTGTTCCCTCTATAGATAGATATATCATTAACCTAAATATATTTTGTTATTTGATTTTAATTTGTGTTATTCATTTATTTTTTATATAGCATGTATTTTCTTACTTGAGCGCCTGCCATCTGTTCAAACAAACAAAAAGTTTGCAGAATCCTCTTTTAGCTTGTGCAATTCTTAACAATTAATTTCAGAATTGCTTCTGGCACCTTGCTTCTGTAAAGAAAAAGAAAAAAAAAGCATGTTTTTGTTAGTTTAAAACCAGAATGTTTCTAATAAGTCTATAATGGCTCTGTCTTTGGAAAGTTATATATTCTATGGAGCACTATTTCTCTACATAAGTGTGTCTGTGTATTTTTATTTAGCTATCCTCTCAGCAATATTTAATAAGGACATTCTATGAGCTCATTTTGAAGTGGACATTAGTGAAGTAATTGTGAGCAAAGCACACAGGCTCTGCTGAACCTTGTGGAGTCTCTATTTAATGGGATAGACAGTAATCAAGCAAATAATCACAAAATATACAAATACATGTAAAATACCATAGCTCTGATGAAACAGTACATGTAACATTGAATAAATATAAAATAAATGAATAACTTTGAAATGGTGTAAGAGGAGAAGTTGATTGTTTCAGATAGACCAGAGAAATCTTCTCTGGAGATGTGATTTAAGTTAAATTGGAAGGAAGAGTACAATTTTGCAAAGTGGAATGATGTATGAGGCAAAGTTAACAGTGTCCCAAGCAATGGAGACAACAACTGAAAGTGTCTTTGAACAGAAGCATGTCACATTTGCAGAAATGTAAAAAAGGACAAAATAGCTGGTATTCAGAGAGAAGGGGGGGTGTATCTGAGGCAAAACTGGAGAGGCATATAGGAGCCAGACCTGTGTCATGTTAAAGAGTTTGAGAGCAATGGGAATGCACTGATTTTTGTTTTTAGTTTTAATTATAAGGATACGGAGGGACATAAATAAGATTCAAGCGTTGTAAAACTGTTCCTGAGTACAGAATAAATAAAATGGTTTGAAAGAGGCCATGATACTTGGAGGCAAATTAAAAGGCTGTTGCTGAAATCTTGGAATGATCTGGCAGCATCTTGGAGAAACAAGGTAGTTCTGCATGTGGAAAGAAGTAGACACATTTAAACAGTGTATAGGAGAAGAAAAATTGACAGAAATGTGAGGATGGATTAGATAAGGAAGACTGCAGGAGAGTGTTATAGTGTGGTTTCTGGCTTGTATTACTGGGTGGAATCAGTTGTCATTTACTAAGATAGGGAATGCTGGAAGATAATCATTTTTGAGCATAGAAAGATCATGACTTCATTTTGATCTTGTTGAATTTAACTTGCCTTTGAGTCAGCCAGGGAGTGATTCAAGAAGGCATGTGGACTGTAGGTCTACAACTAAGAGTATTTTGTGATAAAGAGTTTTATATATGGAAGCAGACCTGGCTAGAAGTAATTTTTTTTTGCGGTACGCGGGCCTCTCACTGTTGTGGCCTCTCCCGTTGCGGAGCACAGGCTCTGGACGTGCAGGCTCAGCAGCCACGGCTCACGGGCCTAGCCGCTCCGTGGCATGTGGGATCTTCCTGGACCAGGGCTCGAACCCGTGTCCCCTGCATCGGCAGGTGGACTCTCAACCACTGCACCACCAGGGAAGCTCTAGAAGTAATTTTTTTAAAGTAATTTTGGCAGACAATGTAGAACAGTTATTAAAATTGTGTTCATCCCAACCCAGTTAAATGCAATCATACCCTAAAATCCACTCTCAAATATGACTGTTACGCAAATGAGTAATATCTCCTCTATTTTTAAATTAGTGCTGATCTTTAAACTACTATTTAGGAACATATTTAAATTTCAAGTAAAAATTACAATCTAATAGACACAAAACAAATAGTGGTATCTGAATGGAATACTCCTATACACTTACAGATTCAAGTATAGCCCAAAATAAAGTCCCTCACCCAAGACAATGTCATTGGCTTGATTTGCTTTACTAGTGAAGATTTAGGCTTCAGAAGCACCAAAGACATTTTAAGTACTCCAAGTAGATTACTGAAGGCACTTATGCTGAAACCCTAGATTTCTGAGACTGTGTAAATAGTGCAATTTAGAATATTCCTTATTTTATTTTTTTTAACATCTTTATTGGGGTATAATTGCTTTACAATGGTGTGTTAGTTTCTGCTTTATAACAAAGTGAATCAGTTATACATATACATGTGTTCCCATATCTCTGCCCTCTTGCGTCTCCCTCCCTCCCACCCTCCCCATCCCACCCCTCCAGGCGGTCACAAAACACCGAGCCAATACCCCTGTGCCATGCGGCTGCTTCCCACTAGCTACCCACCTTACGTTTGTTAGTGTATATATGTCCATGACTCTCTCTCGCCCTGTCACAGCTCACCCTTCCCCCTCCCCATATCCTCAAGTCCGCTCTCCAGTAGGTCTGCGTCTTTATTCCTGTCTTACCCCTAGGTTCTTCATGACATTTTTTTTTTCTTAAATTCCATATATATGTGTTAGCATACGGTATTTGTCTTTTTCTTTCTGACTTACTTCACTCTGTATGACAGACTCTAGGTCTATCCACCTCATTACAAATAGCTCAATTTCGTTTGTTTTTATGGCTGAGTAATATTCCATTGTATATATGTGCCACATCTTCTTTATCCATTCATCTGTTGATGGACACTTGGGTTGTTTCCATCTCCGGGCTATTGTAAATAGAGCTGCAATGAACATTTTGGTACATGACTCTTTTTGAATTATGGTTTTCTCAGGGTATATGCCCAGTAGTGGGATTGCTGGGTCATATGGTAGTTCTATTGGTAGTTTTTTAAGGAACCTCCATACTGTTCTCCATAGTGGCTGAACCAATTCACATTCCCACCAGCAGCGCAAGAGTGTTCCCTTTTCTCCACACCCTCTCCAGCATTTATTGTTTCTAGATTTTTTGATGATGGCCATTCTGACTGGTGTGAGATGATATCTCATTGTAGTTTTGATTTGCATTTCTCTAATGATTAATGATGTTGAGCATTCTTTCATGTGTTTGTTGGCAGTCTGCATATCTTCTTTGGAGAAATGTCTGTTACGGTCTTCTGCCCATTTTTGGATTGGGTTGTTTGTTTTTTTGTTATTGAGCTGCATGAGCTGCTTATAAATTTTGGAGATTAATCCTTTGTCAGTTGCTTCATTTGCAAATATTTTCTCCCATTCTGAGGGTTGTCTTTTGGTTTTGTTTATGGTTTCCTTTGCTGTGCAAAAGCTTTGAAGTTTCATTAGGTCCCATTTGTTTATTTTTGTTTTTATTTCCATTTCTCTAGGAGGTGGGTCAAAAAGGATCTTGCTGTGATTTATGTCATAGAGTGTTCTGCCTATGTTTTCCTCTAAGAGTTTGATAGTTTCTGGCCTTACATTTAGGTCTTTAATCCATTTTGAGCTTATTTTTGTGTATGGTGTTAGGGAGTGATCTCATCTCATACTGTTACATGTACCTGTCCAGTTTTCCCAGCACCACTTATTGAAGAGGCTGTCCTTTCTCCTCTGTACATTCCTGCCACCTTTCTCAAAGATAAGGTGTCCATATGTGTGTGGGTTTATCTCTGGACTTTCTATCCTGTTCCATTGATCTATCTTTCTTTTTTTGTGCCAGTACCATACTGTCTTGATTACTGTAGCTTTGTAGTATAGTCTGAAGTCAGGGAGCCTGATTCCTCCAGCTCCTTTTTTCGTTCTCAAGATTGCTTTGGCTATTCGGCGTCTTGTGTTTCCATACAAATTGTGAAATTTTTTGTTCTACTTCTGTGAAAAATGCCAGTGGTAGTTTGATAGGTATTGCATTGAATCTATAGATTGCTTTGGGTAGTAGAGTCATTTTCACAATGTTGATTCTTCCAATCCAAGAACATGGTATATCTCTCCATCGATTTGTATCATCTTTAATTTCTTTCATCAGTGTCTTATAATTTTCTGCATACAGGTCTTTTGTCTCCTTAGGTAGGTTTATTCCTAGATATTTTATTTTTTTTGTTGCAGTGGTAAATGGGAGTGTTTTCTTGATTTCACTTTCACATTTTTCATCATTAGTATATAGGAATGCCAGAGATTTCTGTGCATTAATTTTGTATCCTGCCACTTTACCAAATTCATTGATTAGCTCTAGTAGTTTTCTGGTAGCATCTTTAGGGTTCTCTATATATAGGATCATGTCATCTGCAAACAGTGACAGCTTTACTTCTTCTTTTCCGATTTGGATTCCTTTTATTTCCTTTTCTTCTCTGATTGCTGTGGCTAAAACTTCCAAAACTATGTTGAATAAGAGTGGTGAGAGTGGGCAACCTTGTCTTGTTCCTGATCTTAGTGGAAATGCTTTCAGTTTTTCACCATTGAGGATGACGTTTGCTGTGGGCTTGTCATATATGGCCTTTATTATGTTGAGGAAAGTTCCCTCTATGCCTAGTTTCTGGAGGGTTTTTATCATAAATGGTGTTGAATTTTGTCAAAAGCTTTCTCTGCATCTATTGAGATGATCATATGGTTTTTCTCCTTCAGTTTGTTAATATGGTTTATCACATTGATAGATTTGCGTATATTGAAGAATCCTTTCATTCCTGGAAGAAACCTCACTTGATCATGGTGTATGATCCTTTTAATGTGCTGTTGGATTCTGTTTGCTAGTATTTTGTTGAGGATTTTTGCATCTATGTTCATCAGTGATATTGGCCTGTAGTTTTCTTTCTTTGTGACATCCTTGTCTGGTTTTGGTATCAAGGTGATGGTGGCCTCGTAGAAGGAATTTGGGAGTGTTCCTCCCTCTGCTATATTTTGGAAGAGTTTGAGAAGGATAGGTGTTAGCTCTTCTCTAAATGTTTGATAGAATTCACCTGTGAAGCCATCTGGTCCTGGGCTTTTGTTTGTTGGAAGATTTTTAATCACAGTTTCAATTTCAGTGCTTGTGATTGGTCTGTTCATATTTTCTATTTCTTCCTGATTCAGTCTTGGCAGGTTGTGCATTTCTAAGAATTTGTCCATTTCTTCCAGATTGTCCATTTTATTGGCATAGAGTTGCTTGTAGTAATGTCTTATGATCTTTTGTATTTCTGTAGTGTCAGTTGTTACTTCTCCTTTTTCATTTCTAATTCTATTGATTTGAGTCTTCTCCCTTTTTTTCTTGATGAGTCTGGCTAGTGGTTTATGTATTTTGTTTATTTTCTCAAAGAACCAGCTTTTAGTTTTATTGATCTTTGCTATTGTTTCCTTCATTTCCTTTTCATTTATTTCTGATCTGATTTTTATGATTTCTTTCCTTCTGCTAGCTTTGGGGTTTTTTTGTTCTTCTTTCTCTAATTGCTTGAGGTGCAAGGTTAGGTTGTTTATTCGAGATGTTTCCTGCTTCTTAAGGTGGGCTTGTATTGCTATAAACTTCCCCCTTAGAACTGCTTTTGCTGCATCCCATAGGATTTGGGTCGTTGTGTCTCCATTGTCATTTGTTTCTAGGTATTTTTTGATTTCCTCTTTGATTTCTTCAGTGATCACTTCGTTATTAAGTAGTGTATTGTTTAGTCTCCATGTGTTTGTATTTTTTACAGATCTTTTCCTATAATTGATATCTAGTCTCATGGCGTTGTGGTCAGAAAAGATACTTGATACAATTTCAATTTTCTTAAATTTACCAAGGCTTGATTTGTGACCCAAGATATGATCTATCCTGGAGAATGTTCCATGAGCACTTGAGAAAAATGTGTATTCTGTTGTTTTTGGATGGAGTGTCCTATAAATATCAATTAAGTCCATCTTGTTTAATGTATCATTTAAAGCTTGTGTTTCCTTATTTATTTTCATTTTGGATGATCTGTCCATGGGTGAAAGTGGGGTGTTTAAGTCCCCTACTATGAATGTGTTACTGTCGATTTCCCCTTTTATGGCTGTTAGTATTTGCCTTCTGTATTGAGGTGCTCCTATGTTGGGTGCATAAATATTTACAATTGTTATATCTTCTTCTTGGATCGATCCCTTGATCATTATGTAGTGTCTTTGTCTCTTTTAATAGTCCTTATTTTAAAGTCTATTTTGTCTGATATGAGAATTGCTACTCCAGCTTTCTTTTGGTTTCCATTTGCATGGAATATCTTTTTCCATTCCCTTACTTTCAGTCTGTATGTGTCTCTAGGTCTGAAGTGGGTCTGTTGTAGACAGCATATATAAGGGTCTTGTTTTTGTATCCATTCAGCCAATCTGTGTCTTTTGGTGGGAGCATTTAGTCCATTTACATTTAAGGTAATTATCGATATGTGTGTTCCTATTCCCATTTTCTGAATTGTTTTGGGTTCGTTATTATAGGTCTTTTCCTTCTCTTGTGTTTCTTGCCTAGAGAAGATCCTTTAGCATTTGTTGTAAAGCTAGTTTGGTGGTGCTGAACTCTCTCAGCTTTTGCTTGTCTGTAAAGGTTTTAATTTCTCCATCAAATCTGAATGAGATCCTTGCTGGGTAGAGTAGTCTTGGTTGCAGGTTTTTCTCCTTCATCACTTTCAGTATGTCCTGCCACTCCCTTCCGGCTTGTAGGGTTTCTGCTGAGAGATCAGCTGTTAACCTTATGGGGATTCCCTTGTGTGTTATTTGTTGTTTTTCCTTTGCTGCTTTTAATATGCTTTCTTTATATTTAATTTTTGACAGTTTGATTAATATGTGTCTTGGCGTATTTCTCCTTGGATTTATCCTGTATGGGACTCTCTGTGCTTCCTGGACTTGATTAACATTTCCTTTCCCGTATTAGGGAAGTTTTCAACTATAATCTCTTCAAATATTTTCTCAGTCCCTTTCTTTTTCTCTTCTTCTTCTGGAACCCCTATAATTCGAATGTTGGTGCGTTTAATGTTGTCCCAGAGGTCTCTGAGACTGTCCTCAGTTCTTTTCATTCTTTTTTCTTTATTCTGCTCTGCAGTAGTTATTTCCACTATTTTATCTTCCAGGTCACTTATCTATCTGTTCTTCTGCCTCCGTTATTCTGCTATTGATCCCATCTAGAGTACTTTTAATTTCATTTATTGTGTTGTTCATCGTTGCTTGTTTCATCTTTATTTCTTCTAGGTCCTTGTTAACTGTTTCTTGCATTTTGTCCATTCTATTTCCAAGATTTCGGATCATCCTTACTATCATTATTCTGAATTCTTTTTCAGGTAGACTGCCTATTTCCTCTTCATTTGTTAGGTCTGGTGCATTTTTATCTTGCTCCTTTATCTGCTGTGTGTTTTTCTGTCTTCTCATTTTGCTTATCTTGCTGTGTTTGGGGTCTCCTTTTTGCAGGCTGCAGGTTCGTAGTTCCCGCTGTTTTTGATGTCTGTCTCCAGTGGCTAAGGTTGGTTCAGTGGGTTGTGTAGGCTTCCTGGTGGAGGGGACTAGTGCCTGTGTTGTGGTGGATGAGGCTGGATCTTGTCTCTCTAGTGGGCAGGTTCACGTCTGGTGGTGTGTTTTGGGGTGTCTGTGGCCTTATTATGATTTTAGGCAGCCTCTCTGCTAATGGGTGGGGTTGTGTTCCTGTTTTGCTAGTTGTTTGGCATAGGTTGTCCAGCACTGTAGCTTTCTGGTCGTTGAGTGAAGCTGGGTGCTGGTGTTAAGATGGAGGTCTCTGGGAGATTTTCGCCGTTTGATATTATGTGGAGCTGGTAGGTCTCTTGTTGACCAGTGTCCTGAAGTTGGCTCTCCTACCTCAGAGGCAGAGCCCTGCCTCCTGGCTGGAGCACCAAGAGCCTTTCATCCACATGGCTCAGAATAAAAGGGAGAAAAAGTAGAATTAGTAAAAGTATGAGGAAAGAAAGAAGGAAAGTAGGGAAGGAAGGAAGGAAGAAAGAAAGAAAGAAAGAAGCAAAGAAGGAAAGAAGGCAAGAAGGAAAGAAAGAAGGGAGGGAGGGAGGGAGGAAGGAGGGAAAGAACTAAAAAAGACAGAAGGAAGATACAGTACAAATAAAATAAAGTATAATAAAGTTATTGAATTAAAAAATACTTATTTAGAAAAAAAGGGACAGATAGAACCTTAGGACAAATGTTGGAAGCAAAGCTATACTGACAAAATCTTACACAGAAGCATACACATACACCCTCACAAAAAGAGGTAAAGGGGGAAAAATCATAAATCTTGTTCTCAGAGATCCCCTCCTCAATTTGGGATGATTCGTTGTCTAAAGGAGGGAAGGAAGGGAGGAAAGAAAGGAAGAAAGAAAGAACGATGGTAAAGTATACTAAAGTTATTAAAATTAAAATTATTAAGAAAAAATTTTTTTAAAAAAAACATGGACGGATAGAAGAACCCTAGGACAAATGGTGGAAGCAAGACTATGCAGACAAGATCTCACACAGAAGCATACACATACACATTCACAAAAAGAGGAAAAGGGGGAAAAAAATCATAGATCTTGCTCCTAAAGTCCACCTCCTCAATTTGGGATCATTCCTTGTCTATTCAGGTATTCCACAGATGCAGGGTACATCAAGTTGATTGTGGAGCTTTAATCCGCTGCTTCTGAGGCTGCTGGGAAAGATTTCCCTTTCTCTTCTTTGTTCTCACAGCTCACAGGGGCTCAGCTTTGGATTTGGCCCTGCCTCTGCGTGTAGGTCGCTGGAGGGCGTCTGTTTTTTGCTCAGACAGGACGGGATTAAAGGAGCCGCTGACTCGGGGGCTCTGGTGCACTCTGGCGGGCGGGGAGGGAGGGGCAGGGAGTGCGGGGCGGGCCTGCGGCGGCAGAGGCCGGCGTGACTTTGCACCAGCCTGAGGCCCGCCGTGTGTTCTCCCGGGGAAGTTGTCCCTGGATCCCGGGAACCTGGCAGTGGCGGGCTGCACAGGCTCCGCGGAAGAGGGGTGTGGAGAGTGACCTGTGCTCGCACACAGGCCCCTTGGTGGCGGCAGCAGTAGCCTTAGCGTCTCCCGCCCGTCTCTGGGGTCCGTGCTTTTAGCCGCGGCTCACGCCCGTCTCTGGAGTTCATTTAAGCAGCGCTCTTAAACCCCTCTCCTCGCGCACCAGGAAACGAAGAGGGAAGAAAAAGCCTCTTGCCTCTTTGGCAGGTGCAGACTTTTCCCCGGACTCCCTCCCGGCTAGCCGTGGTGCACTAACCCCTTCAGGCTATGTTCAAGCCGCCAACCCCAGTCCTCTCTCTGCGCTCCGACTGAAACCGAAACCCGAGCCTCAGCTCGCAGCCCCGCCTGCCCCGGCGGGTGAGCAGACAAGCCTCTGGCGCTGTTGAGTGCCGGTCGGCACTGATCCTCTGTGCGGGAATCTCTCCGCTTTTCCCTCCGCACCCGTTGCTGTGCACTCCTCCGCGGCTTCGAAGCTCCCCCCACCTCCTCCTGCAGTCTCCGCCCGCAAAGGGGCTTCCTAGTGTGTGGAAACTTTTCCTCCTTCACAGCTCCCTCCCACTGGTGCAGGTGCCGTCCCTATTCTTTTGTCTCTGTTTTTTCTTTTTTTTCTTTTGCCCTACCCAGGTACGTGGGGAGTTTCTTGCCTTTTGGGAGGTCTGAGGTCTTCTGCCAGCCTTCAGTAGGTGTTCTGTAGGAGTTGTTCCACGTGTAGATGTATTTCTGGTGTATCTGTGGGGAGGAAGGTGATCTCTGCGCCTTACTCTTTCGCCATCTTCCCAATTCTCCGGAATATTCCTTATTTATCATGCTGTGGGAATTGTCTGATATTTAAGCTTATGATGAGGGCTTCAAATTGTATCTCTTAATTAAGACTTCATTAGTGTATAAAGTATCATTTGTTCCTTTAATGAAACATATGGTAATAGAATAGTATGTGAAAAGCACTGGGCATGCTTTGAACTGTAAGATAAGAGTTCTTACCTTTGAGCCACTTAGTGTATTAGAGTGAGACCATGATAAAACTAAAACGCCAGAGAGTGTTACAGAAGGAGAACAAAACTCAGAGTCAAGTAGTAACCCAGAAGAAAGAGTAGTCAATTCTACCTGGGGTCATTTCTACTCTACTGGGGGTTAGAGCCTTAAAAGGGTAAAAGGGAGTAAGTGCTCTTATTCTGGATAGAATTAATCTAAGTACAATTGATAGCAGAGATGTACTCTCTTAGATACCTATGTCACACCTTCTCTCTCTCCTTTAAGAAGAAAGGAAAGGACTTCCTTTCCTTTCATTTAAGACTTCCTTTTCTTGCCTTGTTCTAAGATAAGTTTAGCTCTTTTCCACTGAGAAAATGGAAGAATTGAGAAGAAAATTTCTCCCTGCGTCTACCACCAAATCTATCAAATCTATCTGAATCTGTTCTTTGTCTTCTTCCTATCACAGTGGATCACTGTTTTGATTCTTTCCTAAGGCAAAAATATCCACTTGTGCTTTTTATCCCTTCCCTTCTTTACCATCACTTCAGAAATTATCCCTGCTTTCTACTTCCTCTACCAGCATGTTTTCTTTCTGTTGAATCATTTTCATCAACATATACCTGGCTTTAATATCTCCCAACTTCAAGACTCTCCTTTGACTCTGAACCCCTTCCAATTAGCATAAACTTTGTTGGCTTGTCACTTAGAGGAAATTATTTAAATTTGAATTTTTAAATCCTCTGGTCTAGTCTTCCCTTTCTTCTTCAAAAACACTTCAGTCATGATTCATTTCCCATGACTCCATTGACATAGCTCTTCTTGGAATCACAAATAGACCCTGGATGCCAAATCCAGTTGACAGTTTGAAAACATCTTTCTCAACCATGAGCAGCATTTGACAAACTGATCTTTTTCTAGATAATCTTATTCAGTCTCTACTTTTAAAATGTTCTATACATTGATGAGTGCAAATTCATATCCCCAGCCCAGAGTCTACTCCTTAACTCCATATAAGTATGTCCTAAGTTCTTGTACTTAGATGCCTAAAAAGTACTTCAAACTTAATGTGTAAAAAATGAAACTCTTGGTAATTTCCCATTAAACCAACACCTTCTACAGTACTCCAATCTAATGAAAATAGACCCTTTTTCTTCTGCTTGCCCAGACTGAATGAATCTGGGGAATCATCCTTGAGCCTTCTTCATCATATTTCATACCAACACGTCAATAATACTGATTGTTCCACTGAAATGTATACCTTGTCTGACCACTTCTCACCACCTCCACTGCAGCCATCCTTGACTATGACACCAAATTTGATCCTTTTAAAATATTTCACATCATATTGCTCAGAATTCTCCAGTGTTTCCCAATCCTACTCAGACTAAAATCTAAATTCCATATAATGGTCCTCTTCTAGGACCATTACCTGAGCCACTGCTATGCCTATAATATTATCTCTTACCTCTTTCCCTCTTTCTCAATTTCATTTTGACACATTGGATTTCTTGCTCCAGAGATCATGCCAAGCAAATTCCCGTCTTGATGACTTTGTGTTTTTTTCTCTCTGCCTGGGAAATATTCCTCTGGGATTTTCGAGCACTTTTTTTCTCCCATTTTTGCCTACTATCTGTCTGCTCAAATATTACCACATCAGGAAACGTTTTACTAATACCCTTATATAAAATAATGAACACTAAAAAATACTTGTCTTGCTTAACCTACTTTATTTTCTTGATAGACTTAATCAGCTCTCTATTATATTGTTTAATGTCTATATATTTGTTTCTGTCTATTCTTCACTAAAATAGAAGTTGCATCCACTAGAATATGACTACAGTGAACTTTTCTGTTTTTATTCACAGCTGTATTAATGATGCAGAAATCTGAGGGTAGCACATATTAATCCCACACTATTTTCTAAATAAACAATTGATTGATTGAATAAACAAAGGAATAAATGAAAGGAATAATGTGAATACATTTCAGAGGTTACAGAAAACCCAAGTGTGTCTAGAAATATGCAAACATTAAAATACGATTTCAGAATATAATTAGAATTTGTTTGTGTAGGAAAAAATTAACATGGCTGATCATTGTTTTTCCAGATAAACAATTAATAACTATTTTTCTATGTTCATTTATAAAACCTTAGAACTCAATTTTATTCAGGGTTTCCTGATATGAATAGTTTTGAGTGTCTATCATGTGTTTGACATCACACTACGTAACTGATATACAAAAATAAATGAAGAAAACTAGATATCATTGACTAGGGAGAACAACCATCATACAGTTTCTACATAGGAAAATAAGTGCTATGATTGGAGAGAGTAGTTTTAAAGTATACTTAGCAGAGTCTTTTCACATGGTCTTTATTGTAGGCTTTGAAGATTTAGCCATTAGATAAACTGTTTACTTAAAGCACCAGCTGGGCAGGTACACCAGTTAAAAAAATAAACTTATTAAAGTTTTTGATGCCTATAAAGACCTCCAAGAAGTTTTAAGACTGCCTCAATTGTCTTGTTTCTTCAAGTGGCACAGATCGCAAGTCTTTAAACACATTTTTCTAAGGATAAGTCTACATCTTTAATTTTATCACCATACACTCAGTACAAGAGCCTTTTGCTTAATGCTTATGACTATATTTACCTAAAAACTGTGAAGAGCACCACTGAAGGCTGATGGATAGAGACATCTGCCAATGCAGATCTAAAATTTTGCTGGATCATTTCAATCTACACGTTGTGGACCATAAAAAGTTAAATGTGAAAGCACTCATTCTATTACCTACTTTCCCTGACTCCAGTGTCTTCTTTGATTTTGCTCAGCAGCTATAATTCGGACACTTTAGAGTGACCTAAGCAGGAGTTTCATTTGCAAGTGAGTAATTTTGTTTCCTGAGGTTCTGATCATCCTTTTGGTATTTTGCCAAGGATCATATTTTTTTAAATCCAAATATATTGAACAGATTCCTAAGAATACACAGTGTTCCTACTGTGCAAAAATTGGTAAAGTAACCATCCTCCAAAATAAAGGGATCACACTACATAATGGAAAGCTATTTTGCATTGATATTATTATTACATGAAGTGAGATAGAATGACAAGAAGAGAGTCACAATAAGTGACAGAAGCAAAATCTTCAGAGAGAAAAAAGTGTGAAAAAGAAAGAACAAAGGACATAGAGAATTTATAAATTTTCTCAATAAGTAAAATGAAAGTTTAATGAAATTAATCCTTTTTACACATTGGATCATTTCAGAGAAATCTCTTGCTTACAGAGTACATTGAAACAGGTAAAAGTCAATAGAGGGCAAGAAGGCAATTTGAATGAAGATAGCTCAGAAAGAAGTAAGAAATTTCTAAAAATCCATCCCAAAGTAGAGAGTTTTACAAACTACCTAGTGAATACCTTGACACAAAATTGAATACACTTTTGCTATGATAGGTGTTTTTTTATTTATGTGAAATATATAGTATTTAATGTAATGACTTAATAAATTTAAATATACATTTAATCATAAACTAAGTTCTTTGTGCCACATTCTATATTGGGTAAATAATACAGTATGTTTTGATTGACTTAAAATGAGGACATATGTCAGATGACGTAAGCTGAGTAAATAACTTTGTATTATTTTCCTTATTGTCCATAGTTGTCATGGAATAAACTCTTTATGATGAATAACAACTTAGTTTAGTTTTGTACAATTTTTCAGCCCTGGAATTGTTGATTAATTAAATTAATATGCTTTTTTCCTATTTTTCTGTAATTGTAAGTTAGTATTTTTAAATAATTATTTTATGTTCACAGATTGTCAGGGAGCCATCTGGAAAGATCAAAGTGGAGTTTTATTGTAAGATTGATTCAAGTGTTTTATTGTAAACTTGATCCAAGATTACAGTGTTAGTTGATATATCATATAGTTCTAAGAATTCAGAAGAAGAAAATAAGAATTTCAGATGATAATATTAAGAGAAATATTACAGGTTCCCACATTCACTTCTGAGGAGGGTAATTGCCTTAAATGGTATTATGAAAAATGTTTATGGGCTTATGCAAAAAGGCTAATTTTACATGAGATTGGAAATGATTCTACTGAGTTGACCTATGCAGTAACTTCTGCATGCTTTGGGGAAGACTTTTCTTTCAGCAGACTTGAAGAATTCTTTTGTCTTCTTAAATGAATACACTGGAACTTTTTCTTCAATAAATAGCCATAAAAATCATGTGAACCTCAAAGAGTTATACTTTTGGCCCTCATTCTTTCACTCTGAAATGTAATGGGCCAATCATTTTACCATTCTCTTCCATCCCAATTCTTTCCTATGTCTTCAACCTCTCCAGTTTTACTTACTTTTACTCTTGTTCTCTAAGTGTTTACTCTTCTCTAAGATGTTAAAGTGGAATTCTATCAGAGACACAGTGATATGATTAATGCTGTGATATCAGTCCCAAATACAAATTGACAGATGGTCAAAATTATTGCCCTAGACCCTGTAGCATGAGTCTGGAATCTCTTGGATAGAAACCTTACGCTAAACCTGAAGTAGTAAAATTACAAAGAAAAATTAATAGCAATGATTTTTCTGGAGACATATTTGGGGTGCTTTGTCTAGAGGGAAAAACTTCATTGGGACCAGTAGAAGAGACTGAGAGGTATCATTGAAGTTTGCAAGACACAGAAGTCTGGGGTTTGTTCAGAGAATAGCTATTATTTTGTCTACTGATTCACTAAAATAATTTATCTTTCTTCCTTTGACTATATATAGATGACGGTTGCCCACTTCCCTTACATGTGGCTGTATGTTTACCTTCTGGGCACTGCAATGTGGAAAGGAGTTAGATACAATACTTCCAAGCCTTCCCCCAAAGACCCTCCTCTCTTTCTCTCTGTCTGTCTGTCTCTCTCTCTCTCTCCTGTCTGGCCAAATACAAAGCCTGATAGAATTGCAAAATGGAAGAGCCTAGTTTATTTCTTGAATGGCTGTATGGAAAATCACCCTCAGTATAACCACTTTGAACTAAGGGTGAGCATAAAACAAACGTCACTTATATTAAGCCGTTGGGACATGAAGGCTGTTTCTTCCTTATTGGTTAATAGAAGTAATTTTTGCCTAAGAAATTTGGAGGGCTTAAGATTTATACTGATGAGATACTTTGAAAGAGCTGTATTGAGGAAGCACACTGCTACATCTGGAAAACAAATATTTGTAGACAAAGTTCCAAGTATATGTGCATGTTTGTTTAGAAGTACCAGATGTGGACCACACAGAGAAAGAACTGAGCTATTTTATAGCAGCCTTCTTACCTCCCCTTCTTAATTTTTTGTGATCCAAACCTGGAAAGGTCAGGACTATTAGCTACCCAGTGAGGAAGGAAATATCAAGAGATATGATGGAACTAAACTCCAAAACAAAGAATCCACAGAACATTCCAAAAACCTATAGACACCATGTTTTCAACATTTAATAACTTTTGGCAATTTTTTGCAAGCTAGAAATGTATCTCTTTATCATATAAAAGTCTGAGCTAGTATTTTGGCTCTGCTTCATCTATTTCTTTCACCACTATCCCTAGTAATTTACCTTTATACATATATTTCCAACTTTCCTGCATTAAAGGCAGTGGAAGAGGCAAAGAGCACCACTACAGTGGTTGAACACATGAATCCTGCTCACATTCAGTATCAGTGATATGGCCACACTTGCTGCAAGGGACACTGAGGTATGATATTTATTGTGCATGACCATTTGCTAATCAAAAAGTATTACTAATTTGGAGAAAGACAGTAATAGATATTAGATAAAACCCAGCAATTTCTACCGTATTTTACTAAATTAATTTTAAAGAAGCAATTGCATTTGTATTATATCCCATGGGGCACCTTTCTTTAATATACTAGTAACATGTACCAAAAAAAAAAAAAGAAAACCTGAAAAGAAACCAACTAAATAAATAAAATAAGACCCCTCTTTTATCAGTTCCCCAATTTTTAGATGGAATCTTCTGCCTTTGTCTTTTTTTCTTAATCTCTCATCCTTTAATTCACAGTAACATGGTTCTGCTGACACTATTTTACTGATACCACACTCATAAAAACAAAGCAAACAAAATCTCTTGTTTCCAGCTCTTGTTCCTTATAATCTTCCTGTGTTATAGCTGTTGTGTATAGCTGTCAAGGTGACAAAGATAAAATGAACATAAGCCAGCCACTTGTTGCCTGGTTGGTGTGTGTGTGTGTGTGTGCATGCATATGTGAGTATGTGATGAGTAGGATACTAACGCTGGATTTCCAGATAGAATTTACTAAGTATGGGGCACTTCATATAAATGGCATGAGGATTCCAGTGCTGCTAAGGATACTATTTAGTAAATGTCTGAAAATCTAAAATGGCTCCTATTCTATATTTGGAGGACAGCAAATAGATAAGCTAAATTCAATTTTTCTTCCAAATACATGACTTATTTGGTACTGTTAATTACACCCTTTTCTAATGAGACGACTTGAGTTAAATTATTTACTAATCATCTTTTTTTGGTCATGGTAAAGTTATGTTGTAACAGAGAGATACAACAATAATTTAGTTACTTAAAAAGGATAGAAATTTCTTTCTCTTTCGTGTTATAAATCAAGGTCAGTGTTACAGTCAGCTGATAGCTGTGCTCCACACAGGCATGGCTCTGTTCTCTATGATCTCCAGCTTACGAATTCCGGCTTATATTTGAGGCTTGTGTATCTTCCTATTATAAACTATAATATTTAACTTATTCAAGAACTTTTTCCATCTTTAGACTCCATTATTTATCCTTAAGGGAGCAGATTTTTGGGTTGACTAAAATAAGCAGTTTAGAAGCTATGATAGCCCTCTGGTAAACTACTCCTGGATTATTATATAGTGGTTACATCTGCAGGATTTAGAGGCCGACTTACTGGGGAATATTTTCAACTTTGTTATTTATTAACTGTGAGAAGAACTTAAGCAAATTATCTAATCTGTGTCTATTTACTTATATCAGAAATGCATGTTTGGGATTGACATATATACACTCATATGTATAAAATAGATAACTAATAAGAATTTGCTGTGTAAAAAAATAAAATTCAAAAAAAAAGAAATGCATGTAATAACAGTCCTACCTCAATGATAGATTGAATCAATTAATAGATTTAAAAAGCTGAGAATAGTAGCAAAGCCATAGTCAATATTCAATAAGTAATATTGAATACTGTCAACTAAAATAATAAGCACTTTTAAGTAGGGTAAGGAATAAGGTAAGGTGTTGTCTCTTTTGTTTACTATTTTATCTCCAGTGCCCAAAAAGCCTGGTATGGAGTAAGCACTAAAATGTTTCTTGGGTTAATAAATTTTAAGGTATTTCACTAAAATATCTTCCATCATTTATATTTGTTAACACAAAGAATTCAAAACTCAAAATATGGTTTAATGTAATTGATATATTCATCCCAGATATTTTCATTCATGTAACCAACAAATATATGTAAACTAATTCCAGAGTGTTGGCATGTGCTATGTGCCAAGGATAAGTGAATAAGTAGGATTTGATCTGTGTTATCCTGGAGCTGCCACACTGGTGCAGTAGACGGCCGTAGAAAAATAAAAGTAAGAAATGTAGCTAGTGCATTTAAAGCTTATATTAAAGGGATTTAATTTGTTAAATTTTTAAAGACAAAGGGAAATGTATACATCTCACCTGGGATATTAATTGGGTTAACTTTTGAACTTCATGAATGTCCCTTACTTTACTGTCAGTTACTATATTTTAGGACAGTCTGTTATCAAGAAATAGGAATTATTTATTTTAGACATATAAGATCATTCACATATTTTCTGCTGAAATAGTGCTAAGATGAATAAAGTACAATAACCCACTAAATAATCAAAAAGAATATTTTCTGAGAATTTATTAACTTCAGACTGTAGGAATCCAGTAATCTTTACATTTTTGCAAGTATATTAATATCAAGAAGTTATTGCTTTAACACTAAGATCTAATACTTCCAAGTGATCTTTTTGATTTTGGTGTAGTATTTTTTTTGGAGTATGGAATAATTGCATAATCATAGTTTGACCTTTAGAGTGTTTTATAATAATAGACTTATATACATGTAGGTTAACCAAAACTATGATTAGTTGGAATGTTATTACCGCTAATGTAGAAGTTTGTAATGCCATCCCAGACATATAGAATTGGATATAAATTAAATTGACAAATTTCTTATCAAAACTGAAATCATAGAATTAATATGGATTGACTATTCTGGTAATATTGTCTTTCAAAAATAATTTGAAATCACTTGCTCTTCAGATTATCATTTGATTTATAACTGATATGACAGTTTCTTATAAAGTCTCTGAAGCAAATCACAGTCCCGTAATATCATGTTCAGGTTGATAGGAGATACTGTCTGCCTTGGGTTATAAGAATGCTCACCAGGGTTGGGGCCTTTGGAAAGAGTTGACACAGTTATTCAGCTTGTTCAGAATCCCCTTAGGAGATTCGTAGGAGACAGGTTTAGGCCAATTGACTGAGTGATCTGCTGACTGAACAGCTACTAGGTATGTATTAAACAAGTTTTAGTACAAAGCACTATGCTAGAGTGTTCTTCCAGGTGTTAGGGGAGAATTGTTATGGAATCCCCAGGGGTGGAATGAGTGTGACTGTCTCTTCTAATTGCACTGAGCATGTTTATAGGAGTAGCTCCTGGCTGAGTCTGCTCAATGTTTGTGGGAAATGATAGGGATATAGTGCTTATACCTCTAGATATTCGGGTTCCTTTTGAAAAACCTGTTTTAACTTCTGCTAATTAATTTCAGTGGTGCTTTTTAGCTCTAGGTTTCCAGGGCTGTCAACATTACTTATATAGATACTATAAAATCTTTTGAAAGCAATGCAGGGAAGTGCACAAAATCATATATTCTGGAGCCAGAGTGTCTTTTGTTTGAATCCTCAATCTTCTTCCTTTTAGCTATGTGATTCTGGTAAAATATCTCTCTGTGCTTTGGTTTCCACAACTGAGGAATAGGGACAATAATAATACAAATCTTATAGTAATTTTGAGAGGAATAAGTGCATACAGAGACATAAAGCACTTAGCAAAATGCCTGGCACATAAGGTCATTCGGGAAGCATTAGTTTTATGTGTGTTAGATGGGACTTACACTAAGATCTCATAATAGACCTTTTTTATTGTCTCTCCAGATAAATTTTCCAAGCTTCTCTGATCTGCTGTGTTGACCTGCTCTGTGCTGCAGGATGCTAAAATCTAACAGTGTGTGACTACATCACTGGGCTTCCATGTCTTTTAGCTTCCTATAGCATTTAGCCAATGGAAAACACCAGAAGTAGCTAAGAAGAGAGAGATGTCAAAATATTGATGCCCCTCTCCCCTTGCTTTGAGTGTGGTATTAGACAGATTTCTTGATACAGATCCTGATTAGGAACCTTATTCCAAATTTTGTTCCTGTCACATTGCTTTAATCCATATTGTTTTTGGAATTGGGGGAAAGTCTTATTGTCATTGGTCACTGGGTGCTTCACTCTCTCTTGTTGGCTCTCTTAACTCTGTTCTCTCATATATAATCCCTTTCTTCAGTTAAACACATGGAACATGTTGGATATGACATCTTTCTTTTTTGATAAATTAAATATAAGATGAGGACAAAAATATGTCATTAAATACTTCTCTGAAGCTCACTAAGAGATTCCTGAAATGTCTTTGCTCTCCAGTCACCAAGCACCTACTCTTCATCTAATTTTATGTGCTTAAGGTTACAGGGAAGCAGAGGGATAACATGAGACGTCAGATTTATGAAGGATCTTGTTCATGGAAAATTGACATTTTAATTTGCCTCCTCAATGTGCCGGGTAGGAAATGATTCTTCCTTAGTGCTTTCACTATTTTTTTCTGTATAATAAGCCACCCTAATACTTAGTGCTATAAAACAAAAGCACTTTCATTTAGGTCACCATTCAGTGGGTTGGCAGTTTGGACTAGGCTCAGGTGTGTGGTCCTTCTCATATTGGCCTGGATATTATTTTCTGGACTTGATCACGATTCTGGGGCATTTGCTGGAATAGCTAGATGCTCTCTTCATATGAGTGTGATCTCTTATCCTCCAGAAGGCTAGCCAGGCTTGTTCAAGTGAGGGAGGAATAGGTCTCAGGGAATGGGCAGAGCTGCAAGTCCTTCCTCTTGAGGTATAAGCTTGGAACTTGTACAAATCACTTCTCCCACATTCTATTAGATTAAAACAAGTTGAAATACCAGTCCAGATTCAAGGTATTGGGAAATAGATTACTATTGTGGTCTGAGGAGTTGTAAAGAGAATCTATGTCCATTTTTTCAGTCTACCATAGTCCTACCTCCCAAAGTCAGGTGAAGTGTTACTCCAAGAGAATCAAGCATAATTCACATAAGCAGATCAAGGATATCTGTTAAAAATAAAATCTGACTTTTTCTTCTTAATTAGATGCTTTCTAAGCTCCTGAATAGGTGATTTGCTCTAGTGGTGTCAAAGCAGAATAGAGAAAATGGACCAGAATACCTTTTAGGGAAAATCCAACATGTATCTCCTGATTTTGAATGGTGAGCAAAATTCTGGAGGCTCTTTCCACTACTGCTTATATTCTTAAAACTATTATACTGAAATAGCTCATGATGGTGGGGTGAGAACAAAGTAGGAATAACTGCCTGTGGAAAAGATGGAAGCTGTCTCTCAATTTCTCAATCCTGCCCCCTTCCCCACTTTCTCCATGACCCTTAAGAGTATCTTAGAACTTTTGAAATTCCATATGAAGGACTACAGAAAGCACAGAGAATTTTCCTGAAGTAAAATGACTAATGATCCCTAGAAAACAAGAAAATTTAAATCTGGGAGTGGGAAGACAGCTGGTCAAGTCAGTAAATAGTACTATACAGAATTGCCTAATGGCAAGGAGGTGACTTTTTTACAGATACTGTTAGAATTTGATGGTAAAAATTTTTATGTTGTCTTGAGTTTTTTAATTCCATTAGGTGTGCTATCAAAATTTTAATATTTAAAGTTGTGTTATTAGCACAAAAATTTGACCATCATTGTCCTAGTGGGAATATACTTTCGTATCAGACATTAAGCTACAGAGGTTCAAACCCTATTGTCATTTGTGCTCAATTAATTTCTAGCATAGTGCCTGGGTCTAAAACACATGTACACAACAAAGCAATTAAATGTTGTGTCCATTGCAAAAGTCTACAGCTTAGTATAGAACAGATTTTAGTGTAATGACCTTAACAGTAATTTTTGTAATGTTTATGTTTGTAAGCATTTGTTTTTATTTTCCCTTGAAACTACCTATGAGATGCTAATCAGAATATAATAAAATGCATGTTCTGTGGTGTGTGTGTGTGTATATATATATATATATATATATATATATATATTTGTATGTTTACACTTGATTCTTTTCCCGTTTGAAATTTTATACTTGCTCCAAGGAAGTAAATTTTTTAAGAATTTTTATCCAGATTTTGATTCCAGAATTTATTTTGCCCCTTTGTACTTGACAGTCATAATATACTCATATGCATATTCCTATTCATTATAAACAGTTTCAGAGCTGAAGATTTCTCCTTTGGCAATGTATATTACTGAGTAAGCTAATGATGATGGACACTTGACAAATCCTAAAATGGAAATGGTAAAAAACATAATTTAAGATAAGCAAGATGAACCAGGGGAAGATTTATGGCCTTTCTTCTTATTTACTGTCTCCCTGGCCACTTATTTTTCTCCTGTCAATATGCATTGATAGGCTTGTATTAGTAAAGAACATTTGTCTAGAAAGTTGATGAATGCTATAAGAGAACATGAAAACTTTCATATGAGCATATTATTGCTTAAATCATTGTCATCTTGGTTCTCAGTAGATTAGAACTTAACTCATTTTTCTATGATTGATTTTATTTTATTTGGGATTTAATTTTAAGTTAAAATTTAATGAGGTAATTTCCTTTCCCTCATAATTGAAGAATAAGGATAAACTTTCTCCCCTTTTTCTCAGAACAGTATTCTCCTTTTGGAAGAATTCTGAAAATGCAACTACCTTTTGAGGTTTGAACATATTTTTTAGCTTGGGGCTTTTCTTTTTGTTCACTTATATTTCACTGCCTTTCCCTCATATGAATCTGTAAAAAGAGATTTTCCCTCAAAGATGAGTAGAATTTCCTCTTAATCTTAAATTCACATCCTTGATCCCAATTCACAAAGGTGTTTTTACCGCATATGCAGAAATTTATCAACAATAGATGCCCAAAATTGTTAAGTACACATTTGTTTTTCTTCTGAAATATTCCTTTATTCATAGGCTTCTGTTGCCTGGTGGCATGCATATTTATTCTTAAAAGGAAGGTGAATATAGTATTTAGAGAATAAATAGAACATTTTTTGTTAAGCTGCTGAAAATAACAAATCATGCTAATTAATTAATTTGTCATATATGAACTAACAGCAAGCAGTTTAACTCTACTAGTTTCAACTGAATTAAAGTCAGTTTTTAAATAAAAATTTTTAGGAATTCAGATCACTCTTCCATTTAACATCAATTTGCATTTAAATATCTTTTAACATTGTTTCTAAATTATTTGTTATTCAGTGAGCAAAACTGATGGTTATTGCGTTAAAGTTTTAATGAATAAAGGTTGAGAATATTTAATATAATTTCATGATAATATGTATGAGAGTAGATTATTAATGAAAAATGCAGAAAATGATCTGTCATTATAGCTGGAAGGTTAAGGAATTAATTTTACAGACCATGAAATGGAAGTAACTTCCCCACTATTTTATTAACCAATGCTTAGGTAAGTATAATCAACTCCCCTGTTCAGAGCATGTCTCTTCTCTTATTTAGTGACACTAGATCGACATTTCCATCAGTTCATTAGGTTAATATAATTCAATAAATAATACCCAAGTAAGTACCAGATCACATTACATGATTATTTCTTGATAAGATGCCTTATTTCATTAAGCAAATACATCAACAATTATGAAAGTGCAACAAGTGTGAATCTATTAACTCCATTTTTTATAAGTTATGTAGTTTATTAGCATGATGGCATCAATACAGGAAAACAAGGGGATATTTAGAATAAGCTTCACAGATAGTTTTTCTCTATTGTTTGGATAGTTGTAATTTAAAGTATGTGTTTTTCCTATAAATGTTAAAATCGAGTATAAAAACACACTCAGATAACATATGAACTGTCCTCTTCATTTTCAAAATATTTCATTATGTAGATGCCAACAATGTCTAGGAGTCAGTAAATGAACCTGTTTAGCACAGTATTATTTTAGTTTTACCCTTGGCAGTGTTTCGAATTTTTCATCATTGAAAAGTTGTCTCAGCACTTCAGAAATATTTGGATTTAGACAAATTTAAAATCATGCTGGGGAATGGGTGTGTGGGGCAGAGGGGAGGGCCATCAAAATGCTACCTTGGCTTACCTGTGATTTGATTTAATTGAATACACATGGCAGAAAAATAAATAAATAAATACATATATTTTATTCAGTGACCAGAGAAAGAGGTAATGGGACTACTGTCACCATTGCCCATTTCCCTTCTTTCATCCTTGTTAGAGATGCCCAAGTTCCAGATTGTCCTCCTTAGAATTAATATGGCTAATGACAGGTATAATGTACAATAACCCTTCTTGGAATTAGATTTAATTGCTACTAGGCCCCATCTTCATTGCTTGCTCCACAGACTAACTCAAAGAGGTCTTTCAAAAGTTTTAAAGTATCATGTGGAAATTCAGAATGTAAGGTCTCACTTCTGACCTCAAATCCCTGCTCTTTCATTGTGCTTTCTCTGCCCAATCCTGTGCAAGGAAACAGGGCAAGCTTCCCACTGTTACCCACCTTCAAGGTATGAATACCTATTGTTGTCAGTTTTAACAGAAGATTCAAAATAAACTCAACTCTATTTTAGCTTTTAAAGAAAAGTAGACATATTTAATTCTATACATATTTCCATATTACTTATTTTTCAAGGCAAAGTAATAATATACATAATTCTATGGGAATTTCTCCAGTCACAGGTAATTTTCCCACCTAAGGAAAAATAACCAACAGAAATATTGTTCATTTTGTTGCATCTTAGTTTTGCTGTCAGTGATATTATTTGGACACTATCCTAACATTTTATTATGTTTAAATAATAAAAAATATGTATTGACTCTGATTCTTTTCTATAATTTAGAGATTATTATATATGTTGTTATTTAACAGTAAGCATTTCAATGATGAAAGTTTCCATTGCTCTATCCAGCCTATGCTTGATGTTCATGCCATTAAAGAATGGTAATGAAGCACTCAGTCCTTGGCTCACTCCAAGAACACAATAAATCTTCGTTGTATGTGCTCCCCTGAACAGCTTGTTTTATACTATAGCAGAGTATACATTTTTAATACTTTGTTTTAATATATTGTAGTTCTGTTAGACTTTGCTATTTATTATTAGATGGCTTCAGTTTCAGATATTATTATTATCTAAAACTTCTGTAATCAGATGCCTCACTGTGTTGTGGGTAGAACTTTTCAAAACCTTTGAAAGACCACTTAGAATATATATGTATATATATAAATATATATATATATATATATGCATGCATACATATAATGGAATATTACTCAGCCATGAAAGGAATGAAATCTTGCCATTTGCAACAAATGGATGGACCTAGAGGGTATTAAGCTAAGTCCGCGGTCCCCAACCTTTTTGGCACCAGGGACCAGTTTTGTGGAAGAAAATTTTTCCACAGACCAGTGGTGGGGTCGGGGGGGGGCTGTTCTAATGCAAGTGATGGGGAGAGATAGGGAGAGGCAGATGAAGCTTCCCTCGCTCGCCTGCCACTCACCTCCTGCTCTGCAGCCAGATTCCTAACAGGCCGCAGACTGGTACCAGTCCACGGCCCGTGGGTTGGGGACCCACGGGCTAAGTGAAAGGTCAGACAGAGAAAGACAAATACTGTATAATTTCACTTTTATCTGGAATCTAAGAAAACAAACGAATAAATATAACTTAACAGAAACAGATCACAGATACAGAGAACAAAGAGGTCATTGCCGGAGGGGAGGGGTTTGGGGTGGGGAGGAAAGACATAGTTGAGGGAGATTGAGGTACAAATTTCCAGTTGCAAAATAAATGAGTCATGAGTATGAAATCTACAGTGTGGGGAGTATAGTCAATAGTTATGTAATATCTTTGTACGGGGATAGATGGTAACTAGACTTATCAAGGTGATCATTCTGAAATATTAATCACTATGTTGTGTTATAGGAACTAACATAGTGTTGCAGGTCAATTTATACTTCAAAACCAAACCAACAAATAAACTCATAGAAAAAGAGATCAGATTGTAGTTACCAGAGGTGGGAGGTAGGGGGATGGGGAATAGGATGAAGGTAGTCAAAAGGTGCACACTTCCAGTTATAAGATAAAAAAGTACTCGTGATGTACAACATGATAAATATAATTAATACTGCTGTACATTATTCATGAAAGTTAAGAGAGTAAATTTTGAGTCCTCATCACAAGGAAAAAAAATTTTCTATTTCTTTAATTCTGTATATGAGACGACAGATGTTCACTAAATTTATTCTGGTAATCATTTCATGATGTATGTAAGTCACATCATTATTCTATACATGTTAAACTCATATAGTGCTATATATCAATTATATCTCAATAAAATTGGAAGAAAAATATAATGGACTACAATATTAGACACAAATAAGCAGTGCCATCACTAGGTAGATATGTAGACCAAATTATTTTCAATGCGATGGGGAGAAGGATCAGGGAAAGCAAGCTGACATGACATGTGGGAATCAGGACGTAACTCTGAAGGAGAGATCCAGGGAAAGCCCAGGTTGATCAGGGGAGGAGGTACCTGGATACAGTTGGCGTACAGGGTAATTAATGTCTCAGTTGAGTGGTTTAGTGACTGAAGGAAAGATTTCTTCAAGGAGTGAAATTGGTTCCTACATTTTTGGGCTTCTAAATTTCTAGAGAGAAAATTTAGACAATTGACACAGAGTTTGGAGTTAAACTAGCAATAAGGACACACAGAAAACCAAGCCAGAAATAGCAGGGAAACCATAAACCATAGCATATATCATTTTGGTTATATTGAAATAAATTATAGTGAAAACACAAGCCACATATTTGTGAAAGATACTTGTAATATACATCACTTAAAAATTATTGCTATCAAAATTATATAATTATGTGTTTAGAAACAATAAGAAAATAAAAATATCTGAAAGAAAACTGTTCCAGACATGAATTGGCAATTTGTGAAATTAACTGAGTGACGCATACACATAAGAAAAAAATGCTTAATTTCACTAGTAAATTCTTCAAGAAAATCTAGAGGAAATAATTTATAAGTAAAATATCTTGAATTTTAAATGCTGACAATAATATGGTGATTTTTATGCATGTTATTAACCCTAAGTTAGCTAACAATATCCCATCAAACAATAGCAACAAAGACTGCAAATCAGATAATGTTGGTGCATTGCTATTTTGAATGTATAGATTTAAATAATGGGTGTTTCTATTTCATATAAATTATCATCAAATAATATTCTTTAAAAATAAGCACATATTATTACTGAAATTTATTTAAACATATTTAAGTAAGAAAATGTTTTCTTAGATTTGGTCAGTTACCTTCACCCTTACTCTACTATCCAAGTACTAGAAAATTGTGGGCTGAGAACAGTTTAATGATTAGAAAATTGTAAAAATAATTAAAACAGCAGAAGCAAAAGATATTTATTTTATTCCTCCTTTGTGTTGGCTTCTGTTTTGATTCTCACATTTGGAACTGATGACCTGAAATCTAGTAACTCTCACTACTATATTCTTTGAGAAGCAAAGATCATTGAGTGTAATTTTAGTTCAGTGTGAAGCTTAAAAAAAAAACTGGAAAAATTATTCATGCTTTTTTTGTAATTTTGAAAAGGCCTTTTCAAATAGTAACTTGATGATTAACCAAAATTCAGTAAACAATATTTTGATTTAAAATCTAGGCTATAATCAATATCATATTGAAGGCATGCACACTTATAAATTTGAGTATAATTATTTTTGTTTACATTTGTTTTTTAATCTCCTATGTATTCATAATATTTTACCAAATTAATTATTATATCTAAATATTGCACATTCCATTCCCCATTTGTAAAATATTTGCTGCTTTTCAACAAGGTATGAGGCACTAACCTAGACACATGGGATATTTTAGTTAATATAGCATATGAAAAGATTATAATATCTGAAAATTGTCAACCAGAGGTACCAGTCATTGCTGGAGGAAGTTATCAAGAGGATGTGACTGCTGGTTAACCTGCACACTGGACCCGGGCAATTGGAGGCTCCACACCCACTCTCCGCCCTTGGGAAGCACCTTCTGCCCACCATTCCCACACCAAGGAGTTGTTTTAAAGACACAGCCTTGAGAGAGTAAGGTATGTTGAGACCATCTGGTTTGAATACGTGACTGGACCCAGGTAAGGCTTCTATATAAACCTTTAAGATTTTGGTGGGAGATTGCAGAGATCTACTTGTCTTAAGGCCACAAAGGCAGGTCTCACATGTAAGATTCCTTGGTTATTAAAACTGCCACATATTAATCTGGAGTAGCCTGCCTCTTCTCTCCTTGTCCTATGTGTACAGGGTCCAGTTTAAGAACCAAAAAGAATTCTAGTAGAAGTGGGCAGACAACAATTAGATGACCAACAAATTATGTATAATGTTGGATGGTGATATTTGCTGAGAAAATATTTATTTTAAAATAAATGTGGAAAAGAGAAACGAGTTTGGAGGATTGCAGTTTTAAATAGATTGTTTAATATAGTCCTCATCTGGAAAGTTAGATTGTTTAATATGGTCCTCATCTAGAAAGTGGCATCTGACCCAAGACTTACAGAAAGTTACACAGTTAATTTCATGGATATCTGGGGAAAGATTGTTCCAAAGAGAGTGATCAGTCAGTTCAAAGGGAAAAATGTTAGCATCTTTAAGGAACAAGAAACCCAGAATAACTGAAGTGACATGAGTTAAGGATATAGAGGCAAATAAGATCAAAGAGATAATATGATCGAGATCTAGTAGATCATTTGGGAGGACTGACTCTAATTTTGAAGAACAGTTGATAAGTTTTGAGTCAAGAAATGAGATGCTCACCCTTATCTAATTAAAATAAACAAAAGAAAAAAGAAATGCAACCCGCTCTGTATTTGGTGTTCAAATAGATGGTAGGGGCAAAGGCCAGTAAGAAAGAACACTTAGAAGCATATTGCAGTTATCCAGGTAATACTTTTAGGCCAGGATTGTAGCAGGAGACGTGATGAAAAGTCATTGTATATCAGATAAATTTGAAGGTACAGTCAACACGATTTTCGAAAATATTGGATATGAATGAGAGGAATGAAGGATGACTGTAAGGTTTTTGGCCTGGGCAAGTAAAAGATCGATTTGTCATCAACCTACATAAAACAGGTGGAGAATAGGATAAATTTTGGGTGAAAATTAAAAGTTAAAATGTGGACATATCCCACTTAATTAGACATGCAAGTGGAAATTTAGAATAGTTGTATATATGTTTGGATTTTAAGAAAGGGGTACAGATGGGAGGTCTAAATTTCAAAATTTTCAGTTTATGTCTGTAATTATTGCTATATCTATTATCAAGATACAGATATAGATATGTATAGTAACTGAAAGAATAAGTAAGATCATCAAGGGCCAGGATTTAAATAGAGAAAAAAACAGTTTAGAGCCTGGATTACTCCAAAATACGGAGTTAGGAAGAAGAAGAGGAACCAGTAAAGAAAACTGAGTAAAATAAAAGAAAAAACAGAAGAATGAAGAATCCTGGAAGCCACTTGTGCTTTTGCCAGGATAAAAGGAATAATCAGCTGAGGTCAGTTCAACCACTGGCTAAGGTAAGATGTTGTTACTTTTTTTGTTGTATTTGTTGGCTTGTTTTTGTTGTTAATGCTCTTTAGTTTTCTTTACTAAGTTTGATTTTTAAGTCATTGGAATCTATTTCATATGTCTGAGAGCAGGATTGAATGTAATAACATTCAGGTTGTGTGTTAAAGTTCTAATAATGTAGGTAGCTTCCTCTCAATGAAAAATATTCAGATATGAATATAGACAGATATTATATTTTCTGAAAATTATTGAACATGCAAAATAAAACAATGATTGTTTTAATTATATTTGGAACAGTGGTTACTCAAATGGCTTTAATTTAATTCTATCTCAAGTGTAAGCAGTCAAAGCCAATTAAGTTATTTTGTTTGAAAAGTAAGCACACATTAAGTATTAATTTTCCTCAGATATTACCAACTCCACAGTCAAAGAGAATCAAGTGATTGAAACTAATATTATTGAGTGTATTGTGTGCATTTAGTGAAATAAAATTAACCAAACCCAATAGGGTAAATATTTTCAAGTCTATTTTTCTGGAGAAGTTAGGTAATTTTTTTACTTGCCAGTAAGGAAATAATAAAATCTCATCTGACTCCTAAATACATTTTTCCACTGAAGGAATTTCAAGCATTACTGGAAAATTATGGGAAGTATCAGTATTACACAGATCTGGTAATTTATTTGATCAAATCTGACCCTCCAGTTTATGGCAGAAACAATCTGTACCTATTAAGTATGAAATCTGTTAACTCTGCCCTTATGAACACTCCAGTAGTACATCATTGATTTCCAGATGAAGGAAAGGAATAACTCTGAAATTAAATTCAATATTTAATTGCCAATAAATGGTAGTTAAATTAACAATTCTTCATAATCGAGCTTAAAAACTTAATATGCCTTATCTGGTATCAATATGATTTTCTCATAGCAATTATAGGTCTACAACTGAAGCTTGGTTTGTTGTGGTGCTCTTAGTATTTATGGCATGGTGAACTCAGGCAGGCGATGCAACTACCAATTCCCCCATTTCTGATTTGACATAATCTCTTCTTTTATAAATAGTTGTTACTCATATGGTAATTATGGGCCTTCTTAGAATGTGTTTACTTATTGTCACTTATCCCCCTGGTGATTATAGAATAAATGATTATAAGGGGCATTAATAGGCATCTAACTCATTTTTTCTTACTACCTTAAGCCACTCTATATAATCCTCCTCAAATATTTGTCTGATTTATGCAGGAAGATTTCTAGCAATGGAGAAACTAATTACTTATTAAGGTTAAAAACTAATACTTTCTTAACTAAAACTAAAAATTTTCTGTTTTCTGGGCAATTCCAATGATAAGAAATTTTCGATTATTTTTTAAATACCCAGTATGTTTTTGTTTTCTTAGCATTAAATTAAACCTTTAATATGTGTTAGCTACTGGTGGTAAAATTATTGAAATAGTCTTGGTCTTTAAATATTTTACAACATAGTAACAGAATACATAAGTGCCTATTTATAAGTTAATAAGTCATTGCTATTTTAAAAGCCTTGCTAACAGACTAGTCAAAGCCAAATTTCTATATAAATTCCACCTAGAAATTACCCTGGGCAAGATATTTGTTCCTCAAAGGAACAATAATACAGGAGAAAAAGAGGATAATTCATGACATAGAAAATGGATATCATGTAATCTCCTTGTGAAGTTTCTGTCTTTCAGTTTAGGTTTTATTCTCCAGACTAATCCAGGGCAAGTTTTCTACATTGCAGTCTTTCAAAATTTGCAAATGATTACTATGCACAATTATCCCTCTCTATTCTTATTTCCTATGTCTTAGGTTGTCCATATTCTGTTTTCTGGACAGTCCCAATCATTAATAAAACTTTACATTCCTTATCTCCAGTCTACCTGTCACTAGTTTTTTCAAGATTTCTTCAAATACAATGGCTTCCAACATCCTCAACAAAATTATCAATAAAAAAAAAAACTCCACTAATTTGTTAAGGCACATTTTAAATGTTACCCAAATTATATTTCATCAATTATCTAATCATAAAGAGAAAAGTTGGAACTATCATTTCTCATTCTGAACTATACTATTGATGAAGGAAGAGTGGTTTAGATTTTTTTCCTCATCTACACATCACTGACACATAGTTCATTTACTCTCAATAAATTTTACTGGTTGATCCCATAGGAAAGAATTGTACAAAAAAATTAAATTGTTCACAAGTATATTTATAATATTTTTGTATTGTAAATGTGTCTCACATCCTTATTGATGGGTAGACATCAGTGATTGAATAAACACTTGTCCATATTCAAGTGGTTGCAGGAGAAGATCACAACTTGTACCAAAGCTCACTATAGTCCTACCACATTCTATTTCCAAATTACATGCAATAATTTAGCTGCTTTTTCCCCTGAGTAAATCATGTTTTACCTTTAAAGATGTTTAAAAAATGTTATAAGTGACATTAGAACTGCTTCTAGGAATTAAATAAAGTGAAATTTATTTTTATAAATACTATTTTATTTCACAAAAATATAAAAATATAAATATACATTTATAAAAATATGAATGAATTAACAGAAAGACATTCTTCAACTAAATAAATATGGCAGTAATAGTCATTCCTATTTCTTTAGAGATATATTTTTTCATATTAATTTACAAAGCAGTTGCACAAAGTTTCATTTAATAGTAAAGGTGACTGTCAGTCAGTTAAGAAAACATTATTTATAAAGTTCTTATATCTAAGCCAAGGCACAAAAAGCCTTTTATGTACTTTTTATCGGTTATTGATGTGATATACTTTCCTTCAGAGATTGTTAGTCAAAGAGGGTGAACTGGTTATTATTACTTTTTAAAATCTATGTCATTCGTGTTCATTCACAGAAACTTACTGATTAAGCAAACTTTTACTAAGACAACACCTAAGTATTGTTTGTAATTTTGATTTTTAAAAAATTTTCCTCCAAGGAAGAGAATGCAGGCCACTCCATCTAGTAACAAAGAGAGTACTTCCACTGATGTCCGTGAAGTCATACCATACTCTTAATCTCGGTCACTATCATCACCCCCATACATATCAGCAAGTTTTTTAAAACGAGGCCCCCAGTCGCTGAGGTAACCATAATCTTGGTTACAATCTACTGTGGGAGATTCCAAAGAACTGAGTGAATCTGCTATGGAATCATTCCCTTCATAGGCGTACGTTGCCAGTGAATCATAAGGAGGTGCACTTGGGTCTGAGTCATTTTCTTTTAATCTTCGATGGATAAAATCTTGCACATCAATATTTTCCCACAGAGGTACAGTCCTCCTTATCTGAAAAATTGTTTCAGGCATTACATCCCTTCTAAATTTACTATCTTCTCTTGCTTCTGGATTCCTTAATGTGCCAATGTCGAAAGCTTGGGTATCTTCTTCCCCGCCGCCTTCATCATTGTAGGTCACAATGTTGTCCCGGACATCGTCTTTTGAAATTATCAAAGGTTCCTTTTTTCTTTGCCTCTTCAATGCAGCAAACAGCACAACTAAAACTATTAACAAAAACAAAACAAAAAAAAAAACAAATACAACAACAACAAGAAGAAAAAACCAAAGAGAGAAAATTGTGAGATTCCATGATTCGGGTTTAAATTAATATAGCGCACTTTTGTATTTGTGACCTTGGTGTGGTGTAAGAAGTGTTAAGTTCATTTGGATATAAAGAGTAACTATCCTACACAAATACAGGATGATTTGGGCCAGTGACTGGATGTACTATATTGATAAAGAAACAGATACTGCAATGCCATTTATTTACTTTCAAGACTCAATCTCCTATGGGGCTCTGGCACTGAAAATCTTCAATTATGGTGAATGCATTTAGCCAACTATAAGTATGTAATACCTCATTCTTCCCCAATGCATGTTTGTTTCAAAATACTAAAATTCTAAAGCTACAATCATTATTATCCCAAGAGAAATTCAGTACCAATTTAATATTATCTTAAGGACTCAAGGGAATACAGGCAAAGTATTGCTCACATATATGCATATGTCATGTGTATATATATGTATAATACGTTATGTGAATATATATCATACATATGTACACACACACACACATATATATGCTACTAATCTCATCTATTCCCATATGTCACATCTGTTTAGTTAATTTCTTTTATTGACCTGGTTTTGAAAGCCTGCTTAAAATCTGAAATATAACTCTGTAAGCTACAATATAAAATTAAAAACTCAAACTCATCCTTACCTTGTTCTCATCTTACAGATATTACCCTATTTCTGAGGACTTCCTTGATACATAGTTGCATTCAAACTTTGGGGCTGAAATGTTAATTGTGCTCCCTGTAAATGCTGTATTATTATTTACATGCTTATGTTATCAAGTTAACTATGAACTTCCCCACATATGACAACTTCCTTATTTCTTGTTGTACTACTGGAATTTAAATTATTATGCATGTATTTGACAATGAACATTTGAAATATAAATATATTTTGAAATTAAAAATTACATTTTAAAACATAAGAAAGATCACATGATTTCCAACAAAATACGTTTCCATAGAAAATGAACCAAGTACATAATTTTATACATAAGAAAGTTAAGAATTAAAGAATATTTTCCAAAAGCATACTTATACATTTCTGGGGAGAAATAAAAACCAGGTTTTCCTTACTTTATGGAAGTTAAATGTTTTGTCAGTACTACTGAAGTCTCACTGAAAAATAAGAACATGTTGCCTCAGAAACCTACCATTCATTTTCTCAGTCTTTGTTTTGAGATTACACAAACTCATTTCCATTGAGACTGCACTTCACCATGGCCCTTGAGGCCTCTGTAACTACACTTAAGGCCAATACAATGCTATTGTCATATTGGCCAATACATTTTCCTCAGCTCTTACTAACTGGTAATAAGAAAACAAAAGATTCATTAGAAGTATCTTCACTAACCTCTGCAGATCAGGCTTTGGGTGCCGAGCTATATTCAGAATCATGTTGAAGACATTTTAAAAAACTTTTCATTAATAATGAGACATATCTATACTGTCTTCTGTTAAAGGATGATCATAAATTAAGTCCAACATAGACCTGAAATCCACAAATCTAGTGAATCATGCAGTAGAAAAACAGGGTTCTTTCTAAGTTTAATACTGAATGAATTAATTTATAAATTCTCTATGCATAGAAGAACAACCATATAGTCAAATAGTTTTAAGGGTTTCTTAACTAATATAATGTTTACGAACTTTCACAAATGGTCCTCAGAATCTGCTCTGAGGGTTTTCTGCTTTGTCAGGCCAGAATTATCTGCTTCTTTTCCCTTGACTGAGGTTTTTAATCTGGTGTATGTGAACGAAATTCAAAGAGACTAAGGTAAGGAGTAGAAAAAAATGCTATATTCTGTAATATAGAAAGTTATATTTTCACTATAACTTGAATTTAACATTTTTTTCTATTACGGATATCAGCATAAACTGTAGTGATAGTAACAGTATGTGTGACTTTTAAACCAATAGAAATCACAGATACTTTATATTGTATTATAGTTAGGATATATTACAAATAATCATTAGACTTGTTCTAGAACAAAGCACATACGACAATAATTAAACACGTTTTGCTTTTATGTATTTTGTTTAATTTGGATAAATGTATTTCCTTTTGTGTTACATGTCTTATTTTTATAAATTTAAATTATTATTCTAAATAGGTCCATAGCTTCATCTTCACTATGAAAGGTGTCCAAGGAACCAAAAAGATTAAAAAGCCCTGCCCTAGGTTTTAACCCGCTACTTTGCCTTGTAACATATATATAAACTATGAATTACGTTTCTTCAAACTGTATAGCAGGATAGGTCTAAAATATTATTGTCCATGCTATATCACCATTTTGCAAAAAGCAGACTCTTCTAACTTCAGAGATATAGAAACTATGTCCAGCCATTAGTATAAAGACGTGAAATAACAGCAAGGATGCTTAAAGAACTTCTATAATGAAACCTTGTGAGTTAGAACCCATTTTAACTAAAATAATAGAAAATCATTCCACATTTAGGCAATAAATTGAGAAGGTAAAATACAGGAATTGTGTGCCTTCTATATTTCCTGGGGCAGAAAGATGGCAGACTTTTCAGAATAAAAGAAGCCTTCTAGGATTTCTGCGTAGAGAAAAATATTATCCAATTTAGTTGGATAATGTTATAATATCTAAACCTATCTTTTTGGGTGGATTATGTTCCCTCATGTATGCATGCATGTCTTTATGTGTTAGTATGTGTTATATTAATATTGAAATTAAAAAATCAAATTTGAAATATACATATTTCCATATTGTCCTAAATTAGGAAAGTAGAACTATTTGAGCAAATAAAGCAATATGATATCAGTAGCACTTAGCTAAAAGCGTAAACCAACATTTAATCTCGATGAGGATACAAAAATATTTTATGGAGGAGTTGAACTTTCTAGCAGCAGGTGGAGATGTGGACTGCTGCTGCTGCTGATGGTAGTAGTGTGTTAAGTTCTAAACCATCCTACGAAAATGTTTTTCTAAATAGTTGGATCATCATAACTGAGACAAATGTTTTCCCCTCACTTTCATCAGTTCCCCACTGAAGTCCTGCAAGAATATCTGGCCAAAGGGATTTTATCCAGATAGCCTGAGAGGATTTGCAGTGAAAAGGAGCCAGCACATATGAGCATTGGGACATAAATTTGGCTAGCTCTCCTGCCCTAAGCATTCATTTTGGATGAATATTTGATGGAAACAAGTTTTGGGGGAATGTGTTACAGTGGAACAACTGTTTAATTGAATTAAATCATTGTCCTGTTAGGGCATGCTCAAAGAAAGCATTTGCACTTGGAAGCAGGACTTTATTTAGAAAATATTGCTGGAGTAGGTATGACCACAATGCCATAGTGATATTTTAAGAAATGAGCTTAAAATTTAATTTGGTGTGTTGTGCCTACATTTAACAAATTTTATGAAAAAAAAAGTTTATCTTACTGTGACAAGTTAAATGCACTGGCCAATTCCATTTATGATATACATAACTTAGTATTTGTTAGGAATATTATTTGTAAAGTAGTCTTTTGTTTTGAGGATAATGCTTAGAAAGGTGGATTCTGAAATAGAATAATCTGGGTTTTAATGCTAGTTAAAACACTTTCTGAATGAGTGACTTTGTGTAAGTTATCTAACCTTTCTGTAGAAGAATAAAAGCATTTACCTTATAGAGTTGATATGAAAATTAAATCAATTATTAAATGAAATGTCCTTAGAAATGGGACGATCTTAGTTAACACTAAACACTATAAATATAAAACATATTTTAAAATATACGTATATATCACTAGCTATTATATCCTTGTTTTCGGTCTCTTTAAAGCTAGAACTATCCACAGTCAAAAACTCAATTGTTTTTCAATTGGAAGAACAATTTTAATAACAAGTTAAAATTTTCAGCCTTTAGCTCTAAAGAAGAGTGCTTTTCAGTGTGCAATCACTGGGTAATGAGGGAGAGAATTCCTTGAGTTGAATGAGCATATCTCAGGGGCATATCTTTCAGGGGCATAGTTTACCAAGTAGTATGACGACACAGAGAAGGATAGCGATGAGAGCTCCTGTGCTCAGGCCAGCAGAGAGGACCAAGGCCTCGGCATTGCAGGACTGCATGTTACCTTGATTATCACAGGCACACACACGAATGGTGAGTGTGCCAGTGCTGCTTTGGATTGGATAATCATTGTCAAAGATTAAAATTGGCAGCAGATACGTGCTCATTTTGTTGCGGCTATACCCATCTTTTCGAGTCATGATTCCTGCTGTATTATCTGAAAAAACAAAAAGTCAGACCAGTTTTAAAATTTTGCCTCTTAAGGTTTCATAATATTTGTCTTCAAAAATGTTCTGTACCTTTATTATCTACAATGGTGAAGTTTGGATTGAGGGGAAATTCTGGCACTGGTTCAAAGAAGAATTTGTGGCCTCGGGGAGGATCATCTTTGTCCATGACACTGACAGTCTGAATCAACTAAAACCAAAGAAAAATTAATTAAATAGAGCACACAAAGCAACTCTTGTTATTACAAGATATTTTAAATCAGTGTTTGAGCTTTAAATATATCACTGAAATTAAATACTGAAATTAAACAAAAAATTCCATTTTCAGAAAATTTTGCCAAGATTTTTTTTGTAGTTCTGTCTAATGTAACTTATTTAACGAAGAATGAAAAATGCCCATCAAGTATCAGGATTCCTGGCCACTATAGTATCCAAGAAAAGAAAAGAAAAATTTGATCACGCCAGTCTTTTGTCTTTTAACATTGTTAATATATACTACCAGCCCATTTTATTATGAATTGGTTACCAATATGTTGCCTCCATGAGATAATGATTGTTTCAAAGGCAAAGGACATAACAGAGGTGTTTTTTTTAAAAAAAACAAAAGTGCTTAGCACAACCACTCCTGGAGATTAAGGAAACTATAAATATAGTTTTGGGAATATGAGCAATATGCCATATAATATGAGAAGGGAGAAGATTTTAAAGCTGTGGGGCACCATAATTACAATCATATTGCATACTTTATTCAAATTGTTTGCTCTTCTTTTTAATGGTATTTGCAAAATTTAGAAGAATATACAAATAAATTCTTCTAAAGTTTTGTAAAATCATTGTTGAATTTGAGAAATTATAGCACCTCTCCGCTGTGCTCCCTGTAGGTCAGAGGTGTACCATAGTGTGAAGATGGAGCAGCAAATGACAGGTTGGGCAGAAAAATTCCATTGAGCATTTTATTGTGGATAAAACACAGAGCTACACATCAGGGTGCCTGTTTTCCAGTCCTGGGTCTGCCGTCTGTGTGATTTATAATTACAGTCATTTAATTACCATTACTTTCAAACTTCTCTTCTACAAAAACAAATAGTGGCACCACTTCCAGGTATAATAGTCTAACATTCTGTGATGAAGAATTATTAGAATTTCACAGTAGTTTAATGTATCCATTGTTTTGGTTATTGTGTATCTTCTATGGCCATACCAACCTGCATACTCACTAGTTAATACTTTTTCCTCTTTGATATTAACTATAATTTTGTTCATTTTATTGACAGACACATGTAACCTTATATTTCTTTATACAATACTTCTGAAAGTGCATAATTATTAATATAAACTTGATATGATTTTTCTCCTTACAAGATTGGCACATGACATAGAAAAATTTATATAAGATCTAATATTCTTGCTCAAACTTCTGTTCCAGAATAGCAATAATGTAACAAATATTTAGTAATATTTTAATCATAAACATCATTGATCCTTTCATTGTATGACTCTGAGTTCTTGAAATGATTAGATGAGCCATTGTTTAAACATATTTTAAGAGAGAATATATATCAGTAGCTTGACATCTATATTATGTTTTATTTTTAACCTTGTTAAATTTAACAGGAAAATTGTTTTCCGATTATATGAACAATGACATAGACATGTTAATAGCAGTAGTATATATTAAAAGAATTTTAATTAGTTAATATCAATTATACTTTATCATTATCAAATATTAATTTTGTAATATATAAATAACTCACATGAAACAATAAAAAAGCATGCTAATAGATAAATAAGTAAAGAATATCTACAGGCTATTATCAGTTGACTTTGTGTGCCTTCAAATTATATGTTTAAGACCTAATCCCCAGTACCTGTGTTGTGACTTTATTTGGAATAAGCTCTTTGCAGGTGTAATCAAGTTAAGATGAGGTCATACCGAATTAGGGTGGACCCTAATCCAGTGAATGGAGTTCTCACAAAAAGAGGGAAATATGGACACAAATAGAGATACAGAAATAATATCATATAACAATGGAGACAGAGATTGGAGTAATTTGGGTCCACAAACCAAGGAACGCTAAGAATCACCAGCAAACACAGAGGCTAGGAAGTGGCAAGGAAGGATCCTCCCCTAAAGCCTTCTGAGAGAGCATGAACCTGCTGACACATTGATTCTGGACTTCTAGCCTCCAGAACCGTGTCAAAGAATACATTTCTGTTGTTTCAAGCTATCTAGTTTGTGTAAATTTGTCATGGTAGCCTTGGGAAACTAACATAGCTATAAAATGTTTAGCCTCAATAATTTTGGAGGAATTCATGTTAAAATTATTAATGAGGGCTTCCCTGGTGGCGCAGTGGTTGAGAGTCTGTCTGCTGATGCAGGGGACACGGGTTCGTGCCCCGGTCCGGGAAGATCCCACATGCCGTGGAGCGGCTGGGCCCGTGAGCCATGGCCGCTGGGCCTGCGCGTCCGGAGCCTGTGCTCCACAACGGGAGAGGCCACAACAGTGAGAAGCCCACGTACCGCCAAAAAAAAAAAAAAAATTATTATGAGATTTTACATATTGGTAGATAGTATTTAAAATTTAGTGTTGCCCAATAAATGAGCAATTATACACATTTGGTGGAAGTTATTACTAGGTATATAACATATTCTGAGCACTATTTGGAAGCATTGATGAGTATTTATAGCTAAAATTTATTTCTTCTTTGAGGATTTCATCAAAGAAAAATGATTCCAGGTAGTATACAACTATACATGTATTATAATGCTCACTGTAGTGCTGTCTGCTAGAGTAACATTTTGTTGGTAAACCAAATTTCCATTAATAAATGGGTAGTTGAATAAGCTAACTAATGTGTAGCTATGCTCTGAAAAGTAAGCAGCAAATTAAAAATAATCGAACTGAGAATATGTCCGTTACTTGTTACGAAGTGAAAAAAGGAAAACAATTTTTTTTTTTTTTTTTTTTTTTTTTTTTTTGCGGTACGCGGGCCTCTCACTGCTGTGGCCTCTCCCCTTGCGGAGCACAGGTTCCGGACGCGCAGGCTTAGCGGCCATGGCTCACGGGCCTAGCCGTTCCGTGGCATGTGGGATCTTCCCGGACCGGGGCAGGAACCCTTGTCCCCTGCATTGGCAGGCGGACTCTCAACCACTGCGCCACCAGGGAAGCCCAGGAAAACAATTTTTAATCCAAATAACTGTGTAATGATTCTTTGCTGGTGAAAAGAAAATAAAAACTTCATTTGTATTTCTGTGTATGTAAGTGGAATGTGGTATGTACCTCTTTCTTAGTCTGCTTGAGCTGCCATAACAAAACACCATATACTGAATGGCTTAAATAGCAGAAATTTATTTTCTCACAATTCTGGAGGTTGGAAGACCGAGATCAGTGTATCAGCATAGTGGGCTTCTAGTGAGAGGTCTCTTCCTGGCTTTCAGACAGCTTCCTTCTTGCCACATCTTCACATAGCCTTTCCTTTGATCGTGTGTATGACAATAGAGGGTGATCTCTCTGGTGTCTCTTCTTTAACGGACACTAATACTGTCAGATCAGAGCCCCACTTTATGACCTCATTTAACCTTAATTCCTTCCTTATAGACCCCCATCTTCAGATGATACAGCCACACTGGGGGATAGGGCTTCAACATATGAATTCTGAGGGGGCAGAAATATTCAGTTCATTATAATCTCTACTGGAATAGAAGAAAGACTATATTTCACTTTATTTTCTATATTAAAAGAACATGATAGAATTATATATGATTCTTACCATCTACCTACTTTTTCCTCAAGGAAATATCTAAATAACTCGTTAAAATTTCTTTCAATAACATTTATGTAGTTTGTATTTGTAAAATACAGTATTTGTATTTGTAAAATACTGTAGTAGTGTAAAAAATGAACATATTCTGCATTTTCTTAAAATTACTTTAGAGATACCTGAAATATTACTTTATATGAGGACTTTTTAACTCTTGTACACTCTTTTTTATCTCACTAATATTAGAGTCAAAAAATCAGAAACAAAATATAACTTGTCTCAAACCAAAATGTCCTGATTGAGCAACTCAAAGTAGCAAAATGTAATCAACAAGACAATTATTATGATTTCCTTTATATTAACACAATTTTATTTTCATACTTCATGTTTTATTTAATAATGTATGTTCATTCTATTCATTATTATAGCTCAGTATCAGTATGATTATGAATCCAGGTAGGAAATTTTTATATATGTGATATTCATTATGTACCTAGTCTATAAATTAAAGCATATATTATAATTTTTCCTATTATATCATAGATTATAAAATATTTAAAAAATCATCTTTTTAAGATTATTGTGATTTTTTTGGTAAGGAGAGATAAAAAAGTGACAAAGAAGACTGACAATAGTTTGCATGAAAAAAAATGTGCAAGTAAATTAATGTAGTGTCATCTGCCTTTGTGAAGAGAAAAATTTTTTTTAAGTTTATAATAACTTACCTGCCCAGGTTTTGCATTTTCACAGACAAATGTTTCATAGTACATGGCAAGTTCTGGAGCATGGTCATTTATATCCAGAATTCTGATGAAAACAGGAATGCGGCTACTTTGTTTTGAGTTATCTGCAATGAGAACATGCATAAGATTTCAGTCTCATTTACAGAGTAGTAGTGATATTGCTTGCCCCGTTTGTAACTTAGCAACAGATCATTTCTGGGGTGTTCACTTCTTGATTGGATTGCTGATGGATATCTCAGCTTTCTTACACGGTTCAGATGAAGAGCATGACAGAAAGAGGAGAATATAATTGAGAGTGAATATTATTTGTAAGAGATAATTTTCTTAGACTGATTAATTATTTTTATGAGGTTAGATTATATTTTTATCCTACATGAGATGTAAAAGGAAATCAAGTTTAAAATAAAATGAATATTTGATAATCATTAAAATAATTTAAAAATCCAACACATTCTAAATCATTTCTCTCAGCTCTTGCTGAGAGAATTAATTCAGCAAGAGTGGAAATTCATTCCACTCAAGTAAAAGAGTCTACTTAATGCTATTATTTTACTATTTTGGTGAAAAATAATGTGTTCAGGTGGATGTATTTCCAACTTACTTATCTCTGTGGCTGTAATGGTGATGTTATGCCAAGGGGTTGACTCCCGGTCAAGAGGCTTCAAAGTGAAAATAGAACCATTTTCTGAGTGAATACTGAAAATTCGGTCCATATCCGAATGCCGATCAACAGAGTATCTAGCAGAAAAGAGACTCATAATTCCAGGCATTGTTTTAAAATTATTAATTCATCTACCATTTCTTAAAGTTATAGGCAGTTCACATGATGGTCTGATAAATATGACAAGTAAAATACTGATAATTTTCTTGAATTTTTATTTAATGTAATTGTCATTTAGATAATTTGATGTAGTTGGCTGTTTTCATTATTACTATTCTATGATATGTGTACTTCAGAGTCCTTAGTTATACTCATGAATCCTTGTGGCAGCTTTTAAGTGAGTTTTTAATTGTCACTTGATTAATTTATCCTATCATAGACCTATTGCAGTGCTTGAGACATATTAAAGTCATATTAAAGTTGATAGAGTCAATTGCATTGGATAAATTGAAATTATGTTGAAAATAACACATAAAAACATATGTCCACAGAGTCCTTATAAGTGAATATGCAGAGGCTGTTGTAAAATACATGGCTCTTGAATGGTTCTCTATTCAAAGATCATTTCAGCTGAATCAAAGGTCTTCCTCCAATCTCTCCCTTTAGCCTTTTCCAAATAAAAACTGAAATGACAAAGAACCACAGATGTACTAGCTACCATTTTTGCATGTTTGAGATTTCTGCTGCTGAGTGTTTAATTGAGCCATGTAGGAATCTAATTGTGTCTCAAACATTAATGTTCATATGAGTCACATGGGGATCTTGGTAAAAACAGATTCTGATTCAGTAAGCCTAGTGTGGGAACTGTTATTCTGCATTTCTAAAAAACTCTTAGGTGAATCCCATGTTGTAAAGTCCATAGATAAGGCTTTGTATAGCAAGGTTAAGACTATGGGATAAACTGGTTAGAATAAGGACAGCCAAAGGAGCAACAATGACAAGAGAACTAACACACTAATCAGCATCTGGTGGCATCCTCATTTTTCTAGGTTTCTATTAAAGACACTTGGCAAATGAACTCCCTTTTAATCTGGTGAATTAGGGAATTAACAACTCCCATTATAAATCCATAATATATCCACTATCAGGCACTGACTTTGACAAAAAATGGACATTTAGGTTTCTAAACATTGTGAAACATTGGCAATTTTTAAAATATTGGATAAAAGTACATTTATCTAAATTCGATGATTTCTTTGGGTTATTTTAATAAAGAACATGTGACTTAGTCCATTATTATAAGGACTGTGCTTAACTTAAGGGATCCGTTAGTAAACTCAGATTTCAAAAATTTTAACAACTTAATATAGTATATGGTGGTGCTTACCTAATTTACTTTCTGCTAAATTTTGTAAAATTATTGTTTCAAACTCAAAAATACTGCTTCAAAGTGAGTATTTGGGCATGTGGAAAATATACATATTACATGTATATATATTAGATTTCATCTCAAAGATAAAATAGCTAAAATCTTAGCATAGTTGGTCTCAGATTTCTTCCTGTACCTCACTCCCAAAATAAGAAACCAGGACATTCACCTTGTTATCCTTTGGAAGTGTTGTGCAGTGTACAATAGAGCTACATGGAAATGGTAGTATTCCCTTATTTTTGCAATAATTATGATTGTAATTTTTCTACATGGTTGCTATAAAAAGAATTTGGGGATTTAGAAAAAAAAAACTCATGTGACATATGGTCGCTGCCCAAGATTAACTATCCTTCTGGGGTGGGAAATCCTAAGTAAATAGAGAAAAATTTTAAACCTAAATATAAAAATAATTATATAAAAATGCACAGTAGTGTATATGTTTCCTAGAAGCAAAAGTTATGTTGAGTTTTAACTAAGCATTCATTGTCAGACAAGGATCTGAGAAAGTTCTTATTTTTTAAAATACTCATTGATGCACTAAGATCAAGAATAAAAGTCATATGAAATTTTCTTTTTAATTTTTATTGCTTAAATAGTGCTAAGACAAAAGATAATAGAGTGTTTCCTATGTCTAGGTTTCAATCCTCCTACAATTTAGTTCCTAATGTGGCCTGAGAAACATTGGAACATTTAAACATTAAACATTGGAACATTTAAAAAATGGGTTTTTTCCCCTGAAGTACTTACACCAAATTCTGCTTATGAATACAAACAATCCTAAAAGGAACACAAAGAAAGCAAATAAAAGAGCATAACCACATAACCACATCTATGTGTTGAATGAATCTCAATTCATAATATTCACCTGTATATATTTATCTCCATTATTGGAAAGGTCAGTAGTTAACCATTATCTGCTTATCGCTGAATAGATCTTGGATTCCTTCCTATCACTTGCATCAAAGATCAGAAGTAAATTAAAAATCACTTTTTACCCATTGCTACATGCCCTAGAGATTAGCATGGAGATTTCTATGATTGAGGAATAGTTAACAATTCTAACATTATACAAATCTAGCTTTGACTCACTTTGAGCTTATGTGGGATCAAAATAGGTCTGTGTTTCTGGCTGCCCTACTCTTAGGTTCAACCTTGAAAAGCACTGTTTTCAAGTTAATAATTCATGAAGGAGAGTCACTTTGATGATTTTTAAATAGTTCACTTTAACATTAACACTGCAAACTTCCAGATCTGTATTTATAAATCTGCCCCACTGCAAATGATGTCTTGCAGTTTTTCAAAGCCCAGAGATAATTTTCATTTATTTATCAGCCAGTGCTCTATTTTCAACACAGAATAGGATGTTCTGGTTTACCTATTAATAATAAGTACACTGGATTACAACAAATGACCAAAAAGCGCCTGTTAAACACATAACGTGAGACAAAACTGTCTCTATATCCCAGCAGATGGCTTATTAAAACAATACTTTATTGATCTCATTATATTGAATTTATAGCAATAAGTTTTAAAAAAAGATCATTGGCATAATTTTTTGAATGAATATGTTTTGCAGAAACAGGAGCCAATCACATAGGCAGCAAAAATAACAAGGTAAAAAGATCACAAGTGAGCTGACACTGTGGAAGCTGACTCTGGTTCTAGTTTGTTTGTTTGTTTTTTAAGCTCTACAATTAAGAATTAAACACATAGCAGATCCCTATATTTTCATCTACTACAAAAAATGTAAATTAAATTACACCAGAACAAATCAGTAATATGTAGGAATACATCAAAGATAGTATTCCTTTTCCTTTCCTGAATTCCAGGTACATTTTCCACTAAGTCAATATAATTAGGCTATGAGTTTGCTCATTCCTTTCCAGCTACTGCTTTCCAGAAATGTGTTTTCTAGCTACAAACTATGAAACCTTCCTTGAGAATGGCTATACTGCTTCAACAAATAGTTCAAACCTTTATTTTTTTCCAAATATTATTGACATGATTTTAAAATTACTATTATTTTACTCTAATAAAATCAAGCAAATATTAAAGAAGTACTGGTATATATGAAGGCACTTATTCCAGTTTATGGTGGAATCATGTACATTTTATGGTGACATAACTAAATTTCTCACCAGCAAGTTTGTTTTGTATTTACTTCTCTATTTGACTGCGGTAGAACTGATTTCTTCTAAAATTCGTTGAACCTTTAAATATGTTGAGCATAAAATTGGTGTGAAATGAGACAACATGTTCTTTCAGAACCTGTAAAGCTATAATCAACCCTATAACTTAGGAAATCCATGATTACTAATGAGGTGAAGTGGAGCTGACAACAGCTGCTAATTGTAACCATAATCTTATGTTGCAAGTGGCAGATGTATTTCAGAAAATATGTTTGTTGAACAGATTTACTGGTGGGTGAGAATTACTTCCCAAACTTTCCCTGGAAAATGTTCCATGATGTTTATCATAGCCTATTTCTGCTCTGGGGATCAGTCATCCTTCTAAATGCTATCAGAGCAAATGAAAGAGTTAAATATTATAATGTTGTCTCCTTGTTGAATTATTGCTGTTTTTTCACATTATAATTGAATATCTAAAGCTTTTTTTTTGCATACATTTTTATGCTAACAGGAATCAGTCTAATGTTATATTTTCAGGCATGGCCTTATATTTTGTCAGACTTGACAGTATAATTTTAGGAACATAATTTCAGATTCATTTGTTCTCCAAATATTTTTCTTCCCTTTGTCATAATTCTTGAGATTTTACAGGGAAAACTACTGCTCATTGTTTTTTCAAGACTTGAGTACCCTATAAAAAGTAAATATTTTTGGAAGAGCTATGGACTTAAAAAGGTATTAGCCACTTTTATATACCATAAAACAAGGTTGCAAGTTTTACTATCAGTCTCTGATCAAGAAATTTTTCTCCTAAAATTGTATCATGAGGAAATTATCAGATATATATCTCCAGACAATCTAAATTTTCATCAGTGATGCATTACCTACATGATAGTATGTTATCTATACAATAGAAGTTTATCAAGAACTGTAATGACATTAGCAAATATTCACAATTAGTAAAATACATAAACCCATATATATTATATAAGCTCTACTTAATTAAAAAAATAGGAGATTGATAAACTGTTTAAAAGATGAAGTACTTGATGGAAGTAGAATAAATAGCACTGGAGTATCTACTGAGGGGAAAGTTATAGATGTCTTATTTGCTACAAAATTACCTATGCAATCCATTTTTTCTAAAATGAATGGCTACAATTATATTATCAAAAACATGTTCAAAATGATATTTTGAATGTCCTCTTCAAATATAAAATGACAGGGGCTGGATTTACCACACACACACACACAAACACACACACACACACCCTGCCAAAACCCACTAAAATCCAAATAAAAAATATATATGAAACAATTAGTTTTGAAGCATTGGATACCAGGAGACAGAGAGGGTAATTCCTGAGAAAGGAGGAAGAAATGAGGTGATCCTCAAAACTGGCTGCTGCCTGGGAGGGTTTCTAAACAATAATGTAGGAAGTGGGAGCCCAGATGGAGCCTGTCAATCCCTTGAATTCAGGAGATAATGCTGAGAGTCCAGGGAGACCAAGGTGGGTAGAATTTGCTGGGCAGAGGACTTCATAGGATAGAGCTTCACAGAGAGAGAGCCACAGAAATATTAAGAGGATCCTGCTCAACTCTTCAGCTGAGTGCTAATCAGAGCATGCATGAGAGCAGATAAAATGAAGCCATAGATGTAACCAATTATAAGGGCCAGAGGGAGCACAATTGAACTGGCATGTGTCTGGAAATAATTCCCATCAGCCAAAGTAGAAAACTCATAACTCATGGGGCTTTGGTAGAATTTCAGAACTGTCTTACTTGATTTATGGGGCAAAATTAGATCTAGACAAAGGGCTGCTAAAGCAAGGGCCAAAAGGTTTAAGCTGTTTCAAGTAACTTAGCCACACATCTGAACACAGATCAATAGTATTTATAGAAATGAAAAGCTATCACACAGTTAACACAGCATAAACACAATACTTGTCAGGCAATCAAAAATCACAGGTAAGCAAAAAGGGAAATGTGACTGCAAAGAAAAATCTGTCAATTGAAACTAACCCAGAAATGACACGGTTGACAGAATTAGCTGACAGTGGTATTTAAAAAGTTATTTAAAATGCATTCTCTATATTTAACTAGAGGAAAAGTTAAGGAAATAATATAGGTAGATAAATAGATAGATATAGATATATATCTTCCATAGAACTTCTAGAGGAGAAACTACAGTCTGTGAGTTGAAAATTATACTCTGATGGAATTAAAGCAGGTTAGATATTGCAGGAAAAAAAAATAGTAAACTTGAAGATGAATGGGAAATATTTTAAATGATTAAGGTGGGGGGATTTAAAAATTAGAGCACCAGTGAGCTGTGTTGCACTTTCAAGACACCTAACATAATTAAATGATCTAAAAGAGAGGAGGGTAGGGTAAAATTATTGAAGAAAGAGTGGTTGAAAAGTTTTCCAAGTTTGAGAAAACTCATAAACTCACAGATCCAAGAAGCTTAATAAACTTCAAGTACAAAATATATGAAGCATATTATAGAAAATCACATCGTAATCAAATTGCTTAAAACCAGTGACAAAATTTAAATGCATCCTAAGGAACAACTAAGTTACAAAGAGAAAAAATAAACATAAAGGCAGTGAAAAATCTTTACTATAGAGCTAGGAAAAAAAAAAAAAACTACCCTCAATCTAAAATTCTATACCCAGCAAAAAAAAAAAAAAAAAAAAAAGAAATGAAAGAGTGATAACATAAAAAAGGAAATAAAAAGGAATGCAAAATAAAATACAGTATTAATCCAAAGAAAGCAGAAAATAAGAAAGATGAAACAAAGATTGAGCAATAAGAAAACAAATAGCAAGATGATAAATTAAACCTAATAGTATCAATAGTCACATTAAATATACATGGTCTAAACATCACAATTAAAAGGAACAGAATGTTACATTGTGCAATAAAGCAAAACACAACTATATGATTCTATAAGGAACATATTTTAAATACAAAAGCAGAAATTGACTAATAACATCATACTTAATAATGAAAAACTAATTTCTTCATAAGACAAGGAGGAAGGAAAGGACTTCTCTTCTTATCACTTCTATTTAGCATTGTCCTGGACGTTCTTGCCAGTGCAATAAAGCAACAAAAAAATATAAAATATGTTCTTGATATATAGACATAAAACCACAAAACATGGCTGAAAAAACCCTCCATGAGTGGAGAAATGCACATTGTATATGGATTAATATATTCAATATCATTAAGTTATTATCAATTCTGCCTACATTGATCAATGGACTCAACACAATCCCAATGAAAATTTCAGGAGACTCTTTTATAGCACTTGATATATGAAAATGTAAAGGGCCTAGAATTACCAAGCAACTTCAGGTAGGAAAAAAAAAAAGTTAAATGACGAATACTACCTAATTTACAGACTTTTTTTGTAAAGCTATACAACAGTGTGCCATTTTTGTAAACATAGATAAATATATAATTGGAATAGAAGAGACAGTCCAGAGTTAGTTTCATACTTATATAAACAATTGAGTTTTGACAAATGTACAAAGTTTATTCAGTGAAAAGTATAGTCTTTTCAACCAATGGTGCAGGAAACATATAGGAAACTAACCATATACAAAAAAGAAAAAAAAACTTTGATCCATAACTCACACCATATAAAAATTAACTTAAAATGAATCATAGATATAAATATGACTAAAAGCAATAAATCTCCTACATGAAAAAAAACAGAATGAGAATTTTGAGATTAGGCAGATGCTTCCTATATAAGACACTAAAAGCTTCATCCATAAATGTAAAAGTTAATAAACTGGATTTTATTAAAATTGAGAATTTTTGCTTTTTGAAAGTCACTTTAAGGAAATGGATATACAATCCACTGACTTGGGGAGAATATATTTGCAAATCATATATCTGATAAAGGACTTGTATCCAGTGTGTGTGTGTTTGTGTGTGTTTGTGTGTGTGTGTGTGTGTGTGTGTGTGTGTGTGTGTGTGTGTCTTCAAATCAATAACAAAGACATAACCCAGTAAAATTTAGGCAAATTTTGAATAGACACTTCATCAAAAAACAGATATTGGTGACATATAAACATATGAAAAAAATGCTCAACATCATTAGCCATAAAGGTAATGGAGATATTATTATACATCTATTAGAATGGCTAAAATTAAAATAGTTGACAGTACCAAGGGTTGGTGAGGATGTAGAGAAATTGGAACCATCACACATGCTGATAGGAATTTAAAATTGTATAACCATTTTAAAAGTTAGACATATAACCACCACATGTTCCAATCATAACCCTCCTAGATATTTACTCTAGAAAAGTGAATGCATGTAACTATACAAATACTGATACACAAATATTTGTATGTGTACTTATATACAAATGTGTGTAAATGTATTATAATATCCAAGTATTTGAAACAACTCAAAATATCAATGAATAAGTACAGATAAGCAATGAACAGATAAGCAAATTGTGGTATTTCCACACTTTGGAATACTATTCAGCAATTAGAAAATTAAACTATTAATGTACACAACAATACGGAAAATCTCAAGATAGTTATGCTAAATGAAAGAAGTTGGACAGAAGAGAATAAATACTGTATGATTTCATTTGTATAAAGTCAAGAAAATCCAATCAAATTTAATCTATATTGCCATAAAGTAGTTCATTGTTTGCCTGGGAACAGGGTTTGGTTCCAGGATGTTTGGGAGGGAAGTATTACAAAGGGGAATTAGGAAACTTTGGGGGACGATTTTGGGGATATTTTAATAGGTGTACTAACATGCTTCACCCACCAGTGGGCTGGCACTTGCCGTGGGACCAGCCTCATCAGCCAGTGGGCAGGCACAAGCCCCAGGACCCCCTGGGCCCCATCCCTACCCCACAGAAGGCTGGCACCAACTCTGGGGCCCCTGGTCCCTGAAACCAGAGACTCCAAGACCCAGCTCTGCCACTAGTGCCCAGAACTAGCCACAGTACCCAACATCACCCACTTGTGGGCAGACACCAGTCCAGGGATCCCCTGGGACCTCGCCCTGTCCAACAACAGGCTGACATGAAATTCAGGATCCCTGGCCCCACAATCACCCCAGTCACCAACTCTGCCCCCCTGTGGGCCAGTAATAGCCCCGGGATATCTGGGGCCCCAGAGCCAGCTACCATGTCACCCTGCCCCTTGAGACCCAGCAGCCTGCAGCCTCCACACAAGGCAGAGCCTGGTAACCAACTAGACCTGGGGCCAGCCACTCCTACCAGACCATCTGCAATACTCAATCTGCCTCAACAGAAGAACCATGCAGGCCACATGAGGGCACCCCTAGAGGATATAGCTCTGGTGACTAGAGGGGAGTGCACTGCTGGAGCACATGGGACATCTACTACAAAAGGTCACTTCCAGGGTCAGGAAATGTAACCAACCTACCAAATACATAGAAATAAAAACAGCAGATTAGGCAAAATGAGGTGACAGAGCAATATGTTCCAAATGAAGGAACAAGATAATACCCCACAAGGAGTAAGTGAAGTGGAGAGAAGCAATCAACACAATAAAGAGTTCAAGGTAATGATCATAAAAATGTTCAAAGAACTTGGGAGAAGATTGGATGAACAAAGTGACAAGTTAGAAGATTTTAACAAAGAGTTAAGAAAATATAAAGAAGAACCAAAATACATGAGGAATACAATAACTGAAATAAAAAATAGACCAGAATGAATCAACAGATTAGATGATAGATAGAAGAACAGATCAGGAAGCTGGAAGAAGACAGAGTAGTGGAAATCACTGAAGCTGAACAACAAAAAGAAAAAAAATAATAAAAATAAAGGAGGACAAATTAAGAGACCTCTAGTACAACATTAAGCATACTAAGATTCACATTTTGGGGTCCAGAAGGAGAAGAGAGAGAAAGGGGCAGAGAACATATTTGAAGACATTATAGCAGAAAACTTCCCTAACCTGAGAAAGGGAACAGGCATTCAGGCCAAGAAGCAGAGTCCAAAACAGGATCAACCCAAAGAGGACCACACCAAGATATATTATAACTAAATTACAAAAATTAAAGATAAGGAGAGAATATTAAAAGCAGCAAGGAAAAAGCCACAAATTATGTACAAGGGAATTCCCATAAGGCTATCAGTCAGCTTTTCAGCAGTTACTATACAGGCCAGAAGGGGGTGACACAGTATATTTAAAGTGATGAAAAGGGAAAAACCTACAAGCAATAATACTCTCCCGGGTAAGGTTTCATTCAGATTTGATGGAGATATCAAAAGTTTTACAGACAAGCCAAAACTAAAGAGTTCAGCACCACCAAACCAAATTTAAAGAAAAAGGATTTCTCTGAGTAGGAAAGAAAAGCAGGACTAGAAATAGAAAATTACAAAAGGAAAAATCTCTTTTGTAAAGATAAGTATACAGTAAAGGTGGTAAATCAACGATGTATGAAGCTAGTAGGAAGGTTAAAAGACCAAAGTGGTAAAATCATCTATATATATATATAATAAATAACTAAGGGATACACAAAACAAAAAGATGTAAAATATGATGTCAAAACAGTAAATGTGGAGTGGGGCTGGGGAGTAAAAAATGCAGGGTTGTTAAAGTTTGAGTTTAAGAGATCTGAAACTTAAAATAATCATATATATATGGATGGCTATATATAAACCTCATGGTAACAACCTCACGGTAACTCTCAACAAACAAAAGTTCAGGACCAGATGTCTTCACAGATGAATTCTACCAAACATTTATAGAAGAGTTATTACCTATCCTTCTCAAATTATTCCAAAAATTTAAAGAAGAATGAATAATTGCGAACTCATACCAAGAGGCCAGCATCATCCTGATACCACTCAAGCATCTATAGCAGATACATACATGCAAATGAGAAAGGAATCCAAGCAAAACACTAAAGGCAGCCATCAAATCAAAAGGGACAAGAGAAAATGAAGAAGAAAGGAACAAAAAAGAACTATAAAACCACCCCTAAACAATTAACAAAATGGCAGTAGGTACTTACCTGCAATTACTTTAAATGTAAATGGACTAAGTGAAAAAAACATAATGACCCAAAACCTTTGGGATACAGCAAAAACAAGTCTAAGAGGAAGTTTATAGCAAGAAAAGCCTATCTCAGGAAACAAGAAAAACCTCAAAGAAACAACCTAACTTTACATCTAAAGGAACTAGGAAAAGAAGAAAAAATAAAATCCAAAGTTAGTAGAAGGAAAGCAGTTATAAAGATAAGAGCAGAAATAAATGAAATAGAGACCAAAAAAAAAAAAAACACAATAGGAAAGATCAATAAAACTAGGAGCTGGTTCTTGGTAAAGATAAACAAAATTGATAAACTTTTAGCCAGACTCTTTAAGAAGAAAGAGAGAGGGCCCAAATTAACAAAATCAGAAATGAAAAAGGAGAAGTTACAACCTACATCACAGAAATACAAAGGATCATAAGAGATTATTATGAACAATTATACACCGAGAAAATGGACAACCTAGAAGAAATGGACAAATTCTTAGAAATGTGCAACCTCCCAAGATTGAACCAGGAAGAAATAGAAAATTATTATTTTATTACCAGTAATAAAATTGAATCAGTAATTAAAAAAAAAATCCCAACAAGCAAAAATCCAGGACCAGATATTTTCTCAGATGAATGCTACCAAACATTTATAGAAGAGTTAACACCAATCTCTCAAACTATATTCCAAAAAATTAAAAAGGATAAGAGGTCAGCATCATCCTGATACCAAAACCAGATGAAGATAACACAAAAAAATTACAAGCCTATACCACTGATGAACAAAGATGCAAGAATCCATAACAAAATGTTAGCAAAATGAATTCAACAATACATTAAAAGGTTCATACCCCATGATCAAATGGGGTTTATCCCAGGGAAGAAAGGATGGTTCAGTATTTGCAAATCAATGTGATATATCACATTAACAAATTGAAGAATAAAAATCATATGATCTTTCAATAGATGCAGAAAAAGCTTTTGACAAAATTCAACATTCATTTATATAAGAAAAAAACTCTCCACAAAGTGGGTGTAGATGGACTATACCTCAACATAAAGAAGGCCATATATTACAAGCCCACAGCTAAAATCATACTCAGTGTTGAAAAGCTGAAAGAGTTTCTCTAAAATCAGTAACAAGACCTGGATACACACTTTCACCACTTTTATTCAACATAGTTTTGGAAGTCCTAGCCACAGCAGTCAGACAAGAAAAAGAAATAAAAGTCATCCAGATGAGAAAGGAAGAATAAAAACTGTCACTGTTTGCAGATGACATGATACTACACTTAGAAAATCCTAAAGATGCCACCAAAAAAATACTAGAACTCATCAATAATTTGGTAAAGTTGGAAGATACAAAATTATTGATAATATACAGAAATCTGTTGTATTTCTAGACACTAAAAATGAACTATCAGAAAGAGAAATTAAGAAGACAATACCATTTACAATCACATCAAAAAGAATAAAATACATAGGAATAAATCTAAAGAGGTTAAGGACCTGTACTTGCTAAACTATGCAACACTGATGAAAGAAATTGAAGAATACACAAACAGATGGAAAGATATACCATGTTCATGGATTATAAGAATCAGTTCTGTGTATAATGTATATAAAATATCCATATTCCCTAAGGCAACCTACAGAATCAATACAATCTCTATCAAAATACCAAAGTGATTTCTCACAGAGCTAGAAGAAATATTCTAAAATTTGTATGAAACATGAAAGACCCTGAATAGCCAAAACAATCTTGAGAAAGAAGAACAAAGCTGGAGGTATCATGAGCTCTGATTTCAAACTATACTACAAAGCTACAGCAATCAAAACAGTATGGTACTCGTACAAAAACAGGCACATAAATCATTGAAACAGAATAGAGAGCCCAGAAGTGAACCTGCACTTACATGGGCAATCTACCACAAAGGAGGCAAAAATATACAATGGAGAAAAGATAGTCTCTTCAATGAGTGGTTGTGGGAAAACTGGACGGATACATGTAGAAGAATCAAACTGGACTACTTTTACACACCATGCATAAAAATAAATTCAAAATGGATTAAAGACTTAAATGTAAGAACTGCAACCATAAAAGTTCTAAAAGAAAACATGGGCAATAAGCTCTTTGACATTGGTCTTAGTAATACTTTTTGGATATATCTACTCAAGCAAGGGAAACAAAAGCAAAAATAAATAAATGGGACTTAATCAAACTAAAAAGTTTTTGACCAGTGAAAGAAACAATCAACAAAATGAAATGGCTGCCTACTGAATGGAAGAAGGTATCTGCAAATGATAGATCCAATAAGTGGTTAATAGCCAAAATATACAAAAACCAAACAACCTGTTTAAAAGATGGGCAGAGGTTCTAAATAGACGTGTTTTCAAAGCCATGTAGATGGTGAACAGGCACATGAAAAGATGCTCAACATCACTCATCATCAGGGAAATGCAAATCAAAACCACAGTGAGATATCACCTCGCAACTGTCATAATGCTATTATCAAAAAACAACAAACAACAAAGGTTGACAGGATGTGTACAAAAGGGAACTCTCATGCACTGTTGGTGGGAATATAAATTGGTGCAGCCAATATGGGAAACAGTGTGGAGATTCATCAAAACTATTAAAACCAAACTACCATATGATCCAGCAATTCCACCTGGATATTTATCCAAAGAAAAAGAAAACACTCATTAGAAAAGATATATGCACCCCTACGTTTATTGCAGCATTATTTACAATATCCAAGATATGGAAGCAACCTAAGTTCCCAGTGGTAAATGAATGGATAAAGAAGATGTGGTATATATGCATATATACACAATGGAATATTACTTAGCCATCAAAAGAATGAAATTATGCCATTTGTGACAGCATGGATGGATCTAGAGTAAATAAAATAAGTCAGACAGAGAAAGACACATACTGTATGATTTTGCTTGTATGTGAAATGTAAAAAGCAAAACAAATGATCAAACATAACAAAACAGAAACAGTTATAGATACAGAGAACAGATAATTTCCAGAGGGGAAGGTATAGGGGAGGAAAGAAGTAGGTGAGGGAGATTAAGAGGTACAAACTTCTACTTGGCAAATAAATGAGCCATAGGTATGAAATGTATAGTGTGGGGAATATAGTTAATAACTATGTAATAGCTTTGTAAGGTGGCAGATGGTAGCTAGACTTATCATGGTGATCATTTTGAAATGTATAGACATTTTGAATTACTATGTTGCTCAACAGGAAAAAACATAGTGTTGTAAGAAAATTATACTTCAAAAACAAACTCATAAAGATCATATTTGTGGTTACCAGAGGTGGGGCTAGGTGGAGGGAGAATTGGATGAAGGCAGCCAAAAGGTACAAATTTTCAGTTATATGTAAATACTAGTGATATTGATATAATACACAACATGATAAATATAATTAACACTGCTGTATGTTATATATAGGTGTTGTTAAAGAGTAAATCCTAAGTGTTCTCTTCAGAAGGAAAAAAAAATTTTGTTTCTTTAACTTTGTATCTATATGAGATGATAGATGCTCACTAAACTTATTGCGTTAATCATTTCATGATGTATGCACATCAAATCGTTATGCTGTACACCTTAAACTTTTACAGTGCTATATGTCAATTATATCTCAATAAAGCTGGAAGGAAAAAAAAGAAATTGCCTATTGTGGGAAATGGCAAAAATGATGAAAAACTAGACCAAATTCTCAGGGACAAAAGCCATATTTTGCTTTTTGTATAATTTTGTCCTTGAGGCTTTGCTTTGTACCACTGAGGTCGGTCAAAGCAGTTTATGAATGTGAAACAATATTAATTATCTCTAATAATTTGGTCAGTAAGAAAGCAAAATATATCTGGTAAAGATATATTGGCTGTGCATTCAGATCATCAGTAGTTTAAACTTCAGTCTGCTAATTATTTGTTCAGTGTCCTTAGTAAAGTTCCTTAAACTCTTTGCATCTCAATTTATGGTTTTTAAAATGTAGGTGTACTTGTCAATTCCAAACTGCCAATCTATCCCTCCTCCTCCCCCTTCCCCCCTGTTTAACCATAAGTTCGTTCTCTAAGTCTGTGAGCCTGACTACTGTATTTAAAATTAGATAATCAATAAGGACCTACTGTACAGCACAGGAAACTTGGCTGCGTGTTCTGTAATAACCAAAATGGGAAAAGAATTTGAAAAAATAATAGATACATAAATATGTCTAACTGAATCACTTTGCTGTGCAACTGAAACTAACACATTGTTAATCAACTTTGCTCCAATATAAAATAAAACTTTTAAAAAATGTAGGTGATAATAGTTATACTCACCTTATAATGTTGTGATGAGGTTTAAATGATCTAATAAATATAAAGCTCTTTGGATAGTCTCCAGCTCATAGCAAGGGCTCAATAAATGATAACAATTATTTTATAGAGGAAAGGATAGGCAAAATATTTGTCTCATGTCATGAATCTGGTGCCACAATTGAAGTAGAAAAGACATTGACTACTATTTTTTGAAAATTGCAAAATCTATCAAGAACAGATACTTACTGAGCATTTATAGCTATTGGTATGGACATTCCCTTATCCATTTTTAATATAAGTGGTGATTTATTTCTACTGCAATATTGCAAAGAACACACACAAAAAATGCACATATAAGAGTTGCCAAAACCAATCAGCCACACTCAATTTCAGTAAAAAATAAATAAACATTTTGGATATAAAAGTGCTGGAACATATGTGTAGACCACTGGAAAACTAGATTACTTATTCATTTCATTTTAGGAGTTTTGTTTTATATAATACGAAAATTTTAAATTAATCCATTTCATGTATGCTGATACAAAAGTGTCAGTAAAATAATCTTTTATGCATTGGTATCATTATGTCATGTTTTTAAATTAATTAACAATACACAAAATATATAATTTAAACCTGAACATTTATTTAAAAGAGAAAGTTAAGTCAATTCTATTCTAATTAACCTAAAACTAACCAAATATTTCAAGCTAAACTCTGAGTACTAACTACAGATTAAAATTTCACAAACTTTCTTTATTTTAAAAATATATTAATTGACCAACAAATTAAATATAAATTAGGGCATATTTAGTTCAACAAACGTTGCTTTGTAAATTAACATGAATAGTTATTACATCTTAAACTAAATTTAATACTTATAAACTCAGTATTGTGCTCACTGATTTTCTATGTGATGGTATGACATGAATTCCAGGAAATCTGGGCATTCCCAATAAATACTTAACCATTTATTTTCCTTAATTAAAAATTAAATTTGATCAAAAAATTTATTGAAATATAGTTTATTTACTACAATATTGTGTTAGTTTTAGGTATATAGCAAAATGATTCAGTTATATATACATATAAATATATATATTATTTTTTTTACATTCCCTTCCATTACAGGTTATTACAAGATATTTAGTACAGTTCCATATGCTATACAGTCGGTCCTTGTTGGATAAAAATTAAATTTTAAACAAAGCATAATTTTAGGTATTTTACTAGCCACACATTAACAGACAATATATTATTTGTCTGTCTCTTTTGTCTTCATCAACATACCTACCCATCTTCATCCACCCATCCTATTCATCCATTTATGTCACAACTATATTTATATTCTCCTTAAGCATAGTTTCTGGCATATTTGAAAACTTTTAAATGGTTAATACAATATTCAAATTTTGGGAAAGTATTACACTATTCTGCAGTATACTATACCAATTTTTAATAGTTTTACTGTTCTCAAATATCACTCATTTTACCAATTCTCTGTTTTATTAATGGAATATAATTGATATTTTGCTTCTCAAAAATTTTGATGTAAAATGTGCCTAGGGACTATTTTCAAAAGACGTTTTTCATCAGTTTTCAAGGTATCTCTTAAGCTTTTCTAGAAGAACTTCTTTTCAAATGTATTTGTTTAGATATCTTATTATTTGAACTATGATTTATCAAAGAAGGGCAATGAGGCAAGAATTACATCAATAACTAAGGGATTAGAATCATGGACACTGGAGCCAGACAGCCTGAACCTCAAACCCAGCTTTGCCAGTGACTAATTAGTTGGCAAGTTATTTAAATGTTCAGTACTTTAGTCTTATCATTTACAAAAGATATAATAACAGGAGCTACCTTGTAATATGTGATAAGAGTCAAATGAAATAATATATCCAGAGCACTTAGAAGACTGCCCAGCTAAAAGTCTGTGCTATGGAAGTGTTTGGTTGTATTACTGTACTTGATCATACATGGTACATTTTTTTTTCACACAGCTTATAAATAGTGAGGTTATCATTTTTCTTCAAACTTAAGTTTTCTCAAAATACTTACTTTATTAAATTGTTCATGGCATCTGGGTCATATGCTGTAACCTGTCCAATGATGCTGCCTTCCTTTACATCTTCATCTACTTCTATCAAGTAAAAAATTTTACTGAACACAGGAGGCTCATCCGTATCTTCCACAGATATTTTGACCACAGCTGTGTCTTTGAAAGGTCCCAGGTACAGGAATCGTGGATCAGGGTGAGTGTTACTTGCATCCACTTTTAAAGTGTACAGCATTTTGTTTTCATAATCTAAATTCTGAAGTTAAATAAAATAAGAAAAATTAGTATAATATAGCAGACATAAAAATGGAAGACAATTTCAAAATTTAATAACCACCTCTCTTAATAGTCCCAGTAATTCTGGTTAAATAACTTTCCCGATTATTGCTTCATGGGTATAACAAATAAATTAGGAAATTTTTTTTGCCTTACACATTTATAAGGAGTAATTCAATATAATAGTATACACATTAAGATTGATTCACACTTAGTAATGCATTTTACATTTTGGTAGTCATAGGTAAATGAAGTATTATCTAGTAAATACATAGGCTATTTATTACTATATTATTACTATTAAAGTTATAAAAATTTTAAATCAGCAGAAACATAAAATTGAGATTTAACAAACCATTCACATAAGTTGCTTCCTTAAGTCCTACAGTTCTAAAACTGTTTAAAAAAAATTATTAATCTGATCACTGTGGAAAAAAAGATGTGAATGAAAGCAGGGAAATTAGGGTGATATAAAGTAATCAGTATTTAGCTTGATTATTCTGTGTAACACTTTATAATGTTCTCTTCCACTGCTTTAAAAATCAAGCATCTTCAGCTTCATCTATTTTAATAAACCATCACACTTAACAATTTAAATATTTTAAACAGTGAATGAAATAATACCATGGAGAAATATAAAACAAAGACTTTTGAGAGTATCTAAAACTTGTTTGACTGTTGTCTACTATAAGCACAAGCTGTTGAGGTTTTATATCAGTTTTTAAGTGTCAATGATAAAGATGCTTAACTTATTTGAAGTGAAATCGCAACTATTCCCACTTATATGAAGGATAGAAGCATGTAAAGGATGGGAAAAATAAATCCTAGGCTTTTCTTCCTTGTAAAGCAAAAATAAACTATAAAGCACTCAATGAGGAAATGAAGACAGCAAGAAGAAACCTGTTTGACAGTTATAATCCCTTCCTGTGTATCCTTGTCAGTGATGACATCAAACATGTCTGCTCCGTCTCCTTCAGCAATGCTGTATTCCATCTCAGCATTTTCCCCCACATCAGGGTCATTGGCTTTTATCCTTCCAAGATGAGTTCCAAGAGGTACAGACTCAGGAGAATAAAATTGATACGTACCTGAAAATTAAATCAAAGCTGTTTCATCTTTAGATAACAAAAATCTTTCATTTCCTCTGCCTTTTTTACTTAAATAAATTAATTTCAAATTAGAGTTTTTCATATTGAATTGTAAGCCATCAAAAATTATAGATTTATTAAGTTAGAAAAATAATTTATAAAGGCAGAGTACTCTCATTTTGTAAATGAGAAATATATGTTCCAGAAAGATTAAGTGAATGTCTCAAGGTTATTTAGATAATAGATGGTAGTCCTGATATTAGAATCCAGAACTTTTGACTTAAGAGGGCAAGGACAACAATTATTTACTGCTTATCTGAAGCATTCAACATTGTCATTACACATCTTTACTTATACTAAATGATTTAGAACATGCATTATTCTTATATTCTAACTCAGGGATAGAAAAAAAGAAATCCACACACAGCAAGTTCTTTCTTTCTTTCTTTTTTTTTTTTTTGGCTTGTTAATGTCTTTAAGTGGGATATGAATGTTTCTGTCTCTTGCAGTTTCAGCCATTACATTGTCCTGTTCATGAAAGCATTTTAGTTTGTGAGGATTTATTTAAGAGATAATAGGAAAATATCACAAAAAATGTTAATGAAAGTTAGAAATGTTTTTAAACATTTAATGTATGTTGAAATCTATATAAGGCCAAAGGCCCTCTGTTAGTTTATTTAATTCTAACATTAGTCCTTATAGAATGAAGGCAGGTGTATTATCCTCAGATAAGGCTCAAGGAAATCATCCTTTAAAGCTGGGAAAAGCAGAAGGCAAAACTAAGTCTCCCTGACTTCAAAGTCTGTTCTCTTTCCAATTTGCTTGGTGGTTAAGAAGAGGGACTTCTAAATCCAACTGCCCTGGATTTGAATTTTCATCACTAGGCAAGTTAGTTAAATTCTCTAACCCTTAATTTACACATCTATAAAATAGAGATGATGATAGCTATTAACTCATAGGTTTGTTATGAAGATTCCATGAAATGACATCTTTAACATGCTTAGCCCAGTTCTTAGTTCAAGAACATTTTTACTATTACTATTAGAGTTCCAAACCTTCTGCTGAGATTATAATAGATCATAAAATTATAGAGTGGCAAGTCATTTGAGAATTCATCACATCATACTTTTTCAGTTTATGTTTAAGGAACCTGAATGCAAAGTTTAGATTTATGTTAATTAGTCTTATTATTTATATTCTCAGCAAAGTTTATTTTTTAATATTTGTCATTTGTACATGTCCACCATCTAGAGCTGTATCATCAAGTATTTCAAATTTGATTAGCTTGAAAAAAATGCTTTACTGTATTGGAATCAATGTTATAAATTGAAATTTCAGGGCCCTTAACAGAACATTTCAAGATAGGACTTCTTATAATTTTATTTGCTGCAACATAGAAATATTTTCAGCAGAGAATTAGTCTGTTTTTGTAGGACCTCATGGCTTGCAAAGAATCCATGGTTTAACATAGAAATCGTGACAACTGAAAGGCTATTAACTGATTTAATCATCACAGGTAGGTAGGTAACAGATACCAGAAAACTCTAACATATCTCATGAGAGAGATGTTATTTCATGAGATTATGGGCCAATAAGAAAGAAAAATGTGGCTAATTAAACTAACTTGCATTGATTTTAATATAGTATCTGATTTCAGAGATGTTAAAACATCAACAAACCTGTGTTTTAGAATTGATTAAATAAGGGATTATAATTCTTACATACAAACAAGAGAACTGAGGCAAGACAAGTGATAGACATGGGATTTGCAGCCTGGTGGTCAGACTTGAGAGTCCACACTCATAACCAGGAAATAGATGAGAAAAAGAACTAGATGATCATAGGAAATGTTGGGAAAGGTAGTCCGGAAAATTTTGTAACTCTTCAAAAGGTAGAAGAAGGTAATTAAAGTTGCCAAAAAGAACCTCATTTCCTTGTTTTCTCCATTACCTACTCAATGATGAAATGATCCTAGTCACTGTTAATAAATTTGTGGGAAATTGTGATATTCTGTGGGAGGAGGGGTTGTGGATTCATCTTTATCCATAAACTATTAGTGAAACTACTAGTAAAAGTATTAAACTGTTCATAGTGTGTTTGAGAAACTTTCCACATGGTATCACTGAAACCTCTCTTACTCTGGGGAAATCGAGGAGGATTGTTGTTGACGTCTGTCAGAGTGATGTTCACTGTGGTGGTTCCAGAAAGGCCTCCCATCTGGCCACCCATGTCTTTGGCTTGTATAACCACTTGGTACTGCTCTCTATTTTCTCTGCTCATGTCTGGTAATGCAGTTTTTATTATGCCTTTTGGAAAAAATAGACAAATATTTTGCAGTTCAATCATTGTGTTTTAAAATTAAGCCATGCAAGATCCATTTTACAGACATTAATCAGAACAAACAGATGATAAGATGTCAGTGTACCTAGATAAGTCTTTCAATCCATACGTAACCAATTTAACATAATTCACGGAACAGAAAAAAATTCTTCCATGGGCTGTTGTTCAGGAAAAAATTTTTGCTAGATCAATTTAATTATCCTTTTGACTAGAAAAACTAACTTTAGTCAGAAGTCTTTAGATGAATAAGCATAATTTTGATGATTGTCACATTGTTTTTGGTTTTGAGTATTTCCTAAGACATGTAATGTGTTGAATCCCTGTGAAATTTTGTATTTAATGTAATAAATTTCAACTCAAAAAATACTAGTCTAGGGCTTCCCTGGTGGCGCAGTGGTTGAGAGTCCGCCTGCCGATGCAGGGGACACGGGTTCGTGCCCCGGTCCAGGAAGATCCCACATGCCGCGGAGCGGCTGAGCCAGTGAGCCATGGCCGCTGAGCCTGCGCGTCCGGAGCCTGTGCTCCGCAACGGGAGAGGCCACGACAGTGAGAGGCCCGTGTACGGTAAAAAAACAAAAAAAAAAACAAAAAAAAACAAGAAACTCTAGGTGATTTAAATAAATACTAGTCTAAAGGGCTAAGGATTCAAATCTTTTTAAATAATAGGAATTCTGCTTCTGTATCCATGGAATAACTATCAATATAAGGAATAAATAAAAACATGATACTTAATAGCTTTTTAAATATAGAAAATCTATAAATGTGCATCCAGATGTATTGCATAATGAGAAGGAGACCAAGTATTAGATGTTGTTACCTGATTCTGGGTCCACTGAAAAATATGGCTGTCCTTGCAATATGCTGTAGACCACTTTGGCACTATTTCCATAGTTGGCGTCATCTGCATCTGTTGCAGTAACTTGTATAACAGATGTACCTACATGAATCCCCACCCAAACACAGACACTTAAGTACTTAGAAATTTGAAGCTATCTTTATGAAACCATATTACTGGGAATGTGGTGTGTTAAACCATGGTACATGTTTCAAGAAATTTGTTTAAATTATGCTGCTAAAAATCACTTATCTTTCATTTTTTTAAATTTAAATATTCCTTAATAATATTGTTACTATTATTGAGCTATCTAAAAAAGTCAAAAGCAAAATTTATCATAAAGATGAATATGCACTAATTGGTTGAAAATACTGTGACAGAAAACAATTTTTCACTGAATACAGTGCACATACAATTTTCAATTAATACATTTATTGCTAACTGGAAATGTGAATTCAAAGATAAATCCAACATTGAAAGCACTCCTGCTGCTTTTTATTCTGATAAATTAACTAAATAATGTAAATTGAAAATAAAGAGGCCCTGTTTTTATCAAGACACAAAAGGTAAAATTGCCAAAATTTTTGGTATGCAAGATATATATGATTATTGTATCTGTGCCTCTCATTGTAATGTAGTTAACATAGTCATATATAATTATACCTATTGATATGCTGTGTATTATTTGCTACACATATGTAGATCAGCAGATAGACCCCTCCAGAGTTAAGAAAGTGTATAATTGTCTCACATGCAATACGTAATTTACCAATACTCTCAGTTTAATTTTATTTTATAAAAATTAAATTATTTTCTCTTAACTTTGTCACATATAATTATGTTTTAAAAGATAAAAGAGCTTTAAAGGAGCTAGTTTTAGGAGCTAAAAGTAATGTAATATATTGATGGACCTTTCTTATATTTTCTAGAACTCTATAAAGATTCAAGGCATGATTCTAAAACTACCATTAACTAAAGCCTACCATGTATTCCTTGAGCAAAATGAGTTTGTAGGACATTTTCTAGTATATTACACACAATTTTTCAAAATGTTGACTCTGATACTTACATAGATTTAAAAATTCTTTAGAAAAAGTGAGTTTCACGTTGGCTCTGTAACCTACTTTAATATCCAGCATACATTACACACGCATAGCTTGTCTAATTGAGTTGTAGTGAATGTTTCTCAAAATTTGCATATATTTGCTTATGCAGATTCTAGAAATTAATATATTGAACATTAAGATTAAACTAACAGCTTTATTTTCCATCAGTATATTTGAATATATGAATTTAGGAAGTATTTTTATGTTTTCTCAAAATTAATTAGTGTAAGATGAGAACTTGAGCTCTTCCTCTTGAAGCCTCTGTTTCCTCAGCTGCAATGGAATTGATATGTCCTGTGAGAGGACACAGTACAATTTACTCAGTCAGTCCCAGGTGTACTGTTTTATCATTTAAAAAACATCCACTCGTGTCCCAGTTAGACCAAAGCAGAAATCATAAAGAGATTTCCATCCCACAATAATGTTCAAATGTTCAACTAGAGTGGTTTTCAGATTTATATTTATTTTTATATAACCTTATGTGAACATAGATTAATAATTGCTTTCATACTTGAAGGTTATTTGAAATATGAATTATTAAGCATAACCAAGATGCTAAATGCAAGTAGTTAATTCATTGATTTCATGACATTTCTTTTGCTACCAGACTCATTTTTCTTTGGCTGTGGCTATCATTTCATACTGGGCACAGGTAAAAACACACCTTTATCCTTTTTTGACACTTTTAATAATATGTTTGTTGTTAAATTTGTTTTGATCATTTGCTCTTTATCATGGGTATATGATCTTCAAACCTACCTGAAAATACTTGGCCTAAAAATAATAAATTAAAGAATGGAAATCAATCCTATAATGTGGCTAAAATGCTACAAATACCCATATAAAATACTGTTCCCCCTCTCAGAATCATGGTAATACTTAGAATGTTGTTAAACACTAATAAACACTGGTAGCATATCACTGATACGTTATTTATAATAGCAAAATGAGAAAAAGAAAAATATGTAGTGTGTTGAACACTAGGGAATGGCTAGATTTTTCCTTAAATATAAGGACATTTTACAGTTCATACTATTTAGTAATAAAATTAGATAGAAAATGGTTTATATGTTTTGTACTAATTTTATAAATATTTGCTTATAAAGACAATAAAAGGAAATACACCACTTTGATTTTTATATCCCTCTAAATTTTCTGAGCTATATATGCTTCATTTATTCTCAAATAATTTAAAAGAAGTATTTACTTTTTTTTTTTTTTTTTGCGGTATGCGGGCCTCTCACTGTTGTGGCCTGTCCCGTGGCGGAGCACAGGCCCGTGAGCGCAGGCTCAGCAGCCATGGCTCATGGGCCTAGCTGCTCCGCAGCATGTGGGATCTTCCCGGACTGGGGCACGAACCCATGTCCCCTGCATCGGCAGGCGGACTCTCAACCACTGCGCCACCAGCGAAACCCAGTATTTACTTTTTTATTAAACAAATATTAAGTAAAATATAGTGAAGCCTGAATGACAAATTTATGTCATTTGTTATATGTAGGTTTTGTGTGATGTAAACTCTCCAAAGGAAAGGGCTATGTCTGCTTTTGTTCAACATTTTATCTCTAAAGCCCAGTAGAGTTTCTAGTTCAAAGTCATAACAAGATCTAACATTTACAAATTGCTTAACGTAGACTAGGCAGAGTTCTCAGCAGTTGATTTGTATTATTATTTTATCCTCATGATAAACATGGGATGCAGGCCTTGGAGCATATAGAGGTTGCTCATGATTACACAGCTAGTAGGTGATAGGATGGGATTCGATCTAGCCAGTATGAAGAAGCTTCATTCTAAATACTGTATTAAATGGCCTGTCTAGACATATGATTAGACACATATTTGAATCTACAGGCAGTGTACCTCTAATAAAGGGCCTAGTTTAGGACATGAAGCATTCAATGGTGAGTTACTTGTGTGATCTGTGAAAAACTACAAATAGATTCCTTGTTGGGCAGACAGTGTGGGAGGGGAACTGGATCAGTTTTTGAGAGACCTACCCAGTCAATGAGAAACCACCAAAATTGCACAATAGGAATTTGCCTTGAGGGAGATGAATGCATGCAAATATAGAAAAATAATAGATAATCTTTAATCAAAGTATAATGACCACAAAATATGGAAAACATAAAATGTAGGAATCTGCTAACAAATACCTAATTCAAAGTGTATCTCATTTTCTTTCACTATATATCCTCATGTATTATTCAGATTAAGTGTTCTGATCAGAATATGCTAATGTGTTTCAGATTTAAAGAGTTCACTGGAGTCATTTGATTTTAACTACCAATAAAAGGGATGGGGAGGAATATGTCTGAACCAAAATGAAATATGGCGTATTTGATAGAAAGAAGCAGAGGCAGAGGGAAAAAGCAAGGAGAGGATTTGGTGAGACAGAAAAAGAAAAGACAAATATATTAAGACAAAAATAATCACGTAGTGGGGGGACAGTATAAAGGAGAACATTGGACTACAATGTTGGAAAGAAGGATAAAATGGGAATAAAGAATTTTTATATTTTATTCCATTAGACTTCATTTACCCTCAAAGTTAATAATAGTAGTTTTTCAAGTGTTTGACTTAAATTAAAATCACTAATATAATGAAAATAAGGTTAGAATTCAATAATTGTGCATTACTTCATTTAGAGAGGAGGCATTCTTTATTATGTGATTATGCACAGGCTTTAGCTGTTAATATATGGGTTACACATAGCCTGACAAAGTTCCTAAGTATCACCCTTTACATTTCTCTGTAAATGGTTATGTGTATAGGTAAAAGCAGAGAAAATCACATCTATAAAACTATAATACGTTTATTTTCCTTTAAATCAGGTAGGAGAGTTACAAAAGAACAATACATTTCAGGATATAAATACATATACTTTTTATTTAGACATATATTTTATGTGTATACATATTTAATATCAATCACTCAGTAAAGATGGATATGTTTGTTTTTCTTTAAGAAATTATTTGACTTACCCATGTATTAATTACAATAATGTCAAAGTTATATACTTATAACTGATTTTGAAATAATTTTCAACTAAATGTCAATTTTTCAAAATCAGTTACATGTTTGGGATATTATAGTAAGTTTACATCACTTATTTTTTTAGAAATATGATTTAAGAGTCAGCTCTTATCTCATTAACAAATCTAAACCTTTCATATAATTATAGCTAAATGTAGTTACATATACAGATAAAAACATTGCATAATAACAAATGGCATTTAAAATTATGGGCAGGCTTAAAAAATGAAATGATTATTTTCAGTTTTCAGGATAAACCATTGCTGGATGGAACATATCTAAAATAATATTAAAAAGACTTGGGATATTGTTGTTATGCTACCAGGTTATTTGATCTTAATTCAGTTCCTTAATCTTTCTGAATCCAGGGTTCCTAATTAACAGAATAGGGATTTAAAGTTCTATTTCTCATGCCTACCACATCAAGTTGTTTCAATGATCAAATGAGATGATCAAAAGAAATTTATCAAATACAAGCATTAATTGTTTTTATGCAAAATAATGCAAACAAAACTGTCTAAAACTGCTGACACTATTTGATATTCCTTTCATTTCAGGCCAAAATACATTAAACTTGACTGCCATTTGAATAGCATTTGAGTAAAGGTAAAGACGTTTGTTGAAATGCAATGGAACAGTTGTTCTCAGTAATCATTTTAGATGTCAGCTACAAAATAGCAGGAAACATTAAGAAACATACAACCGAAAATAATTAGAAGTGAGATAGCTAACACTAAATAGTAGTTTCAGTTATAGTTCTTATCTTGAAAGAGATCACATCTAACTGTATGTCCATAATAACTACCTTAGCAAAAAATAAAATAAAAAACTTAGTTTACATGGATTAACATATACCTACCGACTCCAGACATTTCAGGAACACTGGCAGTGTACAAGTCTTTTGTGAATTTTGGTTCATTGTCATTGATATCGTGGATTTTAATTATAAATTCAGATTCAGGCTCCACCTGCCGCCCAGTCTTTCTGTCTATAGCCTTGGCACGAAGAACGTACAGGGACTTTTCTTCTCTGTCTAATTTCTTTGCCGCATGAATATCTCCTGTGTTTTCATCTATTACGAACAGACTGCCAGCCCCATCTCCTGTTAATATGTATTTTAAATTTCCATCTCCTTTATCTTGGTCAGTGTGAAGCTTCAGAGAGGTAGAAAAGAAGAGTTCTATAAATATATGAATTGTTATTACAGAAAAAATAATTTTGGCAAATATTAATTTATCTCTACATGACATCACTGAAACAATGATTGCAATGGTTATCTTAATTTTCACTGTGGAGAGATTAAACATTTTAGTTTGATCATTCTCAAAATTTTTAAACACTTATTTATATGAGACTACATTTGAAATAAAATAAAAAGTATATATATATATTTTTTTCAAAACACAGTATTTCCAAGACATTTTTGAATAGAATGCTACCAAGATTTAAATGTCTAGTACATTAACAAAAAAAATCCATTGGTCTAATAAATCTTAAGTGTAAAATATTAATATACTCGATTACGTCAAAAATCACTAAACTCAAAGAGGTGATGTGAGAAATTTCTGACCTTATTATGATGATAAGTTTAGGATATATACCATAATTTTAAATGATTTTACCTCCCTTCAGTATAATATCACTTGCAGATGCACAGGCTCTGTCATCAGAGACCAACCAGAGACAGAATATTAATCTCATAGATTATTCTCTACATGACTTTGGGAGAGTACTCTTTCAACCAGGATGTTCTCACTTTTGGAAGTTGATGTATTTTATAGACATTTGAAATTTCAAGTGATATAAAACACACAGGGCTTTTCCATTGGTCATAAAAATAATTTGATGAAAATATTAGGATTTTTTTCATAAATTATCTTCCTTCTATTCATTCCCATCTTAAAAGTAAACTTCTTAGTATAGAAGATTTTTCACTGAGTATTTAAAACAGACAAACGGATTGTGTATTTACAGAAATTTTGAGTTGGAAAAAATCCTAATGTTTTTGCAAACCTAACACTGTTCTGAAACTTGAATCTTTACTAGCCTATGCCTGCTCTGTTTTCTTCCATCATATACTTCACAATTCCCAATACATTCTTACTCCATCTATTTCTTTAGTGTCCCATTCCATCTTTGAACAATTTGACTATTTGAATCTATTTTTTATGGTAGCCAAAATTACAGACTTGAGATTCATACTTTACTCCTCCTTTACCCAATGTTAAAATAACCATATGCAGCCTTTTCTTCTCTGAAATATCTCCCTCACCCATCCATCTGTCTCCATCTCTATGGCTACCACCCAGGTTTTGTTCATCATATCTTATCTGTACCACTGCAACAATCTTCTAATTGATGCCTACCTCCCTCTTGTTCTACTCCAAACAATTTTCCATACTAAAGAAGCTGATTTTTCTATATCACAAATCAAGTCATATTACTTCTTAGCTTAAAAATCTTCAACCAGGTACAGTGCATAAGAACCATGAATCTAAAGTCTTATAAACCAGGCTTGGTCTCATGCAAATTTCTGTTATATTGGGCAAATTGTGTGTGTGTGTGTGTGTGTGTGTGTGTGTGTGTGTGTGTGTGTGTGTTTAATCTAAGCCACTTCTATTAAAAGGGGATAATATTCTTTTTTAAAAGAATCGTTACTTTTATTGTTATTCTATTTCCTTGGACTCTATAGCCTTATTTATGCATTATCCATAATCTTGTTCTCATCTCCAGATGTGTTTTCTGTCACCTTTATCCACTTTGCTATACACTCTGTACATACCAATTGTTTTGTTTTGCTTGTTTTGTTTTTTTCATTTCTCAGAAGGCCTGTTCTAGCTTTCATACCTGATGTTTGCAGATGTTTCTCTCACCCTTTAACACCCTTTCTCTTCTCTGTATTTTCCCCTAACTAAATATTTATCAAATCTCATTAAAAAATTTTTTTCTTAAGGATGCTTTCCCTAACCCTCTCGACTAGAATAAATATTCCTGCTCTGTAATTATAAAGCACATTTCACTTTCCTATCATGATACCCCATTTGGTAAAATTGTTTGTTGTGCCCACTAAACTGTAAAATCCAAAAGAGAAAGATTGATATATATATAAAAAATTTCTATGGCCTCAACAGATATTTCTTAAAAACCAAATATTTTCTTTTTTTAACAATATGTTTTTACATGTATAAAGCAGGTTTAGTTGTCAGTGATTATTAGAAAAATCAGATTATAAATAACATAAAACTTGCCTTTTTTTTACTAAAATTACATCTTAGAAATCTCTGTATGTAAATAAAATTATTTTAATGATTGCATTTTTCAAATAGTTTTTTCAAGCTACTTTATAATAAATATTTTTGTACATTTATCTTTGTATTGCTAGTACTTTTATTCTAAGAGAAGAAAAAGAAGATACTTTTAATGGAAGGAAATAATTAGGAAAATATGAAAAAGATAGATGTATAGATAGATAATTTATATGTATTAGAAGCTTTATTTAATTTGGCAAAAAATGTTGAGACAACTAAAATGTTCACCTTATTAATGTTAGAATGTGTACAATGCTATTATAGTCATTAAAATTATGGTCTACATATATACTGTTGGATGTAAATCATTTAAATGAGATATTATGTTAAAATACAATGTCTAGAGTATAATTTCAACTTTTTATACCTTTATTTTTCATAAAAATACTCTTAACGTATACATAATATTGCAAGCAGTTGTATAGTTTTAAAATGTTTCCCTTTGTTTTTAAGTTGTACATGTTTTATACATTTTTATGAATAAATTTGTATTAATTTCTCCATAAAATAAAGGAAAACTAAATAAAACTAGTCTGGAGAGATATAGGAAATAAACTACATGATGTCTCCCACAACGTGTAGTCTAGTGTTCTCACATTTATACACAGAAAAAGAAACATGAGAGATTAGTCAGTTATCAATATTGTCAAATATATTGTCAGACTGAAACAAAGATAATCCAGGGATAATGCTGCAATTTACTGAAAATTGTGGAATATTAAGTGCGGTGGGGCAAAGATTGTGTATTGTCAGGAGTCCCTATCCCATGCTTATATTATGGAAATTATTAATAAGTAGCCAAAATAAAAGGCAGGAACACATTTATACTGTTACAGAATTTCTGTGGAAATTTGCATATGTATACACAAATGAAAATTAGTTTAAAATTTTCTATATCCCTCCCCACTATCTTTCCATATATTTAACATAACACTATAATAAATATTGTTATATCTTTATTTTCTGCATTTAATAAAGATTTAACATTCTATTGTGATGATTAAAATGTGCAGGAAACTGAATCTGTGTCTATCACACTAAATTATATATGATTCTACATGTTGGATTCAAACACCTGTGGAAACAATTTACTTCTCAGAGATTTTCTACTCATTCAAAATATGTTGAAGTCTACAAAAGTATTTAGTCAAACATAATAATAATCCTAGTAATTATACTTTCCTCTGAATGGTTTTATATTCAATATTTAAAATTTCAAGGAAAATTCAGTATTATAATATGGTGCTTGGACTGAGGATTATGTCCAAAGGGAAATTAAAATATTTATGGAATTACAAGACTTTCAGAATAAGTATGTTGTCTGAATATATTAAATTTTAGTTACTAAATCTTTGCAACAAACAGTAATATTATTTTAGTCATTCATATATTGAAATCATTGTAATTTAGATTTATTATTCTATTTCTACCTGTTTTAAACCCTGTCCCAATATTTCATATATATTCCTTATTCTGTTAATTTAAAATGCCATTTTAAAAGTACTATTTTACACAAAGTCAAACACATTTTAAAGCATTGTCTTTAATTCACAATTTCATTTTAAGAACAAAAGCTCCCAATAGTTATTTCCTGGTGCAATATAACAAAAATGAAAACTACTAGCTTAAAATACTGAATTTCTCTATTATGTACATTATTAATTTTGAATTATACATTTAGAATTGATAGTAAAACCTATTATACAATAACTTAAATATAAACAAAATTCTTAAAAAATAAACCCAAAATTCAACATTTTGTAGTATCATAAGAAAATAGAAATCTTGAAAATATTGTTTATCTATTATAGAACAAAGCCCACATAAAATCCCTTAAGAAATAAGAGTACCAAAAAGTAATTATTTTCTTCAGACATCAATAAACCAAATAGTCTTCGTTTCCTGGTCATAACTTAGTTGCCTCTTCTGAACTTGAATAAATACACTGAAAGCAAAATAAATCATGGATAAATATTTTAAATGCTAACTATTATTTTCCAACATTACATTTTTAGTTTTGCTCTGCTACAATTTTTTTGTTTTTAGAAATTTTGAAAAAGTAAATATGTACATGCAAAATAGGCTAAGAATTTAAACTGTGATGGTTAATTTTATATGTCAATTTAACTGGGCCACAGAATGTCCAAATATTTGGTTAAATGTTATTCTGAATGTGTCTATGGGGATACTTCTGGAAGAGATGCACAACTCAATCTGTAGACTGTGTAAAGTAGATTGTCCTTTCCTAAAGTGGGTGGGCCTCATCTAATCCTTTAAAGGCCAGAATACAGAAAGACTGAAAATGGGAGAATTCACTCTTTCTGCCTGCTGTCTGTGATTCAGACTGGAAATTACACCAGAGTCTCCGGTTCTCAAGCATTTGGACTTGGACTTGAATTATTCCATCAGCATTCTGGGTGTCCAGCTTGCCAACTGCAGATCTTAGGACTTTTCCAGGCTCCATAATCATGGGAGCCAATTCTTTACATATATATGTTTATATAATAATATAAATGTGTATTGGTATATAATAATGTAATGGATATGTATTTATATATTTTTTCCAGAGAAACAGAATTAATTTTGTGTGTATTTATAATATATATACATAACGTATATATAAATATAAATATATATATATATATATATTACAATTTATAAAAATAAAATCTGTATTAGTCTGGGTTTTCCAGAGAAAGAAAACCAATAGTCTTTAGGGAGATTGGAATGTTAGAGTAGCTTTGTCGTTTAAGACCTAGTCACCCACACTGAGAGGGTCCAGAAGACATCTTTCACCACTGTGGTGAGAAACAAATAGTGAGAGAGCCCAGGCATCCTTGAAGAGCTTTGTGATCACTCTTTTCTGTAGGCCAGATCTTATAGTGAGAACTGCTATCAATGAATTGGGAAACCTATATGCAATGGGAGTAATTGGATCCCAGAGTGACGGAGGCTAAGTTCAGCACTCACCTGCCAAAAGATAGGTGGCAGGATTATCATAATGGACAGCAGAGTCAAAGCAGCAGTCAGAATAGTCTGACTCGCACAGACGTATGGCATTGGCTAATTGATTACAGTGTTCCTAGAAGTAGATAGGAAGGCTACTAAATCCGTACTTAACCCGTAAAAGCAGAAAAGTTCAAGGTCAAGAGAGCAAAACACCAACATAAATCATAAAAAGAGTCAATCAGTTCCCAGGCCTGAGCCAGTTTACAGACTCAGAATCTCTTGAATAAAGAGGATGCCAAGTCTTCTTGAAGTACCCACCAAAAATTTGTACTCTTAGTCTTTTTCCCAGCCTTCCCTAAAAAACCTATGCCTTTTACCAGGATAACTGTGCAGTGAGGAAAATAAAATAATTGGACATTTTGGTATTACTGGACACTGACTCTGAACTAATATTGATTCCAGGAGATCTAAAATATCAGTGTGATCTGCCTACCCAAGTAGAGGCATATGAAAGTCAGGTGACGGATGGAGTTTTACCTGAGGTTCATCTCATACTGGGCTCAGAGGGTCCCTAAACCCATCCTGTGGTAAATAATAAATTGTCACTTCTGGCCCATCCTACAACCAAAAAAGAGGCACAATGGCTAGTGGGCCTCTTTGGACTTTGGAGGCAGCATATCCTCATTTGGGTGTTTCATCCCTATCCATTTACCAAGTCACCTGAAAAGCTTCTGGCTTTAAGTTGGACTCAGAACTTGAGAAGTCTCTGCAACAAGTCTGGACTGGTATGCGAGCTACTCTATCACTTTGACCGTATAATCCAACAGATCCAGAGGCGCTTAAAGTGTCAGTGGCAGATAGAGATGCTGGTTGGAGCCTGTGACAGGCCCCTATAGGTGAATTGCAGTGCAGACTCTCCTAATTTTGGAGCAAAGCCCTGATATCCTCTGTGGATAACTAATCTCCTTTTGAGAAAAACCTCTTGGCCTACAAACTGATTGCTTAACCGTGGGTACCAAGTTACCATGCAATCTGAGATGCTCATCATGAACTGCATGTTATCTGACCTATCAAGCCATAAAGTTGAGTGTGCACAACAGCATTCCATCATCAAATGGAACTGGTACATATGTGATCAGGCCTGGACATGCCCTGAAAACGCAAGTTACAGGAAGTAGTGGCCCAAATGCCCATGGTCCCCACTCCTGCTACACTGCCCTCTCTCCCCAGTCTGCACCTGTAGCCTCATGAGGGGTTTCTTCTTCAGGTGATGGAAGAAGAAAAGTCTTGGGTCTGGTTTAAAAAGAGTTCTGCATGATTTTCAGGCATCACTCAAAACTGGACTACAATACTACAGTCCCTTTCTGGGACATCCTTGAAGGACAGTGCTGAAGAGAAATCCTCTCAGTGGACAGAACTTTAAGCAGTGCATGTATATATACGTGTGTGTGTACATAAATATGTTAACATATATATAACCTATTCAACATGTTATATGTGTTCTGTTTCTCTGAAGAACTCAGAGTAAAGTTTGCAAAATCAAAGTAAATTCATCTCTAATCAATCTTCCTTTAAAAATTAGAAATAAGGGTCTTTTGCTTGCTTATTTTAATTTTTGTTTAAAGTGTTTTTAATTGCAAAAGTATGCCATATTGCCCAACTCTTATTATGAACAATCAATACACATCCTTAAAATTACATTTGGAATTTTCTAACATCTTGCTCAATTTTTAATGAAGAAAGCCATAGAGCTGTTGCTGACAGTTGCTAAAAATAACCATTAATAACAATTACAATATATTTCTGATGTTTTAGTAATGTTAAAATGCATTTCCAATATATTTGGAAATATATTCTGTGTCAGTCTTAACAGTATATTTTTTGTGTTTGTTTCAGATAAAACAATTTATTATCTTTAAGTTTACTTATATTAGGTATGGGCTTCATGACTGTTATATTAATATCGAGTTTTATGATAAATAAAACCTAAATAGAAGGCCACTGATATGCAATATATTTACACCATAAACATTTCCAGTTTGGGCTAACCTGGGTTAACTGGGCTTACCCTCTCATAGTAAGCAACTACAAATCTGGACAAAATATATGAAGCCAATATTTTCGAGAACTGAACAGCAGAGGGCAAGCAACAAGATGAACTATAAATTCACTCTAGCCTAGCATCCTGCCTGCGAAGAGTTTTACTGCAGGGAAGTGGAGCCTATACAGAGATTAGTGATTCTGCTGGGCATATATCCAATTTCAGTGAATTTCAATCAAAATAATTAGAAAAAATGTAAATCTGGGCACATCATTGTCAAATCGATGAAAACTATGATTTAGAGAAAATATTCATATTTCTTAATTTTTTGTGATTTCCTCTTTGATTATCTAGAAGTGTACTATTAATTTTCCAAAATTTTAATGTTTTCTAGTTATTTTTTGATCAGTTTTAAATCTGATTCTATTGTGAACAAAGAGATCTTTAAAGCATCCAAGGAATAAACATATATTCAGGGAAAAAATATAACAATAAAGACAGCTGAATTCACATTAGAAGTAATAAAACCCAGAATTGTTCAGTAAAATAACCTTCAAAAATGAAGAAATAATAACATTTTGAGAAAAAGAATGGCGAGAGAATACACTGTAATAGGACTTTCATTTCAAAAAATACTAAATGAATATCTTTAGGCTGCATAGAAATATTCCTAGATTGAATCCTTGACATAAAGAAAGAAATGAGGAGCCATGGAAAGGGCAAAACAGTTGCTAAATATGAGACGTTAAAAATATTTCTTAAAGACAATTGACTGTTTAAATCTAGGATAATATCAATATATTATGAGGTTTATACAACACAGTAAAAGTAAATTATATAGCAATTATCGCCAGGTGTGTAAAAGGTAAATGGATTGTACTTTTTGCAAAGTTATAACATTTTGCAATATGGCATCATATTCCAGTTGGACTTAAGTAAATTAAGGATGGATATTTATCTTTATAATCCTTCCATAATCCTTAGCACAACTGGTAAATATTACAAGAAGATAAAGCTGAAAAGATCATAGTAAAAGTAAAATGCAATACTAATTAGGGGAGAAAGAAAGATGGGGAAATTGAAACACTGTTCCATAAAGAAAGGCAAGAAATAAAAAAAAGAATAAGTAGAACAAATGTAATACAAGTAAATAGTCCAGTACATATTAATGGACTAAAACCTCAAGTAATAAAGAGATTTTGAGAATACACTAAAAAATAATTAACTACATGTAGATTACAAGAGCCATGATTTAAATATAGCCAAGAACACAAATACATCTGAAGTAAAGAAATAAAAAACATAGGAAATAATAATTGTAAGGAAGCATATGGGGCTATATTAATATCTATATAGCTATATTAATATCAGACAAAATAAACTTTGAGAAATTATAAAGAGGAATGTTTTATAAAGATAAAAGGGGCATTATCTCAGAAAGATATAACAATTATTGATATTATTGTGGATGGAACAATGATAAATTTTAAAATACATGAAGCACATTTCATAAAACTAAAGTAGTAGACAAATCCAAATCACAGTTGAATTTTATTATGGAGATGATTAGCTTTTATTTCTTATAAGAAACTAATACATTAGATATATAACTGAAATTATGAGATTTTAGAATAGATCACAGTGAGTCATTATACTATCCACATGTAATTAAAACAGCAAATTAACAATTTAGGTACAAAAAGCAGATAGGTTCACTTAATATTGTATGTGCATATTAATAATGTTTTTAGAATATTTTTTGATTTACAGGAAAAATACAAAGATACTACAGTTAGTTCCCACACACCTCACACCCAGTTTCTCTCTTATTAATCTCTTACATTATTATAGCATATTTCCTACAATTAATGAGCCAATATTGACAAATATTATTATTAACTAAAGTCTGTATTTTATTTGGAGTCCTTTACTTTTAGCCTAATATCTTTTATCTGTTCCACATTACGTTTAGTCCTCGTATTCCTTAGGCTTCTCTATACTGTGATGGTTTCTCAGACTCTCTGTGTTTTTTATTACCTCCATAGTTTTTAGGTGTGCATGTCATGTATTTAGTAGTATGTCCTTCTAATAGGATTTATCTGATTTTCTTTCTCAAGACTATACTAGGATTATGTGTTTGGGGAAGAAAGACCACAGGGGTCAAGTGCCATTTCATTACATCATATCAAGGGTATTTATTTTCAACATGATGTATTATGGTTGATGCTAACTTAGTTGATTTAGTGTTTGCCCAGTGTCTCCACTGTAAAGTTACTCTGTTTTCTCCCTTCCCTTAGTATATTCTTGTAAGGAAGTCACTATGTTCTACCAACATTTAAGGAGTGAGGAGTTATGCTTCACCTCCTTGAAGGAGGAGTATCTTCCTAAATTACTTGGATTTGCTGTACGTGGAAGATTTGTTTATTCTCTTCCATTTACTTATTTATGATTATGTATTAATATCAGTATGGTCTCTTTGGATTTTTATTTTATTGCTCCAATGTTTGCATCTTTGCCCTTTGGGAACCCTCACAGTCAGTTCTTGTGTCCTTTTGACACACCCTCATCTTCACTGTGTGTTTCTGTGTGTGTGCATTTTCTCAATTTCTAGCAATACAAGATATTCCAGGACCATCTTGTGTATTTCCTTTCCAAGTCCTAGAATCAGCCATTTATTCAGTAAGCCTTGGTTCGTTTTACTGAAGAATGGCATTAGAAACCAAGATCTGCATGCTAGGTTGCTACTAGGAATTTCTACTGGAGTATTGCTTTTAGAACTGCTCAGCAGTTCATTGATAGAACAATGAAATTATATGTGGGTGTACACTAAGCCTTGGTTCCTTTTACTGAAGAATGGCATTAGAAACCAAGATCTGGATGCTAGGTTGCTACTAGGAATTTCTACGGGAGTACTGCTTTTAGAACTGCTCAGCAGTTCATTGATAGAACAATGAAATTATATGTGGGTGTATACTAATCCAGGTATATGCATATATCTATATGAAAGTAGCTGTATCAATATAAAGTTCATTCTATATTTATGCTTGGATATTTTAATATACTAATTTTAATAATTATAGAACAAAAAGACAAATACTAGTAAAGTTATAAAATATTTGCACAATGCTATTAACCAAATCAATCCCAATAATATTTCTATAGCACAAAAACTAACATCTGCACAACACATATTTTTTTCAGTTACACATGAAACATTCACCACAATGTGCTCTGTGCTAAATTGGGCTGGGATTGACCAAAATTCTGGCCCACAGCCTGTTTACATACGATCTGTATTACATCTTTCCTCTCCCTTCCCCAAAATATATATTTAACAGTTTATATCATATATGGAGTCAATGCAAACTCCATCAGAATTCCAGGAAGTATTTTTAATAATACATTGACAACCTAAAATTAAAATTAACATGAAAATACAAATGGCCTAGAGTAGCCTAGACAATCTCGAAGAAAAACAAAGTAAGAGAACTTATATTCTATATTCCAAAACTTATTGTATGCCTACAATAATGAAGCCAGTGAGGTATTAGAAACACAAACAAGGAGAAACAGAAAATCTAGAAATAAACTCACAGGTATACAGTCACTTGAGTTTAGAAAAAAGTGCCAATGCAATTTCATTTTGAAAGAATTCTTAGTAAATCCTGCTGAAGCAACTTGATACCAGTATTTTAAAAATGAAGAAACTTCAACCATACCTCACATCATCCACAAAAATTAATTTGAGATGTATTACCGACTTAAATGTGGTAGCAGGAACAAAACATTTTGGAAAAAAAATGACTTCATGATACAAAGGTAGGCAAATATTTCTTATACAAAACCAGTAAGCACTAACAATAAAGAAAATGAAACAATATTTTTGATTTAATAAAAATTAAAATATACTCATCAAACGACAAGGAATTTTGATGTTATATGGTTTGGTGCGTACACATTAAGTGCTGTTTTGCCTCTTTGGAGAACAGACCTTTTTATCATTATGTATTGTACCTGTTTATTCCTGATAAGTGTTTTTGATCTGATATTGGCTGTGACTGAAATTAATGTAGATCCTTCAACATATGACTACTCCTAGCTTGGAATATCTTTATCTCTTCACTTTTAATCTTCCTGTATCTTTATATTTAAAGTGAGTCCATTTAGACAACATCTAGTGAAGTTTTGCATTATTTATCCATTCTCTATCATTGGTGTATTTAAACCATTCACACTTAAAGGCTTTATTGATGTAGTTGGTTTAATATCTACCATATTTGTAATTATTTTTATTCATCACCCTGATTCTTTGTTTCTTTTCTTATTTGTTTAATCTTTTTCTGCCTTTTCTGGTTTTATTAAACATTTTCTAGATTACATTTTCTCTCTACTCTTGGCAAATAAATTATAATTCTTTAAAAAGAGACATAAAAGAAATTTAAATTCATATTACTAAGTGAAAGAAGCTAGTCTGAAAAGACTATACACTGTATGATTTAAATATATTATATATTCTGGAAAAGGCAAAACTTAAGAGATAGAAATATATCAGTGGTGCCAGGGCCTTGGGGGGAGTAAGGGAAAGATGAACAGAGGGAGCACATGGGATTTTTAGGGCCCACTACACTGTATGACACAGTAATGGTGGATCCAAGACGTTATCCACTTTTCAAAACCCATAGGACTGTATGACACAGAGTAAACTCTAATGTAAACTATGAACTTTAATTACAATGTTACAATATTTGTTACATCAATTTTAACGAATGTATGGCATTATTGCATGTTGTTAATAATAGGGGAAGCTATATGGAGAGGGAACTCTTCTTTTGGATCCATTTTTTGGTAAATATAAAACTGCTTTAAAAAATAAAGGCTGTTAATTAAAAACAAAACAAAAAATGCAAAATCACAAAAAAGTCAGTGTAAAGAGAGTGAAAATCAAGCCATAGACTGGAATAAAATATTCGCAGAGTACACATATTAGGACAGGCCTCATCTCTATAAATATGAAAATATGACAAATCAATAAACCAAAGAAAAAGAATCCAACCAATACAAGACGGGTAAAAGAACAACAGGCATTTCATAGAAGTAGATACTTGAATAGTCAATAAACATAAAAACGTTCTCAACAATGCTATTCTTCATCAAAATGCTTCAACCTTGAAAGCTCAATGGGTAATACTACACATCTTCCAGAATACCTGAAATTGAAAACTAAATTGACAAAGATAGGCTGTGCAAAACACTGTCCAGTTTGAAGGGTAACTTATTTTACAGATCTGATACACTATTTTGCAGTTTTTAATAAACTCAATTATATACTACTTATCCAAAGACCAACTATAAGCACTCCTTAGTATGCACCCATATATGACAATGCACACTTAAACACCTGTATAAAAATTTTATATTGTATTATTCATATTAATTTTTATTGTATCAAATTTTTCATATAAATTTTATGCAAAATAATCTGACAATTAATAGACTTGATAAATTATGTATATCCATACAGTTAAACACTACTCAGCATCAAAAAACAAAATGCTGGGGCTTCCCTGGTGGCGCAGTGGTTGAGAGTCCGCCTGCCGATGCAGGGGACACGGGTTCGTGCCCCGGTCCAGGAAGATCCCGCGGAGCGGCTGGGCACGTGAGCCATGGCCACTGAACCTGCGCGTCCGGAGCCTGTGCTCCACAATGGGAGAGGCCACAGCAGTGAGAGGCCCGCGTACGGCCAAAAAAAAAAAAAAAAAAAAAAGTGCTGATGCATTCAGCAACATGTATGCATTTCAAATACAGTACAGTGACTAAAAAAAATCAAACATACAAATGAACATCCTGTATGATTTTATTTATATAAAGGTCAAAAACAAGCAAAACTTATTTAGAGGATAATAAATCACAATATCAGTATATCGATTGGAAAGGTCAGAATGGCACTTTCAGAAATCATGGAGACTCTATACCTTGTTCTGAGAAGTGGTCACAAATGTGTGTGTATGTGTGTGTGTGAGTACATGCAAACATATATGACATCATCAAGCTCTTAAGAATAGTTGAATAGTTTATTGTTGTATGTAAATTATGACTTATAGTCACTATAAAATGATGTTCTTTGAACAATATTAAAAACAGATGACAGCTCAGAAAGGCAATAGAATGCTAGGGCAGTGCCCTAGTTAGATTTATAGAGCTAGCTATTTGGGTTAATGAAATGAAAGGACATGTTGGGGCTCAGCCAATCACTGATGGGTTGAGAGATAACAAATTCTCCTAGTACCCTGCAAAATATCTTATGTGTCCAGAAGTTCATTCAATATCAACAGAAAAGGAATTGCTTGAAAATGGCTGTGGCTAAAGTTCCTAAGAACTAGGACATGACATAGCTCATAACACATGACCTCTACTGGTAGCCCTAAGAATTACAAATATGTGTTAGCCAGGCCTGACACCAATTCTCATTTCAGTTTTGCTAATCACGTAGTAGATCATCAAAAAATACATGGAGAGGTTTAGAACGGCAGTTTTCTGTCAATGTGGCCTACATGGGTATAATTCTTCTATTCAAGTTACACATTTTTTTACATTGTTATTGCCATACTGAAAGAATCAGGGAAACATTTTTTGAACATATCACAACACTTATTACACATAGAGAACTGCTCTATTCAATAGACAATAAAAACACTTGTTATTAAAAATGTGTGGCTAAAAAGACTGGTTTGTCTTAATCATTTAAATGAATATGTCCTAAGTTTGAGTATGAGAGGAAGTAATGTGAGATCCTCCCTGGAATTGTTTATAGAATCTAGAGGTAGGAATTGAGGAATGGAGGAATGCAATTATGAAACACTCCATCTTTCCATCTAAGAACATTTTTCTTCCATTATTCCTTCTCCAGTGATGCCAGACCCATTTAAAAATGTTGTATATCTAAAGAATGCCTAAGGCTTGATTTAGATGTCATTAAATTTACTGTGCATATTTCTAAAGGTATTTAGGGATGAGTCATAATATCAATCCTTGTGGCCTAATTATGCCTACCTATAAAATGTGGTTCCATTACCAAGCAGCAGGGCTTGTCCTATTCAGATCCCTCATCTGCCTAGAGATAAGGGTGGGAGAAGTCAAGTATTAATAAGGCTGCTTTTAGTACCAGCTCTATGTGTACATAAGCCTGCTAAGCTTAAAAGTCATTCTTGGGTGGAAAAAAAAGTAATAAATAGAAATGGGAGACATAACAAATGAAAAAGATACTCATAAAAGGATTTAAATACTAGGGAGGGTGCAACTATGCAATTTCCAAATGAGCATCTCAGCACAAGAGAGTAATACTCTTAGTTATTCCCCTCATATCTAATGATGACCAATGGCAAGTAAAGGGAGAAACCACAGGACTTGTTATCCCCACAGAATATTGAACTCCTGCTCATTATTCCATGGCAACAACATATGTGGTGGCTTGATAAGCACCAGCCCCATTGTTTCAAATATACTGTGGGTATGTTAGGAGCTTGTCTGGAGATTCTCAGTAGGATTGAAATAATATTCCTAGAATGTTGTCAAGATGATGAAAAAGTCTTTACACAAATAAAGGCATTAGAAAAGCTATTTTCCAGGAGACTGAGAATGGCTGGAAATCGGTCTTACAAGAAAACAAAGCTCTAATTATGTGGATTAATTTAATAATAACTTTAGCAGAGCTGTCAACAATGGTGACAGAGGGCTTATTCATTGCAAGCATAGGGAATCAGATATAATCCCTGATGGCTTTAAAGGTCAGTAACTGTGTGTCTTAGAGAGCCAAGCAAAGGAAGTTCAATTGTATGAATACCATATTAAACTTAAACGAATAGTGGATCATTGCAAAAAAATGTGGCTTTTATCATTGTTTTCTAATGGCCTGAATATCATAAATTAAAAAATTACAACAATTCAATTCATTGGGTTTGAATAAATAGAGGAGCAAAACTGTGTCATCACTACTGGGTATATATAGATGGACTGTGTAACACACTAGCACTTGGACTCCAGTGTCCTAAACCTTTTCCTATTATCACTGGAATATGTTATGTTCACAAACCAAGTGAAACCCAGAAGTCACAGTATAATGTTCTTCGGTTACCATCTCAGTCAGTCAAAAAGTATGATACATAGGGATATTACTACATTAACCTCTCTGACAAAGCTATACAATGAACAAATGCTTTGAAAATTGATTTATAGAATTAAATTAAAACCAGATTTCTGTAAATGATAATTCATCAGGATGAGAAAATATTTTATGATCTGAATTGAAGTTGCCACTTGAGGAAAGCCCTCTGAAAACTGTCCAGAAGAGGAAGTAAAGTTGGCCTTATGAAAATTAAACATTCAGTAAATGCTTACATCAGCACATAAAAAGTTCACATGATTTTGGTCACTGAAGGAATAAGAGTAATTGCACTGACAAAAGAAGACTAAAACAACTCTGAAGACATATCATCATGTACAACAAGTTTTGCAAAGGAAATTCTTATTAGTGTATGACTAAAAAGTCCAGTTCATTGTCATCACGTTAATAAGATTAAACTTTGTAGAAAATATAACACAAAATATAAGACAGAAAATGAAAATGTGTCTATGAAGCATACAGTATGGAATACTGACTGAGGACAGAGGATAAACTAGGAAATAGTTCACCTATAAAATGTTTTCTTTGCATTGCTGAAGAGACATTCCTTAGGTTGAAAGAAGACAGGTGAACATGATCTAATCTCATTGCAAACATGCTAAGAATAGATGTCCTAAAAAAAAACTAATGGTATTTAGTAGGAGGAAAATACTTACCTTCAAAATGCTTTAGTAGACGATACCTTGTTTAGGGTTGCCTTTGGTAATTAAATCAAGAATCTGTGATTAATGAGGCATGCTGTCTGGAAAATATCATGTAAGTTATATGAGTATAAAATGGAGATGCTTCATAACCTAAATACACCATGTTTTATAAAGCAAGTGACTGCCCTTCTTACTTAGACCTATTCTTTAGATGTGGGCTTGAGATGCACCAAGTAGGGATCTGGGAAGCCACACTAAATACCCTGCACCTCTCCCTCCTTCCTATTTTTCCATAGATTGTATGTGTCCTTGAAACCATTAGTAAAGCTTACTGCTGGGCAATAATCTCTGATTTATGTGAGTCTGATCTGACAATTCTCTATCATTTGTCTTAGCTTGGAAGGAAAGGACAATCATTTTTCATTTCTTAATCAGTGACATCACAATGCTGTTCTCACAGATTCCACTTGTATTGATTCAAATGTGCCTACGAAACTTCCATCTTCAACACATAGGTCCAGTAAAAAAAAAAAACCACAAGAAAACAATTCTCCTTAGGAATTTTGCTGTGCTAAAACTAACGTTCATGGAATTAATCCAAAATGTTTCCATTCCTTAAGGAACAAACAGTTTAAGAAAAAATAGTCAAAGTTGAACAGTGAGGCTGTTTTCGAAACAGTAAAGGAAACTAAAATAAATATGTAATTAGGAAGCATGTTATATAATTAATATTCTATGTGGTATCAGCATAAAACAGACTGCCTGCAGTGGATTCTTCACACCAACTTCAGTGTAACCTCAGTGTTTATAGAAGCTACACATTTCCTCATTTTTATTGGAAAACAAAGTTCATACTTAGTAATATATCATTCTTCCTTAAAAAACCTAATGAGACAGTAATTGACATATACATACATTACATAACTTTGATTAAATTATTACAGAGTGAATTTGACTATCATTCTGTTAAATTTTTCTCTGTTATACTTCAAGAATATTTTTTAAAATAAAACTTATGCACCTAGTGCACTGCAAGTGTGCTCATAAAGCATTTTCTCCTAGACTTTTCCATGGATACTTCCTTAAAGAATTTATTATTACACAATAAGAAGAGCCCTGGGCTTCCCTGGTGGCGCAGTGGTTGAGAGCCCGCCTGCCGATGCAGGGGACATGGGTTCGTGCCCCGGTCCGGGAAGATCCCACATGCCGCAGAACGGCTGGGCCCGTGAGCCATGGCCGCTGAGGCTGCGCGTCCGGAGCCCGTGCTCCGCAACGGGAGAGGCCACAACAGTGAGAGGCCCGCATACGGCAAAAAAAAAAAAGAGCCCTTATCCCTGTCTTCTATTTATACTTTGTCTCTAAGTAGTTCACCTATTCAGATGTCTACATACAAATTTTTTGTGAATGATACCACATGTGACATCTCCATGCTAATTTTTCCACTGTCTTTTCAAATCTAACATTTAAATGCCTGCCTTTCATACACATCAGTTTGTCAAATAAGCCATTTAAAACTTTATATAGTCCCAAAAGAATTCTCTAAGTCATCCACTGCTCATCCCCTCACCTTGCCTTTTCCAGTAGACTCCATTGTGGCCAGTAGTGCTACCCATCGTTCAACTGATCACATCAAAAGTATTTCCTCTCTTTTTCTCATCCCCTTTATCCAGTCTATCTGCAAGTAGTCCTATCATCACACTTTTTCTGTTAACATCTTAGTTCCAGCCACCACTGTTGATGGCCTATAAGTAATCAGTGGACTCCTAATCAGTCTCCCTGAATCTGTCACTTTTAGAAACCATGTTCCACACAACAACCAGACTGATTCTTTCCAAAATAGGATCAATTTATGTAAAAGTCGCTTGGTTAAAACACATCCATGGCTTTTTATCTTTTCATTGTGCTAAATCACACACATACACACACACACACACATACATGCACACACAAAGGTGAAAGCTTACCATGGCTTCCAAGAACCCACATGGCCTTGACTCCTTTTACCTCTCCAAATTTATCTAGGCATTTTTTTCCTCCTTGCTCACTAAACTATAACCGTATTAGCTTGCTTTATTCACCATGGATCTCTATATAATTGAGCACAACCCCTTCAATTGAGAGTGACAGATGAATTACTGTGTCCAAGGTCATGCTAGCATTTTATTGCAGAAACGTATTTAAACCAAGATTTCCTGACTCCTCATCATTGTTCACGCCTTTTTATAAATATGTAAATTCCAATTAACAACAACACTTTCCACAGCTTCCTTCATTTCTGATTAATTATCAATGAACATTAATTCTCTACCTAACTAGATTTCTAGAAATTTAGAGCGTTTTCTTTTTGGTAACTACCCAATTTTTCCTATTCTTGAAAAACTAAATCACCGCTCTTTGCATCTTAAAAACCCACCTCCTGGGGCTTCCCTGGTGGCGCAGTGGTTGGGAGTCCACCTGCCGATGCAGGGAACAAGGGTTCGTGCCCCGGTCCGGGAGGATCCCATGTGCCGCGGAGCAGCTGGGCCCGTGAGCCATGGCCGCTGGGCCTGCGCGTCCGGAGCCTGTGCTCCGCAACGGGAGAGGCCACAGCAGTGAGAGGCCCGCGTACCGCAAAAACAAAAAACAAACAAACAAAAAAAACCCACCTCCTGAGGTGAAGGTAGAAAAATACAATGATAATTTAGAAAAAAATGACAGTTTTCAAATTATAATAACTTTGACAAAGCTTCATAAAATCAAATGCTGACTGTTACGTATGTCATCATAAACTTCAATTTAAATAACAACTTAAAATGGGCTGTTAGAATATTATCATAACAAGCTGTTAAACAGTCACTGTAAGCTAAAACCAAACATCACTAGTCTATCATTCCACAATTATTCTGTTCCTTTTTAGCTGTTGGCTCTCTCTCTACACACATTAGCTTCCACTATCTGGAATGTCTTCTCCCCACTTCCCTGAAGCGTTAACTTCTGACTGTTCTTCAAGGCTCAGGTTAAATGTTACACTATTGAGAAGCCCATAGTTATACCCTGTATTCATTTTCTGTTGCTGCTGTAACAATTTACCACAATCTTAATGGCCTAAAGTGACACAAATTAACTATCTTCCAGTCCTTACAGTTTTCTAGGTCAGAAGTCTGACAGGTCTAACTAGGCTAAAATCAAGATTTCATCAGGGGTGCTTTCCTTTCTGGAAGCTCTAAGGGAGAATCCACTTTCTTGCCTTTTTAAGTTTCTAAGGACTGCCTGATTCCTTGGCTCGTAAACCCCTTCCTCCACCTTCAAAACCAGCAATAGCAAGTCAAATGATTTTCATATGGTATCTCTCTGAACTTTCTTTTGTGGTTACATCTCTCTCTCTCTCTCTTTGTCTCTCCCTCTCCCTCTGGCCATCAGAGGGATTAGCTGATTAGCAACCTCCATTTTCTTTTGCCATATAATGTACCAAAGTCACAGATTCTGGGTATTAGAATATAGGCATATTTGGGACCATCATTCTGCTTATCATATATTTTCAGGTACAGTTTCTTACACTAATTGTTCTACAGTTAGCAGATATACTAGTTATATACCATACACTAAGCTAAACTGAGCATCAGTATAATGTAGTGGTTTAAAGTATGTTTCTTAGAGGCAGACTGACTGGATCCAAATCCTAGGTCTGCAAATTGATATTATGTGACCTGAACAAGTGATTTAACCTTTTTGTATCTCCATAAAATCATCCTAACAATAGCAGCCATTGTTAGAATTGAGGAATAAATTCGTTAAAATATATAAAAAACTTAGAAAAATTCCTAGACCATGGTTAGTGCTCAATGAACATTAGACATAATCATTAGCATAATTCAATGAAGTTGTCCTTCCATGTGCTTTTTTCACTTATCTGAAGACATTTAATTACGTTTCTATCCTTAGTACTTAGCTTTTAATATTTCCTTAAAATATTATAGTGGGATTAATTGAATAATTTCTGTACATCTGATTTTTATATTTCATTAACTTGTTCCTTCAAAATATCCATTTATTTAGTTAAATTTTAATATTGCATTATTTATATTTAGTGGATTTTTAATATCACATATCAAATATTAAATAAACGTCTCTTTGAAATTTATAATCAGGTTTGGTGCTGGCAAATTTGATGCACAACAATAGGCATGCTGCAGATTCCATGCTATACAATTTTATGCTTTCTTTAAATTAATGAATACATTCTGGCACTTCTCTTATTTTAAACAAATTACCGTTATTTTATATGTGAATTCTATTTAAAGCTTACCTCAAAGTCATTGAGACTTCTAATTTAAAAAGACAGATCAAGGAAACATTTAGTTTTCTGTTCTTTCTCACAAGCCAAATGAAATATGAAAAAAATACTCAAGTGAATGAATTTAGAATAATGTTGAGAACAAGGACGAATACAGTAATTAATTCTAGCCAATTCCTGGAGTGGAGCAAATGGGTGGGAGGATTTACTAATACGTGATTCTGAGAAAAGAGACACAAAACTTAGAGAGCAACAACGAAGAATACTCTAGAGAGCAATGGAGAAGTTTGTTTTGTTTATTTTTTACATACTAAATCCTGAGATTAACAGAAAAGGAAAGTGAAAATGAGAAGAAAGATGAACATTGAAGAAGTTAATCCAAGAATGGTTTAAGCAATTGCATCACTGGTTGATTGAGTTTTGTTACCCTTTTTCCCTAACCAACATGGGGGAAAGAGGCAGTTTACCTTCAGATTGAAACAGGAGATCTAAACAAGAGATTGAAACAAGGCTCTCTAAAAAATCAGAAATCTTTCTTACACTAGTCTCCCTTGTTTATTTAAGGAAAGAATGTCCTCCTTGTTTGCCTGCGTGATTCCCATATGTGCCTCCTGAGATAAAGTCTGTTATTCTGTAGCGATCTCTCATATGCACAAAGGGAAAGGTCACCTACAAATTATGGAATAGGGGGTATAATAATAGACATAGATATGAACAGACAAAAATGCTTATGATTGGTTTGAAGAAAACTGGTGACTTGAAGGTAAGTAAATTAAAATTAAAAAACTGCACCCAGAAGATAGTGCATCAGTACAGTGAAGACAAATTTACTTTAAAAAAATTCTAAATTGTATGTTTTTTATATCCAGGAAGAACATAATTCACCCTAGTAAAATATTTCACTCTAAAAGAAGGGCAGTTAGAAATCCAGAAGGAATCTATGTAATAAGAACCTATGCAAAAATATTAATAAGAGTGACTGGTCAAAAGTAAGGATAAAAATAACATGGTGTCAAAAATTAAGATAGATCAATGACCTAAGTTTAAGAGCTAAAAAATATAAAACTCTTAGAAGAAAACATAAAGGTAAATCTCTATGACCTTGGATTTGGCAGTGGATTCCTACATATGACACCAAACTTACAAGCAACAAAAGAAGACTTAGATAAATTGGATGTCATAGAAATAACAAAAACAAACAAACAAAAACTTGTGCATCAAAAGACACTATCAGGAAAGTAAAAAAGTAACCTACATAATGGGAGGAAATATTTTCAAAACACATATCTGATAAGTGTCCAGTATCTAGAATACATAAAGAATTCTTACAACTTAACACCAAAAGACAATACAATTAAAAAATGGTTAAAGGACTTGAATAGTTTTTTCCCAAAGATGATACACAAAAGATCAATAAAACATGAAAAGGTTTTTGTAACATCAATAAGTGAAAAATATAATTATCATATGCCCCAGCATTTTCACTCCTAATTGTATACCCTCCAAAATTAAAAACATGTATTGAAACAAATACTTGTACCTGAATGTTCATAGAAGCACTATTCACAATAGCAAAAAAGTGGAACCAGAGATCCATTACTGGATGAATGGATAAACAAAATGTGGTGTATTCATATAATGAATATTACTCAACTATAAAAAGAAACAAAGGACAGATATGTGCTACAGTGTGTATGAACATTAGAAATATTATGCTAAGTTAAAGAAGCTAGAAATAAAAGATGATATTTTATAGATTCCATTTATATGAAATATCCAAAATATCCAAAATATCCAAGATAGAAAAAAGGTTAGTAGTTGACAGGGCTGGAGGTAGGGGGACTGGGTATGATTGCTTAGTGAATATAGGGTTTATATGAGGGGTGATAAAATGTTTTGGAACTAGGAGTGATGGTTGCACACTGAACATGTATGAAATGCCATTGAATTATATACTTCAAAATGATTAATTTTATATTAGTAATATTTCCTTAAAAGTTTAAAAAATTCCAGAAAGTTTAAAAAAAGTTTTAAAAAATAAAGTGATGAAACATAAGAATTTGGATCCTTTTGCTTTTGAATTTCTTTCTCTCCTGTTATCATGAAGTTTTACAACACTACATAAAGAGAAGGCATCCTAGATGCTTCCAATGAGGAGATCATCAGCCCAGGAATATTCTTATGAACAGCTTTGGACATTAAAAGACAAAGGAGTGATCAATGCTACTCATGTTCATGTTGAAGTAATTTTGAAAATTCTATACTCAGTAAAGTTATTAGTTAAACGTGAGAGTAAAATCAAGACAGTTCATTCATGGACACAGTTTACCTTCCATATGCCATTATCAAACAACTGAAGAGTTTAGACATCACATTAGACTTTCCAATTAATCATATTGTTATGGCACTGGAGGTTTCCTGTTGAGAATGGTATTCATACATTTTGTCAACATAAAAAAGACTAATCAGCTACCACAAAAAAATAAATTCTCTGTAAAGTATCAATAGTTCAATTAAGAGACAAACTAAAGAGTAGCATGATTTTAATGACTAGTAGATATTGAGGAGAAAATTCATATGATCTTGAAGCTTTGCGTATTTTCATTTGTCATTTAATTTTCAAACATACATTATAGCTCCCAGTTGTAAACTGGTGTATCATTTGGCATATTCTGACCTTTTGAAATTTTAGATAGAACTGCACTAACCTCTTTTAATGTCCTACTAAAATGCAGAGTCCTCTCCATCTAGCTGAACATCCCATTTATAATATTTTTAAGTAAATAAAATGAAAAAAAAATTAATTGACAATTTCTATCCAAGCCAATCAATGAACCAACCAACATAACTACTAATGGATCCGTACATAATTTTAATTTTGTTGTAGGAGATTTTATTTATTACATGAAAGCCCTAGCACAGCGTCACCTTGACCACTATACAGAAATTTAGCACTATGTGTTCATTATCTTAGAGCCTTTTCTGCTGTCAAATGCATGGTGTTATTACTTTTATTGACCTTTCATCAAAGCAGTTAGCCTCCTGTCGCCAGTAGTCTCCTTACCTCTGTCCTCTTCTGCTGTACTACCCACCAATAGGAGCAAAAAGCCCTAGACTTTCTCATTTTACTATATTTTGTGTTGGGTTTGATTTTGCTCTAAAGATCTCACTCTCTAATCTGTTTAACAATTTTTTTCTAAATAAGAATTATTTTCTTAATATAAATAACCTTCCTAAAAACTAAGACATTACATTTTCCTACAAAAAAAATCTATTCTCTTTCAACAAGTTAATCTGCAGTGATTTCATGAGGATATAAAAGTTAAAAAACTACCCATGTTACTATTATTTGCAAATATAGTTACTATGATACATGTGAGTACTGAATAATAATTGATCAGAACTCACTAAATCATATTAGAATTGATCATTTAGAACTGGTAATTATATAATCTTCAATCTACAGCATTTAGACTTTTTTCCTTTTAAAGGAATAGTGCTTCTTTTGTCTAGAGGAAAATGTAGAGCATAAAACAGTACCCAAATAATTTACATTCCTTTGTAGGATAGCAGCTAATCGAGCTTCTGGCTCCAGTCCACTTTGGGGTGCTCCCTGCTAGACTACTTTTAAATCTATTTTGGATAAGCCATTTAGGTCTTAGACTCCCTCAAAATATATAGAGAAAATAAGGCTAAGTACAAAGAATGTCAGTTCTATCTTTCCTTGTTTGTGGTGACAGCAACTGTTCATTGCTGACATTTGAGCCCAACAAGAGCATTGCAGATTAATACTTTATAGCTTGCTACAGAGATGTGAAATGAGTACCAAGTCAATCATCAATCAATCAATAGCCACCATTAGCCTTCTTCTAAAAGTTCCTGGAATAGAAAAACCCAGGAGCTTTTACTTCATTATTGTAGATATTATTCTAGAGTGATGGACACAAATGCAAGTTGACCTTAACCATTTATCATATGAACATTAGTGCAGATTGGTAATTATTCCTTTTTAAAATAATACAGTATTTCACTGGACATTGTGAAGTGTTCCCCAGAGATCGCTGGAATATATGTATATGTATATATATGTATGTGTATATATATATATATATGTATATATATGTGTATATATATATATATATATATATATAAAATCAGGCACTTTTTTAGGCGTTAGGAATATAACAATGAAATACATGAGTGAAAATGCCTGCTGAATGGAGTTTACATTCTATAGAGAGAAATGGTGAAACAGTGAAAGGTACTCACACTATCTTTTTGAAATTACACCCAGCCGTTTAAACCTCTATTTGTTATTTCTTATAGTCTTCTTTTACTTTTTCATTAGATGCAAATTATAGACCCTACTGTGTACCAGCAACTATGCAATACATTGTATCTGCAGAGGTAAAAAACATAAACATTAATTTAATGGATTTACATTTTAGTGGAATGCAAAACATCCAAACAAAGGAAATATAAAATGGTGTTATTAAAGTATATATAGAAATATGTTCAGAGAAGAGGAAACCCAGGGAAGATTTGAGGGTAACTTTTCTGGAATTGGTGATATATGAGGTAAATTTTGAAAGATGAATAGGTGTTATATCCAGTTGATGGGAAACAAAAGAGGTGAGAGATGGTTCAGGACACTTAAAAAAGAACAAACCATTTATAAAATGCTGGAGGTATAAGAAGCATAATCCAATCTAAAGACAATAATGATTTTGGTATGATTAGGCAGTCTAACCTTTGGTAGAGGAAGAGCCTAGTATTTAAAGAGAATGATGGGGCCAAGTCTGGACAGGATCTCATGCCAGGCAAAGTTGAATTTAAGTGTTAGTACTTTTCCTTACTATGAAAGCAATATGTGACAATGATAAAGAATTAAGATATCCTACAAACTGTATATAAAGATCCCATCTGTCTTACCTCATTGACCTGAAATACAGTCTAATATATCAGAGGTATAAATATGCAATATTAACTGGTGTTGTCTGTCCTCCTAAAATTTGGTGTCCTGTACTTTTGTTTTTGTTTTTCTTTTTTTTTTACTAAATAATTTTCCTCGGAGAGCTTCTCATATCATTTTAAGTAGTTTCCTATACTCATTTTTCTCTGTGAAGGTATTGTTCATTCTTATTTAAGCAATTTTCAGTGAATGGATGTTTAAATCGTTTTTGTTGTTGTTGGTTATAATATAGAGTGATATATTGAATAATAAATACTCACATACATATAGCTTCAAATATTTCTGAGCTTGTATCTAATGGGTACACTTCTGGTGGGAAAGTCACAGTATCAACTATTAACTATTATTTTATCTTTTGTCATTTTTGGATACTTGTAGCTAAAATACACTTCAAAATCCCTTGCCAAGTCTCAAACTTTTTCATTTTTACAAGGCTCATTGGAAAAGAACTACATTTAATAATTGTTTGGATATTATTTTTGTTATTGTGAGTGAAGTAGAGAATCTGTTCTTATGTAAATCGGCCAGAAAAAGATTTTCGGAATGATTATCATTTTAAATTCTGGAAATAACATTGTGATAAATTAGAGCATGGAAGTAAGCAAAAGCAGAGATTCCAATTAAGTGGGTTGTTAAAATAAATTTAGCTTTTTCCCTTGGGTGTATGTTCCTGATCCCCATGACACTGGGCTATAAGATTTTTGTAAACATTCATTGTAAACCTTAGATGTCATATAGCATAGTGCCTAGAACTAACAATACATAGTTGTAGCATTTAATTATACTGTATTAATACTTTAAAATTCAAAATTTCCTTTGCCTGATATATATGCTTATTATTTCTTTTAATTCCCTTTTTCTTGTTTTATTGCTAACTGACCTCAACAATTCTATATTTTATTTTTCTTCTACTGATGGGTGGGTTAAAAATTTATATATATATATATATATATATATATATATATATATATCTCTTTCAAGGTAAGTCATGGGTCTAAAACTTTCTTCATAACAAAACCAATTTTAAGTTCTTGAGCATTTTTAATGACACTTTGAATTTTTAAATTAAAATGAATGTTTAAAATATAGTAGTAAATCCTGAATTCTAATATTTTGAGAGATGTCAGGTTTTTGTTTTTATGGAAATGTCACAAAATTAAATAGTCATTGACTTTTTCTTTATACATATAATTGAAATTATATAGTTACTGACCTTAAATTACTCTTCTGTGTAATCAGTTAAACTTTTTCAAGTAGCTAGGTGAGTGACCATAAGGCACATTATTTTACGGTAAATAATCTTTATAGATTTATTTATAGTTTTTCTAACAAATTACCTAACCTTAGAAATATATGAGAAAAAGCAAACTCACTATATCAATATATATACATATACATGATGTACGTGGCTCCACATGTCATATAAATAATCTTCCCAACATTGTGTTGCTTGGATATTTATGACCAAGCTTCACTTTTCAAGTTATGTCATATTTACTTGGCTAGTTAGCTAAAATAAACATAGAAAATAACTAAGTCATTACAATCCAGAGAAGTATGACAGAATAATTGAGTATACCTTGAAGGTTTTTCATTAGTAATCTTCATTTCTCTGCCTTCACTGAATTTTTCCATATATTTACATAGACTACATCTTATTTATTTGAGAACAAACTCACTTTGCAAATTTGACCTTGTCTTGTATACTAGTATACATATAAATAAGATGATATTTCTCATAAATGTTGCAAGTGCTACAGTAATTCAGATGTCTACTGTGAATACAGTAAGAACAGTCCTGGGATCTTCACATATAATTCAAATTGAATACCAACATAAACTTTCATTTCCTCTAACTTTTCTGATCCATAGTGAGGAAAAGAATGTTAGCAGTAAAAAGTTCAAAAAGGCTTCTGACACAGAAGAGGCCATTCTTATCACAATTCACACATTTCAGCTACCTTTTATTCTATGAAATTCCTTGTAACATAAATGCCAACTCTGCTTCTTTTCAGCTTTATGCAAAGCTAAAAAAGGGAGCTTCTATTTCTAGCTTTGACCAAAAGTCAGAAAAGACAATGTGTACTGTATGATTCCAGCATTGTTCACCATAAAAATGGTCAAGATGAAGCACATATTACAAGGAGTGAAATGACATGAGAGAAAATTAGGATTCATTTATCAGTCATATTATATCTCATAGAATAGAAATGAAGGTTATAGCCTTCAACACTTCATTTTAAAAAGTCAATTTTTATACTCTGGGGAGTGCTAACTTCGGTAGTGTATTATCACTCTCACTATTTTATTCCAACTTTAGAGAAATAACTGTTTAGTAGGAACAACTTTAAATAGTATTATCCATTATGATCTCAATGCACAAAATTCATTAAATATAAAAACCTGCAAGTCAAAAAGAAGGGAGTTTAGAGTGAATCATTATCATGCATCATAATATTTGTATATGTTGCTAAAATCAACTACATGGTTGAAATGTACTTTAACAACAGTATTTGTCTTAGAATATTTGCTTGCAAAGTTTAATCTCCTTACAAAGAAAGCTGTTCTTCTTGCTCTGATGTGTGTGTGTGCATATGCCTGCACTGTACTAGGGGCATTGAATTTGAAAAGGACTTTGTTTTTATTCACAGCATGCATACAACTGCATACACACACACACAGATACAACTGTGTGATAAGAACATTTAAAAACCCTATAAAATATACAGTGACATCACAGAGAAAACAACAACTGCTAACTGGCAGATGGATAAATGAATCATAAAGAGTGATATTAAATGTAGACCTTTTAAATTGAACAAGATTTAATAGTCAGAGAATTGATTGGAGACGATAAATAAACTGTGAAGAGATGGGGGTTAAAGGGCACTTTAAACATAGTGTGATTATGCTGTGAATAATAGTGAATATTCAACTGTTAACAGTTTTAAAAGAATTGTAATCTCGTTCAGATTTGACAGAGAAATCAAAGCTATAAAGACAAGCAAAAGCTAAAAGAATTCAGCCCCAACAAACGAGCTGTACAACAAATGCTAAAGCAACTTTTCTAGGTAGTATACACAAGAGAAGGAAAGATCTACAAAAATAAACCCAAAACAATTAAGAAAATGGTAATAGGAACATACATATTGATAATTACCTTAAATGTGAATGAATTAAATGTTCCAACCAAAAGACACAGGCTCACTAAATGGATACAAAACCAAGACCCATATATATGCTGTCTACAATAGACCCACTTCAGACCTAGGGAGGCACACAGACTGAAAGTGAGGGGATGGAAAAAAATATCCCATGCAAATGGAAATCAAAAGAAAGCTGGAGTAGCAATACTCATATCAGATAAAACAGACTTTAAATAAAGAATGTTACAAGGGACAAGGAAGAACACTACATAATTATCAAGGGATCGATCCAAGAAGAAGATATAACAATTATAAATACATATACACCCAACATAGGAACACCTCAATACATAAGGCAAATGCTAACAGCTATAAAAGAGAAAATCAACAGTAACACAATAACAGTGGGGTACTTTAACACCTCACTTACACCAATGGACAGATCATCCAGACAGAAAATTAATAAACACAAGCTTTAAATGACACAATAGACCAGATAGATTGAATTGATATTTATAGGACATTCCATCTGAAAACAGCAGATTACACTTTGTTCACAAGTGCACATGGAATATTCTCCAGGATAGATCACATCTTGGGTCACAAATTAAGCCTCTGTAAATTTAAGAAAACTGAAATGATATCAAGCATCTTTTCCGACCACAGTCCCATGAGATTAGAAATCAATTACAGGGAAAAAAATGTAAAAAACACAAACACATGGAGGCTAAATAATACATTACTAAATAATCAAGACATCACTGAAGAAATCAAAGAGGAAATCAAAAAATACCTAGGGACAAATGACAATGAAAACATGATGATACAAAACCTATGGGATGCAGCAAAAGCAGTTCTAATAGGGAAGTTTATAGCAATACAATCCTACCTCAAGAAACAAGAAACATCTCAAATAAACTATCTAACCTTACACCTAAAGGAACTAGAGAAAGAAGAACAAACAAAACCCAAAGTTAGTAGAAGGAAAGAAATCATAAAGATCAGAGCAGAAATAACTGAAATAGAAACAAACAATAGCAAAGATCAATAAAACTAAAAGCTGGTTCTTTGAGAAGATAAAAAAGATTGATAAACAATTAGGCAGACTCATCAAGAAAAAGAGGAAGAGGACTCAAATCAATAAAATTAGAAATGAAAAATGAAAAGTTACAGTGGACACTGCAGAAATACAAAGTATCATAAGAGACTACTACAAGCAACTCTATGCCAATAAATTGGACAACCTAGAAGAAATGGACAAATTCTTAGAAAGGTATAACTTTCCAAGACTGAACCAGGAAGAAAGAAAATATGAACAGACAAATCACAAGTAATGAAATTGAAACTGTGATTAAAAATCTTCCAGCAAACAAAAGTCCAGAACCTGATGGCTTCACAGGTGAATTCTATCAAACATTTAGAGAAGAGCTAACACCCATCCTTCTTAAACTCTTCCAAAAAATTGCAGGGGAAGGAAAACTCCCAAACTCATTCCACGAGGCCACCATCACCCTGATACCAAAACCAGACATAGATATTACAAAAAAAGAAAATTACAGACCAATATCACTGAAAAACATAGATGCAAAAATTCTGAACAAAATACTAACAAGCAGAATCCAACATAAAAGGATCATACACCATGATCAAGTGGGATTTATCCCAGGGATGCAAGGATTCTTCAACATATGCAAATCAATCAATGTGATACACCATATTAACAAATTGAAGAATAAAAACCATATGATCATCTTAATAGACGCAGAAAAAGCCTTTGAAAAAAATTAGCACCCACTTATGATAAAAACTCTCCAGAAAGTGGGCATAGAGGGACCATACCTCAACATAATAAAGGCCATATAGGACAAACCCACAGCAAACATCATTCTCAGTGGTGAAAAACTGAAAGCATTCCTCTAAGATCAGGAATAAGACAAAGATGACTGCTCTCGCCACTATTTTTCAACATAGTTTTGGAAATCCTAGCCACGGCAATCAGAGAAGAAAAAGAAATGAAATGAGTACAAATTGGAAAAGAAGTAAAACTGTCATTGTTTGCAGATGACATGATACTATACATACATAATCCTAAAGATGCCACCAGAAAACTACTAGAGCTAATCAGTGAATTTGGTAAAGTTGCAGGATACAAAATTAATGCACAGAAATCTCTTGCATTCCTATACACTAACAACAAAATATCAGAAAGAGAAATTAAGGGAACAATCCCATTCACTACTGCAACAAAAAGAATAAAATACCTAGGAATAAAACTACCTATGGAGGTAAAAGACCTGTACTCAGAAAACTATAAGACACTGATGAAAGAAATCAAAGGTAACACAACAGATGGAGGGATATACCATGTTTTTGGATTGGAAGACTCATTACTGTCAAAATGACTATACTATCCAAAGCAATCTACAGGTTAAATGCAACCCCTATCAAATTACCAGTAGCATTTTTTACAGAGGTAGGACAAAAACTCTTAAAATTTGTATGAGACACAAAAGACCGCAAATAGCCAAAGCAAAATTGAGGGAAAAAAACAGAGCTGGAAGAATCAGACTCCCTGACTTCAGACTATAGTACAAAGCTACAGTAATCAAGACAATATGGTGCTGGCACAAACACAGAAATATAGATCAATGGAACAGGATAGGAAGTCCAGAGATAAACCCATGCACCTATTGTCAACTAATCTATGACAAAGGAGGCAAGGATATACAATGGAGAAAATACAGTCTCTTCAGTAAGTGGTGCTGGGAAAACTGGACAGCTACATGTAAAAAATGAAACTAGAACACTCCCTAACACTGTATACAAATATAAACTCAAAATGAATTAAAGACCTAAATGTAAGACCAGACACTGTAAAACTCTTAGAGGAAAACATAGGAAGAACACTCTTTGTCATAAATCACAGTAAGATCCTTTTTGACCCACCTCCTAGAGAAATGGAAATAAAAACAGAAATAAACAAATGGGACCTAATGAAACTTAAAAGCTTTTGCACAGAAAAGGAAGCCATTAAAAAGACGAAAAGACAGCCCTCAGAATGGGAGAAAATATTTGCAAATGAAGCAACTGACAAAGGGTTAATCTCCAAAATATACAAGCAGCTCATGCAGCTCAATATCAAAAAACAAACAACCCAATCCGAAAATGGGCCGAAGACCTAAATAGACGTTTCTCCAAAGAAGATATACAGATTGCCAACAAACACATGAAAGGATGCTCAACATCACGAATCATTAGAGAAAGGCAAATCAAAACTACAATGAGGTATCACCTCACACCAGTCAGAATGGCCATCGTCAGAAAATCTAGAAACAATAAATGCTAGAGAGGGTGTGGAGAAAAGAGAACTCTCTTGCACTGTTAGTGGGAATGTAAGTTGATACAGCCACCATGGAGAACAGTATGGAGACTTCTTAAAAAACTAAAAATATTACTACCATATGACCCAGCAATCCCACTACTGGGCATATACCCTGAGAAGACCATAATTCAAAAAGAGTCATGTCACACAATGTTCATTGCAGCTCTGTTTACAATAGCCAGAACATGGAAGCAACCTATGTGTCCATCAACAGATGAATGGATAAAGAAGATGTGTTACATATATACAATGGAATATTACTCAGCCATAAAAAGAAATGAAATTGAGTTATTTGTAGTTTGGTGGATGGACCTAGAGTCTGCCATACAGAGTGAAGTAAGTCAGAAAGGGAAAAACAAATACCGTATGCTAATACATATATATGGAATCTTAAAAAAAAAAAAAAAGTTTCTGATGTACCTAGTGGCAGAACAGGAATAAAGACACAGACGTAGAGAATGGTCTTGAGGACATGGGGAGGGGGAAGGGTAAGCTGGGATGAAGTGAGAGAGTAGCTTTGACATATATACACTACCAAATGTAAAACAGATGGCTAGTGGGAAGCAGCTACATAGCACAGGGCGATCAACTCGTTGCTTTGTGACCACCCAGAGGGGTGGGATAGGGAGGGTGGGAGGGAGATGCAAGAGGGAGGGGATATGGAGATATATGTATACATATAGCTGATTCACTTTGTTATACAGCAGACGCTAACACAACATTGTAAAGCAATTATACTACAATAAAGATGTTAAAAAAATTTTTAAGTTAAAAAAAGTTTATATTTTTATCATTGAAGTGATACCTAATAATGAGATGGGGCTTTAAAATTAGTTACTCGATGTGCTTTCCATATTAGTTCTCTACTATGACTTCAGTTAATGGCCTAAGAAGTTGGAAAACCTAAGTTACTAAGTTCAGTGTAGCCTGTGGAAAGTCCTGCTAGATATCTGATTACATAATTATATCACTTGCTTTTGTACTTTAGCTTGCAGTCACCTTTATAGCCTCTTTTTTTGTTTGTATTCTTTACTTCAAAGTTTCCTTGAAGATTAGCAGTGCAAATCATATTAACTATTGATATACATTTGAGACTGAGTTTAAATTCATCACAAACATATAACTGTAAAACAATATCCAATTTCAACTCCTTCCATGACCAAGGCATTTCAAGTAATTCTAACAACAAAACCAACAGCAAGAAGTTTCACTGATTTGAGTGTGTGTCTCTCTAACGTAATATATCTTCAGAAACGTGTCAATAAATATTTCTTTGTATGGACTTTCATTTTTGTACTGTGATTTCATTCTCTGCTTTAATATCATGAATGAATTTAAGGTTAAAACAGTGTTTATAATGCATCTTTACTTTTTAAATCTCATTACAAATTAACAAAGTAACATGTATTGCTTATAATATTTAATGTGGCTCAATTTTACCAACTTATTTTGCATAATATATTTTAAGACAATTTTTCCCTCTTCTGCTCCATTTTGTTAAAATCGTCTTGATGTTAAAGAAAGGCCATCTTGAATGAGCAAAATAATGATTTTTGTACTTATGAAAATTAATACGTATAACTTCACGATATGTGATATTTCTTTCCTTTTGCAAAACTCCATTAAAGCAGTTTAATGAGTTTGGAAGACATCCGCCTGTTCATTTTCAGTTCTATCTTGTGCTTAATCAGTGCAGTGATTATAATAGTGATGATAACATCACACTCTTGTGTTCAAAAACCTAGATTACTTTCAACATTGAATTGAGTGCTAATAAATGCCAGACACTGAACTAGGGGGAATAATCTATATTTTCAAAGAATAAGCCAGTCTGAATGGATATAATGGAAGTATTTTTATGAAATGCTCTTTATGTTTATTTTATATAACCCTATTATGTACATAGTAGAAGAGTAGATAGTTCAAAAGAGGCAGGCTAACTAGTGACACCTGACTTCTGCCCTCATGCTCTCACTGATGTACTGGTAGATTGAGTGGTGGTGTTCAAAACTGCCCTGGAAAGAAGGGACATCTGTCATTGTTCTCAGTGGGCATTTGAGATAGGAATGGAAAAGCAGAAATGTGACTCTAAAATAGGCTTGCTGGTCCAGACAAGAAGTGAATAGAAAACATTTACAAATGGCCACAGCAAATTTCCATTTGAAGGTCTGAGTTCTTTGTCAGGAAGAAAACAGTGCACCATCATGTTTCTTAACATGCCAGAGAACCTTAAAATACCAAGGATCATATTGTTTAGAGTAACATATCACAGTAAGGAACTAATTCTCACTACCACTTATGATATAAAACACTCTGAAAGTCCTACCTGATATAATAAACCATGAAACAGAAATAATAAGTATACCTTTGGGGAAAAAATAGAGCTTATTTTGACTTAGCACATTTGAAATATTTTTAAATCTTACAATATTGTAATAAGCCTTACTGGTTCATGAAATGTGCATAGTCACATCATGATGTGATTTCTCAAAAGCAGTCTTGACGTTTAGGTTTTTATCCTCACAGGTAATTTCACTGGACAAATACATCCACTGAGAATAATTATGGAAGCATGACCCAAATAAAGGATATACAGACAGACAAAACTGCTTGATGACACGAAACACCAATCAAAAGAGGTGGTGTTGCAAAGCCTATGACCTTGAGTTAAATTTTTGTGGCCTAATATCATTACCAGACTTTTCCTCTAAGGGTACTTTCCTGATACAGTTAGGAACATATAATTAGAGCCCAAGCAGGAAGAAGCAGTATTACTGGGCTGAGGAGACACTGATTGGAGTTTGGGTTTGCCAGGGTAGATAGAAACTGGAGAGCACAATCTTAGGGAGGAGAGGGTCACAGAGAATGGAACCCTCAAGTCTCTGTTAACATCTCCAAGTTGATATCTAAACTTCACATGCACAATATCCAACTCCAAGAAACTTAGTAGAAAATGTCAGCAAGAAGGCTAAGGAGTTGTGAATTTCATCAGCAGGAAACAGAAATTAGAGTTCAATCTTGCCGAGTTATTGTGGGTTTGCAACTACTCCTATAGAGCTCAGAAAGAGACAAGTCCTAGAAGTAATGACAAAACTGAAATGGTTCAGCCACAATATAAAATCTGTATAAATAAAAAGAGTGATAAAACAAAATGGGTGAGATGTTGATAATTGGTAAATCTTGCTGAATGCTGTATAGTTCTTTGTACAATTTGAATGCCCCTCAGAATGTTTGAAATTAATTCTAAATAAAGTTAAAAGAAATACATGGGGATATTGATTATGATGGCATTTAATCTTTAGATTATTTTTTAATCTTCTAATCCCTAAGCATATTGTATTTCTCCATTTGGTCTCCTTTAATGTTTCTAGCATTCATAGTTCAACTAGAATTCATTGAGAGTTCCAGCTTGTTCATATCACATTCACTTGGGATTTTCTGTCATTTTACTCTTGGTCATTCTGGTGTTTGAGTGGTTTAAATCTACATGTCCATGTTGTTTATTAATTTTGTAGAACTGGCCACAAAAATAAAATGATCGTACATTTTAAAATTTGGTGCAAAAAGATCTGCTGGTCTAAGAAGGCCAGTGAATACCAAGCAGGATTAATAAAACACATTTGGTATCAAAGTAAGATACTTGCTAAGACAAACTATTGAGAACTTTAAAAGCAACCAGAGACAAATACTAATTATATACAGAGCAACAATGGTAAGAATAATGACTGACTTATTAAAAGTAATAGAATCCACAATGCAATGTAACAAAAATTTAAAGTGCTGAAAGGAAAAAGTAAATAAAAACTGTCAAATCAGTATATATTTCTATAACCAATTAAAATATTTTTCAAAATTAAAAGTCAAATAATGATATTTTCAGATTAAAAAGAGGTAAGAAAATTTGCTTCCAGCAAATTCACACTACAAGTGATGCTAAAGGAAGTCTTCAGTTTGAAGGGAAATGATAGCATACAGAAATTAAGATCTACATGAAAGAATGAAAAGCATGACTGGAAGTGGTAATCATGTAATATAACATAATTTTTTTTAATTTTTTGCTTTTAAATAAATAATAAAATGCCTAAATAATAAACATTAGCAATGTATGATGCACTTTATAATATATACAGAAGGAAAATATATGACAAAAATAGAATGAAGTCCTACAGGCAAGAGAAATTATATTGTTGAAAGATTACTGTAATAATTGTAAACATGTTATAAACAATTATAAAATATATAATATTAATTCACTTCACAGTATAATAGGTTAAGGATGAATTATAAAGGACATAAATTCAGATATTTAAAAATATGCAATTAACAAAAAAGATGGTAGGAAAGCAGAAACAAAGGTATGAAAATAAATGGGACAAAAGAAAATAAGAAAATGGCAGACTCGAATCCAAGTTTATCAATAATTGCATTTTATATGAATGGTCTTAACATTCCAATTAAATGTTAAATATTATCAGACTGGATAAAAAAGCGTAACTCTGAGCTGTTTATAAGAGCTGCATTTTTACTATAATTACACAGAAAGACTGAAAACAAAAGCATGGAAAAAGATAAACAACAAAAACACAAACATAAGTGAGTTGGCATGGATAAATTTGGATCAGGCAAAGTAAACTTCAAGCAAGTAGTATTATCAAAGATAAAGATGATGTTTCATAATAAACATCAATTAATCAGAAACATAAAAGATAATTGGCCATGCACCTAATACTTGCATAGAAATAAATTAAAAAATCGACAAACGTAAGAAGAGAACTTTTTAAATGGAACTGTTTAATATTCTTCTAACAGTAAGAATTGGACAAAGGAGATACACAAATTGTAATGACAGAGAACTGAAAAATACCGTCATCATCTTTACCTAAGATTGCAGAATACTATACTCTGTAACTAAGCAATGCACATTTTTATCAAGTATTGAGACACATTTACCAAAATAGTTTTTAAAATGAAGTTTTTTTCTAAAACCAATAACACACAATAGCAACAAATCTTGATTGTATTCATAGAGGAAAAATAGAATATACACTGGGGGAGAATGTAATTTTAATTTAAAAAACCTTTTGTTGTTAGAAAGTACTGAGGGAGTTGAAACTTAACAAAATAACAAACATATCACTTCCCACTGTAGGAGAAGAAGGCCTCTTTCCCCTTAGATTTGCCAAGTTACTTATTCATTAACCTTGAACCCTTGTTTTTGCCTCTAATTTTTAGTTTATAGTTCTAACTATGATGATTTATAGCAATCACATCACTAGGAAATTCTGGCTGAGAAACAGAATATTTACTGAGGAAATTCCACTAATTATAAATTTAATAGCATATCTAGAGTGACCACAATTACTTTATGATTCAAATCAGTGTAAAGAAGGCTAGACAATTTTTAGAATAACTTTCTAACACCTTTCCCATGAACACCACCATCATAGCTATAAGACCCTTAACGTGAGTTATTAGGATTTATTGTGGACAAATTACAAAATGTTTGCATGAGGAAAGTTTGAATATTTGTGATTATCTGGTAAAAATGTCTGTGTTCACTGGAACAGGGAAATATGGCAGTTCCTAAATTAATGAATAAACAAACATTATTAATTTAGAGAATGATTCCAGTTTAGGTGAAAGTTTAGGTATTAGGAATTCAGTCCATTGGATAAGAAAAACAATGTGTCATCTTTCCCCTAAATTGAGACTTCTATTGGGTCTTTCTCCTAGCAGGCCAGCAATAATAGCATTTAGCTTATTATAGATAGAGAATTTCCTATCTACAATAAGCTATTTCTATCTCTTTCGAATATAAGGACCAGTTCATCTTATTGACTCCTATTTTTAGGACTCAGCATAGTGTCCCACATTGTAGGTGTTCAGTTTTTCAAGCTAATTGAACAGTAATGCACAGGGCTAACATCCATATTAAAATACAGTGATAAATTTACAAATAAATATCCAACATACAAATATCCTATGTTGTTGAAAGAGAAGTCGTATAAATTTTCTGAAATGCAGTTGACTAATATACATCCAGAACTTTAAACTCATTCATATCTTTGATTCTGCGAAATTCACTTTCAATAATTTATCCTAAATAAAGATAATTTTTTTGAATTTTTGAATTCTATTTTATTTTTTTATACAGCAGGTTCTTATTAGTTATCCATTTTATACATATTAGTGTATATACGTCAACCCCAATCTCCCAATTCATCCTAAAGATAGTTTAAAACACACTAAAAATTATCAGGTACAAAATTTTTATCACAGAGAGATGTGAGTGTGTGTGTATGTGTGTGTGCATGTGCACACGCATGTATAAAACCAGACAGTCTAAATAGAACATTTGGAAATTTTTTTAATGATTATGTATACGACATAATATGACATGGCTAATATTGACATTTTAACAATATCCAAAAACACAACATCGAATGAGAAAGGCAAAATAAAATATTCATAAAAAATAGAAAATCAAGAATGTTAAGAAAATACAACTAGTAAATAAGTAGAAATATGTAAACAATTTACCTTGTCTTGGTGGTATGCTTATAGTTATCTTTGATTTTTTTAATTAATTTTTAATTTTCTAGACCTGTTTTTTTGTAGGTAGCACAAATTCCTTTTATTATAATGATAATAATGATAATTACTACTACTACTAATAATGATGCTTGTGCTTAAATACTTTCCCCTATCGCTCTCCCTGTACCCTCCTGAAGAATCTACTACTTCTATTTCTTTCTTTTTTCTTTTGTTTTCTTCCTTTTTTAACACTGATGAGTATGTAAGGGTGCATTTGATCCTCTGAAAGTTTGGAAGTAGAGGAAGAGAATGTTGGAGTATTAGAAACAGTTCAAAAGCAGCAAAATCGGTAGAAGATATCAGGAAAAGTCACACATATAATTGGGAATCATACTAATAAACATTTTCTACCACATTCTAATATTTTTTGAATGTTTTTTTACTTATATTCCAGAAAAAATATGCTCACTAATATATTTTAAATGAAAATTTTCCTAGAAGTAGTTATAATTCCTAATTCCATCAGAACTTATTTAACTTTTGATTCTAAATACTTGTGGTAGTTATTTTGGAGTGAAATGATTCTAAACTGTATGTGCTGTTTTGAGGTCCTAGAGCAAAATGGGAGGGGCTTGGTTACAATTAGGGCCCTCAAGTATAACAGAAATATAGAAAGGGAATCAACTTTGGTGTAACGTGTCAGGAACAGGAAATATATTTCTTTTAATTTTGCTCTTTCTGTGCTTTATAGTGTCGATCTCTCAGGACCCAGATTAATAAATACTTAGTAAAGATCTAGAGATATCAACTGAATATTAATTTTGAGTAAATATGTCAAATATTTTGAGAAAATAAGAAAAAAACCTTAAATCTAACACTGATTCAAATCCCAAATGTCACAGATTCTAGGAGATAAATTACTAGACCAAGATAATTAAAATTGTGCCATAAATAAGGTTTTGATAGATGATTTCATAACTTTGACAGGAAATTCTAGCTGGGGAGAATGAAGATGGGCTTAATGTAGGAGGATATACTTGATGTAGGACTTAAAGCAGAGAAGAGATGAGATTATGGAAAAGGATGTTAGATACTCTGTGGAAAAGTGCCTGTGAACATGATCACATAGAGGTCAAGTATTTGGAAAAGGACAGCTTTCACCGTTTTAGGAGCCAAGGCTACTTAATTATGGGAATATAGAACATAGGCAGGAATACACAATGATACTGAACTCTGAAATCTACCTAAGTAAATTTAGGTTATTTTTCTATATACATTTTGTCCAAGAGATTGATATCATTCAAGAAACAGTGTATAATATATTTTTGAGAATTAAAAATTAAATAAAGTCAAGTGAAAAGACTATATTTAGTGTGCTGATGCAATGGTGCAGAGATGTGGTATTACAGTACTGGCAGCGAGGGGATTGGCAGTAAGAATGAAATGATAGCACTCTATTGTAAAAGTAGATTTTGTAGAATTCAGTATGAAATAAGCTTTTGTAGACTGTCCTGAGCACCTAGCCTTAATGCTTAATATTTTTCTCATATGTTCTTAGTTTTAAACAATGAAACTGTAAAGAGCGTTTTGGGGTACAGTGTGCCCATAAATCAGAAGCAGCTGGTACATGTACTGCAGCATAAGTAATGACATTCTAAAACCTTTATAAAGATCATTTATTTAGATTCTGAAAAACACTATAATGTGCTATAAAAACTTATTAAATATCCTTCAGGAAATTTCAGACTTTATTTCTATCTCTGTACAAATCATACTGCCATACTCTAAAAGCCTAAGAGAAAATCGCTTATCCAAGAACATCATTTTATATAAGCTTGGGGAAAATATCCATATTTAGTGCACACATCAACATATGAAAGTTCAAGAGAGAGAGTCATCCCACCATTTGATAATCAAATATAAACCAGATTCCTAACGATTTGGCAACTGGTGTTTCTGTTTCCCATCATTTTAGTTAACACCTACACCAGTACTATCCAATTGTAACCAAGAGTTTCATGAATGTTAGAATTCTCTTCCAGTTCAGAATTCTATGATTATACTTTGGATAATTTCAGCTATGGAATAGTAAACGTTTTGGAGTTAAATCTATGAAAAAATGAGAGCTAATTCTGTAAAAAAGATACCTTATTGAATTTAGATGGTGACTATTTATAGGCAGTTCGACAATTGCACTTAGCAAATCAAGTACAAATACATACCTCTGGGACTTCCCTCGTGGTCCAGTGGTTAAGATTCTGTGCTTCCAAAGCAGGGGGCGCGGGTTTGATCCCTGGTCAGGGAACTAAGATCCCACGTGACACGTGCAGTGGCCAAATAATTTTTTAAAAATACATATCTTTTAACTAAAAGTATTGGTCAATTAAGTTGATACTTCAGAATTATTGTATGAATACTGTTTCCTTTAGAATTAATAAATACTATCTCTGTAAATTTATCTCTTCATGTAATAAATATGTTTTAACAACCAGATATTAAAATACTTAAATCTGCTCAGTTCTCAATAATTATAGACATGTGAGCAATCGATTATTAATCCATGATAGCTATGGATTTTTCAAGATCTAGATCTAATGTGTAAAAAATCAATTGCATATGAAGTTTCTCTAACAGAATAGTAGGAGACTTTGCTATGCTTCTTGTTAAATTTAATTCTTCTCTTGAGCCGTATTACTATTCTGCCCAAGTAATTCAGTCACATGTGTCTGTTCAAATTACTGTGAAACTACATGGCAATTGTTATTACTTTGTAATCTTCCTGAGTAAGAACCAAAGGTGTCCCTTATTATAGAAAACAGAATTAGTAAACTTCAGTTTGCATTATTGTGAAAACAAAAATTGCTCTTCATTTCAACACTTCTGACTTTTCTCTCTTATATTGCAAACATCTGAAATGACATAAAATATTCTACAGTATTTCCTTATAAAAAATCCTGATAATTCATCCTCTTGGTCCTTTGGTACACCTTGACACTGAAAGCAAATTTATCATCCCAGATTTGTGCTCCACCCACAGTGAATTTGTACAAGAGAGTTTAACACAGATTCGCATCCCATGCTGTGTGTAAAAACATCTCAGCATGTTTGGGTGTTTCATAGTAGTGGTCTGACTTCATCCCATTAGACTAACATTTGTGTAGATGTGTGCGCGCATATATATTTGTGTTTCTTTTCTCTGGCCATATGTAATCCCACCACCTTGGATTTATCCACGTGCAATTTTAAATTTTTTTACTAGCACTTCCTACCTACAGACCCAACTCCCTCCACAATCCTAGAAAATATCAGAAATTTGGAGTTAAGAAATCTTAATGACATTTTAATTTAACTTTTTTGATAAATTATTCATCAGCAGAGACCAATACGTTTTGGTAACTTTTGGTATATTGCAATTGCATTTTGCTTTGCTTCATATAACACAGTTATTATTTACCCATAACTTTAAATTTCAAAGAAAGTTTTTTTAAATCATTTAGGTGCACACGCATAATATTAAATCATATCTAGCTGATTAATAAGGAATTAAGTCCACAAATTAGTTTTTTTACTTTGAGGCTTACTATGGTTACTGACCTAAACTAACTACCTGAATAAATCACATTCCCCACACTATCCTACCGAAAGAATTTACATGATGCCTTCTGCACATCGCCATTTGTCAAATATTTTAAAATAATCATTAGTGATGTGGAAAGCTGCTGTAAAAAATTACTATCACTTTCAGCTTCTAGACTTATATAAAAATTCTTACCTTGCCTACATATTGTGTGTCTGTACCTGTGTACTCTTCCAACAAGAAGAATTGATTCCACATCCAGCCACGCTTGGTGCGATGTAGCGTTTTACCATCATCTTGTGTCAGACCCACTATCCTTTCACTTGGTAAATCACTGTTAGCTTTTTCTTGAAATGGGATAGCATCAATTGTATGAAACATATAGGTCCAGATGAATAGTGGTAGGCAGTGATAAGTCCTCATTATCTGCGGCTTCAGCAGGAAATCAAATTCAGTGTACTGTCTGTTTCCCCTGAAAAGTAGCGTGAGAAAAATGGTTTATTAGGTTGTGTTTCATTTTCACATAACTTGTAAACTATAAAACTTTTCTGAATGTTATTTAAATGTTATAAATAATATATCATTAATACATTATTTTTCCATGTTACATCAGTGAACTGTCATTAAAAACTCATATATCATACAGATAAGTAGGGAGACATATATAATACAAATAAATTAAATAGGAATTTAACAGCTGACTTTACTACCACTGTATTACAGCATGTAAATGTGAATATATTAGTAATTTAAATATTCATTATTTTGAAAAGATAAGCTCCAAAATACACCAAAGATCATATCAAGTGTTCCTAAAGTCCTCAAGATTAATAAAAGTAGAATATTTATTAATATATACATATATATGAATAAGAACACTGTTTTCTGTTCACAATCTACCAAATTTTGCAAGCTGTTCTCCACCTCTTCCTCTTCTTCTCCTCCTCCTTATTCTTCTCTAATACGTTGAGATGTTGCCTCAAGGCAAATTAAATGATACCAAATATACTTTGGATTGTGTCTAGCATTACCTAGCACCGTACCATGTTGATCCTTTACAATCAATAACATTTTTTCCCAAAAATCAGTTGAGTAAGTCACTCAAATTTATTTGAGACTGAGGAGAACATGCTCTCCTCATGTTCAGGAACATTTTACCTTATAATTAAAAACAACATCACATATATTTCCTAAAATAATAAAAATAACAGAGCACACAAAATTGGTATTGCAAAATTAGATATGAGGTCTTACCTATGGGATAATTGATCCAGAATTTTGAAATAAACAATGTTTTTCTATTGAGATAGTAAGTTGATTCTTCTTGAAGTAAAAATAATTCATTGGGTATTTCAAATTTAATTTTATTTATTAGTAAATTTTTTTAATTAGTAAGGGATTTAATCTAGAAGATGTGAGATATTGCTGCTGATGTTAACGATTTGATAAGCAATAAAAACCCATCTCCAACTAGTGTAGGCAAAAAAAAAAGAATTCATTGGATTATAATATCAAGTTGTGGAAAGGAAAGAATGAAAGGAGTATAGAAGCAACTGGGCATTTCCTGCTTATGAAAACTAGAATTAGGGGCTTGAGTACTTGAGCTCTCTCTCTCTCTCTCTCTTTTCTCTCTGGCTTTGACCTAAGCCTTCTCAACCTGATGAAATATACAAATACATGAAGTTCAGATTTAACATCATCCAATCCAGAAAGCAACTGATAGTCTTTTCTGTCTTGAGTTTAAAAAATTCTGGAAATGGACTCTAATTTACATGGCTAAGGCCAGATGTCCAATGCTGGACCATATATCTGTGGATTCAGTTGCAGTTATCAAGTCATAAAGGTCAAATATAAGCATCTAGCTTGGCTTTATCCCTTATTATCTGAGACTTTTGGATATTTACTCACATCATTATGTTTCAACTACTTCTTGTATAGAAAGAGAATAATCAATACCTGATTCACAAGGTATTGTTATTAATTTTACTTGAACTTTTATCACAAAGTCATAGTTATTTGTAACACAAAGATTTATTTAATTTTTACAGCAGCATATACCTGTGAGAAAACTGAGGTGTGAGGAATTTAATTTGACAAAGATCATACAGGTAGTAAGTGTTGGAGCTAGTTTTTAGATCCACAGCTTTAAACAATATTTTTTACATAAGATAATACATGTAGCTTATAGTACATTAGCATAGTGCTAGCATACAAATTCTCAACATGTTAGTGTTTTCATTAGCAACATCATCATCGCCATTATCAGCCATGTTTGCTTCCAATATAGTCATATATATGTATTAATCTATCACCAACATAACAGAGTAAAGAATGGATGCTTGCTATTGGTACAGAGCTATTAGCTTGTCCAGCTATATGTACCCTAGTTTCCATACCTATTATTAAAAAAAATGTTCTTACTTAACAAAATACACATATGTGGCCACAAATCTCTCATTCGGAATGAGAGAAATCAAAGTCACATTATTGTCTTTTACTCTGAAATCTTGGGCAATGATAATTATTTTTGATGGGAGAAATTTTCACATATTGAGGTATGAGGAAGTCATTCTGGCTTATACATTGTTTAACTTGAACTTTATGCTAATTAAGAGTGTTTCCATGGCTTATTGAGCATGCATTGTACATCTGCTTTAACCATTTAAGAAAAGAGTGCATTTAAAAACAAAAATGGAGTAATTGTGGTTCAGTCATCCAAACTGGAGATGCGTGGCCATTGAGGACATGGTTTTAGACACTTTCCTGCGTCACTGAGAACTTGAATTTCCTAAACTGTATCAGACTCAAGGACACCACCCGCATTCTCTAAACAACATCTCCTAGCAGCTGCAACATTATGATCTCAAGGTCTCTCCTTGAAATTATGCAACCATTTTGGACCCCAACCAATCCTTGATTAACAAGGATTGTTGTTCTTGATAGCTCCAATTCTAATTCTTGACAAACAGCTTATGTAATTTTTTAATGTATAAAGGTTTTTGCCCTTGTAAGCCTCCTTCATTTCATAGTCTGGCGGAACACAATTCAAGTTCTTGAATCTATGTCTTTCGGGCTAAAGTCCTCAGCTTGGCCCAAATAAAACTCTTTTTATTCTTATTATAGATTGTTTATTGATTTTTCCATCAACATCCTTATTTTAGATTGTTTATTGATTATTTCCGTCAACTTTATGTGGCTATTACCAATCCTGTAAACTACTGGAAACTGGTAAATTTAACCACAACCTGTAAAACTCTGAAATAAATGTCAGAACACTACAATGTCAAATAATGCTTACAAAAAGTGTAATGGAAAAGTAATATCTAATGCCCAGTAGATTAGAATATGCCTGCATTTTATTGATCAAGGATGGTGCAGTAGAAAATGAGCAGCCAGAGAATCTCAAGAATAACTGTTAATTCACTTTGATGAAATACAACAAATTCCTTAGTTGACTACACTGGGTAACCTGGTTTCTTCCCACTGGGAAATTTCCTTTGGCCATCGTCCTTGCTGATGACACTTGCAAGAGAAATTGAAGAGCATTCTTCATTTCCTGTGGCCTGTTCTATGATGTCCACTTTGGGTAGAATGTAAGCCTTTAAGCGAAAAGTTTAGCTGTATATTAGATGGAGCCAGAGACTTAGGCGACCAGGATCCCATAGGCCACTATAAGCTATAGTAAGAAATTTGTTTTCGTTTCCAGTGCAAGCAGTTGGAAGACTTTAACATGCCATGTTTAGAAAAGATCAGTCTGGCTACAGATCAGAACATAGGTTAGAGGATAGGAAAGGCTTTGGTTAAGGGGGAGACAGTTAAAGTCATCACTGTAGGGCAGAAAGAGATGATGATGGCTCATAGAGAAGTTTGAAGTGGACACTGTTATTCTACTCAGGTTTCCTTTGATTCTTTAATATGGGCAACACACACACACACATACACACACACACACACACACACACACTGCATGCACTACAATTTTTGTATGCTTTGCTTCTAATGGCCTGCACCTGCAACTCTTTGAAGGACTTCCCTTGGCTACTGGAGCCACTTTGCTCACAGGCACAGAGAGCCTAAATGCCTGCAAGTTTACAATTGTCTCCCTTGGAATCCCTGAGCCATTGTCTAACAGGTACAGAAGTATTAAAACCAACATGTTATTTGCATCCCAGAGCTCCCCTAAAGAATCATGCTGGGCTTCCCTGGTGACACAGTGATTGAGAATCCGCCTGCCAATGCAGGGGACATGGATTTGATCCCTGGTCCGGGAAGATCCCACATGCCGCAGAGCAACTAAGCCCGTGTACCACAACTACTGAGCCTGCACTCTAGAGCCCACGAGCCACAACTGCTGAGGGCGTGTGCCACAAATACTGAAGCCTGCACACCTAAAACCCATGCTCCTCAACAAGAGAAGCCACCACAATGAGAAGCCCGTGCACGGCAACGAAGAGTAGCCCCTGCTCTCCGCAACTAGAGAAAGCCCGCGTGAAGCAACGAAGACTCAATGCAGCCAAAAATAAAATAAATAAGTAAATAAATTTATAAAAAAAAGAAAAAAAGAATCATGCTGAGGCTGGAACTGACTGAAATTATACTCTCACTTGGATTCTTCTTCCTGTCTTGCTTTCCCACTCTCTCCCTCACTTCCTGACCTAGAAGCAATCTGTTAACCTATCACTGGCACCCAAATCCTTGCCTCAAGGTCTGTTTCTGAGGAACCAGACCTAAGACCAGAGTAAGATCTTCATAGTCAATATTCAGAAAAGGAAATACTACTTTCTCATGTATTGATTATAAAGGATTAAATAAAGGAGAAATAAAATATAACTCCTAGATTATTAGTTTGTGAACTAGGTAGATGATTGAGTTATTTTTTATTTTATTTATTTTTTTTGCGGTATGCGGGCCTCTCACTGTTGTGCCTTCTCCCGTTGCGGAGCACAGGCTCCGGACGCACAGGCCCAGCGGCCATGGCTCACGGGCCCAGCCGCTCCGCGGCATGTGGGATCTTCCTGGACCGGGGCAGGAACCCTTGTCCCCTGCATCGGCAGGCGGACTCCCGACTACTGTGCCACCAGGGAAGCCTGATTGAGTTATTTTTGAGTGTCATTTATATCAGGGGAAAAGAAAATCTATTAGAAAAATAAAGAATCATTTTTCTTCTTGTTTTTGGTCAAAATGAAGTCATTTTTATACTGCTACTACTAACATTTCAGATAATTAACAATAGGAAGCACAGTGATCCACTGGTCTACTGATTTTATGTAATTGAATTTATATATTTATGGCAACCTTTAAAAATAGATCCTTTTGTAATCCTTCATATCCCTCATATTATTATAAGGAAACTGAGGCACAGAGAGGTTAAATGACTGCACAAGTTCATATAAATAGCAACAGAAAGATTGAAAATTAAATCTAGGCACTCCCTTGCACTTGGGCTCTACTACTCTAGAAATAGCCTACTAACATCTGTGATGCTGGCAACCAACATTTATTCTAACTTGCCTTCTGTGTTGTAGGCACTGTGCTAAGTCTTTTTTCAGACACCGTTTCTTTAACACTCCTTGTAACAATATTATAAGGAACGTATGACCATATTAGAAAGAGGGGTAAACTGGGGTTGAAGTAACTTGCTAAAATCACAGAATGGCAGGCACCTGTGGGAAAGTGGAAGGCATCCAGGATTTGAATTCTGTCAGACTGATGTCAGTGCTCCTGATATTAATTGTACTGCTGTTAAGTAATATTCCTCCATATTCACCCACCTGGAAGCCTCCTTCAGGAGCTTTACGTGCTTGCCCAGATCAAGTTTTTTGCCTTACTTATACTCTGACCTTGAACAATCTTACTGGCTCATCCACAGTCAACTCCTCATTATTTTCAGTTTCTATATCATATTTTGCTTTCTTGCAAAGTCTTCCATAACAACATTTTCAAAAAGAGCTTACCCAACTTCAGTCTCTACTGATTTCTTTCATACCATCCATTTATTTCCTTCATATAATTTACAATGATTTTAATTATACCTTTCATTTAGTGGATTATGTTTGTTGACTGTTTCCTTTAGTTATAATGTAACTTGTATGGTGGTGAGATATTTTGTAAATCACTGTGTCCTACATGAAACAATTATTGACATGCCATAGGTAATTGAAAATGTATTTGTAAAATTAACTGGTTAGTTGATTCATGCCTAAAATGGATAATCCTAATTTGAGCCTGGGATCACATATGAGATTGACAATATTCAATTGCAAAAGCAAGCTGTTAGAGATATGGAAAGAGTTTAACTGGGAGGAAATGTGCCTTTTAAAAGAGTTCTGGTGTTTTTTCTAACAAATGAAATACAGTCTGCAGTGAAGTAAGAGTAATAATCATAAAAGTTCACATAACATGGGATTAAGTATGAACTTCACAAAATGATTGGTATAAATTATACAGTGTTTTAACAGTGAAGCCCTTTTATTAAATACCTTCATTTTCCTCATAATTCTAGGCATAATTCTTTCACCTTTAGGAAAAATTAGTGTATCCCTCCCGGGCCAATTTAACACCTATACATTCCTCAGCTCTTAGACAAAAGTGCACATTATAAAGGATTTTTGTTGCATTTGTTTTTAAAGTTAGCAAGCTCTTATCCCATAGGGTTTATTAAAAATTCTTCATATCCTTTATTAATTCAATAGCAACAAGCTGATTACTAATTTTTTCTATGGTTAATTATCTCTATCAGCCTTAAATGCTCTGCATTTTAATCACATTTTTTGTTGATAAATAAATACCATCAGATGCATTATGAAGTGTAATATTTTAAGTTTGGTTTAATTTTGATTTTGTAATCAGGGAATTCACTTGAATCTTGTTAACTTTAAAAACTGAAAATTATTTTATTATAATTCCCTTGTTCTCTTAATTATATTTCAATTGCATTTGTGAAAAATGGCTGTTGGCTATTTGTGAACCAAGAAAAAATGTAAATTATTGTAATTAAATAGGATGTTCAGCATATAAAATCCACATCCAAAATTGAATTATATCATTATTTCTTATCACTATAGTTTAAACTCAGATAAAGTATTTTCATTATCCCAATCATGTTTTTCAGGCAAAGTTTCTCAGATAAAATGTACATACAAAACATGTGTATGTGATTGATTTTAGTATATTATCATTTTAAGATTTGTAGTCAACAAAGTACTTCCACATACATTAACGTATTTATCAAAAAAAAAAAAAAACTTCTGGGCTATAGGCATATTTTCTGAATCCTTTTCCAGATGAGATATATAAGGTTTGGAGAGATAAAGAAAGCTATATGTGATTACGTAGTTATTTTGTGGATTTGGCAAAAGGCATACATATGTTGTTTGATCTTTCCAACACACTATTGTATTTTTTTATACTGTTTGGTGAAATAAGTCTGAAATTTCAGCTAGTTAAATGACACATATACAAAGAATCAATTCTGTGAATATGAACAGACACCAAAATTACAAGTCTTTTAAGTCTTGTAATCAAGGAACTATTTAGGGATATATGTTTTAACATATCTATTTTTCATAGTAATTGATAATTCTTACATTTATTATATAAATATATGTGTATATATATGAAATTGATCATTTTTTGTTATATTTATTTAATTTATATATAAGTTTGCTAAAATAATTTACTGATACTTTTGGAAGAATTTCATGTCCAATTATTATCACATTATAATTTGGGATTCTATCTTTAACTAAATGTGATAAAACTATTTCAAGAAAAACAGACATTAATGGAATAAATATGAGCTGCCAGCTTTCTATAAGCATCCTTAATAGTTTCCACCACTAAACTAAACTTCAAAAATGTAGCTTAAGGTCTTCTCTAGAAATCTGAGAGTGTAAACCGGTGTCAGCAGAGAAGCTCTACAACAGGTTTTGCCAATATCCTACCAAAATAACAATAATAACATTATACATAACAGAATATAAATATATACATATAAGATTATAGAATATAAAGACATGTAAACAACTTATTGCCAGCATCTGAGAAAAATAAACACTGTAAGAAAAGTGGAGCTAGATTAAACAATAAATAATGGTGGATGATTCTCTATGATTTATGGAAAACATATCATTTTCAAACAAAAGGAGTTAGGCAAAGCAGGTTTTTTCCCAGTATCAGTCCCCTGAATGGGAATCAAGGGGTCAAAACTTACATAAGACCCTCTACTACAAAGATGCCCCCTTTGTAGTTGGCCAAGATACTACTATATCTATTCAATTAAGGAACCCCCTATAATAGAACAGGACAAAGAAATAATGGGACACTTTAGGGGGTATTATTTTGGACATATTTTAATTTGGAGATATGCCTTATAAGTGAATCATCTTAGGGTCAGCGATGGAAAAACTATTAGGAAAGAGCTATGTTCACAATTTCTTTAAGAAGGTTGGCTATCAAGGCATTATTGATGTAGGGAACAAGTGGAATTTGATATCATCACAAATGGGGATATTTTTAGTCTGTGTGTTCTGAAACTCTGGAAACTGGACAAAAAGTTTTTCAAGTTGGTGTGGCAAAATGACATAATATGCAGCATGAAATTGGGCTATAATAAAACTAAGGGGACTGCACACCATTTTATTAGCATAAGCACATGCAGTTACACTTTCATCTGAGGGAAAAAACAAAGCACAACAGAGAGTCTATGAAGATGTAGGAAATCAGACAAAGAGAAGGCTTTCCACAGGAAAAAATAATTAAGCTAGTACAGAAGTTAAAGTTTCCCAGTCTCAACACTTCTCGCAGTCTGTGAGCCACTTGTTTTTCTCTTCCTGCACCTTAAATTTCTGCTCTTACTTTTTAAATTCACCAATAAAAAGTGAGAAACCCTAGGCCCCCACTCTCGACCCCAGTAAAAATAGAACCCCAGACCCATGCACTAGCTATCGCGCTCTCTCTCTCTCTCTGTCTCTCTCTCCAGCTCCTCCTCCCCAAGACCTACATGTGTGCTCCTAGGTGTGCCATGTGCTTTCCAGGAGTTGTGAGTAATAAACCTTCGGGGTTTTTTCCCCAGAGTTTTCTGATGGTTATTGCTGAGGGTGTTTTGCAATCATAAGAAACACAAGGACTTGTCTAGCCACGACATTGCTTATCAGTAGGCTCAGACTAGCACAAAATGTAGATCAATGGGTAAACAAATTGTGGTATACCTATATAATATTATTCAGTGATAAAAAGAAATGAGCTATCAAGTCACACACACACAAAAACGAGGAAACTAAAATACATAGTGCTAAGTGAAAAACTAAAATGCATATTTCAAGTTCGATAAAGCTAGATAATGATTCAAACACTATGACAATCTGGAAAAGGCAAAAGTATAGAGACAATAGAAAGATCAGTGGTTGCAGTGGTTTGAGAGGAAGATAGTAGGGATGAATAGGTGAACAAAGGTGAACTTTAAAGCAGTGAATTCTGTATGATACTGGTTACATGACATTATACATTTGCCAAAACCCATACAGTTTTACAGCACAGAATAAACTTTAATATATGCACATTAAAAGAAAAAAATCATTTAGGAATTGGGGACTGGAGAGGTGAGGTCCAAGGAGGAATGCAGACTACTACAAGATAATCTAACTTTAAAATTGTATGACACAACCTGAGTGAAAGGAGGAGGAGGGAAAGGTACTGCCCTAAATAACTCTGGAAATGAGTCAAGTCTCTAAGACTAAATGGAAAGAAATACATGTATGCACTGCATTCTAGTTAATAAAGTTGTTTCTTCTGAGGGTATAGGTTAACAATTATGCTGTTCTACATTTATACTGAAATTGAATAAGTAAATGGATGACAGATATTGGGAGTTACATTTCTTGCTGTTGTTGTGAGAATTTACAGATAAGCAAGGAGAGGAAGACAGCCTGATCCATGTGGTAATGGATTAGAGTTGGAGAAGTCAAAGAAAACTCATGTACTTTAATATAATTACAGATGGCTATATATTGAAATATTTATAGATATGTGTATACGTACAAGGTAGTCTACACACATATGTATTCCTTGCTCTGTTAGCTGAGATGGGCTAGCAGCAATACCATCCAGTACCAGTGAACTCACCTAGCATCCAGATCTTTGTTTCTAATACCATTTTCTAATTAAAGGAACCAGGGCTCCTTGGAGAAATGTCTGATTCTAGGACTAGAGCAGGAAATATACAAGATGAGGCAGTAGCATCTTATAGTGCCAGAAGCAGTGAAGCAGTGCTTAACACAAACACACATACACACACACACACATACACACACACACCCCTAAAACACTACACCATCCCTTTAACCCTGCCCACACTCTCCATTAAGTCCTTCCCAATCATTCAGTATGTCATCTGTTTCCTGAAAATATCCTGACAGAAACACTGGGGAAAATGTAAAAATGAACTAAATGTCTAAGACTAGGAAAAAGGTAAATAAATCATGCAATTTATATGTAATATGAGGACATATCATGAAGTCAACAAAAAAATCCATGTAGTAATTCTTTCACGAGATATATATAAAGTGCCTACTCTTTTTCTAGACATTTTTCTAGTTGAACAGAATAGCAGTTTCTTTAAGGAGTTTATATTCTAGGAATGTGTTCTACATGTATAACAAGAGAGTGTTTATGCCACATCCCTGAATAGGTTACTGACATTATAAGTCATTTATTGAATAATACTTAATCTATCAGGAAAATGAAAGAAAAATTTATATTTCAAATTTTTAATCAGTGGAGAAAGGTGTAAATGGATTTTCTACCTGTGGTTTCATGTCAGCTTTCAGTGTCAAAAATGAGCATCAGAGCCTGTCAGATGCAAATTAATGAATGTCCCACATGCATCAGCCTACACTGTTTCTCATTTAACAGAGAGCACATAGTGCTAAAAATGGTCCATATTTAAAACTGTATTTGATTTGACATAGCTTTTTTCCTGAGTTAGCTCTGGAAAGCAATAGTTCAGACCAAACTGTTGGCCAGCTTATGTCTTAGGGTGGAGCAGGAGAGCATGGGAACAAGTGGGTGGGTTGTAGGATGTGCTTGGCGGTACCGAGGAGAGGAGGGTAAATTAAATAGCTATGAAAGGGCAAATTACAAAACAAATATGCAAGCATTTATAATAATTACCACAGTACAGATGACAAGTTAATATTATTATCAAAAATCAAGAGAGTATTATGGATTTTAAACAAGAATTTTAACTTTTTTGTTTCATGAATCTTTCTGTCAGTCTGATGACAGAATAATATTTTTAATGCATGAATTAAGAAATAAGATATATAGTATTAAAAAGGAAATCAATTTTATTAAAATATAGCTATCAAATTATTTTTAGAAACTGGTTGTTATAAAATAATACCTATGCTTCTTAAGTAATGCAATAAATAACAAGACCTAGTAGCAGATCTGATTAGTTCCAAAACTTCTGTAGATGGATACCCATAAACATAATTTGGGGATATGTTAAACTTCAATTAGAGATTAGTACAGATATTAATGTAATGTTTCTCAGTTTAAATTTATGGACTCCATGTTTCAAAATAAAAGGGACTTAAAATTTGAAAAAAAAATGTATTTACGTTGACATTGTAGATGTAGGCAGAAGAGTGGAATGAACAGTAAATACGGAGAGAGGGATAGGGGTTAATATCCTGAGTGTGTCACTGTTTTAATGAGCTTAGGTGAGTTTATTAACTAGAATTTATTTTCATCATATCTAGAATGGGAATCATAAGCTTACCTTAACAGGAGATATAATAATTAAATAAAATCATGTGTATAAAAAGAATTTGAAATATAGTACATCCATGACACATAATTAAAGTCTTCCTTTCCTTCAAAGTAACCTATTGATTAGGTCGTTATATAATTATATTCTATTACTGTGCAATAAAACATTATGCATTTGCCTAGAAAACTATAATGAGATTTGAGAGGGTTGTAACTATTACATTAACCATTTTACAGGCATAAGCACATCCCTGGTTTACCCTAAGTGCTAATCTGGAATCTGTAGTAGTAGACTCTATTGTGTTCCATGCTGATCTCATTTACCATGTTAATCTACTTACCAGCCAGCTGCTCTGAGGTTTGCCTGCTAAGTGCCTATAGCCTCTCCCTTCTTCTGAGAATTTTTCTGGACTGATGAGAACCACTAAACTAGGGTGTTTTCTTCCACTTTCTCTCTCCTGATTCATTCCCTATTTACAGTTTCCTCCTGAGAAGCACGTTTTCAGTCAATCACCTGTACTCAAATCCAAGTCTCAGTCTGATTCTAGAGAATTACCTAAGATTATCTATATGGTCCGAATGAGCATTGGGTCTGTTAGAAGGGAGCCATTCACCTATTCTTCAAATATTTGTCTGGTGCCTACTATTGCCAGGCATATAGCACACTTCAGGTGCTTGGGATACAAACAAAACATGCAGAAAGAGAAACACTATACAATAAACACAATAAATATGAAAAACATATAGTAGAAAGTATTCAGTGCTATTGAAAAAAAAACTTAGAGCAATACAGTGGGATGTGAATATAGGGGCTGGGCAGGGGAAGGGAAGTGAAATCCCAGGTTGGTCTCATTGAGAAAGCATTGAGTAAATACTTGAAGAAAGGGGAGCCATCCAATTAGATATGTGGGGGATGTTCTTTCAGTCATAGTAAAAGCTAGATCAAGGGTCCTACAGCAATAGAGTGCCTGGTTTGTTTCAGTTGTGTCTATCTGATAGAAGTAAGTGAGGGAGAGAGTATAGGAGAAGCAGGACAGAGCAACTGAAGGAGTGGTGCGTGGAGAGGGTTCTTGTAGCCCAGAGAGGAAAGTGTATGAAGGAGGAGGTAGTGACATCAAACCAAGTGATCAAAACTATGGGGACTGGAAGTTGACCATTGGATTGAAACCATAACCTTCACTATGTAATTAATATATTGCAGTGCTTTTATGAACAAATATAGACTGTCTTTTACCATTCAAGTGGTCTCTAAATGTTCAAAAAATCAAATGGTCTAGCTTTTAATTCCTAGAAGATGCTACAATCTCTCTTAGTGACGAATACATTTGCAAATGTTCTAATATCTGTCATGATTTCATTTTTCTGTAGAGTCAGCCTTGAAAACTGTTCAAATATTAAGATTTGGATTCTTACAGGTCACTGTTTGAGGCATGACCTCTGGCTCTTTCAAGTCCTAGCTAGGTGACCCTGAACGTGTTATTTAATCATTGGTTCCCTGGTTGCCTTGATGTGCCTGTTGTACTGTTGCTTTTTTTAGTGTTTTGAGTTAAACTGCTTGATACACATAAACTAAATAGAATAATGCCTGACTATACTAGTTTGAATGGGTTAGTTAATACAGTGATAACATTATATTAAAACAATAATGTATATTTCTCACACACACAGCAAGTTTATCATAGGTCAGCTAGTGAAGGTCGTTCTACCTCATCTTTATCAGAATTTCAGGCTGAGGGAGACATGCTCCAATCTCTGCTTCTACCTTTGCCAAGGCAGGAAAAAAATAACTTTGGCATTTGGTCAATTCCATTAACTTTTCATTGACCAAATCAGGTTGCTTTGTCTAACTTCAAAGGTATTGGTGAAGTACCTTCCTACAAAACACTTAGAAATATTTGGCAAATAACAAGGATGATCATTATAATTAAAGCCCTAGCTACCAAATATAAGGCTGATTCTTCCTCCTGGAGAAAAATATACCAAAATACAACTCACAGGTCACATGCAGACTTGTCATGAAGTTCAAATTGAGGGATTGTACAAAGGGGATAGCGTGCAGTAGTCTGTACATCAAGTCCAGATGAAGTGTCACATGACCTGAGACCTATGAACTAAAATAGTATATCTATTCCCCACACATGCAACAAATAGGTTGAGACAGGGGCAATATAAACATAATGCTTTTCTTCTGAAATCCATGGCAATTTTGAAATCAGGTTTGCATATCCTACTATCCTGGCAGTGGAGAATTAGGCCATAATTAGACCTTATTCTTCAAGTCTGGTTCCTGAGAGGGTCTCCCTTGTCCACTGTTCTTTGTAGCTCTTCACCTTCTGGAATTCTTTCATATTCATTGATCTCTCTGACCACAGCTGAAGAAGGCCGTATGACTCCTTGACAGTTGAAAAAAAATTCTTAGCCAGTTTACTGGCTGTGGAAATTGATAGCCCAAAGATCATTTTAACAATGAGACCCAGGTTTTTTGGTCTGGGCTCGTGGTTTTTTGGCAGTACTACTCTTAAAAACTAAATCCTCTTTTTCTATTTGGCTCTTTTCAGTTTCATGTGTCAAGAGACACTCCATAGAATATTTTCTACTTATACATACTTAGATTTTCTATACTTATTTTCTTACCACTGCTCCACAGGTCTTGCTATATTAACTTGATTTTAGTTTCCTTAGTCTTATTGGGCTTTACAGGACAAACCACAGCTTTAGTGTCTTTAACATGAGAAATTTTGTCCAAGTAAAAGGATTTATTGGGAACACTTAACTGGGTCCTGAATTATTTGCTGTAGGGTCAGACCACACAAGATGCCTGTTCACTTGCTCTCTGTACATTCCTTGCTAGACCAGTGCCTGCTTCACTTACACTCTACTCACATTACTGAACTTCATACATATTAGCTCCAGGCCCCAGCTAATGATTGTTCTAGCTTTAGATCATAACATCTCTACTATGATAGCTTATCAAAGGGGCAGTGAGGGGCATCCCTCTCTGCTGGTTTCCCTGGTAACCCATGAGCCAACCTGCCCTCAATTCCCCCTGTAACTGGCAATCTCCCCTTCCCACCCTGGAGCGAAGACTGCCACCAGGTCCTGCTCGCCTTCTGCAACATGTGGTGAGGTGTCCTCCAGGACCTTGCTTCAGACATGTAAGATCCCTCATCCATTAAACCATTGATGTCTCTGTTGCTGACTCCGGGCTCTTTCTTTAGTGTTGAAGCTGGGCATGTACAGGCCTTGTAGGCCTGCAGGGTGCAGCCCAACACTTGCTGATATAATCCATTCAGAAGTTTAAAAATAGAAGTGATGGCCATTCTCTTGATTTTCTTTTTGCTACAAAAGTTTTAATCAGCCATTTTCACACCAAATACTATTTCTTTTTTATGAGAAAGCATCAAAAAAGTTGCCTCTTCCTCTTGCCCTGCCGGTACCCCATTCATGCCATCTCCTTTTCCTTATATTCCTGCTAACAAACTGGCAATAGCTCTCTAAATTTATCTCTTTTTTATAGTACTTTGATGACACAGCCATAGTGACAAGTACACCCTACTGATAGTCTGTTTTTCCACATTTTCCCCTATAGCTACAAGCTCATTGGTCCCAGAATCTGCCTTCCAAGTTATCACAGGTGATAGTTTTACCAAATATTACACCCCTGTATGAAATGAATTTCCATCTTTTGAGATTCTGACAAGGCTTTCTTGACTGCTGGATGGCCAGGCCTTAAGTCAGTGCTACAAATTTTATGGATTTTGTTGTTGTTGTTGTTGTTAGGACAACATATGACTTCTAGTAGATATTTATGCACCAGTCACATTGTTCCATGGTAACATAAAACTCTCAAATTCTCAGTGGCTTTGGAAACAAATGCTTATTCTTGCTCAGGGTATATAATCACTGTGGTTTTCCTGGGAGGCTGTGATAAATCTTATCACCAGGAACCCAAGGCAAGTTAAGTCCCATCTCTGTGCTCCCAGGATTGCCAAGAGAAGACAGAAGGAACATGGAGCACCTCATGCTGGCCCTTATGCTGTCCACACAGAAGAGACATACTCATTTGCACTCATATTTCAGTGTGCAAAGCACATCCCATGGTTATGTCTAAATTCAGATGTTGGGAAGAAGGATAAACAGTCTTATGATATATTTGGAAGAAAGAAATCCAGAAATATTCAGTCAACAGTTTGGATGATTGCTTAATTAGTATATGAGAGTACTTGTTATGTGTTGAATTGTGTCCCCCAAAAGATACGTTGAACTCCTCACCCCTGGTACATATGAATGTGAGTTCATTTGGAAATAGGGTCTGGGAAGATGTAATCAGGTTAAGATGAAGTCATTCTTAATTAGTGTGGGCCTTAATCTGATATTACTGGATTATAAGAAGAAAAGAAACAAATGTAGAGTGAAGACAGCCATGTGAAGGCGGATGTACAGACTGGAGTTATGCTGCCACAAATTAACCTCCCAGAAGCTGGAAGAGTCTATGGAGAGAGTAGCGACCTGCCAACACCTTGATTTCAGACAGCTAGCCTCCATAACTGTAAGATAATAAATTTCAGTTGTTTTAAGCCACCCAGTTTACTGTACTTTGTTATAGCAGCCCTAGGAAACTAATACAGTGCTAATTAAATATTAATATTTATTACCAATTTGTAATATTTTCTTGACTATACCTGGTAAAAGTAAGAGATTCTTTTTCATGCTTCAGCATCATTGACTACATAATATTTAGGTCAGGGAGTTAACATGAAGCATTTTTAAGACCACAAACTTGGAAATGTTTCAGAAAGCTGTGCTCTCTACTAGTTGTATAACTTTGGGCAAGACACTAACCTCTCTCTATTTCTCAGTTTCTTAATTTGTAAAACTTACAATAATAATAATATTCATGAGCTTCTTGCTAATTCTCATAAAAGGCTTACAAAAATGCTCAATTAAGGTTAGCTATCTTTAAATTACTTATGACTCTCTCTTTTCCAGACTATTATTCAAAATCAGAATAAGTTTTTTTTTAATCTTTATATTAAATCATCTTGCACAGAGCAGATTAGAAATATGCGTTGAGGGACTAAATAACTTAATAGACTTAAATACTTAATATTTAGTATATTGAATTACATAGTATATATCTTAATTTCTTTTAGAATTCAAGCTGAAAATATAATGTGATATGGAAGAAAACTGCATGAGGTACTCTGATATCATTAAAGTATAAAATCGTATATAAAGCATGAACATTTGCATTTAATGATTTTTTATTAAAAATCTATTTTTACTTCAAAACATATATACTTGCTCCTTTTCTCAGTCTATACAAATGAAATACCAGCAAATTTTCATTTGTATTCTTGAAATTTATTGTGAAAAAAATCTCTATCAGATCAATAATAAAGATTTCTTGGCACTGATGCCAATTTAAATGTTACTATAGCAATCACCATGGTAATGCTTTCAATTAGGGTTCACAGTCACAGCACAATGTGAGTCTAGTATACCATTTGGCAATTTCATAATGGAGCTACAGATTATTTAATTTTACCAGTCAAATAAAATCTAAACTGGCCCCAAAAATGAAAAAAGCATCAACCATGAACTATTCTTAGTTTTAAATTTCAAATACTCTCTATCTAAACTTTACAAATAGTCTAGTGTAAGAATATATTAGCATGGTTTCCTCTGCAAATCACCTATTCAAACACAACACAGTTACAAAGAAATTGCTTCATATCTCATTAACAGATATTAAAAATCCAGTGTTTATTTCATCTGGAAAGTTCATCTGCAAATAAGCTCACATATGATAGATAAGTCATTATTATTAAATTTTATGGAGGGAAAGGAAATGGAGATGATAATAATGTCATTTATTATTGCTATATCTAGCATTTATGAAGCACATCTTACAGACCAAGCACTGTTCTAAGTTCCTTGCAGTTTTGGTTATCATCTGTTCTGCTCACAAACAGCCCATATATCCCTCTTCTAGCCCACTAGGATTGTGCTTCACTGCCATCTTGAAGTTCCCTATAGCTATTTAGCCAGTGAAGTTTGAGTGGATGTGATCTATGCTCTTTTGGGGAAGAAGATTTACAAACTGCTAAATAATCCTCCCACTATCTTTTTCCCTTTGCCATACCAAGGATCAAGTCTTCCCAAAGACCCAAAATGAAGACCACAAGAAGCTCCCTGATACCCCAACTAGGCTCCTATAATGAATATATAGGGGGAGAGGAAATTAAACTTTTTGTTTGTTTTAAGCTCCCTGAACACCCTAGTCCTTTAGGACTGATGTATCTACCTTAAATCACATAACAGTGTCAACATCCTCTTGATGAAGTGCTATATTGTTCCCATTTTATATACAAAAAAGAAAAAAGAAAGTTTTGAGTGCTTAAATAAATTGCCCAAGTTAAACATCCATTAGGTGATAAGGGAGAAAATAAAAATCAGCTCTGAGAGCTGACAGCTGGTACCTGGCCTGGCAACTAAGAGCTAGGTTATTGTTTCTTCTGATGAGCACAAACAATTTAACAGAATATCATCATTAGACGAGCTCCCTCTATGAGTGAACAAGGCAAAAATCATGGCCACTAGGCACCCCCAAAGTGACCAAATAGCTTCCTCTCTTACTATGTCTTTATCAAAGACAACTTCAAACTGTTTTTCCAGCTTCCATATAGAAATTAACATACCTGTACAGAATTGCCCCAGTTTCCTGATATTACCCAATCAAGTGCTGATTCGTGCTTTTAGAAGCACTTCCCAAATGCCCCAGCATATTCCCAAACTCTATAATAAACCTATCTGAACTCCCTGCAACCAAAATATCTCAAATTTCCCCATGATGGGCAGTATGCCTTGTTGCAGGAAGTTAATACACCTAACTTTGACTAAAACTTTTTTCTTGGTCATCTTTTGGGCATTGGGCTTTTTCAGTGATAATACAACCACTATGCTGTAATCTAAATAAAGCAGTGTGAATTTTGAGAATTAATAAGATTAGTTAACATAAATTAGTTCCTTTCTTAAAGTAATTCCATGATAGACAGTTCTTACTGAACAAAACAAGGGATATGATTTAAACAATATGTCAAAGAACTGTAGTAAAATTGGCACTGATATGACTTATTGGTGTGTGTGTGTGTGAGTGTGTGTGTCTGTGTGTGAACACACACTTATGAATTTATAAGGAAATTTGTTAAGGAATAGACTCAGTTCCCACCCCACTGCCCAACATCATGTGTAGAGGGTTGAATCAATTATACTCCCAGCTCATGGGCTGTAATAATTGTTGGGTCATACAAGGACCTTCTCTTGTTTCTTGATTTATTTTTATTTTATCCCCATCCGCCACTCTCAGGTTCCCCAGTTTTCCTAAGGATATTTCAATAAATAAGTACCTGTGAATCAAAAGTGTTTTACAATAAAATTAATTATCTGCATCATGTACCCAGAGGTTAGTATAGAATTATGGTCTGATTTGGAGGAGGACTAATGGACCAAGAGATCAAAGGACTCAATACACTGTCTGTGCATTAAAAGATGGGAACACCTAAGTGTAGCAGACAGTTTCAAAAATTTGAACATGTTATCTTTCACTTTACACATATTGCACATAATTGGATCTCTTTTTTAAGGCACTGTAACATTAAAAATGCTTAAAATTTAGTTAGAAATACTGCAGAGCCAAAGAGATTAATAAAGGTTTGAAATATCTCTATTAACCCACTGAATTCCAAAGGGAGAGTATTTACTATTTTCATTTTAAATTATCATGCTGTCACTATTAATCCTCATTAGGCTATCTCTTCTTTGCTATAAGAGGAAATCTAAGAAGTAAAAATGCATCATAATTAACCTTCTAAAATCAGGCCTTATTGAGGTTCCTTACACCTCTTGCTATGGATCCTTCTCTGTAGGAAACTCTTTTAAGTCTGCAGTAGGATAAGATCAGTTAATTTTAATTTTTTCTCTATATATTTGCCAAGGGAACAGATGATTGCTGCTTAAATGGCATCATTAAGCATCAGAGATACAAAATACTAAATGTAATATATTAAAGCCAAAAAACCCTCAAATGTTTGCTTCTTAGGAAGATACCTATTACACGTATAAATTCTAGAATATATGCTCTGGTTTCCTGAACATTAATAGTGATTCCCAGAATTCTTTAATTCATGTTTCCATTGCATAATATTATAACCATATACCCTGCCAAACACTTGACACAGATGTCTTTTCTAAAAGGATTCTGCTCATTAAGCATATAAGGGTCACCTGTGTCAACACTGCAACTCAGAACATCCAGTATGTTATTATCTCCTAATAATAACTTAGTCAACAACTATTTCTAGTTCATGATTTTGTCATCCTGATCTAACAAGACATCATCATCATCAGAACTAATGTAGGTAAATAGAGGGACTGCATAGATAAAGACAAATGCAATGTGTACTGACATTTTATATAATTTTTATTAGTGAGATAATCTATCCTTTAACATTTCTACATATCTTACTGGTTTTGAACAGTTTAATTTTTCCTTAATTATAACCATCCTCAGAAATTGATACTGTAACATTTCAATATATCTCTAACAGACAGTACTGGCATATGAATACCCATTATTTACAAACTTTATCTTGGATTTTCCAGATCACTGATGGAATATCAAGTATGGGTTTTGGCCATGCATTCACAAGTCATTTCTACAATACAGCTGAAATCAATAGACTGTACTAGGCTGAGGAGAGAGATGCAGGTGAGAAAGATTGTTGTTCGATGAAAAAATACAGTACTCATCACAAAATGCCACTATGTGAACACAAACAATTAGAGGATTTGTATACAAAATGTATAATCATTGTGCATTTTTGAGTCTGCCATCAATTCAGAAAGGGAATTCATTTGGCCAGGAGACTTAAAAACTATATGCTATTTACCTTATAATAATGCTTATCTAAGGTTTAGCTATTTATGAACTTTGAATTTTTCCGTGGTTGCATTAAAAAATCTGAGGATTTGGTTCTATCCATTTTGGGAGAAAGTTTATGTGTCATGATTGGCCACATAATTTTCTCCTGAGTAGTAGTTTTAAATCCAAGAGTAAATTAAGTCCAATGTGGAAATTACTCATGAAATAAAATTCTGTTTTCTTCAGCCGACTGTTAAAAATGCTTTTAAGAGTATAAAACTTAGGATATGATAACTTTTATTTATGAAATTTTTGGTGAAATTGAGAGAAAATTAAGGAAGCAGAAAGTTACAAAGAACATATCATTCCTTAATCCACAGAGAGAAAAGATATTTTTACTCATTTAAATTAATCCCTGATAGTTTTTGAAAGGGTTGCATTAAGATCATTTGGAGTTTCAGTACCAGGGTGTTATCAAGTTCTTTCATTATTTTTTTTTTTCTTTGTCTCCTCTTCTTCAACATGAGAAGCTTCAAGCTTAATAAATACAGGAACTCATTACCTCAAAACTGTTCGTGTCTTCTTTCTATTCCTTTTTTCTTTGATTTCTGATATACATATGTCAAAGTACTTTTCTTAAAATATTTTTCTGCCTAATATTTCTTTTATCTAATAGACACTTTTTAGGTATATTTCCTTGAGCCTCACAAATGAACATATATGAAAAATGAGTATGGGTCTCTTATAGAGAAATAAATTAGGGCTCAGAAGGATCAAATCACTCCTCTAGGACTGGAGTTAGAACATGACTAGGTTGGAATATGAAACCATATGATCTCATTTCAGAGCACAGTCTTGTAAATTCTCATTTACTTGCTAGACTAGTCTCTGGTGCTGCCACCTACATCAGGTTCAAGTTCCTTTGCTTACTTTGCAGAATTCCATTATCTAACCCATGCTACCATTTCAACCTCAGGATCCACTATTTCTTAACACATATGCTCTTTTCCAGTTATGACATGCATGTGAGAGAGATCGTATTATCTTTGGTTTTCATAATAAGCTGAAAGACATTAATTCTAATTTTTATTCATTTTTTAAAAGAAACAGTTTAAGGCCCATTATCTTTCTCAAAATTATTTGAATCAATTCCTATGTTACAAGTGGAATATTCATAAACAGGGGTAACCGAAAAAAAAGGGAAGCCATTCAGACTGATTTGGGCTTTTGGTTATTTATAGGAAGAGCAAAAGAAATTTGGTTTTCACATATTATACATAGAAAATTTATCAGATATGTATCACCTTCACTGAACTACATATTAAAGATAAAAAAAGTTAAGTATTTTTATATCTACCCAAAATTAGAAGAGAAAGATAGTATAAAATATTTCTGACCCATGGGTAGTTATTAGTGACAAAATATTATTGACAAAGTTAATAGAATTATATTTTAGATTCTATAATTAGAAGGTGTGATTTGTCCTCATGAAAGCGCTTTCTGTTCTCGGGGGCCCTATAAATCATGTAGATATAGGTTAAGTAATGGTCTTGTGATTTCTAATTGAAAAATCCAAGTGCTCATGTGTTATGCAGGTATATTAAGCTTCCTCTTTAATAATGTAAATTTTTTAAAATGTTGGCATCTCTGGGATAATGTTATCAGAGTAAATTATTTTATTTTTTGTTAATCTCTTCCTATAGTCTGAGAAAAATTGAGGATTCTGGGCTCCCAAGTAACAATTAGTGTCAAGGTATAACACCTGTTGGTTAGAGAGGAGCCCTCCAGCTTCATGGCAGCAAAGCTGAGAGCAAAGGATGGAGGTATCCGAGAGTTAAGTCCTGGGAAACTGCCTGGACTATTTGGATGTAGCAGTGAAATACTGTATTGTAAATTTCTTTCCTGATGTCTTCTGTTCCCTAACATCATTTTTATTTTATCCTTCTGTAAAGGGTGTTCAATGTTATTATTATTATTAATTGTCATTCTGTCCTAGAATTAGTAGGGCTCAGGGAAACAAGCAGGAAGCTATTAAGGTTGAGCATTGAGATCAATTGAGAAACTTGCAGAGGAATCCTAAGCAAGTAGTAACAGGTGAAATCAGAATTTTGGAAACACTCCTAGAAATTTTAACGAAATATTTGGAGGGGTGGACTCAGTGTGTTTTATCATGCAAACTGGAACTAGGATTAAATATTTGGTTATGAAAGGAAAGAACAAATTTGAAGACTGGAAAAATTAGGCTGGAAAAATCTGCTACTACAGTTGAGAATATAGATCTAGAGATACAGATATTGATAGAGTGTGAGAAAAAGATATATGTGACATATAAGCTCATACTTTATTTGGAGAAATCATATTTGAAAATCCTCATAAAATTAAGTAAATACTGATTTATTTTAAATAATATGTAGTTAAACTGTGTCAAAATACATCTTTAACGTTAAAATGAAGTGTTCAATAATTTAGCATTCAACTGGTAAAAAAAGTCCAGATGTAGATTTGACTTATTTTTATTAGAAAAGTGATTTAGATGATTAATTTTATGCAGTAATAATGTAATAAATATTGTCTCAAATATCATAAAATGCCAGTAGAAATGAAAGCATGTTAGGGCATTTCCTTGTATTTTCATATTACAATCTGGGCCAACCAAAAGAGGGAGCTGAAGTATTGTGCTAGGTAGCTTGATTTCATAAATGGATCGATTTCACATATGAATTGCACAATGTGTTAAGATGTAAATTTAACTGTGTCTGATATTGACTTATTAACATTGACATATTATGGGCAATACTTAACTTATGGTCTTAAAACTGAATATTCCCCCAAAAGAAAAGTATTTTTTCAGGCATCATAAAATTATAAAAATAAAGTAGAAAAGACAGAAGGAATATTAAATAAAATCTCTTAAAACTGAGTCTTACAAAGGAAGGAGAGGAATCACATAAGCCTCAAGTAACTTGAATCACATGATTTTTCTCTACACTTGTATAAATAGGGCTAATAATATTGAGGCTGTTTCCATGTACATAAATACAATTAAAAGTAATATGAAATATGACACATTTATAAAATACACACCAAGAATGTATATTTTACATAACCAGCGATATCATTGGCAAAGAGATCCTATGTGATAATTACGTGTGGTTTATCCAGCACAGCTGCTACCCATTTTCCCCATAGACTAGGGCAAGATACCATTATAAATAAAGGTTCATTGCCAAAGAAAAATAGAATCTGTAGTTCCTTATTACAAAATGTTATTCTACAATGAGATTAATTTAATTAGTGAAGAGTTTAATTTCCTTCTTCAAAACATCATAAGGAAATCTGTAACTCCAGTAAGAAATCTAAAGGAGAGGAAATAATTTACCTATAAATAATTAATTTTCACGTAAATAGATTGAGAAAACAAAATGTTTAATTGACTATCAGATACTTGTATTGTTATGTTTCCTCAAGACATTACACTGAAACAGAGGGTGTTGCTCTTTTGTGATCTGGGAGAACTTATCTTACACACTCATACATTTATTACTCTCATAACACTATAGAAAAAACATGGTTAGGGATAGTAATTTCTTCTAGGTTTAACTGAGGGGTCTAACACCTGAAGTACCTGAGAGATTATTTTTTGACATAAACCAATGACATGATATGCAAGGACAGAATCATTGAAAGACACCAATATATAAATGTCTCAAAGAAATAACCTATATTCCTTTTTTTAAAAAATATATATAGTCTACTACAAATTGAGTGTTTTTTAGGAATTCATTTGATTTTAGAATTATGCATTCTTCAAATGAATCCAGTTGTTGTTTTTAAAACTGGCAAACTGACATACTTTTTTTTCCCCAAAGACTGAGCAGTTGTATTAGAAAATTGTTCCATTTCATGCAATCTTTGCTATAATATAGAAATAATTTATACACATAAATAGTGTTAAAGAGCACAGTTTTATAACTGCAGAAATATATATATATATAAATTCAATCAAATGAGATTACACTATGAATTATCTGAACAAAAAATGATTTAAGATAAATCATTTCTTTAGAAAACTATTTCTTTTAAGTGGTTGATGTTTAAATGGGTTATAATTGTCGTGAATGTGCCAACAGAATGCGTGAAGCAGCACAGAATGCTTGGTGCTGTAAACATGATAAATTAATACATTTCTGAATATCTGTGACAATAATAAAATTCAAACTCATATATTTTTTAATGCACAGAAATTCTGATATGAATGCAGGAAATTTAGGCAATATGGAGAAGGTCAATTGAACAGATGCAGTTGATCTAATACTAGAGGGACATCAACACACAGGGATCCACATCTCAGAAAAGGCCTTCAAAAAGACCAGGTATAAGAGCATAATCCAGCTCTTTAGATACTTCCAAATTGTTTTATTTCCATTTTTCTGTTTTTTCCTCACAAGATGAAAGCTTGTTAGAGAAACAATGGAAACAATAGTTTAATATAACTATTTTCACAAACTTAATTGACTTCAGAACTGAAAAAGCCCTTAGATGTCTGCTTATATCCCTCCATCATTTTTAAAATGAAGAAATGAAATCCCAGAGTGGTAAATGAATACAAAGCCCCTATCTCTAGTCTTTTTAGTCCCATCCCTTGTTCTCTTTACTAAACCAGATTAGAATGTAATTCCACCATGTAAATTTTTGGAAATAATCAGTTAACTCCACTTTCGTTCTTGCAGATAGCATAGACAATTGGCATAAAGCTATTTTTCCTTCTCTACATGCAGAGTTGAGTTGGTTCATTCTATTCTTTCTGTAAG